>NC_064260.1:17057074-18421989 GCF_003254725.2 Canis lupus dingo | reverse complement strand
CTTTCTTCCCAAGCAGTAACTGGTGCACTCTAGTACCATGATCTGATGTCGGTGTAAGGTGATCCATATAATGGTTTACAGAACTTTGTCCTTTCTGGGACAAGGAAGGGGATTGTAGCCTGAACCCTTTCTTGTTCAGGGATTGTGTGTAGCTTTCTGAAAATGTATTATTTATATACTTCTCTTAGCTTCCTTCATTTGTCCCCACCACTGCTTAGGAAAGGGAAGATGTCTCCTTGGCATCACTGTGTGATTTCCCCTGGCATTCAGGAGGGAATTTTCATGGAGGGAGTGACAAAAAATCATGTTTGGGTTCCCTCCAAAGATGATCCAGTGTCAGATGTGGGTAGATTCTTAGCAGACTTTTGTTGGAGTTAATCATGGTCTTTCCAGTTTCATCTGTACAGGGGGATAATAACAGAGCCTACCTCATAGGGCTGTTGTGTGGATTAAACTAATAAATGATTTCATAGATGGCCAGCCCCTAGAACAATGCCTGATACATAGTAAACATTATTGGTCTGTGTTACAATTCCAAAAGTTACGCTCTGGTCTTTAGCAGTTAGTTGGAAGCTTTCCTTTACCTATTCTGCTGCATACTCATTTAAAACTTTATTTGAAGAAACCAGTTGGAGACAACTTTCTTTAAAAACAAAACAAAGGGCAGCCCGGGTGGCTCGGCAGTTTAGCACCGCTTTTGGCCCAGGACGTGATCCTGGAGACCCGGGATCCAGTCCCACATCGGGCTCCCTGGATGGAGCCTGCTTCTCCCTCTGCCTGTGTCTCTGCCTCTCTCTCTCTCTCTGTCTCTCATGAATAAAATCTTAAAAAAAAAAAAAAAAAACTCACCAAGATATTTCAAACCCTTGACTTTTTCAAACCCTCCCTGACTTTTTCAGTAAGAAGCCCAGCTTATTCTGGTGTCTAGCATCTGCAGTTATTCTTTATGGTGTCACCCATCCCCTTCCTTCTCAGACTTTTGGCATTAAAGAGAATATATCTACTTATTTGAAATACAGGATACAAGAATGAAGTCCTTGTGACTAGGAATGAGATAAGCTTAAGCTTCTTTTGTATTATCAGATGTTCCAATTCCATTTCTAATGTCTGTATTTTGAAATTTCAGTCTATTTATAATTGACTTCTTTATGCTTTCCTTTGTTCCGGAACAGGTATAAGGTGGTTCCTGTAGTACAGGATGAGACATGCAGGATTCAGTCGGGGTGGGAGGGAGCAGAGCACTCACTGGAAGAAAGACAAGGATTTGCAGTAATAACCCTCGACACTTATGCATTGCTTTGTATCCTCTCCCCCCCCCCCCCCAGTACTTTTAAGACCAGGGTCTCTTTGGATTACCCCAGTGACTCTGTGGGTAGTGTTCTACCTGTTTTATAGATGAAGATACTGATCCCTGAACAGAGTGTCTTTTGCTCGTGTTCACCCAGCTGATAACTGGTAACAGAATTGGGATCAGGATGCCTGGCATGTCAAAGCCTTGCGTGCTTCCCTGGAGTTGAAATTGTTTATCAGCGAAGTCAGGCATCATGGTGTCACCACCCCAGAGGGATTTCACACACACACACACACACACACACACACACACACACAGTGTAGTCTATCTCCTGGTCCACTCCTGAGGCATGGGCCATTTGCACATATTGAAAAACCTTATTAGGGTAGCAAAACTGGAGGCCACTCATGGGTAGGAAGGCTGATTCCCCTTGACTAGCACTGGCCGTGTAGAACCCCACTTTCAAGGCTTCTCCCATGTGTTTCCAGGGGTTTGCAGCAGTAGACGAGTGGGAAGCCTGGCACCCTCGACATGATCCCTTACCCCTTCTGGGGAAAAGCTCATAATGAAGCTGATGAAGGGCAAAAAAGTAGGATATTATCCCATCCCAATAGCTGGCTTTAAAGATTCATCCTGCCCACATGATTCTTTATAATCGGTATAGGGAAAACTGAGTGTGAGTAGGCTGTGGCACAGGCTGTTGTTGGAAATTAGTCTTCCTGATAGCCCTGGGTGTTCTGCTTGCTTCTGTGCTGCTCTAGCCCTGTAGCCAACTGTGCCAATCCTTCAAAGAAAATGCAGACCTTTTTAGGAGAGTGCCTCAAACCACTCTGAGCATCTAGATTAATCTGAAACAACATCAGAGTTCACAACTGGGTCAAAGTTGCAGAATAGCAAGAGAGACTTGCCAATTCAGCAGGCGTGTGTCTTGGGCCAGTTAGGAACCAGGACAATCTTGAGGTCTGACTTTGTTACTCTATGTTTAGACCTTGTGTGCTGAGATAATTCTGGGTGGCTTTGGATGACTTTGTTTCTTAACTGGAAAGGCGTATCTGTTGCCTGATAAGTGTTTATCCGTAAAATAGCAACATGGTATAGGTCTTAGGGTAGGAGGGCTTTTACATCTCCGGGGACGGCCTCCCATCCGCCCCCCAAAAAGCAAGGTCATAGGCTTAGGCATGTTACTGAAGCAGAGTGGCAGTCCTAGCTTTAAAAAAAAAAAATATATATATATATACACACACACACACACACACATATATATAAATAGTGAAAGGGAATAGAAGGGAAGGGAGAAGAAATGGGTAGGAAATATCTGTATTATTCTTATGCAGGGTCTCTGTCCTGGATTCTTCCCCCTTTCTCTCTTACCTTAAGGGATATACAGAATCATAACCAAGTAGAACTGAAAACAGACAAAGCTGTCCCACTCGTACTGGATCTGGGGTCCAGAAATGCCTCTTTCTTGCCACTCATTCCATGTTCGTTCATTCGTTCATTCTTTCTGTTTCTTTCTCTCTTTTCCTCCCTTCCTTCCTTCTTTCCTTCCTCCTTCCCTCTCTCCCTTCTCTTTCTCCTTCCTTCCCTCCTCCCTCTCTCCTTCCTTCCTTCACTCTCACTCTCACTCTCACTCTCACTCTCACTCTCACTCTCACTCTCACTCTCCTCCTACAGTTCCAGCCTGCCCCGTCAGTGTCTGGCTGAGGAGGACCTGCTGTTTGGTTGGCCTTGTGTCAGTGACAGATACCCGTTCCCGGATCCCGTGCTCCTTTAGCTCTTGTCTCTTTACAAGGATCACAAAGGGGATTTCAACATCAAGGCCAAAGTCATACTGAGAATTGTTTTTAACTGTGGATATTTTACAATGTGAATCAGAGTAAAGTCGTGAAGACCTTCGCTAATGAAGTGACTTAGGTCCCATGTGACTTGAAGGGTGTTTTTCTTCTACTAGCATAGCAGTGGAGGTGGAGAGGACTCTCAAGTTGAGCCTCCATACCAACTTTTAGAACCTTGTAAAAATTGATGGCTGACAGACCGTGCCAGGCATTTTGCATTATCTCCTTAGCACATGAAAGCAACCCTTTAGAGACTGGGTTTTCACAAACAGGTAAACTGAGGCTCGGGAAAGTGAGCAGCTTGCCACCAGGATGCATATTCATGTCCAGCTTACTCACAGGCACAGTTGTGTACGGCTGGGCTTTCTGAGTTGACGGGTCCAGCGGATCCGGTAGCAGATCGCTGGCAGTGCTGCCGGAATCGGAGCTGTGCTGGTGGCTGAGACTTGGCGCTGAACAACTTTCTGGTTGAGAGGACCTAAGACCTCTCACACTGCAGAGCCCTGTCACTTCTTTTCCCTTTCCTGTTATGTGTGGCCACCATTGGCCCTGGTGGCAAGAAAGGTACTGTCACCAGCTATTACTCAGTGGAGCAAGGATATTGAAGAGGAAATTTCCATTAGATAAATAACTGTGAAAGAAGAACCCCAGAGAAGGGGGGAGAGAAATTCAAACCCAGGCTCCTGTTACACTGGCCAAATATCTCTGGCATCCCATGCGTGCTGAATATCAATAAAGGGTCAGGAAAACTGATCGGACAAAACAGAGGGACACAGTGTGAATTTTTCCTCTTGCATCATTCCAGCATCTACTTGAATTTCAGTTTTATAAAATCAACTGTCCCGAGACTGGCCGCAAACCCGGGCTAATTTGTAGTGGCTCTGTTTCTATGGACGATGGGATTCTTTTTGGAAGGAGGGGTATTGACACTTAGTGTGCATCATCTATGCAGCAGAACTGGCATCTTGGAAGTGCTTCTGCGATTTTTACCCCCTTGCTGAAAATAAGGCTTTCTTGAAATAAATGACTTTGGACTGTGGCCAGAATTCACAAGTGTGTGTGCTAAAGCTCCCTTCAGCGAAAGAAGGGGGAAATCAGTGTTGTCTTTGCGAGTGTAATAGCAGGTTTTCTCAGGAACATCCTGTTCTTTGGAAACTTCTGAAATCCTCAGTTTTTTTGTGGACTTGAAATGCTACAAAATGAGCTATGTTGGCTTAAGTCTCCACAAATGCTTCTTCTGATGTCCAGGTATTGTTTCTACTGAGTACAGTTACAAACTACCTACAAATGACCCTCCAAGTGTGCAAGCCTGGCCCACGCTGTCTGTCCCCTGCTTCTGTGGCCTTCTGCAGAGAGCTGCTGCTTCTCTGGGGCTGCACCTGCCAAGCGTTCTGCACACACACCGTCTCATGTCATCCTCCCAGCAGCCCCGTGGAACCTGATTATTCCCATTCTGCATGTGAAGAAATTGAAGTTCAGATAACTCAATACTGTTTTTATTGGATGCCTCCTGTGTATCAGGCTCTGTGCTAAGTGCTTCACACGTACTGCCTAATCCTAACGGCATCCTTGTAGGTGGATATTCTCATCCCCATTTTGAAGGCAAGGAAACAGGCTCACAGAGGGGAAGTTACTTGTCCGTGATCTCACAGCTATTAAGTGTCACAGTCTGAATGCCAGATCCGTTATACCGGATACATACCTCCCGACCGAGGTCCTTGAAGGCACGAGGCAGAAACTATCTCTGTTTAGGACTCTCATTTGCTAGCCTGGCACAGTCTGTCGCTTACGTGTTTGATTGATTGGTGGTTTGATGCGTAACTGGATTGTACTTATAGCCTTACGAATTTCAGCCTTACCATCATTGCCTCTGAGATTAGTTTTCCCCTTGTCTGATTATCTTTCCCCCAGCTTCATTCCCCATTTGATATCCACGAGCCTGCCGAGAGCATCTGCTATGAAAACTATTCCAACCGAATTTGAATTTTGATGGCATTTGGTTTCTATTTAAAATAACATAGGCAGGGGCACTTGGGTGGCTCAGCCGGTTGAGGCATCTGACTTTGGTTTGACCAAGGTCATGATCTCCTAGGTTGTGGGTCGAGCCTCATGTCAGGCTCCTCGTTCATCAGGGAGTCTGCTTAAAAGATTCTCTCCCATGCCCCAAGCCCCCTCATGCCCCATTCATGTGCACGGGGTCTGTCTGTCTGTCTCTCAAAATAAACAAATAAATCTTTAAGAAATAAAATACACAGGCAGAACTGGGATAGGGTGGTAAAGGATGTCCTGCCCCAGTCACTCCCACATGGCCTTGTGGCTTCTTGTGGGTACCTCTGCTCTGGTTTGATGATAGTGTTCTAACTCAAGGTTGTGGGTGAAAATAACACCTACCCACCTCAGAGAAGACCAGTGCCAGAGGATGCCCATGCAGAGTGCTTACTGGAATCGCCACCCTCTCCAGCACATGTTCTTACCCTATCTTTGAGGGAGAAATAAGATACAGGTGTGATTTATTTCCCACCGAGGTGGGAAGGAGAGAGATGGAATGAAGTATGACTCAGTACTCCCACAGGAGAGGAGGCCACAAGCGTTTGGTGCCCTGGATTCATACTCAGAAAGCCCAGTGGGCTGGCCCAAGGCCCAGCCTCTTTTGACCACAGTACCCTTCATCTCACTGGTTTCATATTAGTTCCAATAAAGTGTCTCTCCCCCGTAAAATCTGATTAACCTCTAATCAGTATGGGTTTGGCTGGATCGTGGATTTCAAACATCTTCCCGTTTCCTGAGTTTTCAAAGTCACAGCGACAGGGGTGAAGACTTTGGTAATAGTTTCCTGTTAATAATATCTTTGTATCCTTTACGTTTACTCACAAGTGACAGAGGACAATCTGGTTGGCTTAGGTGAATAATTTTTTATCCACAGGGAAGTGAGAATTCAGACAGAAGTCCTAGGGTGAGTTGAGTAGGTGTGGGCACCTTCCTGCAGCTGAGACCTAATGGCAGAAACCCAGCATTTAGAGGGGAGCGGGATCCCTTGGGTCAACTTACCCCATCCTCTTGAGGTCAGTGTGGTGTGTTTGCACAGAGAAACACCAGGACCAGTCGGTGCTGGGGAGCCAAGGGGCCCGCAGCAGAATCATTCGGCAGTGAAGCTCTTGGCACAGGCTGACTCCTAGACCTTGGGGGTTGAACTTGTTTCATTGATAGGGAGGGGGTGTTGAAGGAGACGGGGGGCGGGTGGAGCAGTTCATTATTCTTAAAAAAATAATCTTTAAAAATAAGATTATTCTTATTTTATTCTCCCATATTCGTTTAAGGAGAAAAGCATTATAGGGTTTTTCATTTCTTCCTAGTCAGCTGCCAGAAATCTTAATATCTTTTCCAAGGGAAGATCTCTTTTCAAGGAAACTTAATATCTTTTTACTTAATATCTTTTCCAAGAGAAGACCTCTTTTCAAGGAAAATGAGTTTGAGGAGGTAGGAAAGACCTGAACGAGAAGTAGCATGGAGGCTACTGGGCCTCTTTGGGTGGAGATGGCTCTCTCACCCACTGCCGCATTACCTCTTCTGTGGCATCAATCAAGGAGAGGGATTTTTGTCCAGACCCTGAGTGGAGAACCCTGGCAACCTACACAATTCCAGAATGTAGAAGGGACTCATTCTTTTGACCCTTTCCAAAATAAGGATTACGTTTTTTCTCTTTTCTCTTGATTTGCAAGTGTTTTCAGTTTGTGTTCCAGGCTCTCATTGCGTGCTGTTTGATATAGGGGATTGTTACCTTCCCTGTGAGATTGTCACCCCGGATGGTAGGTCCAAGCCTGCTCTGTGTCTGTGTCCTCAGCAGTACCTCAGTCTGTGCTGGGCCCAGAGTAAGTACTTAATAAAGACGTTCTAACTTAGATCATAGATCACACGCTGTCAAAGCCAGGAAGGATTTTGGAAACCACCAAGTCCAACACTCTAATTTTATAGACGGTACCACTCCAGAAACTCGCTCTCGAGGCTGGTGTTTATCTGCTGGAAAGAGGGGTTTTGTTTTGGGTTTCTGTTTTTGTTTATGTAAAAGCCTAGTGCAAATGACCATAATTCTAAACCTTCGAAGAGCTTTCTTTGTGGTGCAGGATGTTCCTCCTTGGACTAGTAGCTGACAAATAATCACAGTAAGAATGCTCACTAGATTCCATACCCTGAGCCACTGTCACCGATTCTTCTGGCCACACAGCAGTGTGGGTACTGTTGTCATTCTGTACAGGCCAATGGGGAGGCTCCACAGTTCGGCACCTTGCTCAGGCTCCTGTAGCTGCTGGAATGGTTGAGGGAGGACTAGAATCCAGTTTGGTCAGATGCTCAAACTCACGGCCCTCAGTGGCTCTCACATGGGATCCCTGATGAAAGCCCCATTTGGTGATTCATGCTGCTGACTTTTTACCATCCCGTGGTGCCTCCATCCTAAAGGCAATTGTAAGATTGATTTTCATTAACTTTAGTTTTCCAATTAGACACAGAGTGACAGGGGAGGCAAGACTAAAAGCAAATGATAGGGATTACATCTATAGAGAGGTCAGGGATCACTGCCCTAGATCATAAAAACACTTGGACTGAGTAAAAGGAATGAGTGTTCCCATCTCTTGCTCCACAGAAACCATTGCTTCACCTTGACTCACTGGTTCTTCCTCTAGTCCCTCTTCTGTGCCCAGAACTCATCTTCTCCTGTCATCATGAAGCTTCAGGCCTTATGGCTTCCAGAGCAGAGTGTGTAAAAATGTGTAAAAATACCCTCGGAGCATCTGGGTGGCTCAGTCAGTTAAGTGTTTGCCTTTGGTTCAGGTCATGATCTCAGGGTCCCGGGATCGAACCCCATGTGTTGGGCTCTCTGCTCAGTGGGGAGTCTGTGCATGTTCACTCTCTCATTCTTTCTCTCTCTTTGAAATAAATAAATATTTTTAAAAATCCCTTGCTAAACCAGTATGAAACAGACCCCACCCCCGCCCCCCAATGGCCAGACCCACTGAACTGGGTCTTCAAGGCGGGCAGTTCGTCTTGAATCTTTGCACTGAGCTCTGTATCTAAATAGCATTCCTGTGAGTTCTCTGAAAGGTTAGTCCTGGGTCATTGGCACTTAAACCACTTGTTTTGGTAGATCCTTCCTGAGAAGGTTAATTATATATTTGATATCCTTTCCTCTTTATGCCTGAATGATGAAGATAAGTACCCTGTGGTTATTAACTGTCACTTTAAACCTTTTCAGATTGTCTTGTGACAAAACAGAGTTTTATGTCCTTTTTATCCAGCTTTGATGGATGAGACAGCTTCTTTGGTAAAAGAATACCAGGATAAATAGGATCTTTCTCTGATATGTGGGGGAGGATTTTGCTTTGGAAGTCATGAGTTCAAGTCTGCCATTTTGTATGAAAGGTGACCTAACCTGTTAACCTTCCCATGTACTTCATTTTTCCCTTTGACCAATGGGGCTGGGCACCTAGGCACTCGATATTTGTTGAATAAGTGAAAGAAAAGACATTGCCTTAGGGCAATTGATGTCTCTAAAAGTTTTGATACCAAACCCAAAAGCAACAGTTGGTCATGTTTCCTATTTTGAATCACATGGATTTCTCGGGGCAAAGAGCTTCTGTCTTTAGCATTATAGAATCCTAACACTTAAATCTTCTTCCCCAAGTCATTTTGTTATACATTCTTCAGTAAATTTGCAGTAGGTCTCAGGAAGGCAGATGCCATTATGGACATTTAGTAGTTGTTTTGCAAACCTGTGTCCACCAGTGTAAAGCATCCTACAATCCGTATGTGTCCAGTGCTTGAGCAGTCGAGCACCAGTATCCTGGGACACATAGTATATGTAATCCAGCAGTTAATATGGCTCTTCTCTCAGTGGGGATTTACTGAATCCCAGCAAGGAGCAAGGCAAGGTATTTATTTAAAATAGCAAAAATAGTGCTGAGGCTTTACAACTCTTTTCCTTTTTTTTAAAATTCACTCAGTTCGCAGGGACATTATCGGATGGCTTAGGGAAGACGATGGACAATCGGCATCAGTCAGAGCGGGAGTATATCAGATACCACGCAGCCACAAGCGGGGAGCACCTCGTAGCCGGCATCCACGGCCTGGCTCATGGTAAGTCACGTGATACCGGGAGGCTGGCTCTTCCGCCACAGTTCCTCAGAGGTCCCTTTTCACCCTCCGATTGCATGTGGAATCCTGGCTGGGTAGCCTGGGGTACTTTCCAGGCTCTCTTCTTTTACCCTCCTAGCAACTGAAATGTCACAGCCTGTGACAGCTCTTCGTTTATTTTCAGAATGTTTGTGCACACTGCAATTTCTTCCTGTTCTCTGACTTCTCTTCCCAAAGTGTCATAAGGTATAATTGAGTGAACCCCTTTTTAGAATATGGAACTGCTGCTTCAAGACTTGCCTTCTGCTTACTGAGCATTCCTTCCATGGCAAGTGAAACGTCAAACCAGCTGCCGGGTTTGTGGCCCACATGTTCTTGAGTCTTGTATAAACGCACATTCCCAAGGATTGTAAAACCGTGTGCCTAGGAGTTATAGGCGGTGGCATGAACGTATTAAGTCTCTGAATTTGTGTGAATTCTGACCTTTAATGCTTTAACTCCTACTCGTTTGCCTTTTGTTGTGTTTTTCTCAACAACTTCTTAGTCTGGCATTCAAGGCCTTTGGAAATGTAAACCCAGCCAACTTTTCCAACCACTGCCTCACAGCCATATTGTATTTCAGCCACTGAGAGCCATGTGGTATTCCCCAGACATGCCCCCAAAGCCTTACTCACAATCCTCTGGTCTCCCCTCCTCTGCCTCACTTCCTTGCCTATCAAAATCCTGCTCCACCTACAAGTCTGACTCAACTGTCCCCAGTTAGAATTAATGCCGATTAGCGCATATGTGGCAGTCTGGGTTATGTATCTAGGCAGCTGTGTGTACCTTGCTTTCCTGATCGATTGTGAAGGTCAGGAGAGCAGAAAGAGTGTTTCCTGTTCACCTTTACACTAGCAGAGCCTCGTGTGATACCTGGCATATAGCTCCTGCTTAGTAATGGTTAGTAAATTGCACTGTTTGTACCAGATTCTTAGAACTAGTCTGAAGCTACCAGAAGTCCTATCACAACTGACCAAGTTTAGATTACCTACACTTAGAAGAGGGAGGAATATGGATAATTGAAAATCTTATTTCTTTTCATGCTTAGGACACAGTGTTTAGGACAGAATTTTCCTAATGGTGAGGTTGGATCAAAATGCCTTTACTTTTCCTAAGCCTGCCCAACTGGAAAGGGAGTAGCCCCAAAGAAGACATCAAACTAGGAGTAAGATTTGGCTGAAATCAATCTGTTTAGGGACTCAAAAAGTTGATTGTTGGGCAGCCATTTGGGGTTAAAGAGTGAATCATTCTTTCTAGTAACTGTAATGATAGTGCATGGGACTATGAGGGGCTGTTTTTAATGAATACAAAATGCTTTGCTATGTATAATTGCCTTTGTCTGCCTCGCATCCTTGGAATGTGGAAAGAAAGCCTAGCTGTCCTCACTGTTCAGATGGACGCAGGAGTATGCTGAGAAAATGGATAATAGTTCAAGGTTGGTTGCAAAATCCCTTCCAACCAAGGACCACTCACACGATATGAGCAGCATCTCCAGAACAGAGAGCCTCATCTGAGGAGGATGCATGAAGCTCTGGACTGCATGAGAGTGGTAGCCTAGAGTGGAAAAATTCTTCAAAGATAGCAAGAACCGGAATCCATTCGGTCTCCTTGGTTTAAAAACTGGGAGTCCTGCTCAGTTTTCTCTACAGGTCCCACTTGTGCCAGGTTCAGGAATGTCTGTCTGTCCGTGAACTTGGTTCACAAGGTTGGGAGAAGGCTGTAGCCTCACTGGAGCAAATGGACCCAGAATCCAAAAGAAACGTTGTGGATTGTTAGTGCATTCTCACCCAAGGAATTTCCTTTACCGATTTGTCTCACTAGAGATGAAGAGTCTAGAGAGCTTCCTCATGCCCCCACCGTCAAAGGGTAAACATCCTGTGAGTGTCCCTGGCACACATCCTGGAAATGCTCCCCGGACAGGGCCCCGCTTCTTCCCCATAATGCCTGTGTCCTCTCCAGCCTCTGCCAACTTCTGGTCCCTTTTGACGCTCTTTAAGGTCATTGCTGTCAACTTTCAAAACACTTGGAATGTCTTTGTGACCTAGGTTAGTCTTTTGAACAGACTCCATGGAGAGTCCCGGCTGGGGACTGGCAGCTTTTATGGGTGGGAGGGGGGTGCCTTTCATCAGGGCCTCATGATTTACTCTGATTGCCTAAACCTGACCACAGCAAAGTGTGCAGTAGCTTTTACCTTGTTTCAAACGCCTGGCGGTAGTGGCCAGTCATGCAGTGTTCGTGGAAAACTGAGGTTCTGTATTTAGTTCTCTCTGCCCTGCATTTTATGGGGTCCCAGCTTTCCCCAAGGGCCACTGTCGATTTAGTCCTACTGTCTGCATATTCTCCTGATGACCTGTGTGCTTCCCACACTCAGGAACTGGAAAGTAGCCACTGTTAACCTCTTGGGTGTTCTTTGATACTTTTAAACTGGGACACACCTCAGATTAACATGTAATATATATTCTCAGACTCTAAACTTAGTGGGCAAGTCTAAGTCTGCTGGTTTCCCAACTGGAGTTGGCCCACCTGTAGCCTACTGAGAGGTTGACAGATGCCTGCCCCGAGCCACCTTGCCAGGTGCATGGAATCGATGCTGTTCAGCCTTAAACACTTTGCGTTTGTCCTCTGCCAGGTGACAACAGCCCTTGTCTCTTTTGCTAGGTATCATTGGTGGATTGACCAGTGTGATAACCTCAACAGTGGAAGGAGTGAAAACAGAAGGGGGTGTCAGTGGTTTCATTTCTGGCCTCGGGAAAGGGCTCGTCGGCACTGTAACCAAACCAGTGGCAGGTGCCTTGGATTTTGCATCGGAAACAGCCCAGGCGGTGAGAGACACAGCCACGCTCAGTGGCCCCAGGTCAGTGTCCGTGGGGGGAGTTACATTTGTAGTTTCCAGCCTAGCTCTGCTGCCTCTCCTCATCTATGCCGATGTGTTTAATCATATACTTTCTGCCTTAATGATGTGATTTTTTAAAAACTTGAATACCCGTATCTAAAATTTCTGACCTGCCTAATGTAAATACATGGAAACAAGGCACAGAACTCTGGCGTGAATTGTTCTAGATCTTAACCTATGTCTACATCTGTGATTTATTTATATCTAAAATAGTGTTTTCCTTCGTCAGAGAAGTTGGAAGTAGGATTACACCCTTACAGATGCCCCTGTTGACCAAACTAACCAGACATCCCCCACACACACACATGCCCATTAAGAAAACCATCAGGCTGCAAGCCATGTCTGGCTCCTAGTCTCTGTGGCACGTGCAGTTCACCACGTGAGTCTGTCCTGTCTCCGTTCTCTCTCCACTCAGATGTGCCAGCCATGGCAGGTTGGCAGGTCTGCTGTGGGATGCTCTCTTGCCTTGATGTCAGCAGAGAAGGAGAATCAGGGTAGCCCCTTTGGCTCCACGTCCCTCAGAATCCGACTACTTTCACGTAGCTCTTCATATTAGGAGCCTATTAGGAGCCTATTTGAGCCTTCCTTTTTCAGAGTGACTAATTGGGGATCTTATCAACAAAGGGTATAATGAATGTTACAGTTCCCAGCCAAGCTGGACGCCACTTAAGCCCAGAGGATTTTGCTGCTCCCTGCTGAAGAGATACTCTGTGAGTGAATTAGTGTGCCCTTTTAGACTGTCTAGGGCTGGGCCTTGTCCATACCCTATCGCTCTCTCAAATAGGATTTGAAGTAAAATCGTCCCCAATTAAAATGAAGCCATGTGTCTGTCACCAGGAAACCTTACGGATGACACATTACTGCAGGGGAAATGCTTAAGATTGTAGACTGGGACCATGTAATAAGTTCTGCCAGAATGTCTTCCATCTGGAAGCAGCTGCTTTTTAAAAAAGGATCTGTAGAGTTTACGTTAGTTGAGTTACATTCTATTCTCAGATACAGAGCTCAAAAGATCCTTGAGTGTATTTTGAAGCATTTATGAAGTTGGGGGGAGGGGCAGTAGGGAAGCTTCAAAAGTATTTCCAGTTAGTTTTTCCATGTCTGATGGAAGCCCCAGAAGTCTACCTCCACTAGGACAATGAGACCTAGCAACATGTGAGTGAAGCAGGAGATGCCTAAGAATTCCAAAAGAAATCTCATTACACAATCCCACAGTGGTCAAGGGATTGAGTGATTTGTTTCAAAAGAGGTCTGAGGTATATGCATTTAATTTTTAAAATATCATCTTGTAGGGGATCCCTGGGTGGCGCAGCGGTTTGGCGCCTGCCTTTGGCCCAGGGCGCGATCCTGGAGACCTGGGATCGAATCCCACGTCGGGCTCCCGGTGCATGGAGCCTGCTTCTCCCTCTGCCTGTGTCTCTGCCTCTCTCTCTCTCTGTGACTATCATAAATAAATAAAAAAATTAAAAAAAAAAAAAAGTTAAAATATCATCTTGTGCTTGGAAACTTCAGTGATGTCGACTGGAAGGAAATGATTTGAGTTTTCTACAGTGTTAGTCTGGAAGTCCTGATAAAGTTTTGCCTTCTTTTTAGGAGCACAGGAAAGGCACAAAGTGGTTGCCACAGAAACAAAAGCTGTCCTTGTCAGTTTCACTGGTTGCCCAGCGCTGACGTAGCAGGTTTCACGCCATGTCACCCGGTCGTTTCTAGTCAGTAAATCCTGATGGACAATTTTCTAAGGACTCGGTTGGGAATATAGCAGGAAGCAAGACTGGCCCCTGTCTTCAAGGACCTACAGTCCAGTGGGGAAGCAAACATAAAACAAATAATCATAGTAATAATTACTTGCTAAAATTGTGATAAATGACACAGGAGATGTACAGGATGCTGTGAGACTGTGTAACTGGAGAAGGCGAAGGGGAGAAGGAGGTTGGCTAACCTGTGGTCAGTGGCATCAAGAAGGACTTGTTGAGGAAAGTGCAGTAGTGTTATCCTACGCGTTATCCACTGGGCCACCGAGCCCCCTGGGAAGTGCTAATTAAGATGAAGCCTGAAGTATATGGTGGAGGCTGGCCAGGTAAAAGGGAAGAGTGAATCATACTCCAGGTAAAAAGGGGTCCAGAGAGGCTAGGCAACTCACCTGGAAACCAGTGGTAATCAGGCATTCTAATGGAAGTCTAGCTGCAGATTTCCTGAGACAGTTCTCTTCGTAGCCCTTCACTCCTAGAAACAAAAGCTAGTGGTAAGCGAGAAGCAGCCAGGCAGTCATCGGCCTGGAGACCTGGAGTCTTAAATGAGGGGGAAGTAAGCCTCTGCATCTCCTCTTTGTTCTTAGAGGAGCCAGTGGTGGGGGAGCCTTGGCCAAAGTTACCAGAGGTGAGTGGGACACGCAGAGGGCCGTCTAATTGGGAGCCTCAAAGAGATTTGGCCCTTTACCCTTTATTGCACTGACAAGGCATTACAGCTTCTTCTGAAACACTGACCAGTTTCCCTCTGTCCATTTGTCTGGGGTCCCAAAATAGGTTATTAACGAGCATCCATGTGTTAGAAAAGAACACATGGCCTGGAAAATGGCAGGTCTGGGTCCCCACATCCCTCTTAGTTTGAGGCCTTTGGTCAAGTCTCCCTGTCTCCTTAAGCCTCGGTTTTTCCATCTATAAATTGGGGGTAAATATACCTGTTTATTTTCTCTCTCAGAGGTCTGAAGCCCAACCAGTTATTTTAATGTGGATGTTCTAAGGAACTATAAAATGCTGGACAATCCTATTTTTGAAAGTCACATTAAAGGAGCACTGAGATTCTTGCAGGTGGAGAAATGTTTCAGTGCCCTGAGGGTTTGTTCTGATGACACTGTGATCTCTTAGGAACATACTAGTTCTACCAAGGGATAAATCACCCTGGTTTCTTGGAAGTGAGTTATAACCATCTCCAACCATCCCAATTGATTGAACAGGATCCAGGGGTGTTACTCAGGGTTTTTCCCCACTGTTTAGACAACAGGGACTAACAAATGATTTGAAGGGATTAGAAGTGAGATTCTGACCGAGGGCTGACCTGAGCCCAGGGACTGAGCCAGGAATAGAACCCAGGAGTCCAAGAGTTCTGCCTCTGAGTCTGCTCTTGGAACAAGACTTTCTGCTTCCTTTGTACTATTTCATCCAAGTGAAGGCTTAGATCTTAGCATCTATGTTTTAAATGACTCAAATTTTAAGCAGATGATAGCAGAGTAAGCCATAAAACTGTGAAAGAATATTCCTTCCAGTAATCCATCTGAAAAGTGGCCTTACAGGAAATATTGGCTCCTTTTTTGTGTTTATTTGAACATGATTTTATTTATAGGGAGCCCCTTCCTTGAGTTCTTTTAGACTAAAATACTTCCAAGTGCCTCTCCTTGGTGGAGTGTGCAGGCATTCCGAAGAGACAGTCACTCAACTTTTCCCTGAAATTGCCATGCCATCTGATAGTTCTTGGGAAGGCAGGTGGGGGTGGCAGGGAGAAGAGGGCGGAGGACAGCAGAGCCTTTGGCCTCCGCATGAATGTTGTAGACCAGTATCCCCTGCTGCATTCGTTAACTGTACAAGTATGTGTGGTTTGGAACCGAAATAAGAAGCCTTTTCCAAGGCAACGTTGTGCTGGCTCAGGTTGCATCTTCTAGTCTACGTGTATGGGGCCACATTTGTCTGTTCCCAAGTAAAGTTCATGAAAATGGCACAGCTGGCAGCCACACTTGTGGTGCCATGGAAGCCTTGTCGAAAGCCCACCGCTCTTCAAACAGGCCAGGTCAAAGCAGGGCACCCGCTGGGCTGCCTGCCCGGCTCCTGCGTGTGTGCTGGTATTTGACGGTAGTGTTTGGAAGGATAACTTGGGTGGGTAGAAAGCCGCAGAGACCCAGGGGCGGCCATTGCCCAACAGAAGGCAAAAATAACGTGGAAAGGAGGAGCTTCGGACTCCGGGCTATTTATTTGCTTGTTTATTTCTCTAAATACCATCTGTTGTAGGCTTTGGGTTACATGACATTTTGGGAAAGTAGCAGATGAAGATTTATGAAGCTGGACCCTGAACCTTCCTCCAAAATATTTCTTCACCTTTTTAGTCAAGGCCCAAAATGGGGAGAGAAGTGGGAGCTGCCAGAACTTGAAATATTTAAACTAATTTAGTGAAGCCCAGGAGTGGTGGGCTTATCTCCTTATTTAAGTTAGATAAGGAGGAACGGGGGTTTGCAGGGTAGTGATAGATCGGTGCTTAAGAATATAGCCACCAGGACTCTGCTGCGCTCTGGAGTCCCAGGAGCCCTGTATTGTGCCCGGACGTGTAAATTCCAGTTGCTCTGAGAGCTTTCGGGCAACCTTTTGGTTAATGTCACGGAAAAGATTTATGGCGGGCATATTTGACTTTTTCAGTAAAAACACTCCCAAGACACCACCCAAAATTTGTTAAAGACACTTTTCATTAATGGCCTCCTGGATGTGAAATTGAAGTGGATTTTCTCAAGGAAACATCCTTTTTGTTGCAGTGTTTGCTTCGTACCTATGACTCTCTAAGACTAAAAGGAAGAAAGACCCTGTTGGGTCACCAGAGCCTGAATGCAGTCAGGTTGGACAGGTTGGGGAAAGGGCCACAAAGGGAGTTTAGGAAATGCCGTCACTACTCTTTCCTAATGGAAGCAGTGCTTGTAATTACCCTGCAAGCAGCCGTTTGCTTTCCTTGTATTGCACATAACACATTAAGCAGAACTGGTTTGAAATGAGCCTTCGGGGAACTTCCAAAGGTACAAATCTTAATAAAAACTACAGTGTTTGTCAGGATGCACCCATGCTATCAGTTTTTTCCACCAGTGTTCCTCCTAAGGCAGAGGAGAGTGGGCTGACATCCCATGTAGCTGGGGGCAGAAGCAAGTCCGATATTGCTTGGGAAAGTTTATCTTTAAACTCTAAATGAATTTTACCTCTCATCCTGTATTTGTTTTCATAAGATGTTTTCAGTTGCTACCTACCAAAATTAACCCTTCACAAAGATACACCAGGTCATCCTGTAGCTTCTGCCTCATTCACATTTAAGAGCTACAAGGTATGCTTTCCAGATGAGTCCTCTAGACCCACGGAGCATTGATGGAAAGACAGGTAAACGAACACGAGTGGAAAGCCAGAGCCTAGTACATAGTTGACCCCGAGGCTCAGTTTCTGATCTTTGGGCCGATCTGTCTATCGGCTTGGTAGCGGTCTGCTGCTTGGGGCAGCCAGTGCAGTGGTGGACATGCCAGCCTTATCAGGAGAAGGACTTTGATTTCAGTGGCACTGAGAAAGGATTGCTGTGTCCGTCCAGAGGGAAGGGACTATTCATACCTCCCCTCTGCTGTCCAGAAGTGGTACATTGGATATGGAGCAGCCACCCATCCTGTCTCCTGCTCACCCTTGGGTATGTAGGAGGTGAAAGCCATACGGTCTCACTTCCTGATCCTGCCAAACCAGGCCTTTCCAGAGAATGCCCCAAGGTGGATGGATCATTTTCTCACTCTTTCTGAGCAACCCCCACAGAAGAAACCACATTCAGAGCCATGTCACAACATAGGATATCTTGCTTGGGTCCGAGTTTAAGCTGATGAAGTTCCAGGGTAAGATATTTTTTAGAAACCTCTTTCATGCCTTATAAGTTAAAATTCCTCTCATAGGAACCCAAGCAGGGAGATCTTATTTTTTCTAAGACAGACTTCTTCCCTCTTGCTGAACTGTAAATACCGTACTTTGCTTTCACTCAGAGGCTCCAGACGATGCCACTCTTGTTATAACATAACTTATGGAAAGCTCAGATCTGTTGCTGAAAAAAAAAAATGGAAACCTGCACACACATATTTGAAAAGAGTCTTTCCACTTTTGAAATCCCATGACTCATTTTTATGCAAGATTATCTGTTAAGAAAAAAAAACACTTTTTTGGTCATGGTACATTATAATCGTTTCTAGAAAGGAGAGTGTCTGTTTTTTGCCATTTTTGGCATGCAGAGATGACTGGCTTTGGAAAACGGCACAATCCTGTTTCCAAAAGTAAAAATAAATTGAATCTATGCATGTACATCTTTTAAGTACAATCCCTGTATCTCAACCAACAGGTCTTTGCTCAAAGAAAATAGGATGGAAAGTGTGTAGTGCTTTCAGATCTTTGTCTCCTCCATTTGAAAATTAAGTGATCAATCCAGCCATTGTACATGTTGGGCCCTTTCCTTGCTCAGTGATTTGGTTAGTAAAACTCTGAGGGACTGCATTTAAGATTTTTGCTTAAAATGGTGTAGAATGGTGTAGTCCTTCCTGAGAAGAATTTGTATTTTGTGCATTAGAGAAGAACTGAAAAGCCATCTACTGTTTCTGGGATTCCTCTGCAAAGGTGTTATGGTCACTTATTTGGGGGTTTTGATGACTACGTCTCTAATGATTTTCCCTTATAGAGTCATCCCTTGTTGCCCAGGATGAACTAGGAATTCCCCCTTAAAGAGAGGAGCCAGGTTTGAGTTCCAGTCCCCTGCTCCCAAAAAGCTTCAGGTGTGAGGTAATTGTGAGGTGCATAGGGGACCAGCAGGCTGGCCGGGGGTAGACTGTAGTGTTGCATCACAAGGGAGAGCTTATAATCCTGGGGGCAGGAAAAGGTAGGCGTGGGGGTGGTAGCGAACCCAGAGTCTCCCTGCCCTCGTACCTTCATTTGTCTGTTTTGCCAGACCGCCTCTCAAAGACAGATTCTTGCTAAGTTTCTCACTAACTTGTCAAGTAGGGGGAAATAAGATTGCATCTGTAAAACATTTTAATCACTATATACTCTGAAAAAGGAAAGGAAGGAGAGAAAGGAAAGAAAGGGAAACTTTTCTTATATTGGGTTTATACAATTCAATGCAAATCGGGTTAACAGCGTTCCTCGTCTCTGTCCTTAGCGGATTTACTCAGATACGTAGAGGAAACTGATGTCTCAGCGAGCACAAAATTTGTCCACGTGGGTCCTTTTAGAACACAGGCTCTCAAAATATGGTGTGAGGACCCCTAGGGAACCTCAGCCTTTCCCAGGATCCATGAGGTCAAACTTGTTTTTTATACATTTAAATAACCATTGTTATAATAATATTCTCTAATGAACGTACGGTGGAGTTTTCTGGAAGCCACACAATGTGTGATACTGCACACAGCGATTGACTGTAGAAGCAGATAAGAGAATGCAGCTGTTTTCTATTAAGCAAGACTTAAGGAGATTTGCAGAAATGTAAACCAGTGCCACTCTTCGCACCTCCTTCCACCCACGCGTATGCGCCAGCCAGCAGGCGCCGTACCGGGCTCCTTCCCCGACGGGATGCTCTGATGCTCCGTCGCCCCGCTGGCCAGTAACACCTGTCGCCAGCGGTGGACTAATGTGGATTCAGCAGCGGGAGCCCCATGAGAGGACGCTTCACCTTGGTGTCCTGCTGGCCCTCGTCCGCCCTCCTGGTTTGCTCCTGACTTTTACTGGGTTTCTTGAGGTAACAATTGGAAAGATTGTGTTACGTACCAGGAGACCTCTCACGATCATTTACCCAGTTCAGTCCCTCACCTTAGCAGCGTGGGGAGTGAGGAGCACCTTACCCCGAAGCCTAAGGTCCATCCTGTCCAAGGCCACTTGCTCCCGCGGGCTCGGCCCCGAGCTGGGTCGGGACCTGGAGGAGTGCGCACTAGGTCGGCGTTTACGTGGCAGAACCTGAGCTCCGCCGCAGCGAGGCTGGTGGAGCAGGACAAGCCCGCGGGATGTGGATGCGCTCCTTTGAACTCTCGGGGGAAAGCGGGTTTTATGCGGCAGGTCTGTGTTAACACCAGAGGCAGCTCCTGCTAGATTGTCCCTAAACATACTTCAAACATAGGTGATGCCAGGGGTGACCCAGGCAGCATCATGAAATCCCGGGGACTGCAGGAAACTTCAGAGGAGACTCAGAGCCCAACTTGGCTTGTCTTTGTGGGGAGGGTGGGCCACGGGAATCCTGGGGCCTTCGGACCAGTTGGATCCGATGGAACCTCCCTGCGTGCGCCAGGATGGACAGAGGGCAAAGTTCATCCGTTCTTTAGACTTCCCAGATCCACCGCAGCAGCACAGGCAGGATGGTAATGACTGGCACCTGCCCACTTCCGGAGGCGCGAAAGGCCGGATCACCATGTGGGTGTTCATATCCCTCGTGAAAAGATGAGAGCCTCTGAGACTTACTCTGTTTTTTGCTTGACTTGTTGAGGGGCCCCGTTAGTTCAGTTGGGCTGATTCTAAACGTGAGATGCTCTGATCGGTTGCTTGGTAAACACACTGGTTCAAGTATAGGCAGATTGACAGCAGAGATGCATTAATTGGTGAAGTGTTGCCTTCTCCTGTGTTCCGGGCATATCCTAGGTATTCAGTGCTGAGAATATTTAAATACTCGAGGACAAACTGCTTTGAAGAATCTTCCAGATTCTTGAGAATCACCAAGTTGTTTGTATGTTAATACTTTTAATTTGGTCTCATGCTTATTAAAACAAGTTTCCTATCACTTCCTTGAAGTACCTCTTTATTTAGTGACTTGATTTACTGTTTGTTCTTGGAAACCGCAACTTGCATTTGTGTTGTGCTCTATTTTGGGGAGGCTTGGCGGTTTTTCCAACCTTATGAACAGGTCTGTCACTACTCTTTCAAAACTCTTCAATGATCTCTGCTCTTTCTACCTTCTATTGCTAACTATTATTTAATTTCTGTATTAATAAAAACAACGATTTTAAAAAGCTATGACTTTGACCATGATTATCTCACTATAACAAATTTTTTTCTAAAGATTTTATTTATTCATGAGAGACAGAGGCAGAGACACAGGCAGAGGGAGAAACAGACTCCCTGTGGGTCTTTTAAAATTAAATTGTATTTTGTCAAAGTAGATATATGTCCACCCTTTTAAAAATCAAAAGACTTCTACATGTCTGAAAATAAAAACCACCAATCTCCTGCCCCACTTTTCCCTACCTCTGATTTCTGCTCCCCCAGAGACAACCACTTTCAACACTTTTGATTTGGAAGTATTTGCTTTTGTGTTTCTTAAAAAAAAAAAAAAAAAAAAAAAAGTGCTATTTCTTGCTATCATTGGACTTCCTAGTCCCTCCCCTTCTTGTTAGTCTAGGTATATTGTTCTTTTTGGGTTAATCAGTATTCAGTTTTTACGTTATTCTGACTATACCAACAGCATTCCCAGGGAAGCTACCTAGGTTACTATGACTATGTTTCCTTTCTGGTTTCTTTTTTCTCCTTGGAGTTAGTAACTGCTTTGATTATTGTTGTTTGCTTAGTTTGCCACATGCATATTCCCATTTCATCCTCAAACTCTTACTCACTTTCAGCTTTTCTTGCTCCAAGTGTAGTAAGTCCTTAAGAAAATGTTTTTTTTCTATCTGCCTATTACTAAGTTATCCACAAAGTCTTCTCTGTGTGCTTAAAAATGCATGATGAAGCAGTTTATCGGTGTTCGGATTTTTCTTGCACGTTCCTCCCTCTGGGTGCCCCTGCTCCTGTCCGGACTGACCCGACTGCTCTCTAGAGTTTTTTTCTTCCATTGGTTTGTTTTGGCCTTTTTCTTTCATGAACAGAGACAGTCCTCAGGTGGGTGTTTCTTGACCGTTCTGCTCCTCTTTAAAGCAGAGGCGCTGGTGGGCAGCCCGGAGCCCTATGCGGGGCCTGGGGCCCTCCCGGGCTGGGAGAACAGGGGGCCTGTGGCCTCCAGTCCTGTGTTGAGGAGGAACGGGCTGCAGGTCTAGCTGCTCTTTAGGCTTTTAGCCCATCTTACTGTTTTCACCACCCGACACACTCGCCTCCCTGTTCCTCCCTTTCTGCCCAGGCCGCCCAAGCTGCCTGGTGCCCGAGTTTCTGAAATTTGGTGGGTTTTGCTCTGTGGCTCCCACTCCCAGGCTTACTTTTCAGCACCATGTGTCCATCTGCTTTTCAGCTTCTAGAATATTGTTGACACCTTCTCTTTATCCTTTTGGATTTGTGCCATCTGTATCCCTTTGCTTTCGCGTTAGAGAGGTCTCTGGACTAAATCTGTCATATTTAATCAGGAGCCCTATAACTTGGACTTTTCACTCATTCATTCATCCTTTCTTGACGTCCTTTCCCCTTCATATCCAACCAGTAGCTATGAATTAATGTGGTTTTAGCAAAATCCATCTCCATTATTTCTGTTAGAGCATTCTTTAAGCTTGGTGGTAGTGAGAAATTGAATAATAACGTTCTTGCTGCCACTTTCTGACCTGTGCTGTGATCTAGGCGTTGCTGTAGGGACTTTACATGTATCACCTCATTTAATCAGCACGGCTGCTTCTGAGCAGCGTCTGCTTGGGCGGCCAGCGGCCCTTCCTTCCCGGGAAGGTTTAGAATGCCTCTGGTGAGAAGTCGTGGCTACTCCCAACCCCAGCTTTCAGTCTGGTCTTGGCCTTTAATCTCTCATTCTGTGTGTTGTAAAGAAACAGGTTGTAGAAGGCTCTTGTCAGATCCCAGGAACATGAAAGAAATAGCACACCCCACGGTAGTGACAAGGCCCTGTCACCACCCCTCCTGGAACCATAAAAGCTATTCAGAGGGGCCGGCAGCTGGTGAGCGAGCGTACTTAGATCCTGGGTGCTGATGGGGGTTTTGTAGTTTCCAAGGGAAGTTGCTGAAAGTTTTCTTATCTTGACACTCCAAGGGCAAGAGGTCTTTCTTCAAAGAGAAGCGCTCGTTTCAGAAAGAGATGTGGAAAGAACATAAAATCACAGATCTTCCCCAGTTCTGGAGAAGAAATGGGAAGTAGCACTGTGGTAGCCGGTGTAAAAAGAAACCAAGCGTTGGCAGGCAGCCGGGAGGGGTTCCCGCAACACGGCTTGGTCCCCACGTCGCGAAGCCGGGTTGGGGGCCCCGTGGGCCGCGCGGGCCCTGAGGGGAGAGTCTTCTCAGCCCCGCCACTGGGGCCAAGCGCTGCGCGTGGGCCCGTCCGCCCGTCCCCGAGCACCCGGCCGGGTGGGGCGCGAACCCGCGCGGGCCTGCGGCCTTGGGCACGAGCAGCCCTTGACGAAGGTGTGCGAGGCCACGAACTCGCTCTGAACCCGCGTGTGAAGAGCAGGTGATCGCGCGCTATTGTTAGCGTCTGTAAGTGATCCGGCCGTGGGGCCGAGCGGAGGTCAGCCAGCAGCCCCGTGACATGGAAATCTGTCCCGGGGCCAGGTTTGTCGGGTGGGCCTTACGTAGCCAGTGTCTCCAGTCGTTGGCCTGTGCTGCCTGCGGGGCCGCCGCCGGGAGTGAGGGGCCTGGGACAGCTGACGGGCGCGTCCAGCGCTGTGGTCAACAGCTTTGAAAGCATTACGTGGTTTGGACAGCACTCCCCGAAACAGTTCTGTTTTCCAGACGACGACAGTCCGCTGTCGAGTGCAGGGAGGGCTGTGGAGGGGAGCGTCCGGCCCTCCGGTGGGGCCGCCGGCGCCCTCGGGCCTGTCCCTGAGTCCCGCGGGTCCTGGTGCAGGCCGTCCCTGGGTCCCCGGGTCGGTAAACAAGCGACAAAGTGCTCTCGGGGGCGGGGCTAGAGCTTAAAAGGAAGAACTCGCTCTCGTTTCTGTAGATGCCACGGGCTCTCTGGGCTCTCTGGGCTCTCTGGGCTCTGGAAGAGGCGAGGGGCTCGTTCTAAGTGCTCATCGCCGAATTCGTTTCGGAGCGCACCTTCCCAGTTGTCCTGTTCCCGGAAATGTAGCTCCTGTTGCCTTCTGCTCCTGGGGGATTCGGGATGTCGCGGGGCGAGGGAGGTGGCTCGCAGGGGAGTGGCTCCGGCTTGGCGATTCACGCGGGACCGTGTGAGACGTCCAAAGTGGTGCGGCAACAAATTTTTTTTCAAAACCTTTTACTGAATCCTAATATACCACAGGCTTTTTTGTGGTGGTTGTGTTAAATCTGGGGATAGGATTCTCAGGATTTTATTGTTATTCCCAAAATGCAGCACTGGTGCTGACAGAGTGGCGTGGAACATCATTGGATTTATTGTGCCAAAGTGACAGCAGTTGACATTCTTTCAGTGTGTCAGCGTAGGATCAGTTCCTCCTTGACTTGAGTCTCTGCGATCAAAATAACTTATCTGGATGTTCCCTTTGGGTGTTGGAGGCAGCATGGCCTCTTGGCAAGAGGGCACGGTCATAAATCGTGGGACCAGAGCCCTGATTTCAGCCCTGACGTCCCTCTGCCTTGTGGTTTTGGGCCAGCAGCCTATTGTCCCCTCCTTGGGTGAGTCTCCCCACTTCTGAGGGAGCGAGGAGTGAGCGGCATCCTGGCCGGGTCACGTCTGCCTAGCTGAGGTGAATAACTCCCTGAGGAACGGCACTGGGTGGGCTCCTTCGCCATCACGGAGGAAGCTGGGCACAGGGACCAATAAGGAGCCCAGGCAGGACGTATGAAAGCTTGATCATATGTTCTAAAAATAAAAAGGCAGCAGGTTAATCTGAGGCAGTGTTGTACCTAAAATATTCCTGAGCAGCCCTTGGCCCTGGCCTGAACCCCAGCTGGGCTTAGCACCATCGAAGTCCGTTACATCTAATCCCCCAAGGGGTTGAATCTGTGGCCATGCCTGCCCTGTCACTGCCTCCGCCCTCCCTCTGATTCCACGTCTGGGAAAACTGAAGTGGCCCCAGACGCAGCAGCGAGATCACACGGGCGCAGCGTGTGAGGGCAGCCTCCGTACAGCATAACGTCCGGGCCAGCACACACACACGCACGGCTTCCCGTGTGCTCAGTCACCGCAGTGGCGCTCACTTGACCGTGATGCACCTTCTTTGAGCTGATACCCAAGAAATCAGTGTTTTAAAAGAAAGAACAAAACCTCGATGGAGGGCATTTTACATCAAGAATGGATGTGCGTGGTATGAAAAAGCAAATTCCAAAACATACTCCCTTTCAGTTCCCAAACTGGTCAGAGTAGTCCTTCTCAGCCCTACGCACGATGCTGGAGTAAGTGGCAGTGCCCCGGAGCGCGTGGAGGACGTAACCCGGAGAACCCGGGAGACAAGTATGTACAGCAGCGAGACTCCGGACAACGTCTCTGGCCTTGGGTGGTGGCGGCTGCTGCTGCACCCTTCTTGGGAGCAACTTGCCTTTTTTGGAGTCAGGCCTCATTGGCTACTTACGATTGTATGTCCCCAAATATAGTCATCCAAGTGACCCCGAGATAAAGTCCCCCAGGAAGTGGGGGCATCCAGATCACTGTGTAGAAGCTCTCAAAGTCCATCTTGGCCCATAAGAGAGTCTCATTCTCAGTGGTGAGCTTTTCCACATGTTAATATGTCAGGGAATCTTGGTGCATTGGGGCTCCTGACGGGCCACATGAGGCTTCAGAAGACCTTCTGTGGGCCCCGGACACCCAGCGGAGACAGGCTTCGTTTCTGAGTACGATGTAACCTGTGCGATGATGTGGGCGTGCGCGGGTGCTTTGTACACTGCCCTGGGAGAGGTGAGGCGTTCTTATGACTAACGACTTCACTGAACCCTGAACGCACATGTGAGTAACTAGAGGCAGATTGAATAGATTACATACTTTTGAGAATTTCCTAAATTAGCCTACCTAACTTTTTCTTGCCCTTTTCTCTTTCCTGACTTCAGTAGTTCTCTGTAACTTTTTTTTTTTTTTTTAATAAACCCAGAACAAATAGTATACAGTGGAAGAAGTGCCATAGAAACAGGGATTCTCAGTAGCTAGAGACAGTTTTCTGTGATCCATTCATTCCATGGCACCTCCTGTCTACCCAGAAAAAGGTGCTTTGGGCTTTCAAGTGACAGAGTCATTGACTCATCTCATCAGCACAGGGGACAAGGAAATCTTTGAGGAAAACACAAAAATGTGTGTACAGTTCATTCAGAAATAAACACATGGTAAAAAAAAAAAAGAAAAAGAAAAAAAGAAAGAAAGAAAAAGAAATAAACACATGGTTAGTTCCCATCAGGAGGCACGACTTTCACCTCCGGATTGAACGCGGCCCACATTTGGAGCAGACCGCTGGCCTTGCCAGACTCCATCCAAGATGCGCGTGTTGTTGCTAGTGTGCTAGTCCTAGTCTAGTACCGTGTCACAAGCTTGGGCCTAGGCTAGCACGGCATAACACTGGCCCCCAAAAAGGCCAAACTGGCAGGAAAGTGCTTCTAAAGCCAGCGGTGACCCCCCTCAGAGGCTCTCCTACCTGGTCCTCTCAGCACGTCTTTGGTTTACTTTTGGCTTAGGGTTTTGTTTTTCCCCTCTGCTCCTCTCACTCCTTGCTCTTTAATGCTTAGACTTTGGTTGGAAGGGTTCTGGCAATCACTCTAGACTCCCAGTAGCCTCATTTAGAGGTGGACCCACACACCATGCTGGTTCACATGATGGACCGTGGGTTGGCAGCTCACCCCTTGGAGAGCCTGCATTCAGATGGCGTCCTCTGGGATTAAACTCCAAAACTGAAGCGAAGGCCTGCCCGTCAGGCTGATTGTTCCACCCTTTGTGTACTAATCGGAGATACTCCAGATCCAGGAGAGAGCTCGTGGGCAGACCCAGGACCTTCTCCGGTTTGAGGACAGGACACCGGATCCCCTGCTGCCTCCCTTCGGAGCGTCCCAGCCTTGTAGCCAAGGGCTGGAAAATGAGTTTACTTTTTCCTGGATCAGTATTAAAGCTCAGACCAGCTACCAGTCAGTGTTTGCGTTCTCGTCCCCTGCGGGCCTGGGAAGACTGGAGCGTATGGCGGTGGGCCGTGGCTCCTTTTCATGCTCTGAGGGCAGGCTTGCCCTGACGGTACCCCCGAATTCACACGTTCACCTGGAGGTGCGCCCCAGGAAGACCCGGTTGCCGTCTCAGAGATGGTTTAGCAGAGATCAGACCGGAGATTTTGCTTTCGTGAGAACCAAGTGCAGTCATATGTTCAGGAACAGCTCCGGGCCTATATGTAGGGCCCAGGGCCTGCTGGGATGGGGTTTTACACTTGGGCTGTCCTTTTGCCCTTCCACTGAACTCTTTCATTTCAGTCATGAGCAAACAGTCAGCGCCTGAACTAACAACCCTGCAGTCCTCCAGAGCACGGCTCGCTTACAGTACCGAACAAAGGGAAGGAGGGCCGCGTGGGCCGGCCCAGGCCAAGGAATGCGGCTTCAGGGTTCTGCTCCATAAATTTAACCAGCACGACGAAAAGGAGATAATATGAGCCTTCGTGATGATCTGAAAGGGGGAGGTTCTGTGTCCCATTGATTGCGGTCTGGCCCAGCGCCAGGCCCAGGCCTGACCGACAGTTGAACCATATCGTTAAGGCGTGTAACACAGCTCGAGTCTTGTACGGCCGCCAACGAGTACATGTCCACAGGGCAAACGTTTATAAGGAGCTGGGCCGGCCGTCCCGGTTAACCCTCTCACGCCGCGCGAGGGGCCGCCCGCCCGCCCGCCCGCCCTTCGGCACTCGTCCGGCCCGGGCCACGGCGGAGCCGCGCGTGTCCTCCGTGCACACGGCGCCTGGGGACGAGGCGGGCCAGAGGCGCTGTGGAGAGCGCTTCCCTCGGGAGCAGCCCCCCCCGAAACGGGACACCGCGGCGCTTGATTCAGCGGAGCCCCGTGTTTGCGGTATAATGTTGCCGAGGGAAGCGGGGCTGACAGCGCAGGAAAGCCAGCCGTGTCCCCTCCGCGGGGCGGGCGCGCTCGGGCCGCTCTGCCTTCCCGCCCCGCAGCGACGCCGCCAGGGCCGAGCCCGAGGGCCCCGGCCGCGGGCGCCACGGAGGGAGCGGGTGGGGACACCGCGGCCTGGGCTGTGCGCAGCGAGGCCGGAAGCCCCGCCTGTGCTCAGAGACCGAGGAAAGCAGCGGGCTGAGGGGTGCCTGGTGCCCTCCATCCCTCGGCCACACTGGGGGCCGACGTGTCTTCTGTCCGCACCGTCCAGCAAGACCTACGTTTCTGCCCTTTCCAGAGAGCTGGTGTGCGAGGGGCCAGGTGTCAGGTGCAGACCTGTGTCCCGGCGATGGAGCTCCGGGTGCCCAACGCTTAGGCCTGCACACACTATTCTAAGCATTTTATTTGTATCTGTGTTATTTATTTATTTTTTTAAAGACTTATTTGTTTATGAGAGACACAGAGAGAGAGAGAGAGAGGCAGAGACACAGGCAGAGGGAGACGCAGGCTCCATGCAGGGAGCCCGACGCAGGACTCGATCCCGGGTCTCCAGGCTCATGCCCTGAGAGGCATGGCAGAGTAGGCGGCGCTAAACTGCTGAGCCACCCGGGTTGCCTGCATTTTATTTTTATATGTTACTGTCAGTACAGTTTCATTTTCACAGCAGCCCAGTGACATGGGCACTTTATATGCCCTATTGACAGGTGAGAAACACGAAGCACAGAAAGGTTATGTGACTGGTTTAAGATCCTAAAGATAGGGAGAGGGAACCAGATTTTGAAGCCTGGCAGTGTGAGTGCAGAGCACACATTCCTAACTTCTGTGCTGCTTCGGGATCATCTCTTGGTCTTCCCCATCAAAAGACTTCCTGACTTAAAGCTGAGGCTTCTTGGGGAGCCGGGGTGGCTCAGTGGGTTAGGCATCTGCCTTAAGCTCAGGTCATGATCCTGGGGGCCTGGGATCGAGCCCCACGTCGGGCTCCCTGCCTGCTTCTCCCTCCCTCCCAATAAATAAATAAAATCTTTTAAAATGAATAAATGAATAAATGAATGAATGAATGTGAGGCTTCTTACCAGGTCTCATGACCCACTTCCTTTCAACTCTTGGATATGGCTATGGAGTGTGGGAGCAGGCCTCTGACCCAGAAGATATGGGAAAGGATGCCAGTGCGGTTGTTGGGGGAATGGGATATGTGTGTGTTTTGGGGGCCGCAGAGGTAGTTTCTGTAAACTTTGGATCTCATCACGTGAAGGATGCTTATCACATTCACTCCCCCCTACCAACTTAACCTAGAGACAGTGCAAGAGGACCAGGAGAGACCCTCGTCTGCTGGCATCCATGTTTGGAGAACCTCCTCACTGACCTTTGTGCCTAGGAGTGTCCCAGCTCCTCCCTCCCGTACCCCCCACCCCCACCAGTGATAAGCCTGCAGCCTTCCAATGCAGAATTTGTCCGTTTCACAAACCAGCAGTGATACATCCTGGTTCCACCCCGCCTATGCTCTGCCATCCAGCAGAAGCCGTCCTCACCAGCTGGTCACCCGGGAACTGCAGCTGCTACACGGTACAGGAAGCCTTGGAAGGAGACCGTCCAAGTAGTATGTGCTGTAACTTCCTTTTCATGGCCAAGGCTAGCTTCTGCTTACTTTGGTGCTATGGGGCCTGAAAAAAATGCTTTTAGGGGTAGGAGCGCCTGAACGGCTGGCCTGCACGGAGGTCATTGGATTCCCTTCAGTTATGCTTCCTATGGTCAAGGTGCCTCAGAATCCTGGGTGGAACTTATGGTGTAGACTCCACAGAACGATTGCTAAATCCAAAGTTTAGCAGACCTTGGTACTAAATGTCTCTTAAGGGCACCTGTTTGGAGGTTCTCTTTGTCACCTATTTGAATGCATTTGACATCAAGGCGCTGTGCTGTACCTGGCCTTTTGAAGTATGCTGAGAGAGTAGCAAGCAGTTAAATTGTAGGAGGAAATTCTGCTTTTTCAAATTGTTTTTGTTCAGTTTAACAATGATTGGAGATGCCATGAGGTAGCCAGATGATCCACTAACTAGGATTTATAGAAATTTTTATTTGCAAAGATTTTAATACAACGTTTTAGGAAGTTTCAGTGCTTCATGTACCATGCAGAAGGAAGTCCAATGTGAGCCTTTGACTCTGAGTGACCCTCTGGAAGGGGAACGATGAAAAGCAGCTGAAGAGTCGCCTCTTGTCTTATGTGTGACTCACCCTTCTTTGTCTGCATCAGGGTTGTCCCAGGCCTGCCTGCTTCTCTCCACCCCGAGGAGCTTGGTCTTTGGAAAGCCACATGCCTGCTCCCCCTACCTGCCTCTACCTCGAGGTCCCGAGGGAGAAACCAACCGTCAGCTGGCAGGAGAGGCTAGAATAGAGGTTGTGTATTCGCCGTTGGCAGAGTAGGGAGACATGCTGTCACTTCTGCTCTGGGGAGACGACCAGATGCACCTGCTTTTCCCAGAGGTGCAGTGAGACTCAGGCAGAGAGGCTGGTACCGAGTGCTGATGGGCCTGTGCTTCTTGCAAGCCTGTGTCCCAGTGCCTGGGGAGGCCACTTGCAGAAAGCACATGGTGGAGGGGGCTGGCCCAGATCCGAGAGGACTTCATTCCACTGTCCTCTCTGTCTGAAAGGATCTAGCATCTTTCCCTGCTGCCTCCTGGGCTCCCAACAAGCTCTAACACATGCTGAATCCACATTTTTTTCTAGTCTTGTACAGGCAAGCCCCAGTCCGACAATTCAAATGGGCTCAGTCTTGTTGGTTCTTGTTTCCCAGGAGGACAAGGTGCTCTGAAGGTTTGGCGTCGACTCTGACCCAGGGGGTGCGTCTGCTTTTTGCGAAGGCATAGAAATGCACCTGAGATGACCCCGTGCCCTTTTCTTTCATTTTTTGAATTCTCACCACCTGGACCATTAATTCTGCTTTCAAAGGGGGATGGGGAAAGGAGAACATTTCAAAGCAAAACTGATTTGGTCTGTGAACTGGCTTGTCTTCTAGGTTGTACTTCACCCTGATGAGAATCAGAAAGGACAGTCTATAAGCCCCTGAAATGCAATTTCCAGTGAAACCCGAACTTCACTCTAGTGGCTCTGCAGCTGGAGAGCCTCAAAACCAGTTCCAGATGTTCTCTCTCCCCGTGTTCGCAGGAAGGAAATTTCGGGCAAGCTGGGAGGCAGAGTGCTCTTGCTTCTGCCCATTCTGAGAGTGCTCCTTTTGCAGCCCCTGACTTGCCTCACAGGGCTTGTGTAGGGAGAATGCTGTGAGCACCTGGGCTTCAGCCAGGTCCGCCACCTCCCACTCATCCGTCAGGGCACGTTGCTCTGAGCTGGCCGCCTGCTGCAAGCGAGAGAAGCCCTGGCTCTGCTGTTCAAGGTCAGAAAGCAAGATAGGGCTGGAAAAGGAAGTCAGATGGTCTGGGAAGGTAGCCTCCTGCAGAGGACCCTCAGGTTCCCAAAACAACCCCAGTGGCCCTCACCACCATCAGTACAGGGTGGGCTGTGCCTCCCGGCCTTGGAGGATGCAGTGGCGGAGGATAGTAGTGGTCAATTCATTGCCCCTTTCCTCTTGAGAAATCTCCACTCGGACTGCTCCTTATTCCAGAAGAAACCGATTCTGGATGAAGCCTGGCCATTCTGACTCTTTCTAGTCTGTATCCAGCCCATGCTTGTGGACAGTATGTGACGGAAATTTGTACTCATTTGTGCTTTAGACGTTTTGGTGTTTGAGACTCTGCGCCCTGAATCATCTTCTAAAGAATAGTCCTGTCGTTTGAGTTTGAAAATATGTACAAATGTGAGCTGTTGCGGAAATTCAAACGTTATATGAGCCCTTACAGTGTGTGGACACTGTTCCCAAAACCTGCAAGGTACCTTGTCGTAGCAAACCATTGAAATAGATACTGTTATTCCCATTTTAAAGAAGAAAAGAAAAAAAAAACTCAGTCGCACTGGCCATTGATAATCACCAAAAGGCTAACAGTTGCACCTTGGGCGGGTATCTCTGTGTACATAGATATGTGTGTGTGTACGTGTGCGCACACGTATATGATTTTACATGAACAGGAGCACATACCTTGTTCACAGTGACGCTGGGACGTCTTTCCATTCCAGAAGTAAGTCATGATTTCTAACATTTATATAATATTAGATTGCATAGGGGATCCCTGGTGGCCAAGCAGTTTGGCGCCTGCCTTGGGCTCAGGGCGTGACCCCGGGTCCTGGGATCGAGTCCCACGTCGGGCTCCCCACAGGGAGCCTGCTTCTCCCTCTGCCTGTGTCTCTGCCTCTCTCTCTGTGTCTCTTAAAATCTTTTAAAAAGTATATTAGATTGCATATATACAATAATACACTTACCTGTTTTGAAACACATGACACGTTGCCTTCTAGGAAGTTGAAATGCTCTGTGCTCCCACTCACAGTGCTTGAGGGGACCCGTTTCTCTGACCCTCTGCCAGCCCCGGCTGTTCACTCATTCGAGCTCCAGCCAAGAGTTTTATGAAGTGAATCCTCTACTAAAGAGCAAGGCACTGTGACTCTTACAGGTCCCCGCTGACCTGATCTGAGAGAACGAGTGCTTCCATGTTACTGCACACGTTTCTTTGATAATGACGGGTGTGGACGCATCTTTTCCTACTTCCGCTGGCCATTTGGATTTCCTGCTTGGTGAATCCCTTTTGCACATTCGTCTCCCCAACCCTGTCCCCAGCCCTCAAGATCAGAGTTTGTCCCCTTTCCTCCTCTCTTGGACCGACCCTTCCAGTAGTTGTCATTTAACTCGTTTCTCCTCCATATTAGTACGTATCTTTCTCCCGAGTATTAATGACATTTGGGTTAGTCATTGTGTGAATCCCTGTGAGTTAACGCCTGTACCTCCACTGTAGGGGAGGAGAGCTGTCACCGCCCACAGTTCTCCAGGCAGGTGCTTCAGCGTTGAGAATGAGGCTTCAATCAAACATCTTAGGATCGTACGTGGAGTGGTCTGCTGGCCAGCTCTTACCTTGTTCGTTTCCTCCGATTCCTCAGTATTCGGTGGCCACTCGTTCCTGTTTGTAAAACCTGGCAGATTAGCACTGATGCTGCATCTTGTCTTCTTACAAATCTTGCTCCGCCTGTAGGCAGGACCCAGCTGGACGCCAGGCCTTCCCAGGAAGCCCCTAATGCCCTCTGTCTGTGGGGCCAGACTTCTTAGCAGTCTCATCAGTGAGGCATTTTCTAGGTTTCTCCTCCACCCATGTCAAAGACGTCAGCCTTGCCTTCCCCACTGGACTATAAGCTTCCTGCGGCCACGCTCTGCCTTCTTTGGCATCCCTCTGGGATGTCCAGAATGCTCAGTACAGTGATGGGTCAGAGTATTTACTAAAGAGATTTTCATCAGCACTCAGGCTGGTAATAAGTTTACTGAGTCCAAGAGCATCAGAAAGACCCAAGATCAGGTTTGGCTTTGCCACTTATCAACTGAATGGCCTTGAGCAATCTTGATAATCTCTCGATTTCCTCCTCCATGAAATGGAACACTAATTTAAAAAATTCCTATCAGAATGTTGTGAAATCAGCCTGTCCCAGGTATCGTCAGCACCGTAAACGCAGCTGTGGGGACACGGTGTGGACCGTGGTGGCCCAGCCGTCTTTGTTCTGGTGTCTGTCACCAAAGGCTGATGGGAAGATTGTGGTCAAGGTGGCAGTGGAAGTTCCTCCATGGAGTACCCTTAGAGGCTCTTTGTGCTCCTCTGTGTAAAAGACTGGCTGTTGAATCTGGCTTTTTCCAACACGGAGCCTTATAATCATTCAGGGACTCAACACGATGCCACAAGTTTAAAACATGTAGTTTCTCTCTCATGCTGTGCCAGTTTTTCTTAAATGTTAGTGTGAGCGCCTGTGCTTCTGTGTGCACGTGCACGCGTGGGGCGGGGGCGGGGGAGGAGAGGGAGAGAGGTGCTTGGAAGAAATAAAGATGGGGTTGGGTTTTGCCGAGCATGACAGCTATCATCTCCGGTAGCCTTTAAGCATTTTACCAAATGGACATTAATTGGTTTCCTTCTGTTCTATTTTTATATTATAGTCATTTTAATGTATATGGAGCCAACTCCTTCAAATGAGACATTTTGTCATTAAAACATGTTATTTAGTTTAACCGCCCTGGGCCCAGCTTCAGCAGCATTGAGGACTGTGGAGGAGGGTCCGGGTGCTTGTTCTCCCATGACCTATATAATGATTGTCCTTCTCCAACTGACTTACTTCACTCAGCGTAATACCCTCCAGTTCCATCCACGTCAAAACAAATGGTAAGTATTCATCCTTTCTGATGGCTGAGTAATATCCCATTGTGTGTGTGTGTATATATATATATATATATATATATATATATATATATATATATATACCACAGCTTCTTTATCCATCTCTTTCAATGGACACTGAGGCTCCTCCCACAGTTTGGCTATTGTGGCCATTGCTGCTATAAACATTGGGGTGCAGGTGTCCCGGCGTTTCACTGCATCTGTATCTTTGGGGTAAATCCCCAGCAGTGCAATCGCTGGGTCGTAGGGCAGGTCTATTTTTAACTCTTTGAGGAACCTCCACAGTTTTCCAGAGTCACTACACCAGTTCACATTCCCACCAGCAGTGCAGAGGGTTCCCCTTTCTCCACATCCTCTCCAACATTTGTGGTTTCCTGTCTTGTTAATTTTCCCCATTCTCACTGGTGTGAGGTGGTATCTCATTGTGGTTTTGATTTGTATTTCCCTGATGGCAAGTGATGTGGAGCATTTTCTCATGTGCTTGTGGGCCATGTCTATGTCTTCTTTAGAGAAATGTCTGCTAGTGTCTTCTGCCCATTTCATCACTGGGTTGTTTGTTTCTTGGGTGTTGAGTTTAATAAGTTCTTTATAGATCTTGGATACCAGCCCTTTATCTGATGTCATTTGCGAATATCTTCTTCTATTCTGTCGGTTGTCCTTTAGTTTTGTTGGTCGTTTCCTTTGCTGTGCAGAAAGAAGCCTTTTATCTTGAGGAAGTCCCAATAGTTTATTTTTGCTTTTGTTTCCCTTGTCTTGCAAGAAGTTGCTGTGGCCAAGTAAAAAAAGTTGTTGCCTGTATTCTCCTTTAGTATTTTGGTGGATTTTTGATTTAGATCTGTCATCCATTCTGAGTTTATCCTTGTGTCTGGTGTAAGAGAATGGTCTAGTTTCATTCTTCTGCACGTGGCTGTCCAATTTTCACAAAACCATTTGTTGAAGAGATTGTCTTTTTTCCAATGGACAGTCTTTCCTGCTTTGTTGAATATTAGTTGACCATAGAGTTGAGGGCCTATTTCTGGGTTCTCTATTCTGTTCCATTGATCTATGTGTCTGTTTTTGTGCCAGTACCACATTGTCTTGATGAACACAGCTTTGTAGTACAACTTGAAATCTGGCATTGTGATGCCCCCGGCTCTGGTTTTCTTTTTCAACATTCCTCTGGCTATTTGAGGTCTTGTCTGGTTCCATACAGATCTTAAGATTATTTGTTCCAACTCTGTGAAGAAAGTCCATGGTATTTTGATAGAGATTGCACTGAATGTGTAAATTGCCCTGTGTAGCATTGACATTTTCACAATATTTATTCTTCCAATCCATGAGCATGGAATATTTTTCTATCTCTTTATGTCTTCCTCGATTTCTTTCATAAGTGTTCTGTAGTTTTTGGAGTATACTTCCTTAACCTCTTTGATTAGGTTTATTCCTAGGTATCTTATGGTTTGGGGTACATCAATTTTGTTCTTTTAAAACTGTATGTAAACTATAAATTTAACATTGCTGAATATGAAAGTATTTGAAATTATTTGGCTATACTATTCACGGCTTTGGGGATTAATAGATATACTTGTGCAAATCATTATTTTTCAAAGTATGATGTATTGAAAAGAATATTTAGGCTTTAGAGATACAGAAGAGGATTTGAATACCAGCTCTTAATACATTGTTGTGAACCACATTTTTAGTTTACTTTAAGAAAGCGATTATTTTTTCCCTTAGGGTTGTTGGGGGGATTAAATGAGATGGAATATAAAACATCGAGCATAATATCTGATACCTCTGCAGAGTCTGTACAGTGTTGGTCTTTTTTTTCTCTCTCTCCCATTTTTATTATTATTCTTATTAAAAGAACATGTACTATCATGTTTTAAAGGTATCTCATAGTCCAGAAGGCTGCTAAATATTTTCAACGCATATATATCACATAATCCTCGCAACCCAAAAAGTATACATTATGATTGTAATTTTGCAGATAATGAAAGAGACTTAAGAGGTGAAATATCTTGCTCAAAGTTCAATCAGCTACTAAATAGCAGAATCTGTATTTTAACCTAGGAGAATCTGACTTTTAAAAAAAAATTTATTTGTTTTCTTTTTTCATGAGAGACACAGAGAGGCAGAGACACAGGCAGAGGGAGGGGCAGGCTCCTTGCAGGGAAGCCTATGTGGGACTCGATCCCAGGACCCCAGGATCATGACCTGAGCCAAAGGCAGATGCTCAACCACTGAGCCACCCAGGTGTCCCTGACTTTTTAATCTGATTCTGGAAACTAGAAAGTTTGATTCCTAAGGCATTCTCTGCGCACCATGCAAGTGAGTAAGTTTAGAGGATCTAAGACAGTTTGGGAGGGAAGATTGTGTTAGATACCGTGAGAGCCAACCAATTGCCAGTTGCTTTTAGGAACTGACTAATTGTTTAAACCTATAGAGGGGTAGGGCTACTAGGTTGAAAGGAATTCACTACATCTGAATTCCGCAGATACAGTAAAATGAGACGAAAGAGATGATGCCCACTGCTGTTCATAGGGAGTTCTGGGAGCTTCTCAGAAAGACAATAAGCTTATAATTCTAGAAATGTAATCTCCAAGAAAACTTTTGCATTAACTTGTAGATTATTTCTAAATTTGTATCTCTTGCAAATGTGTTCATGCTCATATTGGTTGATATCTGCTGTAGGACATGGTAAACCATCTCCCTTTTTCAGAGCACTGCAAAAAGGTCATTCAGAAAGCAAATAGCCCATCTTAATGTTTTAAGCATTTGTCTGCATCATCCCCTCTGCCAGACGCCCTGTCCATTTCTTTGTATCTGTGAACTTCTCATCTTTAAAATCCAGTCTGAATATATCATCTTTCTGGAAGATTTCTTTGGCTTGTTTACATCCCTAACCCCATCATATGCTCTGAGACCTCTATAGTTTGTATACCTTTCTTTTGTATTCCTTTCCACAAGTCTTTTTTGTGCTAGCATATAATAGATGTTCAGTAAATGTTTGCTGAATGTTGATTATACAGTGAAATCCCTGAAAATAGCAATACCAGGCATTGTGCTTGGCTCAGACTATATGCTTAGGAATTGCGTGTAAATAAACAAATGAATGCTGATTGTGATAGGCCCTGGAAAATACCACTCTCTCCAGTTTATTGTAGATTGAAGGCTTTGTAAACAGAATTAGAGTTGCCATTTTAAAAGGTTATTTAAGGGGGATAGGGAATAGAATGGCAGTGACCAGAGGGCAAATGGGGAGATGCTGGTGAGGGGTACAAGTTTCAGTTATCCAAGATAAAGAAGTTCTGGAGCTCACATGTACTAGTTAAGAATATTGCATTGTATAGTTGAAATTTGCTAAGAGGATAGATTTTAAGTGTTAACATCATAAAAAAAAAAGATGAAAGAAAAAAATGATAACTATGTGGGGTGAGGAATATGTTAATTAGCTTCATTCTAGTGGATATTTATGTATATTTTGTATATACAAAATCATCAAATTATAAACCTTAAATATATATAATTTTTAATTGTCAGTTGTACCCCAATAAAACTGAAAAACAATCTTTGAAAGAGATGAAAAGTGCAATATGTCCCAGGATTAATAAAGCAGCACAAACTTGTAAAAAGCTCCAAGTTGGGTATAAGCTGAGCTGACAACAAATGTCATATCATCAGAAACAATAACAAAGTATCTCTTTATATTGTGTATAGGAGGAGACCCAGCACCACTCTGGTAAGGGGTTAAATGGAAAGCAAAAATCTATGATCCTTGGATTACTGCATCTTTCACTTTAAGAATTGTCTTCCAAGGGGAAATATAGGAAAAAGTATATCATGTAGAAGGAATTGAAACTCAAGTTGTCCAAGTGAGCTTGTCAGTCTCAGGTTTGCAAAGATGGCCTGATAACTTTACTAATATATCCAGTGGGTCTCTTTAAAGGAGTTCAAACTTCCAGACCCATATGCTAGAAGTAATTAAAATAGAGGAAAACATGAGTATATTGCTATTTCCTAAGAGAACAAAATGGGCAGGTTTTATAGATGGCAAGTCTGTAGACTTATTATCAAATTTTAAAGGGATAAAAAAAAAACAAGAAGAAAATTTTAAATAGATTATTTTTAAACACTTAGCAAAGAATATGGGGATGCTTAAGAGTCAGAATGACGTCACTAAAAATAAGGAATATCAAACTAACAATTATTTTTTGGTGGGACCACTAGATTATGGTAAGAGAATATTAATAATATGACTTTTATTAAGTTAACAGCTATATGCCAGACACTGTGCTCAGCATAATACCTTTTGATTTTCATTAAGGCAGTGACATAATCGTGTAGGATACCTTTGTGTGAGATAGAGAAACAGGGATTAAATTATAGGCAGATTTAAAACTAGTTGAAAAAATTGATCTAAAGAAACTTTATAGTCTGGAGTGAAATGTTCTTTTGCTATTCCCATTGTCATGTTGCATCAGTGTTAGAAGTAAGGTACACAGAGCAGGGAATCATAACTAATGGGATAAAATGAAAGAATATTTCCTAGCTATTCAGCGTGAAACTAGTAAGAAATCAGTATTTATACAGATCGGTATAAAAAAGCTCTGAAGAGTTTAAAAAAGTTATCTGTTTAATTAATAGACTTTGATTTGGGGAAGAGTTTCAAGTTTGTGGAAAAATAATCAGAATGTGCAGAGAGTTCTATGTACCCACCTCACTGCCCCCGCCAATCCACCCAATTTCTGCTTTTAATAACATCTTGCATTAGTGTGGTACATTTGTTACAATTGATGAACTGATATTGTTACATTATTATTAACAAAATCCCTGGTTTACATTAGGGCTGACTCTTTATGTTGTATAGTTCTGTGGGTTTTGATAAATGCATAATGTCATGTATCCACCATTACAGTATCATACAGATTTATTTCACTGCTCTAAAAAACACCTTGCTCCCTTCTCCCTAGCAACCACTGATCTCTTCACTGTCTCTATAGTTTTGCCTTTTCTAGAATGTCATTATAGCTGGGAGTCATACATTATGTAGCCTTTCCAGGCTGGCTTCTTTCATTTATTGGTATGCATTTACAGTTTCTTTATGTCTTTTTGTGGCTTGATAATTTATTTCTTTTTATTTTTGAATAATGTTCAATTCTAGTTTTTGGCAATTACAAATGCAGCTGCTATAAACACTCGTGTGCAGGTTTTTGTGTAGACATAAGTTTTCAACTCATTTGGATAAATACTTAGGAGAATGATTGCTGGATTGAATAATAGCACTATGTTTAGCTTTGTATGTCACTGTTTTCCGAAGTGTCTGTACAATTTTGCAGCTCTAGCAGCCATGAATGAGTTGCTGCTACTCCACATCCTTACCAGCAGTAGATGTTGTCATTATTCTGATTTTGACCATTGTAATAGGTGTATAGTAGCACTGAGGTCAGGTTTTTTAAATTAGTTTCACTTGTGGAGAAAGGAGGTGACTTGCTTAAGAAATTATTCAAATAGAATATATATATGTATGTATGTATATACATATATATATGTATGCAGATTCTGTGGATCCTAAAGTGAATATGTAGGGAGAGCTTTATTCACATGCTAAGAACAAATGAAAACAAATACCTTGAGATATGTTAATTGTGCCAGTTGCCTGTTGATGTGAAATAATAGTCACATTATGCCCCATTGGTCAGGGCACATATGGGATGTGGTGAACAGGTCACTTGGAGGTACATGGTACATTAACAGCTTGGACATGTTCATCCAGGATGCAGTATGTTGCCAGTCAAAAATTGGTGAAAAAGAAGAGTAGAAGAAGCAAAAAAGGATTGCATTTTTGTGAATTTCCAGATTTAAAAAAAAAAAAAAAGCCTCCCTATTCTCAAATACAAAATGGGGATAATTTTACTAGTCCCCAAAGATTTTTTTTTTGGCAGATAATGTAGGACAGTGTCTATAAGGGGCTTAGCATATTGCCTGACACATGATAAGTGTTAATCGCTGCATTGGATACCCAATGCAGATCCAGAGGTCAGGAGAGAGATCTTGGCTGGGAAGCATGTGAGCGACGCTTGAAGAGAAGTAGTATTTGGGTCAGTTGACTAGCTCACCAGGGACACATACAGAGCAAAAGAGAAGAGGACCAAGACAGTGTCTGAAAAGAACAGGAGGAAGAGTAACAAGCCAAGGGCATTATTGCAAGAAAGAAATGAACAGATACAGAGCTTTTGTGGTTCTTGGCTTCAGGTATATATCTGAAGCCAAGAGCCCAGGCAAACAGTGATTTCTTTGTACAGATTGGCTTCAAAAGCTTTTTCTCCTTTTATTGCTGAAGAAAGAGTCCTCCATTAAAAATAATGGATCATTAGTAATATTGTAAGGCATTAGTGCAGTCTTTCAGCTTCTCCATCTGTGTATTTGCATTGCTCCTGGCACTCCAGTACCTGAGAGCTTATCTGCTGGGCTTGTAAGAACAGGTTTACATGTGTTCATTATGCAAAGAAGATCTCGCAAATTTAGGTCTAGATGTGGCAGGTCAGGAGAACTGTGACATTGTAAGGTTACCCATTCAAACCTAAAGTAACACCTTAGAGAATATCAAGAACAGAGGAAAGAGGTTATAAGCCAGCTTACAGTAAGCATGACATTTTTATTTTATAAGAACAAATAATAATTTTCAAAATTATTTATTTAGTTTTCATATTAAAAACAAATGATTTTTTGAAAGAAACCCAGTCAGATATTGATATGCAGTGGATTGAAATGACCTTATTTTCAAAAATTTAAAAATATGCTAATAAACAGCAACAAACTTTTTGTTTGAATGTTCACATTGGTTTTATATTATTTGAGGGTAAATCTTCAGTAATTTTAGTATTGATTAATAAATCACTTTCAAATTACTAGGCACTTTATACTGTTTTTCTGGTACCTAGTACTCTGACACATGATGTGTTTAACTAAATTTTTCTCCATGTTTCTTAAAGGGATGGTTGCTTTCCTTGTTCTGCATACAGCTTAAGTCTTCAATGAAAGATTAGATCTCCCTTATCAAAATTAATCAGACACTACTGATTTGGTAGTTCCCCCCCCCCAAAAAAATGCATTTTTGTAGTTTGACACTGTGGGTTTCATAGTTTCTACTTATTTTAAGGAATATTCAAAATTAGTACACAGGTACTGTACTGCTTTAATCCCAGAGATAAACAAAAAAATTATAAGCATAATTTTAATACTACTAATGATATCTATATTCATACTGTGTTCTACAGTGTTCAAAACTCTAAAATGTGTGCGACTCTTACTATACAAGTCAGGGCTATTATCCTCAAAATCAGAGAGACAGTGCCACTTCCTGGTTTCAGATGTGGGCATTGGAATCATAGAACTGGATTTACATTATGATTCTTCAACTTAGTTTGTGAGCAACGGGCTTGTGTTGTGTTGAGCATTATCCGTCTAAGTCTCCGTTGCTTCTCATAGAGCTGCTGTTAAGGAGTAAAAAAGACCCTGTGCATTATTCTGCAATCAGCACAGTGCTTGGCACAGACTGATACTAAACAATATTGGTTTTCATGATCGTCCTCAACAACATCAACAGGTTACACAGATACTGTTACATCAGTAACCCTAAATATTAGACCAGATCTAGAACCTTAGAAATGAAGCAAAACTCTTAAGATCCTGTGATAGATGTAACTCTGCATTAATTATGCAAAATATATTTTAAATATTTTTTGAAGTAATCTCTGTGTTCAAAATGGTGCTCAAACTCATGATCCCGAGATCAAGAGTTGCATGTTCTACCACCTAAGCTAGGCAGGCACTCCCAAAATATTTTTAAACTCCCAGATTTTCCAACCACATATCCTAAGGATATATTCATTGGTCTAATAACAGTGCTCTCCAGCAAAAGGCCAAATAATGTGGGGAAATTCTGCAACACATCCCCCTCTTGATGATTCACAATGTGCATTCGTGTATCAGAAGCCCTGATTCAGGAAAGAAACTTTACCATCAGCATCACCAAAAGTACTCCACTCACACAGCACATATTCTATGCCAGATTGTTCTGAACTTTTTCCACAGAAATTCATGTAATCCTCACAACAAGCCTATAAGGCCAGATACGATTTTCATCCCCATTTTACTGAAGATTAGAATCCATAGAGTCAGGATAGGAGCTGCTATCCTAACACTCCACATATTACCTCTGTCATCCTCACATGACTCTTTGGGATTAAGAAGTTCCATGTCCAAGGTCCACGTTTGGAAACTGCTAACTCCTTTGGAAATTGACACTGCATTCCTTTAATACACTTTAATACACTTGTTTGAGTCAGCTCTAAAACGATTCTCTTTTTATTTTTCCTTTGCATTCTAAACATTAAAAGGAACCCTTCATTCTGATGCAATATTAGAAATGTATGTTCTTTAGGCCAGTAAACTCCTTAGATTTCTGAAGACTATGACCAGTGCATGTAGATTCTTGTATAAATGACCTTGGTGTCAACACTTTGCTACTACTACTCACCACCGAAATAATTACTCTCTGTCTTTTGCTTACTTGTCATACTCTGTCACTATGTGAAAATCCTATTACTATTAATCAAAGTACAACAATCAGAGCATGAAGCTCCTGGCCCCTACTCATCTCACTGTTGCCTATGCCAGACCAGGTGGTGAATGGATGAATGAATGAATGAATGAATGAATGAGTGGATGGATGGATGAATGACCACTCAGGGCAGAAAACACAGTAGATGACCTTAGTTCTAGTCCCAGCTGCATCACTAATCACTTTGCCACCTCATGGAAATTACTCCCCTTTCAACTCTACTTGCCATCTGTGCCAGCAAAAGTGATCAAAAGTGCAAGAAAAAAAAAGGAAGTGGAGAAAATGAGAAATGTTCCTGTCACCTTTAAGTTAATAAAGACCTGTTTTAATCACACAGATACAATCTCTCTAAGAACTTTTCTTTTTAGAGTCATAGAGGCCTCAGCATCCTGTCTGAAAAACACTTTCATCACAATAAAGCATGTGCTTTTTGCATGCTGTATCCAACTTAGTCATCTCATTAATGAAAGGAAAATTAGAGAACATTTATTTGAGTTGGTTAAATTATCTCTAAATGGGGCAACTTCAAGATATGATTAACATTCCATCTTTGAAATTTCTAACTAGACATTCCTTTCCCCCTTATTCTGCCCTGAGGGTACGTAAAGGTTATAAATAAAATAGTATTTCCTAAAATGTTTTGCATTTTAATGAATTCCCAAAATTGAATTACCAAAATGACTTTAGTATTGTTTAAATCATACGAATATTATGCATCAGTATTTTGTATTATTCATGAAAATGCAGTCCTCATACTAGTACAATCTGGTAACACTGAAGAAGCAAATGATAAGATAGTGTGATATTATGAAAAAAGTCATGAAAAAGTTGAAATTAGGGAATAATGTCACATTCTTACAAAAGAAAAATCTCTGCTAACTTCTATAAAGAATACATTTCCAAATGAATTAGATATGTTCATAATTATTCAAGAAAGGTATGAAATTCATTTTGTGGCAACTACTATAAACATAATCCTCTGATTCAGTATTAGTATGAAAGATAGATTTTAAGTGTGAAGCAAATGTGGTTTTAGATTAAATAAAATCACAAGTGAAAAAGTTACTTTTAATTCTCTTCTGATTATCTGGTTATGCCAGATTTCAAGTTTGAAAATTTTAGCTTGGTGATAATATGCCTATATCATCTTTTAAATACATACAAATGGCTGTTTTTAGCAAATGGATCCCTTCATTTAAATGTACTGTTAGGAATATAAATTACTTAGGCGAAAAAGCTCCCTGAAAGATTTCTGAAGGATGTATATTTGGATATGAAGAGCACAAAGGTCACAAAAAATAGATACTTATTAAATCAATATTTAACACTTGGAACTTTCCCAAGGCACAAGCGAAAAGTAACTAATACAGTGAGGTGCCACTCAGAACTTTCTGAAGACAGTGGGATCTTTTCAAAATTGAATGAAATTGATTGATCTCCATTCTATTTATATTTATTGTTGTTTTCTGTTTACATTGGGGTGTGCTGTTTTTCTTTATATGCAGTGCTGCAATGTTTCTAGTTTATATTTTATAAGCTTCATTGTGCATCAATTCAAGGAAAATCTTAAGTAAGTAAAAGCACTGATGGCACACAGAGCCAAAAATCCTGGCAGTGGTGTATTAATGATCACAGTTTGGGAACTGCTCTTTCAAGTTCAAACATGCAGTCTCTTTCCTAACTCCCTGCATATGTCTCCATAGTTTCTTGTCAGCATCACCATTAGCCATGAAGCAGCTTGCCAATGATAGTGCAAAGGTAGTGGGAAGAAGTGCCAGGGTAGAGAATGAAATCACAGAATTGTGAAAAGGGTTAAAAGAGAATTTGTGTCTAATATCTTCCGTTCTCACAGAGTCAAAGGACAGTTTTAAGATTGTATCAGTTTAACCTATAACAGCTGACCCTTGAACAACACAGGATTACAGATGCTGACCCACGCCCTACCCCACACAGTCAAAAATCCATGTATAACTTTAACTCCCCAGAAACTTAACTACTAAGAGTATGCTGTGACCAGAAACCTCGCCAATAACATAGTCAATTAGCATATTTGTTGTAAATTATTATATGCTGTATTCTCACAATAAAGTAAGCTAGAGAAAAGAAAATGTTATCAAGAAAATCATAAGGAAGAGAAAATATATTTATAGTATCATCCTATATTTATCAGAAAAGATCCATGTATAGTTCAAACTCGTGTTGTTCAAGGGTCCACTATATATTTGCCTACTGAACCACTCACACTGTTAAATGACATGGTAAAAGATTTTATTATACAAGAAACTGTGTGCTATTTCTTAAAGCACTGACTCTTTGATAAAGGTTGTCTTTAGTTATCTTGTCCTAACTTCTCATATGTTTAATCTTAGCATTTATGTGGTTAGCAATTTGTTAATAAGCAAAGGGAAGTGTGCACATTTGTATTTTATTATGCACAGATAAACATATACAAAATTATATACATACACATACACACATTTAAATTATTGTTTAAAATATGCAGCATGGGGCTAACATAGCATAGTATCTCATTTCAAGGACCAGATTTATGCTAAGACAGAGAAGTTTTTGAAATGTCACGTTGTTTTGGAAAGCTACATCAGACTCTCTCATGACCTATTTGAATGTGGGCCTGCATGATAAGAGTGTTAGCCATGGAATTTAGACTGTTTTATTAAGTTTAGACTTGTTACATCCTTTTTTTAAATTTTTTTTTATTTTTTTAGAGAGTGACAGTAGAGGCAGAGAGAGACAGAGAATCTAAGTAGGTTCCTCCCCTAGTGCAGAGCCCTGAGGTAGGGCTCAGTCTCACAACCCTGAGATCATGACCTGAGCCAAAATCAAGAGTCAGATGCTCAACTGATTGAGCCACTCAGGCGGCCCAAGAGTTGGTACATTTTTCCTCAGAATGGCTCATTTTCCAGATGCCTATTAGTAAATCAGATTTTTTTAGCTGCATTCCTTCTCTAACATGTATCAGTGTTATTAACACCAAATACCGTCCTATGTTTAAGTATGTAGATAATGGCTCTCTCTTTCCAGATCCTTCTGATGACAAATCTGTTGTAACTGATGAACTGTCATCCACACAGGAAAATCAAAATGACAAAATTCTTCTGAGAGCCTGCCAACCATGCTTCCTGTAAAAGGGTCACAGTTAATTGGTTTGACCTGAAGTTAGGTAGAATAGTCACAACTTAGATAGGTTTTGTAACTCTTCTGCTGATAAGTTTATAGTTGCAGCCTGGTTGTTTCATACTTATGAGCATAATTGGGACACCTAAAATAAGATGAAATTGCTGAAGCTATATTTCAAGTGTGAACTCTGGGAAAACTAAAAACTGAGCATTTCTAGTTCATGTGTGAGTATATAATGAGGCTTGCTAAAGTGACATTTCATAAAGAGTGCTGCTTTGGTTGCCCACTTTAAGCATCAGAACTTTACTGCAGGACCCATCTGGCACAGGTCTTAATTGGTAACAAAATCTGGAAGCCTTCTTTCCTTGGTACTTTATGAAAACAACAAAAAGATGAACTGATGAGGTATCTATTTTGCTTTGAGATAACTCATAATTATTTACATCAATAAATTGCTGGTGTGTGGGTCCTGTTCCTTTTCTTGAGGAACTAGTGAAACTCTTAGTCAGCTCAGACTTCTGTGTTCAGTTCAAATTCTCATTTTTATATGTTCATCTAGGATTTGTTGATTCCTTTTGAGAATCCCACATCATATTTATCCCAAATGAAATTAGTCAATTCCCTCATAGAAAATTTTAAACATTTAAAAAATTCAGTGTCAAAAGCATCTGCTTAAGTATGCTTGAGTAAAAATATTTTTACTCCACTCTTCTCCCCAAAAGTCCCTTAAAAATCACCATAAATCAGGGTGCCTGGCTGGCTCAATTGGTAGAGCATGCGACTCTTGATCTTGGGATCATGAGTTCAAGCCCCATGTTGGATATAGAGATTATACGTAAATAAACTTTAAAAAAAATCACCATACACACACACACACACACACAAAGAAAAAAGTATCATTATCTGAAATAGATATAGAAATTTTCAGTTTTGAAAATTGAGAAAAACATGATTTTTTATTTTTTTGATTTAATTCTTATAGGAAAATAAAATTCTTCTTTTTTATTAAAGATTTTATTTATTTATTCATGAGAGACACAGAGAGAGAGACAGAGACATAGGCAGAGGGAGAAGCAGGCTCCCTACAGGGAACCTGATACAGTACTCCATCCCAGGACCTGGGATCACGACCTGAGCCAAAGACAGACACTCAACCACTGAACCACCTACGCATGATATTTTTCAACCCACTACTGAATGTGAGGGCGATCTGTCTGCAACATCTGTTACCCTATTAATCACCAGGGTCGATTAGGCTGATGTGGCTGGCTAGGCAGGTGTCCTGTTCCTCCCTCACTGCTCCATATGCGTCTCTCCAAAGTTCTATCTCCTGGATAGAAGAGAACCATCCTTTGGGCCAAGTGTATACAAGTGGGCTCCCCTGCTAGAACCACCAAACAAGCTCTCAAGGTCCATTTGTAGGAGAAGGCAAAGTAGTCAAGCTTCTAAGACTTCAGACACATCCAAATGAGGTGCTATATGTAGCAGTGTTCCTTTCTTTAAAAAAAAAAAAAACCTACTACTAACTCAAACTCTTATTCCATACTTATTACATATGATAGCTGAAATGTTTAGTTTTAAATGCATCTCTCTATTTTTGCTTATCTTTACTTCAGTTCTGATTCTTATACTGTCCTTTAAAAATGGGTAGAGATTATTTGCATTCTGAACTTTGCTTTTAGTTGGGACAAAAACATGATTAAAAAAAATCTTTAAAAATACATATTAGAGTTCAAAGAAAAATCAAAAGACCAAGAAAAAAGAAAAAAAGATCATAAACATGATTTTTAAAAATCAAGAAAACAGAAGAAATATTTAGAAAGACTATACAGATGATACATATGAGAGAGACAGATAAACCTCACATTTACATAACCTATTTCTAAAGAGGAAAATGCATTAATGAATAAAATAGTAGAAAACTTTTCCGAAATTATCAAGTTTGAGTTTATAAGTGGATCTGGATCTCAGAAAATATGGGATCTTTAGAAAAACTGATGTAAAATAATTAATGTCAAGATAAATCCTGGTAAATTACTGTAATTTTCAAAAATATACAATCATATATACATCTAAGTTTTTTTAGAACATCAAATTATGTATGAAGAATAGATGCAAGGTGGACCTTATACTTTTTGATAGCAACACCCAGTATCAGAACTTAGATTAGATAATGTCTACTAAATTTTGAGGTAAAGTGAGTTCAATCCAAGAATTTCACGGTCGGTCTAAAGTATTTTGCAAGTATGTGTGAAAAATCTAAGCCAACCAATAGACATTTTCTAGCAAGGAGGTATGTTCCTTCTTTAAAAATCTTACTGGATTTCACAATTCAACCAAGCAAAAGATGAATCCAAACCAAAGGAAGAACTCAGAGTGGAAAACCCATGATTTCATCAATGATAAATGTTGCCTTTATGTGAATTATAGTGAATAAACAGCATATAAACATAATTCTTGATAATTTAAAAATCAAAATTCTGAGTAGAGGAGGGCGGGTGGTCTGATGTGTGATTTCAAGAGGTTCACCAGGGCTTAAACAGTGAATGAATGTGAATAAGGTAGAAGCTAGAGACATAAGCAAAGTCAGGACATTCTGGTCTTGAAGCCACAGTAGGACTCCAAATTAGGTTTCTGTATTTTCTGAGAAAACAGAGGCAAGGTCCTGGGCTGAGAATGATGAGGGAAATGATGAGGTCAGAGGTAGGAGAAAAAAGAGGCTTGGAGTACTTGTATGAAGAATAATCAAGAAAGCTTACTAAAGAAAATGAAGAGATGTAGGGCTCATCCAGGTCCTTTCTGGGCTGGTGCTTCTGCATATTGGCGGCCAGTGGCTTCCACCCTCCCCCTCTGGGCACTGAGAATGGCTTCACCTAGAAGAGTAAGCCTTGGCTCCCCTAGGCCCCCCCACACCCCCTGACTGGGGCACAGCAGCCCACATCTATGACTGACTGGCCTGCCCCAGAGCTTCCATGGAACCTGCAAAAGCCACTTTCCACTTAGAATTAAAACTTTGCTTTTTTCCCCTCCTGCCCCATCCTGCTTTTCTTACTCTCATTTTCCTGTGAGCACTCTCTCAATAAATCCCTGTGCAAGAATTCCTGTCATGGGTGCTTCAAAGAAACCCAATCCATGGCAGAGTTTTCAGGGCAGTTTTGAGAACCAAGTTAATGTTAGATACCAAAAGTTTATAGTGCTCTTGATCTGTGCAACTGTGATTTTTCACTGGTGTTAGGGATAGGTCACCAGGGGTAGATCTAAAGACTAGACATTTAGGTTGATCTGTGGTTGTGAATTTTGCCACCTGAGTGAGGTGGAAAGAGCATGGGGTAAAAGCATATTTATGAAAGAGGAGTTTAAGTGATGCGCTTTGAAAGCTAGGCTGGAAAGGAAAGAATGTGCATCCAGGATGGCAATGAAAGCAGGAGGGAAGGTGAAGGAGAGAATGACTGTGGTATCAATAATTTATTAAAGTATATATCTATATACAAATATACATACACTATGTAGTATGCTTTATATTCATATACACACTGATGTGTGTGTGTGTGTGTGTGTGTGTGTGTGTGTGTGTGTGAACTGAGGGAGAGCCAGGGGAATAGAATAGTAGAAAGATAAAAGTTAAAATTCTAAGAGATAGACACTTTATATAAAATAAGCTGCTTAAGGAATTTTTATGGAACAATTCTCAATTTCTTATTAGGCAGGTTTCATTTGGGATATCAGTAGTCCCTAATACAATATTGCTAATAGATTTATTTTATGAATCTGAATCATTAGGCCAATAAAACATTTATCCTTAAGGAGAAATACACTTAAGTAAGAAGTGTTACTTCCTCTTTATCTGCTGAGCCAGAGCACAGGAAAAGATTGTTGGATACGAGTTTGGATATCTTTCTTCTTTAGAGCAGGAATTCTCAAAATTGTCCAATGGCCCTTCGGTGAATGTGAGGGGGTTCTATCCTGATGGACCAAAGAGGCATCCAGAATTGGAACTCTTTCTTTTTCCTTTAGTTTTCAATTGTGATTTAAGGCTCTGTGTAGAGAGCCAACTAAATGAATTCTTATAATTACTAAGTTCCTAAACTAACATTCGCACATTCTTCCAGTTTACGATGATTTTAATTGAGCGTTCTGACTGCAGCTCAACCCTGGAACAGAAAGGTGTAATTTGAAGTTCCCTAGGAAAACAAAAACTGAGATAGTAAGTAAGCCGCGTTTTTTAAATCCCACTTAAATGGCCTTAGTCATAAACACTCAAGAGGCTCCATTCAAAGTAGACCTCAAGTAAATAGCATTCCATTTTATTTCAAAATAAAAAGAAAATCTCCCTGAAGAATCTTTTCCTCCCACCACTACTCCTTCTACGTGCATCACCTCCTAAACAAAGGAAGAGAGGAACAGCATGTCACACTCCCCACCTGGTCAAACTGAAGGGCAGGACTCTAACTTGGAGATATCCTTGATGTCTCCATTCCAAAGGTGATTCAAATTCACTCAAATAAATTTCTGACAGTATAGCCCCAGTATGCAGATTACTTAAAGACATAGATAGAAGTATCTATGTAATATCTAAAATACTGGGTATTTTAGAAATTCCTATATGGTTATTATGACAGATGAATCAAGATCAGAAGATATCAGGTGATTTTCACCTAGAAAAGAGGAATAAGGACTGAAATGGCTTTAAAAATACAGAATTAGTTATAACAGAAGAATAATCAAAGAATAATAGTGGAATGAGTCTGCTAGATTTCATGCATTCAGCAAATATATATGGGGGGCTTCTTATATTCCAGCACTATTCCAGAGACTAGGGATACAAGAATGAACAACAACAACAAAAAATCAGACTGTGTTCTTAATGGTGAGAAGAAAGACCAGGTGTGGCAATGTGGAAGCAGGATCTTGGGCTTCAAGTACTGCTTACTACTACTGTTCCAGGCTCAGGATAGAGCCCCACACCTCCAGGACAACCTCCAACCTTTTGTTGTCAAATGTAAATCATACCACTACCTTCTGATCTTCATTCATCTGTCATAATAAGCCCACAGAGATTTCTGAAATATTCTCAAAAATGTTCTTGCCAAACACATTTTACAGAGCTCAAGTGACTAATGTATAAAATATATTTTCATTAACATAACTCTGCTTCGTACTTTTCTGAAGCTGAAGAAAGGAAGAATTTATCATGAAGAAGGGAGATACAGGACCACACAAGCACTGCGCAGTAACTGCAAATAGGATGCAAACAGTGTATTGTCCTTAAATGTCAAGTTAAGTGACAGCTAGGCCATATGGTATCCATTTGCCTGGTTTAAAATGTGCTTTCAAGTAAAAGAAGCAAAACAAATTGTATTTCAACTAACTCACTTTTTCCTGGATGAAAAAAAACCCTGCCCTTTTTAATCTCCTATTGTAGACAAGAACAAATAGGTTTGCATCAATAACTTCTGTGTGTTTATTGTGTATATTCAAAAACAGTGAGTACCAAATCAAACAGTTTAATGCTCAATTATGTTAAATAGCCCCCATCTGGATTTTTTTTCTAAAATAAATTTAAGTAAATATTGATAAACAACACAAAGCATATCAATAATTTGTTGTCTGAGCTTGTTATTTAGGGGATTAAAATCACAGCTGAGAGAGCAAATAAATATTACAAGTTACACTGCATCATATTTGCTAAACTTCCTAAATTATTAGCAAATCCACTGGGTAAATGCAGCGGCAAAGCACAATCTGTTTCCCATGCAAATCTGAAATCCACTTACGAAGCATAACAGGGTGTAGATGGGATTTCAAATATATAATTACAGGAGAGTTATTGATTCACCATTTTCATTTCCAAACAGGTCATTCTAAGGATCACCTTGTAGGTTACCCAAAATGAAATAAGAGAAGAGTATATCAGGGTTTGGTCTTTTTTTAATTCATTATTTCCATGTGTACAGATTTGGAGGTCAATCTAACCAGTCTGTACCAAGATGATTAGTGTGAGCCACATAGAACCTATCCTCGAATGAAGTGCAAATAGGAAGTATATGAAGCAAGTTCAGGAAACTGTCCACCTAGAGAAGTAAAGGTGCTTGTAGCAGTATGAGAGCTGGGGGCCGTGGGGGAGAAGCCGTTTCTATGGGGAAGGGGAACTGGCGATCTGCTTCCTTGAATTGAATTGGGGCTTGAATTGGTTAGGAACTTAAGAAGAACCAGAGGAGAAGCAAAGACTTAGAAAGAAGAGTTTGTGTAACCAAGGATCGCAGGTACATTTGTCTTCCAAGGAAGGGGAGGATCCCTTTCCTTTAGCTGAGGATCTTGAGCAGAGGTACTCAGAGGGGCCCCTAAAATTGCAGTGGGGTAGAGGATAGAGGGATTTGCTTAAGGAAATGGGAGGTCAGAGGTTTGCTGCTGAAAAGATCAGAGGAGAGGAGAGAAAGGGAAAGGTTGCAAAAGAAGACTAAAGCTAAGGGGAGGGGCTTTCTGTGATGGGCCAGTCTAATATGCAGTGTTAATTATTTCATTCTTTTGGTTGTCTGTCTTCCCATCTCTTAGGATTCTGTATTTCATTTCTTGTAACAAATGTCTTATGTGGGTGGGTTTTTTTTTTCCATTGTGGTATTTTTGTTTTGGTTTAGTTTTGCTTTGCTATTAAGTTTTTTTGTTTATTTGTTTGTTTGTTTTTTTGGTTTTTTTTATTTGGTTTGGTTTTGCTTTGCTACTAGGTTTTTTTTATTTTTTTGGTTTTGGTTTTGTTTTGTTTTGTTTTGTTATGTTTGGATGGGGTTGTTTGTTTGTTTCCTTGAAATTAAGGAAGAGGGCTGACTTCCATGACTGATTAACTCATATAAAAAAGAACACACACACACAAAAAAGAGAGAACACAATAGCAGGAAGGTTAAGTAGAGCTATAAACTAATCCTCCCCTAGTGACAAACCACTCAGGTCACAAAAAACTCTAATTGTGCATAAATCCAAAGTGATTCCACACTAACAATTGCTATTACCATCTGTTAATGGCCAGCAGAGCTGTCTGTGTCTATGGCAATTGAAACTTTTTAATACTTGAAGTGATTCTGTTAATGTAACCTCCTTCTTTATTCCCACTACACCACAAATTCCTATAAATCTTAGGGAAAGAGACGCCTGGGTACCTTAGTGGTTGAGCATCTGCCTTCAGCTCAGGGTGTGATCTCGGGGTTCTGGGATCGAGTCCCACATTGGGCTCCCCACGGGGAGCTTGTTTCTCCCTCTACCTATGTCTCTGCCTCTCTCCGTGTCCGTATTTTATTTTTAAGTAAAATCTTTAAAATAATAAGTCTTAGGGAAAGCATTAGATTCCACATTTTGTGTTGTTGATGGCTCAGTTCCCTTTAAATCTCCTTCTTCAAGTGTGTAGAGAGTGCAACTAGTGTCAAGGTTATACACATAATCTAGTTTGGCTGGAGCAAAGTGTATGTTACACAGAGAAGGAGAGAGCTTACCAAAAAGGTTGGGACCCAATTGTGCAGAATCTTGAATGAATGTTTAAGTCAGGAACGATGTTTCATTCAACTATGAAGCTCCCTTGTAATTCAAAAGGCAAAAGCCATTGGGGGATAGTGGGGAGAGGATGAGGGGGCAAATGAATAAGAATTGATATATCCAACCTAAATATCTCCCTTGGGGCCCATATCTATCTATCTGTTTATCTATCTATCCATCTCTGCCTACTAGACATTTCCACTTGGATTTCTTACAATTTGACTGTTGAATTCATCATTTTCACTTATATGTAATTCTCCTACATGTCTCCTATTTTGTTTGGTGATACCATCTTCCTAACCAGGAATCTGGGAGTCAACTCTGTCTCTATTCCCTTAAGCCATACAGCAAACTGGTCACTGTGGTGTGTTCATATGGCCTTTGTGATATCACCTCAGTTCATTCTTTCTTTTCCAATCCACCACCTCGCATTTGGTTCTGACCCTCATAGTTTCTTCCCTGGATTACTAGAGTAAAACATGCTAGATGAGTCAGACTGCCTGAGTTTAAACCCCGCAACGCACCTCACACCTCTCTGTCTGCTTCAGTTTCCTCATTCATAAAGTGGGGAAATGAAAGCACCTATCGTGAATGAATGAATGAATTATAGAAGGAACAAAAAATAAATTATGTATGTCTTAATTTTATCTGGTTATGAATACGGGGAGTCAAAGTGCAGGGCAGTGCTAATAGGAATATAATGGGAACAATACCTATATATTCTAGATAAACAGGTTAAATTAATGTAGTAATAATATGTATTTAATTCAACATATCCAAAATGTTATCTCTTTAGCTTATGGCACTAGCCATAGATCAAGTGCTCAATAGCTGGACACAACTAGTGGTTCGCATTACAGGGTAGAGCAGTTCTAGAGATTATTACATTGGACAACAGTAATGTCAAACTAGCAAGAAGAAACCTTAAGAAGTTGCCATGGAAGGCCGCCCATAAAATTATGATTACACAATTAGGCACTTTAAGTACCATATGCACTGACTTTATCTTTCTAGATGAACTATAAGCTTCTTGATGGCAGGGAAAGTCCCTGCTTCCACAGTCGTCAGGATTGAGGGCTCTGCTCAACAGAGCATTCTTGAAACAAGGACTGACTCAGGCAACACTCAAGCTTTAGCTCCTAAAATGACCAGGACACACCTAAGGAATGAAAAATTCAAGAACATTGTTTTTTTTTACCCAGTGCTAATGGTCAAATTGCGTCCAGTTGCATGTAGGAGTTAGGAATGGCAGGCTCAGAAATCATTTTGACATAAATCGAGGAACCAGGAATGTGTAATTTCTGCCTGAAGCTATTCTCCGGGTTCACCAAGAACGGAGGGTTCAAGGTGGTTATGTTATAAATCTTAAATTCCTCAATGCACTTTTCAGTTAATTCATCTTCAAAGGAAGATGTTTTCATCACTGAGTCGTGAACAGGAAGAGATTAATTTTAAAGGCAAACAAAAGAGAAGAGCCTCAACAGTCCGCTAATGATGCCATTTTCTCATTTCCTGCTTTTGATGTGTTGTGTCCCCGTGAATGATGGGGTAAACTCCAGCTCTAGAAATTCATGTTTCATGGAGAAAATCCATTTCTGTGCCTTGCAAAGCAGAACTACAGGTGCAGCAAGCGAGTAAACAGTACCAGCTGCTCCTTGGCTCTGGTTTCTTAAAGAGAAATTAAAGACCAACCCCAGGTTTGGAGGTAGTACAAAATCCCGGAGAGGACAGTTGAGGATCTTTCTGACTCTGGCCCCAATTCCAGCACCTTCTCCATAGAACAGCGTACCCACAGAGGGCATGCAGCACACCGAGGCTGGACGTCAGAGCTAATTTCTGTCCATATTCTGGTGAGGTTATTTAGTGATAATGTCCCAGCAGGCATTGGTACTTAACCAGGAAACTCATTCTGGGTTCACATATTAAACCTTTATTGTCTGATTTGGGATATGATGTACAGTGTGTTAAAGTATGAACTTGTCATTTAAAAAAGTGAATTCATATTATAGATTCTAAAACAAAGGAGCCATATTCCTACATTATTTGTGTGTGTGACTAGTTTATTCTTTTAGAAAAGGACCCGTGTATGGTCTATCAGAATGAAGAAATATTAAGTTTTAGATACCAGAGGAACAAGCTTCTTTTTACAAAATGTGGATTTGCTTTTTCACGATGAGTTTATGCTTTTAGAAAAGGATCCCAAGGCATAATCTCACAGAATAAAAAGAAAGATATGTATATGTCAGATGGTCTCGAACAGTGTCACGTGGCCATCTGTGTGGATTATTCTCACCGATTACCTTGTAGTATCTATTGTATGTCTAGTGCCACCAAGAATCAAGGAAACCAAGTGCCATTGCAAGTGACATAAACAGCAGCCAATAACAAAACTGTTGGTTTTTATATTGCTCCTGAATCATTTCTGACATTTTATTACTTCATTTTGACGTTCTGAAGCTTTTCATGAATTATGAAAAGGAATTTTCATGAGATGGAATTTTCATTAGGTTAGTTATGGTGGAAGCTGAAATGGCCATCTCTAAAATTTTTATTCGCAGACATTCTTCTACCTATTATCAAATTATAAACCTTCACAACTGCTCCTTTTTTAATGTCATAGAAAATGCTGTGGCCCATGATGGGTCACTTGGGAATGGAAAGCAAATGCTAAGAGAACACCCAGTGGGCCTGCCATGCCATTATCTGCTTAAAATGCAGTATGCTCTAGTGACCACTCGTACTAGAGTTTATCCCGATGCATTACCCCAGCTCAGCCCCCTTGTGCTGGTATTGTCACATCACATGCCCATCACCCCCACCTGCTGTCAGGATATGGGTGCGGAGGCTTCATGAAAAGGTGAAGGAGATATCAGGGCACATTTCCTGCCTGTGAGTGGAAGCCAACCTTTATTTTCAAGCTGTGTGTTTTCAGGTAAACAGCCTCTGCCCTGCTTTGTACTGTCGTTTTCTCTTTAGCCTTTGTGATGCCTGGGGAAAAGAAACCGTAGTGAAATACAAGTTCCTTTTGCATGATTTCTTCCCCAAATTCAAGAATGCTTTTATAGGCCAGTTTGTGGGAAATGGAAAGGGCGTGACCCTACATTTTGAAAGGAGTGTGTTGTGCATTCCAAGGAGCACCTGCTCACCTGAAATCGGCCTCGCCTCTGATGGAGGCATTGTGGCAACAGACAGCCAAGAAGCTACTGACAGGCAACCATGACGCTTCCTGGCTTGCTCCACACACTGAATCATCTGAATGTTCTCATGGACTCAGAGCAGTAACATTCCTCTCACCACCAGGAGCAGGTTACATTGTTTTGCAGTATTGTAGGAAGTTTTTCTGTGTTCTCCGAGCTCCTGCTCAATGCTCAATCAGACACCTTTGCTGAGTAATCCTGTTGTCTCACTCTGATTCTGCTGTGCCTGTGGTGGAGATCGGCCCTGGAGAGAGCTTCTGGGATCTTCTTTGCATGCCCCTGCCACAGCAATATCATAGCAGACTACAGACAGCTGTTTCCATCCCCTGGCTATGAGCCAGTCCAAATGTGTAGGTCCCATGCATGTCTCAAGTACTTGGTTTGGGGTGTCAAAGGGCATCTGGGTAGCCTCTGAGGACCGGCCAGCTGAGGGCCGTGGCGGGGAGTTGGGAGGTGTGGTGCCTCAGGGGAACCTGGAGGGCTTCTATAGCAGTGTTGCATGTAGACAGGGTCTGTGCGCAGAGAAGTATGAGGTACAGTCCAAACTGTGCTGCCAGACGGGCTCAACAGAAAAATTAAATGGTGAAAGCTAACGATGACAACATTTAAAGTGAGATGAGCAGGAAACTTTTTCGGGTTTTGTTGTTTGTTCTGCAGTTTTTGTGTGTTCGGCTGTACTCATGAAAGCTTGGTTTGGGCTGAGGGAGTCTTAAACTCTTCAAATTTCATAAACCTCTCAGACCAACTTGCCTAGTGATGATTCCAGGTGGAATTGAGAGTTGAAGACCAAGGTCTGTTGCAAGGACTTTTTCCTCATTAAAATGTCCCCTCTTCAGGTTTTCTGTGACTGATTTGGCAGCCTCATCCAGGAACGATCCAAGTGGCTTTCACCTCATTGGTTTTCACTTCATTGCTCTTGGCTTTCTCGGGAATTGTTTAATTGGGTTACTATTGTCTCACTGGCAGAGACCTACAAGGGGGACTCTTTTCTAAAGCAGGGTCTTCCTCTCCAACTCTGAGTGGCCCTAGTAAGGAAATGCAGCCCCTTGACCAGTCCAACCCTTTGTATAAACATACACATGATTCTGGGCCAGTTCCTTTACCTGTATAATTTTTAAAAATAGGAAACCTCTTGGATTAAAAAGACTGATGAGCTTGCCCCAGGATCTCTTCCTGAAAAAATTCTCGGGAGACCTACTTACATGAAGGACTTGTTCAAAATGGCATTTCTCTGCTTCCCGTGTCACCTGGCCCTCTGCTTTGAGAATGTGCAAAAACTCCTGCGGGAAGTATTATTTACATTCATTCATAGGACTTATCAACTTGGATGTGGTTCCAGACAAGAGAGAAGTAAATGCTATCTTAATAGCAAGAGATCCAGGAAAAAGTCCCCTTTCCAATAGGAACTTTGTATATTTTGCCTTTAGCAAGGAGCTCTTTGTTTTCTGAGCTCCGGATGTTCAATCTGCTGATTGAAGCAAATGTAGCTGAGTCTCCAATGGTGTGTGCAAGTGCTGGATGCTTTATGGCTGAAACAGAAATGTTTCTTGGGGTTCTCTGACCTCGGGCACAACTTTAAAACAAGGTGGTGTTTGCAGCTTCAGTGCCTGCAGGCATGTGGATTCCTGGAGCTTCTGCTTGTGGTTCTCAGCTTGTGAACCCACTTGTGTGTGTTTTGTTTTCTTGGCTTGTAGGGTTTTAAAAGTAGCACAGAATGTACCAGGATAGACTCAGCTGGAGGTGACTAAAAGGAAATCTTGAGGAAACTGGCAGAGAGCTATCCGCTGGTGGGAGATGGGGGCACAACTGAATTGCCTTTCGTCTTCAGTGTAGGAAAGCAGTGTCCTTCCAAGAAGTTAAAAGTGAGGTTAACAACTTGAATTTCAGACCAATAGCTCTACTAATAATAACTCAAGGTATGGGGGAATAACTTTCCTTCAACTGTATCTCTGAAAGGAAGAACATAATATGAGCATGCATTTATTAGGCATGTATTATAAGCCAGAAACTGTGCTGCGCTTTCCTACCACAGTATCTCATTTGAATTCTCGCAACAGTGCCTAGGTGCCAGAGGCTTTGATTACCCATTTTTAAGATCAAGAAACAAGCATAGAAAGGTTAAATAAATTATCCAAAATAACACAAAAAGCAAAGTGGCAGAGCTTGAATGAAAACTCAAGACAGATCCCAAAATTCAAGCTCCAAAGCTTTTGATGCACTTAATGATTGAGTTTAGGTCTTAGGCAAGTCCAAGTTGGGGGATAGGTGGCAACCATAATGGTAGCCAGCAATGTCTTGGCAGGAGAGAGTGAGTTTTTAGCCATTTAGTCTTACATTTTCATTGTACCTTAAAGATTATTTTTCTTGTCTTTTCTTACTTTTGTTTCTTCCTCCTTCTGCAAGAGTTGATATATCTTCCCTTTCATTCATTGCAGGAATCTTTTACCTCTCCAAGCTTTTAAGCTTTTAATTTTTTATATCCCACTCTCTTTCTTGATGCTGGTCATAATAACTCATTCATGCCATGATAACTCATTCATTGCCCTACTCTGAAACCCAGTCTCTCCTTATATGTGAAGGAAAGGGACAATATAGGAGTCCCTTCCTATTCCTTCCCTCCTCTTTCATTCCCTTGCCTTAAGAAAGTAGAGGAACATTCTACCCACATGAAAAAGAGGGAAGAACTGAAGTATTTCTTGTCCCTTTTCAGAGGCAGCTGCCAAGCCAGGGGATATCTACCCTGTTCCCATATATCTCTTTACTTATTACTCTTACTTATTATTACTTACTAATAATAAGTTATTACAGTCATTTGTCATGTCATGAAACAAAAGTAAAAGTATTATATATTATATATTAATACAAATATATTTATATATGATATATTATATGTATATTATAAATATATAACTTTATATATTTATTTTTATGTTATGTAAATTATATAATAAATATATAATAAATATAAAAATAAATCTATATAAAAAATCTATATTTATGTACATACATTTATATAGATTTACATATAGAGAGAGATTTGTTTACAGGCAGCATTTTAAAGTGAGTGACATCCAGGAAAAATATTTTGTATTAATCCATATTTCCCTCCCAAGATATAATAATAATTTGATCATAGTATTTACCTAGCTAAAACTGTGACACAGATGCTCTAGTCATTTATTCAGTGATTGGCTAAAGTGTAATTAAACTTGGTCCTCTAGAAACCTATGAAGTGAAAAATCCTCACATTTTAACATCACGTTGAATGCAGAGAATCTAAGTCAATTGTATTCTGACTCTAAAACTGGTGTAAAGAGAATCAAAATTTAAAAATAGTTTTTTAAAATAGTTTTCAAATAGTTGGTCTGTGTTTTCTCACAACTTGCACTATTGAGCTGTAACAGTGAAGAAAATCCGTCAATGCTGGTGTCAGCCAAAAACAATTGAAAATAAGACAGAAGACACTTCACTGCAAAACCATGAAATGCTCTCAGGCAAAGAGACCACTGTATGCTGTTTGATTGGGACACCCTTTGCTAGAATAAATGTAAATGGAGAAAGTTCAGAGAAGGGACATATTTCAATTACCAAAGAAATAGGAAGTTTATTCAATAAAAAAAGATCAGTCTGGAAGTTTGAAGGTTAAGAGAAAATAATTGAAGCCTCTAAAACCAAGGTGACTGTGGGTAAGGTGAGCACTGACTGAATCATCACATCCTGGGATACAATAATTAGAGGTGGTCCTTTAATGCTTGAAAGGTAAACTTTATACAAGTGAGGAGTTGTAAACACTTGATAACAATTTGTTCCTTCAAAAGTGATCCAATGCTAATCCTCTAGATTGAAAGTACATATTTAAGATGGTGCGCTGTGTCTGGCTCCATGCTCGGCTGGGAGTCTGCTTGAGTTTTCCCCCTTCTCCCTCTGATCCCCTTGCTTGCTCACTCTCTCTCTATATAAGATAAATAATAAATCTTAAAAAGAAACATATTTAGGCAGTGAAGCTGACATTGGGATATTTAAAGAAAAGGACATAGATGTATTTCAGATCTGTGATTTCAATACCAGGAGAAAAGGCTGGATATCTTATTCCTTCTGTGAGAAAGAAAAACAGGGCTTGATAATGGTAATCCTTATTTGGACCTTCTATCTTTAGATCTTTGTATTATTGATAAGCAACTCCACTAAAGAATGAGCATGGGAATTACAAGGAAAGAAAACACCAACCAAATTATGTTACTACATAATTAATTTGTTATAGTTGGAAAGCTTTTAGGGGAAGATTTAAAATTTCTCACTGAAATGGAATTTTAACATTATCTGATATTAGATATTTGTACAGTGTGTTCATATTTACCACATTGCTAATGTCATTAATAAAATGGAAATTCTTACCTTATACATGCATATTAGATCATTTTATTTCATAATGTAAGATAAATTTTCAGTCCATTTTATTATGTTATATTTTAAACTATATGTTGCAATACAAGAATATCAATAGGAGAGCAACAGACTATATTGGAAATAGTTGGAACAATTGGTGTCTATTTCAACACTAAATTTTTACCATTTCAGGAATACTGAGTAGTTGTGCCAAAGATGTTTGACTATTCAATCTATTAATTAGATACAGAATATTAATAGTTCTTTTTTAAAAAGTCAACAAAGCATAAGTATCATACAAATCAGCAGTGAAGAAATATGTGTTTCAGGACATTCAAAGAAATCACACCAGGCTTGTATTCTTGAGAACCATGATTATTACATAACCTTGTCCTTGGTTTCACTGACTTAGAAATAAAATATGGAACAATTTGCTTACTTCTGCTCTTTAAGTATGGTTAAAATTAGAATCTGGAAAATCTTTTAATTGTATAGGCTTGAGGTTATTACAATCTAAGCATCAAAGGAGTTGATAATATCCATAATTTCAAAATTATCATGCTTCTGCTTTTGTGAGGCCAAGTAGAAGTGGTTTTTGGCAAAAGGAGAAACTACTTTTACCTGACTTTTTTTGCAAGGGCTATGCTAAATTATTTTTTTCTGCCAATGCTCACAACATCTAACTGGGTTCAGCCAAATTTCCTAGGTGTCAGATAAAGATAATGTAATGTTTTAATATTAATTTTAATAAATCCACAATTTATTTTTTGTATATATTTTTTGGAGTTCGATTTGCCAACATATAGTATAACACCCAGTGCTCATCCCATCAAGTGCCCCGCTCAGTGCCTGTCACCCAGTCACCCCCACCCCCCGCCCACCTCCCCTTCCACTACCCCTTGTTCATTTCCCAGAGTTGGGAGTCTCTCACGTGGGATCCCTGGGTGGCTCCGCGGTTTAGCACCTGCCTTCTGACCAGGGCATGATCCTGGAGTCTTGGGATCGAGTCCCACGTCAGGGCCCCTGCATGGAGCCTGCTTCTCCCTCTGCCTGTGTCTCTGCCTTTCTCCTTCTGTGTCTCTCATGAATAAATAAAATCTTAAAAAAAAAAAGGAGTCTCTCATGTGTTGTCACCCTCTCTGATTTTTCCCACTCCTTTTCTCTCCTTTCTCCTATAATCCCTTTCACTATTTTTTATATTCCCCGTATGAGTGAAACCATATAATATTTGTCCTTCTCTGATTGACTTAATTCACTCAGCATAATACCCTCCAATTCCATCCACGTTGAAGCAAATGGTGGGTATTTATCGTTTCTAATGGTTGAGTAAATAAATTCACAATTTAATATTTAAGCCTACTGTATTACATGAAATGGTTTTCAAAATTCAATTTATTTCATTTAGGATTTCTTTTAAATAAGGAACTTAAGCTCTAAAGATTTGGGATAACCCTATGTTATGATTCTTGAAAATTGACTACAGTACATGGAGACTGTGAAAGTTCACTTAGGTATCTAAATTAGTCTACATAAAGTCAAACATCTATTCTTTTTTAACCTTTGATAATTTTCTTATGGACTTTAGCTTTTACCTAAGTCTGTTTTCTCCTCAGCCTGATTTCCCATCTTCAAAAGAGATAAATACTGCTAGTCTGGTTAGGAATTTGAATGAGTAGATGCACTCAAATTATTACCTTTTAAGTCATAAAAATGTACTTTAATACACATACTTAATATTTTAAGTGATAATAAAATGCAAGCTATGTGCTTATGGTGTGAGGATCATGGGATCTCTATTTGCCATAGACTATTGGATCACCATTGTCATCTACCACCTGCCATTCTGTAACCAAAATGAGTAAAATTTGTCCAGCCAACATGCAGCAAGCCAATAGAACTGACACCAAACTTTTGCAGTGAAAAAACGTAGGCCATTTACTGGTGTGGCATTACTGAAGAGAAGGGGCAACTAGTGCTCTAAAGTCCTGACCTTCTTGATGGCTTGCAAGTGAGGACTTTAAAGGCAAAATTTTGGGTAGAATTCTCCTGAGAAGGAAGACGCCATTAATTGGAGGCCTATGAGGTCAGTGCTAACAGGTGCTCTGCTGCTGCTTCATCTGGTCTCCCCAAGGTCATTTCCATCTCAAAAGATTTGAAGTCTAAAAAAAATCCGTATTCTGTATGTTAAAAATTTCATTGGTACTGATTAACTACCTACCTGTCCTATAGATTGTTTTGAGTGAGAAGCAAGCAAATCTATCCCTAGAGCCTAGACCTGTGTTTCTTGGCTGGTCTGGCCAGCCTCGGGGGTGAAAAGACCTCTGGTGATCATTCTTACATCTGAACTGACAAAAGATAGATGCTGGCTTCCAAAATTTTGTTTTTCTTGCTTTGACCACTTGCAAAAATAACTTGGGGAAAAAACAAAAACCCTTCTGATTAAACACCTAGATATAAAACTTAATATGATTTGCAAAGCCAATGAAATACCTGATAAATAGAACTGCTTTCATTTAGCCTTTGAGAAGGAACAATCTGTTTCCATATTATAATCAGACTGAATTTTAAAAGTGAGTTACCAACCACTGCTTTCCTTGCTCTCTCTAATTAGCAGTTATTAGCATTTAAAGAAAGTCAAAAAGAAAACAGGCAAACTGTGATCTGCCTTCACTCAGTCAGCCTGCTTTTTAAAATCCTCCTATTTGCAAGTGTCTCAAATAATTATGGAACCACTCATGCACATATTCCCCTAAATGAAGTTAGTAATAATCATGGAGGCTAATCAAAAGTTCATTGAGTGTACACTCCTCAGCAGGGAGTGTAATAAAAGTACTCATAAACCAAATAGGTGTTTTCTTTTGCTAAGAAAATGCATATCTCATATAAAAATGCATATTTCATGAAAAATGCATATCTCATATAAAAATGCATATTTCCCCAATAGGGAAAATTCATTTCTCGGGGAAGCTAGGACTCCATATACCTGATCCCATCAGGTGAGTGGATCAGGCAAGCCTAGACAAAATTGTGAGTCTCTCTGACATACTGAACTTTGTGGAGTCTTCCCTTGGGGATTTCTGCTTTTCCGTTTCCCGAGTAACTCCTCCTATTTGCTGAATTTGAGAGAACTTAGTCAGCTAATGATGTTGGCCGGCAAGCCATCTCCTTTGAGGTGTCAGCTATGAACACACTGCCCTTTACTATATCACATGTAATTGTGTTTTAATAGAGAACACTAAGGTCTAAAAGATTCCAAGATCTGAAGTGGTCCATTGAGAAGAATCTCAGGAAATAGACCAATTGGAACACTACAGGGGCACATCTTTGCCTGCTTTCCTCTTCAAAAGTCTTTCAGAAAAGAAAGGAAAGTTTCCTTTTTCTCCATATCCTTATGCGTGGATTCCCCATAACTATAGGGATGTTCAAGGGTTCTATTATTTCACCATAGTGTGAGAAAAGGTAGGGAACTTCTGAATTTTGTCATTAGAAGAAAAAGCTTAAAATCTGAAAACTAAATATGTTCAGAAGTGGAGAGGTATTTTTCTTGTAAATTTCCTGGCATAATATTTAACTTTTGATAAAAAAAAAATTCAACCAAGTAAATTTAAACATCTAATTGGCTATTTTAAATGATGTATAAATCAACCCAGGCAGCAACCCATCTTAAGAAGTGGAGGAGAGCTCCAAGGACTTGTACAAAATGGAAGGTTTTTATAGGAAAGAACACGGGGCAAGGAAATTATTACTTATATATTATATAATTATATAATATAATATATATAATTATATTTAATACATATAAAAGAAAAGTTACACAAAGTTACTTTCCCTTAGACAAAAGAACAGAAGGTCTTATGCAGACGACCTCATCCTTCTTTGGGAGATGGAGAGGCCTTATGTGGTAAATTACTTCACTGGTCCCGATCAAAACTCAAGACTACATTCCTGGGAGAGGTTGAAACTGCAGTTAGAATAGGTACTGATGGGCAGCCCAGGGTGGCTCAGCGGTTTAGCGCCGCCTTCAGCCCAGGGCCTGATCCTGGAGACCCCGGGATCGAGTCCCCTGTCGGGCTCCCTGCATGGAGCCTGCTTCTCCCTCTGCCTCTGTCTCTGCCTCTCTCTCTGTATGTCTGTCATGAATAAATAAATAAAATCTTAAAAAAAAAATAGGTACAGAGCCCCTAAGTCCTTTTGGGTCTACGGTTGTCTTTTTAACATGTTACATTAGTATTTCACTCAGATATTTAAGGCAATTTTATTACTGCATTTAGACTATTTCAAAATGAAATCCACCCTTTAGAATATTTGAACTGTAGAATCTATATGCACATTTACATGTGTATTTTTAATTTCTATGTATTTCTTCTTTCTCCTCAATCCTAGCCACCACCACCCCAACACCACCCAATACAAAATGCTTTTGTAAGACAGCTTGAACATTATCATATTTTACTCAAATTATGGCCCAAAGACCAGCATCCCGGGAAACTTGTTAGAAATGCAGAATCTCAGGCCTCACCCCAGGTCTAATGAACCAGAATCTATATTTCTTTTTTTTTTTTTTAAGATTTTATTTATTTATTTATTCATGAGAGACACAGAGAGAAAGAGGCAGGCTCCATGCAGGGAGCCCAACATGGGACTGGAGACCCAGGATCAGGCCCTGGGCTGAACGTGGCACTCAACCACTGAGCGCCACCCCCCCTACCCCCCCCACCCCCCCCCCCGCCCCCCCCCCCCTCCCGGCTGCCCTTCGAATCGAATCTACATTTCAACAAAATCACCAGGTGCTTCACATGTGCACATGAAAGTTTGGGAAATGCTGCCTTCAGAGAGGCTAGGTAACATAAGAGTTAGGAAAGTTCTGGCTTTGAAATGCCTGATTCAAATCCCAACTCCATTGCTTAGTAGCTGTGTGACCCTGGAAAATTTTCTTAACTTCTCAGTGCCTCAATTTCCTAATCTATAAAATGAAAACACAGTACCCACAGTTTTGGACTCTTGTGAGGATAAAATGAGCATGTATATGTAGAACACCAAAGTACTGGCATGTAACAAGTACTATATGTTTTAGACACTTAACTATTAAAATGATTATGATTATAGCCAGCTGGGTGGCTCAGTTGGTTAAGTGGCTCCCTTCAAGCTCAAGTCATGGTCCCAGGGTCCTGGGATCGAGGCCCGCATCGGGCTCCCTGCTCAGCAGGGGAGTCTGCTTCTCCCTCTCCTCCTGCCCCTGCTCATGATCTCTCTCTCACTCACCATCTCTCTCTAAAAAAATAAACAAAATCCTTAAGAAAATGACTATTATATTTTCGTTATTATATTATTATTAGATGTAATAATTAATGTCACTATTATTAATAGGGGGAAGCCTTTTTGCTCTTTTTTTCCTTTTTTATAAAATATCTTGAATAAATGACATTTAAATTACTAAGAAAATAGCAGGAGTTCCAGAACAAAAGGTCCATATTTATTCTATTTTTATTTTAATTGTGTGGCGCTAATGAGGCCAAGGCTGTGGGTTTAATCCCCTTGTCAATCCACTAGCTTCTCATGGAAAAGCAACACAACAAGGAACAAAATCCATTTTTCCACTAGAGGTTCCAGTAGGGAAACTCCTTCCCTTACCCCCTGCTGAAACCGATGACCACTAAGCCCTCCCAGCATACCTCCACCTCAGGAAGCCATCTCAAAAATGCTTGGCATTACTCCAAGTGCAAAAGAGAAAAAAAGAAAGAAAAGAAAGAAAACTGTCAGGCATAACACCAAACAAGGATCAGAAAAACAGTGGGGAGGTAGGAGTGGTGGCATGTTCTGATGATGTTTGGGTCAATTATAAAAACTTATCACAGTCATTTATCAACAGTTTTGCAGCCACCTGTGTTTTTGAGGGACGTTTTCCCAATCTGTGTTTTGGAACAGAATGACCTCCTACTGAAACACTCATTATAGAAACTGAATTATAAATCAGATTTCACGATGAGTTTAAAACATAATGAAGTTCCTGTCTTTTATTTGGAATTCATGCTCTAGATACTTTAATATGTAAAATTGTGCTCTAAAGTGCCACCTAAATGCTTCTATACATTACCCCCTTCTAAGAGATTTAGCTTTTTGTTAATTATACAATCATTATATCTGCCATTATACTATAAGGTGAGTATGTGTGTGTTACCCTGTCCTAGAGACATGGAGGTATAGAGGCTGAATTGGGCTACTGCATCTCTGGATCACTTACCACTTGGTGAAGGGCTATAGTTGACTGATAGTCTGAGAGGCAATGATGTTGAGTGTTGTGAGCCTTTGTCCAACAGATAGGCCTAAGGAAAGGAGGGAAATAGGGGTATGGAACTAATGAACTGGAAATCAAGGGAAATGAACTGGAAATTACTTCTCATTTCAAGTAGAAGGTGAGAGGCTGAGTCTGGCTTGGCTTGGACATACCAGGCAGTGAGCAATAAGGCACCAGCCCTGTGTGTATTTGTAGGTTTTAGGTAGAGAGGGCAAAAGCTGGGGAAATAGAATTCTAACATGAATTCTTGGAATTGACACTTGACCAACTATGAAATTACAATTTATCAAAGAAATTGCATGTCAGTCCTAAGAATCATCTCTAAGAAAATATTTGTGTTACGTTTCCTTTCTATATCCAGGAAACTGAAATTATCCTAAAAGATCATTAATAATAAACTCAGTCCATAATTAACAGAAAACAATAAGGCAAAAATTCTTATTTTCAAGATGAATATTTGTATTTAACTAATTTTATATATAACCTGCTTTTATTTTATTTTCTTAAGCATACTTTCAAATACCTTCATTGCCTCCAGAAAACTCTGTTATGATCCATACCTGTTTTTGCTGGGAATAAAGGGAGGTCTATGACATGGAACTTCTCAGGTTCACAATTGAAGAGTGGCTGAGAGTCCATAGGACATGACAAAAAATAAAATCCCTGTAGAATAGAGACAGGTTTTGTCTTATTTTATTTTATTTAAAATAAAACATCACAATAGACATCCCTAACTTATCACAGTCTGTTTAATGTATTATTCCATGTAAAATATTATAGTTCTACTTGCCATCCCCCCATCCTTTGTGCTATTGTTGCCAGATATATATCTATATGCATATAAACTGCATAAATTGTTTTTATTTGTGCCTAATATGTTACTTTTTTCTAGTTGCTTTCTAATTTTATTTTTATATTTGCTTTTCATTCATTCAACTATGATGTACCTAGGTGAGGCTTTCTTGATATTTATCCTGATTGGAGTATAATGAACTCTTGGATCTATAAGAATATTTTTCACCAGATTTGGATTATTTGACAGTATTCTTTCCTCACTTTCTGGGAATTCAGTTACATGTGTATATAACTATTTGAATATTCCCACAGATCAGTGAAGTTCTGTTAATTTTTTTTAAATAGTTTTTCTCTACGTGATTGGGATAAAGTACTTTATATTGATTTGATTTCAAGTTCATTGTTCCTTTCATTATGCTATCTTCAATCTACTATTGATTCTACTTAGAAATTTTTCATTTCAAATAGTATTATTTTAGTTCCGAAATCACATTTACACCTTTTTTAAAATTTCTATTGCTCTTCTGAGATTCCTCATTTGTTTCTTTTACAACCATATTTTCTTTGAGCTGCTTTTAAAGTCCTTATCTGCTAATTCTAACATATGTCATCTTAGGGTCAATTTCTATTGACACTTTTTCTCTTAACAATAGGTCAATTATTTTCTGTGGGTTTTTTTCATATCTAACTTTTAAAATTATATTGTGGATGGCCATGTTGTCTTTAAAAAGTGATAAAGGATTTTTGGCAGTTAAGTTGGTGACAGATCATTGGTCCAGTGAAATCTGGCTTTATTTATTTATTTATTTATTTATTTATGCATGCATGCATGCATTTTACGGCAATCTATTTTGACTTTGAATCCAATTTAAAAATGTGCCTCTTACTTTAAGGCATTATTCTTTTTCTACACTGTCTCTTGAGGCCTCAAATATCTTGAATGGTAAAGATACTCTATGAGGTCTCACCACTCTACAAAGATCTCCAACACTGTGATACCTCTAGTATCAGTGTTCACTTTTAACCTTGATTCAGGTGAGCTCTGCTAGGCCTTACAGATTCTTACAGGCCTTACAGGCCTTACAGATTCTCACCCTGCATATGAGCGGACCAGTCCTCAGAAAAGGACCCCTAGTTAGTACATACATAGATTTTTACCTCTTTCCACCATTCCTAACCCAATCATGTATAAATTCTGTGACCTCAGCAGACACATTTCACAAATACATTTGTACATTGCTTTCCACGTATTTTTAACTTGGACTGAAATTTTTCTAACATTCCACCCTGATTCAAAACAAAATAAAACAAAAAATGTTTTAATTTGTTTTAATAAATAATAGCAATAGATAAAAAACTAAATTGTCAATATCTGTCTTGAACATCTGTACATTTTTAGCAGTTAGAATTGACATAAAAGAAACCTAACTGGGAAATGGTTAATGATTTTGTGGGGAGAAAAGGAAGTAGAAAGATATGATGACTAATTAATAACAGCTGAAATAGTATTATTAGAAGAAGGAATTTACTTTGTACATGACTACATTTTTTTATTCAGAATGAATTTAAATCAAGTAATCAGATATTGATGACCACTTATCAAGAATACAGAATTTCGTGTAAAACTGACATTGGTTTTTTATCTTATTGAAAGCCGTTTGAATTTAGGAAAGTCAATTTCTCTTCACCTTAGTTCTCTTAAATATGTAACAAAAGATAAAACACATCTGCCACATGAGTAGATATTTTTCATGTCTTTATACTTTACTTGTAGAAATAGGAAATAGAAAATTATCTTAAGCAGAGAGAAAATAATAAGGTCAATTGGTAAGTGAAAAAAGAAATTATGCCCAGATTCATGTTGTCACAAAAACCACTTGTATATAATTAGGTTGATATTATGTTTTGCCTGTTTTATAGAAATACATATAATATCTAAAATCATGAAGTATATTACCAGAAGTATTTTTAATTAGATAAGAACACTTAACATGAGATCTACCTTCATAACTTCTTAAGTGTACAGTACCATATTATTGGCTATAGACTCTGATTTATAATATCATCTACTTTACAGAATCATTATGATAAATGATAACATATATAATATATATATTATATATATACAGCAACTGGTGCAATATGTAGGCTGTCCGTGTGGGTTAATCTCTGCCCCACATTGCATTTAAGACCCTGCGCTCTGCAGCTGATGCTTTGATTTGTCTAAGGCTTTGTCCATGATGAGGTCCTGTTCTGTTAGAGACCACCAGAGCTACAGACAACTTATAAGTTGACCCTCTTTTGAAGTACACTTTTGAAATACACACTGAACCTGACCCAATATATCTGTTCCTGTTCAAACATCTTTTGGAATTTCCTACTTTTGGGCCTGTTGGCTCGTTATTTCCCTGCTGACTAGAACTTAGGAAAATATATAAATTTAAAATATCTACTCTCAATGTCCATGGAAGTTTGTTTATGAAAATAGACTGTTTCTCACAACCCCTACAGGATACATCAAGGAAAGTGTTTCTATGAGCCTTGTCTGTGCTTTCTATCATTGATGGTTTTTACTATGTGACAGAAAGATTTCTCCCAAATCATGCTAATCGAGGTGTATTTCATAAGTAGGAATTATAAGTAAATCCTTTCAAAGTCTCTTTAGAAAAAAAATGTAATTTATATCTCTTGGCCACACAGTACCATTTAATACCTCAAAAATCTTAAAGGAGTCCATATGGGTATGATGTTTTCTTACCAAACTATGCAGCCCTTACCTCAGTAAGCTAAATACACAAAGATGTTCAGTGGATTGACTTTTTTATTATTCTCCTCATCTTTTTTCCCTGGAAACCCAATCTTGCTGATCTATATCTCGTTTCCAGGGTTTTCTCAAGAGTCCTGCTTATAGATGGGAATCAACATCAGCAATCTCCCAGTCCTCTGGCAAGGTGACTGTTTGCAACAACAGTTAACACATTTGGCCAACAGTCCCACAATTTCACCCTTGAGTTCCTTCAAAACTCTTGGGTGAATGCCATCTGGCCCTAGTGATTTATTTATGTCCAATTTGTCAACTAGATTTGGAACACCTTATGTACTCCTCACCTTTTGATCTATTACCTCTGACGTGTTTAATTCCAACTTCCCTTCTTTCTCTCTTATTTCTATTTTATTAGATCTTTATTAGATATTTTTATTGCTCAAAATATCATCGTGCTAAACTAAGCTTCCCCATTTCATAAACTTTGCTTAAAATACCACATAGAGTCATATTTCATTTTTGTTACTCAAATTGCATGGCCAAGCGAAGCATTTCATTTTTGTTATTCAAGTTACTTGGTCAGGGTATGAACAGAACTTCCAGATAAAATTTTGGTATTACTCATAGTTAGAACTCAGCCATCAGATTGCAAGGATGGAAGGAATAAATGTCACCTAGTCTATCTTTATATTATAATAACCATTCCCAGAGAATAGGAGTTGATGAAACAGGACTTTCTATCAATATGACCTTTGCTAGGTAAGGCAAAAATTCTCAGTTCAATTTATCTCAACTTATTCAAGGTTGAGTTAAACAATACAGATGAGTATGTAGTTTGTTATCTCCCAGTATGGTTTAATGCTTCATTTTGAATGGAGTGCTGCTAAAAGTTTGTTTTTTTTTTTCTTTCTCAAGAAAACAGGTGTATATTTTGTTGTTGTTCTGATGTCCCTTGAATTTTAAAAATTTACATATTTTCTATTTGAAGTATTTCTCCAATTTTTTTTCAGTTCATGGAGTAATTCTTTATTTCTTGTTCCTCACTTCCTGCCAAGAACCATTGGTGTGTACTGTTTGGTAATTACCACTGTTTTAGCCCTCTGAAGGGCCTTTATTCAAGTGTTAGATTTAGTGAGTCTAGTTACTGTTGTTCTGGTAGCAATAAAAAGGCAAATGATGAGCAAGCTTTCAACAAACAGTTCTTTATTGGGGCCCAAACTCTCCTGGACTAACTCCACCCTAAATCGTTGTGGCATACAACTATAGAAACTCAAAAAGGTTTGAATAATAACAGGAACTCCAAAGTAACAAAACAGCTAGTGTACCCTGGTGTCCTCTGGCATCACCATCCACTGAGGACGAATTAGGTCACTTTAACATTAATGCCTGATTATGTGAGGCTTTCTGATCAGAAGGACCTTAACCGTTTTTCTGAGGCCTTCCCACAAGTGTTTTGGGAACGCTATAAACAGTGTGGTCTTTGGGTCCGCCATTCAAGCTCAGCCTAGTTCTTCCTATGCTGCTGGAGTGTCCCACTATCAATGGCCTCTACTCAGAAAGTTGCTGGGGCCAGGCATCACACTGCTGAGTTGTGTGCCCAGTGTGCTGTCTTTCCCAAAGCTGCCAGTCTCCCGGGTGTTAAAGTATAATTGGATTCTCCATAAAGGCTGAAAAAAAAAAAAAAGGGTTAAATCTCCTAGACCTTCATCTTTAAAAAACCAGCATTGCTCAATCCCAGACTCAATTCCAGAAAGTAACATCTTTCCTAAAATCAGCTCTTGTAGCTTTTCTTGTTAACTCTTCTCTCCTTAATGGCTTTAAACCAGATCAAATGTTTGGGTGAATATAGTTCCAAGATGTTACCACCATTCCAGTCATATTCTTATTAGTCTTGTGTCTCCTTACATGCACACACACACACACAAACACACACACATATAAGCCTACAGCAATTAACTAAAGAATATAGACTAAAAGATTTCCGAATGGTTACGCAGCAGTTCCAAAAACAGCCTAGTCCTTAGTATGGGCTCAGCAAAGATGTCCGTCCTTATTATCATTTTATCCTTATTACCTTCCTTATTACCATTAATCCAAAGGGGGTTATTGTGTTTGCCAAGGTAAACACAATATTCTCCTCTGACTTAATAAAAAGGGTTTATTCTTGTTAAAGTTCTCATAAATGCTAGAAATGATCTGGCCTCCCTTTAAGAATTAGAGAGTAGGCCCAAGACACTAGAAACTGGATTTTCAAAATGCAGATGCGTATTCAGAAGCATTGCTTGTGCACTAATTCACCTTCTAGAAATTTCAGGCTTATCAATATTTATTGAGATTATGTATATTCTAATTTACTATCTGTAATGAATTTTCTAATTTACCATCTTTCAGGGAGAGTCAAAAAGGGTATTCCTTCCTGACCTCCTGCTAATTGCGATATTCAAACCTTATTTGCTGTTTGTCAGCAAAGATAAAAGTGATATCATTACCATAATTACTACCAGTCCTATTCTCCCCATTACTACTACTTTCATCTCTTTTCATTTACTGTGTACCAGGTTTTATGCTAAATATGTCCATTATAGCATCTCATTAAACTCCTACAACAACATTTTGAAATAGATTATATTTTCACTTTCCAGATGAGAATACCAAAACTCCCTGTACCATCAAATTTAACTTCCCTTTAGAGCCAACTTCCCTAAAGAGGGTGTTAAAAAACAAAAATCAACTGAGTAAATTTGAAGATCTCGTTGACTTTATTGGGCAGCATCCCTTCTAGCAAGTAGAGGGGAACTCCAAGGATTTGCACAAAATGGAAAATTTTTATAGGAAGGAGGGTGGGACAAGAAAGCTATTACAAAAGAAAAAGATTGTCCCTAAGCAAGCAAGTTCCCTTTCCCATAGAGGGAAGAACAGGGAGTCTTATCATGCAGATCATCTTCCTTTGGGAATGGACTCATGTGGCCAATTACTTTGCTGGTATTAATCAGAAAATTCCTGACTGCCAGTTAAGACTACGTTTCTGGGGAAGGTTGAAACTGCAGCTAGGTTAGGTGTTTGAGAAACTGCAGCTAGGTTAGGTGTTCTCAAACCTGGTTTGAGAACTTGGCCTAAATGACACCATTTGGGGCTTGTGGTTTTATTTTCAGCAAGCGAGATTGGTTTATACAGCACCATCTAGGTGTGTGCTGTCCAGTAGGATAGCCAGGAGCAACATGTAACTATTTATATTTAAATTAATTTAAATGACATTAAAATTCATTTTCTCAGTCACACTGGTCATATTTCACATGCCTAGCAACTGAATGTGTTAGTCACACTATATTGGACAATACAGATTATAGAATACTTCTCTCATATAGAAAGTTCCGTTGAACAATGATCATTCTCATCATGGCGCTAGTCGTTCTATGTTCAGTTAAAAGCATCAATGCACTGATCTTTACCTTCATCCTCTCTGCCTTCTGGTGTCCTTCTGTTTTACTGAGCAATCCCAACAAATGTTAAAATATCTATTTGTGAGTAGGTCTTCCTTTGATAGATTTCATAATGTATTTGGTTATTGCTTAGCAAAAAAATATGGAATTGTAACCATTCTTCCAATTATGAATCTTTGCTTCACTAGTATCCAATTTATGCTTTGCTCTTCTGTTGCTGTTCCTTTCTGCATTTGCAATAAATTTTGTTTCAGGATGAATCATAGTATAATCTTTTGGAAGACATTTTAAACAGCAGCTGAGCTCATCATCTGTTATACCAACCATGCCCCTAACTCAGAGGTCCTCAAACACACAAAAGTGACAACTGCTGTCTGGATGACAGCGATTAAAACTTGCCATAAATGATGAAACACATCCCAATTTCAGAGCTTTTAGGTATGAAAATTAAAGTTCATGTCAGAATTTATAAAAAGTATAAGCTTTGAATCAAAACTCTACCACTGAAGTCTGTGCAACTGTAGACAGTTTATCCAACCTCTTCAAACTTGTTTCCTAATTAATAGAACAAGCACAATAATGTCTGCCCCACAGGGGCAGTGTTATTACAAATGACATAATACCTGTGAATGTTATTACAAATGACAAAATACCTGTGAATGACTCAGCGCTTGTTAAGCACCTATTAGGTATGAGGTAAGTTAACTATAATTTGGAAACATGGATGAATAAGATTTGGGTTTGTTCTTTAAAAACTCACAGTCTGTGGGCCGCTTGCGTGGCTCGGTCAGCTCAGTGGGTTAAGCATCTGCCTTTGGCTCAGGTCATGATCTCAGGGTCCTGGGATCGAGTCCTGCATTGAGCTCCCTGCTCAGCTTGGAGTCTGCTTCTCTGTAGGGGGCACCTGGGTGGCTCAGTCAAGTCGAGCGTCTCAATCTTGATTTAGGCTTAGGTCATGATCTCAGAGTTGTAGGATTCAAGCCCTGCATCAGACTCCATGCTCAGTGCAGAGACTGCTTGGGTTTCTCTTTCCCTTTTTGTCTCCCCTTCCCTGCTCACTCTCTCTCTAAATAAATAAATAAAATATTTTAAAAAATCACAATCTAGGATGGAATACAAGCATGAAAATAAATAATATGCTGTAGGATAATAAGTATAATGGTGACTAGTGAAAGGCTGGAGGTGTGGCACTAGGAAAGATGGACTGATAAACTTGTGGAGATGGCGATCAAGGCAAGGGTGGGCAGTGAGGGGCAGCTTCCAGGGAGATCTGTAAATGTGAATCCCTTCCCTCCTTCAACCATGAGTGAATGTCTCAGAGCAGAAGCAACGAATGGTTTTGTTAAGAAATTTGTTCATTTTTATGGCTCATTGAGAACAAGAATGGGTCATTTCAGGAGTCTTAGTCTGCTTCAAAATAAAATAACAGCCTCTCAGTATATTAGTCTCAGGAAATGGAATGATGGATAGCAAAATCTCTACTCTGTCCTGCCCCCAAAGCAGCTATATTTAATGACCTACCTGAAATAATAGAGAATAGATTTATATTTCTTGATCTTATCACTTTCTTTTATTAAGGTTTTATCTTTAATTGCAAGAAAAATAAGGATGTATTGGTAGGTTCTCAGTGACCATTATTCACTGGTTTATATATATATAATTTATAATTTTTATATATAATTTTTATAATATATTTATATATATAAAATCCTTTTTTAATCCTTACAAGTTTAAAATTATTTTAGGAGACAAAAGGTACTTAGAAAATACCTTTCTAAACCATGTGTAATAGAACTTATGAAACCTGCAGAGAAAAAAATCACTTTTCTTGACCATAACAAGTCCTAGAACAAAATGAATTAAGTAATTTATATAGTGTTCAAAGCATTTGATTAAATTAAAAGTGACAATATTTGTTTCCAATTGTGTAACATAAATGATAAGTATTTAATATGTGTTTCTAATGCTAAATTCTTTTGTAACTGATACCCTCTACATTCTTGGCCTCAGCCATGGCTTACCACATCAGTGCCTCTTGCTCACCCATCCTTCCACACCCCCACATCATGTCATGATGTGTGGGAATCTTTTGTATCTTTCCTTAAGAATTCCACCAGCTGGAACGTCTGACTTTGGCTCAGGGTGTGATCTCAGAATCCCAGGATCGAGTCCCACGTTGGGTTCCCTGCGGGGACCCTCCTTCTCCCTCTGCCTCTGTCTCTGCTTCTCTCTCTGTGTGTGTATTTCATGAATAAATAAATAAGATCTTTAAAAAAAAAAAAGGAATTCCACCAGCTAATCTTAATTTTTCCAACATATTCACTTCACTTCCAACCATGTTATATCTTGTCAACAGCTGCCTCGATGTTATTACTTCAGACATTTCTTTGCCTTCCTACTTGGCCCAATCATGCGTCTAGCAACTGACATCCATTTTCACTCTTACCCAATTTGTAGGCTTCCATTCTTGTCTGTTCTGTTCCTTAGGGCAAGGAGCTGCCCCCACCTCCCCCCCTTCCAATCAATAGCTCTGCCTCCCAGAAATCCCCATCTATCCCGAAGCCTTGACACCTCATCAGCATACAAAGGATTGGATCTTGTCCCAGATCTAAAAGCTGAAACATTGAAACTTTAAAGCTAACAACATTTAAACTTCACTTTATCATTGTGAGAGTAATTGGGGCTCATGCTCAAAGTCTTACAGAACGTCTAGTTAAATGTTTACAGACCTTTAAAACCATTACCACCACCACTGACAGATCTACTTGCTCCTATTTGTGGGACTGAGGATGTCTTCTTTATGGTACCTGGTGCTGCTTTGGGACTCCTTGAGACATTTTCCAGAAATACTTCTTTCCCTTTTATACTTTAGAGTCAGAAAATGGGAGCAGAGGAAATATATTTCATGCCAAATTACACAGTATTTTTCTTCTGTAGGACTAGCCTTATTATTTTGAACTTGGACATTATGTTTTAGCATCTAGTGCATACATCCAGTGCCCACAGAAAGAATGTTCTTAAAACTTCTCTGCTTAGCATATTCTGTATTCAGAGCTAGTATAATAATGTCCTTATTTCATTTTTGAATATTTTATAAGCTTTTTGAAATGCAGTCTACCTATTTTGAAGACTGCACCCTATTCCAGTGCCTTTTCTCTGGCTTCAGTGTTCCACCCAGCAGCACAGTTTAGCACATTTAGATGGAATTAAGGTCACTGAGAATTTATACAGTTCTACAGGTCTTGAGATCTCCTGCTTAGTATAAAATTAATTAACAGCATGAAGATATACTTTAATCCTATTCTGGTTTATTATTAGCTGAAAACTAGAGGAAGATGAGGCACAGGTTTTATATGAAGCCTTAAAATAACTCCTGGCTGTATATAAATGAAGACATTAAACAAATTTTAAAAGATCAGTAGGTAGTTTCATGATTTCCTAAATTTGACCTTTTTTTTGAAATCTGTTACCATTTAACTCCATCCCTGTCTCATTTAGGTTAAATCAGGACATGCATTTTTCAGATAACAGCATCCATGAAACCTCATTATTTAAATGTCTAAAATAATTATCAGTTGGAATTTCTGAATAGGTATCTTACCAACTCCTAATATTTACCTATTTCCTATATTTTGCACCCGAGTACTATTAAGAGCATGTTTAAACATTAGTTTTAAACAATTGTTAAACCTATTTAACCTTTTGCTCTGAAGCTAGATGCAGGTCACTTACTAGCTAAACCTGAGAGTGCAGGGTTGCCCCAACTCCATAAATAGCAAGTGGAAGATATCTCTACCTCTTCTTCACTAAAGTGAAAGGTGTGTGTATGTGTGCGTGTGTTGTGAGAGCACTCACATGTGTACATATGATATGAGTGGATGGATGCATGTGCGTGTTTTCAGGGGGGAAAAAAAACTTGTTTCAGTTGCTCTCTCCTTTAGTCTTTTAAAATTAGAAGTTAATGAATTTTTTCTGTTAATAAAAGTAATACGTATTTTATTTAGAATTTAGAAAATAAAAAGGTGCAAAGATTAATCAAAGATTAAAATTGAGTTCAACCACAATATTTTTTTTTTTATTCAGAGAAAACTACTCTTAAATTTTAGCATATTTCCTCCCAGTCTTTTTTTCTGTGTGTAAACTTTTTGGTGTTTTGGTTAAGCAAAATTAGATCACTACCCTGGATACACTGTGGTATTTTGCCTTTTTTTTTTTTTTTACATAATATGTAAATACTATATCTTATTATGCCACTGCCACTAATACTTTGTGTAATGTGAATCATATTTTATCATATTCAATTTAACCATTCCCTTATGTATGGGCATTTATGTGGTATCCAACTTACTAAATGAATACTTCACTCTGACATTAATCTTTCCACACATCAGTTGTCTAATACTGAAGTAAAAAGATGCCCCAGTTGGCAATTTGGGGAAATGCCTCACAATTATTTGTGTAGCTTCTTACTGAAAGTTTATAATGGCTGGAGTATGTTCCTATTGACTTTAAAAAATACTATGTAGGGATGCCTGGGTGGCTCAGTGGTTGAGCATGTTTGTCTTTGGCTCAGGTCGTGATCCCGGGGGCCTGGGATTGAGTCCTGCATGGGGCTCCTTGCCGGGAGCCTGCTTTTCTCTCGGCCTGTGTCTCTGCCTCTCTCTGTATCTCTCATGAATAAATAAACAAAATCTTTTTTTTAAAGTGCTATATAAATTTAATCCTATTCTTACTCATTACAGTAGCCAATCTTTGTTTGTGTCTAAGCACAACACAGATTCTGAGTAAAGATTAACAAAGACATCCTTCCTCTGAATAGTCTCCTCTTTCTTTGCTGGTTCAACCTCCCCTGCTCTCTCTTTTAAGCTACACATTCCCCTTGGGGCATTCCCAGCCACTCCCATTGCCTCTGCTACTCCTTCCACAGTGACTTTCAAATTCATGTTTCCAGAGAAAAAATATTTTTGAATTTCAGAATCATACTTCCAATTACTTATTAGGTATTTCCACTGGTGGCATCTCAACTTCAATATATGCAGACCTGGACTTTCTTCACTACCTCCCCAAAACCTCCAATATCCCTCTAATGCTCTGATGATTGAGTAATGTTCTAAAAGCAAGTCTGCATATTTGTGAACTATAAATGAATCTGAATAATTTCTTCCACTATTAGATTGACTCTTTTGTCAGATTCGGTTGACCTAAATTATATATCAGTCCCAGTATTATTTGTTTGGACATGTAAATTGGTCCTTACATAGATTAGAGTCCTAAAATGCTTAAGTGCTAAACCTAGAGAGGACCCTTAAAAAACCGTCTAGTCCAGTTTTTCTCATTTCTTGGATAAGACAGTTGAGACCCCAAGAGGAAAACTGATTTTTTCAAAATCATACAGCTACCTAGTGGCAATCTAGCACCAGAAAAGATCCCAGATAACACGACATTTGCTGTAATTCCTGCCCCTGCCCCTGCAAGTACAGAATAACATTATTGAGATATTAAAATATTTTCATTGGTGAGAAGGTTTTTAAACTCTAAAGGAAGATGAAAAGTGGAGGTGGTAGTTAAAAAAACTTTAGAAAACGCTTGTATAAAAAAACACTTATATGCTCATATTTTAGGCTTTAGAAATTGGAAATTTGTGAATTTTCAAGAGACATAAGGAGCTGAAGTTCACATTTGTTGTATTTCTGCAAATGGGACATCTTCTAAAACAATTTAGGTTTAAATGCTTGAAAACAATGCTTTCTTTCTCAGATAAACTGTTCTCAAATGTTTTGGAATTGCTTTTTTGAATAGTACCCCTTTGATAGTTCCCAGGTACCTGGGAGATAAAGGTATGAGATAAAGTCTCAGCTGTCAATCACATGCAAAACACTTCCGGTCCAACCATAATCTACTGTTGTGGTTTCATCTTCTGTTTAGTCCCTTTGCTTGTGTTGCACTTATGTCACATTGAGTGCTTTGCCATTCCCCAGCATAACGTTTCACACCCCACTAATGGTTGTCATGCTATTTCCACTATTTTAAATTCCCATCCTTCCCATTCCTACCCCACCTCCCTGATATCCAAACTTCAGCTCATTCTGTATACTCTGGCTCCAGGATCACCATTACTTCCCCCTGAAGCCTCCAGACTGCTCCAGACAAAAGGAATCCCTCCCACCTGTGATCCCCAAGCACCCTGACCATTCCTGTCAACTTTATTAAAGACAGCTGTTTTTTTTGGTATATTTTTTTTATTGGAGTTAGATTTGCCAACATATAGTATGACACCCAGTGCTCATCCCATCAAGTGCCCCCCTCAGTGCCCGTCACCCAGTCACGCCATCCCCCTGTCCACGTCCCCTTCCACTACCCCTTGTTCGTTTCCCAGAGTTAGGAGTCTCTCATGTGTTGTCACCCTCTCTGATTTTTCCCACTCATTTTCTCTCCTTTCTCCTATAATCCATTTCACTGTTTTTTATGTTCCCCATATGAGTGAAGCCGTATAATGTTTGTCCTTCTCCGATTGACTTACTTCACTCAGCATAATACCCTCCAGTTCCATCCATGTTGAAGCAAATGGTGGGGATTTGTCCGTTTCTGATGGCAGAGTTATATTCCATTGTATACATAGACCACATCTTCTCTATCCATCATCTTTCAATGGACACTGAGGCTCCTTCCGCAGTTTGGCTATTGTGGACATTGCTGCTGTGAACATTAGGGGGGGCAGGTGTCCCGGCGTTTCACTGCATCTGTATCTTTGGGGTAAATCCCCAGCAGTGCAATTGCTGGGTCGTAGAGCAGATCTATTTTTAACCCTTTGAAGAGCTTCCACACAGTTTTCCAGAGTGGCTGCACCAGTTCACATTCCCACCAACAGTGCAGAGGGTTCCCCTTTCTCCGCATCCTCTCCAACATTTGTGGTTTCTTGTTTTGTTAATTTTCACCATTCTCACTGGTGGGAGGTGGTATCTCATTGTTTTGATTTGTATTTCCCTGATGGCAAGTGATGTGGAGCATTTTCTCATGTGCTTGTTGGCCATGTCTAGGTCTTCCTCTGTGAGATTTCTGTTCATGTCTTTGGCCCATTTCATGATTGGATTCTTTCTTTGCTGTTGAGTTTAAGAAGTTCTTTACATATATATATAGTTCTATATAGATCTATAAAGATCCCCCCCTTATAAAGAGGGATACTACCCCTTTATCTGATAGGTCATTTGCAAATATCTTCTCCCATTCTGTATGTTGTCTTGTAGTTCTGTTTCTTTTGCTGCGCAGAAGCTTTTTATCTTGATTAAGTCCCAATAGTTTATTTTTGCTTTTGTTTCCCTTGCCTTTTAGATGTATCTTGCAAGAAGTGGCCGGGGCCAAATTCAAACAGGGTGTTGCCTGTGTTCTCCTCTAGGATTTTGATGGATTCTTGTTCTCACATTTAGATCTTTCATCCATTCTGAGTTTATCTTTGTGTATGCTGCAAGAAAGTGGTCTAGTTTCATTCTTCTGCATGTGGCTGTCCAATTTTCCCAGCACCATTTATTGAAGAGACTGTCCTTTTTCCAGTGGATAGTCTTTCCTGCTTTGTCGAATATTAGTTGACCATAGAGTTGAGGGCCCATTTCTGGATTCTCTATTCTGTTCCATTGATCTATGTGTCTGTTTTTGTGCCAGTACCACACTGTCCTGATGATCACAGCTTTGTAGTATAACTTGAAATCTGGCATTGCGATGCCCTCAGCTCTGGTTTTCTTTTTCAATATTTCCCTGGCTATCCGGGGTAAAGACAGCTGTCAAACTGTCTCTCTACTGACTGTACACCTTGACCATAGGCTGTTAAGCCTCTTTAGGAAGGAGCTGTTGTGTCTTTGCTCTTCCAGCTGTAGCACCCGGGGAAAGCTAACTCATAGCGCTTATCAAAGGACAGATCTTTCAAGGAATGCAGAAATGGCACCTTCACTGAATATACAAAGTTTATTTTATCAATGCATAAAAGATACCACATAGTTTAGTTCCAGTAATTTTGTAGACTTATAAGTGATAAGTGTATTGTTCTCTCACAAGTCACACTTGACAATGACTTATCCCCACTTGATTTAAGATTTTTATTTATTTATTTAAAGATTTTATTTATTCATGAGAGACACACATACACACAGAGGCAGAGACACAGGCAGAGGGAGAAGCAGACTCCATGCCGGAGCCCGACATGGAACTCGATCCCGGGACTCCAGAATCAGGCCCTGGGCTGAAGGCAGGCGTTCAACTGCTGAGCCACCCAGGCATCCCTTATTTATTTATTTTTTAAGATTTTATTTATTTATTCATGAGGGACACAGAGAGAGAGGCAGACACATAGGTAGAGGGAGAAGCAGGCTCCATGCAAAGAGCTGGATGAGGGACTCGATCCCAGGACCCCAGGATTACACCCTAAGCTGAAGGCAGATGCTTAACCACTAAGCTAGTCAGGCATCCATGATTTAATATTTTATTACAAAATACAAAATAATTTCAAATTCCCAAAGACCTAGGACCAAGACTTATATTTTTTAAAATACAATATTATATTATAAATAATATAATATAATATAATTATAATATATAAATATTATAAATATTTATAAATATATAAATATTATAATTTGCAGCCCAGTGTAATGATAACAGTGCCTAGAGTGTCTGGTCTTCCTTGGGATACTTGCTCCTTTCTCTCACTCTTTACATAAAACCAAGAATTAGGGTTTGACGTGTATAATTATATACAAAAGCTTTGTACATAATATTTTAAGAACTGTTTCTATTATAGGACTCGTAAATGGGCAGGATACATTTAAACTCACCCATGTTCTAATTTATATTTCACTTAAAGCCCCACAGGAAATATCAGTTAAGTCTGAGGCTATTTGTTGTACCATATAAACCCAACACAAGAAACCACCCTCCCAACTGATTAGTTGGCACTTTGGTCAGAAAAATACATACGTATAAAAATGCATACATTTATTTTTTTTCCTTTGAGCTATGATTTACAGTAAACTCTAGTTGGTCTACCAGCCATTGTTAGTTATTATCCTACTGTCAAACCTTAGCTTTAACATGTACACTATTTTGCTGGTGGTGGTACACAAAACGATTCTTAAGTACCAAGGAGAGTTGATTCTTGCATTTGATCACATCATGTTTTTTAACATTGGGAAATCCAAAAATAAAATAAGAAACTCAGCTCAAGGCCCAAGGCTTACCATGTTGTTGTTTTTTTTAAGTGAATTCCATTTATGCAATATACAATAGTTTTTAAAGGCATTATGTAACGCACAATGAATGCTATGTTGTCAGGCTGTGCTATACCAGTTAAGTTCTGGAGAATATCACTCAGCCTTCCTTTGATTGGCTTTGGAAAGTTGTGTTACATAGAGCTTATTTCTTCACCCACCCACCCCCCTTCACCAAATATCCTTTCTCATAGTGAATAAATGGCCAAAATCTCTGCTGAAATGCTTTTTATGGAATATGCTGTTTTGTAACAATAATGTGTACTATTGAGAGGCCATTTTTCCTGGATTATTCGTTCAATATCACACATTGCTTAATGCATGTTATTGACCATCAGCATTAATGTGTTTAATTATACTAACATGCTAATAATAACATTATTGATCCTTGTATTTGTCATTTCCCTTCCCAGTAATTACCGAAGCTCAAAGTATTATATTTCTCTGCATATTGAGTTTTATTATCTTTGCACTTTTGATCACATACAGTCTACTCATCAGCCTACATCATCTTCTCTCCCAAAGAATCTGCTGTAATTCTTTATTCACTATTTTTCACATTATTCACTTTTCCTCATGCAATGATACCCTTCCAGCCCTGTTCTTCTCTCCCTGACTTTGCATCCTGTCCACTTTACAGATGGGCAATGCTTCCATCCCTCCATGCCTTATTTATTTATTCTAGATTTATTTATGTAATCATTCAACAAGTGCCTATTGAGCATCAACTATGTATGTCAAGTGACAGCAATCTAATGGAAGAGTATCCATAAGTATTAAATAAGATTAATTTTTTTAAAGCATATATACTTAGAATCCACACTCTGGGTTTGGGGAAGAAAAGGACAATGACAAATGCTATTGTGGGAACAATGATGATGAAACACAATCCCTGCCTTCTGCCATCATTTCATCAAGGGGGGAAAGACAGGTTGACAAGTATAAACAATGCCATTGGAGAACCACAACATTCATCCTGGTGACTTTGCATTACAGAGTTTAAATTTTATTTTTGTATCAATTTTAATGCTGGTTTTAATATAGCAAGATCCTGTTTTAATCTCTCTTATTCTATAAAGATATCCCCCACCATTTTTTCTTATATTTCAATTCTTGTTGTACTTACATCTACACACATTTTCATAAATTTATATTTTTAAATTCTGGAAGTGGCAGGTTGTGAGAACACTAAGTGAACCACTGAGTCCCCTTGCTACTCTCCTTGCTCCCTTGTGGATCTTGGAGTCAGTTCATCAGTTTCCCCTCTGCACTTAATACATGTTCCATTAACTGAGGATTCTCCTTCCAGGATCCCAGTGCAACAAGGATAATAAATTTGTAAAACGTACAAGAAAATTTAGCTCTTTCAGTAGTAATGGCCCATAGCCTGGGGTCAGGGCAGGATGAGGGAGCATATGCAGAAAAATGTTTTAAGATGTAAGAAGCTAAATCTGTATGTCTTGTTCACATGCATACTACTCTTTTTATTTTAGCATTTAGTCATATATTTTCTCACTTAACAGATATTGAAAATAAGACTTGTAACATGACATTAGGGAAGTGTTTGATCCTTAAAAAAAAAAAAAAAAAAAAATTCTTGTGCACCAAAGATTAAGAACCACTCATGTATACTTTATCCAAAAAGTAAATGCATTAGGCTTGATGGTTTTATTTTCTTCACTGATCTTCCTCTTAGTTCCTCAAAGTTAATTTACTTTGAGTTAACTGATCTTTTTCTGATGCTCCTAAAAGCCAGTGGGAGAAAACAGGCTTTGGAATCAAATGGTCTTGGATTTAAATTACTGCTGTGTAAATGAAGTCAAGTTCCTGAACTTCTATGGCCTTAGCTTCCTCATTTAAGACTAACCTTTCCTGCATTTTTTTCAGTCATCTGTTTATTCATTCAACATAAGTTTGTTGAGCATTCTGTGTGCTAGAAATTATGCTGAATGTTAAGGTATAGCACCAAGAAGAAAAAAAGAAAGACAACAGGATCCCATTCTCAAGGTGCCTATAATGTAGTTGAGGATATAGACAGATGTAGAAAAATTGTAATGTGTGGTGATAGGTATTGTCATTGAGAGGTGCAATAAAACACATGAGAAAGGTCAACAATTATGAGAATTAAATAAGATAATGTATATATAATGTGCCTAGCAGTTCCTGTCTTAGGAGAGACTCAATAATACTGTTGTTGATATTTTACCTTGATCCTGTACCCTCCTTGTTTCCAACTAGAAAGTAAATTCATAGATGGCCTATGCTAGTATTGTCCCATCGAAATACAACATGAGTGGGATGCCTGGGTGGCTCAGTGGTTGACTGTCTGCCTTTGGCTCAAGGCGTGATTCTCGGGTCTGAGATCAAGTCCCACATCGGGCTCCCCACAGGGAGCCTGCTTCACCCTCTGCCTGTGTCTCTGCCTCTTTCTGTGTCTGTCAAGAATAAATAAATAAAATCTTTAAAAATAAATAAATAAAACATGAGATACATATAATTTTAAACTTTCCAGTAGCCACATTAGAAAAGTAAAACAAACCATGAAATAGATTTTAATATATTCAATTTATCCCAGTATATCTAATATATTGCATCTCAATATGTAATCAACATAAAGATTATTTTTTATAATTTTACATTACATATTTTACTGCCTTCAAAATTCTGCGGGTATATTTTACTTATAGCACATCTCAGTTTGAACCAGCCACATTTCAATAGTCACGTGTGGCTAATGGCTACCAGATTGAGTGACACAAGTCTATACTTTCTAACTGACCAGGGTTAAGATTCATGAGAAGCAGTGTGCTTTAGGTAGTAAGCATATAATAGGACTTTAATTAGTAACCCTAGCATCATGTCTGCCCTTTCTCCTTCTCTCCTTTCCTCAGGCACTAGGTATCAAAGATAAATTAGAAGCTGTGGATTTTGTCCCCAATTCCAGTCCCTAACTCCAATATAGTGAGGGACATAAAGCAGTGAGTAGATGCTTGACAATACATTAGAATTGCCATAAAAGAGATATACTGTGTATAAAATTAGACTGTAAGGATAAAGGAAGGAGTCACGCTGAGATGTCTGCAGTGGTCTACACCAAGCACTTAGAACAGAAAAGTCAGACTACGCATGTCATGTCAGTTTCCCCTGCTTCAGTGAAGACTATGCTTCCTAGCTCATTTCTGGCAACAAAGTGCAGGGTTCCCAGGAGGAGCTTCTCTGATAACACTAGTGATCTGTGATGTACTGGAGGAAAACCAGCTCCCAAACTGCTGTGATTAGACATAAAAACACAAATGCACCTCAATAAAACACACAGCTGCACTTCCTTTTATTTCCTGTCTGGTCCAATTAGTTGCAATGGACTTGTCCTGTATGTTTGTCAGTATGCAAATCCTTCTTCAAAAAACGGTTAGAGGCAATAGCTCAATTTTCATGCCAACCGAAACCTGTTTGTTGTTAGTAACTTAAGTAACTCTCTACTCAAGTACTGTGGAAAGCTTTTGCAAATCTACTTCATTCCCCTGGAGTCTGTCAGCCTCATATTGTGACCCAAAGACATGAGAGGAATCCTCTAATATTGTAAAGTTCATATAAGAAAAACTCTTAAAGATTCTTTAGCCATTTTCTAAAAATAACTTGGATTTAAAGAGATAAAATTACCTTTCAACAAGAGCTAACTTACTATCCATTAGATCTTTTTCAAAGATGTGTGTACCTATTGGCAAATTAGATAAATAAAGAGTAAAAACGTCCACCCTTTGACAGAAGCCTACCTAACTGAATTCAGTGTATAGAGCACTATGTGAACAGAACCCAAGTCTAGGTTAGCCTAAAGGGCAATGAAAGGGTGACTGCTTTCTCCAGATCCTTCGTTTTCTCAAGAGCACAGAATTCCCACCTGCATTGAGTTTATGGAATACTTATTTCCAAATAAATTCATACTATTGTTTTACATTAAGATTGCTTTTTAAAGTGTATTTGTAAAAGTAATGTAAAAAAATATTGCTAGATCTGAATAGTTAGGAAGTTGTCACTGCTTCTGAAAAGGGTTTTATGGACTTTTTTCTGTGCTCTAAATCCATTTCTGTGCTCTAAACATTACAACATAATAAGGAAACACTTAGAAAATTCCTATAGTAAGTATAAATAATTTTGTCTCGTGGCAATGAATATTATGACATAGTCATGAATGGATCCTAGGAAGCTATGTAGTAATATGTAACTAGACAGTGAATACTTCTTTTAAAAGTGTTTATATTAGAGCTCATAGTTTTATCCTTGCCACGACTACAATAAATTCATAAGAGTACAAAATATTCATCATGTGAGAAAATGGTTCTTCTGAGAGAGAAAAAAGTAACATGAATCTATGATGGTAGCTTACTGTAAAGTTTTGTTTATATAATGTAGGAAATAAAAAAAGATGTTAATTGTAATATAAATGTATAACAATCTAGAAGAATGGTGAAGATTATGTTTCCTAAGGAAAATGACATTCTATCTTTCCTCTTCATGGGAAACTCATAAATCACTATGTATTAGCCAGCAGCAATAGTTTAAAATATTTTTTCAACAAAAATTATTTTGCTTCATTACATTTTACTAGTCCAGAGAGAAAAATATGGAATTAATTTTTTCTGCATGTTTTAAAAGAAAAATGTGAGTTCTGCATTTGTGTTTACAATTTACAAACATTTGAAATAAAACATACATCAATTGTCTGTGAATCAAGGTAGAAAATACCTAGCTGCTAGTTATGAAAGTTGAATTTTATTTTTTTATTTATTTAAGTTTTTTAAGGTTTTATTTATTCATGAGAGACACACAGAGATTGAGAGAGAGACAGAGACACAGGCAGAAGGAGAAGCAGGCTTCATGCAGGGAGCCCGACGTGGGACTTGATCCCGGGACCCCAGGATCACACCCTAGGCTGAAGGCAGGTGCCAAACCACTGAGCCACCCAGGGATCCCCATGAAAGTTGAATTTTAAATCCTGTTTTTTCTGGAGGAAAAAGTATTACAATATTACTATTGTCTCCATTAGAATATAGCTGGAAGTAGGAAAAATCCAGAGGTCGCACCATGAACTCAAAAAATGTAGTTTTGAAAAGTATTTTTGAAAAGTCTCAATTTTTTTTCTTAGTCGTTAATACATCCGTCACTTGTCTCTTTGGTACATTGCACTCTCTATTTCCAGGTTGAGGTAGCCATTTTCAACAAAAAATAATTTAAACTTATGTAATTATTTTTCAAGCTTTTACATATAATGAGCTAATAACTACACAAATATTTTTTATTTATGACCCTCTGACTGAAGGTAGCTCTAAATTGCAGCGTTTCATGAAATTATTCTCCAATTCCCAATATCTCTGTGTATTATAGTGTTTTATTAATCAAAAAGATACAAGTATTTTACGGGCACATTGTACAGATATTAACTTAAAATAAGGCTTATCATGGCTTATCATGCGCCTGGGTGGCGCAGCGGTTTGGCGCCTGCCTTTGGCCCAGGGCGCGATCCTGGAGACCCGGGATCGAATCCCACATCGGGCTCCAGGTGCATGGAGCCTGCTTCTCCCTCTGCCTATGTCTCTGCCTCTCTCTCTCTCTCACTGTGTGCCTATCATAAATAAATAAAATAAAATAAAAAATTTTAAAAAAAATAAGGCTTATTGCTTTTAATAGACAATTGTCCACATATTGTTTTTAAGTAAACTTTTGCAAGTCAAATATGCCAGTGAAAGAAAGTCCATTTGTAAGGCGAACTAACAATTATTAAGAATTTTTTAATGTGTAAAAATATTGGTTTATGAAGTGTTATACTCAATCATTTCAACAGCATATTAAGATGATTGTTTTTAAACAATAAAAATATTTTGGTTTAAAAAAACTAAAATAGTTTTGTGTTTAAGATACAGTCTCACAGGTAATATTGAAATATTTTCTACAATTGTTATGCTTCTCTAATATTACATAACTGTGACATATTTAGTACACAATTTGAAAAGGCAGCTAAAATTCTGTAGTTTTGAAAGAGAATAACGTTATATATTTTGAAATATTCTCGTGTGACTTCTGAAAAGGACTGACTTGATCTCATAGAGAAATAATCAAAAGATAGTACACTACAATCCATGTCTTTGGCTTATAAACCACGTATTGAGTTTTTTACACTTTAAAAATATATACTTAATTGTTTTGTATCTATTGAAATAACTATTGGGACCAAAAACAACTTTCTTTCAGAATAAGACAATTTCACATTTTGCCTTAGAAACTATGTAATATAAGTTTTGGCCTTGAAAATATTATAATAAGTAATATTTTTAACTTAAAATGAAACTAAGCCTATATAAGTTAAAAATTGAGTCTGTGGAAGGAAAAAATGCTTTTTCCTCTACCCATCTCAGGTTCATTGACTGAGGCCCTGCAAATTAAATTAGACTGGCAAAAGATTAACAAGAGAAAAACACAGTTGTTTATTAACAGGTGCATCCTGCATTTATATGGAGCACTCAGTGGTGAGGAACTCAAAGGGGAATTCAAGTTAGAATTTGAATTTATATAGCATCTTAGTGAAGAAGAATAATTTTATAGAGAAGTGACAAGACAAAGGAAAAAACTTTGTGTTTCGGGACACCTGGCTGGCTCAGCGGTTGAGCATCTGCCTTCAGCCCAGGCGTGATCCTGGAGACCTGGGATTGAGTCCCGCATCCGGCTTCCTGCATGGAGCCTGCTTCTCCCTCTGCCTCTGTCTATGTCTCTGTCTCATGAATAAATAAATTCTTAGAAAAAGAAAAAAGACTTTGAGTTTCTAGGACTTTGAGGAGATTATGGGAAGGCATATATATGAGGAAACTAATGGTAGATAAGGCTAGTTTTAGTAAGGTTTGTTTATAAATAAAGTCCTCTGGTCTCTGGGCTGACAAAGGTCCAGAGTTGTCTGAAGTCATTAACTTGCATCATTCCTGGTAGAAAGGGGGGATAGCACATATACAAATTTATGTCCTGCTTTTAGGCAAATGGACAGGCACAGAACAGCGAGTTTTTATTTTATCTCATTCTTCTTGTCTCAGCTCACAATAATCCTCATGCTAGAGCAGCATATTTTGGCATGGCATGCCCTGCTACCTTTAACCTATACTCCACTTCTGCAAACCAATGCAAAGTTGTAGAATTTATTTAAAATTTTAGGAAAAATGCTGTTTCTGGGCACCATTACCTCAGTGGTCAAAAACTCCAATTCTTTGCAGTTCCCTAGTGAAGGAAGAAATCATTTGCATGTTAATCTGATTCTTGAAAAAATATATCATAGCAAAAGAGTCAAATTAAACAATAGTAAAGTCAAGTCAAATATGATTCAGTAATATATTACATATATACTTACATCAATAATATAAAAATATATTAAACTAATACTATGGTATTTTTAAAACTTGTTTTTAATTATATTTTCCCATATGTTATATATTTATATTTAAATCATTATATATTTGTATGCATGTATCACATATATTGCATATATTTATGTAAGTATATACTTATACAAGTATTTAATAGTATATTTATGTGCTTAGCCAGTATTAATTCATGTAGTTACTAATATACATTTGGAATTACTAATTAATTCGTTACCTAATTTGGCCAAAAGTTAAAATTAATTGATTGGGTTATTATTTTAATCTATTTTTAATTTATTTATCTGACATCAGCTTTACACATTCAAAGTCTAGGAAGAGGGGCACCTGGGTGGCTCAGTCAGTTAAGCATCTGACTCTTGATTTCGGCTTAGGTCATGATCTCAGAGTCATGAGATCAAGCCCCGGCAGTAGGCTCCGCACTCAGTGCACAGTCTGCTTGGGATTCCCTCCCTCTCCCTTTGCCCCTTTCCCCATCTCAGCTCATGTGCTCTCTCTCTTTCTCACTCTCTCTAAAATGAATAAAGTCTAGGAAGAAACTAACCACTACTTAAATTGTAAGCTTTGCAGCACGAAATATATACTATCTTTGCAACCTTTGTAATACCATAGGGAATAAAACATTATAACATTATGTTAATTGAAAATACCAAACACATAAAGGGAAAGAATAGGCTTACGCACACATACCCACATGCTACACACCACACAACTACGTGTCAATCACTGTGCTAGACTTCTCAAGGAATGCACAATAGTTGTAGAGACAGGTAGGTAACAAAATTAATATAATAGAATCTTCATAATAAAACAAGTCATAGGGGCAAAAGCAATTTTTCTATCAAACATGAGGATTGAAATCAGGTTAAGGTAGGGAACATTTGCAGGTAGGAAATGGACAGGAAGGACTCAACATGATAAGGCAAGAAGCACAATGAAACAGCTGTTTCTTTACACCTGTATCTAGAAAGGAAGGATGGAGAAAATGAAGGAAGGAATGTGTTATAACTGTTTATCCTCTCTTACATGCTACTGTATGTTATACTTATCTCAGTCCTGTGCTATAGATATTATTGTTCCCATTTTTACAGATGAAGAAATATTCATGCAGCTTAAAATCTATAAAATCTAAAATAAACTATCCGGTTTTGTCACTGATTTATTTTATAATAAATTTTACTTCTCCATAGAAGAAAAGGTATAAATGCATGAATAATATCTTCCTCAAGTTAAAAGTGATGCAAGAAATCTACAAGGATAAAAAATAAGAGATCAACAAACCTGAATAGATATAACAACACAAAAGAAGCCATAAAAGAACTTACAAAGAAAGACTAGGGGCGCCTGGCTGGCTCAGCTGGTAGAGCATGCAACTCTTGATTTCCAGGTTGTAAATTCAAGCCCCCTGTTGGAATTAGAGACTACTTAAAAACGAAATATTTTAAATTAAAAAAAGACACCAAAAAGATAAAGAGCTCTAAGATAAATGGGCAAAGGACACAACAGGTAATTCAAGAACAGTAAAAAGGGAAGAATTTAAATACCTAAAAACAAATGGAAAAAAAGTTTAACTGAGCTGTTATCAAAGAAATAATACTAAGAGATTTCACTTCAGGTTTTCAAGGAGTTGAAAGACTGTAATCTTTAGTACCTAAGAGAAAACCAAGACCAAGTTTGCTGATGTATATTGATGATGGCCAAGTACTTGGAGATCAATCAATGATTTCATTTTTATTTTCTCCCATACTACAGATCTGTCCTAAAATATAATGATTTCATTGTTGTTGTTTTTGTTGTTGCTTTTAGTTTCTAAGGAATTTTGTTACTATTCCTTGAGGGGACTAAAAGCACCCTAGGGTTTCACAACACTCAGGCTCCTGAGAATTAGAAAAGATGTTTTTTCTTGCGTGAATGAAAATGAGAAACCGCTCTGGATGAAGGCTGACTCGGAAATTGCCATGTAAGAATTTATAGTTATAAATATACAGAAAAGAGAAGTCTGCTTTTCTTAGCCTCATCTGCGGCTTACATTTGACTATGACAATAATAGAGAAAAATGCCCCCAGAAAGAAATGACTCATGTCCTGTTAAGCAATAGGACATCAAGCGGAACGATGAGCATGTTATTTGGGAGGATAGGGGAAATAACATACATCAACTTATATCTTGTTTCCCTAAACCACAGAAATGATCAGAAGACTATTTGAACATGAATTCCCAATAATTTAGTTCTATTACCAGGAAATGTTTCTCCCCTTCATGTGTGGATGATGATGTCATGTGCGGTGCCATTCAACCTAAAAATAGCATGATCGGCCCAGATCTCAATAACAGACTAAATTTACCTCAAACTACGGCTACTCATCATCGAAAATTGCCCAGAGAATTTTAGCATAGTCTGAGTGATTTAATTAAACCACCTCCAGGAACCTCATTGTCTCTAGAACGTTCTTTCTTTTATTAAGAAATTGTGTAAGAGCACAAGATCTGATTATACATTTGGGTTTTTCCACTTCTTTTCACAGCCCTGATAACAACTGATTAAAAAATCAGACCTACACACTAAATAAATAATTTTAGTTCAATAAAGACTTGACAACACTTTATAATCCATTTTATAAGAGATGATTTGGGCTGAATTTAGTTAAACTGACTGAAGTAAGTAGATAATGGTGTATTTATCTTTGCTGGAAGAGAAACCTAGGTAGCGAGGCTTTCGGCTGCTGCTGAGAAGTTTTAACAAGGAAGCCGCCAGTCACAACGGGCCATTATGTTTCTAATTGCCCTTATTAACAGGAGAAAAAGGAGCAAAAGATTTTCTCCAGAGAATCTTAGACAACCTGCTGTTTCCAAATAAACTAGAAGATATTGGTCAATACACTCTATTTTACAGTTAAGTTTTATCATCAGAAGAACAATGGTAAGTCAGAAAACTGAGCTAACTAAATGCAGTCAGGCATTTCTTTATGAACAAAATGTGGGTGTTACATCCTTTTCTACTTAAATGAGAAGAACTGGCAAACCAAATGTGTTCCTTGGATATGTTTTGTTATGTACTATTTTGAGGTTTTGTATTTTGTTGATTTGTTTACCTGTAAGAGTTCTGGATCTTAAACATCTACTTATATGATGAACAATAATCAAACTTTGTACAGGTTTTTGTGTTTTGTAAAGGTTATGGCTTCCTGCCCTCCACCTGCATAAACTAGTAGCTCTATTGATGTAAGCAGTGCTTCTCCCTAGAATATCAACACTTAGCATTCTATAGTTGAAATCCCGCTGTTATGTTTAAAAACATTCTCATGCATTTCACATCATATATCAGGAAGATTTCTGCACTTGGCAGAGAAATTTTTCAAATTTTCCAACCTTGAGCAATTTTTGTGTGTGGCATTAGGTTAAAATGTCTTAATATTTCTTCGTGTGTGTGTGTGTGTGTGTGTGTGTGTGTGTGTGTTGTTCAAGGTAAAGAGTGAGAGAGTATTTTTTTTTCATTGAATTATTCCTTGGTAGTATTCAATTATCTACATTTTCATATCTTAGACTGTGGTTATTTTTGTTCTTCAGTGCATGTATCATTCACTACATCCGTCATAAATTATCCATTTCAGTTTCATTTATTCTAAATCTCATATTTAAAAGAAAAATATTTTATTGAGTTAAAAGTAACTGGAAAGTATTGACTGCTATCAAGAGAGTTAACAATTTAGGAAGATGAGAAAACGGATCAGTCCAATGATAAAAAATATTTGCACTGGACAGAATTAACAGTTAAAGATGCAAGGAAAACTTTATTCAAGACCATTCCAATAAGGGAGGGAGATGGGACTCAACTTCCCTGGAAAAACAAGGGGTGGAGCAGGACAACTTTTAAATACTGGGGTAGGCTCAGGGAAAATCTTTAGAGGATTGTGGGGGTGGGGGAAAGGGAAGTTTGGTCAAAATGATTAGGCTGTTCACTTATGTTTGCTAATTGGCAGTTATCTAAGTTAGACTCCTACCCTCCTGCAGAGACTGTAAGATAGGGGTAGTATCTTTTGGTGATTACGTTAATTTTTTAAAAATTTTTTTTAATGATTTTATTTATTTATTCATGAGAGACAGAGAGAGGCAGAGACACAGGCAGAGGGAGAAGCAGGCTCCATGCAGGGAAGCCCAACGTGGGACTCTATCCCGGGTCTCCAGGATCATGCCCTGGACTAAAGGTGGCGCTAAACCACTGAGCCACTGGGCTGTCAAGTGATTATGTTTAGAAGGGATGTCTCCCAACTCCTTAAGGAAGACATTTCTGGGTTGTGGAAGATTTACATCACAGAGGCAGAGAAAGAATTTACAGTTGCAAGTTTGTAAAGCAAAGACTCTAAGAAATGGGAGGCCAGGAACCCTTGGTCAGGAAGAAGACTGTCTAAAGTGTAGCCAAGCTGAGGGAATGGTAAGGCCATCTTGGTCACCATGAAATTACAAAAGTTCCAGATAATCAAATAAGAGATAGTAAACTGATAGTTAACAAGGACTTTTCTAGACAAGCGATGTTGTGAAGCTAGTTAATATTGAGAACAAAGTCAAGTTCAGATGTGCAACTTTAATAAGCAGCCTCCAGAACCAGATGTGAAATCGGCAGTAGTGCATCATCAAGTCACTTCAAGTGTTCTCCTCCTAGTAACTTGGCCAACTGAGTCAATGCTGTTGTTTCAGTCTCTGATTTATCTTGCATTATTTGATTCAATTTGACATAGCTTTGAAGAATCCTCTGATTATAGCATGTAGATAGCCAATGTCTATTTTAGATAGTCAAGTTCTGTTTAAACAGCACACGCATTCACACATACAGTTCTGCTTCGTGGGGGATTTATGTCTCCCCATTTTTCCCCTCTCTGATACGTAGTTAAAGCCTAACATTCTGTAGGCAGGGTCTAATTTTTCAGTTTATCGTGCTATTCAATATTGTTACCAGAGGTGAATATAATAACCACAGTCCTCTTTTCCTCTTTAAATTATAATTAAAGAGGACAGTAAAATTTAATATGTTGCCCTTTATTTATTTGGACACTTATCTGGCACTGGATAAAACCCCTTCTTGCTATGGAGTTAGAAGTGTGATCATTATCAGCCTTTAATTAGAAGTGAAGTCATGTGATAGATAAGACTAGAGTCCCGGTCTTATTTTTTTAAAACCTTGGAAGTTAGTAAATATTCAAAAACAAAATGTTAGTCTTGCTCTAGTGTCTGAGTCTTAACCAAGGTTTCTGTGAGTTTCTGGAGGATTATATTCTTAAGATCGTATCTTAGCTTGGATTCTGCTCACCATATTCTTGATCTCACTCACATTTCACTTTCTATAGCTGTTCTCTTCACCTGAACCCAGATGTGGAGCTCAGCGCTACTTCCTTGATCTTTTTAGAAATCTTTCACATAACCCATTGCTGGGTTAAAAGAATTTATTGATGATTTGAGCTGTGTGTGTGTGTGTGTGTGTGTGTGTGTGTGTGAAGAAATTCAAAATACATTAAATACTTTTTGGTCGCATGCCTGTGCAGCAATTGCTGAAGCTCAGGCATAAGTGCTGTGGTGTAAGGGGCCCTGTACTCTGCGCACCTGTTGCGGTGCACTCTCAGACTTCCGCTGCACAGGTGATTACTGCGGCTTTGCTGTGATGGGCTGCACAGGTGACAGCAACCCAGAATGGCGCCAACTTCACAGGAGCCCACCAAGGCTGTCACCGTGCCACCTGGACTGACTTTGTCTACTTTGACAACTCCCCAGATGTACTGTGTCTTGGATAAGGCTGCAGATTCCCTAAGCACTGCAGACCATGTCTGCAGCAAGACATCTAAAGGGAGAGACAGTTGTGAAATCATGTGCAGTGGCTGAGGGTATGCCACAACTCTTGTGTCGCCCAGTGTGAGTGTGAGTGCACATTCCACTGGTGCTGTGTGGTGCAGGCAAGGAGTGCAGAAACACTGTGGAAGTCCATACTTGGCAAGGCCTCCAGGAAGGCAGAGTGGCTGGGCTAGACCTGAACGTATAAATATCTCACTCATTCCTTGACTTCATACCTCCTGACTCAAAAGCACAAGATCTTTGCGTGTGCACCTTCCTTTACACCTGAACTCTGAGCTGCTACACTTTCTATTTAAGAATTTGGAGGGTAATCCAGGAGGAGTCTGGTGTCCTGACTGGTTCCTTAGCCCTGGGAAGACTTTGACAGGGATTTTAAGAAACTGACCTGCTCCCTGACACCCCCTCTGGAAGTGAGAAGGCAGAGTGGAAGTGGTCGAGGTCTTCAGAATGACATAAGTTGCACTGGCTCATTTCTCCTTTTCTTTGGAAAACAAAAAAACAGAAAAACCTTATTTTTACAATTACTTTGGCTCCTTGACATTAGTGTGTTTTCCTGGGTTCAATTATCTTCTGCTTCTTCCTTCCTGTCTTTAAATTTATCTTCATTCCTCATGCAGAGCAGTTTAGCTTTCCCTTTTTTTCAAGATTTTCTTTTGTAAAAAAATGGAAAACTTATAGGGCCTTGCTTTCTATAATCATACAAAATTATTCAGGTGTTTTCCTTTATATAAACATTCTCATAAAAAAATCAGTTGCCAGCTATTAAAATAATCATTTCCATCTCTCTACATCATTTTATATCCTAGGGTTATTATGTTCTGGGATGTCATGCTCAACATGCCACAAGGTCACATCAAATTCATTATACCTAAAAGTTAAATTCCAATAGTATACTAATCAATACTATACTAATCAAGAAACATGACTAATAGAGCTCTCTTTCTTAGGGCCAAGAATAAAGATTTAACCCCCTGTTATTTTTTGGATTCTATATGCCATGATCCTTTCTGACATCATATCAGCCTTTGTACTTCAACATACTTTCATAATATTTTACATTTCTCACATTCGTTCATTCATTTATTCATATATTCAGCAAGAGACTGTTAACTTTGTATCAAGATACTATGGAGCTCAAGTGGAGTACAGATCAAGAAAACCAGAAAATAAATAGTAATAATTCATATGGTAAAAAATGCTGATGAAATAAAGTAGGATATTGGATAGAGTGAAGGGAAAGCGGTAGCTATTTTAGATAGCATGGTCAGGCCCTCTGTAAGCATGTGGTATTTAAGGAGATGTGAATGATGAGGAATTAATTATGGAAGTATCTAAGGAAGAATATTCTGGGTAGAGGAAAGGGCAGAGATAAAAACCCTAAAGTGGAATTTGGCTTGATGTATCCAGAGAAAATAACAATGGCAACACAAAACAAATAAAAAATACCACAAAAACCAGTGTGGCTGGTGTAAGAGAACAGAGAAGAGAATGCTAGGACATGAGCTCAGAGTGGTGGGCAGGAATGGAATGCCTTGTGGCTCTGCTATGGAGTTTGGATTTTTTGTTAACTTACATGGGAGGGCTTTTTTTTTATTTTTTTTTTTTTAACGGAGTATGATTTTACCTGACATGTTCTTTCCCTAATCACTCTGCTGCATGGAGATTATATTTTATATTGATTATTTTTATTTTTATGTTGATTATTTTTAAATTTACCTTAAGGAGTCATTTTAAAACAATTGGTACATTCTCTCCAAATTTCCTGTAGGCTAATTCATGATTCTTAAGTACCTACTATGTTCCTGGCACTGGACAAGACCTGGAGATTCAACAGTGATAAGGATGTGGTTCTAAGACCCAAGAACACACAGCCTCATAGAAAAGGTTTTGTTCTGTTTTCGGTAGACAGTATTGTCCACATTCTTTGCATTCTTATTAGAATCAACATGACCTTCCACGAACTTTTTTCTGGATGTTGGATTTATTTTGAGTCCTATGCTATATCTCTATATCCATTTTATACAAAACAAATGGTTAAGAATATAATTGCCAGACAGGGAAAGAAAAATACTATATGATGTCACTTCTATGTGAAATCTAAAACAAAACAAAACAAGCTCAGAGATACAGAAAAGAGACTAATGGTTGTCAAGGCAGGGAGTGGGAGGTGGGCCAAATCACAAAAGAGTCAAAAGGTACAAAGTTTCGATTATAAAATAAGTAAGTCATGAGTCCATAACATACATCATGGGAACTATGGTGTTAATATTGTTTTGCACGTTTGAAAGTTGCTGAGTAGATCTTAAAAGTTCTTATCACAGGAAAAAAAAATGTCGTTATGTATAGTGATGGATATTAACTGGACTTGTCTTGATCATTTCACAATATATACAAGTATCAAAATCATTTTGTTGCACATATGAAACTAATATAATGTCAATCATACCTCTATTAAAATCTCCAGTTAAAATAAATAATTTGCATTTTCATCATATTCTTGACATTTGTTTTCAGTTTCATAAGTCTTCCAAGTTCTTTTTAGTAGGAAAACTGCATTCATAGTAGAAAATTGAAAAAATAACAGCACCTATATAGAACTTTTTCTCTTTAGCATGGTATTCCAAGTTAACTCAAGGTTGAAAATATATTAAGTGGGATGCCTGGGTGGCTCAGCAGTTGAGCATCTGCCTTCGGCTCAGGGCGTGATCCCACGGTCCCTGGATCGAGTCCCACATTGGGCTCCCTGCATGGAGCCTGCTTCTCCCTCTGCCTATGTCTCTGCCTCTCTCTGTGTGTTTCTCATGAATAAATAAATAAAATCTTAAAAAAGAAAGAAAAGAAAGAAAGAAAGAGAAAAGAAGAAAGAAAGGAAAGAAAGAAGAAAGAAAGAAAGAAAGAAAGAAAGAAAGAAAGAAAGAAAGAAAGAAGAAAGAGAAAGAAAGAAGAAAGAAAGAAAGAAAGAAAGAAAGAAAGAAAGAAAGAAAGAAAGAAAGAAAGAAAAAGAAAAGAAAAATTAAGTAACTAGGAAATTATCTATAATGCTCTAGCACAGAGTTTCGTGTTGGGTCATTTCCCTCCCCTCCCAATATTGAACTGCAAAAGTGCAAAGTCCAATTGCCACACAGACAAAGCCTGATTATTTGTGGATGTTTTTTGACCTTGAAGAGCTGGGTGATGAAGAGGAGGGAATTCTTTGAACAGAACACGGAAAGAAGCCAAAACCTGAAGGCAGCACCAGTTTTCTGTTGAGGTTGAATCCTAGTAGGCATGGAACTGGGACTTTCTCTGCACTTTTGACCATTTGTCTTGTCTCCTCTCTTCTCTTTTCAGTGGACTTTTTTACATTTTAAGGATTTTTCTTAGTCTGTTTATCTCATAATCTCTTATTCCTTTTATTTTATCTGTATTACCCCCTCCCATTTTCTTATCTCTTTTTCCCATTGTTCAAGAGATATTTGCATTTAATAAGAGTTACTAAAGGACCCTGTCTGTGAAAATCTGTTTTGAAGTTGGAGGAAAAGGCAAGGCAGCTTTCTGAACTTTCCTTCCCCTCAGAGCAAGATTGTTACTTAATTAATTTCTTCTTTCAAAAGAACTAGCATTTTGACTATAGGACCTTTTGGAAACAATTGTGCATTGTGTCTTAGAGATCCAGCTTTATTGTAGACCAAGTGCTGGGTAATGAAAATACCTTAGAACTTCTCTCACCTTTGTGAAAAGAACTGTTGTTCATTGATGATAAAGTTAGCCAAAGCGTGGTTACAAAAATCTCTCAGATTTCATAAGGAATATGTGCTCTTTACATTCCTACAACAATATGTATATCAAGGAATTATTTGGGGCAAAACCTAGATGCCAGAAATACAAAGCTCACTGAGATATGAGGATATGAAAAAACAACGAACTATGTGATCCCCAGTCCCCACTACCTACTGGTGGAGAAAGATGAGAAAATCAACCATTTTATTATAAACGATAAGAGCTGTAACATTTGAGCCAAGGTTATAGAAGTATAGCCATGGCTTCCTGCTAAGAATGATGGTCAGGGGACACTTTCAAGCAGGGTAATACTAAGGTGAGTCACAGAAGACAGAATTTAACTGGGAAAAGGAAATGAGAAGCAGGCTCCAGACAAGGAAACAGCATACACAAAAACCAAGAGTCAAGGGACTGTGGTAGAGTCTGAGCATGAAGAAAAGTCTGAGCACAAAAGCTGTATGTGGGAAAGGAGATGCACTGGGAGAGATGAGATCATGGCAGGTCATGGCAGGTCATGGCAGACCTAGTATACTTTCTCACTTGAGCAAACAGAATAGGACCAGAGGAGTTCTGGAAGAGGAAATGAATCTGCATTTGTTGAATATTCACCATGGTAGTAGGAGATAGGGTGGATTGGAAGGGACAAAGTAGAGGCAAAAAGAACAATTGGGAAACAATTACAAAATTCCAGTTAAGAAATGAGATTTTAGCAACAATCACAGGAATGGAAAGGAGAGGAATTATATGTGAGGTGATTAAAGAATGGAATAAAGGACTTCTTGGATAATCAGAAGGAGGAAGATTCATGGTAACTCTCATTCAAGTTTGAGAATCTGGCAGCTGCAATGCTGATCGCTAGGACAGAATAAGTCAATGGAAAACCTGTTGGAGGGTAAAGACTGTGATGCAGCTTCAGCCATGTTGAAATTTAGGCAACAGGTACTGCCTGTAAGGCCAAAAAAATCGATGAAAACAACAATTAACATGGTTCTCTTAAGCGTATACAGAGTCAAAAAAGTATAGTGACTTGTGAAAACATCACTCTTTCCTTCTATAGAAAGACATTTTTAGTTTGAAAAATCATTTATGTTTACCACTACTCCCCCAAGTTTACTCTCTCCTCTGAAGAAATATCACACTTACAGACACTATATCCTCATGTTCCACAAACACTTTATTATGAATCCGTTAGGGTATATACTTGCAAATATTTTGTTTCACTCTGTTTTACCCCTTAGGCAATGTCATGCACATATTCCAGCAAACAGTGTAGTAAGTAAGCAAGAACAGAATAGCAATGGCTGCCAGTTACCAGATCTGTGGATTTCTCCTTGTCTGTGTCTCTCACTCGTGTCCTTCCTTCACTCTGCCCAGCATTGCTGTCCCCAAATCAGATCCCAATCATCCCCAGCCTGGAGGTCTTAAGTACAAAAAACACAAACTGATGCTGCTTCTTTTGTGCAGAAAATGAATTTTTTGAAAGGCTTTGGGAAGCTTACAGAATCATGAGGAAGGAAGGGAAAGAAAGAAAAAGAAGAAAAAAAAGAAGAAAGAAAGAGAGAAAGAAAGAAAGAAAGAAAGAAAGAGAAAGAAAGAAAGAGAAAGAAAGAAAGAAAGAGAAAGAAAGAAAGAGAGAAAGAAAGAAAGAAAGAAAGAAAGAGAAAGAAAGAAAGAAAGAAAAGAAAGAAAGAAAGGAAAAGAAAGAAAGAAAGAAAGAAAGAAGAAAAAGAAGAAAGAAAGAAGAAAGAAAGAAAGAAAGAAAGAAAGAAAGAAAGAAAGAAAGAAAGAAAGAGAAGAAAGAAAGAAAGAAAAGAAAAAGAAAAAGAAAAAACAGGCTTGGGAAAATAAGAAGAAATGAAGAGAGTTTTCCAAGCCAGAATCTCATCAGGATCATCCCCCATCCCAGCAAAGCTACTGCTCTCTCTGGCCAAACTGCCATGGTCACCCCGAGAACTAGCTGGGGCCACCTCTTCCACCACTAGAAAAAAAAAATTCACTGTTGCTGCTGTTTTGCATCACTAACTCCAGATTCAGAATTTCAGGTGTTTGTGTCTGATTGTCCAAATCTGAATTGAAAACAGGTTCATGCCCTGGTTTTCAAGTTTCTAGAGAAGTGAAGTATCTGGGCTTTTCAACTTCTTTTTTTCTTTTTAAAGATTATTTATTTATTTGACAGAAAGAGAGAGAGAACACACAAGCAGGGGAGAGGGGCAGAGGAAAAGGGAGAAGCAGGCTCCCCCCTGAGCAGGGACCCCAGGATCATGACCTGAGCTGAAGGCAGACACTTAACTGACTGAGCCACCAAGCACCCTGGGCTTTTCAACTTCTATAGTTGGACATAGCACCCACCTCCCACTACGACTGGTGCTATGGAGACTAATAAAGGAAAATATAGGAAATAAAATATAGGAAAGAGGATTAGAATCAGGGAAGCCACAGAAATTCAGGTGTCTCCTTGAATAATCAACTTATTATCCCCTTGTTCTAGTCATTTTTCTGTTTTATTCTAAGCACTGTTCTGGGTATGTGCTATACTAACAGTATAGACATATATAGTAAGGGTACAGATATCCAGAATGCAAGTACCTGATTAAGTTTCCCCCAAATATATCTATTATGTGGTTCCCTCTTCCCACCCTTTTGTTTGGACGCTGCAATAGTTTCTAATTACTTAAGCCTCTACAACCCACTATTCAAAAAACATTCCATCAGGGGCACCTGGCTGGCTCAGTGGAGAGAGTATGTTCCTCTTGATCTCAGGGTCATGAGTTTGAGCCCCACATTGGAGGCTGAGTTTACTTTTTAAAAAATCCATCAATTGACCTACATTACATATATGGTCTTTCCTTTATTATTTTCTAACGTAAATTCTCTTCTCTAAACAGATAAATATCTTATAATGTGTACATATATCACTGTGTTCATTCTCTGCAAAACTACACCTTTCCCACCTACTTCTCCCTAAGCCATGCCTGAACTTATCTTATTTTCTCCCCAAGTACTGCCCTACTTCCATTCTTTGCTTCCTTCGTGATTCTACTTGAAAGTCAATGAGGTCTTTAAGCTATCAAAAATTAAAGACATACTTACTTTGAAATTATACATTTACGTATACTAAGTCATACCTGCACCTTCGTTCATAAGCACTCTTTATGGATCTATTTCCATTTTTACATTAGATGTTTTCTCTAAGTAGATCATAAATTATGCAGAGACAAAGATCTTATCTGTTAGTGTATCCCCTCAGCCGTAGCTAGCAGGTTAAATACAGAGTCTACACCATGTATCTGCACAACAGCTGGGCAGATGTCTGACCAGTTTTAATTCTCACCACGCACTTTCAAAGAATTTATGGTCTTGGAGCCCATTCTCCTGAGACTTAATTTGTTTCATTCTCTTCCACAGTCTCTAACTCCAGGTAAATCCTATTCATCATTTCACAAATGTACAAACTTTATATCATAGTAGGAACCAGGCAAGGATGACTAACCACAAATTCACTGTCATTCTTAGAAATCACCTGAAGCTGATGCCCAGATGATGCTAGTAGTGTCATCTTCATGGAGAAGGGTGGCATTATTATAAATTGAAAGAGTAAATTCCTGTACTACACCATATGATCTTTTCATGCTTTTTTAAAATTAAAGCAAAAGAAATGAAACCCATTTAAGAATCTGATTATTCTGTCATTGTCACAGAATGACATATTAATTGGGTAGTAAATTTGCAAAATGCCCTTATGAATGCAAACAAAATGTGTCTTTTGTGAATTAAGTAAAAAACAGATGCCTATTTCTCATACAAAGTTCCTTTCCGATGCTGTCAGGGCAATACTTTTTGAGGGAGTGAGTTTTGGCAGATGGCATTACAATTCAAATAAAATGAAATAGACTTCCAAGTACATCCATATTTTCTTGTCATATGAATGCCAGAAGAATTTTTGGTTTCTAATGTTTCTGAGTGTCCTCATAAATATAACCTGTGTTACTGCATAAATACTGATGATTACATTATGACTAATGTTAGCTGAGGTACTGTATGCTGATATCTTTCTGTATAATCAAAGCAGATATTCACTATATATATTGCAGAACAAGGAAATGCAATACACAAGGATTTAAAAATACTGAATTTAGACTCTTAATGAAGAACAGTGTAGAAATTATTTCAGAGTTCTGGGGCATTTTTCATAAAGGGGGGAATGCACAAGTGGCCAGATCTTTTCTCTGGGTGTGGCTCTCCACATTTTCTTACCAATATTTAGGACATTGGGAATTCTAAGAAAGAGCAGTCCATATAGGAGTCGTCTCTTCAAAGGGATTCCAGCACCACTACTTCCCACTCTCATCAAAAATAATCCTAGTTGTAACATTAGGCAAATGATTTAACTGCTTAGAGCAGTAAAATAATATCCCCCTTCATATAGAGTTTCTACGAGGATCAAATGAGATGATTCATGTAAAGTAGTCAGCACAGTGCCTGCTACAGAGTATCAATTATAGCTGATTTTAATATTTCTATGGTGCTAAATGACTAAGGTGAGGCAGCAAAGGATATAATTTTGACCATGAAAAATTTAAAAGATAATCTCCTGGATAGGTTGGGATAGGAACATAAATAGCATTTATTGAGATTTTTTTTCCAATATAAAATTCAATAAGAGTTGCCAGGCAAATACTGACTCATCTTATAACAGAGCTCTAAGGAAATTCTCCTTAAAGCATCTACTGTCCGCTCCAATCCCTCCTATAAATGGCCATGCCCATTCCTTCATTTGAACACCTGTGCATACTTCTACTATGACATTTCCCAACTTACAGAATTTCTCCTGCTCAGATATCTCCCCACAACTAGATTTTATTGTGCTTCATTTACTGCACTTCAAAGATACTGAGTTTTTGTGGGATTTCTGGGTTTTGGGTTTTTTTGTTGTTTTACAAATTGAAGATTTGTGCACCCTTGCATTGAGCAAGTCTATTGATACTGTTTTTCAAACAGCATGTGCTCAGTTTGTGTTTCTGCATCGTATTTTGGTAATTCTCGCAGTATTTCAAACTTTCTCATTATTATTAATTGTTATGGTGATCTATGATCAGTAATTATGACTGGGATGATGATTAGACATAATGCTATTTCACATTTAATAGGCTACAGTATAGTGTGATGCAACTTTTTTTATAAAGATTTTATTTATTCATGAGAGACAGAGCGAGAGAGAGAGAGGGCGGCAGAGACACAGGCAGAGGGAGAAGCAGGATCCATACAGGGAGCCTGACGTGGGACTCGATCCCGGGTCTCCAGGATCAGGCCCTGGGCTGAAGGCGGCACTAAACCCCTGAGCCTCCAGGGCTGCCCAACGCAGAAAATTTTTAATCTCTAGCTCTTTGCACAGTATTCATTAAACCTTGCACAAATGAGTAATGAATTTTGTAATGTTTAAATACAGAATAACCAGTGAATAAAATACAATAAAAGCATCAATCCATATTTCTTTCCACTATGGTAAATATAAAGCCCAACAGAAGAAATGGAAATGAGCCCAATGGCATCTGAAAATTTCTTACATTTCTATGATTTTCTTAAATATCTTCAATGATTTGTATGTATTTTGCTGAAATCATGTGATAGTGGGCACTTTCACTTACAATAAATTCTATGCCTAATAAGAGTTGAAATATTTTGCCCCTAGAAAGAATTTGAGAGAAATATGGGATCTGTTTCAATAAAAGATGGTGTCTAGGTCTCAAATATAAAAGAATAAATTTGAAAATGTACAATGGTTTATCATTTGCAAAATTAAACTAAGAAAACGTAAAAATCTTGCACAGTATTATTTCATCCTTGTTATTGTAAAATGTAAACAATAATAGTATTAGTCTGGTTGCTAAAAGCACACAATATAAAGGGAAAATAAAAATTACGAAAAAAATCTGTGTTACCAAAACCAATGTGATTAAAACTCTAATACCTATTTTTTATATTCTTTACTAAAACATTTTCTTTAATCCTAACAATTGTGCTAGGGCAATGACAAGGTAGAATGTTAGCATTATGATACATGCCCAATATCAACTCTTTTTTCTACCTTTCCACTCCCACCCAGCACATCTGGAAATATTTGAAATCTGGGGCAAATACTCTCTCCACAAGAACACCTAACTAAAAATTGAATTAACTTTGGGAAAAAATTAATAGAATAAAAAAATAACACGAAATAATATAACATAACACAACTAAGGTATCAATATCATAATTTATGAACTAAAAAAACTATTTATTTTCTTCAAAAGGGAATAAACACTGAAATCTCTTCATGCAGAAATAAGCACTATTGCTATTTTGATACATTTTCTTGTTTTCTTTAAAAAAAAAACTCTGAGCACTTGAACTCATGCATTTTCTTAAAGAAACTATTTTAAATATGCTTGTCATTTTGCTTTTTTTCAACAAAAGCCAGAGCGTGATATCTCTGGAAAGAGTCACTTATATATATATATTAAATAGAACATTATAATCAGACATAACTGTATTTGTTTTCAGATGGTTCTCCCTTTGTACCCCAGTCACATCCCTTTGTACCAGACTATCTTCTTTCTAATCCAGGCCACTTTTCCCCTTGCTGAAGCTCCACTGCCAAATGTTAGTCTTCTAATTCTGAAGTCTTGAAACCAAGTTTGCACAGTAAGAAAAGAATAAAAGGGATCTGCCTATTTAATTTCCCACCATTTCCGTACCCACTATTATCAGCTTTTTTCTATATTTCACATAATTTCAGGAAGTCTTCTTCCAATAAGTATGGAGGCAGAACTGATGATTTTTACCTACCCTAAACTCCAAGTGTAGGCCGTGGGTTCCCTCGGCACTCAGTACTCTATCGGGTCCTACTATTGCTGCTACATAATTCCTACTGACAGTGAAGATGGTGATGGTGATGATGGTGATGATGACAGAGCAGAAACAGCAAAAGTAGTAGTTGCAGTGGTGCCTCACATTTGTTGAGCACCAAGCATGTCAGACACTCTACATTTCTATTCCTTTTAACACAGTGCAGGATAAGAAAAAAAAAAGCTGAAGCTTATCCAAGAAAACCCAACATTCAAATCAGGTTTGTCTGATGCCAAAACCTATATAGTATTTCTGTCAAATATATCTACTTAAATGCTTAACTTGATTTTGACTTAATGCTATTACAGCAGGGTTGGTATTTGCAAACTGCAGCTCATATGTAAGAAAATTTTATATACTTTAATTTTATATAACTAATCATTTACTTTGGAGCCTTGGTTACTTTGATGGTGGATAAGAAAATTTGAACCTGCCAACTAAGGACTTTTTTCTGCCATTTTTAGTTTAAAACAGCCTTATTGAGGGTAAGGAAGGGAAGAGGGCAATAGCCTGCCAATATTAAGGCTCAAATTCTCTACCAGATTTTTTTCCCCAGTAGGTCTCTTCTCTCCTCTCATCTAAGATGGAACCATGTAGTAGGTGAGCAGGTAACCCTATGACAACGAGGGTCAGCCAGCTGTTCTTGGTCTTTGCTGGTCCCTGCTGCAGAATGGCTTATATCTGCCCAACCTATGGTTCTGGCCCTGTTCTAGAGTTGTAAGGACTCCATACCCTGAGTCCTGGCTCCCAGGGCTTTACACCTCCAGGTCCTACTCCCACCCAAGGCAAATGGAAGTCAGACACCAATTCTTAACTCTTCCTCTTTAGATCCGCCTTTAAGCAGGCCTACATTTCCTAAAATAAGCCAGTGCTTAAAAAGAGGGAGAGTCACCCAGGGAGAACTATGAAAAAGAAAGGTGTGTTAATATGTTTTTAAGATTATTGTTGTTGATTATACTTCCACTCTGGACTAAATGTCTTGTGTGTATCAGAGTTGATTCTGAAAATGCTAACTTAAAGAAGACTCTGAGACTAAGTTGAAAATGTAGCCTAAGACCTTGACCCTATTATCATATCAATTAATACTTTAGCTAGTGGATGTTCTGTGTACAAATCAATATTCTCAATTCTTTTTGCCTCAAAAGGCCATTAGAGACCAAAATTTATTGATTGCCTCTATTTCACCATGTGGCCCTCCAGAATGGTCCATGTGCTTTGTCTGTACAAGTGCCACTGCTATTGAAAAGTTTGACTTTTTACACGTTGAGTCTTGCAAAGTTGCTGAATCCCACATCATATCATACTGTCACTGTTTGTATGATTTACACACAGTCCAGTTGTTACCACAGGTACCAATCACAGCTCCACTTGAGCCTTTAACATTTCCTGAAAGCCTGGCATGTAAGTTAGACATGCCTGCAGGGCAGCCTAATTTGTGGGACTGACTGGCTCTTGACATGCCAGGTAACCCAAGCTCCGACGGACTCTGACAGCTTTATATGAGTAATATTTTTCACTGGGGAGAAGCGCTTCCAAGATTTTCCCAGTGTTTCAGGCATTGGGATACTTTGCAGACACATCCAACATCATGTTTTCTATTCCAGGCCTTTTCCTGTGGCTGGCGTTAAAACCCAACCCTCAGCTTGCTTTTTATGTTTCTCTGTTTCCTTCCACCATTACGCAAAGCAGTAATGCAGTATCTGCTGTTGATTCCAAATCCTCTGATTTTTTTAATATTATTGTATCAGACCTCACTACCTTATTTTTTAAATTTTATCAAAAGGATTTTGGGAGATCCCTGGGTGGCTCAGCGGTTTAGCGCTTGCCTTCAGCCTGGGGTGTGATCCTGGAGACCCAGGATCGAGTCCTGCATCGGGCTCCCTGCATGGAGCCTGCTTCTCCCTCTGCCTGTGTCTGCCTCTCTCTGTCTGTGTCTTTCATGAATAAATAAATAAAATATTTTTTTAAAAAAAAGGATTTTGTGTTTTGTGAGGATGAGATTTCATTTGCCTATCCCTATGTCTAATCCAGTCCTCTGAGAACACTGCAGAGATGGGATAGAGCTAAATAGATAAACATTCATGTCCCTCAGTGGCCAGAACATTGGGGAAAGTGTCCTGCCCTCTTCTGTACTAGGAGCTTACTACTGACCTTCCATTCTGTTTGTATGTGGATCAGGAAATTCAGGATTTGTATTAAAATTGCACCACTTCCCCCTTTTAGCAAAACCCTATGTTTGAAGTGAATGCTCATATGTGAAGGCAGTGCCAGCACAGTCTCTAGTCATAGACGCTTTGTTGTTTCTTTACATTGGCTGGTATTATGATTCAAGATCAAGTATAACCTAACTGGAGGTGTATTTGTAACATGTATTCCATTCACTCACCTCAAATTTAAGATGCTTATGTCAGGGCACCTGGGTGACTCAGTCATTTAAGCATCTGACTCTTGATCTCAGCTACGGTCTTGATCCCAGGGCCATGGGTTCTAGCCCTGCATTGGGCTCCACACTTGGCATGGAGCCTACTTTACAAAAAAGAAAAAAAATGATGATTATGTCCTGTCAAGTCACCATTCACTACACTAAAGTACCAAGATGGGGGGGGCGGGGTGTTGGAGGTTGTGATTCTATATCTCTGCTTAGGGATCTAGCTAAAATAATCTGGACAGGAAATTATTTTGGAAGAGAACATTTGGGCAAGCCCCCACACACATCTGGCTTTATAAATATAATTTAATGTCTATATGCAGACATTTCTGTCATTAAATTTTAATAGGCAGCAGTAGTGGCTTAGATTAATACCAGGTAGGGAATCAGAACTCTCATTGTTCCAGTTACACTCTGAATATTAACCTCCTCCTTTCATGCTATGGGAAAAGCAGTTCCCTGCCTTATCTCTCCACTCTTACTACCTTTGACGCTCTGTGATCTATCTGTGACAAGTACTGCTGAGAAGTACATAATTTCTCTACCTGGAACAAATATAAAACTGAGCACTGTGAGCTTGGTCAGCCTGCCTGTTCTGCTCATGTTTAAAAACATTCCACAACACAGATGGAAAATATGGAAACTATCCTCTTTTCCTTCCTCTCCCCAGATAATGTTGACAATTAGTATTTTTATTGATTTTTCTTAAGTGTCCTTTTCAAAAATGTATGAACAAATGTTTCTTTGTTCTGGAAGAAAAATCACCAAGCTCAGTAGAGCAGATGAAGTAGAGACTCTATGACAATGCAATATCACCCCAATTTGACAGATGTCCATCTTGCTTATCCATAAAGCATGCAAGTCTCTTAGGATCCATGAGTGTCATGGCAAAAGCGGCATTGATGCTACCATTTAATGGCACATCAAACTGCCACAGTGCTTCTTGCACCCAGTTTTGGTAGGAGGTGCATCAGACAACAGCATCACAGAGACCTAGCTCATCCTTCTGACATTAGTTAGCAACCCCAGGTCTGTGCTCAGTCTGATCCATTTCACTGGTCTAAGTGGCATTTTAATTAAACAATGCTCTGAGGCTGCATATTAAGTAGAAAATGAAATTAGGGCATATTCCTAAGTAGAATTCAGCTCATCTAATATAATAAACATAAGTAAATTTTAAATTTCATTTTTCCAAGTCCTTAAGTGTATCGATGTTCAATATTTAGTTGTCCCCGGAGATTTTAAATAGAACTTTCTTGTATATATCAAATTCATTCCATTTAAAAAGACTGTTCCACTAGAAAAAATGACATCTGTTGTGTGAATTCACCCCAAAATACCCAATTGACAAGTGTGTTGCTGACTTACTGCATTAGGATTATTTAAATCATCGTAATGAATTATACCCATGAAACGTAACAACCTGTGATTCCAAGTTCTTCAAAAATTACCTGAGGGTTTAGGTAGAATAAAATATACATGCATTTCTCCTGGTAGCATGTATCATAAAATATAATGAATTAATAATTAGTGAAAGTATTTGTTTAAAGGCTGGCTTTGCCTGATTTCCATCAGTTCCATGGATATTGAAACTCCCTCCTGTACCCTCCTACCCTAACCCACTGCTTCCCCTTAAGTAGATGAGCAATAAATATTTCTTGAATAAAAAGGGGGCTCAGAATATGTTATATTATGAGAATACATTAGGGAGTGCCATCAGTGATTAATTGCAAATTTCACTTAGACTAATATATCCAGATCTCATCAAGAACACTTTGAAGTACAAAACCATAGAATATCCTATTGAAAGCCAAACTTTTCAGGGGCCTAAAGAGAAAACAGCAACCACAACCACCACCAAAACCATGATAAAAGGCAGCCGTTTCGCTCGGCTATTTTTTTTTTTTTCTAAATCTTTAAAATCTTCATTGATAAGGTAAAGGGGAGAATTAAAGCGACATTTTGACTTTTTTTTCTTTCTTCATAACCTATCCTGGTCTTCATCTTGACTCTCTGGAAAATGATGACTAAACAATTCTTGAAGCCTCCATTGTTTATCAGTGTTCACTCTGAGTCAACAATTAAATTATTGAGACTGGTCTAGCCAGGGAGAGCATGCCACGAGCTGCTTAGCTCCTCACCTTCCACCTGTCTGCACTCCCCCGTTGGAGCTGCGTAATCCGTTGAGCAACCCTTACTGCAGACTGATCTTCCTGTAGGGGAAAATATGACAACTAAGGAAGAAGAGAGCTATCTCTCTCCAGCCTCCTACTTTGGACCTGACCTCTCCCCTGAGCTTATAAGCCCTATAGGCCAAGATCCATGTATTACCTCATCTGTGAATAAGACCTTGCATCCTGAAGCCAAAATGCCATTTCTGGTCCCAAAAAGGTGGAAATACTCTGATAGACCCTCCTTGAAGAGACACCTGCTGGGAGTTACCAGGCTTTTGTAACTTTCCTACTGCAATAACTTTACACTTTACATTCCATAGAAAGCCAAGTGCCCGTTGTCTACATTAGTTCTGAGATTCTGGTAACCTAGAAGAGCAGATCTCATAATGAATGGAATCCACCTCTTCAGCCTCCATAATACCCCAAGAACCTTTTGGCCTCCTAAGGCCACTGTCATCTTGAGAATGATTATCAGTGGGGGAGAATTTCATCAAACCTATCCTTTCTTTAAAAAAAAAAAAAAAAAAAAAAAAACTGTCCTTTCTGGAGACCTGAATTAGTACATTCTAGTCTATCCTTAGGTCTAAATCACTACAATTAATATTTGCCCCACCCCATCCTCTTAAAACTTTGTTATTACAGTGTTTTGTTTCAAGAGGATCCTAAACTTAAAAAAAAAAAAAAAAAAAAGGAGGATCCTAAACTCAAGACCCACAAAGTTTCCCAGTATAAGAGGCATAAGAACTAATATAAATTAACCCCAGGCTTCAGAGACCTGTATCCTGAGCCTTGATGTCAGGAAAGCATACCAAGACTGTGCAGCATTATAAATATAGTCATTCTCCTTTTGAACCTCAATGATATTTTCTCAATGCTTTTATCTTCTGGGTCTTTGTATAATGAAACCCTGATCCCAAAATCTGTAATTTTCTAATACTTGCTTTTTTTTTTTTTTTTTTTTACCCTGCATGGTTAGCAATTTCATATATAGTTGGGTTCATTTGCCTTTGTTTTATTCAATTTCAGGGTATTTTTTTCATCTTGTTTCATTTATTTTACTTATTTATTTTTTTCGAATAAAAGCACATTGATGAGGTTTGTAAAGAAGACTCATTCCCTTTCCTGTCCCTTCAACTTTACTGTTCATGCCCACTTCCTTTAATTAAATAGTTTGTTTAGTTTCTGGCTCTATTTCTTGTGTACCCTTTTTTCAAAAATAAGCATAGGAATATTTTTGCGTAGTAAAATATTCTACAATTCACTACAGCAGATCATAGAGATTTTTCTCATAAGTTTTGCGGCTGTGCAATAGTGTACCCTGTGTGTATACTAGATTTTAATTTTAAACCTGTTCTCTCTGATTGGGTATTGAGGTTGCTTCCATGGTTTGCCAGTAAAATAATATTGCAATAAATAACCTTGGATATTTGTGGGGGTTTTCATATTGTTAAAGATGAAACTTTAAAGAAATTTCTTAGAGGAATGATTGTTGGATCGAAAGGTAAAATGTGTCTATTTTATGCCAAATTCCCCTCAAGTGAGGTTGTACCATATTGATCATCCACCAGTGTGGTGTGAGGGGGGCCAGTTCCTTCACAACCCTGCCAAAAGAGTGTGTCCTCAAGCTTATGAAATTGTGCCAATCTGATAGGTAAAGAGTGGTATCTCGATATAGTGTTAATTTGCAGTTCTCCTGTGATAAGGGAATTGGGAATCTTTTCATGTGTAAAGGACATTTGGGAATATTTTTTTGAATTGTCTATTACTGGCTCTTGCACATTTTCCTATCTAGTCTTTAGTCTTTTTCTTTTTTTCCCTTTGCATTTTAAAAATTCTTTATGAGAATGCTTGGGTGGTTCAGTCGGTTAAGCAGCCAACTCTTGATTTCAGCTCAGACCATGATCTTAGGATCATAAGATTGAGCTGCACATCTGGCCGTGAGCTGGAGGGTGGGAGTGGGGGTCTGCTTCTCTTCTCCCTCTACCCCTCCCCTTACTTGTGTGCACACAGGTGTGCTCTAAGATAAATAAGTAAGTCTTAAAAAAAAAAAAGTTCTTTATAAAGGAGAGGAGCACTTTATCACTGATATATGTTACAAATCTTTTTCTCTCAGTTTGTTATGTATCTTGTCACGTTGACTTTGGCCCATATAGAGATTCCTTTTTGCTTTCATGTACTCAAATTCCTGAGGTTTGAGTGCTAAGAAAGCTTTTCTTCACACCCAGTTTATATATAAAGGAATTTATCACTAATAGTCACATTGTTTCACTTGTTTCTTCTCCCTTTGGAGTTTAGAATGGTACATTGACTAAAAACGGTCTATTTAAGCTTCTCCATCCTCACTGGGGCCAATCTTGATAAACTGTATTTTCCGAAGAAATTATCCATTTTATTTAGATCTTCAATTTTGTGGGCATAGGTTTGTGCAACCTATTCTACAATTTTTTGCTTCCCTTTCATCTTTCTTACGTTGTTTTCTGTGACTTATCTTTGAATCTTAAATTAGTATTTTGCTTATTTATAAAATTAAACAGCAGTTTTGATTATTGTTACTCTTTTTTAGTTACCTACCATATGATTTTTTTTCTTTATCTTTTGTAGTTCTTTTTTGTGTTGTGTTGTTGTTGTTATTCTGGAGGAATTCCTTTGTTGCTCTTTTTCTAGCTTATGAATTAGGAATTCACGTTCATTATTTTTATTCGTATGTAGGACATAAAATTTTCTCCGATCACTGTTTTAATTGTACGCAACAGATTTTGCTTAGTGTTTTCATTCTCATTGCTTCTAGACATTCTACAATTTCAGTTTATGTTTCCTTTTTGACATAAACGTTCTTTATTTAGCATTTTTGATTTCTAATTTTTTAAGATTTTTAAAATTTATTTTAACTAGAGAGCAAGAGAATGAGAGTGAGAGCAGGGCTGGGGGAGGGCAGAGGGAGAAGCAGACTCCCTGCTGAGCAGGGAGCCTGACATGGAGCTGGATCCCATGACCCTGAGATCATGACCTGAGCTGAAGGCAGATGCTTGACTGACTGAGCCACCCAGGTGCCCCTAGAGTTTTTAATTTCTAGATGAAACTTCTTTTGGTTATGATTTTATTATTAATATTTAGATTTTATTGAATTGTGGTAAGAGATGGCTATTATTTTTGCTTTGTAGGAAGACTTTTTGTAATGTAATATATAGACAATTTGGGAGAATACTCTGTGAGTACTTGAGAAGAATATATATTCTCTATTACTGAGGTATAAGACTAGAAAAATAGATGGGAGAAGAACTAAAAGATTTGCCTAGTTAATTATACTACATTTAGTCCTTCAATATCTGTCATTTTGTCAACTTGACCTGTCTTAGACTGGGAACAGTCTTAAATATTTGCTATTAGTGATTTCTATTTCTTCTTGCAACTCCTGTAGTTACTGTTTTATAAAAGTGATTTGTATTATTTATCATACAGATATCTACCATTATATCTTCATTATTAATTGTGACCTTCATTGTTATAATGTTCCTTATTGTAGTTAATGCTTTTAACTTGAATTCTAAAATCTGATAAGAAGACTTATCAGATGCTGTCTTATTTTTTTTCTGTCTGTTATGTCTTTGCCCAAGCCTTTACTTTAGCTTTTTTGAGTTACTTTGTTTAAATGTGTCTATTCTTTACAGCTTAGAGTGGGGGTTTTCTTTATGAGCTAATTAGAAAATCTCAAGAGAAGTAAATTGCATTCATTTCTATATTTTAACTGTCATTATTTTATATTTATTGACCACATCATGTTTTATTGAGTGTGGTTTTTTTCACTGTGTAGTCTGTTTTCTTCAGGGTTTTGTTTTGTTTTTTTTTTTTTATGAGAACAACCTGTATTTATGTTCTAATGTTTACCTTTATACTGATACCTTTTATAAGGTCCTTGTTCACTTGCTAGCTTTAAGTGATATTCTGTGCCTCCCACTTATTACCAAAGCAACAATTAATCCTCGTTCCTACCTTTGTTCTACATTGACATCCACAAATATATTGAATGCTTACTATTAGTCCTTTTCTCTGGTCATCTCTGGTTAAATTAAGGTTGGTTTAATTAAGCAGGTACCTCAGGAAGTTGTCTTGGATACAGTACTCCCCTGAGTTCTTGAATATGTTAAATTTGTGTACTTATGTGTATGTGTGTGTGTGTGTGTTGACACTTGAAAGATAAATTGGCATGATATAAAATTTGGTTCACCGTTTCTTTGAGATTCTTCATAATGCTGCTTCACTATTGTCTAGCTGTGTATGTTGTTCCTGAAATGTGATATCAATTTGATTTTTTGCCATTGTAAGGAATTTATCTTTTAGCCAGTTTTTCTTCAGTCTGTTAAGTCTAATGGCTAACTGGTATATTTCTTGAATTTGACTGTTCTGGGACAATGTTCCAAGTACATGGGGAGCCATTGCAACAAATAGGCATAGTTACTTTATTTCTGGATTATATAGTTTCAAGTATTTTATTATTTTCTTCTTCTTCATATATTCCAATTATACATATACTGGATTATCTTTATCTTCTATATTAATGACTATTTTCTGATTCTTTTACCTTTTGATTATCTCATTTTGTTCTCTTGACTATTGTCATGTCTTTCCCCTATAATCCCCACTATATTTTCAATTAAATCTATATTCCTTGGGCAGCTTACAATTTAGTTTGAATTCCAAATGACATTTTTGTAAAAATGTATTTTCTCATTTTGGTCAACTTTATCTTTTTTTTTTTTTTTTGTCTGTACAGAGCTTTTACATTTTTGATTCAAAAAGTTGTTCTATGTTTATGCATGCTTGTTTCAAAATACCTTGAGATTCATTACAATTTCCTCGTTTGTGGTTTTGTTTGTTTTGTTTTGACAGAGGATAGCAAATTTCCATTAGCTGTATCATTTTAACTCTTATTTCTGATTTCTTAAAGTATGAATATTATGTGCTATTTTCTACTGATTTTGATTTTTTTTCATAGATGAGCAGTAACAGTTTTATATAAGCAAAACTAAAGGATTTTGGTGAGTTGTCACATTCTTAGTTTAGGAGCACCCTCTTCTGTTTCTTTTGTGAAGTACGATTCTTTAGTGAATGACATCTTTTTTTTTTTCCCCCAGGGAGAGTAGTTGGTATGTCTTATGGTCCTAGAATTCAATTTTGTTTTTGTTCCTGTAGATGCTTAATTTCTACTTCACGTTTCTTTCCTATCATAATCAAATTTCTTTTTTTTCTTTTTTTTTTAATTTTTTTATTTATTTATTTGTGATAGTCACAGAGAGAGAGAGAGAGAATGAGGCAGAGACACAGGCAGAGGGAGAAGCAGGCTCCATGCACCGGGAGCCCGACGTGGGATTCGATCCCGAGTCTCCAGGATCGCGCCCTGGGCCAAAGGCAGGCGCCAAACCGCTGCGCCACCCAGGGATCCCCCTATCATAATCAAATTTCTAAGGGCCATTTCTTCCATTGAAGATTTTATATTGACATCAGCTCCCTCTTCTTAAGCAGTGCCTTCTCAAGACTACTTATTCTGCTCACTTCCAAACCCCTTCCATTCAGTCCCACAGTAGCTACATTCTGATCAACCAGGTCTGCTGAGGATGGGAATTTATCTTTCTGACGGTGGTTTTGTCTGTTTTTCACCGCCCAGCTCCTGGCACCCTCTCCTTTTTTCTGCATGCTCTCTACCTTTCTGATTCAGAATGGGCTCCTGAGCTGACTCTGCTGTTTTGGGGCATTTATGTCTCTATTTACATATAGCTTTTGAGTTCATTGTATTTTCTTTTCTAATTATGTTGTATGTATGCATTATGGGTGGTTTAATTGCTCTCTTAGTAGATATTTATGCCTTTTCAAGGTAAGCAGAGAGGTTCAATTTAGATGTCAGCTTTACACTATAAGAGCCCAGTATGCTTCAAAAAATAATTTTAAGTGGATGATGATAATAAGTAGATAGATCAATGGATGGATTCACATAGACTTAAAGAGGTTAAGAGGAAGCTGGTGTTGTACATTTCACAGGTCAAAGCATATATTTGCTTCCCAAATCTTACTTTACAGCCAGATCTTTCTAAAGCTCTAGGAATATAAAGGAAGTCACTAGGTTCATCACTTTCTGACCTTCAAATGAAGCTGCAAACTTAAACCACATATGACTTTTTCTGAATCTCTAAAAGGCAGTTTCCTTTTTAGTGCCGTGCCTTCCAGGTACCACTTCTTGTCACCATCTCAAATAGATCACAGTATTCTTCCATTTTTAAGCTAGCATTGCAGAAGTTCACATCTATATTTGCTAGCTTTTTTCCAGGTAGGAAAGGGCCATTTGATGCCCAAAACATTATAGAGTACACATTTATTCATATATCAATATTGAATGGATTGTGTTAAAAACCAGAATGTATTCTTATAATACAAATACATTTTTGAATACAGGAAAAGAAGAGTTTATTAATAAGAAAAGGTCATCTTTTGTATGTTTTATTCTTACACAGTATTCTTTCCTTCCTTCTTTTTCTTATGAAAACTCGCACTGGGTCCCCTGGGTGGCTCAGCGGTTGAGCGTCTGCCTTCGGCCCAGGTTGTGATCCTGAGGTCTTGGGACCCAGTCCCGTGTCGGCCTCCCTGCATGGAGCCTGCTTCTCCCTCTGCCTGTCTCTGCCTCTCTCTCTCTCTCTCTCTGTCTCTCATGAATAAATAATAATAATAAAAAAAACTCACACTAAGGACTTTTGTATGAACTCACTTGTACTCCTAATGATGACCAAAACTCCTAAGAACTACTTGGAAAAAAGTTATAGATAACTTTTACAGAAAAATGTAATTATATTTTCTAATTTGTATACTATGTATGCAACAAAAATCGAATAAATATTGGAGGAAAAGATTTTTAATATGAGTATTAGCTATTAACATATTGTACACTATACTATTTGAACTAGGGAAACTTTGTATGTTTCTTATGTTCTGTTGTAGTGTCATTACCTCTAAAACACAATAGTAAGAGTCTAAATTTTAAAAAATATTAGTCCAAAATATGGTTAAAGGAAATTCTAGTCTCTGTCCTTATTTCTAATATTTTAGTATGTTGTATGCTTCCTAAACTCATCTGCTTTTCTGGCTTTGGAGAGCATTTTAAGCTGTCCACCAGGATGGGCCTCCACACAACCTTATATGAGTTAACATAACTCCTGCTGTGGCTCATACAAAACCGTGCCTCCAGAAAAGAAACAAAGCCTGACTCCAGATTTTGAACCATATTATTGAATCTATATCTTGTAAGATTCAAGATGCAGTAACACTCGGGGTGCCTGGGTGGCGCAGTTAGTTGTCTGTCTTCAGCTCAGGTCATGATCCTGGGGTCCTGGGATCAAGCCCCATGTCAGGCTCTGCACTCCATGGGGAGTCTCCTCTCCATCTGCCCCTCCCCCCTGCTTGTGTGTGCTTTTTTTTCAGTCTCTCTCTCACAAAAATAAATAAAATCTTAAAAAAATAATAAAAGTATCTTGGAATTTTCTGTTGAAAAAATTAGCATAATATAAAAAAGAATATTAATACAAAATCCTACATCCTCTTTTTGTTTTAAAATTAACATTATCAAAAAAAAATTAACATTATTCAAAGAGTTCAGTGTTACACATATTGGATGGAATATTAATGAAGTATGAGTACAAGTCATCTAATTGATACGGAGGGTTGTTAAAAAAAGCTTTTCTCAGTGTTCATTTTGAAAGTAATTTAGACTTTCAGAAAACTTGCAAAAATATATAGCATTTCTATGTACCTCTCTTCTAGCTTCCCCTAACAGTTAACATGTTTCATAACTATAATTACTAAAGCCAGGAAATTAACATTCATATAGACTATTAACTAATCTATAAACTTACTTAAATTGGCCAATCGTCGCATTAATGTCCCTTTTCTGGTCTAGGACCCCATCCTACAATGCATTTAGTTTCTGTGTCTCAGTAGTTTCCCTCACACTGTAATGAAACCTCAGTTTGTTTTTCTATTTCATGACCTTGCCACTTTTGAAGAGTACTGACCACTTATTTTACAGAATGTCCCTCTAGGGATGCCTGGGTGGCTCAGTGGTTGAGTGTCTGCCTTCAGCTCAGGGCATGACCCCGGGATCCTGGGATCTAGTCCCACATTGGCTTCCTGGAGGGAGCCTGCTTCTCCCTCTGCCTATGTCTGCCTCTCTCTATGTCTATCATGAATAAATAAAATCTTAAAAGAGAGAGAGAGAGAGAGAGAGAGAATGTCCCTCTATTTGCCTTTGCCAGATGTGGCTCTCTATCTACCAAAAGGGCACAGCCTCCAGCCATACCTGATTATTCTGTGAGTGGATTCTTTACCCAAAGGCAACCATTATATTGATCTCCCAGGTCAAGTAACTTGAATCTATTTTGAAGAAAATAAGCTGGATTCATGAGTCCTTTGGGGAAATAGGTTACAGAATTGAGAAATTCAGAGATCAAATAGCGCTATCAGTGCTTAAGATAAAAAGTAACATGGAATCAAATATGAAGTGGCCTTTCCAGGACATACCCAAGATGAGCAAAGCAGCAACAACAGTCAGTGAAAAAGAAAGATGTGCACAATGAAATGGAAGTACACGATGGAAGATACAGATTCCCTGAGAAAAAAACAGACAGAGAAAAGCGACTTAGTTTAAAAGATAAAATGAGTCAGACAAAAGGGATCTTTCTGAGCTATCTTAAGGTAGCGTATCCTAGATTTTTTACATCTTTACAATGTTTGGATCCATTTCCAAAAGAAATACTGTCCTTGGCTTCTACAAGTTTCCTATTTGCAGCCTGAAAACTTCTTCTTGTGAGTCTTTGTTTTCTGCAATGAAAATGGACGTAACAAACAAATATAAACAAACAAAAATAAATTGGAAAGATCAAATAAGTAAAAACTATAGCATGGGGGGCTGTGGCAGGATTCAGGCATAACTGGATGCCTCTTATCTTTTGATCCTCTTACAGGCTGGACTGATGACAAGTTAATCTCGACATTAACACAAACTTTTGCAGAGTAGATCATGATAGGAATATTTAATCACTGAATTTGCTCCATGGTTCTATGACCTGAAGAAAATCTCAATTAAAACAGTTTTTAATGCAGCATTAACCTTGTTGATCTCAAGTGTTTATATTCCCCTGTTGCATAGTATATGTTATTCTTTCATTAGTGTGACCTTAATCATTCTCAAATGTGTCAGGTATTGTTGAATACAGTACTCTAAATGACCCTGGACCCAAGAGCTCCAAGCTACATGCTTGCCTAATTGGGCAAATAGTAAAAAATTGGAAATTCTTTTTCTCAATTGTTAATTTTAAAGAGAAGCAATTGGTTTTTTAAAACTAATTCAAGTCCAAATAATTCATTTAAACAGTGCAAGATGATTCCTAACTTTCTTAACTTTTTACCATCAAGACATATACTAATTAGCTTATAATCTTAAGAGGTTTACTTTATGACTTGTTTTTTTTTATGACTGAATAAAATCTTACGGTTTTTCACTAACATTCTATCCTTGACCTTTCTTTGCTACTCAGGAAAACATCATTAAGGGGAATACATACACACACATATGCACACACACACACACACACATACACATTCATGCACATACACAGAGCATTTTATTCATTGGTTGTAGACTTGTACACCCATTCTACCACATTTACAAATGAACTGATATGTGTATCTATATTGTTTTCTCAAAACATTCATCCATCAATTCCTTTCTGATATTTAAAATGAAGTAACAGCTCTTTATAAAAGAATACTAGAGGGGATCCCTGGATGGCGCAGCGGTTTGGCGCCTGCCTTTGGCCCAGGGCGCGATCCTGGAGACCCGGGATCAAATCCCACATTGGGCTCCCGGTGCATGGAGCCTGCTTCTCCCTCTGCCTGTGTCTTTGCCTGTCTCTCTCTCTCTGTGTGTGACTATCATAAATAAATAAAAATTTAAAAATAAAAAAATAAATTCCTTTAAAATAAAAAGAATACTAGAGCTATAATGTATCATCTTGTCTCAAAAAGAAGTGAAAAATTAATAAATTAATTAAAATGAAGGCTCCAAATTCAGACATACGCATTTAAAAATTGACCTATTAACTATTAGAAGCTTTTGGTATCTCTATTTCCTCATCTTATAAATTTAGGATTAAGTCAAGTCAAATCAAGTCAATTTTGATGATTAAGTGATTTGTTTTCCTTAATGTACCTAAAATAATGCCTGGCACATAGCATTTAGCTCTCATTGTTTCTCTATCTATCTCTTCTCACCTTGGGGCAAATGTGGTAGAAAACATTTTAAAAAATAAGAGTGTAATTTGCATATATCTGAAATAAAATGTTTAATATAAATTACTCTCCCCTCCCCCAAAAAATTGTGAGCCAAGGATCATTAATAGTAAAAATACTTGAAGTACTTAGTGCTTAGAATATAAGTGTTGGTAACATATATTTGTTTTGTAATGAATTAATTTATTTTGGCAATGTGGAACAGGCAAGTAAACAACATATATGGATATGTAAGGCAAAGCAAATCAGATTCCCCTTAAATTCTTTTTTTCTAAGATTTTATTTATTTATTCATGAGAGACACAGAGAAAGGCAGAGACGTAGACTGAGGGAGAAGCAGGCTCCATGCAGGGAGCCCCATGTGGGACTCGATCCCCAAACTGGGATCCCACCCTGAGCCAAAGGCAGACGCTCAACCACTAAGCCACCCAGGCATCCCACCCCCTAAATTCTGATGAATACTTTGTGATGGCAAGTAAGGCAGGATACTAAATAAATAGTTTGTATTGCCAATCTGCAAAGATCAAGAATCAATTAACTCCATACTTTTGGGATGCATTGCTTAGGATTAGTAATTTACTCAAAGATTCAAAGATAAGAAATAAGTGAAGAAATAGTTTACATTAAAAATTAATCTTAAAATTTTGACCATGAAATGTTTCCATGTAACAATACCATTAAGACATAAGCCAAAAAAAAAAAAAAAAAAGAGGGAGACAGAACCAGTCACATACAATTAACACCATTAGCTGTTTACTAACCATGTTAGCTATATTTTAGTGAGTGTGATTATTTTACATATTATTATATTCATGAGATGGTATTAAATCTGTTACAAATATGGATCCATGTATTCAGCTGTATTAATAATAAATATAGTATCAATTGTTATCCTCTGTATATTCTTTCACTTGAGCTCCTTGTAAAGGGCCCTCCGCAGATATCTGTCAAATGGATTCTTCTTTTTATAGCCAAATTCTCCAATAGCTTGGGGGATTTGGTGAAAACCATCTGGAATGTTAGTGTCTTTAATCTAAATTAAGTGTTGTTTATGCTGCGCTAAACAGAGTGTCTCGATTGATATCTAAATTGGTTAAGATCACTGGAAGCAGAATACAGGGATTTTAAATTCTGAGTTGTTGTTAGGGTAAATGAGTTAGCACATGGCAAGCTCATCAGTACCTTTATCATAATAAATATTCAGTAATACCGTTATTATCTTTTTGAAAGAAAAATTTCTGAAGATATATCTTTATTTAGACAGGACTAATTTGGTGTTTTTATGTTTATTAAGACATGACTAATCTAAGAAATATAAATAAAATCATAGCCTAGACTTGATGTTAAAACAAAAAAAGAAACACTAGAAAAATATCTTCAGTATTTGTTAGGTTCCAATGACAGACACATAAAAGGAAATGCTGAGAAATTTGCCAAATAAGATTTAAAACATCGTGTTAAAGAAAATGTTCAACACAATTAAATCAAAACAAACTTAAAAACATATCTGTGACATCTGATAAAGGATTAATATCCTTTATAAGCAAAGAACTCATGAATTGACTTTTAAAAATGACAAATGTGCAAAAGAAAAAATAATTGCCTGAGGATAACCTTATAAAAAAATCCTCGAACTAGGTAACGACTCAAAAATGGTAACCTAAAACAACTATAAGCTGCCATTTTAAAGTCAATTTATTTGGTTTTTAAAATAATGATACACAGTACTTTATCTGCATATCCAAAAATTCAAAAGCTCTAAAAACTGCCTTTTGTAACTCATTTAGTAGCAAAACGTAACCTGACTTGGACACTCTGGAAGCAAAACAGAGCTACCTGATATGAAGTACTCCTCATTTGTACCTTTTAGTGCAAATCACATCATTTTGATTGAATAAATACTCTTGTGTTTGATTATAAAACTGTTTCCCCAGACTCTGCTTGGAGTCTTCTGGAATACAAGGCATTTGCATCATGTTAACTTCTGAAAATTAAAAAAATTCTTAATTTCCAAACCTGAAGTTTGGGATGAAGAACTGAAGATTTGCATTTAATTTGACAATACAGAAAAACAAAGTTATTCATAAACCCCCAGTGAGATTATGAATTGTTCTATTCTGTGAGTGAGGCAGTGATAATCTGGCAATTTATATCAAAAGCCACAAACAGGTATATGCCCTTTAATTCAAAATTCCACTTCTAGGAATTTATTATTACTAAATTACTAGGAAAATAATGGAAGATTTAGGTTTTAGTAAGTCCAACACAGATGGTATATAACAGATGAAAACTGGAAAGTCCCAAATATTCTGTTACAGAAGGTAACAGGCTTTAGCCATACCACAGACCACTGCTGTGCCACTTTCAAGTGATACTGTACAATAATGTTCATTCACATTGAAGATGCTTTTAGTATCTTGTTAAGTAAAAATATCAGGCTATAAAGATAATATGCACAATATGATCTAATTTCTTAAAAAATTATTTGTATTTATCGATGTCTAAAAATATTTAAAGGATATTTACCAAAATATTAACAGTGATGTACACCCATCAATATTGATGGCAATATTGCAGGTATTTATAATTTTCTTTTTATGACTATGCCTTGTCTACAGTTATGTGTTATTACTATAATAATAAAACTTTTAAGGGATCCCTGGGTGGGTCAGTGGTTTAGCACCTGCCTTCGGCCCAGGGCATGATTCTGGGGTCCCGGGATTGAGTCCCTTCTCAGGCTCCCTGCATGAAGCTTGCTTCTCCCTCTGCCTGTGTCTCTGCCTCTCTTTCTCTCTCTGTATATCATGAATAAATAAATAAAATCTTAAAAAAAAATAAAGCTTTTAAATATACCATTTGAAGCATGTCAGTATATCTTACTTAGATTCCAAGTTTTATATATATAAACTTATACACGTATAACTTGTATGTATATACATATATAAAATTAATATCTATTAAAAAATAATATTCATATTTATAGGATTTAATAATTATAAAGGCTCAGTGTATTTGGAAAAACAGTATCATAAAGCAAAGCCTTGTTTTCAAATAGCATGTTTGTGCCTATAGAAGCATTTACAACATACTGAGATGAACACTGTGTATTATACTATATGCTGGAAGATTGAATTTAAATAAAAATTTTAAAATAATAAAAGATTTTTAAAAAGAAGCATTCCTAGCATTGTTATTTTAAATGTGTATTGTGAAAATTAGCCATGAAGAATGGGAAATATAAATCATATTGCCAAGAAAAGTGGATTTAAAATTTTAGACTTTATAAAAAAATATGCCTAGAGAGTATATTGGCAGCATTCAAATTCTGACCCATGTGGAGAGAACAGCAAGCTAACTATCTTGAATCGTGGGATGTCAATTGAGAATTTATAACGCCTTTGTTTCAGTCATCAGCAATAATTTGCTATCCTCAGAAATGTATTTTGACAATATGATCTTTATCCTGAAATACTCCTTTTAACAATACAAATAAATAAGAAACCTGTATGCACTTTCAGGAAAGCAATTTGTCTCTGTACTGCTTTGAGTGGTGATAACAGGATGACGTGCCATCCTACCACTTGGCATGGGATAAACAGCTAGACCCAGCAGTCTATCTGCAGAGAAGAGAGCTCTGTGTTTTAACTGCCAATTTTCAAGTCAGTGCTTATATTGCCTACAATATGCATCAGAAATTTGGTGCTGACTCTGAACGCTTTATTCCACTTTGGTAGACTACCTCTGCAATCCATGAACAATTACATTGTATTATTACTTTTTATTAGAAATTGTGATATCTGTTGCTTATTTACTGAAAGAAGTAATTCTTTATTTTCCAGAGCTTCCATATGGCTGGGAAAAAATCGATGATCCCATATATGGCACTTACTATGTTGAGTAAGTCTTTAAGTTTCCTACTAATTTGTTATTTATACATTGTGAAACTGTGCTAGTATTTCAGTTATTGAGCATGTGTAGCTAACAACCCCTTTACTTCCCTTTCATCTTACTTTGAAATATCCACAAAGACTCTAGCAGCACCAGCTAGCTGTCTCTTCCTTCTCCAGCTGGCTAATTTGTCATTCTTTTCCTTTGACTCATGATTCTAAAACACCAATTGGAAAAGTGTTTCACACTGTCCTCTAAATGAGTGATAATTAAAGATATCAAAGTAAATGCCCTTCATTTTGCAATCAGAATGTTGGGAGCTGACTAGTTGTGCAAAAGAAATGTTCTATTAAACTAGATTTCCAAACCAATTAAATGATGCAGCTCTACTTTCCAGTTGAAGGATGAAATAAAATTTCGATGGTTTTTTTTAAGGCCCCATTTCAAATCAATAGTATTCTTTCTGTAGCTTAGACTTTTATGTTTTCTAATGGAGGTTGTATTGCTTCAATGTTCCTTAGCATAATAGGAGTTATCCCCAATATCCATTGTTTGATTTCAAATAAAGCCCCCATTAGGAATTAAATTATATACACATTAAGGGAAATCAAGTAATATTCATAATTTCCAAAAGTTAGGGCAGCCTGAGTGGCTCAGCAGTTTAGCACCGCCTTCAGCTCAGGCTGTGATCCAGGAGACCCGGAATCGAGTCCCACATCGGGCTCCCTGCTTGGAGCCTGCTTCTCCCTCTGCCTGTGTCTCTGCCTCTCTCTCTGTTTCTCTCATGAATAAATAAATAAAATCTTTAAAAATAATAATAATAATTTCCAAAAGTTAAATGTGCAAGTCACATTTCTAGAACCCCATTTTCTGATAGGGAATATTTTTTTATTCCTCCTACTATTTAATGTTGTTAATGTTATTTGGGTGAATAGCAAAGCCTACGCATTGCTTATGAGAAGTGTACTGCCCAATATATGCAGCGAATGAAAAACTTGGTGTTCACATTGTTTATCAAGATCTAACTCTGTTTTTTCTAATCTCATTCTATTTAACAATAATAATCTAGATGGTCAAGGATTAGAGATTAATAGTGTTATTGCTAAATTGTTTTGGTAACAATAGTCACTGAGCTTTTACTAAGTATCAAGCCCTTCTTTGTGCTGGGAATGTACTGATGAATAAGACCTGGTGCTTCCTGCCCTTGAGCATCTTTCTCAAGAGCTTGGATATTCTGACCACCATCCTCATTTGGAAAAGCACCAATTTTGGCACCACAGTCAGGCATTTCCAGTCAAGGTGAATTCACCTCATTTACCACATGCAATTTTCTTATATAGTGTCTAATGCTCTGATATCAGGTGGAGATACTCAATAGATCCAAAAAGTAAAATAAATGCTTAGAGGTATTACAGATTCCAAAAATAAAAGGACATCACTTGCATATAGTTGTGAGGCCCCCTCATCATAATAATCAATTAAAATACACATATTTTAATAATAGTATAGCTACAGCTTCTGGATAAATTTATCAACATTACTAGTTTTCAGTAAATTCTAGTTGGTCTTAAGTCACTAAATCAGGCTGTACTATGCCTAAGACTGTTACATCTGAAAGCCAAGGTAGTTCCATGTAAGGAAAGAGAACTGAGGTATGTGACAAACCAGATCTCATGTTTAATACACTTCCTTGTAGAACTCATTGAATAATTATTTCTTTAGTCTAGTATTAGCAAATTCCAGTAAGAGTCAGATACAAGTGTTCTGGGGGGGGCCATATGGCCTCTGTCACTACTCAACTCTCCCCCTGTAATTTGAAAGTAATCATAGATAATACTTAAATGAAGAGGCATTAGCTACCATCTAATAAAACTTTATTTATAAAAATACGCAGCTGGCCAAATTTGCCCCCCTCTATTCTAATTCTTCAGACTGTTCTTCCATGTTCTCAACTGTTTCCAAACTGGCTTCAGTGTGGAAAATAATATTTAACTCAAACCTTTCTTCTCCACCTTAATTACCTGTCACAAAGGTGAAACACCCAACACATCAGAAAGTAATGCTTCCTACCTTCTTGATCATCAAAGTGTATGTTTTTCAAGGAAAGATCTGCTGCTGGTGAACCCTTTTTAGTTAAATATTGGACACTAGCTATGACCCCAAAAGATAGTTGTCCTCATTATTTTCATACTTCAAATGATTATCTTTTATTTGCTTTATATCTTTAAATTATACTTCTGTCTATATTTCTCCACTTCATTTTTCATGTATTCACTGTCATAGTCAGAAATTGTTCATAATTCAACCAGTCATGTATTATATCATTAAATCAGATTAACACATTTAGCAGTTTTAGATTTCAGGTGACTGTGATGTCATAGACACAAGTCTTATTGAATGAGGTCGTTTTAACTTTCTCCATTTCTTTTTTTTTTTTTTTTTTTTTTTTATTTATGATAGTCACAGAGAGAGAGAGAGGCAGAGACACAGGCAGAGGGAGAAGCAGGCTCCATGCACTGGGAGCCCGATGTGGGACTCGATCCCGGGTTTCCGGGATCGCGCCCTGGGCCAAAGGCAGGCGCCAAACCGCTGCGCCACCCAGGGATCCCAACTTTCTCCATTTCTACTACCTGTCATGGTTTTTTCTCTATCACATGATTCCATAATATACTAACACCAATAATTAGATGTGTGGGGTGTATCAGACCAACTAGAAAATTGAGACAGATAATTCAAACCTAAAGATAATTTTAGTATTTTTTTTAATTTATTTATTCAGAGAGAGAGAGAGACTAAGAGGCAGAGACACAGGCAGAGGGAGAAGCAGGCTCCATGCAGGGAGCCTGATGCGGTACTCGATCCTGGGTCTCCAGGATCAGACCCCGGGCTGCAGGCGGCGCTAAACCGCTGCGCCACCGGGGGTGCCCCTAAAGATAATTTTAAGTAGAATTATATTCTAATATTCCTCAGACATGTCCTTTGGTAAAAAAATTCATCAAAATAATGAAAATACCTCAATTTATTCTATGTAATATAAGCATTACTTAAAATCAGGGATACCTTCCATCACAACAAAGACAACTTGTCCATTTAATTTTTTAACTTGTCTATTTTAACTGAAAATATCTGTTTATGTGGTATAACTGTTCAAAAAAACGTGAGTTGCATCTCCATTACACTATTATTTTCACAAAGTATGTATTGGTTCTAAATAGTAGTCTTGTTGATGGAAACAATATGAATACATATGTGAACATAGTGGTTATTTGTCACTTTCTGTGCACAGAGTATTTTATGTTGGAAAAGACCACCAATCTCTTATAGCTAATTATACAGAAAAACAGTAAGTCTAGTTTAAGATAAGTTTCTATATCAACTTTTCATTATAAACATCATGAATATAAGATGTAATGTGCCTAAAGTAAAACACTGTAATTGTAGTGATGGCATTGATGTCAGTATCTTGGAATCATATAAATTTGTAATACTAATATTCAGTTAGTGTAACAACGCAAGGTAGTCTTCATTGTAAATCTGTAGTTAAAATGTTGATTCACTAATTCTATTAAGAATGATGGATAATGGGTTTTCTGTAGAGCTATCGTTTGGAGTGTTTAATTACACACTCACACAATTAGAGGTGTGGTTCCAAATATGACAAACATTCCATGTTCCTGTCTAGTGGCAAAAAGAAAGCCTGTGCTAGAACACTAGCAATCTAATTTAGTAGTCAGCCGCCCTCTTCAAACAGACTAGGCAGTGGGAGCAGAAGTTGCACAGTGGCCAGTCTGTCGTCAGCAGGTCATGTCAGTTTGAAATGAGCCTGTACCTCTGGCACACTTGCACGTGACCTCTTTCTCCTTGTCAGCCAGAGACAAGCAGATAGGAATTCTAGCAATCAGTAGCAGGAAAGTGTTTATACAATTTGAAACTGCAAAGCCTAGATTAAATCGTTTTTGACCATTATTACCAACTTTACTTTTCTATTGCCATTATTCTGTCCTGTGCAAATTCAGTTCTTAAGGTTATAGATTTAGGGGCACCTGGGTGGCTCAGTCAGTTATCTGTCTTCAGCTCGGGTCATGATCTCAGGGCCCTGGGACTGGGCCCCGCATCGGGCTTCCTGCTCTTCGGGAGCCTGCTTCTCCCTCTCCTGCTTCCCATGCTTGTGTGCTGTCTCTCTCTCTCTGTTAAATAAATAAATAAAATATTTTTTTTAAAAAAGATTATAGTTTTAATGTATTCAAAAGTCAGAAGAATTATCACCACCATCATCAAAATGGTTAACATTTATTGAGTGCTTAGTATGTGCCATGAACCGGACTAAGTGCTTGACAATCTTTACCACATTTGTAAATCCTCAATATAGCAGTGATGAGATAGGTTGTCTTAAGTGTACAGATAGGGAAATTCTGGCTGTGGAAGGTAAGTAACTTACCTAGTATCACACATTATTGAAAAGAATGGCTGTGATTTAGACGTAGGCACTCCGGAGCTTGCTCAAAATCATCGTCCTATAAATTTAGCATTCAAAACCTGTAATATTGTGAACAAGCCTCTGAGACTCATCACTAAGAAGAATGAGGGATCCCTAGAGTGTTTCCTCTGTGTCCCACCTCTAGTACAGTTTCACCGTCACAGGAAGATGTCCAACAAGGAGTGGTCATTGCTGCACATAGCCAGAGAGACTCTTCTGACCCAAGCATTCTGAGCTTTTAGCTCTTACCAATAACTTGAGAGTGGCTCTAGATAAGATGATCACTGGCATTAAGACTTGCAAGACCTGAAAGAAGAGGAGTTCATACTGGGTGGACCTTAACATAGGGATGCTGGCACTGGTTGGAGCAGTAGGGGCAGCCACACGGCTCTGCATTTTAGAGAACAATGGGCCCTACTCAACATCTTTCCTTATTTCATCTGCAGACAGGAAGATGGACCAAGTTCCTCCACTGTGAAACAGCAGAAGGAAGTTAGCCCCATTTTTCCTGACAGACACCAAATCCATAATAGTACAGCACTTAACAATGTATTAAGAAGCCCTTAAGTTACTAACTAGAAATGTAACTGTCACTGTTCATAAAGAAAAGAAAAAAAATTCAACGAAAAAAGTGTAAAATGTAGAGTTGAACAGCTGTGACTTTTGTACAAATGTGGTTTTTTCTCCTCTTTTGTGAAATTATGTCTGCTGGGTACATTTTGGTTTCAATGGCAGTTACACAATTTGCTTAACTAGCTAGTCCAGAAGACACAATTTCCTGGAACAGCTTTCATGCAAAGCTGCCTCCTCTGGCACAGACGGAGAAGCAAACCATATAACTACAGTTAAAATGATAGTGGGGACTGACAGATGTGATTTTCATGGAAAGGTTTTACAAGTTTTCCATGTGATGTCACACATCTGCTACTATAAAATGCTACTTGTATACAATTCCAGAAAGCCTGAAAGATACTGCATAATATCTTCAATGTAACATTAAATGTAAAAGGAAAATCACATTCATTTCACAGTTAATGATGGGTATTCGTCATGATGGTGCAAGTTGGAAGGTGGCTGGAGAGGAGTCCAGCACAGTATCTTATCTTAAGTATGTTTTTCTCCTTCATAGCTTTGAGTAGTTTTCTGAATTTTCCCAGAAAAACTTCCTAACTTTAGGATTTTTTTTTCAAATCAGCATGAATGTAAAATATTTCCAAATAGAAATAAACAGAAAAGAATATCCTTTTATTTTTTAAGATTTTATTTATTTATTCATGAGAGACACAGAGAAAGAGGCAGAGACACAGGCAGAGGGAGAAGCAGGCTCCATGCAGGGAGCCCAACATAGGACTCTATCCCAGCTCTCTAGGATCACGCCCCAGGCCGAAGGCAGGTGCTAAACTGCTGAGCCACCCAGGGATCCCCAAGAATATCCTTTTAAACCCTGTTTGTTCTTACAGATTTTTTTTCCAAGAGTGAAAGTTTAATTTTTCAGACTTTCAGCTTTTCCTGTTGATCTTCAAACACTGGCAGACTTTTCTTGATATTTTTTAAGTAGGCATTTAACAAAGAAATCCTTTCCCCAACTTACAATTTTGTGACATAGAAGATAATAAACTGGAGTACCATTGTTGGTGAAGTTGTTCAGTGGTATTCTATGCTAAAGTGAGCTTTAAATCTTGTAAATAGCACTTGGTCATATCAATTATTGCCATTTAGTAGCCAAAAGGATGGGCTGCAGAGTGTCACAGGATACCAGCCTTGCAGCTTTCCAGCTGTGAGATCTCAAGTAGACAGGTTATGCAGAAGGAGGATGAAGAAGAGGAGGAGAGAGAAGGGAGGAGAGGAAGACTTTTTATTGTGCAATTACCACATGCCAAGTAGTATTCTAAGTGCTTTACATATACTAGCTCATTTAATCCTCACCAAAAACAACAACAACAAAACAGTAAAGTTTGTACTGTTATCCTATTTCATAAAGAAACTGAGGTACAGATAGTATTACAAGTGCTAAATAATAGAGCCAGAATTTGAACCTGGATAGTTTCACTCCACAGCTGCTGTTTAGCAATCAACAGATATGTAATAAGTGCTCAATAAATGCTATTTTTATCTTCTGTATCCCAACAATATGGATAAGTCTTCTCCTTATGGCATTACTTCTGTAGCTCATTCATGATTACAATATACCTCAAAAAGTGAACAATTCTAAGGCAAATTATTTGATTTGTAAGAAATATGTAATTTAATCTCATGGTGAGAGCATGCCGTGTGGAATAAAGAATGCTTGCTGTTCCTTTAGAATTAGTAATGATTCCATAAACCCTTGAAATGATAAAGCAAAGACTGATGTTTCTGTGGCTTCCAAAAGGGTTGAGGTTTCAGAGTAATCCGTAAGGATGTTATTTTTGTCATAGTTATCTATAGTACATGTCATCTTATATAGCTGGGGATTTGTGAAAGTAATAGTAGAAATAGTAATGTTTAAGGCACTATTTTAACTTTTAATGTGCTTTCACATCCATTATCCCAAATGACAGTCACAATATTTACAACAGGGAACCAATCCTTTGAGGACTTCATTGAGTTCTCCAAGGGCAAATGGCTAGTAAGGTTGATGCTTGATGAGGTCTGCTGCCCGATAGAGCTAAGAGAGACCATTCAGTAGAGTAGCAATTTACATTAATATAAAATGTCTGTACTTTACAAAATATTTTCTCATACTTCTTAAACAAGCATTAATCAGTTCACTTCACAAACAAAAGGAACAAGTGTATTTAAATAAATACTGAATATCTGATCTCTTCTGAACTATAGGCAGCTCTTTTTTGCTAAGTCAGCAGACTTCCATTTTTACCTTGTTTGTATGAGCCAGGCCAATTTCATCCTTTCAGCCTGTGAAACAAGCAATCTAGCCTCTTAAGTGAAGGGCACGCTAGCTCCATGCATATGCTCTTTACATTACATTAGCATCTCTGATAGTTTGTAACTGGCGATTCCTAATTACTTACTGATATGATATAAATTTCAACTGGCTATTAATTTACTTTCCTAACACTGTGGTTCAACTGCAGATTAGTAGAAAGCCTTATGGCTTTCTTTTACTCTTTATGCCAGGGTCCCTCAAATTTTTTAAATTGCAATCCATTCAGTCAAAATGAAGTCCCATGTCCAGTCTTCTTACCACTACTCTCCAGTCAGGCTCTGAATGCACACCCCTCATCCACCCCTTACCTGAGATTGGAGATAATTTTTTCATGTTGTGAGGCCCTTCACCACTGCTGGTTCATTCTCATATGATCAAAATATGTTCTATATTCTAGTTACCCTCTCCTCCCTTGAATTCCTTTTCAAATGAAGGAAAGAAAACTTGACTCTGTAATTAAAAACACACTTTTTAGCAACTGTTTGATCTCATAAACCACTGTATTTAACAAATCTTTGGGCCACAGATAAAGAGTGTTTTCAACATCCAGAGATTTAAATTGGTTTAATTGCAGGTGGAATTTTACAAATAGCCATGAATTATTCACCCTTGGCATCAGAGTTACATATAAATGTTTTTTAAAAATATACAAGTTTTACAATTCTAGTGGATTGTTTTCTTTGTCTTAAAGTCAGTAAAAAAGACAAAGGAATCATTACTCCAGCATCAACTTTTTTTTGAGAATATATTTGTGAATATATTCATAAACACTTTGGGGAGAGTTGTTTGTTTCTAGGCATTTTTTAAATGAATCTAGCAAATTAAATTGGGCTCCTGTTTTGGTGCATCTGCAGAGGTTAAGCATAGGCACGTAGTCCAGTAGCACACGAGGCAGCACAAAGCAGGGGGACTTAGTGTAGAGGCAGCAATGTGAGGGACAGAGTCCCTGAGCCCTCATCATCTCAAGGAGAGAGGGCAGGTGGTCTGAACTGGAAACACCATGTTGTGTGCTCCTGATGAAAGACCATCCTTCCTTCTTCCTCATTTTTATAGGACCATGAGAACTTGAAACTGGTCTTTTGAAGTCAGGGAAGACAGCCTGCATTTGGGGGACTGCTGCTCAAGTGAGTTGCAAACTTTTGAGATAGATATGAGTTGTGTGGACCCAGATATGAGCTGAGAGGACCCAGAGCCCCGTGGGAAGAGCTGTCCCTCCTGCTGCAGGAGGGGACTCCAGTCCAATGTAGTTCATAGTGAGGCAACCCAGAGAAAGCTGCCACCATCTTTCACTGAACAATCCTGCTTGCCTCTTGCCAAGGCAATGTCATGTGACACATACAGAGATCATTGTTATTATTCTATAATTTGTACAACAGTTAGTTTATATAGCTTAGTTATTCTCTCTTTGGATGAAACATGCCAGGCTTCTTGTGGGTGAACTGCGGATTGTTGTCTCATGCTACCAATCTGTATCATCGCACACTTTGGAGTCATATCTTAGACTAAGTTCTGAAGTTAGCACATAAAGTGAAAATTGCACAGAGTCAAAATTATCCTAAAAATCCCTCAGGATCACAGCATGTTGAAAACTAGCATAGTGAAACAACACAACCATTTTTTCCCCTTTGGTGTTAGAAGAGAGTTCTTTCTGGAATTATAGTACTTGGCTGGCATTTAGGTCTTTTAGATCTTTAATAGATACATAAGTGGAATCACATTCAGCTTAGAGAGATGCTATACCAGCAGAGGGATGAGGGAGCTTGGTCAAACCAAGGAAGTAGCCGGCGGATAACATTCTTTGGACGGCCTATTATTGAATAAAATGGAGGATGGTCACCCTAAGTGGGTAAAATGTAATGCCTTCCACCCCCACATGAGAACTTTAATCTCCTCCTTTTCAGTATGCGGATAATGTTTGTCAAAATTCATGCTATGTCACAGACCATGATGTTAGTAATAGTTGTCCTTTTTGCATCCATGATTTTGAATTCACAGGCAAGTACAAAATTACACTTAACCTCCCTGGCTTTTATCTATCAAATGAGTGGTTTGGATTAGGTGATTGCTAAGGTCTTTTCTAGTTCAAGGAATATCCACTGCACCTGTGTTAACAAGAATAACTTTGGTCATTTTCCTGTGTGAGCTTCATTATTTCCTCATTATAACTGGTAATCAAAGAATACTTAAAATTTGGAAGCATTTTCTTTCCATTTCCACCTGTTATTTGGCTAGACAATAACATATATATTACCATTTTAAAATTTTTATTTTAATGGTTTTAACAACCCTATCACATGAGTGTTAGGAAAAGGTTTCCAAAAGGATGAATTATTATAATAGAATCTCCTTACTAAGCTATGGAAAACAATATAAATGTACTTGGTATCAACAGACATGAAATGATGTTACAATTGCTGTGAAAAGGGCAAAAAGATAAAGATAAGCTTATAAACAAAATCTCAGGGTAAGAACTATATTTTTCACCATTATCGAGCCTGAACTCATTTGAAAGGAATACTATTGTCCCCTTTTTTATGATTTTAAGCAACATTGTTAAACATTATTTATTACCAGCATTTAACAGGCGACTTCGTATTTAAGTAGATGAAATTGTATTACAATAGACTCAACTAATTGTGTAATAGAAACAGATGGATTACAAAAAGTTTTATTATCAAATTTCACGTTTAAATTCAATCTAGCTAAGTAGGATGAACTTTAAAATTGTCAAGGAAAAAAAATCATTCTGTGGCTTAGAAGAATAATTGGCTGTAGGCAAAAGACAGTCAATTTGCTATGATAAACCAATAAAATTAGTTTTGCACTAATTTAGTCTAGAAGAAACCCACCACTAGGTGTGTAGTTTCTGACAGCTTTAAGTACCATGTATTAAGGTTATCATATGTTAAAACATTAGTTTAAATTTCCATGAAGCACAACACTCCTGTATGGAGGCTGACAAAGTCCCCTCATCCTGTTTTTACTTCACTTTCTTTAGTTTTGAGTGAAAAAAAAGTGTATATATATTTTTTCAGATAGATAAAACAATAGGAATGATTTGTCCTTCTTTTCTCTGTAATATTACTTAGTAATTTAGTTTGTGGCATTGACTTAATGTTTAAATACTTAGTGACTAGTTGGTCCAGAAAAAAATGATATTCATAGCTACCAGTTAGTCAGCACTTGCTAGTTGTTGGTGAGGACAGCAGAGAGTGCAGGTGACTCCCCGCGCCCCTGTTATTCCTCAGGATTCCACAGCTTACAGGTACCTAATATGTGAGTGTGATGGGGAGAGTTCACCAGCATTCCCTGTTCCACTGTGCTACCATATAAGGAATTTCTTGCTGAGTAAGTATCTCATTTTCATTTCTTATTGTATCACTGGACCTCAGCAGGACCTAACATGCCCTTTTCAAAATCTGAGACAAGTCATGCATATTTGTGTTATTGACTACCTCGTTCTCACTCACATAAACTTTAACCTATTCATAAACATTAATGCAGAATCATCTTATTATCAATATCGTAATTGCCAGAGACATGGCCCACCTTCAACTTCCAGAGTTTTAAGGGCACAGTTCAAGAAAATTGAGTTAGGATTAACCCTAAAGGAATTTAAAAGACAATCCTTGAAGGAGACTCTTCTGGCTTGAAAAACACTCTATGCAAAGCCAGGGATCCTGGGAGGGTTCCACCCATGTTCTCATTACCACTCAACTTTTCACAGTATGCAAAACATACACGTGCTTGTGCGCACACACAAAAGCCCGTATTTATGTGTACATAATCTTTGGGTTCTTTAAAAAAGAACCAAAATCATTTAATAACCAACATAATGTGCCCTCAAAATGTTTGCCTTCAGAAAATCAGCAGGTAATTTACCATCCCGCAAAGGTTACCAGTTTCACAGTGAATCCTGGGAAAAAGAAATTCAGTATCACCTCACCAAAATAAATTAAAGATAACCGAACACAACCTATGCATATATATATATCATTTGAAAAGTAAGTGTCTCTTTGTGTCAGAACCACATAAATCAGTGTTGTTGGGTTTGGTACTACACAGAGCTGGATGTGAATCATACATCTGCCCCTTACTATGAGATCTGCAGAAAATCCTTTACCCTTGTTGAGGAGCAGGTGAATTAAAAGTAAGGAACCCCTTTAATTGAGGGTTTGGCATATAGTATTTGCTCAGTGAAGATTAGTTCCCATCCCCCTCTACCATTCACCATTTCCCTTTATTTTCTCCTTTCTTTACAAGGCTGATGATGTTCATTCTCTAAACAGTTGTTCCTTTCACCAAATTGTGGCATCAATCAAATAATTTAAATCAGAACAAGAACTAAGTAACTTTAAAAGTGTTCTAAATGGAATGTTGTCCCAAAATATTCAACATCACACCTTTCATCTTCTTTATTTAGAGATTCAGAATGAAAAATTCAAACTCAAAAAAAAAAAAAAAAGAAAAATACAAACTCAGCCCAGCATGGGGGCCTTAATTTGCCAAACTTACACGTGTATTATGAAAAGGAACAAACATGTTATGTGAAGATACATACCCCATTACAGCGACCATGAAACGACCATCTAATCTGTATGAAGCTTTGCTCTTCCAGTAACTGGCACAGTTTTAGACATAGCGTGCTAACTAGGTAAAACTATGCAACCATACCTGTCCCCCAAAAAGCAGTCTATTGAAAACAACAGTGAAGGAACTCATTTCCCCCTTCTTTACTCTTGGTTCTGCTGAACCTTTATCCTTTCTTCCCACTACTTTTTTCCCCCATGCCTTTCTTCCCAGGGTCCTTAAATTCTCAGAATGAGAGCCTCCTGCCCACACTCAGGCCCCACCATATCACAATAAATGTATTTTCCAAGTATCAAAATAAAAAATTTTTTTTTAATTTTGTCAGGTTTTCTAGTTCTTCCTGCATTACTCTCTAGCATGTAAAAGGAATTGCTATGTATTTTATTTCCCCTGGTCCAGGCAGTAATAAAGACCCAATAGTCAAGCATGATATTTTTTTAATATGTTTCTTACTATGGTTATTGGACCTGGAAACTTTGAGAGTTTTGGTATTATATGGAATTGGAATTATCTTCATATCCTGTTGACTGTGAGAATTGGCCACAGTCCTGCCCTACTCTTACCCATCTCTCTTTATTAGCACTCTTTCCCTGGCTTCCTCCTTCCTGGATAATTGCAGACATCAGTGATGCTGCCTGCATGATTCTTCACGATTCTGAGTGTCTTTAAAATTCTCTGACACTCCTTCTAGCCAGGCTCCAAAGTATTCCTGTATCGTTGGCTGAGTATGTCTATCATTATTTATGAGTGATGTATGGAATTCAGCGGGCTTAGACTATAACGTGACTTCACATTTTAACAGCTCATGTGTAATTAATTAATCAATAAGAACCCAGTTCAACATAGAGTGTATTACAGGTCAGATTATTTTCATACCTTCAGCAATGATACTGTCTAGTTCTCTGGATGATATGATTCTTTATCGTTCTGGAGCATCTCTTACTCATCCTCATAGCCCCGGCTAAGAACAATACCTAGTGCACTGGAGGTGGCCAGTGAATGATGCTGAAATGATTGACAATTCTAGGGAGCACCACAACTTTCCTATTTGGTTGATACGGTAAAATTCATAATATGCCCCCCCACCCGCCCACGTTCAGGAATAAGTCACATCCTCCACGATGGAGACTTTCAGAGCTACACCTGCCCATTACACTAAAGTCATAATGGAAGTAGGTAGACTTTCTGACAAAACCACACCCACCATGATTTACAACTAGTTTCTCAGTCTTATAGCTTTCATTGCCTCGCTCTGTCTCCCACTCTCACACCAGCCACAGGCAATCACGTGCATATGTGTACTCACTAGATTATCCTCTAGCTAAGCAGAATTGAATACTCCTGAACACCTTTGTATCCACTCTCTCCCTAAAATGTACCCCTCCGTCTGGCAAAATGCATTCTAGAATCTGCTCCAGTGTTGCTTTTTTTGTGTGTGTATGTGAGGCTTTCCCTGAACGATCAGACTAAGTTGTCTTTTCTCCTTGTCCTGATTTACCAGGACTCTCTCAATTTTACAACTGAAAGTCTCATCATGTCACATGATGAGCACTGGGTACTATATGCAACTGACGAATCACTGAACTCTACATCTGAAACTAATGATGCACACTATATGTTGGCTAATTGAACTTACATTAAAAAAAAAAGAGTCAAAAAAAAGAAAAAAAAAAAACAAACAAAAAACCCCTGGAAGTCTCATGCCCTGGGAAATCCCTTAGTTCTAGGAAACTGAGGTGGTGGGTCACCTGACTTGTGTGTCTCCCCAGGAAAATAATGCACTCAGCTGGTGAGGGGGTTGTGTCATATTCATGTTTGTGTGCCCTAGTGCCTAGAAATCTGATGAATTAAATGACCTTCCATATGAGACTTGAAGGACAAAGCCATTCAATCAGTGTTGGAAGAGGATGTATTAGTCTTGTCTCTTAATACAGAAAAATCCTGGAATAGTGTAGTCTTCTGGTTTCCCTCTAGATAAGTTCTATTTTACCTCTAATTTTGTAACTCACTGCTTATGCTCAATTGAGAAGCCAAAGTTTAGAAATACCTTTGATGATAATAGTATTGCACCTAGCAATAACATTTAAGAAAGATATTTATTGGAATGAGAAAGGATGGATAGAACATTTTTATGTTATTTTTTATTAGTTTCAGAGGTAGAATTTAGCGATTCATCAGTAGAAAACATTTTTAAATGCATGCCCAGTGGTTCTGAAATGTTGAAAAATGAGTCTGTGTATCTTGTAGGTCCTGGGGTCTTCATGACATGATTGGCAGGGCACATTGCTATTTCTGCCAGAAGTAAAATTATCAAGTTGTCTGTGTAATTGGTAGATAGTAATGGCTAAGTGATAAATACCCCTTATGTGTAAAATACATATTATAGGCCAGGGTCTTAACTAAGTAACTTAGTACTACTACTACTGGAGAAGGGAAGAGAGAATTCACTTATCTGAAAAATACATCCACATTTGGGAAAGTCAGGCTCATGAGGGATGGAGGACAGACTCCTTAGCCATCAGAGTTGCAGCAATAATATATGGATACTCTCCTCTGTTGGCTGTGAGTCCACCTCCCACCTGGACACCATATCCCCAGGTCAGACACTCTTTCGTCCAGGAAGAGTAGGAGCAGGTAACATGTGAATAACTCAATCTGCCCACCCACATTCACAAAGCAAACACACATTACCCTCAGGTAAGTCGGGAATAATGAATGGACATTTATACAGAGAAAATTATCACTTAAGTGTTCGAACTGCAAAGAAATCTTTCAGGAGGTGGGATTCAATTATTCTGTTAAAAAAATGTTCCAAGTAAAATAGATTCAATTCTTCCATTTATCCAAAGCTCAAATTTTAAAATAAAGTGTATTTAAAACATTCGTCTTTAGACTAGTACTTTTAAAATTTAGCTTTTCAAAGCACTGTAAGACATACTTTGTATTATGTAAGCCCTATTTTAAAATCTTTTTGTTCCTGTCTTATCTCCCCTATTACACTTCATCTTTGATTGATCTTTGCCCCTCCTTGCCTCCTTGCACCCTCTTCCATAGTGCCGAGCACAGAGTATTTGAGAAACAAATATTTGATGAATCACAATAGCATTGATTGACTACTTACATCCAGGTACTGGTCTGAAGTGATTTATTTATTCATTTAAATTCATTGAATGTGCACAACTCTATGAAAAACAACTCTACTTTTATACCAACTTTCCAGATGAAAAATTCTGAAGCACAAAGAGTGTAAATGATGTCCTCGAGGTCACACATTTAGAATGTGATGGGGCTTGGGTGGAAATCCCAGCAAGATGACTATAGTGACTAAGCTCTTAATAACTTCCCTGCCCTCCGGGGGAAGGGAAAGTTGGCCCCAGGAGATCCCCAGAGGGTTATTATCCTCTCTTGGTTTCCAAAGCATGAAGTAGTTTTCACTACTTAAAACTTGATAGTGGAGAAAAGTTTTAAGGAGTCTTCTCAAGGTTTATTTTAAAATGAATGAAGTATGCATAGAGTGGGTGCAATGTATATGTTTGCCAATGCAGTTGCAGTCTAGGGGTTCAGATGTGAGGAGGTAATAGGCAGACTTTCCTGACTGCCCAGAAGTGGGGGAATCAAAACTGGGGTCACAGAATACCCAGGGAATTCCAAGCAACCAGGAAATTCATACTCTGATTCCATACGGGAATTATTTTGTTTTATTTTGTTTTTTTTTTTAGTAGTCCAAGTAAAATAGATTTTTGGAAGCCCTCAAAGGAGCTTACATAGAAGGAATGATATCCTGAGCCACAACCACAAATCCCAAGCCAATCTCCCCACATCCAGTGCTGAGTGGATGCCTTTCTGGGCCCCCTTCATTTCATCCCTAACATAGTGCTTTTCCATAGGAGCACAAGATAGCAGCTGCTACTTATCAGCTTCTCAGATCCAAATCTTCCATCACCATAGTAGGCTGACCTTTTCACCTATCACAAAAATGTCTTGGAAGATTCTCTGTTTTGAAGGATTTCGTGAGTCTTCACCCAAAGGCAGATTGGCTGTATCACATACACTGGCCCTAAGCTTCACATCAAGTTCTGTCACAAGATGGATTTTAGGGGAGACTTAAACTGGAAACCTGTGACATCTCCCACTTTTCATGGGTGCCCACCTCCCACCCATGCGCTTACTCAATAAATACATACTGAGCACTGGCCACCTCATGTCTTAGAGTAGTTAGCGTAGCCACTTTGACCACCTTGCAAAGGTTTATTTATTTCACCTGTGGTACAATCTCCATTTGAAAGCTACTCTCTTCTCTCTCACATATCAAACCAACGATCCATTTCTAAACTGCCAACTAAAGTCAAGATGGTGGGATAATAGCCAATGGGTACAAAAGATGCCATTTGCAACAATCTACTAAAGTGCCCCTCTCCAAAAACCCAGGAGAAGCAAGGTGAGGCATGAAGAGGCCGGAATATGGTGGGAACACTGGGATTGGGGGTCAGATAATGGCCTTGATGACCAGCAGACCTGTCCTGTGCATACTCACAGGCTTAGGAAGTACAACTTTACTCCCGTGTCTTCCATTCCCTCAGTGAAGGAGGTGCCAGTCAAACAGGACTGACGTGGGACTACTTTTGGCAGTATATCATCCCATCAGCTACAAATATTTTTTTCCCCTCCGTGCATGTTATGAAACTTCCAATATCAGAAGTGCTCTCTTCTGAAGCCACAATAGCATTTCCTAGTACTCCCCAAGGCCACATACAGAAAAAGAGACTTCCACATAAATCTTAATCAGGCAAGAAACTCTTTTTTGTACCTTCTCAGCTTCTAACTCAAGAGGAGATTGCAGCCACCATGGCACAATAGTGTTACCTGGGAAACTTTTTTAATGCCAATGCCTGTACCTCATTCTGAGATAATGGCCCTGTTGATTTAGGGTGGGCCTGAGTCTTTTCTGTTTTTGCTTTTTGTTCGTTTGCTTGTTTTTAAGCTCCTAGGGTTCATTCACTTCCGTATTGTGGCAGTTTCCCTGCCCTAGTGAAAGGAGGGGGTTAAGCTGCAAATGGGGGAACAGGAGGGTAAAGAGAGAAGGCAGTAGAATTCCATCCTTGAACATCCTAATCCTTTCGCCATTCCAACATGGAAGCATCTCACATCAGCACTCCTTCCTTTTGTGAAGGGTGAATGGGGTTGTTAGGATATACCCACTGCAGAATATGGCTTTCATCCCCTTAGCTCGTACCACCTAAAGATTAATACAGTATGACAATAGACCAGATATAATTACAGGGAAAGGACTCTTGGTAGCACCCCAGGTTCCATTTTATATGGAAGCTAGATAAAATAGCTAGCAATTATCTCACAGAGCCTAAACAATGAGAAGGATGATAGCATGTGTCATTCCCATGCTTTATACACATTGTAAGACCCCCAAATCCTTGCTAAAAGGACTTGAAACTATTCATTCTGGAAGCACAGGAAGAGAAAGCTTTCTTTTTCAGCTACACTCATACTTCCTTGGGATAGGCCTTTCTAAGCTTGGAAGCATTTAAGTTTTAAATGAATGCCTTCAGTTGTGACAATGTGAATGTTCTGTAGTAATTAGTTTAGGATACTAAAGCCACACCCAGCTTCCATTGTTTGTGGGGTACAAGTCATGCCAGACTAGTTCACTGGTATTTTCATTCTCTGTGAACTCTAGAAACTCACTTTGATGGTGAATGGAGTATTTTCAAAATAGTATCCATGAAGCCAGTGGGTACATATTGACTTTTCTAAGGAAATACTTAGAATATGCAGGTGGCAGTTGGAGGAACCCAACTGTATATAGAAATGCATCCCAGAATGTTCTTGTAATGTATTTTCTGAGGCTAAAGTTCCTCGGGTGATGAACAGTGACCTAGCAGAACAGAAATAGGATAGGGAATGAAGAGACCAAATCCTTCAGTACACTTCAAAGCTGCTTCTTGGTTGCTCAAAATTGCTAATGTGTATTGGTAAACAAGTCTTAAAACACACACTCCTCACTTAGCTATTTAACAAAATATCGTCTTTCACTGCTTGGGATACAAAGATGAACACATAGAACCTGTATATGGATGTGCATAATCTATAGAAGGAAATAAACATGAAAATCAATTATTAAAATACAGTATGATAAGGTTATGATAGCTTGTGAAATTATCATTTAGGATATTAGGATCAGAGAAAGCTCTCCATCCAAGACTTGGAAAAAAAATTGAAGACTTGGTAACAGGAATAGTATGTCCTCTGAATGTCTTGGGTTTAATTTAAATACTCTGATAACCAGTTTCTCTCTCCCATTGAATTAGCAACTTGAAAACTCAAAGCTAACTTGTAACAGAATGCTGGTAAACAAGTAGAACCCTATATTATCAATTCTATTGACTTTCTACCTAGATTCAACTAATGTCACCCTGATTTTGTTTACTTTCTGTTGTTTTTGTTCCTTAAAAGTGCCACAAATCCTCTTTGTGAGAAGACAGGTTATAAGAAAATAAATAAATAAATAAACTGTGGCAAGAGAAGTCTGTTCAAGGTTTTATGAGAGCCAAGGGAAGAGTGTAGCAGGCTGGCAGTGTTGCTAGGGGAGGCCAGGAGAGGAGTTATAGCACAGATGGGAAAAGCATCATAATAATAATGACCCTGACAGCAGTACTTATTAATAATAGTAATAAAGAATAGCCAGACCTTCAAGAATAAACAATAACTAGACCTTACAATTGTGGGGTCCTCTGTATGTATCTGTGCTTTGCAAACATTATTTCTCTGATCCTCACAGCAATCCCAACAAACAGATATTAATGTCCCTATTTTACACACGAGAATATTGATGTCTATGGAGGTGAGTAATTTGTGCAAAATGCCACTTCGAGCCCAGGTCGTCTTGTTTCAAATGATGCAATATTGCTACCCTGAAGCTCGCATGGAAAGATAAGGGGATTGACACGGTGTTGTCAACAAGAGTAGCTCCAAATATGTCCAAAAAGGGTATGTGGGGATACAGCCAAAGGGGAAGCTACAGAGATAAGGAAGGGCCAAGTCAGGAATAATATTTCTTTAGGTTATAGGAAGATTTCAAAGGATTTTAATAAGAAGGTTACATGAAAATGGAGAAAAGGGAAGAGAGGCCTCAAACTCTGATCCTTTTGAAATCCAGTGGGGCTGTCAGAGTTTCCAGGGCAAAGAAGCTTTGAAATATCATGTGCCGTAGTTCACTACATGCCACAGATCACAGTGACTCCTTGGGGCACAAGAGCATTACAATTGTATTTATTTCCAATGGGAAGTGATTTTACATAAGGCAGATTTACTTTGAACTCTATCCTGGTAACTTCCATTACCTAAGAAAGTTGTCGTGAAGCACTTTCTTCCTAAATAGCACCAGAGACAATGTTAGAGAAAGGGCCTAGTGCTCTTAAATACCCCATCCCATGAAGCCTTTCTATGGACTTAAAATGCTGACAGTGATGGTGATGAAAACATGGTGACGGTGGTGGCAGGTGGCTGCCGCTAGTTACTGAACTATGTTTGATCCCCTGTGCCAGCATTTACTACTTCATTGAACCCTCACAACCTCCCCAGGAGGAAGGCAATATTATGTCCATATGACAGATGAAGGTTTAATCACACAGCTAATCAAGTGGTAAAGCTAGATTTTGAATGCAGGGCCAAATGACTGCGAGCCTTGTGGCAGACAGCTACCCTACCCTGCCTCCTATGAGGAAGCAATGAGATACTGCAGTTATCTTATCATGTTTGTTTGTTTGTTTTAAGATTTATTTATTTATTCATGAGAGACACGCAGAGACATAGGCAGAGGGAGAAGCAGGCTCCATGCAGGGAACCTGATGCAGGACTCAATCCCAGGACCCCAGGATCATGACCTGAGCCAAAGGCAGACGCTCAACCACCCAGCCACCCAGCTGCCCCTCTTATCATGTTTCTGACGACTGCTTCTTTGTCTCACAGGAATTATCTGATTTACAATAATAGAAAATTGGTTTTGAAACATTGCTTCTTCTACCTCCTTTTCTTTCTCATACGTACTTTTAGAAGACATAATGAGAGGATTTGTGTGTTGTGATTTGTGTTGCACGCACACACATTAAATATGTGTGCACATAGGGCGCCTGGGTGGCTCAGTCGATTAAGCGTCTGCTTTCAGCTCAAGTCATGTTCTTGAGGTCCTGGGATGGAGTCCTGCATCTGACAACCGACTCAGCAGGGAGTCTGCTTCTCCCTCTCCCGCTGCCCCTCCCCCTTCCTTGTATGCTTGTTTTCTCTCTCTCTCTCTCTCTCTCTCTCTCTCTCTCTCTCAAATAAATAAAATCTTTAAAAATATATGTGTGCATTTACCAGTGTGAACTCATACGTTGAAAAGAGAATGTGTGGTTAAGAATTGCATTTTTTGGGTCAGATCTGTGCCTTGCCACTTCCTAGGCGTGAGATTTAGAGCAAGTCATCGGACCTTGTGTGTCTCAGTCTCATTGCCTTTAAAATAGCAATGATTCCAATTCAAGACTGTTGCTTAACTACATTGAGAAAATATATCTGCAGTACTTATTAGCATAGAGTTATTTAGTCAGAATTGTTCATTCCTCTTCTAATTCTGCTTTGGTTTTCAGGCTTTCACGCCATAATCCTATTTCTATTTGTACACAGACCAAAGACCAATGTATATATGAGCCCTCTCATGGGAGCATTCATATCCTAGAGAAAGAGCTATATGTCACTGCCACAAGGCGGAGTTGTTAGTTCCTTCCCTCTCCACTGACATGGAGCCCTAAATTTCATACAATAATTCATTAAACTGTAAGGAGTCTATCAGGGATCCTTATACTATAAGCCCTCAGGCTAGCTGACCCACAGCTGCTTCAAGCCACTCTGAGTCTGATATCTATGAGTTTATCATCTCATTATATCAAATGTGAATACTCTACTTTCAACTGATGAGCATTAACCCTCCTACAGGTATTCTATGACTTCCATTAATATCCTTGAGAGTCCTTCCTTCTGTATCCCAGCCCTTCAATCCAGGTCTGTCTGACACTAAAACGTGTAGACGCTGGTTGCTAGTAATCCGTGAATTCAACTTACCTTGGTAGGTATGGAGACTTTGCAAAGCTTAGATGACACTCTTTGCAACACCATTCAGTATAAATTTTGTTGGTTGATCATTTATCTTAATGCATCAAACTCATGTCAAACTAACAGAGTAGACCAGAAAGCAAGTGCACATTCTAGGTCTTTTGGTTGAATCATGCATAATTGAAACACAGTAACATATGATAGTGGCATTGAGATCTCTGCTCCTGTCACATAAATGTGCTCTGTACACAGGCAGCCCCAGCAGAGGCCTGACCTCATGCCTAGCGGGGCACTTGACTAATCACATAAGGTGTCCCTTAATCGCCTGCTCTCTGTAGAGCTATACATATGTTCTCTTAAATGACTTTGTCCCACTGTTATCCTAATTTGAAATTTTATTTTTCAGCCACATAAACAGAAGAACACAGTTTGAAAACCCTGTCCTGGAAGCAAAAAGGAAGCTACAGCAGCATAACATGCCCCACACAGACCTGGGAACAAAGCCCCTGCAGGCGCCAGGTTTCCGAGGTGAGTACCATGTCCATCTGCACTGTTTCAAAGGGAAAAATTATCTACCAAACTGTCTGCTCTTCCAAATATGCCTTTAGCTTAGACTATTTCAAATAATCAATTTGCTTTCCCCAAGCCCCTCTATTAGCTTTAGCTGGATGTTTGCTCTGTCTCTAAACTAATGCACTTAGCAACCATGGATTAAATTAAAGCCTCCGGCAGTACCTTATAGGAATTTACAGCATGGTGCCAGGTGGAGACTAATGGGTTTTGACAGTGGTACTGTAAACTGCAGATTCATAGAGACTCGTAGGTGTGTCCTCAAAAGACCACGCAAAAGAATAAGGCTTGTTCTCCTTTATGACAGTAGCCGGCTCCTCGTCGACATTACCTAGGCCCACATGCACCTGCCCCCGCGCTGTCCTGGAGAGGTCGCGCAGCGTGAATGACTTGTCTTACTATCCGCGTGACCACGCGGGGAGGCCTTGGCCCTGCGGTAGGTCCGGGGCTGCTTGCTGCACTTGACCACACCTTGGAGCTACGTGGTGGGATGAGTAGCTGCACAAACTTTTCACGTCTTGTGGGCTCTTACTCGTAAATAAAAGCACGAATATCGCACCACTACAGCACAAAGTGCAATGAATGTAAAGGTCTCACAGTAACTTCTCTCTGATTGTAAATGTTACCTTCATAAAGGGAACGTAGATGGTGAGGTTATAAGCATTTTCCATTTGCATTTCAAAGAAAAAGATGTAAAATAGACTTAAATATAAAATAGAGAATTATTATATTTAATCTTTTTAGTGCAGATCTGTGATGTAAAATTCCAATATGATGACTCATTATATCTATTACATATCATCCAAAATGTAACAACAGCAAAAGCACCAAAATACTTAAGCTAAATCTCTATGTACAGTTTGGCTGTTACAAACATCAAATCATATCACTGAAAATGTAACAACTAAATGTATGTATGTGTGCACGTGCATATGTGTGTGTGTATATATACATATATATACACACACACACTTGACTGAGATAGCATTTAAAGCAGATATTAATTCTATTTCCCAGCATGACTATTATTTTTAAAGCATTTAATATGCTTAGGAATATGTTTATCACAGATCATAACGGGAAAAGCATATTATGTAACAAATTAGTGGCCAAACCTAAATGAATGGGTTCAAGTTTTGTTCAGATGATTTAGGTATATGATTTGAATGTATCAACATTGTTGTTGCAAAATGTGTTACCTTTACATTCATAATTATATGTAGAAATTTTGGCTTGCCTTCTGCTCACACTGTAGAGTATACTAAACACTATGAGGTCAGTAGAACTGTATCTGGTTATCTTTACGGCATCTCACAATATAAGCAAAAGTCAACTCAGTCCCACATCCAGGTGCTCCTTCTAAATAGATTAGACATTTGAATGGATGGTAGCATTCCATGGGTCTTACCCTTTAAAAACTAAAACAGTCCATTTGGGTTTTCTGGTTTTATCCCTTCAAAGTTTTGTGCAGGACCAGCCACTCACACATACCTCCTGATTGGACTCCTTTAGAACAAGAGGAATGTATACAGATGTGTCTGGATGATTTGGGCTCCACTTGATCGATAGGCTTTGATAGCCTATTGATTCAGCCTTTAAAAAAAAAAAAAAAAAAGCCCAAGAAGGGCTACTTTGGTGAATGGAACCCTGACTTGACAGAAAATCTACCAACCAAGCAGCTTTTTCAGCTTTCCTGGATGCTTGGGACTACTCTGTGTTTGCAGGCAGTACTAAAAGTTCTGCTCCTACCGTCACCCCCTGCTTGCTTTTACTACAGGAAACACCCACACTGACCCCTGGCATTGCTGCTCCATAGTTGGCTTTCGCCCGTGTGAGAACTTGCCTTAAATACGCTTTTTCTTTTTTAACTTCTATTGGCCAATGTAGAAAAACCGCTCTTCACCCGGGATGCATCCCAGTTGAAGGGAACATTCCTCAGCATCACTCTAAAAAAGAGCAGCATGGGTTTTGGATTCACCATCATTGGTGGAGATGAGCCTGATGAGTTTCTGCAGGTGAAAAGTGTGATTCCGGATGGGCCTGCAGCCCAGGATGGGAAAATGGAAACAGGTAAGGTGCTTACCGCTCTAGAAATTCTAGAAATTTTACAACACCTTTCTTCCCCCTCACCCAAGGCAAATAGGAGGAGCTTCTTTGTGTGTTCTTAAGTTGAAGGTCAAAGATCCCTTCTCTTTAGGGAAACCAGAAATTATGTTTCTCCTAAGTTTGGGAGTATCAAATTGAAGTATTTTGGAAATAGCTCTAAATATCATTTTTGTCTCGTTTTTCAGACTGCCCCTTCTATTTGCTGGATTTAATGGACTCTTGAGATTGGCACTTTCCTAATTTATTTTTAGAGTTCCTTCTTAGAGATGTGATTAACATTTCATACTATTCTACCTTATGTTCAACCATTGATATTTTAAAATCTGCATTAATCTTGTGATATTCTCATGCTGAATTGCCCAGGTTAGATATTTAAATATGCATGTTCATTTCATAGAAAAAATTTTGAATGGTATTCATCTTTATATGTCCCCATCAATGTTTTAATATATAAGGGTTTTTTCTATAGTTCTTATGAATCAATTTTCACATGCAGTTAGTTGGATGTCTGTCAAATTATAATCAAAATTCATCTAACATGGAGATGCAGAGGCAAATTGTTAAAGGCATGGAAGTATAAAATATGAAAGATGCACAGAGGTAGAAAAAAAAGTAATGAACTAAGCCTGGCTTTGCAGTCTGATTTTAAATTCTCCTACCTGGCCCATGACCTTGGATTAATCTCATAATTTGTAAATACTAGTTTTTTCACTTGGGGGACAAAAAGAAGAAGTCAAATTTGATCTTGTTTACTTAAAATACTGATTCAAGTTTTGTGTAGTGTTGTTTTTGAAATACATTAGAAAGAGTATTATAAAATGCAGGGACTATATCTCCAAAGACCTATATCACCATTACACATTTTTCACAATGTTGATTTAATTTATGATATCAATTCCCCAAAGTTAATGTGTCCTAGTACATACACAAATTAGAGAATTACTTTTGAGGAAATGTTTTCACATCTCTATGGTCTGCATATTTGTTAATTGTTTTATTACCACTAGGTAAATGGTTCCTTCAGAAATAACTTCTTTTCAGGGTCACTAGTGAGTGAATAATAATCCATTTAATAGGTATTGCATCTCCTGAAAAGTTGAGCAAAGTTTTAAAACTAACCCACCACATTTTTCAAACACTACAGTTGTAAAAACCACGTGTACATCATTTTCTGTAAGAGTTCAGTTAGGGAGCGTCCAACTCTACTGTTCGTCTGGTGATATTTTACTCAACATGCACACCTTCATGTTGCCAAAAAATCATAGAGAAATATCAAATGACTCAACTTAAAATCATCTTATTACCTACATTTAGAATAAGAGGAAATTATAGAATGAATACCATCTCAGTAAAAGGACAGGGTTCCCCAAAGCTTTTGAACTTCAGTGAAATACATAATAAACTTCTTTGTTTTCATGATAAGGAATAGTTAGTCATTTTTTCTCTGATCCAACCCACTAGTCCATGTTTCAAAACTATAAAGTGTAAACTTAAAAGAAAAGACATTTGCACAGCAGCACTTTTTCTTACTCCTTTTGCTAGTTTGCTATAACCACAGTCTAAGCTAGCCTTACTAAGCCACAAAGTCAAAACTTTTATTTAGAATTTAGCACATTTTCTTCATTGTTAATCACAAAATAGGTCCTAACAGAAAAAGAACTTATATCTAATTATATTCACTGTTTCGCTTTTATTCCTATTCATTCAAGAAACACATGTTCAGCTCTTCACTTTCACAAACGTTACAGTACACAAGGGTGACAAAGATGGATAGGACATGGCCCAGCTCTCAGGGAGTTATATCTAGGAAGGGGCCTCCGATAGCTAAACAAGGAGTTGTAACACAATATGAATAGGATGAATCTGTAATAACCCTGATGTTGGCACAAAGTTAAGAGAGTGGAAGGAGGAAGCAACAGAAATGTTTAAAAAGAAAAGCATGTTCCTAACCACATAGTCTTATTGGGCTTTTATAGAAATGATCATTTCTCTCATTGGAAAAGAATACAATGAAAGTTTGAAATCGATTGCTTATAAAATACTAAAAAAATTTAAATGTTTATTTTTAATTGTGAGATAATTTTAAGTAAAATGTAAGCGCATTTCTATGACATTCCACAAGTTAGAATAGGAATGGCTCCTCAGTTCATTCAGTTAATATTTTATGAATATCCATATGTCCCAGGTGGTCTGCTAATTATTAGGGATGCAAAAATGAAGAGACAGATGTTTCTATCCTTCAGAAGTTTAACTATAGAAATAATAAGTAGCATGTTACTGAGTATTTACATCAATTCAATAAAAATAAATACAAAGTTCAGAAATAGTACAGAGGAATAGGAGATTGAGTCCATTGGGAGGTGCTTAGAGAAAGAGCCTCATAGAAACGATGATGCCTGAAAGAGTTTTGAATGATGAATACGTGTTTGCTAGGTGTACAAATAAGGAGAGCCATAGGAAGAGGAAACAACATATGCAAAGCCACAGTAGTGGGGGATACCTAGAAAAGTTTATGAGCCATCACAGTATATGGCAATATTCCAACCTCAGTAGCTATTCATGTGAACTAGCAAATAAAAAGATAATCATAACAGGTAAAGGAGAACTATAATGGCATGTAGGAAACATCAAAGAATAGTATATGGTCATCTAACCTCAACTGAAAAACAGAGATATCATAAATGCATGAATACTTATACATAAAATCTTTCTCAAATACAGTTCTTATAGAAATTTTCAACCAATTAGGCATAGAGTAATTTCGACCAATTACTCTATGGCTGATGTTTTCTTCGTGTGTCCCTAGAACCTGAAACAGTGCAAGGCAAATAGCAGGTGCTCCATAAGTATGTGTTGGATGGATGAATGGATGAGTGAATGGATTGTTGGATGTACTTAGAAATTAAGAAGTGAAATTTGAATTGGCTAAATTCTACTTTTACAGCATGACCTGGTGAAGGCTAGTTGGACCTATAGCTTACCAATAAAACAAAACAAACCAGCCTTCCAGTTTCTGGAAGAAATTAAAAAGACAAAAACATGTTAAGGACAAAATTAATTTTCTTTTTGTAATGACTATACAATGAACCTATAATCTATAGGTTGATTATAAATGAACCTATAAATGAACCTAAAGATTTTTTTTAAATAGACACTACAGATAAAGTGATAAATCTTTATTATCTAAAAGGTCTGTGGTCTCGGGGTGCCTGGGTGGCTCAGTCCATTGAGTTTTCCACTCTGGTTTCAGCTCTGGTCATGATCTCAGGATTGTGGGATTAGCCAGAGTCAGGCTCCAGGCTCATTGGAGAGTCTGCTGGAGTGTCTCTCTCTCTCTCTCTCTCTCTCTCTCTCTCTCTCCCCCCGCCCCCGCCCCTCCTACCACTTGTGTTCTCTCTCTTTTGCTCTCTCTCTCTCTCTCAAATAAATAAATAAATCTTAAGGCAAGTAGTCTCATTTGACATTGAAATAAGCATGAAGATACTGAATCAATTTTTCTAGCTCTAGGTTTTCCCTAATTTAGGCAAAGAAGCAGCAATAATTTGTATGAACACAAAGGAAGATTCCCTCTACTAAAATGTTGACCAAGCGTCCTGCACAATAGAAACAGAAACAAGCGTAGGATGGTAATTCTTTCCTTTTCAGTCAGGACTGATTCATGGAAAGGGGTACGGAAGAGGAGAAAATGAGGACACTGTGCCCCTGGCTGCTTTTTGACAAGTAATTGAGCCAATCCCCAATGGTCCTATAATGTTCTAGAAGAAGCTTTCTTAGAAGAAATCACCACAGGGCCCAGAAACCGTCTGAGTTCTGATTTTTTAATATTCTACATCCTGGCAATCATTTGTAGGCACCAAAGATCCTGAAAATATTCTTTACTTTAAAAATCAAGACTGATATACTAAGGCTTATAAACTGCAGAGCCCGAGAGTTATTTATCTAACATCTCTCAGTGAAAAAGCTTCTCTCATTACACGATGTCTCTCCTGTTTTTCCTCAGGCTAATTTTTGAATCAAGGCTTGAGGTTTTCAACAAGTGTAAGAGGGAGGAAAGCTGGCCTGCCTGTGAAGTTCTTCCGTAAAATTATGAGGTCACTCCCAATCTATTAGATGTTATTTGCCCTCTTCTAAAATGTATCTGTGTTATGAGTGAAATGGCAAGAAACTGGGAGGCTAGCATCCTGACATTCTCTGGCTCCCCGCACCTCTCCATCCCAGCAGATCACCGTTATGCTCTTTCACTGTTTGCCTCCTCGTTCTTTGTGTTTCTGGAAGTAGAGGCATAAGATAAATTTTGTCAGAATCACTTGGGGAGCTTTTAAAGATGCAGATTCCTGTGCCCCTGCGCCTACTGATTCCAGCTTCCTAGAAGTGGTTTTTGGAAATGTGCATTTATAGACTTACAAAAATTGTCAAATAAATACATGCATGTGGGAAAAAAATAGCATCAAAATATCTGTAATGCATAAAATATCTCCTGTCGTGCCCCTCCCCACCCTCCAGGCCCACATCTCAGAGGCACTCAATCAGTTTGTGTTCTTATAGATGGTAAATACCTTCACACCTCCAATTAATGTGTTTATACTGTTGTGTTGATTTAACAGATTTAGACATGACCTATATTTACTTCCTCTTAGAAAGAAATGAAGATTTCACTCTGTCTCCCATCTGCCTTCCCACACTTTCCCAGTAGAATTTCACAACTAATTTTAGTAATATTTTTACAGTTTTTGCATTACCGTGGCTTTATAAATTTGTTCACTGACCCCAACTGTGCACCATTAATACATTTTCCCCCTCAAACAGCTTTGAGAAGTTTCACTTTGTCTTTCTCTCTTGCAATCTCTTTCTTCAAATAATTTTTTTTTTTTTTTCCGCCAAAAGCACCATCACATTAGGTCCTCTAGACAGTCCTCTTTTTTCTGGGCATCTTTTGTCTTCCTGTTCCTGTCTGAGGATAATTGTTCATCTTGACCCTTGGGGACATTCCATTGTGTCTCTCCCCAGCAGAGCCCACCGTTATCCATATCCATACCTCTTTATTTTATGGATGCTCATTTTATTAGAGTGCAGTCCTCACATGTGTTATGATCCTCAATTGTCCATATTTAAAAGTAAAACTGAAAAGTTTCTCTAGGGTTCTTAGCCAGGGACGAAATATAAAAGTCTGTTAGATGGGGACATATATTGTTTTTGGAGACATCCTCAGTTTTCGACTCGGGGTAGGTGATGGGAGTTCTGCATACGGTGCCACCAGGAGGCATCTGCCGTATACTTGTGTCAATGCCTCCTAATCCCAGACCCTGGGATTCTGCAGAGCAGCTGACAGCCCTTCTTGCCTGTGTTGCCCCCTCCTCCAAGAACACACTAGAACAGGAATCAGCAAATGCTTTCTGTAAAGGTTCAAATAGTAAATATTTTAGGCTTTGTGGGCCAGGTGGTCTCTGTCACACTGTTTAACTCTGTTGTCATGAAAGCAGCCTTAGACAGCACATAAATAAATCAGTATGGCTGTGTTCCAGTAAAATTGTATTTACAAATATAGGCAGCAGGTTTTGCACCATGGGCCAGAGTTTGCCAACCCCCACTCTGAATAGACCTTCCAAAGCCATCGTAAATTAGTTATCTTGCCTTGATTTTCATTCCATATTCTAAAATTCTCTTGAGCTGTCATGTCATATAACAGCCCCTCTGTCACATAAATAGCTTCTCTCGGGTTCTTTTCATTTGCTGTGGGTTTATGCGTTTTAAAGTCTTTGTTAAGGAGGATAGCCATGGGGGATCCCTGGGTGGCTCAGCGGTTTGGCACCTGCCTTTGGCCCAAGGTGCGATCCTGAAGTCCCGGGATCGAGTCCCATGTCAGGATCCCGGCATGGAGTCTGCTTCTCCCTCCTCCTGTGTCTCTGCCTCTCTCTCTCTCTCTCTCTCTCTCTTTCATAAATAAATAAATAAGTAAATATTTAAAAAAAAAAAGGAGGATAGCCATGTGCAATCAGTCTGTCATATGAAACTAGACATCTTAGGATCTGCATTTTTATACCCACTAAAGTTTAAGAACTACTGCATGTAGTGGTAGGTAGCCAGAAGACTCCTTTTCCATCTACTGTACAACTTAAACATTCTCCATCCTACCCTGACCACCTTGCAACAGAGCCTATGCTCAGAATTGCTTTTAAGGAGTATTTATGAATATTCCTGGGTACTAACTTTTGGAGTAGAGTCCGTGGCCATCTACCTAATAGAATAAAGCTGATTAATCCTTCTGTTTATCTTTCATATCAGTCTAGGACATTGAATCAAGAGCAATTTCTCATTCTGGGGGGAGGGGGGACTTTAACCCTGATAATACTCTATCCCGTAATTCATATGATCTGAAATCTTAGCTATCCTTTTGCTTGCTAGGGAACTGCAAAGATTAACCTGAAGCTGTGGGTGCTGTGTGAGCAGATGACTGCTGTGCTCTCAATGTGACAATTATCGCCCCTCTTAGGGCAGGCTCTAGTACTGGTTCTCCAGTTAATGGCCGCCCAATGGTTTCCTACTCTGCCCTACCTGAGTTTTTTTTTTAAGATTTTATTTATTTATTCATAAGAAACACAGAAAGAGAGGCAGAGACACAGACAGAGGGAGAAGCAGGCTCCATGCAGGGAGGCTGACATGGGACTTGATCCTGGGACCCAGGATCATGCCGGGAGCTGAAGGCAGATGCTCAACCACTGAGCCACCGAGGCATCCCCCTACTTCAGTTTTATTTGATCCTCCCTAACCATTTTTAGCTCCTTAGCCATTTAATGAAATTCCATGGTTATTAACTAAATATCTCTTGAGAAACAGTGTATGTAAAAGAAAGCCCAAGAAGTAATTCAAAAATGTTTTGTGTCTCATCTTCTGTCAACCTGATAACCTGTATCCAGCACAGCCTTCCTTTTGAATTTTTATCTGTCCCCACTGCTCTTACACTAACTGGCTTGCCTTATAAAGTGTCTTAGTGAATCAGCCAGTTCTTCATCATCAGCCTCCACCTCCATTGATCATATTTAGATGGTCCTGTCAATTTCCAGAGGCAAATGAATGAATCAGAGAAATGTAATTTTTCTGTTTGAAGTATCTGTGCAGTTTTCTATTGCAAACCACACCAAAACTCAGAGACAATCAAACATTCACTCATGATTCCACATTCTTACCTGGAGTCTGTTGGGTGCTTCTCATCTGCTGGGCTCACTTTGGGACTTTCATGCAGCCACATTAATTAAGAAGCCCTCCTGGGGCTGGGATGTGCTGGGTGGTTTCACTCACAGTTGATGCCTCAGCAGGGATGGTTGGGATTCCCAAGGGCTGACAAGGCACCTCTCTTTCCACATGGTCTCACCAACATGGTGTCTGAACCAGATTCTGTGGTGGCTTAGGGCCCTAAGGGAAAGCTGTCAAGCCTCTTAAGGCCTACCCTCAAACCAGCACAGCATCACTTCCACTCCTTCAACTGATCAAAGCAAGTCAAAGTTCAGCCCATATTCAAGGGCCCAGAAACTAGGCCCCCTGTTTTGATGGGAGAAGGGGCAAAATATTTCTAGTAATCTTTTATCTACCACAATATCCTTTATGTGGCTTCCTTGTTTCTGAATTACTTGACTTTGTTCCAGTGTCCCTCAGAAAATTATCTTTTATTTTTGTGGACACTCTACCTCTTTACCTTTCTGACACAGAAGCATTGATGATGTGTTGCCTTCCAATTCTCCATCGTGCTATGAATAAATAACAGTGAATCATAATGCCTCATCCAGGGAACATGAGCAGTAAAATCACCAGGTCTCCAGCTCTGTCTTCCTAATAAAAATAGAGCAAGTGGTTGCAGCAATTCACTGTGTAAGATCTAACAAAATATTCAGACTTAGATCTATGTGAGATAACATTCTAAATTGCCCCTTGATATTAGACATTTATGAGCTTTAGATGCTCCAAAAAAAAAAAAAGAATCTTGTGCTCTACAAAAGCCAGAAATAGAATTGAATTTCTAGCCAGCTGACCAATACTAATATCTCTAGTAGAGAAGAAATAAACTGTGCTTGTTTAGCTTGTCAATATATTTACTCTTGATTCTTTACTAACACCCCTAACTTTTAAAACCTCACTTCATTTTGTTCAAATACCTAACATCTCCCCTGCAAGTAATGTGTCTTTCAGATCAATCACCAGACATCTGGCAGAGAAGGCAAGAGCTACAGTAAACACTTTTTATCTTCTGTCCTCCTTTTAGGATGATATATTAGGTAATTCAAATGCCATCATTGACACAATACTTGATTTTGGCTATAAACTGAACCACTTGAAAGGATTAAAAAATTGTTGCACCAATTCTTAAAATCATGATATGCTTCAATGACGCATTTAGTTTTAAAAAAGAGGTCTTTGTAACCCAAACAAATGCTATTGCAGTGCCTCTTTTTGGCACATTTCTATCTTTTCTCTTTTTGTAAGTGCCTTGTACAACGCTGTGTATGACCTCTTCGTTTAAAATCAGAACCTAGATAAAAGCTCACTTGAGAAGGATTAACAACTATACAAGTTCTATCTAGTTTTCATCTCTGCCCCAGGCTGAAAAACTGTATTCTCATTTTAGCACAGATATAGCAAAGTTTGTTGCTTTGATTTTGTTTCTAGTTTCAGTGTTGGGATCCATTTGGGTAAAGTCACACAGTAATTGAGTTATGACAGTCATGACCATTGTACCTATTAATACCAAGGAAATCGATGCACTTAAATGTACTTTTCTCACTATTATTTTTTTTTAAGTTATTCTGCAGAAAAGCTTTACGTTAATTTGCAGTACAGGTTCTCTGGCCCTCCAGGAGCTAAAGAAGAAAGGAGATCAGGCTCCTACTCAGCCTAAGAGCCCAGCTCAGAATGGAGCTAGAGGTTATAACACCAGGGATGTTACATTAGAGTGATCTTACTGGGTATGAAGATGTTGATTTAAAAATCTGAAAATTTATTACATTTAATGGAAATGGACTGGAGATTATGGGGTTAATGCTGTCTTTTTATTACCTACTCTATAGAGGAAGTAGTTGGTTGTCAGTATATTAGTGAAAGGTTTTCAGCTTAAATTAGACACATTTGAAATAATGGCATTATCTAAATGCATTTAATAAGTTTTAATAATTTTAATTTCTTAGCCCTGGGGTCAGGATCACCAGTTCCCTTGCTTATAAATGACACAAAAGTATCCACATAGGTATAAAGAATACCAGATTCTGGTATCTGGATGGGCATATGTGTTTTTATAGACAATGTTAAATTCATACATTTCCTATTATTCTCCATCTAGCAACTAATGGAACTGAGTTCTTGGTTCATCAGGAAATTGTTTGTTTGTTTGTTTGTTTGTTTGTTTGTTTGTTTGTTTGTTTTATAAAAGGTGCTTACTTTCACCTGCCCCCTCCTTCAGTGGACCTGTAAACACTTGTTATTTGCCATCTCCCCTTACCCCCCAGCACCTACCTATAAGCTCTCCGAGGTCAGAGCCTACATCTGACTTCATCAATAATAAATTCCTGAGGCTTATTTACTACCAGATATATGACATATATTCAACTTGGTGACTGAGCAGTTGAAGGAATCTATCTGTGCAGCACTGATTTGCTTCCATGGATTACTATGAAAGCACAAGATTTGCTGTAATAATCGTAGATTTTTCAATGATTATTTATGCTGCCTTAGAGAATTATTTAAGGCTTTTCTTTGTCTAATTTAACCAAACATTTCATATGATGAACTACTACATGTAAAGTACTTAGGATAGGGCATGACATATAGAATCATTTGAAATTGGCAACCATTATTAATATTTATAAGACTATCTTCCAAGAAATTGAAGGAAGCTTTAGTATTCTGGGAATGATAGATAAATGATAAGATTTATGAACAGCTTAGGATGCTCACCATTTGGACCCTGGGAATGAAATGATTTTGTATGGAACACTAACAACAAAACAACACTTGCTTCTTAAAATACTTTTCGATTTTAAAGGAGGTAATTAGAAAATTTTTAGAATTGTAGTGCCATGTTTAAAATTCTTATTCTACTGGTAGACTGGCAGCTGAAGTAGGACACTCAACCTCATGGGTGTGCATATACCACTGAAAACTGGGCTGGGGTACCATTGAGGCATGCCATTGGCTTCTGACTTCTGTTACTATACATGTTGGAGACGCCACTAATCTAACCTTCATCTGTTTAATGAAGCTCCTTACTTTTTGATACTATAACCCACTCCAAAACAAAAACATGTCAATCCTGAATCATATGAAACAAAAAGAAAAGTCTTAGGAGGGTAAGATAGTTGGAAAATGCCTGAGGCAAAAAAATATATGTATGTTTCTGTTAAAAGAAATAATACTCCTTGAATCAAATATCCATATAGGCTATTGGAGCATATCCCTACAGACTGTCATGCAGGCTCATAAGGGCTCAATGAGTAGTTTAGTTTCCTAGATACACACACATATATCACCATCTACAGATAAGTGAGAAAAAGAGGCAAGAAATATGTCTTCCACTGTTTCCTCAGCTAAGTCTTAGATCTTAGTTCATAATTATAAATCTCTTCGCATTCTAAACAAGAAGACTTCACGGAAGTCAATAGGAGATAAATTGCCATGCAGACCTTTGTTTATAAGTGTAATTCTGCTGGTTTTTGCAAGCTGCCAGTGAAATTAGAGATGGAGCGCGCTGGAGTCTGCAAATATCAAAGCTGCTGCAGCTGCAGAAACGTGATTTTCCCGCATCCAGTGTAATTAAGGCGCCTCTCACATGCGCCAGCTGATGATTTGCATGAACTGGCAGGAGCACACACGGTAAATCTCACGTCATCATCAAATTGACTACTTTGTTCAAAAAGCCAACTCTGTAAGGTGCATTTGGCATCCCTTCATGGCAAGAACTATTGTCAGAAACTAAAACATTTCATCACGTAAACGAGGTATTGACCAAAATAAGGGGGGAACTTTGTTTTCCGAAGCCAAGATTAATAACCTAGAACTGTCTTTCTCCACATGATCACCTTTGTGTTCCTTCCCTCTTTGTTTTAAAGTGTTGGCTCCTGAAGTTTTCACTTCTCTTCTTTGTTTGTTCTTCTATCCCATTGTCTCACCTGACTAGGAAAGAAAGAAAAACAACAACAACACGTGGATCTATTTCCTCCCATTTTCTCATAAGACAATGAAATTTGGGGAATGAGAAAGCTGACTTAGATTGCCACATCTCTAAATGCAATATGAAGCACTTAACATACTTTCAAGCTTGATGATGGTTAGACACACTATGTAGTAACACCAGTACTTTTGGAGCAGCTTCTCACCGACTTGTATAAGATTGTGATCCTGAATTGGGACATAAAAACTTTGAAGTATTAGAGTAATGAGGTTGGTGTTAGATGTAGCAAGAGCTGAAATGATAAGAATCCATCCTGTGTGCAGTGAACATTCCTGGAAAACGAGGTAACAGGCTTTTCTGGTCAATGACATTTGCCTACGGGCTACATCCGTGGTGACAGGTGTAATCTCAGAATTTACAAAGAACGACCTCAACTACAAACTAAAAGATATGGAATTGTTTTCAGTGTTTTTCATCAAGGCTGGGTCTTTGGTCTTTTTTTTTTTTTTTTTTTTAACAAAATGCAAAGGTCATTTTTCCTTTGGAATAAAATAACCACCTGCCATTTCCTAGAGAAAAGGTGACATTTTTCTATGAAAAGGAGACATTTTGCCCAGAGGCGAGTGGAGGCAGTTCCTGGGATTGCCTGACAGTGAGTTTACATAAGAGCAGAGCAAGATGCTGTGCCTCTGGCAGAAATGACATTTTTTCTCCTGCTCCAGAGTTCCAAATTCTAAAAAATACAAAACTGACTTTTTGGTGGTGATTCTGGTCTCTTATTGATGTGTGCAGTGGCATTACTAATTAATGTGTGAATGCATGCCATGCTGAGACAAGGGAAGGTTATACAAGGTGGCAGACTGGAGACTGAGCCCTGAGCTAGAGGTCCAGCACTCCACCTTGGATTTCTGTCACTGACTAATCTAGTTTCACCTAGTACCTCACTGCACAACATCAGTATTCCTGTCTCTTAATAATTACACAAAATAGACATATCCATTTGCTCATTCATTTATTCAGCAAACTTATCATGGGATGTTAAATTGGGTTTTTTCATAGAACTAGCTGTGGTCCCATTACTGTCCCTGTGGCTACTGTGGAACCGCCCTGCTACAATAAACTGCCCCCCTCTTCCTCTACAGAAACAGAAGCTGGAGAGAGAAAAAGAATCTTCGACATAGTTTGCCTTATGTAGGATGCAGAGCTTGTGTTGAGAGGGAATCCAGTAGTCCCCACATGAAAGGGAGGAGTGCTTCCCATCCCCATCTCAACCCACGTGAGGAGGGAGGCTCAAAGGGAATAATTACTCATTGAAATTGAGATTGTCTAAAACAAGGTGTTTAAACGAGGTGTTTTGATTTCCAAATTGGACATCTGTTCGGGCAGTAAGTGGACTTGCTTCCTTTGCCCATCAGACTAGGAAAGAAGTGAATTGGAGAGAGGGGGATGATAGAAAACAACAGTGAAGCCACTGCACCCAGATTTGGCATGACAAGGCTATGCAAGTTCTCTATGGTTGAAAAGACCTTGGGAAAGAGACCTTGACCTGAGCCAGCCATCTTCCGTATATCGCCCAGGAGAGCCACCTGCATCAACAGGCTGGGCAGCGCTCCAATATGGAGATGAAGGAGGTCAAGCTTGAACCAAATACTGCACTGACCCTGGGATGAATGCACAGACCCATTCCATGAGAGAGCCTGCCATTCGATGGCTAGTTACCATTCATTAGACAGGCAGCTGCAACCAACACCATTGCACCCAATTGAATAAAAAAGACTTCCTCTCTGGAAGAACTAGACCTTGAAGAGGAAGGGAGAGAAGCAGTGACCCAGGGGCAGACCGTGCCTCCCCTGCCTCAAAGCTGTCAGGGTCCTAGTATAAGCCATGTAGAGGGTAGGAGGAAAAGAGGTTTAAATCAAGTTTAAGGTTGATGCTTTAATGAGACTAGGCATATTGTAGTCAAAAGTGACTTAAAAGTTAAGAATTTTCCCAAGCTATCATTAAGGAAAGGGAGAGGAGGATGAAAATACTAACTATAGGAAAAAACCCACTTTACATTTTTACCACCCTGTCCCCCCAGATGAGCCTGCCCAGAAAGCATGTGTGTGCAGGGAGTGCCCACCACACATCAGCCATCCTTTCAGGTTCTGGGGGCTCATGAATAAATAATACATTAAGGATTGTGCAGTCTGGCAAAGCAACAGAGGTATGTGAGCAATTTCAAATGACACCTGGAGATAAATACTGGAAGAGATGTGTGCAGACTCCTGAGGACTGCGTCTCTCACAAGAGGAGAGGGTGTAGGGAGAGTCCAGGAAAGATTTCACAGATGAAGTGTGATTCCGAGACCTGAAGGGAGATTATGAATTTATTAAGTAGTCCAGGTATGGGGAGTGTAGCGTGCAAAAGTGCAGACATCCATTCATTCAGCAGGCACATATGGGAGCTTTTACTATGAGCCAGGAGCTGTGCCAGGTAGGATATCGGCTTATAAGATGAAAACAATGTGATCCTTTCATGGATCCATGTCTAGGGGACATGGAAAAGTACCAGCTGTTTGCTATGCCTGAAACCGAGGAGGCAGCACAGAAGCAGGACAGAACCAAGTTGAGGTGAAAGGCTGCCAGGAGCTTAACAGGGAAGGGAGCTACAAAATGTACTTAGGAGGCACTGAGGGGTTGCAGGCAGGGCTGCAACTTCATCAAATGTGCATTTTAGAAAGACAGCTCTGGAGCCAGTATAAAATACGAATTGTAGAAAAATAGACAAGAATCAGAAGAGAAGTTATGAAATGTTCAGCATCTCTTTCATCTCCCTCCCCACACCAGCATTCTCTGGTTCTCTTTATGGACTCCACCAATGGGCTCCCTTGCCCTAGAGCTTCCAGTTGGGCTTGATGGGTGGGAAGAAGCAGCTGGCCATCAGAGGGCCGGAAGGGAATGAGGGGTTGGTACTCTGTGCCTTAGTCTGTTTGCTGCCAGGTTGATATGTGCTGGGCATCCATCTTTTGGAAGCTCTGCCCTAACTACGGAGGAGAAGAGGAAATAAAATGGACAGTAGAATCAGCGTTCCTTCTTGTCTGAGTGAATGAGATGAGTGAAGAAAGTTAAGTACGTTTGCTTCTTTGGGTTGCACGCTTTAGCAAGTAAGTGGACTATGGTGCCTATAATACCACAGGAGAAGCCAGCTTGGAGTGTTTTAGCCTAACAAGAATGTTTTAATAACTTCTAAGCCATAAGGAATTGAGGCTAAGTTAGGTAATATTTGAACAAGTTTTCTATAAGGTTTATTATGTTTGTAAGAGTCAACATCTATACACATTTGAACAATTGTTCAAAGACAAGTTCTCAATTCCATAATTTGTATTTTCTTTGTTAAATATTTTATTTTATGATTCCCTGATTGGGTTTTTTTCCCCAGGGAGGAGTGGTAGCAATAGGATTTACTTTATGTTGCCAGCAAAGTTCATACTTGTTAACAACTCAGTGGGATGGGAAGAGAGAGAATTATATGCTAAAATCTACAACATAGAGATGCGAAGTGCTTCAGTCATTGAATAGCTGCCAAAAGGAAAAAGCAGCAGCCTTGTTTTCCATTAAATTCTTCTAGGTTTTTCCAGATGGGAGAATAACCACAAATGGGTGAAAATTATACAGACAGATTTTGACTTATTATAAAACATAGCGTATGACAGAGCTGAGTTCCGTCTAATAATAATATTCATTTATTGAGTTTAATGGCACTGTGCCAAACTCTTAATATATAGTATCTGATTTAATATCTATAGTAACACAGTGGGATAGAGATAATTACTCTTATTTTACAGACAAGAAAACTTATGTTCAGAAAAGTTGAGAAATTAGCCCAAGCTCCCACCATTAGTACATAGTAAGGCTGAGAGTCATACCTTTATTTGACTACCATGTTACTGCTTTCTAGGAGAACAGTCAGCAACCCAGAACTGGAAGTCTAATCAGAGTCTTATTAACCACTTCTCAGGTATTTCTGCTCTCGTTGGAAGTTGAACCATTTTGCTCATAAAGTCACCATCTCTAAGGTGCAATATCATTACACTCCTTCTCTACCTGCCTTCTCTTTCTTTCCACCCACTCCTCCTCCAACCCATTTTTCATGAATAGTATGTGTGTGTCTATGTGTGTGTTAAATTCAGTCTGTAAAACATTCTGTACTTTTTTATCAATAAAGAAAGACATTGGGGGAAAGTGCTAGATAGAAGAAAAACAAATCTGTTCCCTTTTCAGTGTTCCCTTATATACCCTGGTACACATATCTTATATACCCCTATCTGTCTAGATAAAAGGAAAATTTAAGGTTAATACACAAAATGAATAATATTTTATAATAGCATGTTTTTCCACTTGCCATATGACCCAGTTTTTTGCCCCCCAACCCTCACTGATTTCAAGGGAGAGCAGAGCCAGCAAATATATATAGAAGCTATTTCACATTTTTTTAAATCAACAAATGGTACCTAGTATTAAGAAGTATTGAACTAAAGATGTTTCAAAACTTCCTGAAACAAGAAGACCTATGAAGTAGTTTTTCTAAGTATGTCATTTAGATAACCAAGTTATCTTAACAGAGAACTTAAGAGTCCTAAGAAGACTTCACATGATTATTGAGGTTCAAATGAAACTATGTTTTGTGAAGGGAAACCTATGAACACATAAAATAGACATAATTAGACTAAGGTATAAATAATGAACTAGGATTCCAGGGCAGGTCTCTGAGGCTCCTAATTCCAAACTACTTCCCCCATATAAGCACTTTGGGACCTCATTCAGTTTCAGGTATGGGACAGATGAAGGAATGTAGAATTACACAAGAAGTGGTCTCAAGAGACTTGATGTTTTCTCAAGACAACTGAGGATGTAGAATCATCTTTGAGGTTTTTACACCAATACAAATACGTTATATCTCTTTTACTTAAAAAAAAATGTCCTTTGTTCACATATTTAAGATGTTGAAATGAACAATGAAGTCCTCAGAGGAAAATTAATTACAGGAAGAGATTCATCAATGCTGAGTTAAATGCTGAGAATTTGCATCACACTCTGTTCATGTCTAAGACCAACTATGTATTGGGTATCCTTGCCCAGTAGACCTCTGCCATTTACTGGGATAAATAACACAGTGACTGCAAAAAATATTTTGGAAATTACAAAATATGCTTCAATTATAAGTTGATTTTATGATGATTTTACATTCCTAAATATCTTAATATGCTATTTTCTCCATTTTAACTTACTGTGCTGATGTGCATTCTTATCTTTTCCCTTCTGGGTATTGTCAATCTGTCTAATTAGATTATAGGCTCATTAGGTGGAGGCCAATAGCTAATTCCATGTTTAGTACAGAAACAGTACACTGTTGGTATTTAATCATCCATACTCTCCTGTTCTGGCTCAGCAGGGTATAACAATACATCTTCTGAAAGCTCACTAGAGTGAAAATTTCCCTGCAGAGGACAAGAAGAAAGCAAGAAGGACAAATGAATTTTCATTCAACCCTCGAAGAGTTCTTCTTTTTATGAGAGTATAATAGCTAAGCCACTAACCTATAGAATGGAAAATCAGCCTGAATACATGTAAAAGAAAAAAATCGATATGCAGTAGTCGTTTTATGCAGCACTATTCAATTCCAAAAGAGCTGACAGTTTGTGGAAACAAAAACAAAAAACAAGATGTGTTATGCCATTTGGGGAAGAAGTAAAGCAAATAATTTGTATATGGTACTTTTATGAATGTCTCAAAACTGTTTAAGGAAAGCTAACTCAGTATTCCTTGAGGAATCACAAATGAAGCAAGAGTAGAGAAAGTATTAATTTACCTAATATATAGGTAAGAAAAGAAAAAAACCTTGACAAAGCTCCAGGATTCAGTTTATCAGTTCTGGGGCCGGATTCCCTGATTGCTTATCTGCTCTCCTATATAGTTTGTAAAATCTATAGGGATTTAACAGTATCTGCTCACTCTGGGGTAAGAATTTAAGTTCTGCTGAAATTCTTAATAAAAAGAGTTTCGCATTTTCTTCTCCTTAGTTGAATCCCTCTTGGTTTGCAACCAAGTTTACCATGGCTCCTTCTGGAGCTTTATTTAGCTTAATTGACAGTGTCTGCTAAAAGCAAAGACAGAAAAAACAAAATTATTCACTTTTCATTGATAGGTAAATTCTTTACAAGTTTACTGATAGGTTAATAACAGAAATTTTTTAGCAACTCTATTTTATGATACATACACAGAGGGCTACAGAGTTCTTTTTCTTGCCAACTAAGTAAGGCATTCCCCCTGAAAATATCATTAACATCACTTGGAGGTCATGTAGAAATCAACTTAAGGATCTCAGAATGTTTAAAGAGATTGTTCTATAATCCTCTCAGTGTAAAGAAGAAAAATGCAATGTAAAAGATGACTTCTTATCTTTGTGCATCCAGTGTCATCACTGGGCTAAAATTTGATGAGAGCAAAAGGAATGCAAGCTTTTATTCATTGCTTACAATGCACCTTGAAAACTGTAGAGAGAGAGAGAGAGAGAGAGAGACAACTTTGTATCTGAAAACATTTCCATCAAAAGTGATAGCTATAGGGAATAAATGGACACTTGTAAAAGAGATTTAGCTGTCAACAATATGAACAAGGAATGTAATTTGAATGTATTGTACATTTCTGAATATCTCCGGTGGACATCCAGGACATATCTGTGCAAGTCCCCAAACCCAAAGACTCCTGATGCAACAAAATATCTACTGTGATTGATTGTAGAAATAGCAAACCTTCCATCATGGAAGAGGTTTCAAAGAAGAATATGTTTTGGAGTGAGTCGAGGAAAGTATAGGAAATTGTTGAAGCAAAATAAAGTCAATACTGAGAGAAAAGAGAAAGGAAGAGACAGGAAGAGAAAGAGAACCACAACTTCTTGCCGTAAATGTAAAGCATGTGTGTATACCTGCTAATAAAAAGAAGCCTAGTTTTGAAGACTTAATTCTTAGCCTCTTAATATACATTTGATCTTTATTTGAATGGTTTACAATTCTGAATATAATAGAGTCTGAGCTAATTGGCTGAGAATGATAATATCCTTTAAAACTAGCTTCTGGCATAATGTCCAGTCTTCTCCAGGCCTATAATTACTGATGTATATATGTGAGCAAGGAACTATGTGATTTAGTTGGGCTCAATGGGCTAGTAATAATACCCCTGATCAGTGTTTGAAATCCTCCAAGGAAGAATCCTGTATGAATAGCATGACTAAATTCTATAGAAAGCAGTGCTTGTAAGAAATAAAAGGAATAACAGAATACATGAACTCCATCATCAACTCTTATTTCAGGGAAAATGGGGAAAAAAAATGCAACCCTGCCAAGTATATGCCAGCTAATGTGATTCATTTTGGATATGAGTTAACACTTTAGCACACAGATGTCCAGATCCCGCATGATGTCTCTCACTTAATACTGGCTCATATCACTTAATGATTTCACTTAGTTGTGTGAAATCAAAATGCAAAACATTTAATTCCAAGTGGGAAATGACAGAAAATGCTAACAGAAAAGTCGACTTGGAAACTTGGGGAAGTAAGTTCTTTCTTACCTCAATGTCCTCAGCCCTATAATACGATGATTAGATTATGCCTGAAGTCCTCTCCAGCTCTAAAATCATATAAATGGCCAATTATGAACCACAAAATTACAAGTCTTGATTTAATAACAGTGTAAAGCTGGGGTCTTTAAACAGCATACCCAAATCAGCAAACTGGATAAAGTTCATCCATGATAAAGACGTAGGCCAGACTATTGACTCTGGGAATCCATGTCCTGTCCTCTAGTAGAAATAGCCACAATATGTTGCATGCCATTTAATAGAATCAAAATATAAGTACCGGGGATCCCTGGGTGGCGCAGCGGTTTAGCGCCTGCCTTTGGCCCAGGGCGCGATCCTGGAGACTCAGGATCGAATCCCACGTCGGGCTCCCGGTGCATGGAGCCTGCTTCTCCCTCTGCCTATGTCTCTGCCTCTCTCTCTCTCTCACTGTGTGCCTATCATAAATAAATAAAAAAATAAAAAAAAAGGAATCCTTGTATTCAAAAAAATATATATATAAGTACCAACAAAAGCACAGTCAGCTCATCTTATGATTTCTAATGAAGACATGCACAAGAAACTATACAGCCCGAAAATGTCATAAAATGTTGAATTATCCTGCAGAAAGACACACTACACAATTACTATAATTGATTGGGCAAAGAATGATGGCTAAAGGTACCACGCAAAAGGCAGTGGACTGAGAAAAAGTCAACTCAGAGACCAGGAGGCCATGTATGCACATGCCCCTTGTTAACACTGATAAACTCTTCCTAATAGAGCCAATTCTAAATTTTCAAAGCTATGGTTCATTGCTCCCCAGAGCTAGTTGTGGTCAGTTTGTATTATAACTGAAGTCCATCTTCATATGTCATATCAGGCCTTCTTTCTCTTTGCACTTTGCTTCTCTTGATAGTATAACACTTCCTTGGCAGATGCTCTGTCCTACAAAGTTCCATTCTTCTTCTGTGTCCATTCTGCTTTCTCTCCCATCACCACCACACAAACATATGCAATAAATGAGAACTGCTACTTCCAAGATAGCTTTTAATTCAATAGGCAATACGCCAATGCCAACACATAAATTATTTTCATAGAAAAAGAACATTCCACATTGGTCTGCCTTCTTAATTCTATAATACAACTTCCTTTCTTTTGATCTATTCTAGAGAGCTATAAGGCTGAAGCCATAGATATCATGAAAAAGCAATAAAGATATATAAATATTAGTAAATATTTAATTTGGTGCCTGGATGGCTTAGACAGTTAAGTGTCTGACTTTGGCTCAGTTCCTGATCTCGGGTCCTGGGATTGAGTCCCGCATAGGGTTCCCCACAGGGAGCCTGCTTCTCTTTCTCATCGAATAAATAAATAAAATCTTTAAAAAATTACTAGTAGTTTCATGCAATAAATTTCTAACATTTAGCATTTTTTTCCACTATGCCAATGTGAAACTCATTGACAATGGTATTCTAATGGGGATGTCGTTTAGCAGAATTTGATTATTGCTGCTAAGACTTCTTTGGAAAGGCAATACCTAAGTTGAGTCACTGTGCTCTACGTAGCTGGTTCTCAACCCTTCTGGAGGGTCTGAGAACCCTTCTGTCTCCTCAGGACACCTGAAATGATCAGACTTTGTGATACTCAAACACTAACAAGAGACATCAATGTAAAACCAGATTGCCAGCTCATTCAATTATATCCCATTTTCAGTGAGGAGCATTCTCTGTCTGCATATCAAGGTATCTGGGAAAACAAATTAAAAGCCTGCTTAGTGAGTATGGGCTTAAGGAAAGGGATGTGGATAATCTTTAAAGACGAGGTATCCTGGTCAGGGTAAAGCCAGCTCTATCCATGATTTGGACATACTATCTTTCTGGATAGGGTTGGATACAGAGTAGTCTGTTTCTCTATACCCTATTCTCTATACTTACCATTTTCTTTTTGTACACAACTTTCCCCCTTGTATCATCAATGACTGGAGTCTCACTGAAGTCCATTGAAAATATGAGAGACAGGGCACTTTGTGGGTAGCAATATTCTTAGAAATCTAGGGGCTCTCCTTTTGAAAGTCAATATTCAGTGGACTTAAACATCCATTATTTAGGGAACTATTGTTTTCTTCATATTATGTGCTCTAATCTTAATATATTTAAATAATCAGCTTTAGAATTATTGTAGTCTATCTATAATTTACTCATTGACTCAGCATTCATTAGGTGCTATTATTAAGTTTTTAAAATGTAGTAAGTTGTTAAAAAATATTTATTGAGGTCTTTCAATAGTGCAATGGAACCTGACCTGAGGTCAAGTTCTACCTCCATCACTTCTTGGCTGCTGATTCCTAGTCAGCTGTTTAATCCTCAGTTTTTAATTCTGTAAAATAGGTTAATACTCTTCTCATTGAATTAATTGTGAAAAGCAAATGAATATTTTATGTCAAAACTCTTTGTAAAACGTAATGTAGGTAACAAATGTCCGTTAGTGTTATCATTATCATAATTATAGTAGTAGTAGTAATCACAGAAGTAGTAATATCGGCCCTGTTGTATGATCCATTGGTATTTGCTGGAATATTTTTCTGATCCTTCTTGCTAATTTTCCTAATCTTCCATAAAAATTTTAAAAATGTATATAGTTGTCATATTTTAAGTAACTAAAATAAATCTTCAATTTATAAACTTAAATTTTCAATATGTATTTAAAAAGTGACATCAGCTCTGCCATTTTCAATTCTTTAATAATTGTTGTTGTTGTTTGATTTTGATTCCAACATCTTGAGTAGAAGAATATTGAACAGAACCTGACATATTAAAAGTGGTGTTTACAAGATCTTATTTGGTTGGAATAAAGATGAGTGACTAATCCAAGTGTAAAATGACAAGGATCTGGATAAGATAGAACACTGAAAAGTAACAAAATTTAATGAATTCAAAATGAACCACAAAATCTGAGAAGCTTAGTGGCAAGATTAAATTGGACGATGAGAGACAAATGTTAAATTACCAGGTAATATTGATTCCCTGAAGAATGGTAATATCAATGAGAGAAAGAAGGCATTTGAACAAATAAGCCATTTTGAGAAGGGGACATGGCCCAAGAAATAGACTTTTGTTCATGACATGTTGATGTTTGAGATGATGGTGATGGAATATTCTGTTGATCATATCTTAAAAGCAATTGGAAATATGGAAACAAATCAAAGATGAAGATGTAGCTTTAAGTGTGATAAAGTGGTAAATAATGATCGTGGCTAATAACAAATGGCTTACTATGTGACAGGGATTGTTTTACATGCTTTCAAAGTGCTAACTCATTTGATTTTCATATCAAATAGTATCTCCAATTTGCTGATGAGAATGTAAGGTACAGAGAAGTTAAATAACTTGCCTTATATGATACAGCTAACAAGTGGCTAAGGATGAGAATGGGTGAACTCTTTCAAAAAATGAAATAAAGAAGAGAAACAGAAACATTTAACATGGATGTGGAATTACTAAGGTCAAGAGTAAAATTTATATATTTATTTGAGAAAGAGAGACTCTCAAGCAGACTCCCTGCTGAGTGTAGAGCCCCATCCATATAGGGCTCAATCCCAGGACCCGGGATCACACCCTGAGCCGAAGGCAGACACTCAACCACTGAGCCACCCAGACATCCTGAAACTACTAGTAATTTAAAGTGAGACTTGGTTCTGTTTGATCCAGTAACCCAATAACTTGATTCAAATTCGAGCCTTTAATTCTCCTATCTAAAATATCTTTTGGGGCTCCTGGGTGGCTCAGTTGGTTAAGCATCTGCCTTTGGCTCAGGTCATGGTCCTGGGGTCCTAGGATTGAGCCCTGCATCAAGCTCGCTGCTTCTCTCCCTCTCTCTCTCTGACCCTCCCCCTCCCTCTGTTCATGCTCTCTCTCCATCTCTTCTCTCAATAAATTAATACAATCTTTAAAATATTGCTCATTCAAAATCTGATATCATTTTAAATGTCTCTTATGTAGCCATTTCAAATACCTTACTGCCTACTTTGGCCAACCAACCAGACCCCTCTCTTCAAAGACTTGTCATCTTTGCTCATTCTAGACACTTCCAAAAGGATTTTTAAAACTGTCTCTTGTGGAAATTTTTAATATTTTATTAGTTACTATAATATTACTATTTAAAAAAAAACAGTGCAATAAATCTCTATGTACCCATGAGTCAGGTAATTAACTGTTAGCCAGTCTGGAAGGATATCTTCTCCTCCTCCATGCTTAAATTCATCAAGGTCTATCTCAAATTCTGTGTTCTACAATGACCTTTCCCCCTAATTATTCCATCCCAAATTTGATCTATTGCCTTTCTAACCTTTTATTGGACAGTATTAGTGTTCCCATTGTGTTGTCTCATGAAGGTTTTTCTTTTTCCTGTTACTGTACTCTAGTATAAGCTTTTCTAGTATAAGCTTTCCTGGTATATGAGGGAGTGTCATATGCATTTCCTATGTAGAACCACATCTAATATAGTATGAGCTTCACAATAGGCTAACCTAAAAAGTAAACCCCATGAGCTGACTTATTACTACTTGGCAAAAAAAGGAATAGTGTCTAGAAATGAGTAAGTAATATCATTTTAGTGTTACAAAGGGCATCCACTTAAATTCACTAGCCAAAGGATCAGCAATCATGTCTCATTTTTTTCTAATAACTGCCTTTATAATTAACAGCTTGTACAACAGTAATATAGGTGAAATATATAAAATCTTTTTACAAGCACAAATAAAATTAGCCTTTATATTTAAAATGTTGTCTTTTGAAATAAAATAGTCTAAAATGATAGAGTTGACAAAGCCTAACCTATGACATTTAAGTCTAAATGTCTTCTTTCTTTTCTTTACGTGCGATTAATATTCAGGTAGTTCAACTGACATTGCCTAATGATTACAGAAATTATGAAAATGAAACAGAATTCAATTTTCCTGGATAGACTTTATACCCCATAGATGCTAATGATAGTTTAAAGCATTTGAACCTGAACTGGACATATGTATCTTTCTATTTGCTTGGCTATTTTAAATAGGATTTAAAACACTTTGGTGGAATCATTTAGAAATTTCTCAGTTGCAAATTACTTGGCACTGATTATTAATCTGCTAATCTTATATAAACATTATTCCCAAAACCATGCCAATGACTCTCAGGACCCTGACGTAAATTGTTGATTCAAGATACAGCTGGCCTTATTGCCACTATGAAATGGCCAGCGTGAACATGTAAACATGTGGCAAATGGATAGTCCACTCTTTCCACTTTCCCAGAATTTCCAATATTTCGAATCTCATTGAAGATTTCAGCAAAAGAAGAGTACAGTCATTTGGTGCTGAAATTAGTGCGTAAAGCCATAATTTTATATCCTAGGGATCTTCTGCATCATAGCATTTTACTAATAAGCTTCATTAATATTTGGCAGTATGTCTTTTATTTAAATGACTTGATGACAGTTTCAAAGGCAAAAACACTCTGGATAGCATTTTATTTTATGCCTGTTGTTGGAATGTGGACAAGAAACCAGTGTCGACTAGTAAAGCAGTAGCCAAGTGAAAATGGGCTTAAATTGAAGAAACGATAAGCTTATCAAAGGGCTGTTATTTTAAATGCCACCCTCTAGGAAAAGTACATAATGCAACCCTCATTCTACCATGTGACGTACTTTACTTGAGTTCATCATTCACATTACCAAAGATTAGAGGGAGAGGAGGATATAAAAGAAAATCTGACTTGGGCTTGCTTGCCCTTAGAAAGACCTGCTAATTAGCCTTTCAATTAAGTAAAGAGAAGGCTTTCAAGTCTTTGGTAACAATGAAATGAAAGTACATTAGCACATCCACTTCAGCTCTGTGCAGCAACACACAGAGTCTTCCCTTTGTTACCACACCAGTCCATTTGCAATTGGGTATTTTCACACTTTCTGATGCAATTTGTCCAATATGTGATTTTTTATTTTATTTTTTTATTCTTATTTTTTTTGGCCAGAACTGTTAGTTCTCTGAAAAGCCAAGTCATTTAAGGTGATGAATGGTTGCAAAAGTTATGCCATGTTAGATTAAATGTTACAGATTAAATGTTGGTTCTTTCCTTATATTGCGTTTATTTGTAAATAATCAGAAATGTATTATACATTTAAAACAGTATTTTAGCCTAAAGCTCACAATTTTCTACATTTTGAAATGATTGTATTACCAATCTGGAATGCTCAAAAATGGAAGGGGGGAAACATGGACCAAATGGCAAGGAAAAGGAACGAGTTTCTCTCTCGTGTTATAGTCCCATGTAGAATGCAAAGCAGAGCCTTTCAGAGGGATCCCCTTTTTCCTAATTCCCCCTTGTAAAGGAGGTCGGAGTTCATGGTACTTTATTTGGAAAAGGGGTTTCAAATTCTGAGTTGCTGACCAACTTCTAAGCATCTTGAGTTATTTTGTAAACTACCATAGAATGTAACTGCTGTTTTATTTGGAAGAGGTAAATCATGAAGCCACTCCCTTCTTCAACAGATACTCATTTATATCATAATTAACTGAACACCTGGCACATATGATCAGACACCAGGCTACACGTGGTGCCCTACCTTGGAGAGTCAAAGAACCATGTTCACTACCCCATGAAACTCTCTGTTCAGTAGCAGTGACAGTACAAAGATTCATCAGAGGAAGCAGAAATGCCCTTTAGCCAGTGGCGGACCAGGCAAAGTTTCATTACAGCAGTACCAGTGGAGTTGTGTCTGCAGGATTGTCTCTTGAAAGGCAGAGGCACATCCTGGATGAAGGAAATAAAATAAACAAGATAAAGATGAAAAAGCACATAGCATGTTAAAGGACTGAATAGTCAGGTTTGTCTTTAGTGTATGACAATTCATTTAATAAATATTTAAGTCTTATTATAAACAACCAGTCCCTACTTAAATTCCTGGGATAGGAACTCCTGGGTGGCTCAGCGGGTGAGCATCTGCCTTTGGCTCAGGTCATGATCCTGGGGTCCTGGGATTGAGTCCCGCCATCGGGCTCACTGTGGGGAGCCTGTGTCTCTGCCTCTCTCTCCCTGTGTCTCTCATGAACAAATAAATGAAATTAAAAAAAAAAAAAAAAAGAATTACTGGGATAAAACAGTTAAAAACAAAATGTTGGCTCCTGCACTAATGGAGCTAACAATCTGATGGATAGAGGTAGGCAAAAAAAATACAAATAGATCTGCAATATGATAGCAGAAGTGCTACTCTATTCCAGCCACATTCTTCTTACTGATGTTCTCCTGGAACTCATCAAGCATGATCTTGCCTCAGGACTTTGCATTTGCCATTCCCTCTGCCTGGAGCACTTATTGTCAAAACATTCACAAGGCTCACTTCCTTCACTAACTTCAGATCTCTATTTTTTTATTTTTTAAGTTTTTCTTTAAAGATTGTATTTATTTGCAAGAGAGAGTAGGAGCAGGGGTAGAGGGTAGAAGGAGAGGGAGAAACCGACTCCCCACTGAGCAGGGAGCCTGATGCGGGCTCAATCTCAGGACCCTGGGATCATGACCTGAGCTCAAAGCAGATGCTTAACTGACTGAGCCACCCAGGTGCCCCCAGATCTCTGTTTAAATAGCCCCCTATAAAAGAAGACTTCCTTATTAAGTAGCCAGCACCCTTCTCCCCTAACACATCCTATCCCCCTTCTCTGTTCTGATTTTTCACCATAGAATGAATTTTCATCTGGAATGCTCTTTAATTTGTTTATTGTCTCTCTCCCCCATGGTAAGTAAGCATCATGAAAGAAAGGGATTTTGCCTATCTTGTTTACTGCTATACTCTCAGTACCAAGGACAGTTTCTAGCACATTCAAGAAATATTTGTAGCATGAAGAAATATAATGAAAACCAAAGTCGAGTCAAGGTAGTTAAGTGAATGATATATTACTGTTTTATGTGGAGGCAGGAGAGTAACCTCACTAAGGAGGTGATATTTAAATTGAAACCTGAATAAAAGGAAAGAGCAAGCTGCACAACTAAGTAAAAAAAGAGCTTTTCATCCAAAGGAAACAGGAGGGACAAAGGCAAGTGCATCCTTGGCTGGAGTGGAAGAAGCTAAGTTTGAGAGTGATAGAATATATCAGAAAGATAACATGAGCCGTGCTAAGGGTCTGGATTTTATTTTAAATAAAAGGGGAAGCTGCAAAGGTTTGTTTGTTTGTTTGTTTGTTTGTTTGTTTGTTTGTTTGTTGCAGAACAGTGACACAATCTGACTTACTTTGAAAGCATCACCAGGCTACAGTGTGGAGAACAGGTTATAGCAAAACAGAAATAGGTAGGAAGGGAATAGTCCAAGTGGTTTAAACTGATGTGAGAGCAGAGATGTTAGATTCAAGATAGTTTTGAAGGTAGTGTTAACGGGATTTGCTCATGGGATACCAGATGTAGTAAAAGGGAGAAGTCAAGGAAGAATTCAGGGATTTTGACCAGAGCAACTATATAAATGGAGTTGCCATCAACTGAGGTGGGGAAGGCTATGAAAAGAGCAGATTGGACAAGGAGAGGAAGAGGAGGAATTAAGAGTTCGTCTTGGAGGTGATGAATTTGAAATGCCTTTTAGCTATCCCAGTAGAGATAATGAGTAGAGACTGGGATATTTAGTTTGAGTCTCAAGAGGAAGGTCGAGCTAGAAATATAAATTTGGAACTTCTCAGGGTATAGATGATATTTTAATCCACAAGAGTAGGTCAGAACGCTGAGAGAATTCGTGTTAATTAGAATAATACCCACTAACATTTGCATAGTCTTTTACCATTTACCAAGCACTTTTGCATTGACTGGAAAATTGTGAGAGTTAAGATTGAAAACCTCAGTTGGACTCGAAAAAGAAAAAGGCATGAAAGACTAAGACTAATATGAGAAGAATGGTGACTGCCCAGCACTTTACGACTGGATTTGGAGGATGAGGTTGATGAAGAGAATTCCAATTCTCTCACCTGAGAGATCATAAATATGTGGGGCTGGGTAGGGTGCATAAAGAGAGGTGATGATAACTATGATTTTGAATATGGTGAGTTTCTGGTGCTTTAAGGACCTCCAAATGGTATAGGAGAAAGAGCAAGCTCTTTAGCAAGGCCAAGCCCTGCTTATCCTTCAAGACTCAATTCAAGCATTACCTCTGCCAGGAAGTCTTCTCCTAGCCTCCCTGGTCTGAGTTAGGCTTCTCCTGTCTCCTCTGTGTTCTCCACCTTGGACAGTGCCTGAGACATATTAGATACTTGTGAACATGGATGGTTGAGTGGATGGGTGGATGGATGGATGGATGGCAGCAATGAGAACCCAACTAAAGCTGTTTACATTCGTTTACACTAATGGTTTTGTGAAGCCCAGAAGCAGAATAGAGAGAGCAGAAAATGACATTAAAGGTCATCTACAGCTGGATCTCAAATGGGATATTTTCCATATGAAGTATTTTTCACATCACCCAGCCAGCAGATTAGAACATTAAAATTTGAAACATTCACTGCATTAGAAGACTTGGTGACCAAATTAAATTCCCTGAGTGTTTTGAGATGAAATTAAATATGAAAAACTGCTCTCAGAATTTTTTTTTCTGTTTTAAGGGTGGGAACAAGGCATTTATTATAAAAATAAGAACTTTCCCATTGTCTACTGAGTTTGGCAACTGGATGAGTATCAATGAGAAAGGAGGTAAATTTAAAGTGGAAGGTAGCTATGCTCACTATTAAATCACTATACAAAGCTAAATTTAATCGCTTAACAGAAACTTGAACACTGGGCCCTCAGATTAAGTCTGATGCTCTTATCAACTAAGCTACTCAGGATAGATGGTGGTTAAGGGTACAGACTTGTAATGAGTAATAAGTCTTTGAGAGCTAATATAAGTATAATGCAGACAACAACATTGTATGATGATCATCAAACTTGCTAAGAGACTAGATCTCAATTATTCCAACCACTAAAAAGAAATGATAATTATGTGATGTGGCAAAGATACTAATTATCACTACCAGGGCAACCATATATAATATATAAATATATCAAAATAGCATGTTATACACCTTAAACTTACATAATGTTATATGTCAAATATGTTTCAATAAAAACTTAAATTAAGGGGATCCCTGGGTGGCTCAGCGGTTTAGCGCCTGCCTTCGGCCCAGGGCGTGATCCTGGAGTCCCGGGATTGAGTCCCATGTCGGGCTCCCTACATGGAGCCTGCTTCTCCCTCTGCCTGTGTCTCTGCCTCTCTCTCTGTGTGTGTGTCTCTCATGAATAAATAAATAAAATTTTTAAAAACTTAAATTAAAAATTAAAAAATGAAGTAGAAGAAATAAGAAGGGATCAATGAATCAACTTAACATTTGCTGTAATTAAATAAATATTCATTGAACACGTATTTTGTATCAGGCACTTTGCTTGAGGCTATAAATAAAATAATTGCCAAAATATCAAAACTCTCCTCCCAAAATTGTACTTAAATTCCAGTTAGTTAACATACTATGTAATACACATTTCAGGAGTAGAATTTGGTGATTCATCACACACATGCAATACCCAGTGTTCATCATAACAAGTGCCCTCCTCATACCCACCACAATTACTTTGTTCTCTGTAGTTGAGTCTATTTCTTGGTTTGTCTCTCTCCACGCTCCCCCCACCAAATGTTCATTTGTTTTGTTTCTTAAATTCCACATAAGAGTGAAATAATATGGTATTTGTCTTTTTCTGACTGACTTATTCCCGTATAAAAGCTCTCCTCCCCAATGAAGCTTGTAGTCTAGCAAATATGATAGTAATAACTGCTTACACTTAGGCAGCTTTCACTAAGTGCCAGACTCTGCTCAGTGCTCTAAGTGTATGAAGATCATTTAGTCTTCATGATAACCCTGTGAATAGGAAGGCTACTGTTATCCCCATTTTACAGATAGGGATACTTAATCGTAAAGATTTTAAATAACTTGCTCAAAGTCACCTAGCCTGAAAGCAATGAGGGTAGGACTGGAATTCATGTAGTCTGGCTCTGGAACTCATAGTCTTAAGCACCACACTATACATATATAAATATAGCATACTTATTTTTTGCAAAGTTAGGAATGTAGCATAAAGCTGGTACGGTCGATATTGGAAGTGAATGCCCAGGAAGTTAGTAAAGATTTCACATGGCAAAGGAAAAAAAATGAAAAGATACCAACTAATGAGCCTAAATATAATAGTGAATAGGAAACAAGAGGAGAAAGAAAAACCAAACTTGAGTGTAAAAGATCTGTTTCACAGTAACTTTTCAAATTATGTCTGGGACAGAAATGTCCTGCATTCCAGAGGGAAAGCATAAGCGGACTGGTGTTGCATTATAAGTCTCTGAGTGGTTCTTGTGTTCCCGGAAGCACTAGTATGCCTGGACCCACCGTGTGCATGGATGAATTTTCAGCACAGTGTTCTTTTGGAGAATATGTTTGTGCTGTGGGTGTCTTAGGAGCATTTGTGTCAGAGGCACTTTGTTGGGGATTCACTGCCTGACTGTGCTTTGGAAGTTTCCTCTGAAATCCATTGATCTTTCTTGAAAGCTTCATATTTCTTTCATTGGCTTCCATTCCAGCTCCTGGTTACTAGCTCCAGATTTTTCTTATATAGTACTTTCAGGTCTGGCATCTTAAAGCTACAGAAGCCAGAACAGTTCTGTATTTCACATATTGTTTCTTCTTCTTCTTTTTCTTCTTCTTCTTCTTCTTCTTCTTCTTCTTCTTCTTCCTTCTTTCTTCTTTCTTCTTTCTTCTTCTTTTCTTTCTTCTTCTTCTTCTTCTTCTTCTTCTTCTTCTTCTTCTTCTTCTTCTTCTTTTCTTCTTCTTCTCTATCAGCATCCATGAAAATACAGTATCATCATGAAATGCTGGGTGTCTGGAATCACAATGACCAATTTGACCCCCAACCCAATCACTCATTGTATGAACAATCTGACCCTCAGTTTCTGTATCTTTAAAATGGACATAAAACCAATTCCTATCTGTTACAGTTATTGTGAGAATCAGTATTGACAGAGCACGGAGTAGACTGGCACAGTACATTTCAGCCATCATCACCATAACTTGATCATTTGTGATAAGCACGCCTCCCAATTAGAAGCAGGTAAAACCCCATTAAAAAGCGGGAGGTAAAATTTTGATATTCTTTTCCAAGTGACTTGAAAATGTGCTTTTAGTGAAGAAAACCTGTAAATGCATAGGAGAACAGCTAGAAGGTTTATAATGCAGTTGCTCTCAGGTGTATGGTGTTTCCATGTAAAGTATTTCTGCCATGTTCCCTGGGGAATTAATTCCTTCCTTCATGCTCAGTATTCACCGGTTTAAGTTTGGAGAGTACAGAAAATAGTTTTTGCATATCAACTTCTCCACCCAGTTTTGGTTCCTTTGTTCAGTAGAGTGTTGATTCCTACCTGTGGGTGGGCACGGTGTTAATTACCGATTGCAACCATGGGCTTGTGGAGGGCATCTCCTAAGCTTGCTTTTCACTCATATAAAAATTCGTTGAGAGGTACAACATGAAATTTCAAAATACTGTATGGTGATATTTTCAGCCTTTTTCAATCGGAGGCTTCTAAATTATTTGAGCGATGATTGTCTTTGACAGTCTGGTGAAGCCTATGAATTCTTCTGGAACTAATATTTTTATTTTTTATTTTTATTTTTATTTTTTTAAAGATTATATTTATTTATTCATGAGAGACATTTTTTTTAAAGATTATATTTATTTATTCATGAGAGACACACATTTATTTATTCATGAGGAGGGAGGGCAGAGACACAGGCAGAGGGAGAAGCAGGCTCCATGCAGGGAGCCCGATGTGGGACTCGACCCTGGGTCTCCAGGTCGCGTCCTGGGCCTAAGACAGACAGCCAACTGCTGAGCCACCCAGGCGTCCCTGGAACTAATATTTTTAAATGCATACAATTAAATCATAAGACAACAAATATATTGATATATTAACCAAATGCTTTTAAAACACAGATCTGTGATGTAGTAGCATTTTTTCATTCCTTATTTATTTTAAAATACTAAAATCTAGCAACACATCTAATTACTACTGTAATTTCAATAGTGATAAACATAAATGTTATTTCAAGATATCTGCAAAAACTATAATATAATATGAAATTACCTGTGTTTCCTATGGGTGCTATACTACTGTTGTTTATTGTAAGCATTTATCATAAAATGAAGTGCTATAGTTCTATTACAAGTAACTGAAAATCAGGATGTAATTGTTTCTAATCCAAGTTCACAGATGCCCTGAATTTAATCCAGAACCCCAGATATAGATCTCTTGATATAAAAGAAAATCTTTAGTCACTTTGTGTTGAATATACTGAAATACAAAATTGCCACACTTTTTAAATTGTCATTGTTTAAAAATAAAAAAATAAAAAATAAAATAAATTGTCATTGTTTTTAATACACATCTGAATTATATTACATTTGTCTTTGCCATTTAAAATGCTATGCCCTGGGGCAGCCCCGGTGGCTCAGCGGTTTAGGGCCACCTTCACACCAGGGTGTGATCCTGGAGACCCCCAGGATCGAGTCCCACCTCGGGCTCCCTGCAGGGAGCCTGCTTTTCCCTCTGCCTGTCTCTGTCTCTCTCTCTCTCTTTGTGTCTCTCATGAATAAATAAATAAAATCTTTAAAAAAATAAAAAATAAATAAAATGCTATGCCCATATTATAAAAATAGACAAAACCGGAAAGGATTAGAAGAACGACCTACCTAATGTATTCCCCGTTAGGGTGCTTCACACTTCTTTCCAATTATTCTGTAACTGCCATAAGCACATTGTGCACATGATTTTGTATCTACTTAAAACTAAACATTGTTATCATGAGCATTTTTCACATTGTTCTATAATGTTTTGCAACCATTAATTTTCATGGTTGTATGATATCTCTTTTCTCACTTGCAGGCACTTCTTACTGGTTGCAGCAGGGTTGCTGTTAGGAGCAGCAGATTTCCATAAAGGGTGCTGCTTAAACTTTCTATGTGTTTATATTTAAATAGGACTAATTCTTTAAGTAAGCAACCAATAAAAAGTTATAAAGATGTCTTAAACTTTTAGAGCTTGTCATATATTATCCCACTTTAATCATCACAAATGAGCCTTTGTTTTCTTTTTAATAAGCCTTTTATTTTAGAACAGTTTTAGATTTACAGAAAAATTATGAAGATGGTACCCATTTACCCCATACCTAATTGGCCTTATTATGAATATCTTATGATATGGTACATTTGTTACCCCTAATGAGCCAATATTTACTCAGCATTTATTTTTTTTTGAGCAATAATACAATATTTTAATTTAGTAAGAGGTTTTAAATTCCTATATATCTTATTACATATCTCTAAATCCTCCCTTTCCCTCTTCTTAGTTTATACAAATTTTATTTTATTTTTTGTCTTGTTTTTGTTTTTATTGAAGTTTTATTTGCCAATATATACTATAACACTTAGTACTCAGATTTTCTTAGCTTTCACCTAATGTCCTTTTTCTGTACCAAGATCCCATCCAGGACACCACATAACATTAAGTCATCATGTCATCCCTCCTTAGGCTCCTCTTATCTGTGATAGCTTTTAAGATTCTCCTCATTTTTGAGGACCTTGACGACTTTGATGAGTACTGGTCAGGTATTTTGTATAATGTCCCTCACCTGGGATTTGTCTGAAGTCCTCCTCACGATTTTACTGGGGTTATGGATATTTTTGAGGAAGACCACAAATGTCAAGTGCCATTCGCATCACATCATATCAAAAGTATATGTACTGTGAACATGATATCACTTGTTGATATTAATCCATATCACCTGGCAAATGTCAGGCTTGCCTGACTTCCCCTCTAGAAGGTTATTCCCTCCCCGTTTCCATACTGTATTCTTTGGAAGGAAGTCATTTTGTGTGTCCCACAGTTAGTGGAGTGGAGAGTCATGCTCATATAACTGCATAAACTACTTGTAATTCTCCTGCATGGGTATCTGTCACAAGCCTCCTTTAATGTATGATGAAACCAAGGTTTAGAGAGATTAAGGAACTAGCCCAAGTTGTTTAGCCTCCTGTCCTTTCACCTGCTTTTCATAGCACTCGTAGAACACTATTCCTTCCATAAATATACCTTGCTGTGCTTTGCTGGGTGAGCTTTTTCCAAGCTGACTGGGCTGTTTGTGGCTGCTCAGCAACAGTTCCTAGATTGACCTATCTCAGGAGATAGATATTCATTCTGCAAATGTCATGTGCTTATTTGTTTTTTGGGTTTTTTTAAAGATTTTATTTATTTATTCATGACAGACACAGAGAGAGGCAGAGACACAGGCAGAGGGAGAAGCAGGCTCCCTCCCTGCAGGGAGCCGGACCATGGGACTCCATCCCAGATCTCCAGGATCACACCCTGGGCTGAAGGTGGCGCTAAACCCCTGAGCCACCCAGGCTGCCCTCATGTGTTTATTTGAAATATTTTGTTCTCTCTAATGTCCAAGCAAATATTTCCAAAACTACTAGAAATTACTCAATTTTGAAGGATGAGAGAGGAAAAAAGGACTGAGCCAATTCCTGCATTGATAAATGACATTCTGCTTCTCTAATTTATTGACCAAAAAAATGTATATGTACCAAACACTACTCTATACATAAGGCAAGCCACAGTGAATGGAATATTTTAGTGGTAGAGAGAGCCTTCTGAGTGTGTCAAAGGTGCTATGATGAAAAATAAACCAGAATAAGGAATAAAATGCAGAAGGAAGGCCTCTCTGAGGGCAGGGCATTTGAACAGAAACCTAAATGATATAGGCAAGGCATACCAGGCAGAGAGAACAGGAATTTCAAAGTGCCTCACGATACACTATGCTTGGTCTGATAGAAGAACAGCAAGGAAGCCAGTGTAGCCAAGGCTGGTCATGGAGGACCTTGTGGGCCATACATAGTAAAGCTTCTGGATTTTGTTCTAAACATAATGGGTAACCATTTAACAGAAGAATAAAGTGATAAGATTTGCATGTTTAAAACATCATTCTGGTTCCTGTATTGAGACTGGACTATCATGAGAAAAGGAAAAGCAGAGACCAGTTAGAATGCTATTAGAGTAGTAGGCAAGAGATCATACTAGCTGGGACAAGGGGAGTGGCAGTGGTGATGGTGAGAAGTGAGTAGGTTAAGTATGTATTTTGAAGGTATCCGTGACAGGATTGACTGAAGGTTTTATGGACACTGGGAGTAAGAAAGGGGGAGAAACTAGAGATGACTCAGAAGTTTTTGTCCTGAATGGTAGTACCAATTACTGTCCTGGAGAAAATAGTAGAGCTTGAAGTTTATTGGAGAGATTGTGCCTGGAGATACAGATTCGGGGGAGGGTCATTGACATATAGATAATGTTGAAATCCATGAGAACAGATGAAATAACCCGTGGAATAGGTATAAAAGAGAAGAGAAAAGGTCCCAGAGAACAGATACAGAAAAAGACACTCAGAGAGCAATCATTGAGATAGAAAGCCAGGAGAATGTGGTGTCTTGGAAACCGAGTGGAAGACTTGCTTGAGGAAGATAGTGATCAATCATATGAGATAAAGCTAAGGAAGGTGAATAAGACCTTGCATCCTCAGTGATCATTTGAAATTTTCTTAATTTGGGTGGAGGCCATCTTGGCTTCAATGGATGAATATTCTCATATCAAATTCGCAGGGTATTTTTTCTCACATTGTCTTAGGAGACAAACTGAGGCACATTTAGAGGTGTATTCACGTAGTCTGGTCAGTCTTATGGTTACAAAGTAGACAAGGACATACAGATCAAAGATGGAAACAGCTGGAAAAGAAAAAAAATAAAGTCAGGTCTGTCAACATTATCTTTCTGATACTCTTATTTTCTCTAAACTAGCAGCATGGATACCATCCTTGAGCTAGTTGTTACATTATCAAATAGTATGGTCAACTATATTTACATAAATATGAAAGTACTGTGTAAAAACTAAAAGCCATAGAGTGGAAAAGGGTACAGGTAGAAAGGTAAAGTAACGTGAAGGTTATTATTTTGTCATTGACAAACAAAAGATATTCAACAGAAATAAAATGGGTGACTGCCTATCTTTGAAAAATATTAATGTATTCTATTTTGATGAGTTAGAGTAATTGAAGATGCGTATATCTCATACAGAAATGTTATTTCAGGACCTTGTTTGTTATCAAGCAGTATTTGATATAAAATATCTATCCAATTGGTCTTACTAGTTAAAGTACCAGAAAACTTCATTAAATACAACTCAACCCTTTCAGTTTGATCACCCTATAACTGAACAGTGTAAGTTCCTTAATGAGGGGAACCATGCTTTATATTCCTCATAGTACTTAGTATAGTGCTGAGCACATAGTAGAGGTTCAATGAATTGGTTGGTTGGTTAGCTAGTTAGCAGTTTGGTTGGCTGGTTGGCTGACTGATGGCATTGAGGCAAGATTTCAGCTCACTAGTAAGCAGTTAAAAGAGAAACACTGTATCTGCTAAGTGTTTCCAAACTTAACCTTAACCTTTTCTGTCTAAGGAAGATTTTCTTCCTTAGACAGAAAATGTTTTCAAATGTGAAGTTTATTCATCCAACAAACATAGGTCCCTTATGGTATTGGATTCTGACACAGAAATGAATATGAAATGCAGAACAGGATTAGGACCTTTAGACTTCTAAGGCATTGAGAAAACAGTGGCCCTTGTATGGAAATCAACATAGAAATTATGCTAAGTAATGAAACCAGGATGAGAATATCCTAACAAAGTTCTTGTTTTTTCCTTGATGACTATTTTGAGATTCCCCTTATTTGGAATACTAAAAATCAAATTCTTTCTTCTAAAATTTTATGTTCAAGGTTCTATGCATAGTCTATTGGTTAACTCCACAATAGTGATGTAGAATCCTCCCCCTGAAAGTTCATAGTTTAGCAAAAGAAACACAAGTATTAAAATTAAAGGACAATGTAAGAAGAATTATACATAATTGAAATACTTACAAAGTGCTAGTAAAACAGAGGAAATGGCAAACATTGCCAAGAGAATTAAAATAAGGAACCAGGGAAAAGAGAAAGCAACGAAAAAAAGAGGAGAGATGTGTGTATTATCAATAGAACTTAAACAGTACATAATTACTTTAATTTTGAATTAACATTATTATTCTGTTTACATTGATGTTTAATGGGAAGATATGAATAATGGATTAAATTTGGAACAAGGCATGGTCTTATTATTTAAACATTATTTTTCATGTAACCTATTATTACATTGTCATGTTAAATTTATGTGTTGAATCTGCCTGTCTCATGGTAGAAGAATTCCCACTGAAATTATCCTTTCCATGAAATGAGCAAAGCATTGCTGGATTTACAGTCCTGGCAATGATTCCTCTTCTGTTTATTTAGTGGTTTCATGCATTTGGGACAATATACTCACACTGAAAATTCAGTCACTGGGATTTTTCTTAACACTTATTTCATGGAAATGAAGATGATGGTATTTATAAGTAGTTTCGTCTCTTTCCCTTGTCTAAATGATCATTTGGGTGCTTTGGGTTTTGTTGAGTCTGGAGTACATGCTGATCGGAAGATGTTTTAGACACCTCCTCTCAAATCCCCAAATTGTGAAAATAGAGCAGATAACTACCTAATGCTTTTTTGATGCTGAATCTGTAGTAGTTGTCAACTAGAAGTCACATCTACTCTCTACTCTCTACTCTCAACTAGAAGTCACATCTACACTCTACTTAACATGGATTTGCTTTTTATACAACAAAACATATAATGTATATAAAACATTATAAAAAATAAATAACACTTTTTTAAAAATTTTTATTTATTTATGATAGTTACAGAGAGAGAGAAAGAGGCAGAGACACAGGCAGAGGGAGAAGCAGGCTCCATGCACCGGGTGCCCGATGTGGGATTCGATCCCGGGTCTCCGGGATCGCGCCCTGGGCCAAAGGCAGGCGCCAAACTGCTGCGCCACCCAGGGATCCCCTAAATAACACTTTTAAATGATTTCTGTGAAACCAAAATTAGTATTCTAGCCTAAAGTATGATTACAGGAAGAAACTGTATAGTTATAGTCTACACTACAGTCCTGTCTTGTGTCCTTAGGAACTATATTGTTGAAAAATCACTCAAGTGACTTTTGAGAACATCTTTAATTCATTTATGCAGGTTCCTTTATGACTTGGAAATAAAGATTTTTGAAAACTAATACTTCTCCTTGTTCTTTTAACCACACTCTTCCATGCTGTCTGTCTAGTACGGTAGCCTGACCTCAAGCCTTAGAGATTATCTGTTCCAGCCCCTTCATTCCTTCTTGATCTACTTGATATGTTCCTCCTCCGTTAGACCCAGAGTTTCCTACCGTGAACTAGACATTCTGCCTTACAAACACCCTACACCTAGTCTGCTCTCTCGACAACATCTCTGCACCCTGAATTCTTGGTCTGGGCTTTAGCTGTTTATCACCTCATTTCCCAAGCTAGAAGCTAAACAGTGGTTCCCAAAACTTCCCGTTCTGTCTTAACTCCACATTCAGTAAGCCTAGATAATTCCTCTTCAGAAATCCTCCTTCAGGGTCCCTGGCTGGCTCAGTCAGTAGAGCAGGAGAGTCTTGGTCTAAATGTCCTGTGTTCGAACCCCATGTTGGACCTAGAGTTTAAAAAAAAAAAAAAAAAAAACTCCCCTTCTCTTTCCTTAGCTGCTGCCCAGGACCTCGCTGCAAGTTAACTCCATTCTGTGCTGCAGACCCCAACTTCATCTCCAGATTGCTTTATCTTTAAAACAAAGCTGATCAGCCCACTTCCCTCATAAAAAACCTCTGAAGCTTATGGGGGATTTTAAGACAAGCAAAAGCGATCCCTTAGTTTGGTGGCATACTGTGTCTTCCATTATAAAGTCACAACTTACATTGCAGCCTAATATGGCACTGATTCCATTGCTGCTACAATGAACTCTCTCAGCTCCTCTTTCATGAAACCCGTCCACTTGGGTACAAACCCCACACAAGCTCTGATGTTCACAAATCCTATTTCTTTTATTCTGAACCATTCACATCTCACAATACCATTCTTCGCCTCATTGCCAGTACCTGATATCATTTCTTCCTGACCCCATGGTTCTTATTCTAGTTCCCATCTCCTCCTCCTTCACTTTAGGGGACCAATCCTTGGTACTGCTTCTCCAGCTATGAGCTCTGGCGTCTTTCTTTTGTTGGCCTTTCCAGCAAATGTTTTACTGTCAATACCTTCTCCAGAACCTCATAGCACTTCATCTCAGCACAGATCTTCATTACTGCCACCATCTTCAGACATACCCCAATCCTGCAGGTGAAATGCAGACCACACCTTTGCTTTGCGGAGGCAAAAAGGAGTGCCCATTCTTAGAATTCCTTTCCTTTGTAACTTGCCAAGTCCCTATTGAGGACACAGACTTTGTCAATTCTTCTATGACACTTGAATCTCCTGGATAGTAGGTCATCATATTCTTTAATGTGGGCTCTCCAGAAATTTCATCAGATAGTCTATAGAGCACTTACCCCTTTGGATTGTAAAATATCTGACTTCCCTACTGCATGTTGACCTTCTTGTGAACAAGACTAATATCTTAATGAAGTGTATATATTTGTAACTTCCCTTAAATCCTCTTTAGAATAAGACAAAATATGGGAGTAGCCAAGGAGGAAGGGAGAAAGGGAGAGGAAGAGACGAAAGAAATTGTATTTCTTATAGAGAATTGCTTTTGAATATATATATTTTTTATTTTGACCCACAATAAGGAATACATTGTATACCATGAACCCAGTACACACATGCCTACACACATGGGCACACGTGCACACACACACACAACTGATACAAAAAGTTTTGCAGGATAATATTTAGCTTACAAATGCAGCGCACTATATTTCATTATTTTTAACACTGATATAGAGCTACTAAATTGATTTTTTACAGCAATAGTACATTGCAATTACTTAGAGATCTTTATCTTTATGCCTGAGCTCCAGCCCCAGAGATTCTGACTTAATTGGTGTGAAATGTAGCCTAAGATTAGAAGTCTTTAAAGGCCTTCCAGATATTTCTAGTATGTAAGGTAGGGTATGAACTGCAGGCCTGGAACCTTGCTACTGCAACTATGACCATAAACTGGGACATGGCATCATTTCAGAGTTTGTCAGAAATGCAGAATCTTGGCCCTCACCCCAGATGTCCTGATTAGAAATTGCGTTTTCACGAGAGAACCTAGTGATTTGCAAGCACATTAAAGTGTAAGTTGGACTGCTCACTTTAGAGCACCGGGAGGCAGTTATATATCATGGCTGGGAGTGCAAGCGGTGGTGACCGTGGGCAAGTTACTCACTGCTCGGTTCCCCTCTCCTAAACAAGGACATAACAGTATTACTTCCAGGAAGAATAACAGTATTCTATCCAGAAGGTTCTTGGGAGTGTCAAATCAGATAGTATCTGGCATATAACAGGGATAAAATAAACACCGTCTATTTCTATTTATCCCCAGTACCAGCAAGATGGTTGGCAAATAGTAGGCACACCAAAAATTGTGCTATTCACTTACAGAGACTCAGAGAAGTGAAATAGTTCACCAAAATTATGTAACTAGTTTACCAAAAATCTAAGAATACAAAGGAGTTCTAAGAATGGATTAAAATGTCTATTCTACTCCCATGGCCAGCAGTTTCTAAATTTGTGAGATTGTGGTATTTGTTGGAGTGCAAGTTTCACTAAGCAACCCTGCGTAAAATTGTGCTCTGGAAAGAATGGCCTCGGTGAGTTCATTTTGCCCGGGCTCATAACAGCTGTCTCATAAGTTCTCAGGTACTTGCAGGCTCTTAAACCATTTTGAGTGTCCATAGCTGCTTAGCCAAAACTTGTTTATTCCTCCAGCACCTAGCCCATATCTATCAGTATTTAAACTGTGAAGTGTGCTTTTAAAAACTGTAAACCATTTTATTCTTCATGTGTATTTTCTGTACTTATTTCTACAGTGGAATTCAGAACATGATTTTGCCCAGATAAATTCCTGGCCATTGATTCAAGCAATGATAGTTTTGTAGGGGAGCAAGAAGATCCTTCTACCGTATAATCATGGTTCTTTAGTTAATGCGCCTACAAGTGATTGCTTCTGCTCCCATTTTGATGACAAGCAGCCACATTTCTCCACTGATGACCAAATCCCAGTTGGAGCCAAATTAGAACTCGTGTCCTGCGCTAGTGAGCTACACCATAGCTCAGCAAACTATCTTAGTCCCTCTTGCCTGAAAAGCCATGTCTGAATCAACTAGGGAAAAGATACAGAAAGAGACTATGCTACTACTTCAGACGATCAGCTAAACACAGATAAATACATCTCATTGATTTCTGGCCAAATAGACCTGACCAGTTTTTCTAGAAAGGAAATGAGGGTTTCTCTTGAAAAGAGGAGCTACACTTTCTCTAGCCCAAACACTGAGAAGGTGGAGTAGGAAGGAGTGGATGCATGAAAAAAGGAGTATTTGGCAAAAGTTCCCAGGGGTAGAGCGGCCCAGACTGGATAGCAATTTAAAGATAAAACTCCACAGTTCTCTAATTATTTAAAAATAGAATTGGCTGATTTTCAGTTTTAAAATGTCAAAAGAGAACTAGAAACTGGTTCTTAAAAAGTACATTTAGTCAGCAAGAGAGCCCAGGCTGAGCATCTGGCTTAAAAGTACAGCAACCGGGATCCCTGGGTGGCGCAGCGGTTTGGTGCCTGCCTTTGGCCCAGGGCGTGATCCTGGAGACCCGGGATCGAATCCCACATCGGGCTCCCAGTGCATGGAGCCTGCTTCTCCCTCTGCCTGTGTCTCTGCCTCTCTCTCTCTCTCTCTGACTATCATAAATAAATTAAAAAAAAAAAAAGTACAGCAACCAGGTGAATTACAGCCTAAATTAAATGACCCTCAGGGCGTTTTAGCTGCAGCTAGGAGAGGAAGAAGAGAGAGGTCAGGTAAGAACTGATGAACCCAAAGTGATAGGCGTGAGCCCAACTGAAGGGGAACTGACCCATGGTCCCTTGTGCATCCTTCTGAGTGGGGAGAAAGTCAGTCATTGTGTCGTTCTGTGTGTGTGTGTGTGTGTGTGTGTGTGTCCATGTCCAGAGTGTTCCACTGAGGCTATGTTTATAGTTTAAGTGAGCACAAGCACGGTGCAGACAAAATTCTTGCTCTATTGGCTCCAATAGCAGGAACTGTCATTATCTAAAGATACAGTGCTTAACTACTATCAATAGATTAGATACTGAAAAGTATTAAGACTTGCCTCATTAAAAGAAAAAAAAAAAAAAGACTTGCCTCACACAGGACACCTGAAGGTGTTATCAAACCCAACAGCTGCCCTAACCACCAGCTGAAAAATGGTATGACTGTAGGGTTCAGAATGGCTTCTGGGAATTTAAGCTGGAAGCAGAAGGATCTCTTGGGTAGGGCAAAGTGTAACAATGCCCAGTGCTCCAATATGTGGTGTTGCAGGAGTAGGTAGTCAATGTGATTTGGGGTAGCCATCTCCCTTGTGGAGAAGGAAACAGCTCCTCTAGTTAAATCTGAGGTCTACTGCCCTATGATCAACCCTCAAATGCCCCCTTCACGAAGACAAATTTTGGTGGTGGGAGGTGTGAGGAAGTGATGGTTGATTGAAGTGGCAGTTAATAGTGGATGCCAAGTTCGTGTCTGTCTTCTTTAAAGTTAAAGCCAGGAAAGGATAGGGAAGAGCCACTGAACTTCAGCTTTTATAGCTTCTAATATATTGTGTTATATATATAATATATTGTGTTATATATATATGTATAATATATTTCTGCAAAGTGCAGAAATCTCTTTCAGAACTCTTGAAAGACGTTCATCCCACCTCTTCAAATATATCTAATGAAGGTGGAAAGGAAGTTGATACCTAAATTAAGTACTTACTGTGTGCCAGTGTCTATAATCTTATTTAATCCTCACCAGAGTCCTGTGAGATGTAAGTTTTATTATCTCCATTTAAATAGGTCACAAAAATTTGATAGAGACTTTGAAGTAGTTCTAAGGACACTCAGCAGGAGGTGGTGGAGCCAGGTCTGTAGGACTCCTACGTCCATCCCTGAAAGCCTTGCCACAGAGTAGGGACAGTTATGGACCACAGCAGCGGCATCTCTGGAGCTTACTAGAGATGAAGACTTTCAAGCCCCACCCCAGACTGACTGGATCAGGAGTTGCTTTTTATCAAGATCTCCAGGTGACTTATGCAAACTTGAAAGATTGAGAAGCACTGCTCTAAAGCTCTGAGGCTTTGCCCACCACCCTGCCACATGAGATGGTTCCTCCCAGTATGGCAGACTCAGAACTGCTCAGTGTTCTTCCTTAAATTGAATCAAAATCTCCTTGCTTGAGACCTTTACCTGATGTCCCTCAAGGAATCATTGGAGTGTCATTTTTTTCTACTCTTTCATTTTTTTAAAAAATCTAAACTCAACTTTTTATATCTACACCTATTACATTTTATCTTCTGGTTCCAGTCTGCATTTTCAAATGGAAGATCTTTTCTAATTTTTATTCACTTCTCCCAGATTAATAAATTACAGATTTAATAGACATACTTTCTTGTTATTCATTCAAGTATGATCTATTGGGCAGCTTGGGTGGCTCAGCGTTTTAGCGCTGCCTTCAGCCCAGGGTGTGATCCTGGGGATTGAGTCCCACATCAGGGTCCCTGCATGAAGCCTGCTTCTCCCTCTGCCTGTGTCTCTGCCTGTGTGTGTGTGTGTGTGTGTGTGTGTGTGTGTCTATGAATAAATAAATCTTTTTTTTAAAAGTATGATCTATTGATGATAGATGATAGATAGATGATAGATGATAGACACATTAAATGCAGTCACACTTAAGAGTCCAATGTCATGGTGATGTTAATCCATTTATCAAATATGTGGGTTCTCCTATTTAAGAAACTATAAATGGTGGTTGCCAGGGGCTAGAGAGGGGGAAATGGAGAGGCATTAGTCAAAGCATTCAAAGTTTCAGTTATACAAGATATGATCTACATTAGAGCAGAGAGCCTATTGTTAACAATGCTGTATCATATACTTTAAAATTTGCTAATAGAGTAGAACTTATGTTAAGTCTTCTTATCATAAAAGAAATAAATAATTTTCTGTATACAAAAATGATAAATAAGGAGATAACTTTTGGAGATGATGGATATGTTTATAGCATAGATTGTGGGGATAGTTTAACAGATGTATATTTATCTCCAAACTGATCAATTTATATACATTCTGTATGTCAGTCACACTTCAATAAAGTGTTTTAAAAAAAAAAGACTATAAACTATCCTGAGGTATTTTCCAGGCAATATTTCTCCAACCTTTTTCTATTAAGGATTTTTCATTAGATGTCTTGCTGAACTCTATGTCTTTGGAATTGTCCTAATAACTAAGTTATTTATTAACTAAGAATGCTTAATTTTTAGTCAACTCATGCTGGCTGCTAGTAATTGTCCATTTCTTTTCAAAGTACTCGTGAACAATTTTTCTAATAATCTGCTCTAAAAGAGTCACAAGTCTTGCTTACCTATTTATGATTTCTAGAAACATTTTCTCCTTTTAAATAGTGGGCCACTTACCTGGCTTTAATATCCCAAGATTTCTCCCATTCAGTTTCATTTCTTAAAGAATTCTCACTGTGAGTTCTTTCAAGAGAATAAATTCAGAATACTTGGAATCACAGGATATGAGCCTAGTACCATTTAATTGCTTTGAGCAACAGTCATTACTCAAAGCAATTTATCTATTCTATAAAATACCCATTCTATAAAGTAGACATCATAATCTTCCTGATAAAAGATGGTATATGAGAAAGTATTATATAATAAACTATAAAGTATGTACTATGGTGCTGGAACAACATTATAATATAATTAGTATCCTGAAGACTTAAACTCCTTTAGTGGTTGACACACTCTAACTTTAGTTTCCCCTGTGTTGGTTCTGATGCTACCTGGAGTCTCTACGCAAATTCTTTCCAAAGGCTGGCAGCCAGTGCTATTTCCGTGACTTGCCCTTAGGTCGAAGGTTGACAAACCATGACAACCTGGGCAAATCTGGCCCACTGCCTAGTTTTGTAAATAAAGCTTTATTGCAACAGCCAAACTCACTCATTTACATATTGCCTGTGACTGGTTTTGTGCTCTAATGGCAGAACTGAGTAGTTGCTACAGACATCATACATCTCTTAAGCCAAAAATACTTACCCTCTGGCTTTTTCCAGAAAATAATTTTCTGATCCTTGCCTCAGACTATACCCTTTAGAAAAGAGGGACTTTGTGATAATTTTCTGTACACAATTCCTAATCAAGCTCTGTGCTTAAGGGCTAAATAAATTCATTTTATAATAATCCCTTTAACAGGATCTTGTGACCTAAATGAAATTGTATTCTAAAATGAAATAATGCAAAATGATTTGATAAAGCTAGATCAATTAGAATATTTAGCTGCAAAATCCTGTTTTTAAGCCTTGTTGATTTAAAAAAAGGAAATCTATAATAACTCTGATTTGCAGCCTTAATAAATCCCAAATATGAAACAAAAATGCTTCTTTTGTGATGATTTGATGCTTATTTCAAATTGAGCATCAGATCTCATAGTCCAGAAAAGTAGACAACAAGGAAATAATGTAGAAAGTTAAGCTGAATCCTGGCTTTAACTTAAGACATGATCTATATTTCCTTTTAAAATTATTTCCTTGGCCCAATTTGTTAGCATAATAATTGAATATTCTTAAATTTAAGGACAGAAAAACATTCTCACATTAAGAGTCTGAAGAGTCAAAGTTTGAAGCCACTTTATTCTGGGGGGCCTTTTTCAATAAAGAACTTCAGGACAAAGCACATGTTATTCTGTACGACAGTCTGTTAATTGTTTCCCAGAGAATAATAACAAGCCGTCCTTGAAAGGAATAGCTGGCAATGGAATTAGCTCCAGAGACTTTAAGACAGTATTTGCCAAGAAACAAGGTCAGTCTGATAATATGTCAAACATATCCTTTATTAACCTGAATAAATAAAATATACCTATAAATTATGGAATGCATGGTGGCTGAGTTGCCTGACCACTGCTTTAAAATGTCCTCATTAGCATGTCATGTCTGTAATAAATGATTTTAAATTTTATATTTCTCTGAAAGGATATTTTAAATTTTATGAATGCAACACCCTCTAGCTCACAGGGGAGAGAACAGTACTGCAGTACTTTTACAAAATCGTGATCTAGCTTGAACTTTACTCAGATAATTGATTAAATCATGGATCAGAGTCTCCTATAGAATATATGTCTATCCCAAAGTGGTTATTGCAATAGTTCATAGCATCTGTAATAGGCCTAATAGCAATAAATCTTTTTCAGAAGAGTAACCCAGAAGACCTCAATTGAAGGGATATTTTAAAAGCCAGTGACTATTTAGTGTATTTAATTCACATTAGTAGACCATAAATAGGGGAAATTGATGAAAAATATAACCTTTTCTGTATGCTAAAACTCAAAAACAATTATTTTTCATCTTTCACCTGAAAATAACCAGGTGCTTAGCCCAAAGTTAAATAAATGTCTCAGCTGCACAGTGCAATGAATGTGCAACATTTAACAGATAAGTGAAATAAGATTGTGTCTAAAACACTGAGAGAATAAAAGAAGAATGCCAATATAAAATGCAGACATACACACGCCATATACAGCATAATGTATCACAACTTACCCACAAAGCCTTGGATTGGACAAACCAGTTGACCTTCTTGGGATGGCCATAACCATCCCCTAGGCAAATCGTTTTTTACTCCTATCTAGACTAAATTATTCTGACGTGGTCTGTATCTTTATGTGTTTAACTGAGATATGTGATGCCACAATTTGAGTCGCTAGGAAAAATAATCCCATACCTGCAGAACTGCACTCAGTCCAAAGAATGTGATTTTGTGCAAGGTTTATGCTGTATTATATAAGTAAAAGAGCAAAAGTCAACTAATAAAGTAGTGTGAGACCACTTCCCCTGCCCCAGTCACTGACCACCCACCCCGAACTTCATCGTCCTTCAATTGGAGCTTCCCTGGAAGACCCCTCCCTAGCTAACACCATTTCCCAAACTCACTGCACTTTTAGACAGCTCTCCTTTGGATAGCTCAGACTTTTTAAAGATATTGCATGGCTACAAATCTTTACCTTCAGCAAGTGTTCTTGATCCCTTACTCTGTATTGATGCTGTATTGGATGCCCACTAGATAAATAAGAAATAAGGATAGCTGTTTTCTACATTACCCCAAAGAGAAAGGATAAATATTTCTCTCTCTCTCTCTCTCTCTCTCTTAATTTTGTTTTGTTTGGTACTTTGGTGAGCACTGCTTATTTTTAATATTTCACTGAAATACTGAAAACAAATCATGCATTTATCATGATAACTCTATGCTCATTTTCTTGGCCAGCTGGAGTTATAGTTAATAGTATTTTAAAGTTAGGGACTGTATCTTACTCATCTTTGTATCTGTTGGGTCCTTCCCAGAGCACATGGTAGGGACCCCATAAATATTTTTGCAAGCATACTAAAACATCAAAATTATTGTATTATGATTAAAAATACATTAGCCTAATGTGGGTTACACTGGTTAATCCATGCTGATTAAAAACTCTCATTAATAAATTAGTGAAAACAGAAGAACTAATTAATTGCTGCTTATTGAAAGCATTGAGGTTGAAAAATCATCTTAAATACAAAATCCATAGAGAAATAACAAAATTCAGGAAGTAAAAGCTTAGGAGCTAGGTCTCTATGGTCATGACTTCAAAATTTGTATCTTCAGCCCCTCACCTCTGTTTGCCAGCCCCGCCCCCCAACTAGAGTTTACTGAATCATTCTTTCTCTCCTACCATGAATTTTCACTCATGCCAATGATATGATCACTTTCGCAGATAACAAAGATAACATTTTAAGTATTTTTCTAGTTTGTAAGGTATTGAAAATAAAGACGTATATTTCATATACACAGAATATACAAGGTATGTCATAACTATGATAATCTTTTGCACATATTGAGTCAATCAACCACAGTTAGTAAAGTCACATTAAAAATAGTGTTAGTGGGCAGCCCGGGTGGCCCAGCAGGTTGGCGCCTGCCTTCGGCCCAGGGCCTGATCCTGGAGACCCGGGATCGAGTCCCACGTCAGGCTCCCTGCATGGAGCCTGCTTGTGTCTCTGCCTCTCTCTCTGTCTCTCTGTCTCTCATGAATAAATAAATAAAATCTTTTTAAAAAATAGTGTTAGTGTATCTTTTCTGACTTAAAAAACATTAATAAAAAAAAAACATTAATAAAGAGTCTATGAGACTCTTCTGGCTGAATAAAGAAAAATAACTGAAGTTTATTTTAGTATTTGCTTTGCCTTTACAAATAAAAAAAATTCTGCCTCTGAGCTTTAATCTTTCTTCACAAAGCAGGTAAATGCCTTGTCAGATTTAACATGATAATTGCATATTTAGTAGGTGAATAAACTTAAGAACCTACAATCAAACCCATAGGGAAAAATAAAACTAAGACAAAAATTAGATAAAGACAGTTCATAGAAAAAATATGTGAAATAGTTCTGATTTCTTATCCTTCCAGAGCCAAGTCTGAATTTTAATTAATATTTTTTCCAATATCCTGACTTAAGAATTTTATGCTGATGGAATTATTGAAAGATTGACTAGCAGACTTTTGATGTAGTAATAAATATTTATGATCTCCTGACTATATTTTTATATTATTCATTGACTAAACCCTTAGATCTCTTGCTTCTATAGGCCAGTAATTATAGATATCAAGTGTGACTTTATGCTTTCTCTGTGTCAGTTTCCTGAGTAGAAGTCAAAATGGAAATGGAATGGTTTACAATTACATGCCTTCAACAATCATTGATTATTGTTTATGTAGAAAAGTTAGCATGTCTGTGTAACTGAAATGGAAAATACAACTTAACAAAAAACAACAACTAAAGATGTTTCCTATGTCCTAGACATTAGCTAATGAGCTAACTGCCCCTCCCATACTTGGGTCCATCCAAATCATCCACCCTGATTTTGGTTAATTGGGATACAGAATCCTGTTTCTAGTAGTTCTAACTTTTGGGATTTATGAAAGCCAGATTTTCAAAGCTTAAGCATCTCATAAATCTATACCTTACACTTTTTTTTGTTCTTTTCTTCCTGTATTTATTAGATGTTTATGACCTCCAAGGTATATATATTCCCAATGGTCCTCTTGTGTAGCTTGGTATTTTGTCTGTATTTCGTTTAGATTTACTTCCTTTATATTTGGGCAGCTGACTGGGCCATTCAAATATAAATAATTCTATCACTGGGTGATTTCTTCATGTGGGCTACAAGTTGTGCATAAAAACTAGACTGGTGTGTCATCATAAAATATCACGTGTGTTTACACTGTGCTATTCAGTTCAGTCAGTCAAAATGTGAAATTAGGTAAACAAAATTCCAAATGATTAACTTGTAGCCTAAGTCATAAGAAATACCAGGGGCGCCCAGGTGTCTCAGCTGATTGAGCATCTCTGACTCTTGATTTCGGCTCATGTCTTGATCTCAGGCTCCTGGGATGGAGCCCCGTGGTGAGCCCCACCTAGGGCTCTCTGCTCAGCGGGGAATCGCTGGTCTCCCTCTCCCTCTGCCCCTCCCATAGCACGCACACCTGCCCTATGTCTCTCTCTCTCTCTCTTTCAAATAAATAAAACAAATCTTTAAAAAGAAAGAAAGAAATGCCAAATAGAGAGATCAAATGAATCTTGAAGTTTCATAAATTTATATAACCAAGCATGCATATAGTTAGCACACAGACCTGAAAGTACCCCAAGCACAGAGAGTGAGGCAGCTCTGCTACTTTGCAAATGTGGTACTTAGTATCTCTAAGCTAGGACCACTTCTACAAAATGAGGATAGTATATTCTCCATCAGGTTACCTCAAGGATTAAATGAGATTAAGTCTCTAAAGTGCTTGGCAGAGTTTTTGGCACACAGTTTTACTATCCTTAGCACAAAAATAGTAGCTATTATTAGCAAATGTGGTCATTGCTCTGTGACCTCCAAAAATATATTTTTTAATAGAAAGGATTTAATGGACTGTTTTTGCATTATCTAGACCAAAAAAATCAAGAGGCTATGTAAAACTTTTACTTTTCAGTTGATTAATATGGGACTGTGTGGTTATAATTCTTGCATTTTACTGTGATTTGCAGGAACTTGAAATAAAGTACTAATACTATAATTATAAAAGCATTACTAGATTTGAGTTTAAAAAGAAATTTTTATTGTTTTTCACTTCATCATTAACTGTATTTGGCTGGAATGTAAAATGTATTGTAACCCTTAAGTGAACAAAATAACAGAAACCTGGACCTATTCACGTAGATATATATTCAGTGGCGGTGGTGGAGAGAGAGACAGTTCAAATCTTTGGGGATTGGGGCACCTGAATGGCTCAGTCAGGTAAATGTTTGACTCTCGATTTCCACTCAGGTCAAGGTCCCAGGCCTTAGAATCAAGCCCTGGATCAAGCTCCAGGTCAGGCTTTGCACTCTGTAGGGAGTCTGCTTCTCTTCTTCTCTCCCTCTGTCCCTCCCCACCAACTCTTGGCTGTCAGGAGGACACACACACTCTCTCTCTTTCTCTGAAATAAATAAATCTTTAAAAAAACAAAAGCTTCGAGGATAGTTCTCTGCTAACTTATTCCAATCATTACAGTATGGTATAATAATTGTAACATTGGGAGCAGGGAATTATATTGTTTTTCTCTGTGCCATTTGTCTGTTTTATCTGAGAATAGAATAATCTCCCATTATCTGCTTGAAAATTGCTGCACATTTTCCTGAAAGTCCTGGACTAGCGACATTATTCATCCCCAGAAGGATCTGTGTACAGTGTCTGGCATAGAGAGGGTCATGGAGAGGTACACACCCAATGGAGGAAGTCTTAATGTCTGATATTATAAAATAGCATATTGATTTCCCTTTCTTTCCACATAAATCAAAGAGATAGTAGCCATCTTTCTCTGGATTCCAAAATTTTAGTGCAGCCAAGACAAAATTTTTCTTCCCCTTTGCCATGTGTTGGAGGGATTTTTAATTGGCAATCTTTGGTGTATATGGCCCAATGAGCAGACTGACTTCTAGATACTGGTGTAAAATATTGCTCTTTCAGAAACTGAAATTGGAAAGAAAAGCATCCAAGTTTGAATGATCAAAGTCTGTCAGTGAAGACTCGCATCAGCCAAGTCTGTTTCCCTCTTCACAAGTTAGAAGGGCTCTCTCCTCAAGCCTTGGACCTGTGTGTATGCAATATACAGTCCCATTTTTAGCATAGTATGTTTGTTCTTTCTGCCAACCATTTTAGGAAGCTCAGCAACTTAACGCTGCACAGTTCAGAAGTCCATATGGGAGAAATATGTTGGCGGCCCTCGTTTCAGCAAGGCAGCAGGGGCTCTGCAATTTTTCACATGAGGGGAGTGAAGGAGTAGATCAACATAATCAAATGTTACAGTACCAGTTAGGGATTGTTGATTGGCTTGCAATAGAAGCACCACATTCCAGAAATACCGTAGAGGGTGGTAAAGATCTAGGGGTGAGAGTGCCTTGGCCAAATAGCCCCAACATAGACATCCCCCACCTTCAGTCTGGATGCTCAAAACAGCACCCAGCTCACCCTGGAGCAAATAGTCTATTTTTTTTTCCAAAAGCAATTCAAGGGAACAACTTCACAGATTGTTATCTGGCATCTTGAAATAGGTTATCCGCCCCCCCCCCGTGTCAATTTTACAGTCTCAGAAACTAAATTCCACTTTCCTTTAACTAAAAAACACTGCTTCTACCTGTCTTAAAAGTGTGTATTGGTACGTGGGTCAGGTAGCAGACACTGGAAACCATCTGGCAGAAGGCAGCAGTCTGAAATGACTGAAATGCACGTACCAAGCCTGTTCGTGTCTCCTGATTATTCATTTTTCTTGCTCAGTCAGAATGGCTGGCAATCCACAGTTGTGGGTTGAGTCAACTGTTGGAAAGCATGTCCATGCACAGTTCTCAGCTCCCCCTAGCCAGCTGTCCCCCATCATTTCAGGGGAGGTTTTTATACCCATTTGATACTGTGTTGGAGTAAGGTCAGAAGATGTGATGCTCATGCCACATGGGCCCATAGGAGCCATTCATGTAAAAAAGGATCATGCTCATTCAGTTAATGCTATTTGAAAATAAGAATGCAAGTAACTTACTATCCACATAAAATGACTCTTCCCTCCAAGGTACTTCTGTGGTTTGAATTTTCACAGGGTGTTGTGTGTGGTTGAGCATATTTGTGTGACACATTTTCCCTCATGGGTGTCTGTAACACATAGGAGAGGACCAAGAAACTACATTTTTATCTTTCTTTCATAAACTTTCATTTTGCCAAGGTTTCGGATATATTTTTAATTCTTTTGTTTTTATTTTCTTCCAGTGAAATCATAAGTTCTCTTAGATGCAAGAACCATTTTCACTTTATAGGATCTCTCTGATAACATTTTGTTTGTTTGTTTGTTTGTTTAAAACTCATTACATTGTTTTAGAGAAATGACAGATTCACTGACCATTTCATGTTACTGAATTAAAGTGAGCGTGCTATTTAGAAAGCCTCTGCTCTTTGGAGCTTTGCAAAAAACAGTCTTTTATGCTTTTTCTTTGCGGCTTTACTTATAGTTTTAATCTGAAGTGTTGTTTCATTTTTGCCAAATCAGCAAATAATCAATGCCTTTAAATTCTCTTTTCTTTCTCCTCTCCAACAAAGTAAAATGCAAGTATTTAAATATATCTTTCCACACAATGCCAAACACAAAGGAAATGTAAATAGATCGCTGGACTATTTCACATCTGCCAGTGAATAATTGTTGGATGCGTGCTGATTAGGCATAATTTTTTTTTTTTTAACCAAGCTTTTAATTAGACATCTGCACTGGGTCACACAAATGAAATTATAAAATGTGATTAAGAAGTCTTTCATTCTTGTGAGAAATAACGGGCTCTGCCAACATCTTGGTATCCTTTTGCCCATAGTTATGGTGTTGGAATCACCCACTGCTTTTGTAGAAAATCAAGGAACTTTGGGCGAGGCCCTTAGAAGCTTGTCATTTACCTGTTTAATGGCACCACAGAGGTTTCCCATGCCTCATAGGGGAGCTTTCCACACTCCCACAAGATGTGGGTACTCTTAAAGCTGCATCTTAGACGTGATGTTTTCTGATTTTTCCATTTGACATGAACAGATACTAGACTGAGGAAAGTGAAATGGCTTAACCAAGATCCCACAGCTATTGAAATAATTTATACCAGAGCCAGTGTTTTGGGATGGTTAGTTTCATGGGTTGCAATGCCCTGTCACCTCTCTATCTCAGCATTCTCAAAACCTTCTTCCAAGCTGTTTTGGAGGACTGGTGAAGTTCACTGAGCTTCCCTCAGTGGATTCCCCTGTTCACAATGATTTGCTTCATGGCTTGCCTCCATTAATTTAACTCATCAAAAGAATGTTGTAGTTCATCTCTCCGTTTTCCTATTCAGGAATTAAAGATATTTTGCCCACCGTTCCTATGATATGAGGTACACAAAGGAGTCCTTGAGTCAGCATGTGTCCTGGACTGTTTGAAATTCTCAACATTTGTGTGGCAGTCTTGAGCTCGGTTTTTAAATCTCACCTAATCATCAGTGTGACTTTAGAGAAGTTATGTAGCTTCTAGGCTTGGTTTTCATACATATAAAGTATAGGTCACAATGCCTATTGCGTAGAGATTAGGTACGATGGGGTTTGTAAATGTCAGATGAATATTATATGTATTAAAATGGTAGTCACTATGGCCACAGATTATTCAAGGTGCTATTAATTTGGTTAAATGGACTGAAGAACTAAGCCGTCAGGAAGACAAACGCACAAGGAGAAGTAATTAATAGACAACAATAAGAGGTGGCCAGAAAGATGGTCGGAAAGTGATACTGCTCTCCATGGGTAATTGGGAGTTTGTTTGGGACAATGCATGGAAAGAATCAGGAGGCTGGCGAGGACAGAGTATGTACAGGGCTATGGCTATTTGCCTGGACAACTGAAGCACAAACTAGTTTAAGAAGAGGCAGGAGATGATGAAAATATAGACTGAGAACCTTATACTCTGTGCTAGGCTATCTGGACTCCATCCTCTGTCTATGAAGAGGCACTGGCGGATGTTAAATAGAAAAAACATCAGCGAAATAGTATAGAAGATGAGTTGCCAGGGAAGCAGGTGGAGGCAGAGCCCAATGCTTTGCAGCCAGTGGCACTAAATGCCCTTGACCTGCAGAATATTAACACTCTCTTGGTTCCTGAGCCAATACTGACCAGAAGAGGGGATTTATTAAGAATCCCATGTACCCCTAGAGGTCTGTCTGGGATAAGATTCGGTAACTCCATAATCCCACGGAATCATGTCATATGTTAGGCTTCCCTTTCCTACTTCCCGTGTTTTTTCTACTATGACATCAGGAAGACCAGCTAAGAGACTCGCAGAAGTTCATACAATATAGATGGTAAGATTCTGACCCAGGTGGTGGAAGTAGAAGAAAGGAAGGAACCAATTGCAGACATAGCTAAGCAGTAGATCCAGACAAAGTCTAACCTTTGTCTTAGTATTTCAGAGTGAAAAAGCTACCTTAGAGATCATCTGATTCACTCTTCTCTTTTTATCACGTGATGCCTTGTCATAGTAGTATTTGCATATAATAAATATTTGCTGAATAAATTAATGAATAAATGAAGGATAAGACCCAGAGATGGGTTGACACAATTGATTATTGACATATCTAGCATAAGAACATAAATCTCTTGATGCCTAAATCAGGGTTCTCTTCATATGCCACACTTGGTTTTATGGGTTATTTTTAAGATTTTATTTATTTATTCATGAAAGACACAGGAAGAGAGGCAGAGACATAGGAAGAGGGAGAAGCAGGCTCCCTGCAGGGAGCCTGATGCAGGACTCGATCCTGGGACCCTGGGATCACACCCAGAGCCGAAGGCAGATGCTCAACCCCTGAGCCACCCAGGCTTCCCTGGTTTTACAATGTCAAAAAAATAAAATAAAACATTATCAGAACCTTATTTTAGTGGCTCAATTCCCTTCATTTTCATTCACAGTGTAACTCAAAATGTAGCATATCAAAATGAATAAACTAAGACTCTTCTGAGGAAGGCATTTTGTCCATCTCTTATACCTTCATAACCTAAGTATTTGTTTTTTTGCATTTCTGCATAATGGGAGGATGTTTTTAGTAATGCCAACTGCAGGAAAGATGTTTAAAGTCAGGAGAACCGTGGAAGGTTCAGAATTTGCTAGGTGGAATCTCTTCCATTAATTGGCTGTTTTTAATAACTTTCACTCTAAAGAGACCATTGGGGAATTCTAGGAACTACTTTAAATTATTCCAAGAGAATGATGTTTCTATTTTATGAGAACAGAAATAAAGGAAATAGTCTTGATTTTTAAGCAAAAAAAAAAAATAGGTATAAGGAAAGACTTTGGGGCAATAAATGACACAGAACCCTTTAACAGGTTCATCAAAAAACCTGAGAAAACAAGACAAAGGTCCATTTATTTCCTTAGGTATTTCCCTCCAGACCTTTGTCATTTTGTGACATTGCTGAGCATATATCAAGAGCCACACATGTGGATATTCTAAGTTCTACCTACTACCCCCACCACTGCTGCCACAGAGTTCAGACTATCCAATCTTTCCACCCTCAGCACATTTATATTCCAGAAAAGAATGAGGAATCCAAAGATACTTTCATGAGTCACTAGTCTTTCCCGCTGGGAAATAGCATATTCAGTTACTAGGATGAACATATCTGTCTTCTCAAATTTCTGCAAGCAAACTGCCAAGTAATTTAATAAAATTCAGCAGTTTCCTTTTAAAAATTTGAACTATGTATTCTTTGTCATCTTTCATATATTTCTATTTTCCACTCATTATCGGTAATTTGTTTAAAAGTTTAATAGATGTATTTATAGATGTGACATTATGATAGTTCTGTACCATTTACAGAACATTTCATAGATACCTCTTTTCTCCAGGGTAGGTACAACAGATGTCAGTTATCTACATTTTGTAGATGAGGAAACTGATGTTGAATGACTTGCTCGAAGAGCAACCCACAGAGACCCACCTTCAATTCTGTTTGTCCATCTAATATACCACAATGATTCACTTTGGAGAATGAACTATATTGAGGGCAATTATTTTCAATTTACTTGAAGTACTGAATAGCACACCCTCACAAGTACGTGCAAAAATTTATTATGTTTGGGGGGGAGTTGTAGAATAAAATGAGAATGAATATTCAATATTATAATAAAATGTCCTACTACAACAAAATTATATATTATTATTATTATAAAAACACAAACACAAAAGATTCAGAAAGAATGACAGGTCAGTCAAATCTTATTGGCTAGAGAAGAATGTCAAAAGTAGTCATTTTTCAATATAGAGTTCATGTTATTGGTGGGATGGGAGTAGTGAATGAAAATTTTTTTCTTTTAGCAAAAATTTCGGTGCTTTGGAGAAAACAGAGGTTAGAAACAATAAGGCAGCAAAGTTAGCCATGAAATCTGTTCTAGTTTTTCTCTAAATCTTTCTATCCTTTATTCAAGATAAATTTATACTGAATACCCAAAGAGTTCTAAACATAGTAATATTATTCTATTTATTTTGTGAGGAAATCTTGGAATAGGTAGAAAACTTCCACAAAGGAATGAAGTCAGAGAAGAATTAGTACTCACAAATAGGAGATACCAGCAATCGGAGCAGGAATAATGGAAGATATCTTTGAAAAAGCGAAGGAAAAGATGAATCAGGTGGGATGGAATTACACACAGAAAAGAATTCCCCTGAGGGAGGAGGAAGAGCAGAATTCAAGTAAAAGGCAAGGAGCAAGTTGTAAATTATGAACAGTAAAGACAATGGCATCACAGGAATGGGATCTTACTGAGTGGTGGAGACAAAAATAAGTTGGAAAGCTTGCTGGTGAATAGTGTTAACCGGTATGTCTAAAGATTGAGTAGTTTGAACTTACTGGAGGAGACTACAGGATGAGAATGGAATGTGAAGGAAGTTATTCTTGTCTGGTCCAAGATGGTGGTTAAGGAAGGTAGACAGCAGGTGGTAAGTGCCAGAGGCTAAAAAGGAAGCTTCTGTACACCACAGTGACTCAGCGAATGTGGGAACAGAAGAAAGAGGCATAAAAATAACTGCATTTTAGGCAATGCTTTATGAAAAAGTACCCCATTTTATCCAAAATGATGAAGTACTCAAAAGGTATCCTGTCGTGTCTTTTGATTCCCATGACTGAGAGACCAGTTATCTTGGAACACGTGTTCATACAGACCAGCAGTTTTCAACTTCTGCTTGATCAGACTGGCTCTCCTTCACTTGCACTTTAAAAGCTCTTGATTGAGAATCAGGTCTTTATGAGACCAGCCCTGTTGGAGACATCAAGCTCATCAGTCACACCAAATTTGACCCATTGGCCCAAGGTCAATAGCCCTAAAACATCTGGCCCCAATGTACCTTACAGGCAAGATGGCAATGAAAATATGTACTTGGCTTCTGAAAGAAATGCAGCATTTTATTTTTATGGAGAACCTTTCCTTGGTAAAATTAAAAGTGTTTTCACAAGCATGATCTCATTCTCACAGTAGCCATGTGAAAGAGGAAATGGAGGAGATATTTTAATTCCCATTTTATAAAAGAATAAATTGAGAGAGGGAAAGAGCAAGTCACTCTCTTCCCAATTCTCCCCCTTAAATAGGCCAGCAGGGCTTGAACTAGAGCCAGTTTTCCTAATGACATCTCTTTCTGTGCTCTGAATCCAGTCTATCCCAGGACTTGGCATGGCACTGTTGGATGGCATGGACCAGGTGGCTCATATTTTTATTTCACAACATGTAAATGACATTCATGCAGCACAGTCAATAAATATCCTACCCAATTAGTTCTATCTGAACAGGCAAATGTTTGCTTACAAATCCATCTACAACAATTTGGCATGTCACAATGTCTAGGCATCTCTATACATTTTTTAGAGTGAGCAGTTGAGTACCGTCAAGTTGTTAGTTTTATCCTGTGATAACTGACCACTCATCTTTTCATTCAGAAAGCTTCTGCATAGCTCCATAAAGATAGCACTGTATCACTGCTTGCTTGATGACTTGAAAAATTGCTCTGAGTAGAAAATATCCATAAATTTTAAAAGGCAGTCTTACCAAGAACCACAAATAGTTCTCATTCTGTTTCTAAATAGCAAGATCACATTAAAACTCAAAAATAGATAACATTAATCACTATAATTCAAATAACTACTCTCTAGACCTGGCAGGGAACCTTGAGAGCTTAGTTCTTTTTTCCTATGAATTTCTGGCATAGCGTGCTTGGGGGTTGGGGGAAGTTCGTTAACAGTGATTAAAGTTAGGGAATGCCTTAGGAGAAAATGGCATTTGTTACCTTCCTGTCTTTAATCTGCCCACTCAGAAACCCATATTCAGCCTTGATTATGATTGTGGTGGGAATATCTTGGTGGTACTGTCCTGATTTTATAAAAGGTATAACCAAGGACAGATAATTACTGAAATAGCAATCATCCTTTGCATAACAATTTGCAGTTTATAAACCCTGTCACCTGCATGATCTCATTTATTTCCCATAGAGCAATAAGTTGCTATTATTTTTGTTCCTTGTTACTTGTGAAGAATCTGAGTCACAGAAGATTAAAGTTAGCTTTGAAAGTCACACAGCTAGGAAGTGATAGAGCTGGAAATCAAACCAAAGTCTTCTGACACATTATCCCTATCCCGCATAACGTCGGCTATACCATGCAGCCTCCCAAGCCTACCAAAGATGTTGGATCAAGAATGGAGGTGGGCAGAGAAGCAGTCAATGTGTTTACAAAATATAAAGGACTAACAAAATAGGAAAAAATGAGAAAATGAGACATACTAAAGAGGAAACCCAAATGGCCAATAAACATATGAAAACATGCTCACCCTCACTAGCAATCTGGGAAATGCAAATTAAAACCATGATCACACCCATTAGATCCATGAAAATTAAGTCTGAGAATGCCTAGTATTGTATCAGATAGGAAGCAATGAAAATCCTGATATACTAGAAATGGGGATGTAATTCGATTTGACCTATTTTGTCAGCCATTGGCCATTGCATAACAAAGCTGAAGAAGCCTGTGGTCTATGCCCAGAAATTCTATGCCAAGGTCCACACTTCAGAAAAGCTCTACCATAAGTACACAGGGACAATGATTATAATGATTTTTAAATGTGCAAAACCATATTTGGGGGGATATTATTATTTAGGGATTAAGTGTTATTTGGGGACATTATTTAAAGGTACCTGGATATGTCATAAAAATGTAAAGTGCATGTGAATAATGTAGGGTAGTGATTACCTTTGGAGAGGTCAGTAGGAGGGAGGTGCTACCTGAAGAAACACAACCAGTATGTGTAATGTTCTCATCATTGAGTTGGACACTGGTACACAGTATTTATTATTCTTTCAACCTTGTAATGTGTAAAATAGATTATCATAACTTTAGAAATAGAAGAGGCAAGAAGAGAAGGAAAAAAGTTTGTCTGAATCAGATGCTTCTCTGGGACTCTCAGGTGACCAGACCAGTTGAAAATAATGCCAAAAAAAATATTGTTTTTCAGAGTTTTTATTTTATAATGAATAATTAACATTCAGGGCATTTTTAATATTATAAAGTCAACTTCTAACCAGTGGACTTCTATAACTCGAAAGAGTCTCCATTTGCCCTGGTCTAATGATGAATCATAGTAGCAAAGAAAGGATGCTCATCCCAACTCAGCCCTAACTCCTGCTCCAAAATCCCTGCATTACACCAGCACCCTTTCTGATACACATAACTGAAGTGTGAAGTTCCATCCAACCAATCACAGAGTCTATGACATTTCTTAGAATCACACTTAACCTGGATCCCAGAAAATGTTTGTTTGGCTTATTCTGTCTTTACATCTTTAGCACTTTCAAGCAGGTCTCTAGCATTTGGGCAGAGTGAGTGTTAACCAGTCCGTGTTGTTGAGAGTATCTTACTCAAGAATGTTTTATTCATAGAATTATTTATTTTAGATGCATACAGTGGAGTGATCATTTTATATCAGACACCTAAGAAAAGCTAGAAACGTATTTAACTCTGAAAGTTCAACTCTGTTTTTGCATTTTTGATGTTTGCAATTTTATGGGCAAGGATGTCTCAGAATGAGATCCCTAGCCATGTACACTACCCATTTCAGAATTATGCTGATTAATTAATGTCTGTTGAGTTACTTATTTGACAGTCTGTGAAAACATGTCTTTCCCTCATATACTCCCCAGAGTAGTCAGGCACAATCTCAGTTTGCAAGTTCAATTTTCAAATATTATGGTTTTTGAGAATAAAAATATTGATCCATAATATAACCGTTCTCTAAAAATAAAACTGTTATTCATAGATAATTGAAATTTTTAAACAATTGTCTCAAACAAGCATGTTTTCCTGCATCTTAAAAAGAAAATAATGTTTTTCAGAGTTTTTATTTTATAATGAATAATTAACATTTAGGGCATTTTTAATATTATAAAGTCAACTTCTAACCAGTGGACTTCTATAACTCTATGATAATTCATTGGGGAGAGAGGACAAATGCCTTTTTTAAATGATCTGCAGAAATATTAATTAATCTACAATCAGAGAATGAGTCTATGGCAGCCTCCTATTTGAAAGCCAGGGTCCCAAATCCCCTCCATCCTATTTTAGCAATAGTAATACTAATAGTGGTCCACAAATATTGGACACTTACCGTGTTTCAGGCACTATGCCAAACACTTTTCCTATATTATTTTATTTCATCCTCACAACAGCTTTACAAATGAGGAACTGTGACTCAAAGCAGGTAAGTCATTTGCCCAAATCACATATCTGTTAAGTAGTAGGTAGAGCCAAGATATGGACTCAGATCCTGATCCCAGAATCTGTGCTCTTGGCCTTTGCTTGTGTATACACAGAAACTTTGTAATTACATCTTGCCGTAGATGGAGAAAATAAGTGGGCAAAATATTTTCCTCTTCCATAAAAAAGAAAAATAGCAGTTGACTCAGTCAAGCTATACAAAAAAAAAAAGTATACCAGGGCTTTCTAAATTTTCACCCAAGACTTATGACCACCACTTCTCAATAGTTTGAAAATTCTATTGACTGAATTGCACTGAAGATGGAAATGAAGATGAAAAAGAAGCATAGAATATATGCTTCCTCAAGGTACAAATTCTTCTAGACTTTCCTTCCTGAGCCTTTCTTTTTGAACACAAAGATGCTTCTGACTTCCAAGAATGAGTACATAGCATTTTTTTCATCATTTGATCGTTGTATTTGTTGGCAGACCTGTTGTAACCTTGAGTCACCTACAGCGAATTTAAATATTATTCTAATTGATTTTCTCACTGCTTACTGAGAAACCGAGTGCCTCTTATACTAGTCTCATAAATAATTCCATTTCTCTATGTCAACTTTAATTGAACTTACCTCATGTTGTCAATCTCTTTCTTTTTTCCTTGCAGGTGATGTCATTGTCTATATTAATGAAGTTTGTGTCCTTGGACACACTCATGCAGATGTAGTCAAACTTTTCCAGTCTGTTCCTATTGGTCAGAGTGTCAACCTGGTGTTGTGTCGTGGCTACCCTTTGCCCTTTGATCCTGAGGATCCTGCTAACAGCATGGTGCCACCCCTTGCAATAATGGAGAGGCCACCTCCGGTGATGGTCAATGGAAGACATAACTATGAAACATATTTGGAATACATTTCTCGGACCTCACAGTCGGTTCCGGATATAACAGATCGACCGCCTCATTCTTTGCACTCAATGCCAGCTGATGGTCAATTAGATGGCACGTATCCACCACCTGTCCATGACGACAATGTGTCTATGGCTTCATCTGGGGCCACCCAAGCTGAACTTATGACCTTAACCATTGTGAAAGGTGCCCAGGGCTTTGGCTTCACTATTGCCGACAGTCCTACAGGACAGCGGGTGAAACAAATACTTGACATTCAGGGATGCCCTGGCCTGTGTGAAGGTGACCTCATTGTTGAGATCAACCAGCAGAATGTACAGAACCTGAGCCATACAGAAGTAGTGGATATACTTAAGGACTGTCCCATTGGAAGTGAGACTTCTTTGATTATCCATCGAGGAGGTAAGATAAACACTGACTCAGCAATAAAATATACAGGTAAAATAGTAAGACCCTTACAATAATATCATAAAAATAGAAGTTTCCCTGGAGTTGAATGAAATCATACTTTAAAAAATAAAGGTCAATGAATAAGAGAGAAAAATGCAAGAGTCCAGAAAACCGTGGTTTTTTTTTTAATTTTGAAAGTATGTATTTTCCTATCTTTTATTAAACACAAGAAAAGTGGTGCTGTCTTACACATTTATCTTAGTATGAACTTGGAGGGTAACACCTGAATCCCTAAATGTGAGTGGGTTATATTCTAAAAGTTCACTAACGTATACCGGTCGTAGAGATCTCAAACTGGTTTTCCATTGACTTAATTAAGAAATCTGATTCTTCCAATCGAATCAATGCTTTGTGTTGTGCTTGGAACTCCAGGCTAGCAGGTGGGAGCTGGTTCAGCCCTTTTTCTGCGGCAACCAGTTCCTCAAGGTCCTTAGGGGGATTATCAAGATTATATTTGATTATATTTGAACTTGCAAATATAATCTTGATAATCCCCCTAAGGACCTTGAGGAACTGGTTGCCGCAGAAAAATCTTTACGTAGAGTTGTGAATTGGGATGCTGAGGACACTTCTTCCACTACCAGCAATAATTACTCTTGGTGACTTCCATGATTTGAGCAGAAAATTACGGAACAGTTTGGGGCTGAAGTTAAGCGGGGTGTCCTTGGTGAACCATGGACATCGGAGCAGTGAGGAGTGTGTTAGTAATCTGAGCCCTGGGTGTTTCTTCCCTCCTACCTTCTGGGGAAGTGAATGGGGCAAGCGGAAAACCCCTCCTTCATTTCTGTGCTACTCTGCTCTTAACTATCAGTGACACTAGGGAGAGAAAGGAGGGAAGGGCCACGGATAGGATGGATACTTGAAAATAGATATAAAGGAAAAGGCTCAGGCTAAGTCCTGGTTTTCCACTTGCCAGTTCTGGGACTTGGGACACTTGGAGTCCAGGAGCCTCAGAAGCCTCGTCTGCTATATTGGGATGATCCTATTACCTAATCTGGTGGTCCTGTTCTTCATATCGAACAGCCCACAGTAGGTGTTCATTAAATGTGTGTTGAGTGTAAATGAAGCCACAGCAAGGGTGGTTCAGAAGGAGCAGCACTGCAAGGAACGCATGCGTGAAGAACGCACGTGTGGCAAACATATATGATTGTCTATTCAGAGCACTAAACACAGCATGAAAGCCCTGTTGGTTTGAAATGCAAATGAAAGCAGTGAAAGCTTGAAAGAAGTACCTTTTATGATTTCCTTGACCCTCCCTGCAGGTGTTTCCACTTCGAGGAAATATTTACATTATTGATTCCTTGTGTGAAAATGGACATCAAATACTAGGCATTTCTGAGCAACGCTCTACAAAGTATTATGTTTCTGTATTAAAAAGGGAAAATCTGAGGGCAGAAGTCTTAAATTTGACCTTCTTAAGGCGTCGTTACAAAATAGCACTTGAATCTTTATAATTAAATATTGACAGTGTATTTTAATTTCTCCCATTGTTTGTGTAAGATTAAAATAAATATTCTTAATTAAAGCCATCTCTTCATAGCATGCAACTGAAAAGCAAATCTTTGTAACAGGTTCTTGATATTAAAAGGTATACTGAAAAGCACTGTTCAGGTTCTTGATATTAAAAGGTATACTGAAAAGCACTGTTCAGTATATCCACTGTATGATTCATAGAAACAAGTTCGAATGCATATCATATATAATGGCTTTTTTTAAGGCATGGCATAGCGGAAAAAGTATTTTGAAATCATTTATATATGTGTATATATATTTATATATGTATATATTTTTATATGTTTATATATTTATATTTATATATGAATGCCCACTATCCACTAGACCACTCTATCCTTGCTCTTTTTTTTTTCCCTCTACTTTCCCCACCTCTCATTTAATCCTCCAGTGTGTTACATTTTGTTTGCATTTTGCTTGTGTTTGGGGGTAAGGAATTGGTGTTTATTTTGTAGCTAGTGTAGACTACAGAATATGGTGCCCTGTAATGCTTAAAGTGCTTCTGGTCAAAAACTTCTCATGTTTCCCCAAGTTCCCACAATTTGCACTTATCTCTCTGAAATTATAAGGATCTAATATCATGTTTTGGGGATGAAATTTGCTTTATCTTATTATAGGCTACTCATAAGTGCTTAGAGCCTCATTTACATAAGTATAGACCTTCAGGAGCAGATTCACATGCCTGGGTCCTTATATCAGAATTGTGGTTGGTTGTTTGTTTTAGTTATTTACTAGGATTTTTAGTTTTTAAAGCAATATTATACATGGTTTAATTTAATTTTTTTAAACAGTATCAGAAGGTATACAATGAAAAATAATTCTCTTGCCTGTCCGAGACTTTCAGTCCTTTTTTCAGAGGCAAACTTGTTTTTTGAATATATATACTTCCAGAACTGTTGTGGTCTTAACTAGCACATGAATGAATAAATGTAGTATGTTTACTATAAATGATATGATATTATACATACTTATGTCTTGCTCTAAATATCTTGGTTATTAGGGTATATTTCATTTTTTAACACACACCATTGTGGCATAACTTCAATAACATAAAATTCACCCACTTAAAGTGTATACATCAATAAATTTCACTAAAATGATATTTTTGTGTAACAGTCACCAAATCCTTAGAACATCCATCATCTCAAGTTCCCTCAGCCCCAGAAAATCACTAATTATGCTTTCTGGATATTTTTTTTTTTGGTAGTTTTGCATTTCCGGAAAATTTTATATGTGGAATCATACAGGTGCACCGGAGCAGCACAGTAGGTTAAACAGCCGACTCTTGGCTTTGGTTCAGGTCATGATCTCGTCATGGTCCTGAGATCAAGGCCACATAACGCTCTGTGTGCAGCATGGTGTCTACTTGAGATTCTCTCTCTCTCTGCCCATCCTGCTGGTGTGTGCACTCTCCCTCTGAAATAAATCCTTAACTAACTAACCAGATAAATGGAATCATACAGTATGTAGCCTTTTACATGGCATAATGGTCCTGTGATGGGACCATTATGGTCCTGATGCTGGGGCATATGTGAGTAGTTTGTTTCTTTACCGCTAAGTAGTTAGTATTCCATGTATGGATTTACCACATTTTTTAATCCATTCCTAAAATGACGGACATTAGAGTTGTTTTCAGTTATCGACGTTCATAAATGATGTTGCTGTGAACACTTAGATGTGTTTGTGCATGCATATATTTTCATTTTTCTTGAGAAGATACCTAGAAGTGATACTGCTGGGTTATATGGCAAATATATATTTAAATTGTTAAGAAATTGCCAGAATGTTTTCCAAAATGACTATACCATTTTACATTCCCACTAGTAATGTATGAGGTTTTGTTTCTGCCCATTGTTGCCCTTAGTTGGTATAGTCAGTCTTTTTGATTACAGTCATTCTAGTGTCTGTATAATGATACCTTTTTTGTGATTTTAATTTACATTTCTCTGTGTTTTTATGTGTTTACCACATTTATTTCCATGTGTTTATTAGCATTCATATATCTTCTTTCATGGCATGACTACTCAATATTTTGCCCATCTCAATATTTATTGGGCTATTTATCTTCTTATTAAGTTGTAAAAGTTCTTTCTGTATTCTGATTACACATCTTTTATAAGATATATGGTTTTCAAATATTTTCTCTCAGCCTGTGGCTTGTCTTTTCATTTTCTTAATGGTTTCTTTTGAAGCATGAAAGTTTTTAATTTTGATGAAGTCTAATTTATCAGTGTTTTCCTACGTGGATTATCATTTCAGTATTGTATCTATGAATTCTCTGCCTGACCCGAGGTCACAAACTTTTTCCTGCTTTCTTTTAGAAGTTGTATAGTTTCAGCTCCTGCATTTAGATCTATAAACCATTTTAAGCTCATGTTTGTGCATAGTGTGAGGTAAGGGTCTAAATGCATTTTGTTGCATATGGATATTTAATTGTTCTAGAACCATTTGTTGAAAAAAATTATCCTTTCCTCTTGGATTGCCTTGATACTTTAATACAAAATGAACTATCATGAATGTGAGGGTTTTTTTCTCTACTCTGTTCCGTTGCTCTATATGTTTATCCTTATGGTAATGCCATACTTCTTAGATTATTTTAGCTTTATGTTAGGTCTTGAAATCAGGTAGTGTGAATCCTCTTTTTCTTCTTTTTCACAATTATTTTGGCTGTTCGAGATTCCTTCCATTTTATGTAAATTTTGGGATCATCCTTTTTATTTTATTTTATTTGTTTTAAATAAAAGGGTTGTGGATATTTTGGTATTGCTCCAAATATGTAGAACAATTTGTGAGTAATTGCCAACCTAACACTGAATCTCTGGATTCATAAATATGGTATATCTCTTCATTTATTTGAGTCTCCTTTAATTTTTTTCAGCAATGGTTTATAGTCTTCAATGTGCAGATCTTATGCTACTTCTGTTAAGCTTACTTATTCCCAGTTATTTGATTCTTTTTGACATTATTGTAAGTTGAATTATTTTCTTACTGTCATTTTCAGATTGTTAGTTGCTAATAGAAAGAACTACATTTGATTTTGTTTTGGATCTCATACATTACAACCCTGTTTGATTCACTTACTTATGGAGGTTTTTTTATAAATTTCATAAGACTGTCTACATAGACATGGTCCTGATGCTGGGGCATGTGTGTGGTCTGATGGTACAGTTTTATTTCATCCTTTCCAATTGGTATGCCTTTGGTTCATCTATCTTGCCTCATTACACTAGCTACAACCTCCACTATGATGTTTCATGGAAATGATTATGAGCAGACATTGTTGCCTTATTGTCCGTTTTAGGGGGGAAACATTAATCTTTCGCCATTAAGTATGATTTTAGGTATAGGTTTTTTATATGCCCTTTACCAGGTTGAGAAAGTTCCTATCCTTAGTTTGTTGAGAATTTTAATAATCAATGTATTTTGGCTTTAAACAAAATGTTTTTTTTCCTGAAACTATTGAGATGATCATGTGGGTTTTTTTTTTACCTTTTATTAATACAGTGTTATACATTACATGATTTTTAAATTTTTTTATGGGAGGAGGGCCATAGGAAGAGGGAGCAAGAGAGAGTCTGCTTAAAGATGTAGGCTAGGTGTGGAGCCCACATGCAGCTCAATCTCACAACCCTGAGATCATGACCTGAGCCAAAATCAAGAGTCGGATGCCTAACCAACTGAGCCACTGAGACACCACTACATGATTTTTAGATGTTGAACTAATTTTTGCATTCTGGGATAACTGCATTTGCGTATAATTCTTTTTGTATGTTGCAGATTTTTGTTTGCAAGAATTTTTTAACCTACTTGGGGAGAGGTTTTCTTTCATTTTCTTTCATGTGATGTCATTATCTGGCTTTTGTGTCAGGATAATCCTGGCTTTTTCACATGAGTTGCAGAGTGTTCCTTCTCCTTTTTTCTGAAAGAGTTTGTGTGGGACCAATATTAAGTCTTCGATAAAAGTTTGATAGAATTCACTAGTAAAGCCATCTGTGCTTGGTTTTTATTTGTAGAAATATTACTGTTTACTAATTAAATGTATTTTCTTGATATAGGCCTATTCCAATTTTCCAATCTTCTTCAATCAGTTTTTGGTAATTTCTTTATTTCTAGGAATTTTTACAATTCATCAAAGTTGTCAAATTTGTCAGTGTAAAGTTTTTAACAAAATTTCATAAAATTGATTCCTAAAAGCCAGCTTTTAGATTCATTGTTTTTCTATTTTCTATTTCAACATGTTCCACTCCAACCTTTATAATTTCCTCTCTTCTACTTGCTTCGTGATTGATTTACTTTGCCTTTCTGTCTTCAAGCTTAGATTAATGATTCTAGTCCTCTCTTTCTAATAAAAGCATTAAAGCTATAAATTTCACAGTAAGTACTTCTTTAGCTTAATTTCATAAATTTTGCTATGCTATGTTTTCTTTTTCATCCAGTTCAAGGTATTTTTTTGTTTCCCTTATGATTTCTTTTTTTATGCATAGGGGGTTACTTAGAAATGTGTTATTTTTCAAACATTTAGGATTTCCTGATTCTTTTCTGTGAATTTCTAATAATTTCTCTTTGGAGAAGAATATGTGTTATTTTATTTCAGTCCTTTTCAATGTGTTAAGACTTGTATCATGGCCTAGTTCCTTGCTTTTTTTAACCTAAAAATCTATCTTAGAGGGCTTAACATATTAGTTCAAATATATACCTCATTATTTTTAATAACACATTTAATTAGATACCCACTAATGGATATTTTGCTTACTTTTATCTTTTTCTGTTATAAAAAAATAATTCATGTGTCTTTGCACATCTCTCTCTGCATGAGAGAATAAATCTAGAGTGCAGATTTATTCTTTCTTTTAACAAATATTTCTTCAGTGCCTACTATGTACTGGGCACTTTTTTGGCACTGGAGATAAAATAATAAACAAAGCCAACCACAGTCTTTTAATCGTAGAGTTGACATTCCATTGGAGGGAGACAAATGAAAAATAAATGCCACATAAATATGCTACTGAGTTATTTTAACTGTTTCTCATATATCTTGCTGTTCATTTCATGGAATTTGGAAGCATACAATCACACACTTACAAATAACAATCACTTTGCCTTCTCCTTTCCTATTTGCATACCTCTGATTTGTCTTATTTAATACATATGACTGTTATTTCATGAATACTGTTGATTAATAGTGGGAATTATGGAAATTCCTATCTTATTCCTGTCTTAAATGGAAGCTGTACTCATTTTACACAGTTAATACATTTTTACTTGAGATGAATATTTACCATCTAAAGGAAATAGCCCCTCAATTCCTATTTCATTAAGAATCTTTTATCAAAAATGGATAACGAATTTTACCAAAAACCAAAAAAGGCAACTACAGAGATGATCAATATTTTCCCCTTTGGATCCTGGGTGGCGCAGCGGTTTGGCGCCTGCCTTTGGCCCAGGGCGCGATCCTGGAGACCGGGATCGAATCCCATGTTGGGCTCCCGGTGCATGGAGCCTGCTTCTCCCTCCGCCTGTGCCTCTGCCTCTCTCTCTCTCACTGTGTGCCTATCATAAATAAATAAAAATGAAAAAAAAAATATTTTCCCCTTTGATTTATCATTATGATGAATTGAATTAAGAGATTTATTGTTATTGAACTATCCTTCCATTTTATGCTTACAATGTGCTCCTAGATTCTATTTCTTCATGTATAACTTTGCACCAACATTCAGATATGAGATTGATCTGAAGATTTCTTTTTTGAGTTCTGTTTCGTCTTGGCTTTTTACTGCTACAGTTGGCTATCAAAGTGATGCTTGTGTCATAAAAGCAATCAATAACTACTTCTGTATCTGCCCTAAAAAATTTAAGTAACAGTGAGTAATATCTGTTCTTTGAAGAGATACACCTTTGAAATGATCAAGTTCTGGTGGGTTGGCTTTTGTGTTCAAACTGGTTTGGTAAAGGAGAGTGATACCTTTTACAACTTTCTCAAATTCTTCCATAGTAATTAATTTTAGAGTTTCTATCTTGAATGGACTCAGTTTTTATAATTTATATCATCCTACAAAATTGCCTCTTTTACTCATGTTTTTAAAAGTGTTTAAATAGAATTGAATTGGGCATTTTCTAATTTTGTCTTCTATTGTCCACTTTACCTAAGAGTATTTCTATTATTCTCATTTCTTATTGGTGGTATTTTCTTGATAAGTTTGGCTAACACTTTTTCTATATTAATGGCTCAAGAAATATAGTTTATTTATAAATAATGTGTTAGCTGATGCTCTATCTAGTGTGGTATATATAGGGAATCATTATACTCTCCGCCCAAGGAAGCTGTTATTTGATGTCTGGAATAAAGCAATTCTAGAGTGATTATAATCAATTCTTATCATGTATTGTACTCATATTTATATTAAAATGTACAAAATCCCCTACTTAATTTGTGAACCTCCCATAAATTGCAGCTGATCAGTATTTGAAAAATTCCTTTCCTATCTCTGGAAAACATGATCCAAAGGTTTTCACTAGATCAGAATATTCTCTTCAAATGCTAACAATGTAATAATTAATTAGTGTCAGTAATGTGCATCTTCTCTTTCTCTTACATTCAAGCAGAATTCAGTGTATTTGAGAGGCAGCATACACTATATCAGACCTGTGTTTGAGGGCAAAACATAAAAATTAGGGACACAGAGAATTGTGTCTCAGTAGACAACACCTTTAAATTTTCAAAAGCCAAAAAAAATAAAAAATAAAAATAAATAAATTTTCAAAAGCCGTATTATCACACAAAAACATTCATTGACAAGTCTTAAATTGCACAGAGAAAATACTAAAAGCAAAATTATAAGAAGTATTGATATTTTTAATGTTAACATTTTTCTATTCTTTTTTGTTTATAAAGTTTCAAATTCACATGAAGTTATGAATATATACATATAACAACATATACCATTTCCCCACATTGCTAGTAACATTTTGCTTCATTTGCTTAATAATGTGTGTGTGTGTGTGTGTGTGTGTTTCTGGACCACTTAAGACTAAGTTGTGTATGTCATACCCATTATACCAATTATTTTAATATTTATTTCATGTCACTCCTTGTTTAGAGAAATGTATAAGTAGCTAGTTAGTTAGGGTTATAAAAGATCCTTGTAAAGAAGCATTTAGAATTTTAAAAGTGCCATTACCACCACAACAGCAGAAGACTTTAGAAATTACTAAAAGAGAGTCAATACTCTCCAGTAATAAGGATCTGATATAGGAGTCTTTTTGGAAGAGGAAAAGCACTGGTTATTTGAAAAGAGTGCTATCCAGAGAGATAAAACAAAAAGCAAAGTAGCTATCCCACAATCAATATTATATTATCCAACTTTACACTTGATGTCAGCAGAAAAGAGCATATATGACACAGCAAACCAAGTAGTAAATCCATGCCACGAGATGTGAATAATCATGTTCATGTTGGATAGTAGATTTGTTTTCCTGGATATATGTTTTCCTGGATAGCAGATTTCCAGAGTTCCTGGGCAACTGTACTCCACATAGTGACTCAGGAACTAGGCTTCTTCTCTCTGGTGGATCTCCATGCCCTAAGGCCTTGAAGTCCCCTACTGGGTCCTCTCTAACCAGGTGGTAGATAAAACACTTTAGGGGTCAGTCCTGGGAGGTGTGTACATCACTTCTTCCCATATTCCATTGACTAGAACTCAGCTCTAGATCCCATAGGAGGCTACAGAATATGGTATCCCTCTATGCCCAGAAATAAGGGAATGATTTGGTGTCATGCATGTAGTAGCTCTTCTGCTTTTGATATTTTTTATATGCTGTCTGCACCTTGATCTGCACATCAGGGATGTATAACTACTGATTATGTGAAACAAAGATGAAATTTTTTTTGTGACAAGATATTGTAATATGATTCACTGTAGGCTTTTGAAGTACACTCAAGCCAGTGGTATATGTTTTTAAATTCACACATTCTCTTCACATTTTCTTTCTCAATCCAACTTTCATGGATAAAGAAACTTAGATTCAAGGTTCAGTAATTGGCCCAAGTTCAATGAAGGTGTATCTAGGCAGGGGGATGGACAATTTATGGTCCTCAAATATAAGAAGTGTGAATAAGGGGCACCTGGGTGGCTCAGCAGTTGAGAATCTGCCTTTGGCTCAGGTTGTGATTCCAGGGTCCTGAGATCAAGTCCTGCATCAGACTCCCCTCAAGAAGTCTGCTTCTCCCTCTGCCTATGCCTCTGCCTCTCTATCTCTGCGTCTCTCATGAATAAATAAATAAAATTCTTAAAAAAAAAAGAAGGGTGAATAATTATCAGTGGAAACGATGGAAAAATGCCATGGATCTCAGGAGATATACACCAAACAGGAAAATTGTTGCACAGATGATCCATAGGGTGAAAGAAATAGGATGCTAGGAATAGTTATAAAGTTGTCATACTTAGAAGTATCAGAAACAGAAATCAAATCTTTATCTTCTGACTTTTAATATTAAAGTTCCCCAAATTTTATATACAGAAAGTTTTAATGGCTTTTGCTTAGATATGTAGGGTTTATTCATCCATGTGTTTGTTCACTTCATAAGTATTTGTTGAGGACCTACTGTGTACTCTGCACTGGTTTATGTGCTGGAAATATATCAGTAGTCAAAACAAAGTTCCTGCCTCAAGAAGCTTGCCTCCTAGGGGAAACTATATAATAAACAAAGAAATACATGTTAGAGATAAGAATGAAGAAAAATTGAGAAACAGAGTAAAGAAAAGGAGAATGAGCAAGAAAAAACATTGTCTTTTAGAAAGAATAGTCAGGGAGAGTCATCTGTAAGAAGATGAGTGAGGGAGCAAGCTGTGTAGATATCCAGGGAAGAGCATTTCAAGCAGAGGAAAGGCCCTGAGGCATGACTGTGCTTGATGTAGATAAGCAACAAGAGAGAAGCTCATGTGACTGAGACAGAGGGGGGAAGAAATAGAATGGCAAATGCAATCAGAGATTGTTGGTGCTGTAGGGAGGCAGATGACATAAATTCTTATGTAGCTATGGGCTGTGGAAAGGACTTGAGATTTTACTTTCGAGTAAAATGGGAAGCCTTTGGAGTTTTTGAGCAGAGGAGTGAGAAGATACAACATTTGAAAAGGCTCACAATGGCTGCCATGTTGAAAATAAACTGTGGGTAGGCAAGGATGGAAACAGGCAGATAAGAATCAGCTTTCATGGTCATACAAATAAGAGAGGAAGAGAGATTGAAAGATGGTGGGAGTGAGAGTGTTTAAAAAATGGATTCTGAATATATTTCAACAGAAAAGCATCAGATTCTGATTTGCTGATGGATGGGATGTAAGGTATAAGAGAAGGAGAGGAATCAAAGACTGCAAAATTTTGACCTAAGCAACTGGAAGAACAGAGTTGCATTTTCCTGATGTGATGAATATGTTGAATGGAAATGCTTATGGGGGACTGTGGAACTATCAAGAGTCCAGTTGAGGACATGCCAAGCTCGAGATGCATTTTAGCTATCCAAGTGGTGATGGCTGGTGTGGAGGGCATTTAAAGCTGGAGAATGAATGAGAACATTCAGGGAGTGAGCATAAATCAAGAAGAGAAACATTTCTGAGGACTGAGGCTTGGGAAGCTTCAACTTTGGAGGTCAGGAAGAGGAAGAGGAAACAATGAAAGACTAAGAATGCACGACTTTGAAGAGGAGGAGAAATGAGAGGAGGGTACTGGGAGCCCTATGGAAGAAAATGTTTCAAGATAGAAGGTGTGAACAATTATGTAAAGTGCTGAGTAAGATAGGGCTGAGAATTTAACACTGCATTTGACAACAGGATCAAATACTTTGAGTTAATAATTGAAAAAAACACTTTTTTTTTTAATTTAGTTGACTACTTGGGAAGGAGTTGATATCAGTGTTTTGGTCACTTGACAAAGTTTCTTTCATATTTGAACCTGTAGAGTGTATTTATTTACATGTACTGTGATTGTTTATATAATCTGAGGAGAAAAGTACACTTTCTCCTTTCTTAATTATACTAGATTATCTTATTTTTGCCAGTCAACTCATGTCAGATCAACTTCTTATCACCAAAAGAACTAACATTCCTATTAGTTCTCATGCCTGAGTTAGTGAAATGTTCTCCTGGTAGATTCCAAAAGGAGGAGCTGTTATACTTAATCTTTTAGACCTCGTTTCAGGAAGAGGAGGGGATGCCATCCATTATACCCAAGAGATTCTTAGAGACAAGTGACTTCTTCAGTTCTTTATTATAAAGTCCAAGTACCATAACAATAAAAATGTTAAAACTGCAGACTCTCTTTAACCCAGAAAGTGCCCCCACTCCACCCCACTCCATACCACACACATAAGTTAAATAGTTGGCTTAATATATCAGGGTTTTTTTTTATTAAAGATGTATCTGTTAGCTATTTCTAAATATAAATGGAAGAATGGACAGAAGTGTCTTTTAGATGGTAAATCCAATCTGCATGTGACAAGATATAACTATTAATTATTGATTTAGTATTTACTTTTTATTTACCGCATTTACTAATCTGCGAACACTTAAATGCAAGACAAAGAAAAGGGCGTGTTAAGATTTAAACTCCCACAGTCTTCAATATAAATGTAAATAATTGGTCTACTGAAGATATACAAAAATGCCAATTAAGAGAAACTACTGGTTCTTTAAATGCTAGCCAATTTCCCTCAAAAGCAAGGACTGGGTCTTATTTATCAATTTTTCCTCAGAGCTTGGTATGTACACTTGTTAAATTATCTTATTATGTATAACACTAGGAAGAGAAAGATAGTCACAAAACAAAAATCAGGAAGATGCATGTGTGAGTCACATAATGCAGCTGAGTGTACAAAAATGGACAAAACTATTTTCTACTGATTTTTTTTTTTTTTTTTTTTTTGCCTGGGCTTTTAAAGTAACCTTGGCATCCCTTCTTTCTCTTTGGTCATGTACCAAATTTCCCCTAAGTTGTGTCTCTCTTCTCTGTTCATTTCACAAATGTCCCAGGTGCTGTTGTAACTACAAGGATATCCAGTGAACAAAATAAATCCTTGTTCTTATGGAATTTACTTTAAATGTAATGAGTAAGAACAGATTAATCCTGTAATTAATCCATCAACTGTGCCAGTTATATGACTATAAAACCTGCCATACAATGTCTTCACTCAGAAGAAACATATAGGCTTACTGGGATGACATAATGAACATCTCACTTAACTAGAATCACCCCACCAGTTCTCTAGTATAACGTATGCCCCTAATTCACATGGCTAATTTGAATGTGTTACTTAGGTTCTCTAGCCACCAGCTCCCCATTTGCAAATTGAAATAATTGTAATGTACATGCCTCTCAAAAACTTTATACAATTCTCAATATTTCTGAATTATGGGCTCATTTATATTCATTACATTATATACATTGATTAGTTGGGGATCCCAGGAGAAAGGAGTTATAAAGAATAGTTTGCTTTTCCTATATTAACCTATAAACATATTGCCTGCTCCCTTCTATTCTACAGTGGTAATTTCCTTGAGCTCACAGCTTGGAAGTTTAGCAACCTTATACAAAATTTGACAGAGGGAAGAAGGAAGGAAGCAATGATGAGTATAGCCAACAATTCTGAAGTTATAGGATGATGATCAAATTTAGTATTACATAAAATATGTTCAATCAATTCATGCAAACTATTTTTATGTGGGGGGAGAGAATCTTAGTATTTTTGTTCATTAAGACTTTTCAAAAGAGTTGTAAACTCAAATCTAAAAATGACCAGTATACAGTAAATTTACCAAGTAAATTTCAAATTCCCCTGGTTGTATAAATATTAAAACTTTAGTAGTCCCCCCAAAACAAAACAAAACAAAACAAAACAAAACCGCATTCCTCACTATCTGCCACTATGGTGTAATAAATTACATTCAGGAAATTATGCTGGTCATATGAAAAATGTGCCTACAACATGCCTGTTGCTTATACACAAGAGCAGAAAATTAAGTGGACTGAGTGTAGTTAAAGCTATGTGCAAGAGAATTCCAGGTGGTAAACTTAGAAAATCTTGCCACAAAGACTACTGAATCACAGCACTTACCTGCAGGCTCTTACTTGTTGAATAAATGAATAAAATCACCTACAGCATTATCTCATTATAAATACAAAGTCTTGTTCATTTTTTCATATTGTAGAATATGAAACAGTAGACTTATAATGAATATAAATTCTACCAAAAGTGCAAATGAAAATAATTGCAGTTATTATACCATATTAATGAAAGTTATGCTAATTGCTCTAAAATTTAAAGAAAATGTATTGTTTTGCCTCTCCTCCTAATTAACGTTGCTTCACAATGTGTGGTACATTTATGGAGACTTTTGTAATGCATTAGATAAATCAGTTTCCATTCCCAGGAGAGTGTGTTTTAATGAGCATTATAATATATTTCAGTTCAGAAACAGTTTTATGTTACAAAGCATATTCTACTGGTAGACTGGAAAAAGTTGCACCGAGGTGATGCTTTCACTTAAAATTTGGAATAAAATTTAGTGAGGGAAGCATAGATGAATCTGTTTCAGTTAAATGACTCTAAATTTGAGATGCATATTACATTTTGGCTATGTAAGTTTTCCTATGTTGAAAAACTATCTAAGCCACATATGCCAGCAATCAAAAATGAGTTTGGGAGCCTGCTAAATCCCCTAGAAGACCTTGCCATTTGATGTAGAAGTCCCTCCTCCTGTATTAAAAAAAAAATTGAAATGAAGTGAAAAACACATACCACTAAATACATTCATTAGCTCCACATTAGGCAAAGCTAATCAAATATCCATTATCCCAAGTGCTTATAGATAAATTCCTCTACCTCAAGCCATAGAAATGAGCTTGTAGGGGCGCCTGGGTACTTCAGTCAGTTAAATACCTGTCTTCAGCTCAGGTCATCATCTTGAGGTGCTGGCACCCACCCCTTGGGATTCCTGCTCAGCAGGGAGCCTGCTTCCCCCTCTCCCTCTGTTCTTTCCCCCTACTCAGCTCTCCTTCTCTCCCTCTCTTTCTCTCTCAAATAAGAAAACGTAAAAAAGAAAAAACAAACAAGTTTGTATAGACCCCATCCTTTCTTCTTTCCCTCTGGATTCAAAGAAAGACGTGTAGCTCCTCTTCTCAGACATCGATTTTACCTTGCTCTGGAATGAAACCACTCCCACCCACTCAGGGAACTGCTTCATCAATATTTTCTTTATTATGGACATTATTATAACTTCCTTTTTTATTATTTATTTATGATAGTCATACAGAGAGAGAGAGAGAGAGAGGCAGAGACACAGGCAGAGGGAGAAGCAGGCTCCATGCACCGGGAGCCCGATGTGGGATTCGATCCCAGGTCTCCAGGATCGCGCCCTGGGCCAAAGGCAGGCGCCAAACCGCTGCGCCACCCAGGGATCCCCTATAACTTCCTTTTTTTAAAAAGATTTTATTTATTTATTCATAGACACAGAGAGAGAGAGAGGCAGAGACACAGGCAGAGGGAGAAGCAGGCTCCATGCAGGGAGCCCGATGTGAGACTCGATCCCGGGTCTCCAGGATCACACCCCAGGCTGCAGGCGGCGCCAAACCTCTGTGCCACCAGGGCTGCCCGAACTTCCTTTTTTTTCTTTGGGCACCTTACCCTTACCTTATCCAGGAGGGTAAGGAGGCCTACAAACCTCCTGGACTTCATCCCGTACATTAAGAATGTTTTCTTGATTCTGCATTATCTTCTAGCCATGCTCTTTCACTTTTCTTTCATTCTCAGACAACTTTCTTGAAATATTATCCATGTATGTGCCTATGTATATCCCACTTTATTCCATAATTTATTAAAGACTATTATTCTTAGAGGAATAGGCTTTACTTAACATCCGTGCAGCTCTTTTTTTTTTTTTTTACACCTGCCTTGCCCCTCTCAACCTACTGCTATCTGGTTTCTGTCCCCATCATGCTATGGAAAATACTCTCTGTGATGTTAGCAATGACTTCCTATTTGTCAGATAAATACATCTCATTTCTTCCAGAATGTCTCTTCCCTTGGCTTCCAGGACACCGATCTCTTCTAGTGGTCTTAGAAACAGTTCTCTGGGGGATCCCTGGGTAGCCCAGTAGTTTGGCACCTGCCTTCGGCCCAGGGCGTGATCCTGGAGTCCCGGGACGAAGTCCCACATCAGGCTCCCTGTATGGAGCCTGCTTCTCCCTCTGCGTGTGTCTCTGCCTCTCCCTCTCTGTGTCTCAGCTCAGGTATAAATAAAATCTTAAAAAAAAAAAAAGAAACAGTTCTCTCTTTCTTCTCAGACTCCTTTAATGTATCCTATTTCTTTGCCATTTTTCAAAAACTGACATTTCCCAGATGTGATTGCTTGTTACTCTTTTATTTTATGACACTGTAGCCTCATCACCACTACCATCATCAACCACATGATCTTATCAACTTTTACGGTTTTATTTCTCCTCTTAATGCCCTTATACTTTTTCATGGCTTCTGGAGAAGCAAAACCAACTTCTTATAACCAAATCCTTCATCATCTGGTTCATACCAGCTTCTTTAACTTCATGTTGCATTCTTCATTCCACAAATATTCATTGAGCATCTGCCATGTTTCAGACACCATTTGAAGTTCTATAATACAACAGTGAAAAAAACAGATTAAAAAACCCCTACCTTCATGGAATTTATATTCTCCTAGCAACACACAACTGTTGTTTTATACTTCATTGTCATAGCAAATTATTTATTCCTACATTTAAAAAATCACTTCTCTTTCATGGTTTTTGGCAAACTCCTATTGACCCTTGAGAATTCAGGTCAGATGTTAATTCCTCCAGGAATATTATCCCAACATTGCACATTTCCCCCAAGAAGTCTTATAAATACTCTTGTTATTTCTTCAGATCAAGATTTTCTGTTAAGTCATAGCAGTGGAGTTGCCATTATATCCCTTCAGAATTTATCAAAAGGATCCCAAAAGACACACCGTACCTTCCAGACTGAAAGATCCCTGGCCTTTTAATAAATTATAAATGGACTGCTATTTCACCAAGTGACCAGTGGATCTCTAAGTGTCCATGAAATAATTTTCTGAGAAGACAAACAGCCCTGTTCACATGTATTAGGGAAAATTAATAGATTTAATATGCCATTCTGATGTGTTAAAACTATGCAATTAGTCTAATAATAATAAAGTTATAAAAATGGATACAAATCCAGCAACATGATCACATTCTACTTTTAACTTCTATTTGTCCATAAACTAAGGATCATTCTTTGAGCAGAAGGCACAAGATCACCTTGACATCTATACCTTTTAGCATTTAACAATAGTGTTTAGCTATTTGCTCTTATGAGAAGACCTATTAAATTCAGTAGATTGCTTGCCAATTTTGTTTTTGGCAAAAACAAAACTCTCCAACAATATACTTTAAAAATACATGATTTCTTTTTCCCTCTTTTCTCCTATGTGGATTTTCTCTTCCAACAATGGTTCCTAACTGAAGTCCATCTCATCCTACCCACCCCCCTTCCCTATTCCAGGGGTGTACAGGAATACTTTCAAGTTATATTCTAAACAACAACAACAATACCTCAATATCAGAGTTTGAAATAAAACTCCTTTAAAATTTTATTCAAAGGAGGCAAGTGCTTATCAGTCAATAGCTGGACTACCACCCTGTGGTTCTCAACATAACCCAAATGACAGGCTTTCCTCAGCCTAAGGACCCTTTGAAGAATTTTTCTGTTTTCAACAAAAGGAAAAAGTTCAAGTAAGGGAAAGGAGACTTTGTGATACTGTCAGGGGAGGGGATAAATTAGCAAACTTGAGAAAGGCTATTTGAAGATAGTTGCAAGTACCATACAGTGGAAGTCCCCACATTTGTCTTGAAAACCTTTAGGATATATGAACGTATTACTGTGTTTGTCCGATGGAATGAAATATCAGGAATCTTTTTCTTAGTTTTAATTTTAACCTCAAGAATGCATGACTTTAATTTCTGTTTGTTATTAAGTCTATTTTTCTTTATCAGTTGTCATAATGAAGGGATTATTACTGGCATTTAGTGCCCAGAGCCAGGAATACTAAAATATCCTGCTTCGAGGGACAGGCAGACACGTCCAAAAATGTCCCATCCAAAATTCCAAGTATAGGGTCTCCACTGAAGAATATTCTGACACCAATGACCAGGGATCTTTTCTGTCCTTGTTGACTTGCATCCTTCTCTTTGTGTGCCTGGCAAAGCTTGCTGCCTCCTCAAACTGCGATTGGGGACTGCCATTCTTTTTACCTATGAGGCCAGGTAACCTGGCATCCCACCTCAGACCTACTGAAGCATAATCTGCATATTAACAACATATACCAGGTGACTTGTATTCAAGTTAAAGTCTGCACATTCAAAATACAGTTGGCCTATGGGACAGTTGATCCTGGCCTAGTGACATATCTCCTAATGTAATAGAAGAGATTTATGCCAAATTAATAAGGACCTTCCCTAAGGCTCCAAAGAAAACTTACTGCAACAAATGTCTCTAAACCAAAGGAGTTTATGAAAACTTTCATCTTTAAAAAAATAATGACCCTTGTGAGGCATGGTCTTAACATACTGCAAATCTGCCCTCCAGGGGAGGCACAGAAAGACAGGGTGAACAAGAAGACTTTTGAGACCACCAGGCATGTGGAAGGAAGGTCATGTTCCCAGGATTTTCACAGAGAACCATGGATGCCCAGAATCGGAGCTGGCATCAGAGGAAGGGATCAGAGACTTCCCAATTATTTCTATTTTTTTTCCTCAGAAGAATGAACCACTCAAGCTTCCCTTGAATGTATCATTGAATAAGGAGGCCCTTTTTGATATTTTTGCATGAGAGCCTAGAATTTAAATTAACTCTTTCAGAAATTTGGGGAATGACTGATTAAGAACAGTAATCAGAGTGATAGATGGAAAATGTGAACCTTAGTTCACATATGTAATGTAAGTTATTTATAAATTGCCTATTTGTTAAAAAGACCCAGCAAAAGAAAGCTTTTAAAAACTTACATTCACCTCTTGTAAAATGCTTAAGCAACATAAGTTCTCACAGAAATAAAACTTTGTCCCTACCAGAAGCGATCAGAAATTGTACCAATTACTCCTGCCCTTTGAAAATATTGTATTATGCTATAATCATGACTCTATATACCACACATAGTTGGACTTTAAATTGCTATTGTTATATCATAAAAATAGCATTATACTTTAACTCCAGAATATCTGAAAGTACTTTAATTCAAAACAGCACTCTAGGGGCACCTGGCTGGCTCATCTGAATCTTGATTTCTGCTCAGATCATGATCTCAGGGTTGTGAGGTCAAGCTCCACATCAGGCTACACACTCAGCAGGGAGTCTGCTTGAGATTCTTTCTCTCCCTCTCCATCTATCCCTCTGCCCCCTCTCTAAAATAAATAAATCTTAAAAAAACAAAAACAAAAACAGCACTGTCAAGTTTTGAGGAGAATGCATCTGCTCTCCCTCATCAGCCATAGTCTAATTAATTAGTCCTGGTGTTTTTTCCCCTGAGCCATATTTGAAAATGCTTTAACTTCAGAAATTAATAAGGACAAGAAAAAGTACAGAAGCAAATATATGAAGCTTACTAGCAGTTAATTTAAGCACAATTAACACAGCCATGTTCAAATAAATGGTTTTCTTTGGATCACCAGTCCCTGTTCACTAGGTATTGTGGATCCCTTGGCCCGGAATGGTTGGGTGTCCTCTGAATCTGTGTCTGGAATCTGTAGCTTTCATCTGATGCCCTTGTGCACTTCTGCCAGAACCCAGGTGTCCTCTCTAATGAAGTCTGTGGTGGCCCCTGCTGATGTCCCCCTCTTCAGGTAGAGGTCTTGTAAGATAGGTTTACTCCTAAGGAGACTGCTCTGTCATTGTCCCTTCCAATTAGGAACCTGGCTCACTGGTTCCCAAATAATTATTACATCAAAGGAAAAAATATTGTATCTCTTCCTAGCAGGATGATTCACAGCTGTCCATTGCAGTTTCCATGTCCTAGTAGGAAAGAGGGGTGCCTCCTCCTGACCTAGCACAGTGCCACACTACAGTGCTACCCTCTTTGCCGTGAGGCTCAACCCATTTGCCAGAGTCTACCAGCACCCAGTCTCTGGTTTCTTCCCCTGCTAAAGTGTAAGAAAACCCTCCAAAGCCTGGTTTCCTTTCAATGTGATGGTGTTGGGCGGCCAGTAGAATAGTTAGGAGCACAGGCCCTGAGCTCAAATCTATGTTCTGACTTGACCTGTGGGATCTTACACACGTTCCTTATGATCTCAAAAACTCAGTTTCCTCACTGGTAAAATGTAAAACTACTTGTGTGTTTGTCAAGAGGATTAAACCAGAACATCCATGTAAAAAACTTTTCACAGTGCCTGATACAGAGGAGGTAGTCAATAAACCTTTTTAGACATGAGAATCAAGCTCTCATTTGTCCCCTGTTCCACTCCTTTCCTTAAGACTTTGGGAATGATTTGGAACATGCACAGGATGATGGTTTGTGGATCAGAAACTACCAGGCGCATTCTTCTCAGGTGGGTCACATTCCAGCTTCCATTGATTCACATTGGCCAAAGAGCCCCTATGGGTACAGCATTCCAGATGGCTCTTCTTCCTAGCAGATGCTTTTTTATAATTCAGTGTTTTAGGTAAATGAGCTTATACAGAGTCTTTAGAAATGCATTATATCTGCCTTTCAGAAGTGTTTGCTCATAATGAAATAAATCATTTCTTCTGAATTTGCCATAGATAACAAAGGGCTCAGCCAGAGGCCAGAAACATAAAGATGGTTTCCTTTTTACCTTTTTAGTCTTGCATGCATTATATTTAACAAGGAATGTGAGTTTCTTCCCTTCTCCATGATATGTTTCTATTTTTACTAAGTTTAAGTTAAATAAAGACTTGCCACATCTACTGATATTCCAAATAACATGTATTTTAAATGCAAACACTCAGAGTTTTAAATCTTTTGCATCTAAAAAATCTTCTAAAATGCTGATTAAAATCATGGAGTCTCTGTTATTAATGTTCTTCCAGTAGGCTATACGATTTCTAAAATAGATTGCTAAGGAGCCTGCTCTGTTGTTGTCCCATCTTGTTAGAACCTTGCTTACTGGCTCTCCAGTACTAACTCACAAAGTTAGAGCATCACTGCCATTCTAGATGGTGATTCTAGCTGTGGTGATTCACAGCTGTTTGTTAGTATCCTGAATGTGCTCAAGAATTCTGCTTCACTTGGTCCTGGACTTATATTCTCTATAACTCTCAAGCCTGGGTGATTCTGATGTAGATGGTTTAGAGGCCACAACTTTAGGAACAATGATCTAGGACAGAGGTCAGCAAACTATGTCCCACCATCTGTTTTTGTATGCTTCTTGAGCTGATAATATTTTTTAAATTTTTTCCAGCTTTATTATGATTCACATATAACATTGTATAAGTTTAAGGTACACAATGTTGTGATTTTATGTTTATATATTGCAAAGTGATTACTGCAGTAAGGTTAGTTAACGTATAATTTTTGCATGTTTAAAAATATCAAAAGAAGAATCTTATTTTTTGAGATGTGAAAATTACACAAAATTCAAATTTCATTGTCCATAAAAATTTTATTGGAACACAGTCCCAGTCATTTGTTTCTGTACTGTCTATGGCCCCTTTCATGCTGTGGTGGCTGAGTTGAGTCATTGCAACAAAGACCACATAGTCTACAAAGTGTGAAATATTTACTCTCTGGCCCTTTCTCAACAAAGTTGGTATTCACAATGACTGATGATTTTTCTTAAGGATTTTTTTTAAAGTACCTGAGTCAGAAGTCATTGAGTTGCTCCTGCAGCATACTTTCTCTGGGTGGCAGAGAAGAAGAGAAAATGACAAATGAAAGGCAGAGGGAAGGCTGGCCAAGCTTCCCACACAATGTGAAAGAGAACGTTATCTCTACCTGCGAAGAGTATATCATTCCATTAAGGAGATGGAGCTAATGCACACAAACAATCAGGAAATAATACAAGAGAACATATACTTACTGAAAGTATAAATCCTGTGATACAAATAAAAGTGGGAAGGCTTTGGGAAAAGTATTACATTTGGGAAAAGTATCACCTGAAGGAGAGATTCAAGATGGACCAGGATTTAAGGCGCAAAGGACGTAGAATGGGGAAGAGGACTTCCCACCTGGCACAAATTTGTGAGCTGTGGGAGCTTAGAGATGAGAAAACTACGACCAGTTCAAGGGATTCTTTGGAGAGCAGCCCAGCTCCAATGAAAGTTCATGCTGGGAAGTAATTGAAGATAATGTTGGGTCAGTGAGATAGAGACAGATCCCGTAGGGTCTTACAGGCCCAGCAGGAGAGTTCAGATTTGCTATGATGGGGAGTGAAGAACAAATGTAGATGCTTCAATAAGGGAATTCTGTGATGAACATGTGTTAGGAAAATGATTCTGGCAACAATGTGGAATTAGATTCAGAAAAAGGGTAAAAAGTAGCTTAAGAAGTCTATTTTTATTTTTAAATGAATATTCAGAGAGTTATACTTTTATAGCCCTTTTTACACCAACTGTACAAGAAAAGAATAGGAACACCAAAATTATGCAGAGAGGTGGAAGCCTTAAATAGACTTATGCCCTCAACTCTTCTTAAAGATCTTTTTAAAGTCTCTCTTTTAAAAAAAATAAAATAAAAATAAAGTCTCTCTTTTTAATAATACTACCCCACAAAATATCCATAATCAAACTAAAGTCTGATTTTAACCAGGCATTTCTAGGCCCTTCAGTTATTGGCATTTGCATCTTCTTATTTATATCTTCTTTATCATCCTGTGGTCCCACCGCCTTGTATAAATATCCAGTGAAACTCCTGTTCTGATAAAAGTATCACCCTGACTGTACATTTAGCTAACAAGTTTTTTTTCTCTTGAGAAGCCATTTGCATGTTCATAAACCTCACAGAGGAACACACACACACACACACACACACGCATACAAACTTTTTTTTTAATTGTTTCACCTAGCAAAAAAAGGTAGTTACCTCTACAGTTTATAATGGCAGCTATTCAAAAGCAGGCTGCAATATGACACAGTAGTTTAAGAGAAGAACTACAATTTCAATGGTGGGAGGCATTCATGTAGGTAGAGGCAGTTGTCCAAATTGGACTTTGGCCAGAAAATCCAATTTAACTAGAAAAAGTCTATTTGCTGCCAGGGACAACGGATCACTAATGAGCATGGATACGAAGAAGTCCCAACTCCAAGTTGGTTTAGGGCTCAGGTATAAGGTTTAAATAAAGACAGCAGTGCCTTGAATTCTGTCTATAACTGATTATTTTGCCAATATTTCAGTCTCCATGAGAATTTCTTGCTGCCTCCTTCTCTTTTTTAGACATGTTTATACCGTCCCTACTTGTTCTCTGACATACGGTTAAATTGTCAAATGCCTGGGGCTCAGACAGGACCTCACACTGGACAGCACTAGGGAGCATCGTTCCATAGAATCTGGGTCCCTGGCCTGGGGGTGTTGCTCAGAGCGTAGTACATGGACCAGTATTGTTTAGAAACTGATGTCATCATTACTCAAAAAAGATGGCAGATATTGAGAGCTTGCACTTAAAAATCCTAGAGCAAACTACTTTGAGTAATTTTATGACTATTGAATCAATAATTTTTTAATTGGGATTTATATTTTTATTTTTATTTTCCAATAATTATTTTTCTAATATGTTGGCTCTTAATGGATTAGGCATTTAAAAACAAAAACAGGTCTTGTGCCAAAGATAATTTGAGAAGCGCTGTCGTGTCTTAGACTATCTATCATATGAACAAGTGCCCCCTGGAATCGTGCAGTGTGGCTGGCCACAGGCTCAAAGAACTGTGAAACCAAGAGCTGCCATTGGGCACTCAAAGAACTAAGAAGGTTTTAATTTACTTAGCAATATTTTAATTATGTGGAGGGAAGGGGACTATGGAGAAATGAAGCCCTTGCTCAGAATGCTCCATAGATAGAAATGTACAGGAAGAAACTGGCCTCTCTGTGGCCCTTGTCAAATACGGATTTGATTTTGAAGCAGTCTTACCCCAGCCAATATTCAGGCTACTTTGCTTTTGGAATTATGTCCTAAAATAGCTTTGCTTCTAAAACCCTGGGGTGGAGAAAGATGAACACTTTAAGCCAAACACACAGTAAATGCTCAAAACTATTTTTTTAATGAAAGTACAGATTTTATAAATTAATCGGGAAAGGGCCTTCACCAGATGGCCATCTAGGTTGTTTCCATTGATGGTAACAAATAGAGGCATAGTGTTCATAGTGATGCACTGACAAGCAAACCTGCTTATGTGGGTAAATAAAAGCTTGGAATCTCAAATTGCAAGATTTCATATTTTTTGATAGCTGAGTAACATTCTAATATATATATATATGTGTATATATATATATATATGCCACATCTTCTTTATTCTTTATTCTTCTTTATTCCTTACATATTTTGACTGTTGTGGACATTGCTGCTATGTAGTATACTGTATGTTAACTAAATTGAGTTTAAATTTAAAAATTTTTAAATAAAAATTTTAAAAAATTATTTTAATTAAAAAGAAAAAGGTTGAGTCTGCGACCAGGGTGGGCCCCAGTTCCAGGCTCCCCGTGGCAGCAGGTTTTAAATAAAGAAATAAATAAATAAATAAATAAATAAATAAATAAATAAATAAAAGTTGTGTATAAGAAAACAGAAAATGCTAAAAGAGAAATACCAAGTAATAAAAGAAAAATCTAACCCCAAAAAAGCCCTTGAAATCTCAGAAAATAAGCAGGTTAGAATTCAAGTTGATATGTTATCATGGCCTGACAACTGGTCTCTGGGTGAGTAGTCAGCATTGGGTCGAGAGTAGTAGTGAAATAGCCCAAAAATGAACTCCAGGGAAGCAGTGCTCAGAAGTGCAAGCTGGCGGGTAATTTGCTTCAGGTTTTACTGGTCGTAGGCCAGTTGAGCTGCTTCTGAGTATGAAGTGGACAGAGAGCAAGAGGAGGAGAGGGACCCATCCTAGAGGACGTTACCCAGCTTCGGATATCAGACTGGGGTCAGGAGACACTGGGCATGACTGGCAGCTGCCATAACCTGAACTTCAGTGACCCCCCAAGAGATAGTAAATTTCCAGAGACTCTCACTCACCAAGAGACTTTCCCTCTTTGGAATTGAGACTCATGAAATAAGGCGAAGTAGAAAAGCTGTCTTGTTATTACTGATACACTTCTTATGCAAAAACCATGTTTGATGTAATAAAGCCCAACTCTTCCATCCACAATGACATCCATGTATTCTATTGCACTTGAGAATAAGGACGTGTTAGTGTAACACTTGCCTTTGACTCAAGCAGTCTAGGATGTTACATTATTTTAATCCAAGGGATACTAAATGTATGGGAGAGCAATTGCTTCTGCAAGTCAGTACTTCTGTATTGAGTCTTTGTAACCTTAAAAGATGTGGGAACAATTTTGTTTTAAAATAATGTTCTAAGTGCCTGGAAAAAGCAGCAGCTCTGCTAAAAATAGATTTAATAATAATGATGAAAAAAGCAGTGATATTATATACTCATCTAGTCCCTTTCCAGTTATGGATTCAAAAATGTACAAGGTCTGTGCTAGGTACTTACTGGATTTTATACCATAAATTTCTCTGTTCTCATCATAATGCAAAAAAAAAGATAAGGAGGAAATATAAAATATTGGCCACAAATCATAAGAAAAGGGAGACTAGTGGCATTAACACTAGCTGGTCTTGGTGAAACAAATTATCTCATGGGGTCCTTAGCAACATTCTGAAGGTGATCTCTGATTCTGTAGCATATTTATTAGTATGGTTTTTCAATTATTGGTTAATATTTCTTTAAACTATTTGGTAATATACTTTCTGATGATATATTTTTATATCTATTAATATATCTCTGAAGTCTCAGAACTTTTGAAAGTTATTCTTCTCTCTACATTGGATTGCAATCCCACCACTTAAGACTTCCATTTTTATAAGTACTTACAGAAAACAATTCCTATTTCCAGAAATCTCAAAGTAACCCTTAAAAAAACACCTCTCTGAATGGTTCTCCAGACTTACAGGTCAAGTATGTGAGAGTACTATTTTTATCTTCAGTGTAAAAGACTCCTGAAAGTGGACAGCATTTTACCAAAGGTGAAAGAACAAATGGTCTAGGGAACAGAAAGAGAGAACATACATGTTTTTCGAATCTTCCTAAAAGAAGAATGAGGTAATGGAACAAATATAGGCTCAGGACTCACAAGTCCTAAAACATGGAAACCTCCCAGAGATTGCTCTGGAGCAGGCAGAGAAGGGAGAGGGCCTTCTGCTTTACCTCCTTGACTGTCCAGGCAATAATTAGCTTATTTATAATCTGCAGAAATATGGACATTTTGTTGTTTGGGATATCTGCTTGTGATCATGTTTCAGTAGGCTTTTTCCTTCTGGTTATTTTCTGATTATTTCAACCCCCAGGAAGCTTTACAGGTTGGGGTTGGGTTTAATCTTAGCTCTTTATCATAAGCACTTTTCAATTAATGTTAGTTATCCAAAATTTTTTGAGGAATATCCATGCTTTGGATATCAATTCCCATTTAATCCAAGAAGATCTTCTCTTCTTTATTTTCCTAGGTTAGTTCAGTAAGTGCCCTACAACAAAAGAAGCCTCATGTATTAGGAAGTATGAAATGCCAAAACCCAGACCAATCACACTATCTGTCAGTTTTCTTCTGACAATCAGAGATGTAGCGTCATAGTGTCACATCGGCCATTTTCAACCATATTGTGTTTAAAGACAATAAAATAAACAGCAATTAGGAATATTGGTTTGAGAGCTAGGTTTAAAATCCCAGGTCTGCCCTTTGTGGCTCTAGGTGTGATTTTTCATCTCTCTGAATCTTCTGTTACTTCATTCGTAAGACAGAGCAGTAAGAGAACCTACTGCACAGGAGTCTGTGAAGACCAAACAGCATAATGTGAACCGCTCAGCAGATCGTCTAGCACAGAGTAAGAACTCAGGAAATGTGCTTGTTGCTTAAAGTTTTTCGCTTTTCCTCATTTTGTGTTATTTCTCTCTGTAGAGCTAGTGAAACTGGCAAGCAGGGAAACTTAATGATAGATTGTGTATATGAGTTGAAACAGCTGCTGAAGAGAAAAAGAAATCAACAACGATTATTTGCTATCCTATAGAACACATGGTGCATTTGACTTAAACATCTAGGATTTGGGCATATTTCAGAGAAACACACTTGTATAAGTAGACTTAGTATGTACGCACCCAACGTGTGAATTCTCAGCATGAACCTCTCTCCTCTTCCAAATACCCAGGGCTTTGTTAAAAAAAAAAAAAAAAAAAGCTATGTTTTACATTTTTATTTTTTTAATTGAATGTATATTAACCATCATTTAAATTACTACTAATCATATTCTATCTTCCACATCTCCTAGAAGGTATGGGAGATAGAATGTGATTTCAATAAACAATCTGAGTTTTCCTTCTGTCCTTAATGTCACATCATTCACTGTGTATGTATGCTTTTACTCTCTTGATTCCATATTCTTATTTCACCTTTTGTTCATGACTTGGGCCACACTCACCTTCCCAGAGTGTCATGCTAAATACCTATCTTGTCACTCTAAACAACGAAGTTAGTCTAGTTCTCTAGCTAAATACTTCAGAGAGCTCACAACCTGAGTAATAAACAAGAGACAATAAACTCTTTGGTAGATTTGGAAGGGTGAGAAAGAGGAGCCTGGAGCATAATGGTACTTAAGAGTAAATGGGGAAATCAGATCATGGGTGGAGTAGGGCTAAGGGTAAGTCATGTAGAAGGAGCAGTAGCCTGATGAAAAAGCCATGGGAGAGGCCAGAAGAACAATTAGCAAGAGTAATAAGAGGACTATTGACCTGTCTTAGGAATTTAAATCTGATGGAGCCATTGATGGGTCAGAGGACAATTTTGAGGACAGTTAATGTAGTCAAGGTCAAGAACCAAGGAGGGGGGACACAGCAGTTGAGCGTCTGCTTCAGGCTCGGGGTGTGATCCCAGGGTGCCGGGATCAAGTTCTGCATCAGGCTCCCTACATGGAGCCTGCTTTTCCCTCTGCCTGTGTCGCTCATGGGTAAATAAATAAAATCTTTAAAAAAAAAAAAAAAAGAACCAAGGAGGTCTTTTTAGGCATTTCAGGAAATGCTTAAGATCAGAGAAACAACATAGCAACATGTTAGAGTGACCCAAGAAGAACATGTGCATGTTCAGCACAGGTGCAGTAGGACTAGAGAGGGGGGAGGACCAAATACAACATATGGGTCATAACCTTAGCAGCTACATCCATCTGCTGAGACCATGGGGTAAAAATCTATATGTGACCCACAGCAGTGCCTGGCACATAATCAAAGCTCAATAAAAACTACTTCTCTAATATGACAGGGCGATAAGGCCACTGAATGAAGATCTTGTCCTGGTTCTGCCATTAATTAGCTATGTGACCTCATGGTACATCTGTAAAATGAAAGCCTGAGAAAATGTTAGCTTCAGTCCATTCTAGTTCTAAAAATCTACAATTCTATTCCTTTACAGTCTAATGGTCAAGTTACTTAAGCTAATCTATGCCTCGTGCTGACATATAATCTGGCTTTCCCTTTTCTGATCTTCCACTGAAGGGAAATGGGGGACATGAGCCATTAACAATAAAATAATAAAATGTTTTATTAACAATAATTAACTAACAATAAAATTAATTTTTAAAAATGACAAAATATCAAACGATAGGATCAGTTTTCACAATAAGTATCCTTCTAATTTATTTATTTGGCAAGCATTCATTAAGTGCTTGAAAGTATTCATTAAATACCTACTGATTTTGTAGGCACTGGGGATGCAAAGATACATAGAATAGGAACCCCCCCACCCCGCCTTCAAGAGACATTGTAGCCAGCAGTCTAGACTGTAGTACCTGAGAGACACAGTGCCCAAATCTTATTGACCCTCTGTTCTGAGCTGAAGGAGACCTAAGAACCATTTGTGTTTCTGAGTTTGAATCACAGCTTTGACGTGGTCCTTCTTCTCTTATGTCCTTATCCCTAAAGTAAAAGTGTGTAACTTCCTTGGTTGCATTGAGTGACATTGGGATAAGATTTTAACTGAGTATTCTTAAATTGCTTCTATAATAAACCAATTTTATAATCTTTGAATTAAAAAAAAAACACAAAACAAGTGCCCTAATGTTTTCCAGGTGTTGTGATAGGGGTGCAGCCAGGATGCCATTGAGGACACAGAGATAAGACTAGACAATTCTAGCTGGAAGAGAGAGTAGTGAGACCACTTCACAGAGGAGGTGGGCTAAGAGCTCAAAAGAAGTCATTTGTTGCCAGGAAGACAGGATGAAGAGGGAATTCCTGATAGAAATGGGCATGGCAGATGGAACAAAAATAGAATTGTCAAACATCCTGGGTATTCTGAGAACCATGAGTGGAGGGGGACAGATGGAGTGAGGGATGTGAGGTGAATCTCCATGAACAATGAGGCTGCAGATGCAGGCAGCCAGCTCACGGAGCAGCTTGTATGCTAAGGATTTTGGAACTTCATTCTGCAGCAAATGGGATACCAGCATAGAAGAAAAGAGAAGTGATATGCTGAAATTTATGCCTTAAAAAAGATTTCTCTAGCCTTGATAGGAAAAATTATCACAGAAGGCAAGAATAGAGGAAAGGAGTGTAACAATGTAGGCAAGAAGTTGTGAGGTTCTGGAGTTCTCAAGGGTCTATGGGGATGGAGAGGAGATGTCAGTACAAGAGATATCCAGGAGCTAGAACCTGTAGAAGGGATGGAATGTGGAGGGATGGAATGGACAAATCAGAGGACTGGGTGGTTGCTGGTGCCATCTATTGATTCAGGGTCTTTTGAAGGTGGAACAAGCTGTAGAGGAAAGAGGTTGCATTTATTATTGCATATGAGCCCTAAATAATGGTCAGTGTAGATACAGAGGGACACTTGGGCTTGATCGCAGAGGAGAGATGGGCTGATGCCGGGTCTGCAGCAGTCATTTGGTAATATCCGTTTCATGATGAAAAAATAAATGAACAAGTGAGTGAAGGAGTAAGTGAGAAGTGAAGGGCACGTGGGGCTGAGGACTGCAAATCACAGAGGTCAAGATTAGAAAGACAACACTACAGATTATTCTCATGCAGACAGAAACTAAAGCCAGAGAGGGAAGGAGACCCCCCAAGGGAACAAGAGTAAAGTGAGAAAGTAAGGACTTAGGAGTGAACCCTGATCTCATTAAAAAGGTAGATGCAGCAGGTCCTCCATGCTTTCTCTGTAAAACATTAGTCATCATTAGTCAGAGCAGCCCGTCAGCAGGCACGGCGGCTGGAGTCACAGCTTGACCTTCATCCATCCAGAAGGAAGGTAATGTTCCAGTTTCCCTTCACGTGGGAGCGGATGAGGACAGAGGAGGCATGAAATATCGGCTGTGCTGAAGTAGCAGATTCAGCATGAGCAGGGTGCTGGTTGTGGGGACACACCTATTGGGCTGTAATCTGCTACCTCTTGCCATAAAGTTTGGTTCTTAACTGATTAGTTCCACTAGGGAAATATCTAGAAGTAGCCTGTCTAGTCCACAACTGAAGCTGTATGGAATCCAAGGTGAGAATGAGCCCCTTGGTGCTAATGTGGTGGCTTCAGAAAGCAAGCAGATCCACAGATTTCCCAAGTGGATCCAAGCGACACAAACACACTGTGTCATGTGCCAGTGACAGAGGTGGCTCACACTTTTCAAACCCTATTTATCTTTAGATAGTCAGTGAGGTTGGTAGAAGTGAAAGCCTCCCTTTTTCACAGACTTCTTCTCCTTCTTCTTCTTCTTCTTCTTCTCCTTCTTCTTCTTCTTTTTCTTCTTCTTCTTCTTCGTATAAGATTTATTTCTTTTTTTGAGAGTGCAAGAGCACAGTGGAGGAGGGGCAGAGGGAAAGGGAGAGAGAGCCTTACGCAGATTCTCTACTGAGCGTGGAGTCCAGTGTGTGGCTCCATCTTATAACGAGAGCACTACCTGAGCCAAACCAAGAGTCAGACACTTATCCCATGTGCCACCAAAGCACCTCAGTTCTTTTCTTTTAAGTGACTTAAAGATACTGGGAAATTAGTCAAAAATAAGCTGATGACTTATTGGAATTTAACCCAACTGAAAAGTATGTATTGTGGGCTCACTAAGAGTTCCTTGCTAACAACACAGACAGTTCAGCCAGTGCAGAATGTGGTTCCTGCCTCACTAATTTTCTTAAGATTAAACAAAACAAGGTTTTATTTAAGCTTAGAGGTCAACTAATAGGGGGAGAGTTTAAGAGCAAATTTTTACCCCCTTCTCTGAAAGCGTCACATCACTTCTGATGCTCACATGCATCTAGTGATTAAGTCGTCAGCTCTGTGATGATTTGCAGAGACACACTCTGTCACTGCATCTGTAAACTGAGGAGCTGGGTAGTTGGGAGGTCCCTGATGGCTCCAACATGCTATCAATCTTTAATACATGTGTCAGGACCCAAACATGGCATATTGCTGACAGCCCGGGAGACTTCCCTTCATCCTGTCATCTATGAAACAAGGCAATACAATGACATTTTGGAAAACTTTAGAGCTCTAGAAGGCTTTGTTCTCTGCCCAGCACATCTGGCTCCTTCAGTCCCAGATGTCTGTGCCTATCTCGCTTTTCCACTTGTCCACTTCTGCCCATGAGACTTCACTGGTTCTCTAAAAGTTCACTTTCTTTCCTAAGTAGAACAGTGCCTTAGGATGACCTTCCTTCCTATGAGGTCTCTAAGGAGCAAATAAATACATAATAGGTCATGATGCACCTAGTAGTTTATCCTCTGCTATGATAGCCCCCAACGTCATGGGCCACTAGGTGGTCACTGCTGCTGGTCACTTCTGTTCCACTGAATGTAAAACCAACAGGCAATACCCAACTTAAGACTGCAAGTTTCTAGAAGATCTTAAGACAAGACCATTACAGTTAACTAGTCTGCTAATTGCATAATAACTTGTCATCCTGGCTGTGAAAGACTGTCTGTGGGAAAGGAAATTTAGACTAGGAGCCAAGGAGGATGTGGGCTGAGTCCTGGTTCATCTTGGATGCCTGTAGGTAGGACACGATCAGAACCTTGGTTTCTTCTGTAAGATGTGTGTAGTCATTCCTTCCCCACCTCCTTTGCAGGAATGTCACAAGGAATATATAGCAATATGCCTGAAACTGCTATTTAAATGATAAACTGCTAAATAAATGTGAGACTTTCCTCAGAGAGAAATTACAATTTTGAGTATTGGTAAAAATGCATGTTGACATTTATTCATTCAACAAATATTTAGGGAGCACCTGCTATTGCTAGATACTGTGCTAGGAGCTAGAGAATCAATAATGAACAAAAATACAGATATGATCCCTGCCATCTGGGAACTTTTTAGATTCATGGCAAAGAGAAAAAGTTATCACAAAAAAAATATGTCTTTACCAATAAGTGGTTTTAGCATGAAAATGGGAAGAAGTGTGAGGAGAGGTTCTTGGAGCCATGAGAGCTCCATGGGATTTAGCTCGGAAAGGTCCAGAAAGCCTTTCCTGAAGAAATGACCCTGGAACCAAGATCTAAACAGTAGACAGGTGTTAACTTGGTGATACAAGCAGGAACGTAGGCTCAAAGGGCCTCTTGGTGAAGCCTGAAGGATTTGAGGGACTGAGAGAAGGTTCCTGGAGTATAGAAAGCAAAGCAGCTCATCCAGAGCAAGGTGAGGCTAGAAAGATGGATGGGAAACAGATTGGGGTTCTCTAAAGGATTTTCACTTTCTTCTTACAAGTAGTAGGAAGCTGATTATCTGGATTTAAGTAGAAGAGCAACATGATCAGATGTGTGCTCTGAAAAAATTACTGTGACTGCAGAGTGAAGAACAGATGGAAAGAGGTTGAGTGGCTGTCATGGTACAGGCAGAGCGTGATGGTAGTTTGGACTCAAATGCATCATTGGAGATGAGGATGGAGGAATATTTAGGAAATAATAACCACGAGACTTGAAATCAATTTGAATTGCAATGGTACAAGTTATTGAGATTTGATATTGTACTTATTCTTGGACTCAGCAAGTCAAAATCATGTCCCAGAGTAAATGGCAATATTTTCCTCATTAAGACATTATGACAGATGAATTACTTTTCCCCCCACTTGAATTAATGACTATTTTCTTCCTCCAAGGCCTTTTTTTCCATTTTATTGAGGTATAATTGACAAATAGAATTGTACATTGTGATTTGATACACACAGTGAAAGGATCCCTGCCATCTAGTTAATTAACATATTCATAGTTGTTAACACAGTATTGTGTAATTCAAATTTGCTAAGAGAGTGGAACTTAAATGTTCTCACCACCCCCCTACCACCAAAATGAACTACACTTGTCTCAACATTGATGCTATGACTAAGCACTGACACTACTGAATGTTGTCTGCCTTTGATCCCTTTTATACTTTCCAGTTAATACCATGACCCCATTTCAATTTTTATATATCTGTGAGAAAATAAATTAGCATGTTTACTTGAAACATGTAGCAAAATGACAAAGCTAATACCTGTTGTAACTGCTGTGCCTTTGAAGTTTATCCCTGTCTTATTCATAACAGTAATTGGAGAATTCTCCCATTAACTGGAGACATTCTACATGCTGTGCATTTCGAAAGGTCAAATCTGTGGAAGAATTTATTGTATTTCTTTATTTTTTTTTTTTTGTTTTTTTTTATTGTATTTCTTTAAAGATGTCTCACTCAGCACTTACATTAATAAAAAAAAAAGGCTCCATATTAAAGCACTGTGGCAAATACATGGCTCACATGCCACCCTTCTGTCTTCCCATTTCCATGTCTGCGATGCTAAATGATAAAGATGCCATTGCCTACTGAGCCTTTTGAGAATCCTTCTCAACAAAGCACTCACTCCAGGCAGTCAGTTGATCAAAGCTGGCATGTGAGTTGAAACTCATTTGCCATCCCCACTTCAACATGATGTAAATCTTTTATTCCCCAAAATAATCACTGTAGGTGCATACTTATTTAGGTTTTCCTCCCACTGCAGATATGGTTTGCCTACTTTTTTCAACAAGATCTGCTACTTTGTATCTTCTCCACTCACCTGAGTATGGGCAACTGTGGATGTTTCCAGTAAAGTAACAAGAGTCCCTCGTCAAACACTGGAGTCTCTCAGTCTCAGAACTTCCTCTGGCCCTGCAGGTGCTTCCTCAGCCTTAAGCAGGGACAACTCAGAAATGTGACAAAATTAAAACTTTGGGAGAACAATACTCAATGAGGAGCAATTCTTATCCCCCACAGGGAAGAGAGAGTCAGAGGATAAGTGTCCAGGCCTCTCCATCCTGCAGCAGGAAGGTTCTGATGTGTGTTCATTATGGTTTCTCAGAAGATCCACCTGAGTCCAGGTGCACACAGTGATTTTCTGCTCTACAGTGTGTTTCACTTCCTTGATTCACTTTCTTCATTCTTTATTTGTGCTTCCTGGATCATGCAAGTTGCCATCTCAGGGCCTGCTGTTGGGAGAACCCAAATAAGCAGCATCTTTTGTCTTCATGTAATATAAAATATTGATTTACAAACTACAGTCAGTGAAGTTCCTTCTGACAACACATATACTGAGATATGATCTATGACTCTCCACTCCATGGTGGATTCATTAGAACCATCTTTCCTTTCTCTATGGGGAGTCCCACAGGAGAACTAGGGGATAAGAAAGGGGGGTGTGAGAAAAAAAAAAACTCAATTACGCCAAGAATTCCAACCACAAAGCAAATTTATTTTTATCTCTGTTTTGTGATTTTGATTGAAAAATACATTCCAGGGGCAATCCTGTGACGATACTTGTACTGTATCCCCACCAGCTATGCATAAGTGATGTTAATCAGGGATGCCAGGACCTTAAATGAAGATTTATTTCAAGCCTTAACTGGTTAAGTTAGGCTTAACAGGAAACAGGAAACAGGAAATAAGCAAATGTTAGTTCTGCCTATGTATCAGATCTTAGTGCATAAACAATTTGTGTATTAGGTATATATAACATATAAACAAGAGATAAAATTGTTCTTTACATTAACAGACTATGCTACTAAGAAGTTCTATTTAAAATGGCATCAAGGGACGCCTGGGTGGCTCAGTGGTTGAGCGTCTGCCTTCAGCTCAGGGCGTGAATCTGGTCCAAGGATCAAGTCCCGCATCAGGCTCCCTGTGAGGAGCCTGTGTCTCCCTCTGCCTATGTCTCTGCCTCTCTCTGTGTCTGTGATGGATGGATGGATGGATGGATGAATGAATGAATGGGCAGCCCAGGTGGCTCAGTGGGTTTTTTTTTAATTTTTTATTTATTTATGATAGTCACAGAGAGAGAGAGAGAGAGAGAGAGAGGCAGAGACACAGGCAGAGGGAGAAGCAGGCTCCATGCACCGGGAGCCCGACGTGGGATTTGATCCCGGGTCTCCAGGATCACGCCCTGGGCCAAAGGCAGGCGCCAAACCGCTGTGCCACCCAGGGATCCCAGCTCAGTGGTTTAGTGCCGCCTTCAACCCAGGGCTTGATCCTGGAAACCCGGGATCAAGTCCCACGTCGGGCTCCCTGCATGGAGCCTGCTTCTCCCTCTGCCTATTGTCTCTGCCTCTCTCCCTGTGTCCCTCATGAATAAATAAATAAAATCTTTAAAAATAAAATAAAATGGCATCAGGTCAAAAAATCTACATGTTTCTCCCAACATCCCAGTAAAGCACTAAAGAAAGATAAGGAATGTCAGGATTCAGAGATTCTAGCAATGATAAGACTGCTGGGTATTGCTTTAGAAGGCAGTGCCAGTCGTATTTAAACCTCCTTCCCACTAAAAATCAATTGCTCTCTTTCCCCAACTACTCTCTTTTAACCAATTCTGAAATCTCAAATCCCAAAGCACAGCAGAGCAAAGTGGAGAAAAGAGGGCGGTGACAAATTGCTTCCTGGGGCATGTGGCAGTATTACACTAAGCACCATGGACAGAGGCAGGGCTATAAGAGGCCTACGGGTGGTAGGTAGGGACCATCTCAAATTTTTTTTTACAACACAAATGTTTCTCCCCAAAACAAGCAAATAAAGTTAGGAAGTTGTATCAAGAGGTCTCCCCACAGTCCAGAGAGCTATAGGACACAGTGGCTGATGGAAGCCTGGCTGCAAGCTGTGCATGTGTTCGTTGTTGTATGAAATCCAAAGCGAGTGTTATGTCACACAGTCACTCAGATGGGCAGCAACAGAGTTCATGAGCCTGCATCTGGATAAATCTTCCCTTTTTCAAATGAAAGGAATTTCTAAAGTTTGGCAGGGGGATATAACAAAATAGTTAAGCATATAAGAAAGGGATCATTATAACTAGCCTTAAAGATTAGGAGGAACAGTGTGACACTGAAACAGATTTGCTGCAGAAAACAGAAGAAACTGAGAAAATGTACTTGGAATCCTCAGATGCTAGAAGATGTAACATTTAAAAAATAACAGAAATGGGCAGCAGGCTGAAATGCAAAAACCAAACAGAGTGATGCTTGACCAAGTGAAAAGGACATAAAAACCAAATCTGGGGACTCAGAATTACTTCTAAAAATTAAAATGGTCATCAGAGTTAGTAAAGGGTGAAACAGGTACTGCAAAAATTAGTGCTGTAGAGACCAACATGAAGAGCTCTCCAGTTACAGAGCAGATCTCAAGCTGTCGTCCCTCTCAACACCAGTCACAAGCACAGCAATTGCTACCAGTCATTCTGCTCTTGACATGGAGTCTCCGTGATGAGGGCAACTCTAACTTAGTCAGAGTTACCAGAGGAGAGGGAAGGAAATGCAGTGTGAACAAGAGCTTTGATTATAATCTCTTGGAAGAAAGGGAGGGGCATGACTTACTCTTGATACATATTAATGGACAAAGAAATTAAAGAGAAACTGAAAAAATGAAGCAGTGGAGATCAAATCTACTACTAGAATAGCCTTGCAGCTGTACTTCTCACACATGCATGTGAATCACCTGGAGGCCTTGTTAAATTACAGATCTGATTCAGTGGGTCTGAGGTCTGAGAGTTTGCATTTATTTTGTTTTTTAAGATTTTGTGTATTTATTCATGAGAGACAGAGAGAGAGGCAGAAACACAGGCAGAGGGAGAAGCAGGCTCCATGTAGGGAGCCCAACATGGGACTCATTCCTGGGTCTCCAGGATCAGGCCCTGGGCTGAAGGCGGCTCTAAACCCCTGAGCCACCAGGGCTGCCCAGGAGTTTGCATTTCTATCTGGTTCCCAGATACCAAATCTTGAGTAGAAAGGCTTAAGAGAAAACCTGAAGCAAATGCTCTCACTATATTCCAGGAAAAATCAAAACAAATTCACACCTCGGTATATTCTAGTAATTTATAGAGAATTTAAAAAGATAAAGAAAATATTATACAATTACAATTATTCACAAAAGAAAACAAAAGGTTAGTTGCAAAAAAAAAATTGAGTGGATCCAAGCTTGTCTTCAACATTGCTCAATGTCCGAGAACGATAGGAAAAAACTCCCAGAGTCGGAAAGAAATTGTGATATTAGAATTTATTAATGAAACTAGAATCCATATCCAAATGCTTAGAAAGGATACCACATGTTTAAGTTTTCTGTTGCTGCCACAATAAATGATTACAAACTTAGTGGCTTGAAACAACATAGACTTACTGAGAGCACCGTAGCTCAGAAATCCAACACTAGTCTCACTGGACTAAAATCAGCATGTCAGCGTGGTGTCATTCTTTTCTGGAGTCTCTAGGGGGAAACCCATTTGCTTGTCTTTTCTAGTTCCAATTTCTAAAGGAGTCCTGTATTCCACAGCCTGTGACCTTTTCCTCTGTCTTCAAAGCCAACAGCAAGTTGACTCCTCCTCAACCCCCCTATCTCTTTCCATCTGCAGCCAGGAAAGCTCTCCCTTTTTAAGGATTTAACATGATTGAATTGGGCCCACCCAGATAATCCCAAGATTTTCTCCCAGTCTCAAGGTCCTTAACCTTAATCACATATGCATAATCTTTTTTGCCACATAATTAGATACACAGATTTTGAGGATTAGGGTATAGACCTCTTTAAGAGACCACTGTTCTAACTATGACATCAAATATGCTGAAAAATTCAAGGACATATGCTAACAAAGGACCAAAATTCAAAATCCAAAAATGGAGAAATAGTAGAATAAAATGAATTGTGGTGAGCATTAAAACCAGTTTATTGGTTAAGTATAACTAACCATTATATGTTAGTTCTAGAAAAATGCAAAGCTAAAGACAATTCATAAAGGAATATTATAATCATTACAAACTGAGGCTATAGTTTATACTAGAGTGAGGTTGAGTGAGGTCAATGGGCTACCTTATCCCTCTAACCAAGACCAGTAGAAACTTGATGGAAAACTAATGGGATGAGAACAACAGTTTACTTCATTTAAGGCAAAAAAAAAAAATTATTTAAAGCAAATCAGAGCAAGCCATATTCCACATAGCAAAAGGCAGCTTAAAAGAACTTAAAAGGAAGCTTAAAAGAGCAAAAAGCCTAAAATAACTAAGAAATTAATGTGTTGTAGCAATAAATTGTTGCACACCTTTTTGAAAAACGGACATCTAATTTGTAGAAAAAGAATTTAAAACACATCAAAAGCAATAAATGGAACTGTGCACCATTTTATATCAATAACGTAAAGTGCATTATTAAGTTCTCACTAAAATCATACCTATTATTATCTTTACTTTGTTGCAGATAAGGAATCTGAGCCATAGAGAGATTAGGGGAGTGCTCACACTCACTCAGGTGTAAGCCATTATGCAGACCCAGGGTCTTGCTCAGAGCCCAGGAGTTAATTCTGGTAGTAGATGCTCTCCTGTGCACACGTGAGACCATGTTACTAGTGAGAGATAGAGCTGGGACTGGAACTCAGGTCAGTTTTATCCCATATTGTGTGTATGTAACTTCTCCGCCATCCTGTCTCAGGAGTTGTTTTTCTGTTTACACCTTTACCCCTGAACACAGGTTGTTGTTGTTCTGTCCTCCAGTCTCCCTGCATAACCAGAACCCCTACTAATCCCCCACTGTGAGTAAATTCTCCCATCCAGGCCCTTCTCCCTCCACCCCCACCCCGCCCACAGGGTAGAACCTGGGGAATTTCACACACACTCTCACACAAACACACACACACACACACTCACTTACACACACACAAACATACACACATGATCTGCTCCAGCTTCTGGATGAGGACTTGGATTCTTCTCTCTCAATTAAAGTTAGGTCCTCCTGTATTCTAGATCCCATCCTCTGTCCTCATGAAATAATTTCACCAATTATCCTCTTTCCCCCTGAGTCTTCAGACTATCTCTGTTCAGATGCCTTCTCATCTGAATGTAAGCATGCTTTCCCCAAATCTTTCTTTGGTGGGCGTGGGACCACTATAACCTTATCCCTTCAACCTTATAGCCAGTTCTCGGTTCCACTTCCTCCCTTGCCATTCATTCACACCCACTGAAATCTGATTTCTACCCCTCTCATAGTAATTACACTGCTTCCACAGAGGCTACTGGTGACCCTCCTTTTTGGTGATCCACTTAAAACCCTGTTTTAGGAGTATTTCCATTTATTACTTCTTGAAACTTTCTCTTTACTTGGCTCTCTTGTCACTTCTCAAGCACTTCATTCCTTCTTCTGCATCCCCTAAGGAGGTTTCATTCATGCCACATGGTATTTTACATTTAACCTGACATATTACATCTCTTATCCTGAATCTTCTACTAATCACCAGACAATAGAGCCCACCACTCACAACTTCTCTGCCTGAACCCAAGCTCTCAAAAGCACTTTGAGGGCAGCCCGGGTGGCTCAGCGGTTTAGCGCCGCCTTCAGCCCAGGGCCTGATCCTCAAGACCCAGGATCGAGTCCCGCTTCGGGCTCCCTGCATGGAGTCTGCTTCTCCCTCTGCCTGTGTCTCTGCCTCTCTTTCTCTCTCTCTTTCTCTGTCTCTCATGAATAAAAAAAAAAAAAAAATCTTTTTTTTAAAAAAAAAAAAAGCACTTTGAATTCATTTCACCCAAACTCATTTCACTATACTCCATCACAGAAGCCTCTTTTCCTGCATTTCCTACTTTAACTAAAGACACCATCACCTATGCAGGTTCCCAAGCTACAAGTCATAATATATTTCATCTTCTTCTTTATATTATCTTCCACTGCCCACAAATCACCATGCCTCATCCATTTTCCCAAGTGTCTTACAACTCTTTCTTTCTACCCTCCTCGTGCACCCTTCACTATCATAATCCTTTCATTCAGATGTGTCTGAAGGATCTAATATATGTCAGGCATTGTGTAAAGTAGTAGGAATACATTGTGAACAAAATTGATATTATCCCTCACAAATGGAATTTATACCTTAGTTGGGGGGATGGGCATTAAACTAATAATTTCACAAATATAAGTACAGGAATGCAATTTCATAAATATAGGAAAACTACAGGATACAATGAAAAAATATAATAGAGAACTTTGATTTAAAATAAAAGGTAAAAATAAATAAAATAAAATAAATAAAATAAAATAAAGGGTCAAGGGTAGCTGGGTGGCTCAGTTAGTTAAGCATCTGACTTGGGCTCAGGTCATGATCTTGGGGTCCTGGGATCAAGCCCCACATTAGGGTCTGTGCTCAGCAGGGAGTCTGCTTGAGGAGTGAGGAGTCTCTCTCTCCTTCTGCCCCTCCCCCTACTCAGTCTCTCTCTCTCTCTCTCTCTCTCTCTCTCTCTCTCTTTCTCTCACTCTCAAATAAATAAATAAATCCTTAAAAATAATAAAAATCAAAAGGTCAGGGTGTTGTTTAAGCTGACACCTAAAGAAGGAGTTAGAGATAGCTGTGTGGAGGGTGGGAAAGGGTGGACATACGAAGGAGCCTGTGCAAAGTCCCTGTGGTTAGAAAACTCTGGCTTGGGGATCCCTGGGTGGCGCAGCGGTTTGGCGCCTGCCTTTGGCCCAGGACGCAATCCTGGAGACCCGGGATCGAATCCCACATCGGGCTCTCTGTGCATGGAGCCTGCTTCTCCCTCTGCCTGTGTCTCTGCCTCTCCCTCTCTCTCTCTCTCTCTCTCTGTATGACTATCATAAATAAATAAAAAAATTAAAAAAAAAAAAAAGAAAACTCTGGCTTATTCAAGGAAAGTCAATGAGTGAAGGGAAGTGACCCATGAGACCTCTGGGGAATAGTAAATGAGGATGAACTGATAGGTTTTATTTTTTATCCTAAATTCAGTAGGAATTCATTGAAGGATTTTAAGCATAATCAGACCCTGTGACATCAGCAAATTTGCTGTTGTTTTGATTCAGGCAGCAGATGATGGTGAGCGTGGATTACAGTGGTGGCTGTGGAGATGGAAAGTGTACCTGAAATAGATTTGGGAGGTCAAACGGGATTTGGTGATAAGGAAATAAGGGAGAGGGAGATGTTAAGAATGACTTTCAGCCTCCTGTCTCTAAAACTTGGAAGGACAAGTGAAATTTACCAAAATGAGGAACGCAGAAGAGAAGACTTGAGGGGGAAAGATCAAGGGTTCCATTTTCTCTGTGTTGAATTTATGGTGCTTGTGAGACACCGATAGCTCAATTAGTACTTAATGTTGATGTAAAGTGAAACAGACATTTCATCTTTCTTAAGTTACATAAAGATGTTTCTAGACAGGTTTCTCAAAAACAAAACAAAAAAAAACTTGATGCTATATATTCATCATTTTAAAAAATATATTGCTCTCGGAATTGGAATTTTCTATTTGCAAGTATTGATACCCTTCCACATTTTCTTTGCCAACTGTTTACAGCACACTGTAAACATACAGTTTCTCTCTTTACCGCTCTTGGTTCTGTTCAGGACATAAAGAAAAAAGTCCTTTGTAGTTGTTCATATGTTCTGCAAGCCTCACCTCACTCTGAGTTTTAGCCTCCCTGACACACTTCTTCCTCTTTCACTGCGTGCCTTTATTCCTGTTCGAGGCTATTCACCTGGCCTGCTTTATTTTGAACGCATCCTTTATATAGCTGAGTTTATCAGAAGACAACATGTGCAGGCTTATCCTTTCTAGATACTCATTGGGATTACTTTAAATGGCCAGACTGCTCTCTCCATAAGGAACAAAGCCAGGGGGAAAATGCTATTTGAAAACAGCTTTGTGGTGTTTATAAGAAAAACACTTTTATTTAAAAGATGCAGAAAGGATCATTTTTAAAGCATTGCAGAGAAAGCCTCAGCTTACCACATAAAAACAGATTCTGGCCAAAGATGGCAACCAGTTTGAATTTTTCTTTGCAAATTGAATATTGTGCTTGGCTGAAGGTTGGTGATATGAGGTTTGTGTTACCATCACCAGCAGTGTGACTTCTATACTTCATGGAGAGGTTGGGGGGTTTTCTTGGCCCAGGTCACTCTCATTAAGAAAAAATGCCCCTTTCTGACTTCAAATAGCTTAAATAAGTTATCTAAAGGAACTGCAGGGTTTAACTCACTTAATGAATTTTAATAAGACATACATGAATCAGTCAAAACTCAGGAAAAAAAGTGAATAACATTGAACTACTTTTAATGGAAATTAGCTCGTTACCCTGCTGGCTTACATTTACCAAAGGCTGAATGTTTGATGAAAAAGTTGCCAGGCTGTGGGATAATGGGAGGATCCTTAAATTAAAGATTAACTTTATTAGTGATTTTTCTCCCTCAAATTAGTCCTAACTGGAGATTCTAAAAACTCTAGGGCCTTTCCCCCACTTTGGGAAACTAAAAAAAAAAAAAAAAAAATTATTTCCTCTATTGGAAGACTTTCTAACAGTCCCTGAAATATTTTCAGAAATGTAGTAAGAACATGAGTTTCCTTTATTGCCTCGAATCCTTTATGAGAAAGGATAACGTTAGAGGTAGAAGGGTTTGTGTGGGTGTCTAGGTGAGTTTCCGGTCCTCCAGCAGGATAGCAGAGAAACCGTGAAAAAGAAATTCTCTTTCTTACCCTTAGATTCTCTCTCACACTCATGCAATATGCACATGCTCCTTCCTGCTTTACTTCTTTATCCGCTTTCATAGCTTTAGTTTTCATTTTTTTTAATTATGATGAAATATACATGGTGAAAGGGAATAAAGAGGAAAGGAGAGAAAATGAGTGGGAAATATCAGTGAGGGACACAGAACATGAGAGACTCCTAACTCTGGGAAATGAACAAGGGGTAGTGGAAGGGGAGGTGGGTGGGGGGACGGGGGACTGGGTGACGGGCACTGAGGGGGGCACTTGGCGGGATGAGCACTGGCTGTTATACTATATGTTGGCAAATCAAACTCCAATAAAAAAATACAAAAAAATAAAATAAAAGATGAAAAAAAGAAATACACATGACATAAAATTTGTCATGTTAATTGCATTTAAGGGTACATGTTCAGTAGTGCTAAGTACATTCACAGCATTGTATCTTCCTTCTTTTTTAAGCAAAACACAACACAGCTCTTAATAAACCAGGGCATGGACTTCTGCAATGAAGCAGGTCTCTATTTCAGAGGGCCTCCCACTTCTTTTATATTGCTTAAAGGAAAAGAGAAATATGAAACATTCCCCTTGCATCTCTGCTGTTTTTAGTAACTGCAGAAACTTCTCTAAAATACATGAAACTCTAATGATAATCTTCAAAACCAGCGTCGTACGTTGTACAAAGTACTTCAATTGAGGGAGAATCCATTTCACATTCTGCAAATAGAAGTTCAGTATATCAAATGGAGTATAGAGGCATATTGAAAGATTTAGTTCTCTTTGGGGAAATTTCTAGAAATCTGGAGAAATTGCCTTGGCGTTATTCCAAATTGAAGATGCCGGGACTCTCTCTAATCTAAGTTGCTCCTTGTTGTGTTTTGATCCCTTATTCCAATTGGGGTAATTTTAAAAAGTTCATCATGTTGTTGCCATGTGAAAATAAATAATAAAAAATCTTACCAAACATCTCACACACACAACTCTAAAGGGCCTCCCTTTAGAGCTATAATTTTTTCATTCTGATTATCATGTGTCAAAGGCAGGTTTTGAGAAGAGCAGGTTGTGGAACATTCCTCTTGGGACAAGGCAATGGTGCCAACCAGTCCTCAAGTAATTTGAAAATGGTCTTTTGTGATGCTCACATTGTCCATAGAGTTCTGCATCACGTGAGGGGAGGACCTCAGATAAGGCTGCTGATGGACAGACAACCAACAGAAACCAGTAGTGTGCATAGCAAATGGAGCGTTCTGAGGTTTCTCTAAAGCAAGATTCCTCACAATAAAACACTGGAGGGAGTGCAAGAAAAGGAAATATTAAGTATTTTCTCTTTGGTTTTTTTTTTTATTTAATTAGATGAGATATTACCTGCAGTAGACTAACTATCGTGTTTTCGTTTTTAAATGGACTTACATAAAATGTTCCCTTTATAGGGTGTTCAGATTTAGCAAATAAAAATACAGAATTCCCCGGGGCACCAGGGTGGCTCAGTTGGTTAAGCATCGGACTCTTGTCTTTGGCTCAAGTCACCATCTCATGGTTGTGAGATCAAGCTCTGCACTGGGCATGGAGCCTGCTTAAGATTCTCTCTCCCCCTCTCCTTCTGCTCGTCCAGCCTCCCCCCACCACCTCCCCCAGCCCATGCTTGTGCCTGCATGTTCTCTCAAAAACAAAACAAAACAAAAGACAGAATTCCCATTCAAACTGAACTTCAAATAATCAACAAATTTGTAATCTTTTTTAGTATGAGAGTGTCCTATGTAACATAGCTCATGCAATGTATAGGACATATTATGCTAAAAAATCATTTTCTATCTAAAATTGAAATTTAGCTTAGCATATTGCATTTTATACAACAACCATAGTCCTGTAGTTTACTAAAAGTTGCATTTATTGACATATAGAATTCAATTGAAATTTCAGTATGAAATCAGTGTTGTCTTCTATTTTTGAGCAGGGGAATTTCTTTTTTTTAATATTTTATTTATTTATTCATGGGAGACAGAGAGAGAGAGAGGCAGAGAAATAGGCAGAGGGAGAAGCAGGCTCCATGCAGGGAGCCCGATGTGGGCCCTGATCCTGGGACTCCAGGATCACGCCCTGAGCCGAAGGCAGATGCCCAACCTATGAGCCACCCAGGTGTCCCGAGTAGTGGAATTTCTTATCTAAGCTCTTTGCACTGGGCTTCTGTTTCTCTGGCCCTCTCACTGTGCTTTTAGGTGCAGAATTAAAAATTTATTTGAGTTTAATTTCTTATTCTAATGAAGATGGATTTTAAAAATCTAATTCCATTTTGAACTTCATATTAAATGCATCTAAGTTTTCTTATTAGCTGCACCTAAATTTTCCCATTTATTCTCTTATTCCCCCCCCTTTATGTCTCTACTTATGTTTCAGTTTATAACTCTGTACATTAAGGTCTTTCACTTTTGTTGTCTTAAGAGTAAGGATTAAATAAATGTTTGCATTTGTAGGCATGTGCTCACACACACACCAATAAAGGATTAATATGGAAAACATGGACCATCATAAAGAAATTTTAATCCCACAAGGGAATATAATATACTGCTTTCTATAGAAGTAGAGGAAACGAGGCCAGAAATAAACTAAAACGTAAAGATGTTGTTACTGTTATTTTAAAGAAATGCTCTTTAGGTACACACATTCCTTTCTCCTGTGAGTTAGGTTCATAGCTCTGAAAGATTAAGAAAAAGTTCTCCAGATCCTTGTTCTATTTCCCATGGAGATGGGTGGAAGGAAACCCAAGAGTCATACTCTGACTAAACCACACCTATCTTGCTTCTGTGATCTATCTCCAACTAGAATGATTCTAGAAAAAAGAAAACTACAGAAATAAGGATTTAAAAGTTTTTCCTTTGGTTTTGGTGGTTTTATTTAAATATTAATTGGAGAGACGCCTGGGTGGCTCAGCCGTTGAACATCTGCCTTTGGCTCAGGGCATGATCCCAGAGTCTGGGATCGAGTCCAGCATCGGGCTCCCCACAGAGAGCCTGCTTCTCTCTCTGCCTATGTCTCTTCCTTTCTCTCTCTGTGTGTGTCTCTCATAAATAAAATCTTTTAAAATAAATAAATAAATAAATAAATAAATAAATAAATAAATAAATATTAATTGGAATAAACTTGGTTTCCAAGAAGGGCCATCCTACCCCCAAAACAACTGTACACTTATATAATAGTTTGGTCCACACTATTGTAGTATTTCTGTAGCTCTTCCAGTGGAGTTGAACAGAAAGTTGGAGTTTAATCATATAGAAAACTTGACCTTCTGGCTTAATCAAACCAAATCAAGCATATCTGAGGTAGATGTTTTCTATTTATTTTAATTTAAATGTTTATAGCATAATTGATAACTTGTCAAAGAAACACAAAGGGCCACATAAGTTATCTATATTTGGGGAAATCTATTCTGATACCATTTTTACTACCTGAAATTACTTACTCCATACCAACCAACCTTTTTTTAACAATGTCTCAGAAAGACTAACTATTGCTTCAGACTGAAGCCTCTGCTGCATAAGTCATAATTAGAAATATTCCAGAAACTGCCATAATAGGATCAGTAAAGAAGTCCTGGGTCATGCCAATGGTCTGAGGTCAGACTAAATGAAACAGCCTTAAAAGAATGGGAAGCCAAAGTAGCTCTGATGAAAGGTGGTCACGTTAAACATCCCTCTCTCCTTGTCTGATCTTGACCACTATCCCTCTTATGCCATTTTAGTTCTGGCACCCTAACTGCTCAGAGGTCAGATGATTACACGTTTTCCATAGGAGGAATAATCATCTTTTAGCATAATGTCCCTTGCAGAGTTGAGAGCTCCATAAGAGAGCAACCATTTTCAATACATTTGTATCAGTGTCTAAGAAACTCCCAGCACCTTACAAATGTAAAACAGCAAATACTCAAAATCCATTCTGGTGCCCCACAAAGAAGGTGATGACATAAAGAAAGCAGAGGAAATAACTGAATGTTTTGACATGTGAGACTGGACAAGTGACAACTTTTGCAGAAGACCTGTTGCTGGCAATTCCATAAATCAACAAATAAATCTTATCCTTCATGGAAAGGAATGGTTAATTGGCCAATAGGTTACAATTTTTTTTCACTGTAAAATTAGTGATCAATTTGTTTTTGTTGGCATTTTACAGAGTGAGTCAAGGAGATAAATGTATTTATTTATCTGTAATTTTCACTCTCAGCTGCTTCCAAAAAAGAAAAAAGATATGATTAGATCCTTATAATTAAGTTATAATCGAACCACACGTGGGACAGAATTTTTGTCCTTTAGTTGGAAGGAGAGATAAGAACTCACAGAGTATGTAAGATGAGCTAATTCTTCTCATCTCCTTAGGTAAGATGGTTATTACAGTTGAGCATTAAATTTGACTCTGAGTTCCAAGGAGAGCTGAGAAACCTGATAGATTACATACCTTCCCTCATTTCATAAGATGAAGCATCAGGTCCCCACAATGTGCACTGAGGTACTACAGTTAGTATTGATCCCATGCCTGAGCAGGATTACTTAAACATCTAGATAATTGTGTGTCCAGCTTCCTCTAGATATTTCCTATAAAGGGGCTACAGTTTTCAACCATAACCATTTTATAGGAGTCCCAGTTTTTAAGATGATAAACATACAGTATGTGGCTTATTTTCAATATTTCATTTTTATTGGGCATTTTTCAGATACCAACTAACATTGACATGAGCAAAACTGTTTATGTTTTGGCTTACTAGGGTCAGTTATGTCAACTGCCCTCCTCACCGTTATTTTTAAGCTTGTTTTTACTATTTTTTAAAAAAACTTGATACCATATGATAATAATAATGGAAGAAAAAAAGAACAAGGAATTATCTTTTGCTTTTCATTATCTAAATGGTCATTTGGATCACAGCAGAGACAGTCCAATCTGCATACCATTTGTAATAATAGAAATTGCTCACTAAATTGAAAAAAAGAAAGCATGGTTTTGTTGATGCATGACTCATTCAATTAACAAACAGTTTGAGCTGCTTCTTGATATACAATATTGCAGCGCTAGGATAATAAATAGATACCTGCTTAGAGAAGGGCTCCGTGGGAGAACAGTCCCCAAAGAGTTATTCTTTTATACACTGGAATCTGATTCATAACAGGTATATACATTATTTTTAAATTTAGGACAAATGAGCTCGTCTGTAAGTGGCCCAAGGTGATCTCTGAAAATGGTTCACTCTTCACTTGACCCAGAAAACCCTACAAAATTATGCAAATCAAGAGGTTCAAATCTTCATGTTCATTTTAAACACACTAAGCTGCCCAGGCCATCAAGGGTAGGCATATCCGTAAAGCCACCAAGTATCTGAAGGATGTCACTCTGCAGAAGCAATGTGTGCCATCCCATCACTGCCCTGATGGAGGTGGTAGGTGTGCTCAGGCCAAACTGTGAGCCTGCACACAGGGTCAGTGACCCAAAAGAGTGCTGAATTTTTACTGCACGTGCTTAATAGTACAGAGAGTAATACTGAGTGTAAATGCTTAGATGTAGATTATCTGGGCACTGAGCACCCCCAGGTGAGCAAAGTCCCCAAGATGCAGCGTGGATCTTACAGGGCTCGTGGTCAGATTAACCCATGCATGAGCCCTCCCTGCTGCACCTAGATGATCCTTACGAAAAAGAGCAGACTGTTCCTAAAACCAGAAGAGGAGGTTGCATAGAAGAAAGAGATACCCCTGAAGAAACTGAAGAAACAAAAACTTATGGCCCAGGAGTAAATTCCGCATAAAGTAAATGCAAATAAAAGTAAAAACAGAAAAAAAGAATATTTAGGACCAATGAAGTCTTGTTGATTACTTTTTAACCGCATAAGGAAGGTATGCCAAGCAGATTATTTTTTATAAGCAAAAGTACTTACCTTGAAGAACTTAATTTCTGTACGTATTCTCTTTGTCTCCCCCCGCACCTCGCCCTCTCCCCCATTTTCCAGCTACCGCTGTGACACAGTGACCCCTAGGATGGTTCAATCTCAGTTCTTGTAAAACAGCTGACCACTTACCATACAGTTTACCTTCTCTGTGCCTCAGACTCCTCAGCCTCCAAATAAGGAAATGTCCTTAGAAAAATTAATATAATTCCAACGAAGTTATTTGGGCTTCTTGAAAAAAAACTGTAGCATATTTTTTCATTATGGTTTGCTATTAACGAAGTAATATGAATGCAGTCATCTTAATAGCATGACACCCGTAAGTGGTAAGCAGGTTATATTTTCAAAGTTCAAATATTGTTTTCTTTATTACAGGTTTCTTTTCTCCATGGAAAACTCCAAAGCCTGTAAGTTGGAATTATTATGCTTCTTTCTTGATTTCTAGTTACTGTTGCAGTCCCATTAAGTAAGAGTTAATTGGGTGACCTCAAAATCTCTTTTACCTCCGAGATGCTATGATGTCAAAAGAACAAATCCTGTGTCCCTTTGTCTTGTACTTGTCACACAAATGCAAAATAACTTGTCTCACTTTCCTGTAAAGGCAATACTTCCTGTTTTTTTAATATACTTAGAAAATGAGTATTAACACTGTTCAGTGTGGTGTACTGCAGAGACCTTTTGTTTTTCCCCTGTCAGAAATAACTATAGTGTATAACATGGATTTATTATAAACAATGCAAATTATAGGCCTAGAGGTCTTGACCTATAAATTACATCTGGGACATAAGAAATTCAGTTCTGTACATATTTATGTTTACATTTTAATGTATATTCTAACTCTGTGTGTGAATATTGCAGAGACATACATATTCCAGCAGACCCGGCAATCATTCAACTTCTGAATCTCCTTTAGAAGCTGGTACTCTTCTCCATCACGCAAACTCTCTGGGTCTAGTTTCCTAGTGAATCAGCCTGAAATTTTGATGCCAATACAGGAGGCTGATGGATTTTAATACTTTTTGTGTGGCTAGATTAGCCAAGTCGACTTCACAATTAGACCTAATTTTTACTTTCCATTAGATTGAAACTAGTAACTGTCCAAGTTCCCAGAGCTGGCACTGGTTTTCTGGGATCCCATTTCATGCTGTGCTAGAATGCTGTACCCTACCTGGGGTGTCTATAACCCACAGCTAGAAAAGAACCACAGCAAAGTGATTCCAGTCAAAAATAAAACTCAGGGAATCACTTCCCCCACCTACTCCTTTTCTTCCCTCCCACTTTGAGGAGCTCAGATGAAAGTGGCCCCAAGTCTGGCCAGTGAGTAGGGAATTCTTGAATTAATTTATGCTTTTCCTATTTCTTTTACTGAGAGAATATTTAACCTCTTGATTCTCTCATTTTATAAAGGGAGGTAATACGATTTTGCACACTTTTCAAGTACAATAACTGGCTTAACTAAATAACAAGCACTGAAATGGCTTGAAGATGTAAAAATAAAGTATAATTGAGCCCTGTCATATGCCCCAGCTCCAGGTTTCTCTCAAAAAGACATAAGGAAACCGGGAGCTAGAGATGAAGAGCTGATTGTCAGGGCAGGATGTCCTCACCAACCATGTCCTCGTTTAGGATTGGCTTCGTCTGGGCCACAGAGAATATCTGATGGGGAACCTGGACCTATTTGGGTTTAGTAAACCATTTAGTGAGGTACAGAGTTTGAAAAGAGGGGAGTTTAAAATGTTTAAAATGAAATTTGTTTTATCTTGGTTGGCCAAAATTTAAATAATTTCTTCCTTTCATCACCAAAGTTAATCTGTGCTCTGTGGTTATACACATCTTTATCTAATTTAACAAGGAGCCTTGCAACTTCATCATGGTGCTACAATTATGCAATTTAGTGATTTCCTTATATGTACCACATTTACACAAATTATGCCATTTGGCATAATTACAGCATTTTCTGTCATTACAGTAATTACATCCATAGTCAATAATTCCAAAAAAGGTTTTATAGAACTCAATTTACAATTAATCCTGAACCCCACACATTCCTACAAAAGCTAAGGCTTGGACTTCCAGGTTCTAGGCTGAGTGAGGATATAGGACTGTCAACTCAACGTCCTCCATGGATCCAGCAGAAGCTCTTTAGACCAAAGACTGTAATGAGAAGCAGTGTGATATACATTTTGGGGTCCAGGCTTTGAAAGCATACTGCCTGGGTTCAAACTTTGCTTCTTCTCCTTAGTAGCTATATGACCTTCAACTAGCCACTTAGGTTGTTAGTATCTCAAGTTCTATCTGTAGAATGGGGAAAAGAATAGTACCCCACTCACATAGTCATCATGAAGAGTCTTACCAGTACATGTAAGTTGCTTAAAACAGCGCCTCTACATATTGAGCTCAAAAATATAAAGTACTGGGGCACCTGGGTGGTTCAGTCAGTTGGGCATCTGCCTCCAGCTCAGGTCATCATCCTGGAGTCCTGGGACCAAGCCTCACAGCAGCCTCTCCACTCAGTGGGGAGTTTGATTCTTCCTCTGCTCCTCCCCTCTGCTCCAGCTCTCTTGCTCTCTTTCAAATCAATAGATAAAACCTCTAGGAGAATAAAAGAGAAATATAAAGTACTGTCATCCCAGAAAGCAGACCCTCCATGCATGAAACCCTAATAAATCAATGACTCTATAAAGTGAACATAGTTTGCTAAAGTATTCATTTAAACAAATATATAAATATATGCCCACAGTATATGGATTTATAGACTCTCTCCTCTGAGAAGGATTGAGGACATCTGTAGTCAGGATAAGGAAACGTTATCCTGAGTGAGATCTCTCCTTCTCCTGGTCCTGTGTCACTTTCTGACCCTCTTCTGTCCCTACTGATCTACATCTCAAGCTAATCCTTGTTGAGATCGTTATTTCCTTTGTGACAAGTAGTATTCTAATTGTAGTGAGTTCTCATGCTCTCCATCTGGAAGGGATCCAAGTTCATTCTTCAAGTATAGAATCAAACCAAACGCCTTCATATGCCAGCCCTGCCCTAAAATAATGAGGGGGTGCATTTAGTCTATCCCAGCCAGCTTCTATAGAAAGCAAACAGATTCTAAATGGAGCACTTCCTGGGAGGTGGGGCACCGCCTTATTCACAAGCCATCCACTCTCAGTGTGACCCCTAGATCAGGATGGGGAGTCAAAAATTAACCACATCATGATTGGGTTTTCCTATCTTCCATGCAAGGCCCTGTTGTGGACTATATGTCCACTCTGTCTGATGATAATTCAGTGACTATACCTTCGTACAGTGAGGCATTCATTCATTCACTGAGGCTAGCAGAGACACAAGGTTTCTCCCAGATATTGAAAACAACTACATGTTTGTTTTTCCTTACACTAGTGAGCTGCCTAGGCATGGACATAGTTGGGACTGTACAAGGCCCATTCAGAAGCCAGGAGAAGTAAATGTCTTGCCAGAGCCACTGGGTGGAACAAGTGAGGCCAAGGGCCTGAGCAACAGGACAGGATCAGAATCTAGGGTGTTCAAGAAGCTTGAGAGGAACAAATGAGCAGAGTGTCCCAGCTGGAAAGCAGAAGTCCAGAGACCAGTTTTCTAAGAAAGTAAGAAGTCAACAAAGCGTACCCTGAAAGGAGGCTATTAGATCAGCACACCAGCCCCAGTGAACAGAGGGTGACCTCTGATCCCAGGGCAAGTGGTTTGCTTCATGGGCTTTTGGGCCAAAGCCAACAAATAACTCAGTTGGGGGAGGGGGGTAGCTCTAGGACTGCAAGTCTGCTTCTTCAGTAATTTCATGGGCACAGTGATTTTTCTGCTCTACAGTCTTTTAAGAAACCCTGACAGAGTGACTCAAGGGTTGATGAATGTCACAGCAAGATGTTGTGAATGCTTTACTAAGCATAAACCGGACTCTTGACTAATTCCCTCGTTTCTGTGCTACAGAAATTGTAGAATTTGTCACTCGGCCCCAGTAGCCTTCCCAAGAGTGCCCAAAGCATTATTTGTTCTGTAGTTTTAAGAATGTTGTTTAGAAATACTAATATTTCACCGGAAGCATGTTTGCTCCAATGACTGCGCATGAACAACACATAGCAGGACCTGTGTGGCTATTCTACAGCTACTCCGTCCACATATCTAAATTATTTACTGTTTAGAATTTAGTACCTTATGTTCGGAAGCAGAAGGGAGAAAGTCACAGCCAAAATGCATCCACATGGTGCCTAAAGCCAGTCGTTTTAAGTGAAAAATTAAAAAACAATATGACTTTAGCCACAAATGTGGGTCTGCTCATCATAGCAAAGACACAGAGTGGATGACCAAAGAACCTAGAATGGCTTCCTAGATGAATTTTGCTATCAAATGAATTATGAAGTGTGTATTTAAGGATTTTTATTAAATGGGAGCAAAAAGTCCACTGAGCAGAATATTAGCCAAAATTCTAAACAAATTTGCCAGTTATTCCACTCAATGAATTATTGTAAAAAGCACTCCCGTTAGAGTTACAAATTGGGTGCATCCAGGATCTGCTGCTGACCACTGCTGGACCTCTTCACACTCTTGAGGTTATGTTCAATATTAGGGAATTGAGCTCAACTAGGATTTTCCATCCTCTTTAGGTTTAGAAACTTTGTTAAAATGAAATCTTGGTCAGTAGCCCGTATAGAAAACAAGCTAAATTAAGCCAATTGTCTTAGCCCCTTCACACTGCTGTACCATAGATGGGGTGGCTTGTAAACAACAGCAAGTTTTCCTCATAGTTCTGGAGGCTGGAAGTTCAAGATCAAGGCCCTGGCAGATTCAGTGTCTGGTGATTTCCCCCTTCCTAGATGGCCATCTTTTCTCTGCAACCTCACCTGGCAGAAGGGTCTTCTAGACTCTGAGTCTCTTTTATAAAGGCACTCATCCCATTCATGAGGGCTCCATCCTCATGACCCAATTGCCTCCCAAAGGTCCCACCTCCTAGTTCCATCACCTTAGGTATTAGAATTTTAATATATAAATTTGGGCAGGGACCCAATCATTCAGACCATGGTATCCGTCTTATTGAGAGATGGGTCAGTGACTCATTTCTTCCATAGTTTGTTGGCTCACTTGATATCTGCCACGGCTTAAGCTAGGTGAGTAAGTCACAGGGAACTTTGTTTTACAGAGTGACATGCATGGTAGGTACCTGGCACATCACATTCCCTCCAACCTTAAAATATTTATAAGTGACAAAGCAGAGCTGGTGTAGGAGCCCTAACCAATATAGCCAGCATGGAAACAAGAGCAGAACAGTGCAATAAGGGATAAAGAGTCGTAATCCTGCCAACCTCAAAACAGTGTATGTCAAAGCTAATTTGTTTGTTTGTATGTTTAAAAAAAAAAAAAAAGAACAGTTATAAGTTAGCCAGATTAGGGGAAAAAAGAACAGCTGACCATATTTTATTGATGATTTCATTCATTCACTACATTAACATTTTCTGAGCTTATTATGTGTCAGTAATACAACAATGAGAAAGACTGTGTCCCCAGCAGGATCTGTCCCCACCATGCTCTATTTGAGGAGACATAGGTAGTCTTGCCATAATAGTTAAGCATCATTAGCGTTGGGTGTGAGGGGTAGATTGAGGTGCTGTGAGGCATCTGGGAGGGATGTGTGACCAGTTTAAGAATGGGCAGCAGAGGGAACCCTGAGTGGTTTAGCAGTTTAGAGCCTGCCTTCGGCCCAGGGCGTGATCCTGGAGACCCGGGATCAAGTCCCACATTGGGCTCCCTGCAGGGAGCCTGTTTCTCCCTCTGCCTGTGTCTCTGCCTCTCTCTCTCTGTGTGTCTCTCATAAATAAATAAATAAATAAATAAATAAATAAATAAATAAATAAATAAAATCTTAAAAAAAAAAATGGCCAGCAGAGGCCTTTTAGAAAACACATCTTATCTGAGTCTAGTAGCCCCCAGGTAAAGGGAGGAAGGGAGGTGGAAAAAGTGGAGAAATGGGTAAACTTTGTAAGTAGAAGGAGAAATTAAGAAGGTACACAAAAGATCAGAGGCAGGAGAGAGTCTGATGGGTCCTGGGGAATGAGAGGAGAGACTATGAGTGAGTATGAGAACAGTGAACAGAAACTGGGTCATGAGGAGCTACTAATGCCCCTGTAGGGAGTTTAACCCTTAAGCTGAAGACCATGCTGACCCAATGGAGAATTTTAGACATAAGGATAGCCTAGTCTAAGTTTTACACAAAGTAGGTTTATCCAAAGCAGAAAAGAATAAGTTGAGTTTGAATCAGTTGACTAGTGAATGAAGGTGAAGTTGGTGGTACAAACAGGTGTTCTCAGTTAACCTGGCTTTCTATTTGATAAAAGGACACTAGTCCTGCCTTATCTACTTCATGGAGCCATGGTGCGGATCCAAGAAGATAAACGTGTGTGAGAAAACATGGTAAACTGGGAAGTGTTCTAGAGATCTTTAATAAACTATAGTGGTAGCAACATCAGCAGTAGCATTTTGGGAAAGAAACTGCCAGATCAGAAGTAAATGAGGCTTCACAGAAGACTTTGAACAATTCATAAATCCCAGGTGGTCGCATTATTACTTAAAACTATAAGGAAAGTGACCCCAAATGTTCGGGTATAGGAGATTATTGGGATATGAATAGATGTCAAGAGAATACACGTAGACTACTTTATTCTCTTTTGTTTTAGTAAAAATGGCATGTTTCAGGGCCAGTACCACACATTTTTCCACACTTACATACAAAGTTATCTTGAGACACATGTCATCTTTATTGTGGAGGAGGAAAAAACACTCAGAGAGATTAAGTGAGTTGCTGGAGATGACCAGCACTAGGTCACAAGGTTATGTCAGTTTGCATTCCGAAGTCAGGCAACCACTTGTATTGAGTACAGTCTTCAGTACTTTAGCCAGAGACATAGAGTCTTTCCTCACACTTATTCCAAAGTTGCAAATGTTTCATGGAAGAAAAGTCCACAGCGCAAGAGAGTCTAACTAAGGAAAGTCCAAGGGGCAAGAGAGTCTAAGGAAAGTCCACGGGGCAAGAGAGTCTAATTTAAAGGTGAGGGTTGTGGTGTGTGACAAAGAGGAATTCACCATCAGCCATCTTCTGTTCTCTTTTGCCTTCCAGATAATGGACCGTTGGGAGAACCAAGGCAGTCCTCAAACAAGTCTATCTGCTCCGGCCATCCCGCAGAACCTGCCCTTCCCACCCACCCTCCACAGAACTTCTTTTCCTGACTCAACAGAGGCCTTTGACCCAAGGAAGCCTGACCCCTACGAGCTCTATGAGAAATCTAGAGCGATTTATGAAAGTAGGCGTAAGTGAAAGCCACATAAAACAAGGGTACATTAGTAATGGCTGAAGCCCTGCCAAGGGATATATTGAAGCTGAGATGATCGGGCATGAGTTGATATTCTGAGGTTCAGAAAGTATCTCAAAAGTAGAGCCAGCTGGTCTAAACTTTTCTTTAAAAAAAAAAATTCATATCCTTTGGTTTTATATTTTATTTCCTATGGTTTTCCCCCTAAACCCCTGAGGAAAATCAGGAATGTATTTGGTGGGGAGGACGGGGGCGGGGGGTTGCGGAAGAAGATAGTTTTGTTCAAGTCACCAAATAATAAGATAAATGGTTGGGATATTTATGTGTAATCTGATCTTGAGTCCGCAGCTTAGATTTTTTTCTTAGGGCCTTGAATGCAATCATTGAAGATTTAGGGCCGTGAGTCAATGTTAGCCATGTCCTTCCAACTCACAATCCATGAAAGTAATGGTTCTGAAAACAGCACAGAGCCAGCTGCCAATCATCTCTACCCCAAACTTCTGCTTCTTATTTAACAGAGTGGGGCCCCTTTAATGCTGTGGGGCCCATTCAGTCATAAAACAAAATATCGTGTATGTGCTTGTCATCCTGTTTGAAGGTCCTCTAAAATTATTTCATTGCACTTTATAAATATTAGAAAACAAAGGCTTTTAATATTGCATGTACATTCCTTGTGCCTCTTTCCACCATCTGACAGGTCATCTCTTCCAAATGTTAGAGGCCGGGAATCTGAATGGCATGAATGTATAATCTATGAGAGAAATGTGCAGTATAAACTAAGTAAATGGATCAAGAAACCTAGCCTAGTGAGAAGTGTTTGGTCCCCCGTGTTGCCTTTTACAGTCTGCTGACTCCTTTTGTCTCTGTGTTCCGCCAGTGTCTTCTCTCCAGCTTTAACATCCGAAACATAAATAGCAGGTTTTAAATTGTGTGTGACCACAGAGGATCTGAAATCTGTTTATTCTTTATGAACTCGGGCTGAGAATTATGCACCCAACTGGCAAGGGAAAGAGGAGACATAATGCCTTTTCCCCAGCCTCTACAACTCTCTGTAAAAGCAATTTTCATTGATAAAATAGTTAGGACAGCAGGGCTCGCACTGAGAAATCCTTTTTTGTCAAAATGAACCCCGTCCCCCCACACACCTCTTTATTTTAAATAATCAGCTATGACAGGGCTACTGGGTGAACAGCTGAAATGTCTTTAAAGGATTGTGTACTCAGAATGCCTTTGCTGTGATAGAGTAAGAACAAAGTAGTGTGTTTAGCTATATAACGTAGGGTGTAAATTCAGGATATTAATGCTCAGCAAACAAAAAAAAAATTGAAGAGATTTGAACACAGTTCTTAATGGCTTTTCTGCTTCCATATCCAAGCATGTATTGAATACCCACTTTACTCTCAGCTCTGTGGAGAGATACCAAAGATGAGTAATACGCCTTGCTCTTACAAATTTAACTGAGCAAATAAGAAAAAGTGTAAACAGGTGTAGATATCAAGATGCACTAGAAGTTCTTTCTAACTTGGAGGATAGAATGCATTGCAGATTAAAATATTGTCACATCCTTGGCTTGTTTAAAATTTTGGTTACCTTTAGGGAGCTTCAGGATGATGCTTCCTCCTATTTCTGTCCCTCCGTTAATCATTTGCTCCCGTTCTTTTGTAGTTTCAGGACAAAGGCAATGTTGGCATCTATTCCCTCTTCCCTTCATGGCGCCTGATACTGTGATGCCCTCAGTTTCTGAGCAGGGATTGCACATGACCTTCTTTTCAACCCTAAAAGAATTCTGATTTCTTTATCCAGCCCCTGCAATGCTGTCTCTGTTCATTGCCTTGCCGCTGCTTACCTGGAACAATCCAAGCAAACCAATCCACCTTAACCTCCCATACCTTTCTTTTCCAGTCCTCCCCTGGGAGCTCTTTATCCCCTCTGCTTCCACAGCCACGTCAACAACCAACAGCCTGACTCCCACCCCAGCCCACCTCCACCCATCAGTGCCCCCACTGATCCCACTGCTGCCTCTGCTCTAATGGTGTCCCCCCTTTATGTTTTTGTCAGCTCTCTAATGTTTCTGAGGTCACAGCAATGTTTTCAGGGTCACAGGTCTTAGGAAGCCAAAAGAGGGCAAGCTCATTTTCTTTCCCATCCTTTGCTTTTGTATCATGCTATTTCGTAACACTAAATGGAGTGTGAAAGAAACAGGGAAATCATGTCAGGGTAAGCAAAGCTCTACGCTGAAGATTAAGGAAACCAAACAAATGCAGTGCTACTTTCTCAGGTCTCTGGATAGGTGATCAGCTCACTCTGCTTGTGGACATGCAAGTGTCTAGAAAGAACAACGCAGCCCGTTGCCCTCTCTACATTCCTTGTTTCCAATTATGAAAAAAGTTTCATTCTCTCACGTTTTTGGAATGCCAGAAAATATTTTTTAAATAAATTGAGGGAAAGCTCAGTGTATTTCTCATCATCGTCAAATAGTTTTCTTTTTTTGTTTTAATGATCATGAAATGTTTGCATCCATACAAAGGAACTATATTCAAAATATGGATGCGAACCACACCTTATTCCTTTGACTCGCATGCATAACATTTAGGTTTCACTCTGTTTATCCTTGTATCCCCGAAAACTTTTTCCTGGGAGAAATATCTGTGGGGACCAGGGAAAGTATGGGAGGGAATCCCAACCAGAAGCTGTCTAAACCAAGCCTTTTGACATTCTCCATGGCCTATAGCAACCTCATGGTATCTCCCCTTACAACTGGGTCTATGGCTAAAGAGATATTTTGCATTCACATTCCAAACTGGGTTGCAGTAACCAAAAAAGAAAGGATGTACCTCCACCCACCAGCTCCTGGTGTACAGAGCTACAGAATGTTTGTTATATCAAGGCTGTCAAGAAGTATTTTGATTCAAGTCACCAGTCCCCTGCAAATGATGGAAATTTATCAAATGATGTAAATGCTGCTGTGCCTCATTTGGCTCATAATTAGATTATGCTGACATTTTAATGTGCATGCACAGGACATCTTAATAAAGATGTATTCCTGAAAAAAAAATGTAGTGATTTTAAACAAACAAAGACAACCATAGGCTACTAGAGCCACATGAAATGGAACATGACGGGTGCATGCTTATGAGAGAAATGCCTCCTGTCTTCATGAGATCTTACGATGAGATGGAACCAAAGAAGAGAGAATGAAGACTCTTCCAGCAGGCAGGGCAACGCTTCCAGTTTCACAGCCGCAGGCAGAATGCCTAGAGGTAGTACCTCCAGACTCCAAATCACTCAACAAGAATGTTCGAAACATTCAACACCTGTCTTCTAGAACTCTGTTAGGCACTCCACGAGAAAAAAAAATCATGAGAAATAAATGCCACTTGCAAGAACTTCTACTGAAGCTGAGGACACAAAAGCCTAGGAAGACGATTCTTGAATGAGACTGCATAGCACAACCCAGCAGATAACATCACATTTCAACCTGCGAAATTGTGCAGTAAATATAGACAACAGCTCAAGGGTAATTAGACAATTAGGCCAACAGTTTCTCATTCCAAGGGCAAAATTGATGTTTAATCAGGAGAACGTCTTGTTGTTAAATACCTTCTGATTCTCAAAAATCTCCTTAGGCCTTATTGGAAAATGCTGTGCAGAATTTTTTTTTCCTAACTTATTTCCACATAAGCTTAAAACTTGTATATATAGAAAAGAAAAATATCCCACCCCCAAAAAAAAATCCCAAAAGAGGTTTTGACCAATGAGCTTTTTGGGTTTTCATGTCAGTTATTTATGCATTGACCTTCTGGCATGACCAGCAGCTCCCAGGAAAAAGCAAAAATCTCCCCATCCCCATCTCTATTCAAGACTTTGCAATAAAGGTCACTTTTCTCATTGTGCAATAATAGCCTCTGTTGATTATTAACTTCTTGCTGTCCCCATTACTTGCGTTTTGTTTAAGTTGAAAGCAAGGAAAATACATACCTTTGCACAGTGGGATAAGCCATGCTATTTTTTACTTCTCCCTTCCCTGTCCTTTTCTCAGAACTCTCATGAAAGGAGGACTAATTTTCTTTGCAATCACAAGAGGAAGAGCTTGCATTTTTCCATTTTGTATGCTAATCTTGAAAAATAAACTATTGTTTACCATTCCTAACCTTGAAAGAGAAACTACTTCTAAAGGCCCTCAGTGCCCACACCCACATCTTCTCCTGCCTATCTTTTCCGACATGTGATGGTGTCACATATTTTTGATATGAGAAGAAACAGTTTCATAACAATCTACATCCCCATGAGACTGCATGGGGGAACTGCACATGCCTGTTTGCCTGGGACAGTTCTGCTCTGTGTCATCCTAGCAGAATTATTAATAGCTTCCCTTTCACTCTCCAGTTTGTCCTCATTTGAATGACGAATTATATGGTTTCCCTTTACTATATAATCTATTACAGAAATAACATATTACTGTCCAATAAAAGCATATATCTAAATGTATAGATCATGAATAAAAAATTTTGTACCTACTCGGATAAATAATTTCCTTCAAGTTCACTTATTTGGCTGACTGAATTTTTGCCCATACATATTTTATTCCTAATTTGAGGTAAAGACATATATGGTGGCTTGTCTATTAGCCAGACTCCCAGCAAACTCCATCTGTACTCAGGAAAGGGTACATATGTACAAATCTAGAGCATGACAAGCTAAGTGCAGAAAATAGGCGGCAAGACTTCACTCATTTAAGTATTATGCTGTGGAGTTCTCATTCTTCTCACAGATAATAAATCAGATTCAACATTGCAATAATCACGGGCCCAAAAAGGGAGGTAATTTTGTTTGTCTTCCTATCCCTAGGAAAGATTATACTTACATAATTGCAGAACAGTGACTGCCATGACAGGTCCTCTGGATGCCGAGCAAGGCAATAAAAGTACTTCCCAAAGAAACTGGAATCTCTTTGGGATATTACAAAATAAAGTTCTGATCATGCTAAAGAACTTGGTGATCTAGGAATGAGGGCTCCATCCTGTTGCTTCGCTTTGCTTTAAGTCAGAATGGGAGAAGATATTTGCAAATTACCTATCAGATAAAGGACTAGTATCCAAGATCTATAAATAACTTCTTAAACTCAACAGCAAAGAAACAAACAATCCAATCATGAAATGGGCAAAAGACATGAACAGAAATCTCACAGAGGAAGACATAGACATGGCCAACAAGCACATCTGAAAATGCTCCACCTCACTGGCCATCAGGGGAATACAAATCAAAACCACAATGAGATCCCACCTCATACCAGTGAGGAAAGGTTAGTGGAAAGGTTTGTCTCATGAGGCCATTTCTTGAGCACACTCCCCACTGCGGCCTCAGAAGCCAGAGCGACAAGCAGATGAAAACAAGAGGAGACAGAGAAGAAAAATCCCTGTTCTCTGAAACCCTTCCCTCAGGATCCTATCCCTTGGTGTGAACCCAAGTTGAATTATGACTGAAGTTGTCCAAACTTTTTTCTATTCGCATTGAACCTTGCTTATTATAAATAAACAATTTATGAGGTACAACATGTCTGTGCTCCTTTGCAGTAAGACATCACTCAAATGTAGGGTCATAAAAGTGTCAGGGATCCATATGGTGTAATGTGCCTTATGGTGGAATCTCTTTAGAACACAAATTCCTCTGGAATGTCTTCCAAAAGCTCATATGATCAATTTTTCTTTCCAGAAATTAGGAAGAATTAACCCATAATAAGCAATGAGTATGACAACAGAAATAGCAATCAGAAGTAACCATAGGCCAGTTAGAGCATAATGGAAGATCTTTCGGACTATACTTGACAGGCTTTTAGTACTATACTTGACAGGAAATTATACTTCATAACCAATCAAAAAAAGATATCTGCATTTTCCACATCTATGGCTTTTATCCTGTGGTTCTGTTGTTCATTGCTCATAGTGAAATTCTTTCATTGTTAGGTATTATAATTCACATAGAACATGGCTAATCACAAAAAGGTGGTTGTATTTCTAAAGTAACTGGTTTTCTACAGCTTTTTCTGTGTTACCAGTGAGCAAGAGCTGTAGCTGGCACTGTTTCTCATCCTAACACTAGAGCTACTTGGAAAGATGGGATAGTATAAAAATGTGATCCACCCAGCACAGCACTTGAGACTCTAAATGGAAACTGGTGATGGAGCCACATCACACAAGGGAGATACACAGTATCTAGAGCTTGGGAGCCTGTGGCAAGTGCTTCTGCTTAAGCGTTTCAGGTTCCAGTCTCCCTTGCCAAAGTGATTAAACATCTGATAGGGTCAAGCTGGAAATGTCAATAGGTTTAAGAAAGGTTCTGATGCATCATGGATGCCATAGCTGTAGGCAGCTATTAAATGATCACAAAAGGCCACCTTGCCTTCCTAAAGAACACCGCACATCTGAATGCTTCTAGACCAAGCCCTGGCCTCATTTGCTTGGACATTGTTGTTGTCCAATGGCTTTAATGTTCTAATATTCGTAACAAATGTTCTCCGGTGCACTATCTTATTTCAGTGGAATATTAAAATAAGATGATACGTAAATGTTAAGACACTTTTAGCAATGACTTTAACATTAGAATCATAAAAGGCTAGAAAAAAATTTAATAACGTTATCATTTAAAATGTCCTCGATGATACTATGAAGGTTAATTTCCTGTACCTTTTTCTCATGGGAAAACCATTATTGCTGGCCTTAGTATCATTTATATTATGGTTTGATCTGTGAAAAAGAAAAAAAAAAACCTTTCAGCTGGAGTTCTAGTGTACCTGCAAATAATTATGCAGCTATAATTATTTGCAGCTATAATATATTGATAAAGGAGATTGGTAATTTCAGTTAAGCTGTGTTTGCCATTTTTAATATGTGCATTTTTAATTTGGAAATCTAATTTCAAAAATAGAATTTTGGGGGTAGCTTTGTAAACAATTATGGTAATATTTGTATTTCTAACAGGTCCTTTTTAATAAAGAAAGTTACCATGACATGAGCTAAGTAATAAAGATAGTGAAATAATAGTAAGGTTGGGAGCATATTTTTCCACATATTTTAGAAATTAGGTCCAATCTTATAGCTTATAAATTTATTTCATTCAATAGTTCAAAACATAATGTTGCTGGAATCAGACAGAGGTTGGTGGGGCGGTGGGGAGACAGGGGAGGATGTGAGAAGTAAACTCTAAAATCAGTTCTTGACTGAAAGTTATTTAGTATGTCAAAGCATTTTGTTGGTAGCACAAGTTGACAATGCAACCCAAAGTACTTTCATGAATAAATATGAGACCATCAGGGCTGCAATAAACTGAATGTAATTGCTGGATGGCACGTAGGTCCTAGTAAGATTATGATAATATAAAATGTCAGTTTTACAACTAATGGGAAGTATTTAGAAGGTAACAGCCTTCTATCCCTGATGCAGCTCTATTTTTCTGATGAAAGAATATTTCTCAGTTTATAATCCTAAGCAGTCACACTATACATGGTAGATTTTAAAGAAATAACAGTTTAAATAAAATAACAGATTTTAAAGAAATAACAGTTCTGGAAAACTAATTTGTTTTACTGCAAAAACACAAATTACCTGGCAGGGATGATCATTCTGCCCTCAGTGAGTGAGGGTGCAGGGTGCTGTGCAGGGTGTGGTCAGGAACACCTGTGAAACCCAGAAGGTTGGTGACACTGCCTCATCATCAACCTCAAAAAGCTTCTATTTCATTTTCATTGTTGAAGAGTAGAGAACTCTTTATATGAAACAAAGCTCAATAAGAAAGCAAACAGAATCTGACCTGATTTTAATTTTTATTAATGTAAAAATAAAATACACATTTTTATAGTGCTTCATATATATTACAGTATGTAAATAGTATTTTATGCTCATGTCCACAAATTTTTATGTTATATGTAGCAAAGATTAATTATATCAAAATTCTCATGAAGGATCTATATTGCTAACATAAACCAATTTAACCCAACTACTTATGTATCACTTCAACTAGCCAAGTAGTGATAAGTATCAAGATATTTGGACTAATGGACACAAGTCAAGACACTCATTGATTGAATTTTCTACTTCTCATCTCAATATTTGATGACACAATATCTTAAACTGATTTTAAAAGGCCTTTAATTATTTTGTGTATAGCTCGGGGTCTGGATTGACTTTATTTCTCAATAAGAATTTTTACAATGAGAATCAAAACCAATGTTTGAAAAGGAGGATCTTTTATTTTTCTCAGTCTGATCTAAAAAATTTCAGAACTTTCTATTTTGCATCCATATAAAAGAAATACATTCACAGACATATTCATATACATGAGACGGGGTATGTCTTGTCCACTAACTTCCATGGATTTTAGAGAAACAAAATCATTAAATTGGAGCACCAAAGGTTGGGGGTGAGTTCTAATAGCAACAAAAAAATAGTAAAGATGAATTTTAAAATGCCATAAATGAATTTCAATTTTAATTCCCCATTTTCCCATCCAGAACAAGTGCCACCAAGGACCAGTTTTCGAATGGATTCCTCTGGCAAGTATTCTTCAGTACCCACAGTCCTGTGAATGAAACGTCTTCCATTCTGTGTAACAAATCATTCTTCTGAGTAGTATCAGTTTATTAGTATATAGTCACTGTGCTAATTTTATTCACCCACATGCATACATATGTAAGGTAGAGAGCAAGTCCCATCAAGATGGGTCTAAGTGGCTGCCAAGGAAACAGACAAAAGACAAAGGACAAGAGTCATATTCACTAATTACTTTCATAAAATGCTTTAGTGAAAGACTAGACTGAAAACGAAAAAAGTGAAAAGTGAAAGCCATCAGACTGACTAAATCCTTATTGCCTGATACAGCAGCTTCTGGCCACATGTAAACTAGTAGGCACTTGAAATGTGCCTACTCTGAACTTGGATATGCTTAAGATACATGTAAAATCCATACTGGATTTACAAGATTTGATACAAAAAAGAAATAGAAATGTATAATATCTCACTAATTTTTTATATTGATGAATGCTTAAATAATATTTTGGATATACCAGCTTAAAATACATTATTAAAGTTGATTGTACCTATTTCTTTTTGCTTTTTAAAATGGGCTACTGGAAAATTTTAAATTACTTACGTAGCTTGCATTTTATTTATATTGGACCATGCTGGACTAGATAAATAGAAATTGGCTAGAATATCTCAAGAGATTTCCAATTTAGATGTTTCCAAAGAACTTACCGGAAATTTTGCTAACGTGGGATGAAATTATTTTCACATCAACTAAATACCTATGTCAATTTAATTGTTTTCAACCATGCTACTTAAAAAATGCAACACTTCAATGGTCTTTTAAGTTAGATAGAATATCATAGTTCACAAGCTTTCAGTAATAATCAGTTAACTTAAGTAAAAGGAAAAACATTGTTTTGACCTAACAGCTCTGAAAATACTTACCAATTTTAGTTTAGACTAAAGTGTTTAACGTTATTACAGAAGTGAAGGAGGAAAAGGAAGATTCAGGTTTTTTTTTTTACTTTTAGAAAGTGCTTTGAATAGCTGCTTAGACCACTGGACGGAAAGCCAGAACACTGAAACAATTGCAGAAAAGAGTGTTTCATAATAATAGTAGTATTTCAGGTCTGTGGGCTCATGGCACACATCTCTAGAGTGTTTCCATGATGACAGCTCATTATCCATCTCAGCATGTTCTAACACCCCTTGGAGAATATATGTGCTTGAGATCATTTCATTCTATAAGTTTCCATGTCATTTTTTTGGATATGTAGAAAATATGGAAGATATTGCTTAGCATTTTGTCCTCAAATAATGTATAAAGTATTTGTTCAGCTTGGTCTGAAAATTTTTAAACTATGATTATTCTTATGTATTGACTGTAAAATCCTTGTAATTTTAAAAGAATATCTTAAGCCCAGAAGGAAAATGAGACCTAGTAATTACAGTTGCAAAATGAAAGTAGGATTTAATTTGAGATTCTAAATCTCTGTTTATTGGCCACAGCAAGCACATTTCTTGGAAATCTCAGCTTCTGAGTGTACTTTATTTAAAAACAAAAGAAGAGAAGAAGAGCTGTCTAATAGCATAGATTACTTTGATATATATGCACAATACTTTTGAATTTCAAAAGATATGCATTAGTTAAAAGAAAAAAGTTATAATAATGGTTTGCATATATCATAGCACTATGTAATCCAGATTTTCAGGAAAAGCACCAATCCAAATATGGTATTTAATGTCCACACAAGATAACAAAGTACTCTGGAAAATTGTGAGTACATCCAAAGTAAATGGATCTCCCATACTACTTCTCACATTTACAAAATGCCCTTTATCAAATTATGTGTCTTGATTTTTGATTCAGATATACTTATCATAATTATAAGGTATTTATTAATGTCAGCTACCTATGACACTTAGGTACAGAGGCAAAATTGTTAGTAGGAAGACCTAAAGAATGTAATTATGAAAAGTAGTGATAACTCCCCAGTAGAATAGTGCTGTAGTTTATCTGGTATACTAGATTGGTGAGTGTCTTAGAGCAATGAAATTCAAGAAATACTTATTTAGCAACTACTATAGGCTGTGCATAATGAAATATTATAGATGATAAAGATAATTATACCATCATTAAGGAAGAATAATACTGAGAAACAATGCATCCGTAGCCTTCTGAATGGACAAATTACCCAAAGCCAATAGAACCAGGGTGTGGAATATCACAGAAACCAAGAGTAGGAATCACTTCCAGGAGAACTTTCCTTATTTAGAAACAAATGAAATCAGGAGTCACAAAGGGTACATCAAAAGTGCCAAATGAGGCTGAGAAATCACTCAGAATGTGGAAAAAGAAAATGACCATTTGATGTGGTCATTAGGATGTCATCAGGATCATAAAGGGAGCACTTTCAGAAATGCCCATGCAGCAGAAGCCAGACTGGCCAGAGTAAGTGACAGATGAGAGATTGAGGATGAGGAAGCAGGAAGCAAAGGCCCACTAGAGACTACTCATCCAAGGCAGAAAGGGGAGCACAAGGGGGTACTTGGTATGGGGAAATCTAAGTTTATTTGAAGGCTGAGGGAGAAAACCACAGAGTGGGAGTTGGTTCTACTAGAACTGAAATGTGTCTGGCTACAATCGTATTACCAAAGGTATGAGGGGAAAAAGTAAAGAGAAAGAGTTCTTTTAAAGCAAAAAATGTATTAGCTACCTATATGGTAATATGAGAGTCAAGGGATAGGAACTTTCTCATTCCTATATAACTCATTCTGTATCTGGAGTGCATTGAAAGTTCAGAAGCCAGGGACATATTTAATAACTACTTTTGATTTCTGATTCCTTCCTCAGTCTCTTTCCTAGATCTCTTCACAAGGAAAAGCCAAATAACTAATGCTCTTTCCAGCAGGAAAAATTGAATGAATTCATTCTCTGTGCCAAACTGATAATAAGCCCATGGTACTTACATTTTAATTAAAACATGAAAGGGGATTCAAGTACCAAAATTTAATTGACATGTTTGCGGCATACCCTGTGCCAAATTAATCCATAAAAATGCCATTCTTTGCATTTTTGAAGCTTGAATCCATTCATAAAATTAATCAGTTGTGTTCAGTTACCCTTCCTTTTCTTGAAAACTGTGCACAAAGTCATGTCTTTCCAAATCTATACCAAGGATATATACAGCATGTGAAGCTTCTAGAGCCTTAGTGCAAAATAAGAAGCAGCTTTTGAAATTCTGCTTTTCTCTTTTATGAGGGTGGTTGACCTTATACCTGGACGTGGCCACCATTTGCTGCTTTTAGTATTACTAGTTTTTTCAGTATTAGTGGGAGCCCAGGATAAATCAGGACTTACAAATTCCGCTCTGGTAGTTTGCCACAGTGGTCATGGCAGGTCCCATCCGAGACAGAGGTCTTCGGATGATTTATTTCATAATGCCTGAGGATCCCGGGACCCAGCTTCTAAGGAAGAAGCGCCAATGGTCAGGAATGGCCATTGAACACACAAATCCAAAACGCCCTGCCTTTCCTGGGTCCAAGCAATGCCTGGACGCCAATGAGCGTATCCCTGATGGTTCTCCAAAAAGAGCTGAGGCAAAGAAGGGAAACAAAGAGCATGGAAAGAAAATAAACAAGAAAGCAGAATATGAAACAAAAAAAAATGTTGATGGGGGCACAGTTGAGTGACATTCAAAGTGACTTGGGCCCCACTAGGTGTTTACCACACTCCTTCATCAAACAACCATCCAGGTGCATGGTTAGCAAACCATCAGGAGAGAGGGGATTGTTATGTTCTCTCACAGTGGGGTGAAGACTTGGCCCTTGGATTCCTTTGCTTTATGTTCGTGCATTAACGGGAAGAGACAAAGCAGGATACCGTCATTTTAAATGTGTCATCAGGCCAAGGCTCCTGGGTGGCTCTGTCAGCTGTCTGACTTCAGCTCAGGTCATGATCTCGGGGTCCTAAGATCGAGCCCCAAGGTCAGGCTTCCAGCTCAGCGGGGAATCTCCCTGTCCCTCTGCCCTTCCCACCTCCCCCTGCTCCTGCTCTCTCAAACATGTAAATAAACTATTTTTAAAGATAAAAATAAATGTCTTATCAAGCCAAAAGAACAACTAAAGGAAGATATCAAAAACATTTTAATCTTATAAGAGAGCTAACAACGCGGTGGGGGGGGGGCGGGAAGAGTAATGTCTCTCAGCTTTGTGCATATAATTTTAGTTATTTTTTAAAACCAGACTCAAAAGGATGGGGGAGGGCAGAGGAAGAAACCACAGAAAAATTATCTTTCTAAAAGCTCTTATTTTCCCATAAAAAAAAGGACTACTGCCTTAAGGCACAATCTATCATTTAAACTTTTTTTTCCAGTTAACTATGTCTCTAAAGTTTCCATGCCCTGAAGCCTCTGAGTCTGTGTTCAAAATTAACAAAGAAATTTGTAAAAATGTCTGCTGGCGTCCTTCTCTAAGAAGTCTCTCTTTGCCTCTCTCTATTTGTTCATGTACCATGACGCTAGCCATCTCTGCCTGGAAGATTGGAGGGTGAAGATGTCATGGTTGGCACACATCACTCTACATTTGAAATCTAAGTGGTCAGGGCACATTCAGGAGATCATAATGTCACCAAATTGCATACAACAGATAGGGGGAGGAGGATGAATGCTGCACTCACATCTGTTCTTCAAAGTTAAATAAAATAACAGGCTCAAATCTATATTCTTTCTACTAAAAACAAGAGTCTTGAGTCATTCATTAAGGAAATGCTTTCCAATTCCTCTGGGAATTACAGCATTCTCTGACACAAGACAACCCCTTTGTATGTCGGCACATCTCAAAAAATCTGTTACTGGGATTGTCATAATTTCAGCATTTTCTTGAGGGAAAGTTTTATTTAGCAAATAAGATGGATTGCATAGTAAATACCCTTTAGAGTTCCCAGTGTAATATGGATTGATGCTAAGGCCATTTGGAAGAACAGTTTCCCACTTACTTTACCAGTGATGCAAAAATGAGAGTATTTATAGGAGTAGATGGAAAGTTCTGGTTATACTTCTACTAGTGTTATCATTTTAAATCTCAAAAATATATTATTCTTTCTTTTATTTTTTATGGTCTCTATGTATTTTATGTACGGCCTAGAGTCCTCTAAGCTTAAAGTAACCTAGAGAAGAGACTGCTGTGAGCAGTAGAATCATAAACAACTTCTAGAGATTTGTAAGTGGTTGGACATTATCTGTCATCTTCTCATCTCCCCTTGCCTTTCTGCCTCCCCTGGGAGGAATACCTATTCTTGCTATGATTTTGTAGGGCTATTCCATCTGCCAGGAGTCCCAAAGCCCCAAAGGAGCACACACTCCCAATGTGTGATTTCATACATGATGTTCATACATGATGTAGACCCCAGGAATGAATTGAGTTCAAAAGCCAATTGTGACTTGTTGATTATAGAACAAAGTTTTCATCTTTCTTTTACAATCCAACTAATTCTTCTAAGTTCTCATCTTTCAAATATGGATGCTAATGCAATTTATAAGGGATGACTAATGGATATGGAAATCCAATTGATTAGTCTTCTCTGAGTTTTATACTAGTTGTTGAATGGAAAGGTCTTTGGTTATATGTACATCCACTCATGAAAGGGCATGAATGGTTATGGATTCCTGCACAACATATACATAGATGCAAATGTACCTGTGTGATTGACTCCGTTTTGTTTTGTTTTTGAGATCATTAACACATAATCGGCTTACACCTACATTTCAGAAATGAATGAATTGCCTTTTGTTTATTACTGGGAATCCACAGCCCATATTGGAGGGCACCATGGTAAACCCAGTATCATTGTACCTTGCTTACTGGATCACTTTGGCAGCCCCACTTACTGTAGAGCCCAGGAAAGATTTGCCTGGCCATCATTCACTGAGTGTCTCTCTCATCTGTGACCACTACTACATATCCAAAGGCTCGGACACATCTTCCTGTCCCATGCGGATCTGAATGATTTCCAGATCATTCTCTGAAATCCCTTTCCAATTTCCAAAACCATCCTGTGTGAGCAATTTAACTCAATACTTGCTTCTATAAATTCTAACACCTCCTTTAAACCATGAAGGCCTAGGATCACCAAATACTTCTTAAGCAAAGGATGACATTTAAAAGTATTTCCCCAAGTTGCTAACATATATTGGCATCCTAGCAATGACCATGAAAGTATGTGTAACTCAGTCATGATGGAGACTTTACCCCTGTGAGAAGGATTCAAAGGTCCAGGGGTATTGGGTAACCATACATCACATTCTCCTTTAAAAAATCAAAGGAGTTCTTATACCTTCCAATGATTCATTCTAGATTTGAAAAAAATTGACATCCAGGAATTTCCCAACTTATTTTTGGGTATATTCTATTCTTTCAGCTTACTGCACAAAAATATCTCTTTTCCAGTTTATTTCAAATAACCTAGTAAAATCAGTAAAATCATTAGTGGCTTCCACATTTTAAAGTGTTTGGGGAGATAGGAGTTCACTTACACTTGCCAAATTTCTACCCCTAAGCTGTGGAAAACCTAAAGGAGTTTGTCTGAAAATAAAAACTTCACTCAAACTCCCAATACAGAAAAGTTTCAATCCTATTTTTTCTAATTTTTACAATTCAAAACAAGACAACTTAATTAGGCATAAATTTGTATCTCCCACCCCACCCCCGCTGACACACACTAAATGAGGTGCACAAAGACATATTCATTACGAAGGGATATTTGTAAATTTGTAGGCAGTCCTCTACCAGCTAGTTCCAGGACGTCATCTGTTCTCTCAGACTTCTGAAACATTCATTCTAGTCAGAGTAAACATCCTCAAAGTGACAGCCAATCTTCTTGAAAGCAATCTGAATGCTTTCAGGAAAATAAAGAATTACAGAGGCATCTTTTTTTTTTTTTCCATTCAGGAAATTTGTATGTTCTTTCAGCCTATGCTGATACCCTAGGAATGCCCCTGTTTTATCACTGTTAAACCAGGGACCATTTAATTTTGGAATTTTTTGTTACCACATCTTTTTATCCTCTATGCTGTCCACCAACTCTAACAGCACTCTCATTACTTACATCCACAAAATTAATTTATCATTGGTGTGTTCAGATTCTCAGGGAGCGGGGAAGAGACAGGATTCATTACTCAATGGGATCTCCTTTATGCCAGGTCCAGATTATAAGGAGCTGGATGTTCACCTTCGCAGGATGGAGTCTGGATTTGGCTTCAGAATCCTCGGGGGAGATGAGCCTGGGCAGCCTGTAAGTTGAAACCTCTTTATTTCCACAGTGTGGGCTATATTGTTCACTGTGAATTTAAAAGAAAATCTTTGAGGGCTCAAAAAAAAAAAGTTTGAGGTTTGTGTTCTTGCTGGTTAAGTTCTCAAAACATGTCAGTGTCTCCATGACTGACATAAATATATATCATCATAAATTAATGTACATATACATAGGAGGGGACATTACTTTCTCAGAACGGATTGAATTCCTTTTAGATATTTCTATTACTTAATTGTGTTGGATTCCTGGTCATTCTGGACAGCAACACAAGGTATACACACACTATGACAGAAGATAAAGGCATAAATTCCAGCAGAATTACGGATGTTTGCAATCAAAACTACAAGGGAGATCGGGCTCCCGGTGCATGGAGCCTGCTTCTCCCTCTGCCTATGTCTCTGCCTCTCTCTGTGACTATCATAAATAAATAAATAAATAAATAAATAAATAACTTGGGATCCCTGGGTGGTGCAGCGGTTTGGCGCCTGCCTTTGGCCCAGGGCGCAATCCTGGAGACCCGGGATCGAATCCCACATCGGGCTCCCGGCATGGAGCCTGCTTCTCCCTCTGCCTATGTCTCTGCCTCTCTCTCTCTGTGACTATCATAAAAAAAAAAAAAAAAAAAAAAAACCTACAAGGGAGAGAAAACACAGGGATAAACAGAAGTAAGATCAAACTCAATGCTGCAAAATCTCAATCAGATTCAAATTAAGGGATTACCACGAGAAGATGTTCACAAAGTGAACTTCAGTTGGCACAATATTGGGAATTTGGGATGGACTGTGGAGAAATCAAACCTGCACATGCACACACACTCCATTAGATACCAAAGTCAAGGCATAAAATAATATACAGAAAACTCAGCAAAGCTAGATTTATGAACATGTATCAAAATATCAGCCATGAAATACTCATTGTAAAAGATGTGTCTTAAATGGTACCCAATATGACTAAGTCAGGTCCATGGAAGGTTTGAGTAAATGACACCCCATCCCAGCTCGTGCAAGAGATTTAAGCTATAAGCCTCAGTTTCCTCATCTGTAAGATGAAGAGCACAAGAGTGCTCTCACAGAGAGAGAGCTTTAAGAATTAAAGATAGCAGATGCAAACCTCTTGGTATTGTGCCTGGATCATAGCAGTGTCGAGTGGATGTTTATCATCATCGTCTCTCTTGTTGATCAGTTCCAGAAAATAAAACTGGAACCACAAATGGGCAGAAATATTCAGGAGAAAAAAAATAATATAACAAATAAAAGAAATCTGTAAAAATGAAAACTGTCCCAAAGTGAAGTAGACTGCCTCGGTAGACAGTGAGTGCTTTCCCAGGAGAAGCATCCAAGCAGAGCTGACAAGAACCAGACAGGAATCCCAGAGGTGTTTCCTCTGCCCTTTGAGCAGAGTTGGACCAGATGATTGATGAGATCCCTTACAATGAAAAATGCTAAGAAGCTGAGCTTAGACTCCAAGGGTAAGGAACTCCAGGGGGAAAAAAAACTTATTTCCTAATGTTGGGAGGAATACATTTGGCATCAGTCAACCACCATGTTGCTAATCCCCAGCTGCCAGAGGAGATGTGAATGTGCATTTACCATGGAGGGTCGTCTGGATTTCCCTCCTGGGGCTTTGGGAGGAAAGAGAGTGCTAAGGTAAAATATAGGGTTCGGATAACTTTAGACTTCTATTTCTCCAGAGACTAAATTATGTCACAGGCAGAAGGAACAAATCACAGTTATATTTCGCTCCCTTTCACAGACTTGTTCCCCTCTACCTGCCACCTGATTCTGAGTTTACCAGGGATCCTCCATCGCTTGGTCAGGAGGCAGCCTCACTCCTCTCTGTAACTCATCTTGCTCTGTATAGGGAGAACCAAAAATAGGATCCAGTTCCTACACATATGTAAGCATTTAACCTCCTGGTTCCACAGGGTATTTGTCTGACTTAGTTTCCTTCAGGATTATTTTCTAACCTGTTCATAGATCTCCCTTTTTAGTTTGATGGGTAAGATTTAAAATTCCTCCTAGGCAGGGACTTCGTCTTTCCCGTTTTATTCTGGATTAGTTCCCCAGAAATGAGTCATGTGCCATTAGCCAAACTGGACGTTAGGGTCTCAGCCCCCAGACTGCCAAGTCGGCCCCATATTCCTGACAACAGCTGCAATGATTCTGCAAAACTGTGAAGTCGGAGGGAAGAGTCTCCCTCACTTCAGACACTAGCTACAAATTTGGGGGTCCCTTGTCCCCCTTCAGATTTGATAATTCACTAAAACAACTCATAGGGCTCAGGAAAGTGCTGTACTTACGATGACAGTTTTATACTGAAGGGATGCATGTTAGGACCAACTGAAAAAAAATGACAAAGTGTGGAAAGGCTCCACGTGCAAAGCTTCCATTATCCTCAGGGACAAATTATCCCTCCCTCCCAGCATCGATAACAACTAGAAATGCTCACCCAAGTATTGGTGTCCAGAGTTTTTATTGGGGTCTTATTATGTGACTATGAGTGATTGAGTCATTGAAGTGGTTGAGCTCCATCTCCAGCCCCTCTCCTTCCTGGAGGTCAGGCTGAAGTCACAAGGTTCAAACACCCAACCCCCTAATTATGTGGCTGGTCATTCTTGTCTGGTCAGCACCCACCCGTGTCCCCAAGACGTGGTGTGGCTCCTCTACCCTGAGTCATCTACTTCAGCATTAACTGTCAGGTACCCACCAGGAGTCTCCTCACTAGCACAAACTCTTAGGTGCAATGCAAGGGGCTCCCAGTGAACAACAAAGATACCCCAGTTCCAGTGGTCTAAAGGCTACATCTCAGGAAAGGCCAGATCTCTCTTTGGGCTCAGGCTGAACCCTTTATCGTACCCCTATCTGTTTAAAAAACACTAAATGAAGGCAGTAATGGCACTTTAAGGTGATCTTTATAGCGTTGTGGGGGATTCTGAGACTTTTGTAGGACATTGGAGGATAAACCCATTAGATACTAACATAATGCTTCAAACTTACCAACCCTAAGGAGTCTCCACCAGAAAGACAAGGTTCCTGTTTGTTCCAGAATGCACTGACTGACATTATCTTTTCCCCCTTGCCTATCTGTGAGCTCCTTGAAGACAAGGACCATGTTTTGATGGCATTTGTATCTTCCAAGCCTAGCACAGAGCCTGGCATGGTAGATATTTGCTAAATGGAGCTGAAGAGAGTCCTCTTCACCAAGTCAAACTCTCACCTGAACCTCTCAGGAAAAAAAAAAAAAAGGTAATCTGGAGTTTACATTTTCTGAGGCCTCTAGATCCTACAGGCTCTGTAGAGTTTAAATGGTATAGTCCTAGAATCAGAGATGGTGTCCTGGCAGCCCTACAACAAGCTTTCCTCAACCTGGTGTTTTAAAATTGTGGAACACCAACTAATTTCACAGTTTTAAAATTCAGATTTCCATATTCTCTTCAAAATAGATCTACAACATTGGGCTTATCTTTCTCATTGACAACAACTGACCAGAGCCAAAGAGTGGTGCCTTTAAAACTGAGCATGGCCACAGTTCCCAAGACCCCCTTATGCCTGTTATTCATTTAGTCTACTGTCTTTGAGACTCCCATCCCGGAGGATTGGACTGAAAGATGAATATTTTGCACCAAAGGACTCTTTAGCCAGGGCCAGATAATGGTTTTTACAAGCCCTAAGCATATTATCAGGTCCTTTCCCTCATATATAAGTACAAATAAGAGATTACACTATGAAATAAATGTGAAAGTAATAAAGTTCCATTTCTTCCCATGATGCATACTTCAGTACAGTCTTTGAAATATAAAATTCTTATTCTGCTGGAACCCCTCTCCCCCATGGGCTCATGCTTTGTCTCTTTGGGAGTAAACTAGAGCCACATTATGGAAGTATTATCTTCACCAGGGGTAGGAGGGACTGCATGATTGGTCACAGGGAAGGCATGGTCGCAGCTGGCTCAAGAAGGAAGCGTCTGGCTGAAATGCACCTGGCACTGAAGCAGTGAAATTGTTGCCCAAATGGAGCACGTATTACTCAAAATGAAGCTCAGGTGTGTGAGTGCACCCATGGTCACCCCCTGACCTCAGGACAGCTTTGCACCTTGTCAGTTCACACACTCCCAAGTTCCCAACCCTTCTGAACATAGGCTTTGACGCTAGAGTCCTTTCTTTCCTCCACTGGGCAGGCATCCAGTGTCTATGCTAAGCCTCCTCAGATGACATGGATTGTCGGTTATCCTCATTGTGTTCATTTAGATTTATTCTGGTTTATTCTTTCATTGGAATGATTTAAGACACACACAGACTGCAAGTTACAATTTTGGCATCTAAGTCATTAAAGTAAAAGCCTAAATCTTCTTAATGCGAGCAAAGACAGAAAGTAATGCCTTGAAGACCAGAATGTCGCACCTCAGAAAGACCGTGTCAGGAAGAGTGAGTCTACTGTAAAGATTTCCCATAAGCCTTTCCTTCCTGCTTTCCTTCATTGTAAGCCCAGAGATAATATATAAACAAAATGTGCTGGCCTCATTTAATTGCTGATGTGCTGCAAAGGGAGAGGCGCATGAGGTGACTTGGTCCCCAGCCACAGGAGGTCTCATAAATTACATCAAACAGGTTTCTGCCTCCATATATACGAAATGGTACTGACATCTCAGGGCACACATTAAACACGACAACACAGCTTTCGGCAAATAATGAACAGCAGGACTCCAGCTCCAACAAAGCATATGGGCATTTTTCCTGCAAGAGGAAATACTTTTCACAGTTAAATAACAATAGAAATAGAAAGAAATGAAAAATTGCCAGAAAGGACCAAAAATGGGATTTCCAGCTGTGAGCTGAAAAGAGATGGGAAGGCATCAAGGTGGAAAGATTTAGAAAACGCTGTAATGGAGAAAAACTGTTCATAGAAAGAAGAGGTAATGATAGACATACTCCTTGGTCAGGAAATCTGTGCAAACTTGGGGAGAAGTTTCAAAAGGCAAGAGCCTGAAATCGGTTTGCTATACTGTCAACTTGTCTCAGGTTATAATTATTGCAGATCAGACCTACTGGGGTTGGACTTGCATTAGGTAGAGCAGGAAAGAATTAAAATAAATGGAAGGGCTGCACATACGATTGTGGCTTTGTTTTTCTTTTCTTTTGTGTGTGTGTGTGTGTGTGTTCTTTCCCCTGGCTTACGAGGGTACCAGCCACTTGAATGTGGATTGCTGTTATTTCGTATCAAATACTCTGTTTTGTTCCATGCCCTCCTAGCCTATAAGATAGAGTTGTGGAGTTGTGATTCTTTTGTTTTTTAGAAAAGTCAGTTGGAAAGATAAGGCCATGGGTCAGTTGTTCCTGGGGTCAGGGAGCAGTCTTTTTTTTTAGCTGTTTTGCCACAAATCTCTTCCTTCAGGGCCAAAGCAATGAGGACAAGATAAATAACTTCTTCAAGAGCAATGAAAACACTGACGAGTGGGTCTACACAAGGCTGAAGGATCCAGTGAGGCCAGAGGGAGGTGTGTGTGGAGTGAGGCCAGTATTGGTTGGGAAGGTTCAGTGGCCAGGATAGCCTAGGATCAGACCAGAAGGGACGTTTAGCCTATGCGCTTGGGGTGGGATTGGCGAGGAGAAGGGATCCCTCAAAAGACCTGCAAAGTGACCAGGGTGATGCATCAGGAAGCTCAGGCCAGGCACCAGCGGGGGAGTCCTTTGGTGGACTTAGAAGGTGACCAATGAGACCAGAGATCCTGTGGCCATTGAACCAAGTGAGAGTACTCAGGACCTTGCTACTCAGAGTGTGATAGAGCTACAGACCAGGCTCCCCACCTCTCCAGGGAGCTTGTTAAACATTTGGAAACTTAGGTTCCAACTCAGACCTGCAATAGTATCACACTCGGAGGTGATTCCCAATGCTGTGTTATAATAAGCTCGCCAGGTGATTCGCATGTACCCTCAAGTGTTAGAACTACTAGCTTAAAGGATCAGATGTCCTGAGGCCTGTTCTCAATAGTATAAGCAAACATGAGAATGTACATGCATTGAAAAGCCAATATGACTTACAGTGCGAGAAGGAACCATGGGCCATCTAGTCTCTGCAGTGACCATAGCAGACAGGAAATAAACTCATAGAATGTCTGGAACATACAAAGCATATTCGAATTAAAAGGGAAAAGAAGTGTTTGTTTTTCCTAAAAAGAGAAATACATAGAGCTGCTTTGTATCTGCAGTGACCGCACTCAGCTCAATTCAAGCTTGTTTCATAGCTGGGTCAACCTTTGTTTGAAACAAGGTAGAAGATGGATTTATAATATAATTATATATTATATATATATGTACAGGAATTATGCGACACCGTATAATAAATTATATTGAAGTACTGTGTTGAATGTACCACTTGTTTGGAAATAAACACATAAGATTTGATAACATGAACAAAAATTTAAAGAGCAAAGCTTCCAGTTTTAAAAACGTATGTCAGGTAACCTTTAGCCTTTGCTCAAACGTCAACTTCTCAGTGTCACCTGCTCTAACCACCTCTTCCACCACCTCGGCCACATGTCTGACACCCACCCCCGCCACCTTGCTCTCTTTTTTCACCCAGTACGTGCCAGCTAGCATACAATGTACCTTACACACTTACTACACTTAGTGTCTGACCACTAGAATAGAAGTTCTATAAGGGGCAGGGATTTGTATGCATTGTTCACTGATGACTTCCTATCACCTAAAAGTGCCCCTGGGTTCGATAAATATTTGCTGAATAAATGAATTAATTGTACTCATATGGCAGCAACACGGCAGAAAAGCTGATGTTTTCCTGGGATTTTCCCTTTGATGGGTGATACTAAGCTAGTATCACCTAGGAAGAAAGAAGATAACTCTAAGAGCATCTGTCTATCTTTGCTGTCTGCTTATATCAAGGGAGGAATGGGAATTTTCAGTGTGAAATTTTGGAGGATTTTTTTTGGTGGTGTTTTTTTTTTCCTAAGTGAAATTTTGTTGTTAATCTTTTTGAAGAGGACCCAACTGCAGCCATGGCTCTTCTCAGATGTGACCCATATTTTGGTTCACTTTTATCATTTAGAGTCAGTGCTATAGCTTAAAGTCGATAATTAACGAGCCAAGATAGTTCATGAGCCATTTTGTTCTCTCTAACTAGCTATAAAGTCTCACACTAAAGCACATAGGAAATCTAAAGGTTGAAGCATTTTATTTTTTTTTTTTTTTTTTTTTTTTTTTTTTTTTTTTTTAGGTTGAAGCATTTTAGAGGACTAACCCAGCTAAGTGTAGCATTTCGGGGGACAGTGGAGAAACATAAGCATTCATTTTAACTGGCTTTTGCACAAAGCACTTAACAAATCTTTGAAGGGCTCCTTAGTGGGTTGAGTCTTTTGAAGAATAGATTGGAACATTTTTAGAAAGAAAACTCATAAATTCTGATTGGCATAACAATAAGAGAAACGGAAAATGTCAGAAGCATGCCCAACTGCCAGCCTCTAGTAAATGGGGTCGGAGCGTTGCAGGGAATGAACCACTCCGTAATCTGAGGCAGGATTGTGAGGTTTTCTTTGTGACGGCAATAACAAATCACTCATCAGAGCACTAATAATCAGTGTAGAAGCAATCTGCCCCTAGCTCACCCCCAGGAACAGGGAGAAAGTAGCTGTAGTGATAGAGAATTTTCATTTCTATGGATAAAGAAAGCTATTCAGTAGACCCAGGCTATGAAGTCCTCAGGTTTTTTCCTGAACTAAGATTCTTCAGACTCTAATTCTGCATATACCTGAGAAGTCCCGGGCATTCACATCTGGTTGTCATGTTGACAGGCCCACACCGAGCAGTGTGACCAAGTAAGAATCAGTCTGCCACATGCGAGCCTGCAGTCACGATGGAGCAATTCTGCAAATTAGCTGGGATCCACAGATCTGGGATTGGAAAGAAATCATTGGCAAAAGAAGAATATCTGTTGTCTGTGTGTTGGAAAAATTGTAGGTTAAACAGTGAAACGAAAATGTTTAGTGCTATTGTTGTTGTTTCTTTTTTCTGAGAAAGAAAAAAAAAAAACCTGTTAATGGACACTAACCTGAGTGTTTCCAATGAGAAGTGGGAGGCCGTATGTTAGACCCTTCGTTACAGTCCCTGGTTCAGGGAATTACAGTTCACACATTTCACAGATGTGTACCTCCTCATATCCTGGTGTAAGAGTCACCTAAACAGCAGAAGCATTTCAGGGGACAGGCAAAACTAGCAATGTCCTTTATGCAGAGGACAGTGCTCTAATATTCAAAGGAACAGAGCAAAAATTGGGCAGAGGTTTGGGACGCCTGGGTGGCTCAGGGGTTGAGCATCTGCCTTTGGCTCAGGGTGTGGTCCTGGAGTCCCGGGATCGAATCCCACATCGGGTTCCCTGTATGGACCCTCCTTCTCCCTCTGCCTGTGTCTCTGCCTCTGTGTGTGTGTGTGTGTGTGTGTGTGTGTGTGTGTGTGATGAATAAATAAATAAAATCTAAAAAAAAAAAAAAAATCAGGAGGAGGTTTGACTGAGACTTTTTTTAAGTCAACTGGCCAGAAAGGTAACTGTGAGTTTTGCTTTGTTTTATTTTCTCCTTACCTCCAGCCTTTCAAAGCAAAGCAAACAAACAAAATTGAATCATTATCAGCTTCATAATCTAGTTTCCCCTGAAACTTTTTGAGCCCTCACTATGTGCCATGAGCAAAGTTAAATGCTTTGCATGCATTATTTCATTTAGTTCTCCCAACAACTCCAGGAAGTAGCTCCCATTACTTCATTTCCCATTTTGCAGATGAAGAAACTGAGGCTCACAAAGGGTTAAGACTTGCCCCAGGCCACACAAACAAGAAGTGGAGCCAGGATTCAATCTCCCATTCACTATATATGCACAGTGGCCAATAACATCAGATTATTTGGGGTTAAAATTTTCCTTAAGGGTGGTAACTGGTGAGCCAGGAAGCAAGCATCCCCCAGATTCCATGGCCATCAGCAGCGAGTTCAAAATGTTTATTTCTCTTAAAGGAGCTAGCAACCTGGAAGAGTGGGAAAGGCACCCTTCAGCCCCTCATTTTTTCATTTTTCAAATACATGCTCAGGTTTGGAGTAAAACCTTACACCAAGTTGTACATCTATATAAAGAAATCATATCTATATATGATGTTATATATATTATATTTATATATAATTTCTTTATAAAGAAATATATATTTATAAATTTATATATTTATAAAGAAATATATCATATAAATATATAAAGAAATTATATATAAATATCGTTATCTATAATATGTACATAAATAAATCATATTTATATATATAGGGGGAAAAGCTGAAATGTAAACATCCTTTCTTTCTCACTGTCCTCTAGATTTTGATTGGCGCAGTCATTGCCATGGGTTCAGCCGACAGAGACGGCCGCCTACACCCGGGAGACGAGCTTGTCTATGTTGACGGGATTCCAGTGGCTGGCAAGACCCACCGCTATGTCATCGACCTGATGCACCATGCAGCCCGGAACGGGCAGGTCAACCTCACTGTGAGAAGGAAGGTGCTATGTGGAGGTGTGTGGCTCAAGCCAACAGGGAGGTTTGGGGCTCAGGTGGTAAAATGCCTTTATGGGACATGGAAACAAAATTTTAAATCAAGGAAAAAAGACAAGGAAAAAAGCCAACCTAGATATTCCAAATGTAACTCTGATTTTGAAAGTGCAGATTTTCACTCCACTCCAAGCAGATATTTTCAGTGTAGTCATTAAAAATTTCCCACAAAGCTTGGGTCTAATTTCAGATGCATATTCTCTTTGCTCTTTGGTGGATGCTAGCTCTAAGAGGAACATTACGGTAGTGAAAAATACAGCTTTTGAAAATGTTCCTCCTTGTGTTTACAAACCAAGAACCACAGCATTTTGATACCATAATAAGGCAACTAGGCTGGAAAATTGGCCTCCATTGTAGAGCCTGATAAAAGGTAACAATATTACAAAAATATAGCTTGTACATCTTTCTGAGAAAACACAATTCATTTACCTCCAAACTTATGAAACTGGTAAATTAGAAGTAATTATTCCCTTTGCAGCCATTTCCTAGCTTCAGAAAAGAATCCACCAAAGACTTCACTTTTAACAGCCTTCACAGTCATAATAAGATTCAGTTTATCTCTGTCCATCATCATAATGCCCCCCAAAAAAGATTTATATTTTTATAAGTAAGTCTGTTACAAAAATCAGCTGTTTTTCATAATCTAAGCACTCAGTAATGTTGGCAGTAGGATCCCAACAGCCTGTGCTTTGCCCTGCGAATTGCAGGAGGAACAGCACCAGCGACAGTCGGTCACCTTCTGCCCTTGTGGCCACGGGCCTCTTGCTCAGCCCCCCGGCCCTCCTCTACACTAAGGTAAAGAGGGACCTTAGTGGCATGAGCTCCCTCGTGTTACAGCTAAGGAAACAAAGGCCCAGAGGTCTAGTCCAGCAGTCTGCTTGCCCAGGAGTCTGCAGTGGGTCAGTGATAATGCCGAGGCTCTTAGCTCCCCAGCCAGTGCTTGTGGCTTTATTGCCACCTCGGGCCCTCTCCCATCCCACCCCCAGTGAATTCAAAGATGTGAGACCAATTGCTAGCAAATGCCACTCCCTTACATAAATAGTCTTCTGTATGTGTTATTATTATAACACACCCGAATCAAAAAAGATAAGGGGGGGGGGTCACTGGCTAATCACAGCTGTGAATAACTAGGGAAGATAAAGCTTATTAATCGAACTAAAAATCCTTTTTCTATTCAAGTCTTCTAGAAACTAGACTTTGATCAAGGGCAGTCATTTAAAAGGGCAAGCCAGAAGAATTGTCAGCCCTCACCAGTTCGAGACTGCCATATATCTTGGATCGTATGGAGGTTTTGCTAAGAAGTGCCATTCATCTTCAGAAATTCATGGCATACCACTTGACCCAAAGAAGTAAAACACCTTGAATTATGACTTATCCTTGGGCAAGATGCCAGGAGGAAGACAGTGTTTGCTTGGTTAACATTTAACTGTCTCTCTCCCTAAGAGTGATTTTTAATAAAAAGTTTGCTGTGCTATATGCTCTGTAACCCAAAGATAAATTAAAAAGATACCTGATTTACAAGGAAATATACTGCAAGGTGCAAAGCCAGTGCACCAACATAATTTCATGCTCCCCTTGCCACCAGCTGATTATTGCAAATTAAATTTTGTTCTAATCAATCCAAGCTATTGGAGTGTGTGCCAAATGCTGCAAAAACGTATTCTTGCAATTTGTGGATCATGTGACTTTGGTGAAGATGCTCTTTGCTGCAGTTCTTACCAACTTTACTCATTTAGGCTTTCGAGTGCATCTCAAGTGCATTTAATTTTTGAAAATGTTCGGCTGCAGACTGCTCGTTCACACCAGGAGAGTTTCCAAGTTAATTCAGCTCACTCTTCCTTGAAAGCTTCATCAGTATTGAAAATGATTAAGTTCAGGAAAGGATACTTTGATGGTGAAGTAAATGCCTAGAAGTAGAATGGGACAGATTTTTTAAAGGCATAGCAAGGCAGCTTTTCTTCATAGCTGCTGTTTCTCCAACAGCGAAAAGGAACAGCCACAAATGGATATGATGGTGGAAATGCCTTCTCAAGGGCTGTTAGCATTATTATTACGCTTTCCCAAGCAAAGGCTTGGGAGGTATGAGCTATTTTGTGACGAGATGGTTCAAAGCTGAAGGGACGTGAGCAAGCAGCTTGCAAAGACACAAAAGATGGGTAAGAAGAGGGACAGAGTCGCCGCCTTCCTGCACAAAGGAGCTGTGTCAGGAGCTGGGAAGAAGGGAGGTAGAAGTTAAAGCTTTCACCCTGATGCTTGTACAAATGTCCTGACCCTCCTCAGAAGCCACCGGGCACTGGCTTCCAAGTTAATGCTCAACAGAAAACCACTTCTATTATGAGAGACACCGCCTAGTTAGTTCCATTTGGGCAGAAATTAGCACAAAACCCTGCAAATATTAAAGTATTTTTAAAGTGTACACACTAAAGATAAAGCGGCCAAGTTCTTAAGGAGGCAATGACAAGCTAGATCCTCAAAAAGGAGAAATCTTGGAGTGAAGAAAGGAAAGAAGAAAGGAAACATCCAATAATACATCCAATTTCATTTACCAAATTGTTATAGCCCAGACCTTCCACTTTAAACTAGTTTTGAGAGATGTCTTATCCATGCCACCGGCTCCAATGGTTAGCTGTTTTTTCCCCAAGGATATTAGAAGAGTGGCTTTAATTATTACACTGAAGTATAAATATTTATATGTTGATTAGCTCAGCTTTGAGATGTTCAACCTAATGACACGTTATTTTGAATACACACTATTCATCTGAGGGAAGGGTGCCTGAGGAATTTCCTAATGTGTCAATCTAGAATTGATGTGAAAGAGCATTTTATGACTTAATCAAACACGTTAGAGTCCGTCTTAAAGCTCTCCATCTGTATCTGTTCTCTAACATCTCAGGGAAAGTCTAACTCTTGGCTTAATGCCAAGAAAGAGAAGGTTTTCTTGGCAGCTGGCTGAAACGCTTAGCCATTGTTTAGAGTGCCAGTGGGTTCCCTGGTCCTGGTTACTACGCTTTTTTTTTGGCGATTCTAAACACGTCCCCATCTTCTTTGTCCTTGAGCATGTCACCCATGTAAATAAGTTGTCCGCTTTGATGAGGATAGACCAGGAGTGCACAAACCCACATGCCTGCAGGCAGGCCAGCCCCTGGCTTTGGCAGGGCCACAGCCTGTGGGCTGCTCCCTCCTCCGTCAGGCCCCATGAGGACAGTCCAGCCTGTGCCAGCATACCCCATAGCCTCGGCCATGCTTCAGGACAAGACATTTACCGTGCTGCCATGCTCCTGGGGTACAGCCCAGAAAAGAGGCCCAGGCACACCCTGGAAGCGGGCAAGCTCTGTTTGTGAGAGGGCCCTAGAGTCCTGGTACCCAGCATGTGATCTGGAAGGGAAACTAGGGTTCTGATGGAGCCCGTCCCTTTGGCCCTGCATACTCCTCACTCTATGGGTAAATGAGTAAGACAGGAATTTGCAGGAGGCACTGGGGGGTTGTTGGCACCGTGGTGGCTTGCAAACACAAATCTGGTAAAGGGAGCAGCCGCTGCCCAGCTCTAGCTATTAACTGCCAGATATTTCAAGAGAAACTGGAAATCCGGGATCTCTGGGTGGCGCAGCGGTTTAGCGCCTGCCTTTGGCCCAGGGCGTGATCCTGGAGACCCGGGATCGAATCCCACGTCGGGCTCCCGCTGCATGGAGCCTGCGTCTCCCTCTGCCTGTGTCTCTGCCTCTCTCTCTCTCTCTCTCACTGTGTGCCTATCATAAATAAAAAATAAAAAAAAAAAGAAACTGGAAATCCCTATTTCTGTAAAATCTCCCTTTTGAAAAACATTGGCAATCAATTTTAACAATTATCAAAGTATAGGCTGGCCCTGGACACAAATAATGGGAGAGTCTACAGGTGAGGAGCAGCCCCTGACCAGTGGTTGACCGTTCTCATTGAAACCATCTCACCTGGATGGCATTGCCAACAATGCCCACCTTCCCAAACAGAGACCTCTTCCAGTCAGCTCAGTGATGATTTCCAGGATGACTGGTGAGGACAAAAGAGATGCTCATCCTAAAAATTCATTATTTGGCTTGAGTAGATACTAATTGACTGAATTCTGTACACCCATCTGTGCGAGTGCCAGGAGGATGAGTCAGGGATGCTGGAAGCTAGTGAATTAAAAAAAAAAAATGCATGTCGTATTTAGTCACTTTGTCACATTCACTGTATTCTTCTAAAACAACGCTGTTGGTACCCTCACCAGGAAGGGTTGTTGGCAAGAAGATGGTCTCATTTGGGTCTAGAGCCAGCTGAGTAGAAAAATAACGTGGAATCAATTCTCTCCCTCAAATTCTACCATTGGAAATCTTCTTAGCTCCCTGGTTTTAAATGTGTTCATGTTGTTAAAGATGAAGAATTTTGTTCTAGAGGTTGAAAGAGAAGTCCGAAAGCAATAGAATGGTATTCTCTTAATGTTTTGGACTCTTTCCCTTCTCCAGGGAGCACTCATGTTGATCAGTCTTTCTTCCTCTAGAAACTGTGGCAGAGCCACTCCCAGCCACTTACTGCAAAGACAGATCCTTTCCCTTTGTTGCTGCTTTACTGACAAGCACAGCCCTCAACCCCCTAAAATATGACAGCCGGAAAATGAGATCTCTCTTGTCAATGCCTATGACATTTAGTTACTGATCTGGTCCAATAACTCGGGGAGATTTTCAATTTAATGTTGCAGCTTCATAATTGTTTGTTTTTCTTCTTCCTGACTATCTCTAATCACTTTATTTCCAACTTGCACAAAGACCGATAAAGGACACGTGCTTCACCAAGACAGTAACAGCTTGTCTTCGGATGATATTTTCTCGTGGGTAGGGTACATCTTACAGGCAGTAAATTAAATTCTGGCAGAAAAGAGGGAAAGGCCTTGACCTTGACATTTTGCTCTTTTCTCACCTCAGTATTTCTTACAGACGAAAAGCATCCATTTGTTTTCTTTAATTAAAACCTGATTAATTAAATCTTACAGAAAAATTCAAATTCATCAAATAATAATAAAAAGCAGCCTGGGTCTTATTCATTCTGCTATTACAAACAAAGAAATGAATACGTTTTGGCATTAAGACAATTTTTTAATCTGAGTATATGAATAAATGCAGCTCCAAAAAATCTCTTGTAGTCTGTGTTCTTTCTCCCTGATTTTTGAAATGATTTTGAATTTTGAAATGAAATGACTTTTCATTTCAGAATGGAACTGCAGCTTATCAAGATAAGAACCTTCACTGGAACTTTTGCTAATTTTTTAGTAATTAGTTTTTATAATTATTTGTGACTCTCCATATGAGACACCTACCAGAGCTCAACATAGGAAACCATACCTAGAGACCCAAAAAGGAATAATTAATTGTGATTACTTTCCTTCTTACTGTTTCTCTGTTCCATAAACATCCTCTAAGCACACTAATCAAAGTGTAAGATGGAGATGAAACAGCTCTATTTTTAATAACAGTATTCTAGGGTACCCGCTTCAGTTCTTTTAATCAGAATACCGAAACCTAGGTATTAAATTAAAATGACAAAATTCTTTCTCGGTGACAGATGAACTTTCATTTTTAAAAAGCAGCTTCTCTTGGCTGCCAACTTTCTATCATTTTTCCCTGTAAATAAGCTTGTTTTCTCATGGAAGTATTGGTTTGGTTTATCTGGCTGATAATAGAGTATATTTTGTAATAATACAGAGTATAAATGAGCAGTGCCACTGACACCTCTCTCAGAGATTCAAAACTCATCATCCCTTGGCCTGACATCATTGTTAGATTTGAATCTAGAATGAGTGAATAAAAGAAGGATCCTTTAAGAAAGACATTTCCCATCTACACCAGGTGAATTAACACTTTTGGGCTAACAGAGTATCACAAAATTAAATAAAACTGTGGCTCTTATTAAAATTATGATAGGTCCCTTTACATGGACGTCCTGGGCTGTTAAGTTAGCCCCACTTACCGTACCCCTCCAGCAGCATTGCTCAATGGTGGCCTGGAAACCTCTTTGGGATTCCTACGCCCAGTCTTCCTAAAAACACTTTCTACATGTAGGCGCTGAAGATTCATAGTTTTTGCAAGTTCTTTAATTCCTGTACACAATGTAGTTTAAAATACTGTCCACTGTTTTATAATCTCTTAATAATTACTGTTATGCAACTAAGAAGCTCAATATCTAGGGGCTCCTGGGTGGCTCTGTCAGTTAAGCGTCTGACTCTTGGTTTTGGCTCAGGTTGTGATCCCAGGGTTGTGAGATCAAGCCCCATGTGGGGCTCCCTGCTCAGTGGGAGTCTGCTTCCCCTCTCCCTCTCCCTCTGCCCCTCCCCTGCCTCTCTCAAATGAATGAATAAATTTTTAAGAAAAAAAAAAGAAGAAGCTCAATATCTAAAGGCATTGTCCCAGGGGGGTTACAGATTTAACAAAAAAGGAAGATAGGAAATAGTAGCAGCACAGCAGAAGCTGATGAGGGGGTTAGCTATGTTTGCTGTGAAGAATGGAATGGGGCTTAGACCTGGGTGCTCCATACCTAGGTAAGTAGCCCTATCTACTCATGGAGATCGGAAGCCAGTCAACCAGTCTTGTAACAATGCCAATGTCTAGAAGTGCACCTAGTACACGCAGGCACTCATCAAGACCCTTGGTGAATAACTGAGTGCCTGCACACAATGTGTATTGCAGGGGAACCCTGCCCAGAGAATGGGAGGAGTCCAGGCTCCGTATCAACCCACCACAGCTCTCCACGCAGTGACTACGCAACCTACGCCAACAGCAACCATGCTGCCACAAGTAGCAATGCCTCTCCTCCTGAAGGCTTTGCCTCGCACAGCCTGCAGACCAGTGATGTGGTCATTCACCGCAAAGAGAACGAAGGCTTCGGCTTTGTCATCATCAGCTCCCTGAACAGACCTGAGTCCGGATCCACTATCAGTAAGTGATGGCTTCCCTTGCCTTTGAATAAGAGATCTTGTGTTCATTAGTTCTGGTGGGAGGGATACTGGACATACAGAGCAGAGGGCTGCTGTAGGCATCTCGTGGAGACAGAAACTCTCAGGCTGTGGCCACGAATAAGACGTTCTTAACCTATGATTAACCAAACATTGCTGAACCTTTGGCTTAGGAAGAATGCAAGATTGCATCTAATGTCCCCCGGACCCCACAACCCTCATAAAAGCTCTGAATTCATATTTGTTTAAGTGGGAAGAAAATAAAACCGAGTGGTGTGAGAGTGTTGGTATGAGGGAAGGAGAGCTCCTTCCGGTTTGATAGGATGAAACCAGATATGCAAAGCATCTGGGGGAAAAGCAGTCCAGGAAGCAGCTCAGCATTCAAGAACTCTGCAGAACTCAGTGTGGCTGTGATAGAATGGACATGAAAGAGCAATGTGAGACCAAGACAGAGGACTAGACAGGAGGCAGGCTGCACAGGGCTTCACACGGCCATGGGGAAAAGTCTGGACTGTAGTCTAAGTCCATGGGAACCATGGGGGTGGGGGTTAAGCAATGGACAGAAACCCCAACTTACATTTTTTAATGAAATCAGGAGAAAAGAGCAAGAATGGAAGCCTCAGACAGAATCAAGAGGTCCTTAAAAGGGCCCTGCAGGTGTAGAGATCCTGGAACCTTCCCCTGGTGTAGTAGCAGTGGGTGGGGCAACGTCCATGACTTCACCTAGGGCTCCTCCAAATCTATGAGTCTGTACAACAGGTAACAGTCAGCAGTTGTATTTCTCTTACAATCAGTCGTCTTGTAGATTCTCAGTCTTCCTTGGTGGTTTTCCTTTGGGCAACGTTATTCCAGAAGTTACCCGGCTACCAGCAGGTAGTAGGACAGAAAAGGCGATAGGAAACTTGCCCATTTTTCACGTTGAAGTGATTTAGCCCAAAATATTATGGATAGAAACATGGAAATAGAGAGCATTGAGACAAAGTTAATTGAGTCATGTGGTCCTAAAATTCTCATAAATTGTGATGGTTTCCAGCACATGGGGTAACGGGGAGTTGTCAAACAGTACTCAAGAAATCAAATCATTGAGGACAAATAAGCACTTTTTATGATACAGTTAATGTTCCCAAAACACCGCCACGACTGAATGGAAAGAAATGGCCCTGTTTCACTTTACCGTTGAAAATTCAAAAATGAAAACTATAGAGGTGCGAAACCTCAGTGAGTAGGTGCAGAAGCCAAAGTGCATACATCTGAAAGTACAATTTCATTTCTCTTTTCCTGCCCAAAATGAAGAAATCCAATCTTTAAGCAGAGAGTAAAAGCAAGATTATGTCAGAATGATAGATTCACCGGGATTAAAAGGACATAAGACTGAAGATCTTCATGAATTATATAAACAGCGTTCCAATAATGTAGACTTGGGAAAAAATGTCCACAGAGAGCTTTTGTAGCTATTCCACTCAGGCAGATTGGGGCAGGGTATGTAAAGGACCCAAATAAAAATAAAAAGTATAAAAAGTATGCCACCACAATGAAAGTGCTAACCATGCAGTTAAGGCCTCAGATTTCTTTGAGGTGTGGTGGCATTATTGCTAAGTGCATGGAGAGAAATGAGTGTGTGTGCACACATGCACTTACTACATGGAGAAGCCACAGATGCTTTTTCTATTGCAAATAAAATCCATGCATAGGTAGATTTGGAAAACAACACGTACAAATGCTTACAATTAATGTGAATTTGTCTTCCTACCTTGGTGACATTAGACTGACCTCAAAAGAATAATTGTAGCCATTTTCAAAATGGAATTATTTTACATCACCCTAGAGAGTAGAAATATATTCATGATGCTTCCTGGCTTCTTTTTTCACATATTTATTTCTTTTCAATTTAAGGAGTTTGAAATGCAGGTTGCCCACATGTTCTGTGGGAAGAGCAGTGATTATACTGATGGCCTGTAGCGTTTACAAGATATAATTTGCGGCATGCACCTAAAAGCTTTCTGAACCTGATGCTGTTTCCTACTTAACTTCTCTTATAATTTGGAGCTCTAATTTTAAAGAGAAAGGCTAAGTACCTCATGAATGGTAAAGAGCCATCCTCATGTCACATATCCATCCTCAGAATATTAAGGGTCCTTAATTCTATGAGGCTGGAGAGCATGATAGTATCACATACTCAGGAGTCACAATCATTCCTGGGGTTTGGGTCATTTTTCTTTTCATGTCTTACCTGAGCCCAAGGACCATGAATGTGGTCATGGTTTTTGTCAAGGCTACCAAGCCTTGGTGTTGGCAGACAGAGCACTCAACTGGCTAAAATCACACTGCCTGGATTCGAAAACGTGCTTCGTCATCTCTTAGGTGGGTAACCTTGAGGAAGTTAAATGACCTCTTTGGGCCTCAGTTTCCTTGACTGTAAAGACAAGATAATGGACCTATGTCGAGGGGTTGCTCTGAGGGTTAAATGAATTAGTAAGTGGAAGTGCTCAGTCCTGTAGCCTGGGTCAGGGGTGAGGGACACACAAGTCCCGCTGAGTGTGCCTTTCTTTGCTGAGGCTTTAGGCTCTAAGTCTTCCCAGAATTCACTAGCCAATAAACTAGAAAACATCATAGGAAACATCCAAGTTCAGGCCCAAAGCAGTGCCTTCTAGAACCTCCTACAAACACTGTGTCTCTATTGACTGTATCAGAGAAGACAGGAGAGATGGGGAGCACAAATGTAAATCTCACCACCCTGAAGGGGGAAAAGAGTTGCTTTCTGTAACTTTCTCAGTCCGGGTGAAAATTTTGCCACACATGCCAGATGTTCCATCAGTTGAGAACATGGGCGGTGGGGTTCCTGGTTTATTTATTACCTGGCATTCAGTCTGGCTCATTTCCAAGCCTCAGATATTTTTTTTCAAAATATTATTTCCCAAAATATTAAGAAGCAATGTCCTTTATGTTTGTTACTGTAATTAAGGAACGCACTGCTTCCATCCAAAACCCATAACCCAGGAGACCAAATACATGCAGGGCAGCAGGCAAGACTCTGAAGCCTCCATCCGAGGTCCAGGAATATCCTTCCTGATTTAAAGTGGGAATAAGCAAGCTTCCTGAGCATTTTTGTCCCATTGTCCAAAATATTAAGTATTTTCTTCAGACCTTAAAATTGGATTCAGCAGGCGGTGCCTGGGTGGCTCACTCGGCGAAGCATCTAACTCTTCATCTCAGCTCAGGCCACGATCTCAGGGTCCTGGCATCGAGCCCCACGTCAGGCTCTGCCCTCAGCCTGCGAACTGCTCCTCTTTCTTCCTCTGCTTCTCCCACACTCTCTTCCTCCGTCTCTTTCTCGCTCTAAAATAAATAAATAATTAAAATCTTTAAAAAAAAATCAGATCCAAGAGAAAACAAAGTGGTTTGCAGACCAGAGCCTAGGATAAGAGTAATTTGTAACAGGCAATTGAATTTTAAATTCTTAAAAAGATTCTAACAAAGGTTTGTATACAAAGATGTTCATTGCCATATTAATGAGAAACAGAATATCGGAAACAATGTTAGAAGCTTCTCAAAAACTGGAAATTTGGGGATCCCTGGGTGGCTCAGTAGTCTGGCGCCTGCCTTCGGCCCAGGCATGGTCCTGGGGTCACAGGATCGAGTCCTATGTCGGGCTCCCTGCATGGAGCCTGCTTCTCCCTCTGCCTGTGTCTCTGTCTCTCTCTCTTCTCTCTCTCTCTCTCTCTCTCATGAGTAAATAGATAAGGTCTTAAAAAAAAAAAAACTGGAAATTTGGTATATTTGAGAAGTTCAAGGCATTTCACGCCTTCAACTAACTCCATTGTCACCTGAGGTCTGTGTACACAGAATAGAGAAGACTCAGGTAACTGTCTGACTTCAAGTGGAGCAGATGCTTTCTCTGGAAAGATGGCCCCATGGCACGGCACAGTAGGTTGACAAGTTGGTCTTTGGGCCTCTCCAGCTCAAGGCTGAACCCTGACATCCAGGTTTTATTGCAGAGCTATACCTGTCCTCCTAGGTGCCTCCTGCTGTGCCCACCCACTGCAAACCCACTTTCCCACCAGAGGTTCCCAGGAAGGGCTTTGGCACAAATGATGAGATAAAAGTAACCCTTAGTCTCCTGCTTTTCTGTAGTTTGTCAGGAAGCTTATGTTGGCATTTACGAAGTAGACACACTTGGGCACTTAGACATCAGTGGGAGAGCAGGGTAGCTTGTGGAAAGGATTGGTGCACTGAGATGCAAGCAGCGAGGCTGAACATGCTCGGGACAGTGGCCACAGCAACAATCTAAGGGCTCCCGGCAGAGGCCCCATCTTTTTGGCCCTTCCTGCCTTCATTCCATTGTCTTAACAGTCTGGACTCTGGTTTCTGTGGGTGAATGGTGGAGCCTCAGGAGCTACAGCATCAGGGGCTGAGCCGTTCTGGGGGAAGGTCAGTGTGAAGCGGGCACCAAATATTGGGGTGCATGACAAAGGAAGCAAGGTTAGCAGATGGAGACTGATAATGGGGGGAGGCTTTCATGATAATTATGGGAGCGTGGGGGTGCTCTGACCTGTCCCAAAGCGCTAGGTGATAGGCAGGCTCTGTTGCAGACTAAGTGACTAGTGAGGCCTGGGGCCCTCAGGGAAGCCCCCCTCAGCAGGCCAGAGTCCCCATAATAGAAAAGGGGTGAGCCAGGAGCCCGTCCCCACACATCCCCCTGGCCATTGACCTTAACTTTGTGTATCAGAAGGCTCTGCACACCTTCAAGCCACTCTTACCTTACAGAAGAGAAAAAAAACAAATAAAAAGATGCAAGCGCATCACCTGTCAGCACACTGCTGCTCATGAACAATCCTTCAGCTCTGGGTTGGTGCTAAGACTCTTGTTTCCATGTGTGTGCTTTCTGTGACACAGCTTGGAGTCCAGACTTGGTCATTGTTAACTGTCCCTCAGGCCCACTGCAATCTGACATTCTAGAATGAGTTAGTTGTCTTTGGTAAAATGCCCTGATAACTTTGCTCAAAGTCTTTGATAATATTCATGGGCTCTGGAGTTTAAAAGCTATTCTAGAAATGCAAAAGCTTAGCTAGCAGGTCTTTAGATGACATTTTAAAGCATAGGTTCCTAAAAAGAGTGAAACCAAAGTGAACAAGCAGTGATGCAGTTTAGGATTTTTCCCTAAAAAACTCTTCCCCCAGACCATGCAGCCACTGAATAGTCATTTGAACTTAGGGAAGGTTCGAATCAAAACCAAAAGCCGTGGTTTCTGTAGTGGTGCCCCGATACAAGGAGATTAACTCATGAAAAGTGCTTTGGGCAACCAGCTAGGGCTTGACTTCAGTTTATCCACCACCAGCTGTGTCCCTCGAACAAGTCAAAGGTCATCCTGTGTGCTTCTTCACCTAAAATACGAGGACAGGTGGTCTTCCCAGCCACCTCCAGCTCTAAATTATATGATGCCATGAGTGAGCATGGAAATGAAGTATGAGGTACATTTCGTCTGTGTCTGCAAAGCCTAGAATAAATCTGAGGCCTGGATCATCTTTGTCATTGGCTCAAGCTGTCATTTTAAACTTGTGTGTAATTTTTGGCAATGTTTTCAAGGTGGCTCCTCTGTCAAGAAATGATCTGAAACAAGCAGTTAAATACATGACACCAGCTCCCCCTTGAAGGCAATTTAAGACAGTGTTTCCCACCCCTTTTCACTCCGCACGGTTGTAAAATGATAACGTTTATCTAAAATACACTAAGATAAAAGGAATGAAGGTGCCGGAGGCCTAAGGACCCCCGCCCCAGCGGGTGCCACCCCACACCTCACTCCACCATCCTCAAGAGGCATTCGCTGTCCTGGCACACCTGTGACCTGGATCACCCCTTCTATCGCCTTATGGTCACAAAGCCCTGCCCTAAATGAAGACTCTAAATATCAGTAACCGGTAAGCGCCTCATCTTACATCTTATTGGTTTAGGTTGTAGCAGTGGACTTTCTTCAGACCTCCAAGCTGAGGTTTGTTCATTGATCACCTCAAAAGCCCAGGAAATTGGTGCAACTGGTGTCGACACTGGGATCTCGACCTTCTCTAAATCATTGTAAACTTTGACCAATCAATGCTCCAGGCACAAATGTCACTGCTGGAAAGTTTCTTAAATCCCACCCATGCAGTTGAACATGGGAATTACAAAATGAGTCTCATTCCTCTTTTTCTCATCGGTTTGAAGAAGCAAGTTTCCTTTCAGAGTTCTTAATCAGCGTCTTAACATATAACACTGTGTTCCCTTAATCCTCAAATGAATCCCTGCTTTGGATTCTTTCAATGACATGGTGCTTTCACTCTGAGCTTTATGCTGAGAGCAGCTCACTCAAGAGGCATGATGGTTTCACCCACCCCGTTCATGTGAGTGCTTCTGTAACAGAAGAAATACAGGGCAGGTGTGGGACATCATATAAAATGCCAGTTTTCCTCCAAGGATTGGGCTTCTAAATATAACTCATGGGCTGTAAGCAAATGTCTTCATAATCTTGTAGAAAATCTACATATACAAAAAAAGAAAAGTTTGTGCTCATAGTCTGCACTAATGTACATGTGCTTTACGTCAAATCCATCTTATCACATTTATTAGTGTGATTTACTTATGCTTGCAGGAGGTAGCCAGGGGCTAGGGTACGAGTGGGGTGCAGGTGCTAATAATGTGAAGTACATCAACAAATATGCCACTTGCTGTGGACAGTCCAGTCTCCCTGTAACAAGTCCTTGATCATAACACTCACGATGGAAATGTCTACAGAGTAGGGGCGCCTGGGTGGTTCAGTGAGTGAAGCATCTGACTTCAGCTCAGGTCATGATCTCAGGGTCCTGGGATGGAGCCCCGCTGAGCGGGGAGTCTGCTTCTCCCTCTCCCTCTCCCTCTCCCTCTGCTTATGCATGTTCCCTCTCTCTCTCTCTCTCAAATAAATAAATAAAATCTTAGAAATATCTACAGGGTAAAGTTCAAGCACACTGCTCTTACATCCAAGACCCTAGGTTAGTGGACGCAGCCACTTTTTACCAACAGCTCCTTGCAATTCTAGTCCATCAAAGCCAAGTTAGTTACTTACCCCTGAAAGACAACTTCTGCTTTCCTGTCCCGGTGCCCACATTTTACCCGCTGCCACTTGGAATGCCTCCCCTTCTTCAGTTATAAATTTTATCGAGATCTCCCCCAGATGCCAGGCTAAGAATCTTACATTGTGTTTAAATTTCACAGTAACCCTCTGAGGTAGACAATTGCCCCAATAGCAAACATCGCTCACAAGCAGCTCAAAAAGCTCTGAATCTCTTACCAAGACGGTTCCTGACCCCTCACCTTTCTCCCTGAAGTATTTTCTCTTATTCTCACATGGAATTCTTGTCTGTAAGCTCGTTAACTGTTGAGTGATTCTTGACTTTCCTTCTATTCTTATATCTGTGATTATTCTCTATTATTATCATTTTACTTTTCCTGTGTTCATGGTTTGCTTCCCCTAAACAAATGATAAGTTCCTTAAGGGCAAGAGATAATGGCATTTCTTTGAATCTCTCACAGTTCCTGGTAGCCTAAGGTTCAAGGATTTGTCCCATAATTTATTTTGGAGAGATTGGATTGGGTCCTCCTGTAATGATCCAGCACTGTCCTCATGGTAATAAAAATGTGAATGTGCTCTGCTCTAACTTTCCCTGCGCCTAAACCTAGCTGTCCAGTCCCTCCAAGGCAGCAGGACATCTCTGAGAATGGGCAAAACAGCAGAGGATCACTTAGGGGGAGGAACTGTGTGCAAGTGGTCCTTGCCCAACATGAGAAATTACATTATGATAAAGTGGAACTAGAATGTTCCAGAATACAGATTTCCCATCAGTGGTTCTCAGCCTGAGTGAAGGATTCAAAGCCAGATCAGGGCCTGGTGAAGTCTTAGATGCGAGAGCCCTCTGAGAAATCCGGCTCAGGGGAGCCATCTCTGTGTCTCAGGGTAGCCCCTCTAGTCTCAAGCACCTGGGTTGCAAAGCCCTTGTCATCTGAAAGACCAGGCTGTGGCCTCAGTATGCTTTCTGATTTACCTCATCCTGGCACTGGCTGTTCCTGGAATCGCCATCCATCTGTGTGAACACCACCTCAGTGATAATTATATTGTCCTAAACAGGAAGGTTTGGATGGCATCCCAAGCTCCTTGGAAAAAAGTACCCCTTCAAATTAGTTATTCACTTCACAGTCCTCATTAACAAAGCAACCCATTTCAGTTCCAACTGAACAACTTCTCAATCACATGACTTCTTTATAGGATCGTACCCAGCTAAAACCGGGATGAATGGGACCTATTGATTAAATTCCGTTTTCTCAATCCTGAGCATGGCTAGTTTTGATCCCAAGTTAAAACCTGGCTGCCGAGGTCCTCCAAGGAAGCCGACCAGCAAATACAAAAAGATTTCACATCAAATTCTGAGTACTCTGGTATCTCAACATTGAAGCCTCTGTTAACTGAAATGGAAAGACGATTTCAAAGATTTCACTCTCTTAGCACTAACAAATTTAAAGATTATTTAATTGTGAGAGTAGGTCCACAGAGAAATACCATCATTCTTATTTATTTTCAAAGAGAGGAGCAATGTAACTTATCAAAAATTCTGTGAGGGCTCACAATGCATTTTTTAAAATTCTAGACCATTTTTCTTATCGTTTGAATGGAGCTCATAAATCATCAAGTTTTCCCCACTAGGGAATCATTTTTCAAGAGTTTTTATTATTGTGTCCAAAGACTCTCCAGGCAGCAGCAGAAGGTGAATGTGTGGATATCTCCTTACCTTCAGCTACTTGGTTGTCCTAAAGGCTGGCAAATGAGTGATCAGGAGCTATTTCTTCTGGGCTTATATCATGATGCTCCTCGTTATTCACTAACTAGGAAAGAGAGATTGTAACTACAAAAAGAACCCAGACTTCATGTACAAGATCACCCTCCACCAGTGCAAAATGTCCATCACTCCCCATGGGGTTCAAATGAATTTCAAGCCTGCAGGTCACTTTTGCAGAAGCACATTCTCTTTATAACTTATTCAAGGTCCCATTGAATTAAATTCTCTGTATTTCTATTTTTCTTCTTTTTTGCCAACAATCAACCACTTAAGAAAAGCTGGTTCCACATATGCAATCGTTTTAAAAGCGTGTTGTTAAGTGAACACAGTATCGTCATTTATCACCATTTTTCAGCTATGTTGAAGGAGTGTTGTAAAGGGATAGATTTCCCCCACAGACTGGGATGAATAGCATTTCTTTTTGAACTCCAGCCGTCACCAAGGACTTAGGGAGTACGTGTACCCAAACTACTTTCTGTCACACCAAATCCTGGTAAAAACTCTCTTTATTCATGCATTTTGACCACCAATAATTTTGTTCAGTAAGCTGGATTTGTTCCCAACTGAACTATTGCCAGTATTTGCTTAGAAATACTTCTAGAGATTCATCAGTCTCTTCTGGGTGACGATCACCAGGCATTCCTAAGGTGCACAGTGCTAAGGAAAATTACCCCAAACAGTAGGACCTGCTATTGGCATTTTCATTTGCAAGCCTGATCTCTTCCAGATCTTATTTCTGTAGGGTTTGCTTCACAAACATGCCCAGATGTTGGGCAACCGATGAACCCATCTGCTTTCAGGGGTGAAACCAAAACCGTCTGTTCAGAGGCTGTTCATCATAAAGATGTATATTTATGGATTTGTCACGAGAGGAGGGTCTTTCAGGAAGCAAGGAAGAGCACATCATTTAAAAGATGGGCCCTTATGTTCTCTGACATGGAGCAATTGAGAAAACATGAGGTAGAAGGATATTCCAACTTAGAAATCTTCATCCAAATGTGTTAGAGACTTGCTAGATGAACAGCAAGGTGAAAAACAGCTCATATTCCTCTAGGTACTCGATGAAATTAAAATACAATAAAACCTGGTTGCCAAGCATCTTAGCTCATTCAGGCTTTTATAACAATACCATACGCCGGTGGCTTATAAACAACAGAAGTTTATTTCTCATAGTTCTGGAGGCGGGAATTTCAATATCCAAGTGCTGGCAAATCTAGTGTCTATGAAGACCAGCTTCCTGGTTCATAAACAAACATTTCCCAGTGACCTCACATGGCAGGCTCTGGGGGCAGGGAGGTCTCTGGGATCTCTTTATAAGGACGCAAACACTGTTCATGAGGACTCTACCTTCATGACCTAATCACCTCCCAAGACCCCCACCTCCAAATATCATCTCTTTGGGGATTAGGGTTCAGCATATATATTTGGGGAGAACACAAATACCTATAGGATCACTTTAGCCGCGGATACTGACGTTCCCTGGTACTCAGTGGCTAACAGTAGACTGATAAGTGTAGCCCTCAACTCCAATCAGAGTATGAGATCAAAGATTTAAAGCAGACTTCCAGGTACCTAAGGTTGTCTTACACAACTACACATCACATATCCACTCTTGTGAATCTGAGGCAAGCTGTAACCCAAAAATGCTTTCTAAATATAAAAATTAGATGCATCGGGCCCTCTTGACTGCCATTGCTAATGCCTCAGTAGAGGTTGTAGATTAGCATTGTGCAGTAGAACTTTCTCCAATGATGCCAATGTTCTATGCTGCGCTGGGTACCCTCCCTGCCCCCAGCCTTCTCACCACCCTCCTAACCACCCTTCACACCGTTACCATGGCAACCTGTCTGATACCACTTACCTTTCCTGATCCACTAGTGGCTTCTCATGTGCCTGTAAAATAAGTCCCAAGCCCCTGGCACGACCAATAAGGCCTTTCACTGTCTGTCCCTTCCTACCTTCATCAGGTCTCCCTGTTTGTGCTCGTTGCACTCCTACACCCACAGTACAGACCCTGCTGATGCACAGATCTGTGCCTTTGCCAAGTCACATCGCCCATGACTGTGGTGCCCTCCCCACCCTTGCCCACCTAGAGAAGTCTGATCCATCTGTGAAACACAGACGAGGCAGTATTTCTTCTCTGGGGGCTTCCTAGGCACCCCACTCCCCTCCCTACCTCCTGTCTCCTACTTATTTGACACAGTTCTTTTTTATTTCCTTCTTTTCATTTTCATCCCAAATCTCCTTCTTTATCTCTCCCTGCTTTTTTTTACTCTTTCTCCCACTTTTAAGGTTTAATCATATAGTAAATTATATCCCTTTTAGGCTATAATCCTAAAGTTTTGACAAATGTGTTTAGTCATATACCACTACCACCGTGAAGTCAGTCCCTCTAGCCCCTCTTGGCCCTGGCAACCACAGATTTGTGTTCTGTTCTAGTTTTGCCTATTCCCATAAAAAAATGGAATCACGCAGTGTGTAGCCTTTGGAGTGTCACCTCTTCCATTTAGCATGATGCACATTATATTCATCCATTTTCTCCATGGGTCACACTGGTTCCTTTGTAATTGCTGAAAAGTCTTCCATTGTGTGCATGTACCAGAGGTTGTCTCTCCATTCCCTAGTTGAGGGCTATTCAGATTGTTTACTGTTTGGGTGATTATGAATAAAACAGCTGTGATACTTTTCATTTAGGTTTTAGTGTGAAAATAGTTTTCATTTCACTTGAGTAAGTATGTCAGATTAGGGTTCCTGATTCAAGTGATTTCCCAAGTGGTGTTCCATTCTGTATTCCCCTGTATGAGGGTTCCAGATGGTCTACATCCCATGTGAGTACTTATTTTCAGGCTTTCTTGTTGTTATTGTTGTTTGAATTTAAGCCATTCCAGTAGGTGTGTAGTGATGTCTCATTTTGATTTGCATCTCTTCGCTTAAGGACTAATGATGTCACTGGGCTTCTCATGTATTCTTGTGCCTTCCTTCTATCTCTTTTGGTGAAGTGCTTTGTCACCCTCAGTCTCTTCCCTCTAAGGTGTCATTGATATTTCACTGTGGACAACAAAATACATTTTCAGGCTCTTTGACCTTCCATTTTTCATTTCTCACTCATTTCTCATGTTAGAGTAATAAAACTCATTTTATGCTTATGATCTCAGGTGAAATTAATTATGGAGACATATGTCTGCTTAGTAAAACTGAAAATACATAGTCACTAAGCTTTAAAATGTACAGGGTGATAGAAAATGCATGTAAGCAGAAATCTAAATGATAAAATATGTGGTTTGGGCTAGAAGAAAGAAGGATATGAAAGAAAAACTGTGAATGATAGCCTCCCTTTCTAATAAGGAAACTCTGGCATGATTTATTTGGCCACTCACAGGTCACACTGAAGTTCTTTTCAAAGTTTATATATGATCAAGATCTCCTAACTCCTGAACACTTTACTTAAGGGCCTTTTCATATTTAGTTTTATCCAGTCATGCAAAATTGCAGTATTTCAAGTTACAACGCGATATACTCTGTTAGTGTTACTTTGGCTTCTGTGGGAAACTGAAGACCCAATAAATATTCATGTAATCTTCTGGATAACATATTGAAAAGGACAGCTGGCTCAGGAGGGATCATTTGCCTGGGTTAGTATCTGTTTCCGTTTACATTAAGAAAATATTGCAAGAAGTTATTATCTACCAGAGGGCTTAGGGGAATACAATGAAAAGCTGATACTGCACCTGATTGCTTTTGACATTTACCTATTGTAACAGGGAAACTGTGTGAAGATAGCCAAGTGACTTTTTACAAAACACAATTTCAGAAGCTATAAAAGGAAAAAGGAGATGGCAGAGATAGAATAGACTGCATCTGTAAAAATGAGAAACATGACTTGTCAGCAACACCTGCTTGTAACTATCAACCATTTCTACTGGGCCTGCTGAGAAATCGCTGAAAGCCACGTACATTGATGGGTGTGAAGTCTCAAAAGGCAGTCAAAAGATACAGAGGAAAAAAAGTGTGGTTTTATTGAACATTTTTTACCCAATACCTGGAGTTGATGAAATGTAATTTTATGACATTTTCTGAACTCTTGAAAAGAAACAGTTGGGTTTTGATATATAAATATTTTTTATCTGTCAGGGCTACTGGAGCCAATAAGACTTTTAAAGTTGGGGTACACAAATTATTGACATTTATTATTTTCCAAATACATTCCAAATCTCTAACTGGTCTATAGAAATACTGACACCGACTTAAATTTATAGAAGATATTCCCAGTTTCTGATTAGTGGTAATAAGATGATAAACATGCTTATGTCCTCCCACTGCTTGAACACCAGTTAAATGAGAGTAACCAAGAAGAAATCAATGAGCATGAGTGGGGAAGACCAAAAAGTGGCAACTCATTTTGCAGGACAGGAAACCACAGAGAGAAATGGATCACACAGACCTTCTCATTTCTTTAGAAATTCAGCAGCTCAGGACAGAATGGAACACAACACCCATGACCATCAGATGTGAAATGCTCATTTTTAAAATAGAAAAACAGCCAAGTGAAGAAAGAATAGTGAAGGAATACTAGAAGAAATGGAGATAATCATGGGCACAAAAGAAAGCTTCAAAACCATCTCACTTATACACATAGATATGAGAAGATATTACACTCTTGTGATTTTTTGTTTTATGGTACAAGTGGAATATTATAAAAAAGAATAGTATGATTAAAGAAAGAATTCTTAGAAATTGAAAATAACAGAGCTGAAATTAAAAATTCAGTAAAAGGACTGAAAGGAAGAGTAAAGGAAATCACACAGGAGTAGGAAAAAAAGAAATAGAAAGTATGAGAGAAGTAATCATTGACAGATAACCCAGGAAACCAATATCTAGCCAGTAAGAGTTTCTGAAAGAGAGACCAAAGAAATAGAATGGAAGTGATCAAAGAAATACTATAATTAAAGTTCCCAAAACTAAAAGAAATGAGTCTCCGGACTGAAGAGAACCACAGCACAATGCATCATTGTGAAACTTTAGAACCCAAAAAGTATAGGGACAATCTTAAATGTCTCCAAAAGGAAAAGGGGAAATAAATAGATCACATACAGGAAACAAATCCTAATGGATTCAGACTTCTCGGTAGCAACACTGGATACGAGAAAACAGTGGAGTGATTGATGCCTGTAAATCTGAGAGAAAAGGATTTTTTCAATCTGGAACTTCATATAATCTAGAATTTTAGTCAGGATTGAATTAAAAGAGAAGCTAAAATCGAAGACGTTTTCAAACATTAAATACTGACAAATTATTTTCTCCCACGCGTGTTTTCTTAGGAAGATACTGTAAGATGTGCTCTAGCAAAATGAGAGAATGAATCAAAAAAGATGTCCCAGGGTTACAGAACCATGCATCCCACACTGGAGTACAACAGGAATCCCCCGAACATCACTGAGCAGCACAACCTGAGAGAACCTGCCTACCTATGGGAGGGAGCTCATCCCCTCCCGCCGGAGCTCAGCTGAACTGTTGACTTGAGCAGCTTTGGGGGAAGCAATTAGGAAACAGCATATTGTAGAATTGGGGTGGGGGAATGACCATCAGAAACATGACTCAGGGTAGGGAGAGAGGAAGACTGTATAAGAGAAGAAATGGGATCACAAAACACTACAGCGAGCAATAGTTACTTGGTAAGACTACAAGCAATGATAACTGGTTTCACCAAAACTAGTGGTAAGTAGTATATTCTTATACTGGGATAAGAAGAGGAGGGTTGCAGGGTGAGAGTGCCAAATCCTCCATCACAATAGGAAGCCAATAGATTTGACTCCAGTTGACAAATTAAGAAATAGCTGTATGAGAATATAATTTAGAAATGTGCAGAAACGCCTGAAAGATTTAAATGTTTGCTTTTGGGTCACAGAACTGGAGAGGATGTCAGAGGATTCGGGCAAGAGACTAAGTTTTTTCACTATAAGCATTTTAGTTGTCTTTTAATTTGTGCACGAATTACTTAAATCGTTTTAATTACAAGAGATTTCCAACCACTGGAAGAAAATTATTCTGTTTACTTTGGCCTTTTTACATCATGACATGAGTTTTGACATTTTTATATTTCTAGAAAAGTATATATTTTCTAGTACTGATTTGATAAACCTTCTACAATTAAATTATAAATAAAAAAGGAACCTCTTATTCAGGAACTCAGTTTTTCATAAAGTGAGCAACTAACCCTCTGAAAGGTAGATTTGCTTGTTTGGGATGGGAGTAATAATACCACCTCTCAACCCTGTGACTAGAGTAAAACAACTTGTTTTTCTGCTTTGCAGGGAAGAAACCCTTCATCGTATTTTAATATTAGTAACTCTCTAAACTTTTTTTCTGTTATTACTGAATCAGGTTGCCATTTGGTTATTTGTAAGCAAAAATTGCTAAAAGCTATACAATTTTACTCACTAAAATTACTCAAATTGAGCAACATAACAAATTCCCTGACTACTCCTTGACTGGAGAAATCTAGGTTGCTGATTTTACTGAGTGTTTCTTTATCAGGGTTTTGGGGGGGGGGAGCGGTTAGGATGGGGAGAGGCTGGTAAAAAAAAAGAAGGCTGAATAGGGTTGATATTTGACTTAGGGTATCAAATTTTCTAGACCAAAATAAATAAAAAAGAATGTCCCAGCTACCTAGAAATTAGTGAAGTAAAAGATGAGTTCTTAGGATATACCATGAAATGAGAAGTAGCTCACAGAAGATAAAGGCGTAAGGATCTGGAGGAGGGAACTTTCCATTCTATCTATTCAGCTTCTCTTTCCCCCACACACTTACCCTCCTGGCCAATGACAGACCTGAGGATCATGACTGTTCTGATATTTCTTTGGCTCCTGCCATTCTAGTGTCTAGACATTTTGTCAGATTATGAGGGAAATACATCAAAAACACATAAATTCCATGAAATATGGTGGTACATATTAAATTATATATTAATATATAAATATGTAATATATAATTTCATAATATATCTTTATATATAAATACATATGAAAATGTACAATAATATATAAAATATATTAAAGTCTATTTAAAGACATATAAAGAAGAACATTTGTAGATAATTCAATAATGAGTTACATCAATTACATAAAGATAATGTCCACAACAGAATTAAGGTAATAGGGATCCCTGGGTGGCGCAGCGGTTTGGCGCCTGCCTTTGGCCCAGGGCGCGATCCTGGAGACCCGGGATCGAATCCCACATCGGGCTTCCGGTGCATGGAGCCTGCTTCTTCCTCTGCCTGTATCTCTGCCTCTCTCTCTCTCTCTGTGACTATCATTAAAAAAAAAAAAAAAAAAGAATTAAGGTAATATTTAAGATTCTCAAATCAATATGTGAAAAATTAAGGATCTTTAGGATACTTTAAAAAAGATGATCTGGACTCCCTCTTCTAGTGATGTGCATGGGGATAGGGAAATGCAGCCACAAGAGAAAGCGATTATTTTTGCTCCTTCCCTAGGTTTGTGATCATTTTCCTTGGTAGCTATAATATATTTTCATTTATATCTTCCACTGCAGACACAAACGACAGGGCAATATAAGGAAGAAACACATTATGGTTGTATCTACATAGGATCAACCATATAATTTTAAGGGCCCGGTGCAAAATGAAAGTAATGTGGGGTCCTTATTCGAATGTTAAGAATGTCAAAATGGTGACAGTAGACATTAAACCAAATACAAGGCTCTTTTGAGCATGGACTTGGATGACTGCACAGATCATACAACCCTGAAACTGGCCCCATATCTGTGAGCCCACCAAATCTTTGCAAACAAAAAGACCATTTTAACCCAGCCTCATGTTCTGGGATAAAACAGTCACATTATAGCTAATTACAATTCCTAATGCAATGAGAGGTCTTTAGTTTAAAGTCACTCAGTACTTAGCTATGAGGTTTTTTTTTAATTGGTTCAGAATAAAAGCATACGGGGTAAGATGTATCTAGCAAGTGTTTCTTTCCATCCATATAGTTAATACTTTCTAGATGGTGCTTTCTGCCCTTGGAAACATGAGTTTGGCTGGCCTTCCAAATTGCCAGTGATGGCTTCTCTTCCTATTCTCCCATCTGACCATCTGCTTATTACAGGGTAACTAAACTGTTCAACCACAAGAGAATGACTAATGGTGCTGGGAAGGGAAAAAGTGCACTTTTGGAATATGCAGTCCTTAAAACACCAGCTGCTCGATTTTTGGGTCTTGCAACTCAGTTGGCTATGAATGTCAGGGAAGACGTTTTCATTTTTGGAAAGCAAAATCCACAGACTTTTTAGAGGAAAGCAAGTCAGCTCTTTCTTAATTTTACTTCAAATTTTTAAAGAATGTCAAACACACGTTTTTGCCACATCTTCACCCCCTGATGACCAAGAAAAACTCTTTCGAAGGACACCCTGCCACACTGCAGGAAGGGACAATGTATTTGTCACAATAGAACATGCTTAGCCAGGACTTCTAGGAGGAAGACATGGAAAATAAGCAATTAATACTCGTCTCAGGTTTCTGAAGGCAGGAGACTAGGATTCTTCACCACTGGTTAAAGTGATAGCAACACTCTGTGATGATGACTCTTCTGTTGTTGCTATACGTTCAGGATCCATCTAGAGGAGCTGTGTAAAGGCATCATATCAGGAATCTTAGGGAGGGAAATAAGAGTAGGGAAGGTAGGATGCTTCAAAGCATCTTTCCTCACTTCTTCCTCCATGGATTTGATAGGCCCCTGTGTGCCACCATTAGTTTTTCACTAAGGGAGCTGCTATTTAGCCCGGGACACTACACACCCTCTTCCCCAGAATGATCTTCCTTTTCCCTTATCACTCTCTACACTCTCCACACATGGCTCAGTAATTCACACCTCCTCTCTAATCTTGTTATCTGTTACTTTTACCATGGAGTTGCTAATTTGTGTTGTAAGTATCTTTATATGAATCTTCCAAACTAGACTGTAAGTTTCTTAAGGCCAGATACCATGTGTTGTTTTGTTGTTGCCTTCCACACTGCACCAAGCACTAGGCCTGTTAATAAGATGATGCACTACAGAAATGCATCGTCAAGGGAGTAAGTGATCCCCCTGCCCCAACCTACAATTCAGAAACTAGACAGTAAATCACTGTCACGGATTATTTTAAGAAAAGTAACTGGAATCTTCCAATTGAACATACACATTTCTTTTCATATCAGGTCACAGATTTTATTTTTTTAAAAGATTTATTGATTGATTGATGAGAGACACAGAGAGAGAGGCAGAGACACAGGCAGAGGGAAAAGCAGGGTCCCTGTGAGGAGCCTGATGTGGGACTTGATCCCAGGACCCCGGGATCACGCCCTGAACCAAAGGCAGATGCTCAACCACTGAGCCACCCAGGCGCCCCCAGGTCACAGATTTTAAATCCAAATTTACTTTCCTCGCCTCTTTAAGCTAGTGGCATGTTGTATAACCTTCACAAATTAATGGACTTGTGAGCTAATGAGAGTTCGTGCTATTGATTCCCCTTGACAGATTCACCTTTGTCACACTCATTTCAGAAATTTCTTGCTGGAAAATTTGACATGATTGATGCAGGATCCACTTTCCCTATCTAGTGCTTTTCTCCACCTCCATCTACAATTCCGCTTTGTGGATCTATTTAACAAGGAGATAATTAAATGTAAACACGAGTCACAGGTTTTCCTTTTCTGAAATATAATACATAAGAAACAACAAAGAAACATTGGGGAATAAAAAAGATAGGGGGTAGAACTCAAGAAGAGCTCATTGGTTAACCAGTGGCTGAAGGAGCCTGGGTAGACTATACAAAGGTCCCAGAAGACAACCCAACAGCAAAAAGGGAGGATCATTGCCCCCTATAGTAGTATGGCCAAGACCCAATGATTCCAGGCCTTTAGAACAAACTTAGCATCCAGTCCAACTGGATCATCTCTGAAAAGCCCTGCTAAAACAAGAGTGCTGTGGTTGAGCAGTGCCAAAAACACAGTTCATCTACAGGGAAATATTAAATTTTATAATATAAAATACAAATGTACAATAGTGTTTTAGCCACAAAGAAATCAAGGGGGAAAAAAACAGGTTTCTTTTTCATAATTTATGTGATTTGCAGTTAAAGGGGAAATTTCTAAGTAGTGATACACTGTCTCCTTCCCAAATGTCAGGATGTTCAAAGCCGCATGACATATTGCAACTTTTCCCAAATATCTGTGTATCCTAAGCACACTGCGTCAAGAAGACTGGTCCAAAAGCTTGATTTATGTTGCTGCCTGACAGATGATGTCTGGGAGGCATGCTGTCTAAATGGACTGTGCTCCGGCAGTTACCTTAGTCATCAATTCCAGAGAATTAACGAGTACCATTCATCCCAATAATAGAAACCAAGGTCAGGGCCTCTTCCCTGCTCTGTAATTCCATTAGCAATGCACAGAAAGCACTTAGGTCATAAGTTCTGTAGACCTTATAACTAAGCAAATGGAACTGCATCTTGTTTTCAGAGCGAATCCTCTCCGAACACACCCCTTGTCAATGATTTGTTGTACATCAACGTTCGGTGTACTTACATGTGTAGGGAGAATGCTGGTAAAAGGAAAGTGCAGCTGTCTTCAGCTGCCAAGAATTTCAAGCACTGTTTTTATTAAAATAAATGCCAGCAGAAAACAATTTTAACAAAACTATGTCAGATACTTCCAATTATGGTCATAGCTTTTTAAATTGTGTACTCACTCAAATTTTATGTAAACCACTCGATCGTTCTAAGTGGCTACCATAGAATTGATTTCAGTTCTCATTACTCCATTTTAGTTTTTATTATTTTAGTTTGGCTTTTATCCTACCTGTCACAGTAAAGTGAAAATGGCCTTGAAACCAGGAGTTATCATCATAAGCAAATAAATCTGCTTACAATGAGACGGTCATCTTGAAAACTCAAGCAGCATGCTTCCCTAAGCTAAATCTTACCAGACATTCCCTCAGTCCTCATAATTCAAATTGCTTCTAACCTGGCATCTACAAAAAAAAAAAAAAAAAAAAAAAAGGAGGGAGTAATCCTACGGTTTGAAGCCACAGGCATAGGTTTGAATCCTGGCTTTGACACTTCTTTGTTTTCTTAACAATAAAATAAACATGATGATTATACTTGTATAACTACTTCACACTGTTACTGTAAGGATTTGCTCATATAATTGTGTGTGTGTGTGTGTGTGTGTGTGTGAAGTCTATGTTTTGAAACATTTGGGAGTTTATAACCAATAGATTCTAAATGATCCACAGTAATGGACGGGAGTAGAGGCATGAATAATTCAAAACAGCAAATTGTCCAAATACCAGCTGTATGTGTTTTAAGGTGTATTTTTAAATTTCATTCCAAATGTATTTCTAATGCCCCAAAAAATGACTTCAAATAAAGGAATGACACCAGATACGAAGTCCCAACTAAAAGGGATCTGAGGAGCTGTCCAATTTTCCTCTCCGTCTTACCTCCCTCCCTCTTACCTGCCTTCCTCCCCTCTTCTCCCCCTCCCTCTTTATGCCCTGCCTGTCCAAAGACAGCTGCCACCAAGAACCAGCTTCAAGCAAAATTTCCGCCTCCCACTCTCCCCTGGATGGGGACCTTTGGTGTAGTGTTTGTGATGCTCTGCTTAGAGGCAGGCTGCACTCACCAAATAAAAGCACCAGGTGCTCCTGAAGCAAGTGCTTGCATGGAGAGAAGAGGCCACAAAGTCAAGAAACATGGTGTGGTGCAGTGGTTAAGAGCCTATGGAATCTGATAGACTGGGATCCTAACTCTTGGTTGGGACTTTGTGACCTTGGACAAATTGCTGTTTCTTCCACTCTAAACACGCAGTGGCAATGCTCTCAGGTATGTCACGTGATTTGTTAAGGATTAAATCATATGTATTTTAATGTAATTATAGTCGTGTGTGTTTGTGTGCGTGTGAGGCTCAATGCGGATAATGAGGATGTCTGTATTATACTGATTTCCCTTTGAAAAATAATTTCTTACTTCTAAGCTGGTGTTTTCCTACAGAGACCTGCAGCAACATCTTTTTTATAAAACCAGAGAAAGGGGATCCCTGGGTGGCTCAGTGGTTTAGCATCTGCCTTTGGCCCAGGGCGTGATCCTGGAGTCCTGGGGTCGAGTCCCACGTTGGGCTCCTGGCATGGAGCCTGCTTCTCCCTCCTCCTGTTTCTCTGCCTCTCTCTCTCTCTCTATGTCTATCATAAATAAATAAATAAATAAATAAATAAATAAATAAATAAATAAATTTTAAAATAATAAAAATAAAAAATAAAACCAGAGAAAAACAAACAGGATGCTTGACCTCATCTGGCATCTCTGTAATCCCCCAAAACACATCTCTCTTCCCCAAATGAAGCTGTTTCCCTGTGTTGATACTTGGGAGATAATGCTGTATTTCCTAAGTAATGGGTTTCTTTAGTTTTAGCAGTATTATGGGTTTACCCCACATGGGAAGAATTCAAGCTGGTACCTACACACAAGCACATGCACACATATCAGTAGTGATGTCAGAAACATTAAAAAGATAACAGTAATAAAAAGAATGAAAGAAAAATTAAAACTCACAGAGCAATTCTGACACCAGGCGCTGTCTTAGTCACTTTACATATGACAACTCATTTGATTCTCAGAACCATCCTGTGAAGTCAGTGATATTATCCCAATTTTATTATTGAAAAACAAGCTCTGAGAGGCCAGGTAACTTTCCAAAGATCGCATGATAGGTAGCAATAGACATGTTGGAAACCAGGGAGACCGTGCCATGTGCTGACAGTTCAGGGCAGTACTGAACCAAAAGGGGGCAAAAACAAGAATGAATGTTCACTCTCGTTAATGGGTTCTTACTACATTTCTGCTTGAGAGAAGTACATTGTCTCGAGAGTCTAAGATGACCTTTAGTATGCTTTAAAGGAGGGTGTTCTTAATTAAAGTCATCAGTACCACAGGTACATAAAAAGGTGTTTGAGCTCCCAACGTGATGGGTTTTACCTCAGAAACATGGGCTCAGCCAATATTTTCACATGCCAGCTATAACCTTTCACAATGGAAATATGATCAAGGTACTGGTTCATTAACTCGCTGATTGTCCTTCCTCACCGGGGTTACTAGCTCACGTTATGCCTTTCGCTGTAACACACACAGAAGATTGAGAGTTCAAGGAACAGACATTCCTGAAGCAGAACAAATGGTGGAGTGTCTCTGCCTCTCTACACAGATAAATCAGTACCTGACTTCCATGGACAGAGCCACAACAAGCCATTGACGGGCCATTTCCTGGCTGGGGTTCCCTGTCTAGAAGGGAGAAAGGAAAAGGAACAGGTTTCTAGACTGCAACCTCCTTAGGGCGGGGGTCTGGGGTGGGGGGTGTGGGGCTGGTTAAAGGGACACCGTGTGTGCCATCAATACCTGACTCCAGAAATAGGTGTCCTGGTAGGCACTCACACATCAGCCTGCTAAAAAATCTTTATCGTCATGTACCCGGCTGTCCCTACATATATAAATAAATAAGAAAGAAAACAAATCTTCATTGTTTTAAAGAGACATATACCCTATTTGATCAACCTGGAACACATTTTCATATTTTAATATCAAAAAAAAATTATATAGTATCTCACAGTCCCTGGAGTGTCATTGTTTAATCGGAAGAGTTGAGTTCGTTCATTCATTCATTCTTTCTTTCTTTCTTTTCCTTCTTTCTTTCTCTCTCTCTCTCTCTTTCATCTTTCTTTCTTCTTTCGGAACCTAAAACAAAAGTATGTTGTAATAGCATCTTAGATTTGACGAAATATATTATGCATCAGATATTAGCAGGATCTCAGCACCTCTTAATAAATCAAACCGGAAAGAAGGGGTAAGAGTTGAAAGTTGCATCAGCCTTGAAACTGAAGCCTAGTTGAACACAGGCTTCTTCACCAGCTGTGACAGTCCATGTTAATACAGATTTCTTCCCTGTTTTCTTCTCTCAGTAAAATAGGAAAGGGTAGACATGAAATTCTTGGCATTTATTGCATCTTTCTGAAACTGTGTATTATTGTCTCTACGGTATGAGCTCAAAATAGTTTATGCCTGTAGTTCTCAAAAAATTGTGTGTTTTGGAATGTCTTGAGGAGCTACTTAAAAATTCATGATTCTCACCCGCTTCCTGGACATTCTGATGCACAAGGCTGGAGGGTAGGGCCCAAAGAGCTGTATTTTCAATCCTAGGCTGATTACAATACTCCAAAGTATGAGAACCCCTGGTCCATGTGTTTGGAATTGGTCCGTCACTGCACAGGACTTGATTCTAGAAATTCTGATCTGCACAGGAGAACATTTAATAGGTGTGGCTATGATTTCAAAAGGCAAATTGATTGATGGAAGGACGATTTCTGACATCGCATGGTTTCCGGTGGGGCTGGGACTCAGAGAGCGTGTGTTGGGAACACCCCTGATATCTGATTCTGTTGGGGATTGTTTTAGCTGTGCCCCATAAAATCGGACGCATCATCGATGGGAGTCCTGCAGACCGTTGTGCAAAACTGAAAGTGGGGGACCGGATCTTAGCAGTGAACAGCCAGTCCATCATCAACATGCCTCATGCAGACATCGTGAAGCTCATCAAGGACGCGGGTCTTAGTGTCACCCTCCGCATCATTCCTCAGGAGGGTGAGTGCCTGAGCCTGGCTGCCATCGATATGCCCAGAGTGTCCTAAAGTTGATTCCTATTTCCACTTTGGCAAAAATTCACATTCCCTCGCAACCCCATATCCTGTTTACTCAGTACCAGTTTCATTCAGAGATCAAGCTGGGTGACATTATAGATAAATAGTATGCATCCCAAGACGCTGGGTTATTCAATCATCCCCTGCGATCCCAGGAGTACTGCTTTTATGGTTCTAGTAAGCCAGAACCCATTCAACAGAGATGATAGAGTTACAAATCTGAAAAAGAAAAAAACGTATGCATGTTAACAGTTAAGCTCTGGAGGATTCTTCAAAGTCAGATTGATTTTGAAAAGCTTGAGGAAGTTTTGTGGTATAAAGAGAGCTCATTTAGGAAACGTTGCGTCTGCTAAGAATTTTAAATTCCCACTTAGTCTTTTGAATTTCTCTGTATAAGGACTCCCCCCTGAGGCTTGAAGAGTGGTGAGCCTCACAGCTCACAGCCATGCCTTGAGGGCCACAAGGATCTAAGTACCCACTCACCATAAAAGTCACCGTTTCCAGACACAGTGGGTTCATTACTGGTTTGTAGCTGCTGACTCATTAATGATGCTCGAGAACACAGCCCCTGGAGCCTCCCCGGTGAGTGGATCGCAGCACCCCACATGGAGAGTGATGGGTTCACTCCCCTTGCTCCCCTCTGTTTTACTCGGTCTCCCAAGTCCATCTTGGGGCTATCTGACACAGAGACACCGAGCAGTCACTTGACTTTCAGTATAAATCAGTGGTTCTGAACTGAGATGATTTCGTCCCCCTGGGCAATGTTTGCCACGGTTCAAAGACAGTTTTGATTGTCATGATTGGGATGGGAACGCCACCATATCTAGTGGGGAGAGGGCGAGGGCACTGCTAGGCACCCTGCAGTGCACAGGGCAGTCCCCACAGCAAAGAATTATCTGGCCTAAAATGTCAACAGTGCTGAGGCTGAGAAATCCTGCAAGTGAAGAAGAAATTTTAAAATTGGGGCTGTCAAAGAAGAAAGGGGAAGTGTGGCTTGTAAAGGAATAGACTGCCTCCCTTTTATCACCGAATAAAAAGAACAGAACAGAACATGACCGTGGTGCTTTTAACCTCTTATTTGCAGACACCATTATGTAGAAAATATTCAATGGAAATTAACTCAAAGCAAGATTGCTCACTAAAAATCTGACTGGCTTTTCCATTTTCCCCAGGCTGAACCATGTCTGTCCTGTTTCTATCATATCATATACAGATAATTTCAGTTGAAAGTGCGCTGCTATCACAGGAAAACCCGAGAAGCTATTTTAACAAAGAACAACTTTATTCTTCTATGCGATGGATGTTTTTTTCTCTTTCCGAAGAACCATCGAGGACGGGCGGGGGGTGGGGGGCGGAGTGGTTATTAAACAATAAGACAAACAAGGAACTGAGAGAAGATGATGAAAAGCATTTATTTCTGTTATATTTAATTCCTTATCCAAACTTTGGAATACTGGTAGGACTTGCCATTACAACCAAAAAGCAGTGGCTCAAATGTTTTCTCTGTGGACAACACTGGAAAAATAGAATATGTCTTAGAGCTTACTCCTTTGTATTATTTTTTCATTGTTTTAACAGGTTTCTTTTTAATTGTGATCTCTTCTCCTTACAAAATGACAAGAGACTCTGTTTATAACCTTGTTTGGCAACACTTATAATTAACAAAATAATACTAATTCTGGGAATGGTACAGGAACTAGGTTGGATAATTGACACATTTAACCCATCTTTAAGTCTAATGGAAACTGAAATAACCAAAGCCTCAGTCATCTGAGGAGGCAAAGAGTTACCACCTCTGGCCACCTCTTGCCCTTAATCAGATGCCAACCTGACTGCATTTGCCACTTTGGCTCCCCTTTGCAGAGCTCAACAGCCCAGCCTCGGCGCCCAGCTCAGAGAAGCAGAGCCCGATGGCCCAGCAGAGTCCTCTGGCCCAGCCAAGCCCGGCCACTCCCAACAGTCCTGTTGCCCAGCCAGCTCCTCCTCAGCCACTTCAGCTGCAAGGACATGAAAATAGGTAAAGTTTCCCCTGGCTTTTGTGACTCTGAGAAGCGAGGGAAGTGGGGAGAGGGAGAGTTTGGGACAGGACAGGACAGGACAGGACACAGGCAGAAGAGAAAGTTTCATGAAGTAGAAATTGCCATGTGTGCCTTTCTGTGACTTTGAGATTGTGGGTGCGTCACAAGTATGGTTTTATTAGCAAATACAAGTGTCCGTTCTTTATACTAAGAGAACCTTCCCTGAAGAAGTGATGAGCAATTCTAGATCAGTAGGGGTTAACTCAGCTGAAGAGCACACTGAAGAGAGCCCAAAGGGGGAAACATATGCAAAAGCTTTTTGGCAGGAGGGAGCGTGCAACCATGAGAGGGGTGGAAATAAGGTCAATGTCGCGAGGGAAGAGGTCAGGGAGCATAGTTTGAGAAGAAGCCAGTGAGAGTGGTAGGGGCCCACTTACTGGATCTTGTAAGCATGTTAAAGATTTGGATCTTAAGTGTAGTGAGAGGTCATTGGAGGATTTTACAAATAATATTTTATTTAAATACAATTTGCCAACATATAGTAGAACACTCAGTGCTCATCCCCATCAAGTGCCCTATTGGAGGGTTTTCTGCTGGAAGACTGACATTGCTGGCTTTGCTTTCAAAGGCCTCTCAGTTGGCACCCCAGAGAACTGGCTGGAGGCTGGTCAGGGTGGATGTAGGTCATTCAGCAGGGGGTACGGCTGCCGACGTCCTTGGAGAAGGCGGTGGCTCAGGGAACACCGGTGGTGTGGAGAGGGGGGAGTGTGGGAAGACTTGTTAGCATTAATAAATGGTAGCATTTTTTACCCCATGTTCCCTTATATCCCCTTACCCATGATCTAATGAGGTTCTTCCATTCTGCATCATAAACTTAACGTACAGAAGGTACCTTAAACTTCCAGGAGAAGTCTCACGCCTTGTGAGAACTGCAGTGTCTTCTTAGTGTGACTGGTGTGTAACAGGGAGCCGGGGTCAGGCTGAGCAATTAGAGAAAGAGATGAAGACATGTTCCCACGCTGTTTCCCCTCTTTCAAAGGAGAGAAATGGAACAACCCACAGGAACATCTCTGCGTATGAGACCCTTGCCGGTCTTTTGCATAATTCTAATGTTTTCTGAACATCTGCTTCCCAGCTTCTGCCTCCCATGTTGGTGAAGATGAAGTGAGACCCAGCCCCACAACTCTGTAGGTTCATCACTCGCACGCTTGCAGAGCAAATATTTACTCTGCGCCACAGGTGTTATTTCCATCAAGCCCTGCTCTCCTCGGAGTTCCCCCCATTTGCTTTCACGGAAAAGGAAGTGTCTGTTGTCCTCAGCTGTTTATGGGTTTAATCTATTCCAGGGAAGAAAAAAGACTGAAGACCCTAAAGCAAATGATAGGGAGGTAAGCATTTGACAACCCTAAGACGAATAAGTCGTGGGTGCCTCACTAATAAGCCAGGGGTGTCTTCTCTTTCACTGTGCATGGTTGCAACAGGTGGCCCTGGCTTTCCTCAGGCCTCACGTCAGACTGGGGAGGAAGGGGCTGAGTGCACGCAGTCCTTGAGCCAGCTTCAGACTTTTCTTAGGGCTGTTCCACTGGCTATTCCCGGCCACAGTCCCATCTCACTTTTCCAGAGTCAGACTCCCCTGGACATGGGCTTTGGGGTAAACTCATCCCCGTCATGGTATAGTTCGGTGGGGAGAATCACCTTTGGGCGAGGTCACTATCATGCCCCCGTTGCTACTAGCTCACAAGGGGACTAGTAGACCTCTATCAGAGAAGCAATGGTCTTTGGAATATTTTTTGTCCTGACTACAGAAAAAAATATTTTCTAACCCTGGGATTAACAGATGGACCTGATTCAAATTTGTATAAATCACCAAGGAGAATTTTCCAAGAGTTCTTAACTATTTTTGCCTCATGATAACATTAAAAGCCTGTCAAATGCCCACTGTAGGGGGGCCTTGCTTGACAGGTTCCCTGGCTTCACTATTGATTGTTAGCGGGTGGCTCTTTTACATGTGAATGAAGAGATGGATAATCTTACAGATGCCTGGATCTTCTTCCTAGCTACATTTGACGGTGGTCAGGGTATCAGAAACTCTTTGTCTTTCTCTAGATCAGCTAGAGATGTCTCCAAGATGGCTTGTATGCCAGGCACCCGGTATACAGTTCCTATTAGTTCGTTTGTACAAGAAGTGCCCACCTACCTACTTGTCAAACTGAGCCAGGTTCCATGTGAAAGTGGGATAAAATTAAATGACAATCTGCTTGCAAATTTTTATTTTATGATTTAGGGTGACTGAATATTTTATCCCATCTTATTTACTCTCAGTATGGCTTCCCACTGATTCCCTGCACACCTCTACTTCTTTATCTTCCCTTAACATCCTTTAGGTATATGCTCAGGAAACAAAATAGTTTTAATATGGACACAAGCAAAACAGTATTCAAGGAGAAGCATTTGTGGAAAACAACAACAACAAGAGCCAACATGTGATATGTTTCAAAACTAAGTATAACTAGCAGAGTTTACCTTCCCCAGCAAGGGCAATTAATATTTGCATTTTAAACAGCAAGGTTAGTGGAAGAACACTGGATATTGACTTCTTTCACAGACTCTGAATCCTAGATGCTTTGAGACTGTTAAGAATTCTAGAAAGGCCCACATGAGGGAAAATCCCACCACAAGTTCCCCTACCCCATGGGCAGTGTTTCCTGGTTCTGGAACTTGCTTATACAAAAATTCTACTTGAATTTACCACTAAAAATCTGAGTTTATTATCTCAAAAATCTCTTTAATGGGATTAATAACTACAAAGAGTTATACTGATACCTGCTTTCATGAGTGAAGGAATTTTAAAGAGGCTGTATTTTTTTTTATAATACTGAGTTTTCCTGAAAATAAGGCATTTCACAAATTCAAATCAACATAATTTTTGCTCATGCCAGGGTATCATTCACTTAAAAGTTAGCAACGCTCATGAAATATTAAGCGTATTTTTCTTATTAAAGACTCTTCAATGGGCGGTTCAACACAAAATCCTGACACATGGCACTGGTGTCAAATGCAATTTGAGTGCCAGAAGGTAGACTTGGATGACAGCTGTTGCATTTTAACAGTTCCTATTCTAGGCTGTTGTGTAATCTTTGGGGAGACTCGACACTTCACCCTCTTTTGCTACACCCGTGACACATCTGGTTGGAAGGGGAGCACGTGATGGATCCTGCACACCACTACCACACGGATGGTGAAAATAAAGTGACTTGTGCCATGGCTCAAAACAGCGTGACATCTAATCTACCAAAAACAATTCCTGGGAAGAAATCGACACGTGCCAGCAAATGCCAGCCAGTTCAGTTCCTTTTGTTTAATTCATGCATTTGTGCGGTTAAGCATCTAATTCGAAGCATAGTTACATAATTCTGTTCTCATCATGCACACTCCCAGTCGGTGAGTGGACACCCTGCTGAGGTAGAAAGCAAAGCCCCAATTGTGCCATTCACAAGAGGAATGTGTCACTTCTACAGGGTTAAGTATCAAACGGGACCTGCTCAAAGTGTTGTTTAAAGTAACAACTTACTAACCCCATTCCAAAAGCCCCAAATAAATACATCTACTGCTGAACATCGTTAGTGTGTCCTCACCAAATATTAGATTGCACTAATGACAATTGTTCAGGTGAGTGATTTTTAAAAAATAGTTAGTAGTAATCAGCATCAGTGAGGCCCTAAATCAGTTAAAAACAAAAAACCTCTGGTTTTAAAGGTAAACATTCATAGTTTTGATCCTGTTTTCTTGATATATTTTAGTTTTTCCTTGGTCCTAAATATTTTCTCAATTCTTCAAACCCTCTCTATTTTATTTTAAAATAAATGTAAAATAAATTTAAATTTTTAAAAAAATTAAATAAATTTAATTTAGATAAAATTGTCATTACACAGAATGTGTTCTTTTCAATCTTCCTATAATTCTGAGCAGCTCGTTATGGACTGTTGCTGTGACAATAGACAATGAATTACAGAATTAAGTGGCCTTTATACTATGGTGATAACTTTTCAGTGTACCTTATTATTGATCCCATAGTGGTAGGGGATCTATGTTAGTCTTTTTTTGGAACTGGAAACCCCTTCAGTTTAGAGCAATTCGGATTCACCAAGCCGCACTAAACAACTAGCTCTGTTTTCTATATTTATTTTATAAGTGCAATAGCACCCCCCTTAATCTGCAGTTTAGCTTTCCATGGTTTCAGTTACCATGAAGCTCAAGCATGGTCTGGAAGCAGATAATCCTCCTTCTGACAAATTATTGTCAGAAGCTCGGTAATAGCCTCGCCTAACGTTACACAACATAATCATAGTACCTAGGTCATTTCCCTCGCTTCATCTCATCACACAGGCATTTTGTCATCTCCCAGCATCACAAGAAAGGTGAGTCCTCACCTCACAGGACAATAAGATATTTTGAAAGAGAGAGAGAGAGAGAGACCACACTCACATAGCTTTCATTGCAGTATATTATTATAATTGTTTTATTTTATTATTAGTGACTGTTGATAATCTTTCACTGTGCCTAATTTACAGATTAAACTTTATCATAGGTATGTACTTACAAGAAAAAACATACTATTTATAGGGTTCAATACTATCTGCAGTTTCAGACAACACTGAGGTCTTGGAATGTACCCCCCATGGGTGGGGGGAGGGACTACTTAAGTAATATCTAGAAACAAGAAAGAGACACATGTTGGACATAAACATTTTTGCCTTTCCTTTCATCTTACAGCCATAATAGTATCTGATAATAGCACCTGATACTGATCTGATAGTTATAGCCTCGTATTTAAACTGTATGTAATGTTTCTACTCTTAGGAATGACCCAATGACTTTCTACTTGACTTGTAGCTGTTGATTATACTTTGCTCTCACTCCTTTAACCTCGGTAAGATATTCAGAAAGACCCAACCTAGCGGGTTAAAATAACCCTTAATTATATATTTATAGAGTATTTAGAGATCACTTCAATCGTGCTTTCATGAAGTCATGAATGGGGTGTGGGAGAGAGAGAGAGAGAGAAAGAGAGAAAGAGGTTGATAGTGTTGGTTTACTGGTGTTGAGACAGACTGGTATTTTGAGATGTATAGCTAAGTGTTTAATTCCCTAGATTTGCTACAATTGTACATTTTTAAATAGCCAGAGTCAAAGAGGGATATCCTTAAGTCCTTTTCCACAAAGTCCTGGTTGAGCCATCATGTTTACCTTGTTTTCTTATGGAGCCAAATGGAAAGTATACAATATGGCAGTTGTCAAAGATTTTAAAGTGATACTTACTACCTGTAATTTTCTCAAATTCCTGAACAAGCAAAAGGACCACCCAGAGAGGTGGCCCAGACGTGCCTGGAGGTCATGTGATCATTCTAATCTCCTTAGAATTAGAATGCTGAGATATCAGAGCAAATCCCATTTCCATTTATTTAGTTACAGATCAGAAGTAAAAGCGAGGCAAGATGTGAAACCAGACATCCGACAGCCTCCATTCACGGACTACAGGCAGCCGCCACTGGACTACAGGCAGCCCCCAGGAGGGGACTACCAGCAACCCCCACCCTTGGACTACAGGCAGCCTCCCCTGTTGGACTACAGACAGCACTCCCCTGACACCAGACAGTACCCTCTGGCAGACTATAGGCAGCCCCAGGTACCTCAAAGACCCCATTAAATTTCATTTTGCTAATGAGCAAACCTGTAATTCACTCACACGAGTGCACACACACACACACACCTCTGATATATTTACTTATGGTGCTCAACAGCAGTGAATGAGAAAACTCAAAGGCGTGATAATATCACTCAGGCAAAATGTAGTCGTTACGTTTGCCCAGTAAGGGGATGAACACCAAAGTAAACACACTATACACTAGTTCTCCTAATGACCAAGTAAACTGCATTCAAATCTGCTTGAGCCTTTGAAATTTTGCCTTGCATTTCACTAGACTGCAAAGTCAGATTACTTCTCACAATATCCCATCATTTGGGACACATTAATTAGAAGAGAGAAGGAGAACAGAGAGACTGGCCATAGAAGCTTCTCTAATGTTAAACAACTGTTTATTCCATTTTCTCCCCAACTCTAAAGGATTTTGATTATTTCACTGTGGACATGGAGAAAGGAGCCAAAGGATTTGGATTCAGCATCCGTGGAGGAAGGGAATACAAAATGGATTTGTACGTGTTGAGATTGGCAGAAGATGGGCCCGCAATAAGGAATGGAAGGATGAGGGTAAGAATGTCTCTTTTTATAGAACTGCTTGATTCTGAAAGAAAAACTCACCGTAGTATCAGAGTGCCGAAGCAGGTGATTCAGCAAACAGGCTGGGCGTGGGTTTTACCTCCTTTCCATTGCATGACTCACTTTTCTAATGTTTTGGTAGAATTTGACTTAAGAATTCTATTCTCTCTCATTTTCTAGTGTATAGCCTTCCAACTGGCAAATCTCATTGTAGTGTTTTAAAGATGTAGTTTCTCTGACGAGCAAACTAAAGAAAATGCACAAAGTAACCTAAAATAGTTTGAAGTGAAAACATGGATCCATAATTTTTCCTATGGTTTGATGATATTTAATTTTCATTTGAGAGGAAATCTTTTGAAATTTATTTTATTGTTTTATGCTTTCTTTTCCCTCTGTGCTTATTAATCAAATGGTTCTGTGTCTCTTTGGAAAGATTTCTCTTGCGTTGACTAGTCTTTTGGCTTTGCTACTGGAAAAAAAAGGGGGACTAAGCTTCTTAAATATATGTTGTCCTTAAAAATGGTGGCATTTTCCAATTAGAGCGTAAGTTGAGGTGGATTTTTCTTAATGTATAGCAATTTTGAGGCATCTGATTGATGGTACAAAACATCTCAAGGTACAAAAGAAAACTTGATAACAGTATAGACTATTAGTCTCTCTCTGTCTCTGTCTCTGTCTCTCTCTCTCTCCCTCTCCCTCTCTCGCTCCCTCCCTCTCTTTCCGCAAAATGGCCATTAGTAAGCCCATAGTAAAAGTTAGCTATTGTAAATAAAATCTGGAGTTCATTTTTGCCCTCCCTCTTTGTCCTCTAAATTAATACAGAAAAGCTGTGGTTCTTGGCTTCTGGAGCCTCAGGTTCTTAGGCTAAGCTTCACCTACCACTTGCTCCCGAATAACTGAATGAATCGGTTGTTCCTACCACCCAGTCTACCATTTCTGTGGTTTTCATTCAAGGAAAATGAGTCATCCACAGTGCAAAAGTAGGAAGAACATAAATCAGGTCAATTTTTCTCCCTCCCTTCAGAATTCTTTGACAACAGGGAAGTATCCAAGCTGGATACGAACCCAGGTTGGGGCTGACTCTCGAGATTGACAGCCCCTGCCCTAAGCCAACACCAGCCTCCTCTGACCCCATCTGCATAGAGTTTTAGGTTTAGCCCTCTTGGCTTTCCTAAACACAAAAGGGTACTTTCTTAACATGCTGCAAAGCCAACTCATAAGAGGTTAAATAAACCAAAATCTTTGTAGTACAGGTGAAAACAACACAGCACGAAGGCCATGAGTGAAGTGACCAGACCCCTAGGAGAGAGAAAAACCTGCCCACACCCACAGTGACCTGTGTGGGTTCCAAGCGGTGGTCACATTTTTTTTACAAATGATCTAAATGGCTGCTAATACATACAATACTCCCAAGGCATAGAAGCCTAAATATGGAAGTCCTCTTATGTAAAAAGAACATTCTTTCTTAGAGAATTCAAGCCAGAGCAATAGTTCTCTGCTGGGTCCCTGGCATCAGCATCACCTGGGAACATGTTAGAAATGCAAATTCTGAGCCCCACTGCAGACACCTACTGAATCAGAAACTCTAGGAGTGGGGTCACAGGATGCGTTGTGTTACACACACACACACACACACACACACACACACACACACACCGGTGAATCTGATGCAAACTGAAGTTTGAGAACTTCTAACTGAGCCAGAGGGAAGCTGACTCCACACAGGTATGACAAAGATAGGATATGTGTGGCTCAGGCTTTGTTAATTCCCCCTAGGTCTTGTCTAAGGAGATTTTCATCCTGTTCCAACAGTTTACCAGAGGTTTTTAAATACATGTAAACACAGATTTACAATTCTGTAGGCAGGTGCTCAATTTTATGAAAGATGCTTTTTCTTCTGGCAAGTGATAAAAATGAGTCAACTGGGTTTCAGAAAATGGTATTTTAACTTCGTTTCAAAGATTATAAAAATAAGTAATATTTTATAATTGTCCGTGCTAGATTTATAGAGCAACCTATTCTGTGTGCAAGCTATCTAAAAGGGCTGGTTATGGCCAGTTTTAGATAATACAGGTTAGTTCATTGGGGTTATTATATATAATAATTCTCAAGAAAAGGAACCACTGTGGGGTCACAGAAATTCCGTGGATAAAATTTTACTGGTTGATTTTTATCTCCAATCTTTAAATTCAGGCTGGGAACTTAGCAGGGATGGATGGACTGTTTTATGCTCTTTATGGATTATATTTAGCACTCGTTTTCTCACTCATGGACCAGTGGAGGATTTGTCCAGGGACTAACTGCATGTCAGGGAAAGAGACAAATTCACCATGTTCATATTATCTACTGTCAGATTTAGGTAACTATTTTGTATCTGCATAGCTGTTCTTCATCATAGCACATAATTAAATCAGATCTTGTTCCAGTGTTTATGATCAAATCATTTAAGCTAATGTTTCCTACCTTCATTTGTGCTTATCAGTAATTGGCAATAACCTGTAATTCACAGATGCATTTAAATGATTTTGGCAAGGACTAGGATCGATCAGTATTTGCATGATTCAGTGGATTATTTTAAACTAATGCATAAACTGGATGATATCTAGGTTACCAATTTGAAAACTTTACAATACCATCAATTAGGGACCTGTTTTTCATTTTACGTAAGATCCTCCCCTTGATACCACTGCGGCCCAGATACCTACACAGATCTTAATTATAAGGCAACTCTGCACTCCATGGGTGTTAGGGCTTGGTTGCAAAGCTCTAAGACTCCTAAGAAAAATAGGTGGACAAAGGATTCATGGGCTATCATTAGAAATAAACCCAAGAAGTACAGAAGCTAGCACCAGGTTCTTCCCAGCCTTTAAAACATCCAGACACGTTTCTCCTTATTGATGTGATTCCTTCACCTTCAGTCTTAATCTATCATTTCCTCTATGTACAAACTAAACACACACCCACTTTATGATCAAATCAATGTGGAAAAGATTTTTCCCCCTTTTTCATGATCAGAAACAGAAGGAAAAAGCCGGGTAATGATCTGATCATAGCTAGATATCTAAGATGAAACACAGCATAATTAGAATTGATGAAATCAGAATTACTGTGAAAGAGCTGGATGATTCTGAAAAATCATTTCATGTAACAACTAATGAATTACTAGGCCCTTGGGTCAGGGATGTAAATAATAGCATTTTTGAACACTTAGTTAATGCACCAGATGTTAGCCTCTGCACCTGAGACTTCTCCTGGGTCTTTTATCATCGCCTTAGTTGTAAGACAGTGGTGGCATATGCCTCTTTAGTACTACAAGAAAGTCAGGTCCAGTGGTGCCAGAGAAGGTGGTGAGCAAGGGTACAAGGATATCCGTCTCACACTGGGGATTTTAAGAAACAATGGCACATAAATATTTTTAAAGCATGTCTGGGGTGCCTGGGTGGCTCAGTCAGTTGAGCGTCTCTTGATTTCGGCTCGGGGCATGATCTCAGGGTTGTGAGATCAAGCTGAGTGTTGAGCTCCATGCTGGGCATGGGACCTACTTAGGATTTTCTCCTTCTCCCTCTGCCTCTCCCCACCCCCCTTCCGTGTTTGCACAGGAGCACGCATGTAAATGCATGCTCTCTCTCGCTCTCTCTCAAAAAAACAAAAAAAGTAAGCAAGCAAAACATAATCTTTAAATGCAGAAAATACAGGGAAAAGAAAATAGAAACATAACCATCATGTCTGATTGATTTTTTTTCAGTCATTCGGGAAGGCTAACGTCATAAGAAAAACACAAACGGCATTCAGATTTTAAAGAAAAGTGTAGGAAATTATTAGAGATTATCAATGGCTATGTTTTAAAAAGAAGGATGTTTTAAATTTGTAAAATAGTCTAATAAAGTTGAGAGTAATAAAGTGTTTGTACTGATGAACAAATATCTGATACCAAGTTTTTAGGGACACAATTATAATTTAAAACAGAAAATAAATAGGAAACACGGGCAAAGAATAATGAATATACAGAATAACTTACTGGTGAATCAAGGGATCTTAAGAAATCAAGAGACATTTGGAGGAAAGCATAGTATTTCTAATTACATAAATAAAGTCTGACAGTCCAATTAAAAGAGAATCTGAAAGGAGAACAAGTTTTGCTCTTGAAAAGGTAAAATATTTTCCTGTTTCCATAAAATGTAATTATATTCCCCATTTCCATAAAACATACTTTCTATTATAAAAAAGAACATCATTTGGGACACCTGGGTGGCTCAGCCATTGACGTCTGCCTTAGGGTCAGTGTGTGATCCAGGGTCCAGGATCGAGTCCCACATCAGGCTCCTTGTAGGGAGCCTGCTTCTCCTTCTGCCTGGGTCTCTCTCTCTCTGTCTCTCATGAATAAATAAATAAAATCTTTTTTTAAAAAAACATCATTTTTTAGCTTCACCACCAAACAGTTGTATAAAAATTGTATATGCCTTTTTAGCATTGCATGAGCTTATTTATAAAATGGCTTACCTTCTTGAAACCCATATGCACAAGTCTGCCTACAGTGGGCCTCAGGCTGACCTAAAAAATCCTTGGTAGACTGAACAATGTGCAAAACAAAAAATACTGCTTATCTATCTTTTTCTTTCTTTTAGCTTGTATTTAAATTCCAGCTAGTCAACCTACAGTATAATATTAGTTTCAGGTGTATACTTGTAATGATTCAACACTTAACATTTAACACCCAGTGCTCATCACAAGTGAACTCCTTAATCCCCATCACCTATTTCACCTTCCCCATGTCCTTCCCCTCTGGTAACCATCAGTTTGTTCTCTACAGTTAAGAGTCTATTTCTTGGTTTGCCTCTCTATTTTTTCCCTATGATCATTTGTTTTCTGTTTCTTAATCCCCACATAGGAGTGAATCATATGACGTTTGTCTTTTTCTGACTTATTTTGTTTAGCATAATACACTCTAGCTCCATCCACATCATTACAAATGGCAAGACTTCATTCTTATTGATGGCTGAGTAATATTTCATTGTATGTATATGCACCACATCTTCTTTATCCGCTCATCAGTCAGTGGACATGTGGGCTCTTTCTATAGTTTGGCTATTGTTGAGAATGCTGTTATAAACATCAGGGTGCATGTATCCCTTCGAATCTGTATTTTTCGTGTCCTTTGGGTAAATACCTAGTACTACAGTTGCTGGATCATAGGGTGGTTCTATTTTAAATTTTTTGAGGAACCTCCACACTGTTTTCCAGAGTAGCTGGACCAGCCAGCATTCCTACCAACAGTGTGAGAGGGGTCCCCTTTCTCCACATCCTCCCTGATAGCCGTTTTTTTAATGTACCCCATCTCTTTCTGTGATCTAGGCATGACTAGCCTGTGACTACGGAATAAAAGTTTCTATTTTACATATTGTTTTTATTAAACATAAAACCATTTAGAAGAATATTTGTAACATATTTAGTAGGTATAAATACTAAAAATGATTCACGCACCCATAAACCCGTAGACCTGCTTAAGAAATAGAATATGACCAATCTCCTCTGACAACTTCCCCACACACTCCAGCCCCCAGAAAGCCACCACTCTAAACAAACACTTATAATTTCTTCCAGTTTTACTACATATCTGTGTATATCTCAACTATAATATTTAGTTTTGCACACTTCAGGAATGTTATAAATTAATCATATTGTACATGTCCTTCTCTGTGGTTTGTTTTTTATACTTTATATTCATAAGGCTCATCCAAGTTGATGCATGAAGCTATAGTTCACTTATATTAACTGCTGCAAATCATTCCATTGTATGAATATGCTACAGTCTCTAGTAATTATCCATGGAAATTTGAGATTTTCCATGTCAATGGACATTTTTTTCAGCTTTTCATAACGATTATAATCCTTATGTGTATTTTCTGCTTCATATATGGAAGAATTTTTCTAGACTAGACTATATAACTAGGTGGGCATATATTTAAATAAAAATATTTTCCTAAGTATTATACAAATTTTATACACAGGTGAACAGTGTAAGAGTTTCCCCGACTATACATCCTCATAAAACTTGTATTTCAAGCTTTTAAATTCTCATTCTGGTAGACAGAAAAATGACACATCATAGGTGTGAATTTGTGAATTCACACATAGGTGTGAATTTGTAATTTCTTGATTAAAAATGATGTCCATCATCTTTTCTTATGTTTATTGGCTTTTTGTGTTATCTCTTACATACAAATGCCTATTCATCTATTTTCCCTATTTTCTGTCGAATTATTTATTCTTTTCATATTGATTTTGGAAGTGTTTCTATGTTCTTGGTGATGGTTTTTCATCGATTGCTGTATTACAAATATTTTCATCCAGTTTATGACCTGTAGTTTCACTTTCTTTATGATGCACTTTGATAAATAGAAAGCCTTAATTTCAGTGTAATTGACTGAATAAACCCTTTCTTTCATAGCTTCCTCTCTCTATGTCATCTTTGAAGAATTATTCCCTAACTCATATTCTTAAAGATCTCTTACATCTTTTTCTAAAAGTTATATGGTTTTACTTTTCATTTCTAAGTCTTTAACCACCTAGAATTGATTTCTCTGTGTAGTATAAGAAAGAAACCCAGTTTTAGTTTTTCTATGTGGTTAACCACCTGTCACAGTGTCATTTGCTGAATGTCCCCTCGTTTTCCACCAATCTGCAATGATAGCCCTATAATAAATAAAAATTCTATAATCAATGGTCTGTTCATAGATTATTTACGCTTTTGTTCTGTTCTATTTGTCTATGCCTGCATCAACACTATACTTATCTACCTTTTAATAAGTCTTGACTTTTGATAGAGAAGCTGCTCATCCCCTCATCCCCAGTCATACATTTTAATTCTTCAGGAATATCTGGATGTTCTTGGATCTTTCCCCTTCAATATAAATTTTTAGAACTTGCTTGTCCTATTAGGATTTTTATTGGAATTGTTTAGAATCTATAAAAATGTGGGAAAACTGTATAATATTTATAATCTTTATAATATTGAATCTTTCTATCCATGAACATGATATAATCCATTTATTTAGGCTTTCCATAAACTGCTCAAAGGTTATAGTTTTTTCCATAACATACCTGCAAACATTTTGCTAGATTGATTCTAGGCACTTGGTTCTTTTATTTTTATATAATCTTCTTATATAATGTTCTTATATAATTCTTATATGATGTTTTGATTTGCTTTTTTTTTTGAGAAAGAGTGTGTGCATGCATGTGTGAGCATGGGGAGGGGCAGAGCCGGAGAGAGAATTCTAAGCAGGCTTGCTCTCAGCACAGAGCCCCACTCCGGCTTTATCTTATGACCCTAAGATCAGGACCTGAGCTGAAATCAAGAGTCAGATGCTCAACTGACTGAGCCACCCAGGTGCCCATATATATAGTATTTTTAATGTAATATTAAGATAAAGTGTTACCAGTGAAAAGAAAGAGAACTGATTTTTGTATGTTGATCGATCGTATCATGCAAAATTACTAAACTCATAATTCAAATAATTTATCTGTAGTATCTCTAGATTTTCTAGATAGGTAAACACATTTTCTGCAAATTATACTGTGTCTTTCTTTTAAGTTCTTTTACTTTTTTTCCTATCTCACTGCACATGTTCAACTTCCAGTGTGACTCTAAATAGAAGTGGTCAAAGCAAATACTCTTGTTCTAGTTCTGATCTTACAGGGAATGCTTTTAACATTTCACCACTAAACATAATGTTTAATGAGTTTATATAGATAAGCTTTATCAGATAAAGGATGTTCCCTTCTATTATCAGTTTACTAGAGAGTTTATTTGGAATTCATGTTGAATTTTATGTACTAATCTATATCCATGGAAAGTATCATATGATCTTTTTTCTTTAACATGCTGATTTATATGCTTAATCATATTAATGGGTTTTATGTTATTATCACTCATGATTTCCTTAGATAAGCCCTACTTATTCATGATGATCCTTTTATGCATTGCTCAATTCATTTTCTGATAGTTCCTTTAGGATATTTGTATCTTTGTTCTTGAGTGAGAGCAACCTGAAATTTTTTCTTGTAGTGTTGTTGAATGATTTTGATATTAATGTTATTCTAACCTTATAAAGTGAGAAGGAATCATACTTTCTGTTGTTGTCATTGTTGTTGCTGTCTGGTAAAGCTTATATAAGTTGAGAATTGTCCTCGAATGTTTGGTAGAATGCACCTTGAAATCCACCCAAGTCTGATGTGCTTTCTTCATGTGAAAATTTTAAATCACTAATTACATTTCTACAAGAACTAGGGTATTCTTATTTTTTATTTCTTTTTGGGTCAATTCTAATAAATTATTTTTCTAATAGTTGGCCTATTCCGTCTTAGTTTCCAAAGTATTTATAATATTATCTTATTATATACTTAATTTCTGAAGGATTTGTTTTTATGTCCCCATCTCATTCATTTGCCGCTGTTTATTTCTGCATTCTTTGATTTATCTTTATGAATCATGCCAGAGATTTGTCCATTTTCTTATTCTTTTACAGAACCAGCTTATATATTTGTTCTCTTGCTTATTCATTACTGGTTTTATATTTAGTATTTCTCTCCCTCTGTTTTTTTTTTTTTTTACCCTTTTGTTATTTTTATTGCTCCTTAAGTTGGATCAGTAATTCTCTGCTTTTCTTCATTTCTATGAATAATATATAAATTTAAGGCTGTAGTTTTGATATGTAGTATGTTCATGATTTTAAGTTCTAAATATATTTTAATTTCTACTATGATTTCCTCTTCGACTCATAGATTATTTAGAAGGTGCTCTTGTTTTTGTATTTTTAAATGTTTGGGGATTTTCTGGTTACTATTTATTCTTGATTTCTAGGGAGGCCTTGCCCCAGCTACAGCCCTGCCTGAGAACCACAGACAAGGGGCTAAGTCTGTATGCTCCTAAAGCCCTTGTCATGCACTCATGCTGGGTTCTGGGCAGAGAGAAGCATGGTGTCCTCCTTACCCTCTGCCACATTTTGCCACCTCAGCAGTACAGAAGCTCTGCTTGGGCCCACAGTCTCAGAAGGAGGGAAGGATGGTCTCAAATTCATGTGTCTGCAGAGGCCAGGCAGGGAACATGAATGTGTAAAGCATGGAGAGCCCTGGCACTTCTGAGGAGCAGCCACTACGAGCCCTGGTCAGCTATTGATCAGAGGTGATGCTTGCTTCCTCCTTTTAAGTCTTCGACCTTTCAAGAGAAAGCAAAAATCCATATTTTTAAAAATCAGCCAGAATTTTTTTAAATGTTCTTGTTTAATTTTTTAAAAAGTGTGCATGTGAAACAAAACAAGTCTGCAGGCCATGTGTGGATCAAAGCTACCTTATTTTTGTCGCTGTTGTAAACAGATATAGGGCAAGAAGAAGGTAGAGTGGCTGTGGGCAGGGAGGCTGCAGCAGTTCCTACAGCAGCGGGTGTGGGTCCCAGTGCAGCCAGTCAAAACTGTGCGAGCATGCTCCGCGTGCTATTACAGACACCACTGAGGCAATGTTCGAAATGCCTTAGAAATGGGCTTGCTGAGCAAAACCTGCGTCAACTGCTGCTCTTATGCCTCACCTTTGTATCTGAAATTTTAAGGGTGGTCTTCATTCCCAGGAAACTTGTTTTGGTGGCTCAAATAGATTTCTCTGGGTTTGTCATCTCCGGCCAGAGGTAAGAGGAATCTACTCTGGGTTGGGGACACATTTAGTAGTACGCAGGTTCCTAGTGACCGCTCCGGAAGGATCCTATCTGACTTTCCCCGACCAGGGCTGCTTGTCGGGGCCAGAGGTGAGTGGGCCTGCCAGCAGGAGGCTCTGCGGGACTCTAGGGGAGCAGCCCTCCACCTCTTACTCCTATTCCGCCCTTGACCCTGAAGGGCCCCACACCGTGTCTTGATTTGATGCGCCCTTGGATCCGGAGAAACAAAGCAGCAAGGCTGTCTCCCTTAGCAACAAGAGACTCTCTCGCACACACTATTTCCCAGGGGAAAAAAATGGGTAAAAATAGCCATATACACCCATCAGTGGGTCTGTCTCAGTCTGAAGTCTCTGGTCACTGACATTCACTGAAGAACTGGTGCACTTTTCCTGGAGTCTCAGGATCGAGTCCCACATCGGGCTCCCTGCATGGAGCCTGCCTGTCCCTCTGCCTGTGTCTCTGCCTCTCTATGTGTGTCTCTCATGAATAAATAAACAGAATCTTTAAAAAAAAAAAAAAAAAGAACTGGTGCACTTTGCTTGCTTCCAGTTGGCTCATGCGAGATATTCTCGTCATCTCCAGCCCACTCCGTTGCTTCCTTACCTTCCTTACCCTGAAGACCCCTAGGGGGAAGTTTCTACCTGTCTGTTGGACTTCCTGGTCCATCCCCTATCTTGTTCCCTTTCCTCTTGCCACAGCCTGTTTCTTCTTTGTAATGAAATAGGGGGCAGTAAAAAGAGCAGGAGCCTGGCAGGTCTGACGTTCCTATACTGGCTCAGCACCTCACTGGCTCTCTAACCCCGACCTTGGACTAGTTACCCTGTCAAGAGCTTAGAGCTGCTCTAGAGCCTCAAATGCCAGCCTCCTGTGGGTGGGCGAGCGGGAGGAAGTGTTCTTCTCCCGGCCAGCAGGACCAGCTGGAGCAGCTCTAGCACTTCACAGAATGGCAGCATATCCCCATATCATGCAAGTTATTTTTTTTAAGATTTTATTTATTTATTTATTTATTTATTTATTGTTTATTTATTTATTCATTCATTCATTCATTCATGAGAGAGGCAGAGACACAGGCAGAAGGAGAAGCAGCTCCTCGCAGGGAGCCCGATGTGGGACTCGATCCCAGGACCCTGGGATCACGCCCTGGGCCAAAGGCCGACTCTCACCCGCTGAGCCACCCAGGTGTCCCATCGTGCGAGTTACTTCACAGAGTCCATTTTACTCTTCTGTTAAATGGGAATAATCTTTTTCTAGGAAGGACAAGGCATCTACTTCAATATTCCTGCGTTTCTTTCTATTCTTTCTCCCCCTCCTTCCTACCGAGGTCTGTGTTTCTATTAAAATTAGCCGGACTCCAAGCCCAGAGATACCGAAGGCATTTTTAAGGAAGTGTGTATGTCAAGAGGTTATGGAAGCTTCGAAGAGCACATCACCTTGCATTTGCCCCCACCCTCCCACCCTAGTTAGATGAGCTCCTTCTCAAAACACAAATCTGATCTATCGCCCATTGCATAAGACCGTTCTGTGGCTCCCCCTTGCTTTCAGGGCAAAGATGGGTGCCCCAAGCAGGCTGCCAATGCCCTGGGTGCCCTAGGCCCTGCCCCCCTCAGGCCGGGCTTCCCAGGCCTCCCTCTCCCCCCGGCTGACTCCCCCTTCTCACGTCCACTCAGGCTCCGCATCCTCCGAGAAAGCTCCTCTGGGCCTCGCACCAGGCCACCCCCGCCTGTCAGCGGCTGCTTGTGGCCCTCTGTAGCCTGTGGCCGCGGTGCTGACTTCACGTCCCGGAGTGTGGCCACGTCAGGAGAGCTGACCGAGCACAGGAGCCAGGCCCCTGAGCCCCCCCACCCCAGGCCCGGGGCCTGCCTGCTGCTCCCGGCTGCCGAGAGAACGTGTGAACGCCAGCCTTCGGGGGGCAGAACCCCGGGGGCCAGCTGTGTGCACCCCGTGGGGCAGGCCTCAGCCACCCGAGGATGACCTGGGTGGTGTTCGGTCGGTGTCCCCCCCGGGGCCTGGCCCTAAGCCCGCCGTCCTCCCCGGAGCGCATCCCGTCACTCCGGATTTGGCAGGGCCAGTGACACAGTGGGCCTGTCGTGCCTACCATCCTTTAAATGCCTTTAACCTTAGACTAGGTGACATTTCGCAACTTGTTTTCCTCATACGTACACCCCCAGTCACCAAATGTGAATGACACGGTAGGAATAGGAGTGGAAGAAAAAAAAAAGGGAAAAGTAAGGGCAAGAGGGACATAATGAAGAACTTCAAAAGCATGAGGGATGCAAAACATGACAGGATGAAGGGTTACAAGACAGGGGCGCCGGAGCCTGTTCCAGAAAGTACACAGGAGAGCAGGGCCATCGGTCGAGGGAGGGGAAAGCCAGAGCTCAAGAGAATATTCCAACGTGGCAGAGCTGAGCCCGTCAGTTCAACGTGGACAGACGAGCTAAGGAGGTTGATGAAAGCGAGCGTGAGGGGCAGGAGACAGCGAGCGCTCGGGAGTGGAAAGAGCAGTCCAACGGCCGAAATAAGACGGTTGCCTGGGCCTGCGTAGATGGTGTCTGCGGCCCCGCATTGCAGAAGATCACCCGCTCCGTCGTTCATCGCCTCTGGGTGCTGACACTGAGTAAACACCGAAGGCTCCTCTCTACGTAACCGTTAGCCTCTCCCGTGTCCCCTGAGCCTGCCTCACTGAGGCGCCCAGTCGTCTGTCAGCCGCCACCGTGACCCACCCTTCAGATCGTCTGCAAGTGTGAGGTTTTCTGCTCCCCGCCTTTTATGACAGGCAAGAAAAACCTCTCAAAGAGATCAAATCCATTACCTTTTTCTTTCCAGGGCCTGACCTGTGAGCACTGTGCTAAATGAGTTACATGCGTCCCTTCCGGGAATGAGGGAGAGCGTTGTCTTGATTGGAGAAGGAAGCCACAGGGAGCAGAGCTGGCTCCGTCATCAGCGTTGCCTCCCTCGTCAATCATGCAGGGTTCATTATCCCACGGGGGCGGGGGGGGGGGGCTCCATCTCTTTGCCCGGTTTCTTCTTCTATTGGATGCCCAACTTTGAACCATTTCAAAAGCAGCTTCCCATGAGGACTAGTTAAAGGTCTGGTGAGGAATCAAAGGGTTAGTGTTAGGATAGCGCCTTGGTCGGAAAAGACAGAGGAGAAATTGAATAGATTAGAAGTGAGGAGAATCTTTGCATTTTAATTACTCATGGCTTCGGTTTGGGTTTGGGTTTTGCCCTTGGAAAAGAATGAGAAAGTTTACAAGCCACCGCTGTGATCTGCCAAGCACATTTTAGTGGCCTCTTCAATGAGGGGAGGACTTGTGAGGACAGCTTCCTCTTCGTATTGAGCCATCATTGCTCTGCCTTTATCTGAGAATAAGTCCAAATTTCTCCCCTCTTCATTGTTATAAAAATGTCTTCCCTGTGTTCATGCAGATTAGCCCTGTGCTTGAGATCCTCTGTCATTGCATCACCCCCCCAGACCTAAGGCTCTGGGTGCGGGCGGCCTGGAGTCACGCAGGTGCCCCGTGCCCCACTCAGTTCTCTGTTGTAGTCAGAACAGTGGCCATGAAGCACACCTTGATCCTGACGCGCCAGGATTGGGTGTGCACAGCAGAGTGACTCGGAGCATGTTGAGAGCTGCGTACTCTATTCTTGGAATGTGATTCCCAGGCCACTCATGTTTCTTGCTTGGGTGCTCCTAGAGTGTTGCCTCCTTGGCAATCCAGCATCCTCAGACCCTGGTCCCGTCTCCCCCTGCCACTGCTTCCTAGCATCTGCGCGACTGAACAAAGTAATGACCTCTGCTCTGACCTGTGGAACATGGCTGCCTCCTTCGCCAGGATGAAAAGGTCATTACTGTATCTGACTCCCGGGTGCTTCAACTTGATGAGATACTTGTTTTTCAAATATGTACTTCGTCTCTCCACTGGGATCCATCACCTCTCCTTGATCCTGCATAAAACAGCACAACCTCCAAGGCAGGCTTGTCTCATTTTTTGGTCAACTTTGGGGTGTAGGGGCTGACTTCCCTCCTAAATGCCTAACCCGAACTTCCAGCTGCCTGTTAAATGTCCAAGGCACTCATTTTCCATTTCAAACCAGCCACCAGTTCCTTAGTGTCTCATGCCCTAGTGTAATTATCTGCCAAGAGGATGATATACCACTAGTCTTTAGGACACTGTCAGCAATATTAGTCTTCTTGCGGGAAGAGAGGGAGACTCCTAAACCTATTAGCATCACTTTGCTTTGTATGAGACCTTGAGAGAATGATTGAGCCCAGAAAGGGAAGTTAAGGTCAAATGTACGTAAGCAAAGAGAAGGATTAATGAATATTGAATATTGGGTCATTTTCAAATATTGCCTTCCTAGCTCCAGAGGGAAAACTGGGAGGAATATCAAAGGGAATTGGGGAGGAAGCTGCTGAGGTGACGCTTGCAATTAGCTACTTAACTTGGGAGTGTGCTCAGTCCTGAGCAGAGCTGGCCCGAAGGAAGCCGGCTGCTTCCGTCTGGTCTTTCTGGAAATGGACCTGAAGGAAACTTAAGTCAGATCCCAAATTAGGCATTTCCTCCTTTCATTCCATTGCAACTGCCACAACACCACCCTTCCTCTTTGTTATCCAGAACTATTCCAGTAGCCAGATGGGGTCCCAAGGGTATCTCATTTCTCCCATTTATGCTCCATATACCACCACCAGAATTCTATTCCTGAATCACAAGTGTAGTCAAATCACTTTTCTCCTCAAAAGTTTTCAACGACCCGCCTTTGCTTGTAGGCTAAGATCTAAATGTGTTACGGCTTGGCTTTGATTCTGGTTTTGGGTTATTGTTATTATTTTTTTACCATGTATGCCTCACACCATATACAAAAAACCAATTCTTGATGGATTGTGGACTTAAATGTAAAAGGTCCAACTTTAAAAGTTATTTAATTTACCAACATACAGAATGGGTGACGGGCACTGGGGGTTATTCTGTATGTTGGTAAATTGAACACCAATAAAAAATAAATTAAAAAAAAAGAAATTGTTTCCTGCCTTGTTAATTTTCCCCATTCTCACTGGTGTGAGGTGGTATCTCATTGTGGTTTTGATTTGTATTTCCCTGATGGCAAGTGATGCAGAGCATTTTCTCATATGCATGTTGGCCGTGTCTATGTCTTCCTCTGTGAGATTTCTGTTCATGTCTTTTGCCCATTTCATGATTGGATTGTTTGTTTCTTTGGTGTTGAGTTTAATAAGTTCTTTATAGATCTTGGAAACTAGCCCTTTATCTGATATGTCATTTGCAAATATCTTCTCCCACTCTGTAGGTTGTCTTTGAGTTTTGTTGACTGTATCCCTTGCTGTGCAAAAGCTTCTTATCTTGATGAAGTCCCAATAGTTCATTTTTGCTTTTGTTTCTTTTGCCTTCGTGGATGTATCTTGCAAGAAGTTACTATGGCCGAGTTCAAAAAGGGTGTTGCCTGTGTTCTTCTCTAGGATTTTGATGGAATCTTGTCTCACATTTAGATCTTTCATCCATTTTGAGTTTATCTTTGTGTATGGTAAAAGAGAGTGGTCTAGTTTCATTCTTCTGCATGTGGATGTCCAATTTTCCCAGCAGCATTTATTGAAGAGACTGTCTTTCTTCCAATGGATAGTCTTTCCTCCTTTATCGAATATTAGTTGACCATAAAGTTCAGGGTCCACTTCTGGATTCTCTATTCTGTTCCACTGATCTATGCGTCTGTTTTTGTGCCAGTACCACACTGTCTTGATGACCATAGCTTTGTAGTACAACCTGAAATCTGGCATTGTGATGCCCCCAGATATGGTTTTTTTAAAATTCCCCTGGCTATTTGGGGTCTTTTCTGATTCCACACAAATCTTAAAATAATTTGTTCTAACTCTCTGAAGAAAGTCCATGGTATTTTGATAGGGATTGCATTAAAAGTGTATATTGCCCTGGGTAACATTGACATTTTCACAATATTAATTCTGCCAATCCATGAGCATGGAATATTTTTCCATCTCTTTGTGTCTTCCTCAATTTCTTTCAGAAGTGTTCTATAGTTTTGAGGGTATAGATCCTTTACATCTTTGGTTAGGTTTATTCCTAGGTATCTTATGCTTTTGGGTGCAATTGTAAATGGGATTGACTCCTTAATTTCTCTTTCTTCAGTCTCATTGTTAGTGTATAGAAATGCCATTGATTTCTAGGCATTGATTTTGTATCCTGCCACGCTACCGAATTGCTGTATGAGTTCTAGCAATCTTGGGGTGGAGACTTTTGGGTTTTCTATGTAGAGTATCATGTCATCGGCGAAGAGGGAGAGTTTGACTTCTTCTTTGCCAATTTGAATGCCTTTAATGTCTTTTTGTTGTCTGATTGCTGAAGCTAGGACTTCTAGTACTATGTTGAACAGCAGTGGTGAGAGTGGACATCCCTGTCTTGTTCCTGATCTTAGGGGAAAGGCTCCCAGTGCTTCCCCATTGAGAATGATATTTGCTGTGGGCTTTTCATAGATGGCTTTTAAGATGTCGAGGAATGTTCCCTCTATCCCTACACTCTGAAGAGCTTTGATCAGGAATGGATGCTGTATTTTGTCAAATGCTTTCTCTGCATCTAATGAGAGGATCATATGGTTCTTGGTTTTTCTCTTGCTGATATGATGAATCACATTGATTGTTTTACGGGTGTTGAACCAGCCTTGTGTCCCAGGGATAAATCCTACTTGGTCATGGTGAATAATTTTCTTAATGTACTGTTGGATCCTATTGGCCAGTATCTTGTTGAGAATTTTTGCATCCATGTTCATCAGGGATATTCGTCTGTAATTCTCCTTTTTGGTGGGGTCTTTGTCTGGTTTTGGAATTAAGGTGATGCTGGCCTCATAGAACAAATTTGGAGAGGATGCGGAGAAAAGGGAACCCTCTTACACTGTTGGTGGGAATGTGAACTGGTGCAGCCACTCTGGAAAACTGTGTGGAGGTTCCTCAAACAGTTAAAAATATACCTGCCCTACGACCCAGCAATTGCACTGCTGGGGATTTACCCCAAAGATACAGATGCAATGAAACGCCGGGACACCTGCACCCCGATGTTTATAGCAGCAATGGCCACGATAGCCAAACTGTGGAAGGAGCCTCGGTGTCCAACGAAAGATGAGTGGATAAAGAAGATGTGGTTTATGTATACAATGGAATATTACTCAGCTATTAGAAATGACAAATACCCACCATTTGCTTCAACGTGGATGGAACTGGAGGGTATTATGCTGAGTGAAGTAAGTCAGTCGGTGAAGGACAAACATTATATGTTCTCATTCATTTGGGGAATATAAATAATAGTGAAAGGGAATATAAGGGAAGGGAGAAGAAATGTGTGGGTAATATCAGAAAGGGAGACAGAACGTAAAGACTGCTAACTCTGGGAAACGAACTAGGAGTGGTGGAAGGGGAGAAGGGCGGGGGGTGGGAGTGAATGGGTGACGGGCACGGGGGGTTATTCTGTATGTTAGTAAATTGAACACCAATAAAAAATAAATTAAAAAAATAATTACCTACATAATACAAATTTAAAAAAAAAAGAAATTAAAAATAAATAAATAAAAGTTATTTAAAAATATGACTTTAAGATAGCAAAGGCTGTCTTAAAGCACAAAATGATCACACTAACACCCTTCCACTTAAAGCACAGTTATGTCCCCAACAAGATATTGTTCAGTTTCACGTGCTTTTGAACTTTAAAGACACACAGAATTGCACTTTTTGTATTTTCTTGCTTTTTTTAGCTCAACATTGTGACAAAAGCCACCACCAAGTTGATATGTATTATTATAGTTTATTCATTTTTGCTACTGCATAGTTTATTATATAAACATGAATTTTTTCATTTTCCTATTGATGGGCATTAAGGTGGCTTCCAATTTCTTACTATTAGAAACATCACTGTTATGGACTTTCTCGTAAAGTTCTTCTGGTATACATGTGCAAGATTTTTTCTTGGCCACAATTCCCAAATCTATTCCTGGGAGGATTCATTGGGTCCTTGGAACAACTTCAAATTGGTTAAATAATACCAGAAAATTTTCCAAAGTGTTTGTAACAATACATATACTGTCTCATACTGGATATCCATCCCTGGTGCTTTATATCCTTGTCAATGTCTGATATGAAATTAAGGTTAAATTTATGTTGGTATAGTGGACATAGAATGCTATATTATTGTGGTTTTGATTTTCTTCCTATTAGTGAACATCTTTTTAAATGTTCAAGTTACTCATTTTCCTCTTTTATGATATTTAAGTTGCTGTCTCTTGTCCACATTTCTATTGTTACTGCTGTCTTTTCCTTACTAACTTTTATATACGATAGATATTGTGTTTTGGTTGGTTATATGTACTGCACATACCTGTTCCCAGTTAGTGGAAGTTCCTTTTTCTTTATAATCTCTTCCAATGAAATCACATTCTTAATTTTAATATAATTGAATATACCAATATTTTGTATTATTTGCATTTTTGTGCTTGAAGAATCCTTTCCTATCTTAAAGTCATATTTTTTAATAACTTTTAAAGTTGGCCCTTTCACATGTAAATCCACAACCCATCAGGAATTGGTTTTTGTATACAGTGTGAGATAGAGATTCATCTTAAAAAATGTTTAACCATGGCATTTAGTGTGTAGTAAAATTTAATACATTATATTGTAAAGGCTTTGATATGTGAGTGTGTCATAATCATCTCCAAATCCTCCGCTGTCTTAGCACAAAACATCCCACCTAGTGGGTGTCTGGGCAGGTTAGGATATCATGGCTACTAGACACCAAATGCCCCTCGTCTTACACTGTGCTTCTGGCAACACTAGCAAGGAGCATGGTGGCCTCTTTCTTCATCTTGCCAGACACCTCCTTTCCCTCATCTCATCCTCTACGGATGTTCTCACAAGCTGCTTCCTGCTCCATTCTTCATAAGCACAGCCAAGGAATAAAACTCCTAGATATCAGGGAATATGAGAAAGGACCAGCCAGTTTGTTTTCTTTTGTCCTGTAATAGCCTAATAGTACACCCCCTGGGAGTGTTGTAGGAAGAGAGGGACAGGCCTCAGCAGTGTGAGAACTGATCCCAGCCTGCATTCAGATGATCCAGCATGGCTTACACATCAACAATCACAGAGAAGTATCTGCTGTGTGTTTTGGGCGCCAGTTTCCTTAACCACAGCCTGCCAGCAAATTAAAAATCCCACTGGATTCACTTTGCTTTTCAACCACCAGAGAGAGTTAAAATGGCACTAAATACAAGTATAAAGTTCTTTTCTGAATCATGCAAGCATGAAAGGGAAATATTTCAATTCACAGCCTAGATATATTCATGTGTGCTTTCAATTCTGAGCATATATATATTCAGTGTTTACTAGAATAAACATTTCTAGAATATACAGAGAAATACTGTGAAGCTCTGTGGGCAGCTGAGTAGTATAATGGAAAGAGCCTGGATTTGGGCAGATTTCAGCTTACTTCTTAGCTGGGTGACCTTGGCTTCCCCATCACAAAGTGGAGATCAAGACATACCTACCTTGCTTGCAGAGACATTCCCTACTCTTTAGAAGCGTATCCTTTATGATTATCTACATCTATCAATAACTCAGAAATGAGGCTGACTGCAATAAGAGCTATAATTATCATAACCATATATTTTAAAGATTTATTTTATGTATTTATTTGAGAGAGACAGCATGAGCTGGAGGCAGGTGGGGGGAGCAGAAGAATAGGATCTTAAGCAGACTCTGCCCTGAGCATGGAGCCCGATATGGGGCTCAATCTCATGACTCTGAAATCATAGACCTGAGCCAAAAAGGAAAATCAGACACTCAAAGACTGGGCCACCCAGGCACCCCTATCAACCATATTTTTAAAACAAAAATTGAAATGTGATCTGACCAAAAAAATAAGCCCAAGAGAGTACTAAGATCTAATATTAGAAATATTAGAAATCCCCATAGTTATAATAGAAGCACTGACCATTTGCCATAGGGAAGATCAATTGTGTCTTGGACAGAGTCCTTAGAGCAAATGATAGTTGAGTGAGGTTCTGATGAGCTTTCAACAGATAGATATGAGGAAAGACAGGAAGAAATCCAGATAGCACAGGGAGTATCACAGAACAGGACAGAGACATGTAAGACATGGCCTTTTCCCTACGTGCGTTTTTATCATATAGAAAAGATAATCGCCAGGACTCCTAAGAATCTCCTGGGATAGGAAAGAAGCCAGGAAATAAGATGGGGGTAAAATTAGTATGATACATCCATACTACCCCACGCCCACAGCCTGTTTCAGTGAAAGCAGCTCTACTCTTATGTATCATTTATTAACCTTTCTTAAGTAAAGTTTAATTTGTAAAAGACTTTCCACTATTTAGTGAATATTCTTAGGTAGTGTGCTTTGTCCCTGCATTGTTCTCTGTAGCTAATCCATGGCCCTTTTGGTTACCCTGTGATGATTTTTTATTTGGTTCCTTGTCCTACAATATTGTCTGAGTCCAACCTAGGACAGAGATCAACAGCACTGTGGGATGTCACTCAGGTCTGGGAATCTGTTTTAAGGAGAAATGGCCAACAAGGAGGTAAAGCAAGCACGACCAAGCCCTGAAGGCAGAGTTGCAGAGTTGTGCAATTCAGATCCTAGTTCAGACTCTTTTGTAGGGAAAAGGAAGCATGTCAATCAACTAAGAGTTGAGATAGTGACCTTGAACAGTAGATGTGGGATACCCGAAAAACACCACTGACGGGAAGCATGCAGAGTGCATTGTGGACCCCAGACCAAGTACTGAGTAGGCAGGCTCCATGGGGATAGATATGCTGCAGGCCCAAGCTCCTTGAGTTTCCGAAGGTAGATTAAAGGTGCCTTTCAAGGAAGAAAACAACTCTGATGCATTATATGGGAAACAACCTAGAAATGTTGTCATTCACGGTAAGAAGAGTGTTGGAATCAGTGAATTGCAGAGTTTTTACATTGTTGGTTGTTTGTATTCCCACTCACTTTGTGCTGGCCTTTTTAAATTGGCCACGTTGTTATCATTGGCACATCAATGTGTCTTGGCATGAAACGAATACATGTAGATTTTCCATTTAGCTCCCAGGGATCCAATAAAACTTGCATTGAGAAAAGGAAAACTAGAGAATAGAAATACACTGGAAATGACCAAGAGAACACGGCAACAGTTAAAACAACAGGGCCAGAGAGGCATGTCACAGCTATCTCTGCTAACAAAGATACTGCTTCTTTTTTTTTTTTTTTTTTTTTTTTTTTTAAGATACTGCTTCTTGATGCAGCAAGGCAACTTATTAAATAAAAGCTTAGGGAGGCTCATACTGACAGTTTTATACAGATCATAATCGATGGCATCAATGTTCTTCTAGTAGAGAGGCAAAAGCCCTATGTTTTTAGTGATGGATTATTGCATTCAAAACTTTGTTGCGAATACCTAAATTTAAAAAGGGACCAAATGGTTTTTAAAAGCTCCCTGGGTAATTCTGATGCATACATCTGGGTAAAACCCCCTTTTGAATAGGCCGCAATAGGCAATCGGGTATTAAATGGACCACTATGTAAAATATATGATATGAGGCCAAGAAAAAAATGTTAATCCTTTATAACCCAGTCATTTTCTAAATATGTCACTAAGAAAATGACAAAATGGTTAAAATAATTCCACTTTTATTTATATGATTAATTTAATTCTTTGGGAAAAAATACTTTTCATTTTCTAAAGACCTCTTAAACAGCTAATGGTTTAACTTCTAATAAAACCTTTGTCTGTAAATTACAATTAAAATATTTGAGTTAGTAATTGGCACTTCATGCCTTTCGTGATACTTCACAAGTGAAGTGGAGACATAAAGTGTAGGTATTGGTCGTACGCCCAAAATTCAGATAATTATTCACTGCATGGAACCTAAGAAATTATTTGTATTTGAAAATGAGAGACAAGTGAGACTGTAAAAACCTCCAAGCCTGCAAGATTTCAAGAATTATGTATAGGGCTATAGTAATCAAAATGATAGGAATGTTCGCACTGGGATGGCCAGATTGACCAAAGGACACTCTGGGAAGCCAAGAAATAGACTGACAGGTGTGAAGACCCAGCATGCGATTGAGGCAACATCACAAGTCAGAGGTGGAGCACAGACTCTCCATACTGGTGCTAAGGACAACTGGTCACCATACAGATGAAAAGAAATCTCTCTTCGTATCACACACAAAAATCAGCTCCAGGTGAATTAAAGACCGAGCATGAAAAGCAAACTATTAAAACTCTTAGAAGAAAATATAGAAAAATATTATTTATTTTATCTGAGTTGAGAGGGATTTTTTTTTTAACAAATCACTAAAAAGCCTAAGCCACCACAAAGGACTGCTGCTGATAAATGTAATTCCGTTAAAACTGTAAGCGTCTCTATTGCAGAACATCATGAACTGAGTGAAAAGACAAGCTTCACATTAAAAGAATGTATTTGCTGGGGATCCCTGGGTGGCTCAGTGGCTTAGTGCCGCCTTCGGCCCAGGGTGAGATCCTGGAGACCCGGGATCGAGTCCCATGTCCGCCTCCCTGCATGAGGCCTGCTTCTCCCTCTGCTTGTGTCTCTGCCTCTCTCTCTCTCTCTTTGTGCTAAGTTTATATGCATCATCCCGTATGATCTCGACAATCTTATGAGAGACACCATCATTATATCCATTTTCAGATGAGGAAACTGGGATTTACAGAGGTTAAATGACTTGTCTAAAATCTCTGAGTTAAAAAAAATAAATAAAATAAAATAAAATCTCTGAGTTAACAAGTGATGTTCATCATAAGATGAAAACCCAGGGCTCCCGATCCCACCAAAACCCGTGCTGTTGATCATATTGCTACCCTGCAGTGTCCTTCATGTCATGACAATATAAGTTATCTAATGCAAATAATCCCAACTTAAAAAATCAAATTGTTGTGTCAAAATAGAACATGGCATATTAGGTTCTAATAATAAACACATTTATGCACATTTTAGTCAATAACACACTTTTTTAGAAAAACTTGGCCATTAAGGACTTAAAGGAGAAATAAAAAGGGGTCACTTCTCAATTACCCAGAGTGAGAATGATGAGCAAAACTAATAGATAATCCCCATGTTTCATTCAGCTCCCTGTTTTTATTCTGCTGTTCCTCTCCATGCAGTATGATAATGTATGATTTCAGCCTGATTCACGGAATCAGTGATAGTGAGGCCGGCCACTACCTTGGGTGGCCTGCTAGCAGTGGCGGTTTCACAAAACTAGTCCTACTGATTTGTCCTTCCCTGCACTCTCCCAATGCAGAGTAGAGAAGTCAAAGTTTCTCTTTGGGAGAAAACAGTGTTTGTGAAGCATTAACCATCCCTTCTCCCCATCTCATCCCCCAGGAGGGAAAAAGGTATTAGAACTTTGCCCTTCCCCTCCCACAATATTGGGAATGTTTGACCCATCCTTGCCTTCTACCCCAAGGGAGGCTAATAATTATCTCTTATCTAGAAGGGGCTGAGCTAATGAATCAGTGGAGACCCCAATGAGCTGAGGAAGAGAGAGAGAGAAGAAAGAAAGCAAGAAGAGGGAGTACTAGGGCAGCCTGCACTCCTACCATTCCCCGTAGGTTGAGCGGACACTATAGAAGGTGATTTGGGGCTTAAACCACCTTTCTGGTGGGATAGTTTCTGGCCAAAGGAACCCCTGCTGAAAGAAGCTGTAGGTTACATTACCCATAATGGTGAAAGGGGTGCCAAATAGAAGGGGAATAGGCCAACCTCATCCGTATCTCCCAACATAGAGAGAAACTCCACATTGGGTCTTCCAAAGAAGTAACTCAGAGCATCGTTAGGAGAGAGGCATTTGGATATCCCCTGAATTTAAATTCCCTGAGGTCAGAAATCTTACCTTCCTTCATTCCCACAGTATCCCCCAGCACCTAAAATAGTCCCTGGCTCAAAGTGAACATGTGATTGAGAACTACCAGGTTAGCGACAAAAAGCACTAGAGAAGCTCTGAAGGCAGGGTAGTGAAGGTGACCAACATTCACTTGAGGGACTGAGAGGAGAAAGAGGGAGGTGTGGCAGGGTTTGGGAGAGCGAGAACAAGACTATTTCCCCCACGTAAAGTGGTTCAAGCCTTCGACCTAGCCTGCGTGGGAAGGGGAGCTTTTAATTGAAAATAAGATTACAGTGTTAACTGCACTATGCTTTTTTAATAGTTGAAAGTGTTGAAAGATAATGGAATTGGAATACTACCCAGAGGAAATGGGGTGGAGGGAGGTCAACAGAGCACAGCTGGTAGCAGTTATTGGGAAAATAAATCAATCACGCATTTATACCCCAGTGACTAGAAGCACTTCAATTAAACAAGTGACAGTCCTCGTATGATATCCTTGAAAAACAAAGGTGATTAAAAACCAAAGATTCTCCATCAGAAGAAGCCTGTGGAATTGTTTTTCTAGAAATGATGAGGAATTTGAAAGTTTCCATTCACACATTTATACTGTCTTTTTGGTGACAAGTGGCCCATATTTGTAAAATGGCTAGACAGCATCAAGCCAAAAACAACCAAGACTGTACAGAGAATTGTCTGTCTGGCGGGGCAGAGGGGAAGTGTCAGCCTTTAAAAGTCGTGACAAAATGGTGACATCGGCAGGCTTGAGAGGCCACACTAGAGATATCCAAAGATTTCTTGGAAGTATAAGAAGCTGAATGGAAAAGATGATGAGGGCCATTGTCCAAGGCAAGAACCAAGGACAGAAGACCAGAAAATACACTGACTGAAGGAAGTGGAAGGATCAGGGAAGCATCATTAAGGGGATCCAAGTGATTCTTGGATGTCCACCCACACCAAGTGTTAAAGGTACCTGCTAACTCAAATTAAAGGGTGCAGTCAGTGGTGTGGAACAGCACAAAGTAACTAACCATGCAAAGATTAACCTGATATCTTGGTAGCCATGGCACCCACTGTGCATTATTCATAATAATTGGCTGCCAGTGTTAAAAAAAAGTGTATGTGTATTAGAATTTATATGTATGAATTTATATATATTAGAATATATATATATATATCTCTTAGAATTTCACTTCCCAAAGTTAATTTGAATTTTTCTTTGTTGTCTCTAGTTTGTAGAGTATGTTTGCTCATTTGTTTATTTGAGAATTAAATAAGTTAATGCTCCTAACGTGCCTGGAAAATATCTGGCATAAAACTATGTTCAGTAAGTGCTAATTACTGTGAAGGGTCAACTTTTTCATCTGGGTGGTTGACGACTGCATAATAGGCTCCTGGATAATTGAAAGTTTAGCAAAGGCACAGAAATCTAAATGCATATGTGTAGCGGCCTAAGTGCAAATGTTCACAAAGAGAACTGAAGATAATTTGAGTCTAGTTAGGATACATGGTAGAGTAATGTCACTTTAGCTATATCTTTCAAAATAATCGGTTAGGAACCCACTAAATTGCAGCAAGGAGTACTCTGGTCTCTGAACGTGGAAGGTGTCTCATATACCAGAGTCCCAGCTAAAGTCGTCTCAGGACCTCACATCCAACTGCAAGTCTTTTCTACACCCAACATTCCGTGTATTTCTCTGGACACAGGAGTCATTTCTCAAGTCATGTAGTAAAGGAGTAGAGGGAACAAAATGTGAATCAAGATTTAAGTGGGAAAGTTTCCTTTTGAAAGTGGCTGATTTGCCATGGGATGTACGTGAAACTCTGAGAATCGCCACAGTTACATTAATCAGATGGTTATTAACCTAAACTGCAAAATGGGGAGAGTTCAAAAAGTGCATTTCGAAGCTACGATAAACCGGAGGCTTTTTATTCTAGTGATTTAAGAAAGCTTTACATTTTTATTTCCAATTAACCTATCAATAGTGATGTCACTTAAATACTCCTAAGGAATATTATCTCCTCATTATTGCCAGAAAACATGCTGCCCAATTTCATAGCTCAGCTGTTCTCATGCATGGATGGACAATCTGAATTAACTTGAACAGAAACAAGATTTTTAGACACTCGGCTACATTCCTAGTTGTAAAATTTAAGTAATTAAAAATGTGACTTTAAATAGTAAAAGAAAATAAAGTGGATAATGTTTATTTTGTGCATCAAAATGATAGTGATACAAGGCTATTCTAACTTTCTATGTATTCAGTGTTATAATACCAATAGAAAAATTATTGTAATCCACACATCCCTGCCAGAACAATTGAAGATTGTGGCAATGAATAAAGACCCTCTGGAGAGCTGTCTTAAAATTAAGCTATTAAGAAAGACTTTTTTTTTCATTATGACCAAACAAAGATAGCTGACCCTAGAGATGAGAGTTTTTCTGCCCTGTAGACATACTCCCGGTGCCTCTTAAAATTGGAGATACTCATTATTCTGTTTATTTGAAACTTTGACACTACAGAAATAACATGTATTCAAGGAGAAAGTTATTGAAGTGATCCAGGGAAGTTCAGACCCGCGAAGTCCTAACTAGATGTATTCACAATTGTAGGGACTCTCATTACAACTTTAACCAGACCTTCCTCCCCATTCTACTCATGCTTGAATGAACCTGGACCTCAGAGCTATTTGTGACACATGATTATGTGCTCATTCTTGAACAATATCCCAAAGGTTAATAATAAATCACAAACATCCTACATCTTCATGTAAAAGGAGCTTTTAATTCTGAACTAAGTAAAAACCTACTCTTGTGTCTTTCTCCCCTGCTCAACAATGCTAACACAATGTCAGAAAGAGTGAGGAGTTCTGGGTTTGGGCATTAGAGATCCGTGTCTCGTCTCCTCTTCATATAAGCTATGTGTCCTCTTGAAAATCCCTTTTCCTCCCTGAAGTACAAAGTCTTTATCTTACAGTAAGATAATAGAAACCAGAGATAAAAGATTAATAATAGAGGCTGCTTGCCCTCAATGTCCTCAGTATGTTTTAGTGGATGTATCATCAAGAACGGCTTCCTTTATTTACTTTACCTCCAAATCAATCAACCAACCATTCTCTCTCTCTCTCTCTATCTCTCTCTCTATCTCTATCTCTATCTCTATCTCTATCTCTCTCACACACACAGCATTGTGCTAGCTGCTACAAAGGATATTCTAGAAGTGTAAAACAAGATATTTACCCTCAAGCTATACACTGAAAAAGATCATTTTAAATCCCATATGAATGCATTTCCCAGCACTTCTCAGAAGACTCAGGAAACACAAAAATTAATGTCTGCTTTCATCCAGTGATGCCAACAAAGGTATGGTTACACCAAAAAGAAAAGAGATGCTCCTTTTGGCTGGGTCTTCTCCAGCTGGGAAGCATTACCATTTCTAAGCTTATTTCTCAGTGCAAGTTAGAAGATGGTATTGTTTTTACTTTCATACACTTCCTCACCTTCATATTGTAACAGGGACTTCTGTGAAGTCCTTCTCATGGAATTCAAGGTTAGCCTTCGCCAAAATGAAGTAGATAGCACTTATTCATTCATTTAAGAAGTGTTTATGGGGGCGCCTGGGTGGCTGCCTTCAGCTCAGGTCATGATCTCAGCTCAGGTCCTGGGATCAAGCCCCATCGGGCTTCCTGCTCCGTGGGGAGCCTGCTTCTCCCTCTGCAACCGCCCCCTACCCCTTACTCATGCTCTCTCTCTCTCTCTCTTTGGTTCTCTCTCTCTCAAATAAATAAATAAAAATATTTTTTTAAAAAAGGAAATGTTTACGAAACTTTTATCCTGTGTAGGCACCTTAGTTAACAATAGAAAAACAATCATGAGCAAAGCACAGACACCCTCAAAGCATTCTGACCTCAAAACCCTCTCTCTCTCAACTCCCACATACCCTCAATTCCCTCTAAAGACTCTATCTCTTCCAATAATCATTTTATATCTTACACAGTAATAATTTTTGTCCCCACTACCAGTAAGTTTTTATTATCTATCATTTTTAAGGCAATGTATTGGCTATTACTAGAAGGTACAAAGATACAATCCCTCTTTCCAGGAGCTTATAATTTGGTAAATACAGAAGTGAGAAATGGTAGTGGGCTCAATAAATACACAGACCACCAGAATGAAAGGCAGGGTTGCAGTAAGTGGTAAAGAGAGGTGTAGCTAAAGTACAGAAGACACTAAGAGAAAGGAGGGCAGCTTTCCCCTGGAGTGACCGGAGAAGGCTTCTGGGAGGATTTGAGAGGAATCTTGCAGAATGGGCATGATTACAAGAGGAGACTGAAGAGGTCAGGGGAACAGTAAGGATCACTAGCAGGGGTGAGTGTAAGAGCAAAAATGCAGGCATGAGAGAACCCAAAGAAGAATGGAGGAATGGGAAGCCAGCCAGATTAAACACAAGAGAATAGGCTGGAAGGATGAAGGGACAAGGTCCTGAACGGTCATGACACTGTGTCAAGGAGCTTGGATTCTGTTTAAGAAGAAAGGGGGTGATATGGGAAAGTGTTTGAAGGGGAGAGACCAAAACAGAGGTGAGCTTTAAAAGATGTTTGTGGCAACCATATAGACCAAAAGAAGAGGGAAAAGAGAGAAATGAGGGATGGGAAATGCAGGGAAGAGAAACAGCAAATGAGCAGCTGCTGCCGGCAACAGAGCAGAACTCGAGCTGAAGGGGCTGGAGGCCAACTAGATGCAAAGGCAACTCTGAAACCTTGAGCAGTTTTGAAAAGAATATTCAACTCAGTAACCTTTGTCTTTTTATGATGCTATCTGAAGAGACTATTTGCATAAAAGCAAAATATTTAAACAGGGGCGCCCGGGTGGCTCAGCCAGCTAAGCATCCAACTCTTGATTTCGGCTCAGGTCATGATCTCGGGGTCCTGGGATCAAGCCCTACATCAGGCTCCCCATCCCTCTACCTCTCCCTCAAATAAAATTTAAAAAGGAAAGGAAAGGAGGGGAGGAGAGAGGAGAGGAGAGGAGAGGAGAGAGAGGAAAAGAGATATTTCAACAAATAAAGGTTTCCAAAACTAGCTTCTCTACTATGGACCAGTTTACCACCACCCGACTTTTATGTCTTATTCTTGAATTATTTTGTAAAGCCCTTGTCTTAGTCTCTTCGGGCTGCCATAACGGAATATCACAGACTGAGCAGCTTATAAACAGCAGAAATTTAGTCCTCATCATGGTGGACGCTGCAAGTCCAAGATCAAGTCACCAGCAGATTTGGTGTCTGGTGAGAGCCTGCTTCCTAGCCCTGTGTCCTCACATGGCAGGAGGGGCGAGGGATCTCTCCAGGGTCTCTATCCTCATTACCTAATCACCTCCCAAAGTCCCCACCTCCTAATACCATCACCTTGGGGGTTAGGATCTCAACATATGAATTTTGAGGGGATATAAACATTCCGACCACAGCAGCCTTCATACATCATATTCATTCACTGTTTTAAAATCTGTTCTTTTGTTGTGCCTCTTCCCCGATCCATTGTCTTTCCTTCTTTCCCTGTTCTGTATCCTGGGGAACAGATCCCTGCCTGCATCACACAAACTCTCTTGCCTTCTAGATTCCTGTTGGACTTTGCTGATGAGAAAAATAGCAGAAGATCAGAGGGCAGGAAGAGAGAAAGTGTAATCATGTTCTAACAAATAACAACAAATTTAGTGGCTTAAACCAATGATTTATTATCTTAAAGTTCTGGAAGGTCAGAATTCTAAAGTGGTTTCAGTGGGTTGAAATCAAATGGTCTTACCAGCAAGGCCGGTTCCTTCTGTGGGTTCTAAGAGAGGATCCATTACCTTGCCTTTCCCAGCTACTGGAGCCATCTACATTCCTTGGCGTCTGGCCCCTTACTCTGTCTTCGGTACCAGCACCTCTGCTTCTATCCTTCCGTCTTCTGTCTCTCAGATTTTGACCCTTGTGATTACACTGGGGCCACCCCGACAATGCGGGATAGATGACCTTCCCATCTCAAGGTCCTTCACTTCCCATCTCAAGGTCTTATCTGCAAAACCCCTTTGCATGTAAAGTAACATATTCATAGACTCCAGAGACTAGATCTTGTGAAAGAGGGGACATTATTCTGTCTGCCACACAGAAATGTCTGTTGCTCCTGGCCCCCATGCTCTGGGCCTCACAGTGCCCGTCCCTCTACAATGACGGCTCCCATCAAGCAGCGGTTGATGTTCTCACAGTTCCAGTTCTCACTAGGCCCCTGAAACTTCCTTTCCTCTCCCAGGCTCTTCCAGAGAGAGAGGTGCTAAGAGTCTCTACCTTCAGAGCCTCAACAGCCCTCGTCGGTTCCAGAACCCTGCCCACACCACTGAAATAGTCTCATCACTAAATTATCTGCAGCCCCCCAGCTGACTGATAGACCCATCTGGAAATGCTTTTCCACACTCAAACTGACACCTCTGAAGGGTCAGCTGTGGAACTGGCTCGCACGCACAGAAAGTGAACGTAAATGCAATATGCAAGCAGGTTTTCTTCAGGAAGACCAGGAATAGTTACCTGAACCTCACACTCATCAAACAAAGCCTAATGTGTACACCTGGTTAGAAGTATGCAGAACAATAATCCCTCATTTTCCCTCAGTTACATTCAGGGAAGGGAAGGGATGGCCCACACAGAGTCCACAATAGAAAATTTCCTCTTTGATTTCCTTTCGGTTGTTTTTCAATCAAATGGGGAAACTGACTTCATGACCTAACATAAGTGATTTCTGGGCAAATGGGTGAGCTGCTAGCTGAACTGCCAATGATAGCTTTCTATTTCTGCTCAGGTGGGTAATTTCCAGATGTTTCCCCAGTCTCTTCTTCTTGCCTAAGCTGTCCAATGGGCACGTGAAAGTGAAAAGGTCATTTTTTTCCTTCATAGAAAATATTTAGCTTCAACCAGCTTGTCTTTAAAATCTTTTCTTTGCATTCACATCTGTCCCCACAATGGAAGTTATCCATCTGTCCTAGCTGAGGGTTTGGATTAGCTGTCCAGATTCTTTTTCTAAGAACTATCTATCTAAAATCATAGAATAAAAACAGAAAAATAGCATCAACATCCCATAGGAATTCCTAAAGTGCAAAACTAACAGATATTTTTTGAGTTTCCAACTTCTCAGTGATATTTTAAGAAAAACATTTGCCTCGTTTCCCCCATTAAATATCCCCAGTTGCCCAACTCCTTCTCTCCTAGTTTCATTATTAAAAGCTTACCGCTGTTTCATTTTTTTCTCTCCTCCACCATTACGAGGACAATAACAATTAAAACTATGAGAATTAATGATACAGGATTATATTTTATACTTTAGAGTTTGCAAGGCATTTACCTATACTTTGTTATTATTTGATCATGGTCACACCTGGTTGACATATATCATGAAACCAAATTTAAATTTTTTATAGGTCTTGTTTAAATTTGGTTTATACAATAAGGAGCAAAGAGTCAAAAAATAACAGCTCCTGAAAATTTTTTTCTTTCAATCATACATCCATCTATTGAACAAATGTGTATAATGCACCTGGCTGAGCCTCTGTCCTTAGAGAGTTTACAACATAGTGATAGTCAAAGCTCAACACTTTTAAAGAAACACCGAGGAAAGGCACCCAACCAAGACTGGCGGAATCCTGGATTGGCCATACCCGAGGCGGATCTGAAGGGATGAGGAAGATTCAGCTATTTGCAGAGAGGAGGGCCGATTCTAGACAAAGGGCACAGAAAGAGAACTACTTTAGACAGGTGGGAAGAGATGATCAGGGAGCATGCACAGAGCAGGAGAACGGAGTACTTGAAGAATGGAACCCAACACCCATGAAAAGCCCTAGAAAAGGAAGGAGATTTAGAAGGAAGTAATCTAATAAAATTCTCTGTGTGCGATTAGTATTGGTAATATTTGACAGGGAAAAAAGAAAAGTTTGCTGGGAAAGATACCAAATTGTAATTTAGACTTGACTTCCTCAACTTGGTAGTGCATCATCCTTAAATTTTATATATATTCCCATATTTTAAGTAGAGGATTTTAAAAACAAGAATGAGAAGTGGGAGGGCTTCTGAATGGAGAGCTCCCCCTCAATCTCCAACCAAAGGCAGCCCTCTGGTTTGAATGGCCACCCAAGAGAGCACCCCTCCCACCGGGCACTATGGCCAAGTCAAAGTCTGAGCATTGTCTGATCTGCAACTAAGTCTTTTCTGAAGGGGGAATATGAACTAGGTACATCACCCGCCTCAAGAGAGAACCCCTCAGAATTCTGCAGCAGCCCTTGGCATTTCCACCTGTTGCCCTCACCTTCGTGGCCCTTCTCAGCAGGTATGTGCTCAGGCATAGCCTTGATTAAGGACCCTTCTGAAAATCCAGAAAGGCCATTGCACACTTGCGTTTGGATGAAGTTTCTTCAGAGCTGTTGGAATGCTTTCCTTGTAAGTGGTCATTTTCTAGAGCAGAGTATAAGGAGGATTTCAGACAGTTTTTGACAGATGCATTAACTGAGGCAAGTGAAAGTCACAGAGTTTGGTGCTCTCAAACCTGTGCTTCGGTTTCCAACTGGGCTGGAAGCCTTCCCTCTGGAAACCCCTGCTGACCGGCTGTGCTTCCGTGCCTAGCTGAGGCGGTCCTGCCCAACAGTTTCTAACAAGAGCCAGGTCCTCTAACAGGCGCTCAGCTATCATCCATTTCAAGCCCCAGCCTAGTGGAAGAACCGGGAAGGTTAGCCAAAACACTCAGGGTAACCCCATAGAAAACATCTTAACCATAATGGCTATTAAATAGTAGCCAACAAAAGTTATTTGTGAAGACAGCCACTGCATATTAAAGGACACCATCAAGTTGAAAATCAGCCTGTCCCCTTTGCTCCAGGGACCTAGATGTCCTATGGTCAGAGTACCTGGTGATGATGCCCATGGTGGGCAGCAGTGAAGAGCCTGATTCAGATATTTTTTTTCCTGGCACTTTATGATTTCATTCACACTCAGCCTCCATCCTGTTTTCTTTCAATCCTTTAGCATTTGTTTCCCATTGCTTTATCTGTCTCCACCAATTTTTATAGGTCACCATTACTGAGACTTCCTTGGCCTCCTCTAAGTGCTATTGAAATTGCTATGATGTAGCTGGAAGGGCATAAGGCAGCGCGTCAAGAAAGCTTTAAGATCTGCTGAGATGCACTAAAGCTGAACTCACTGTGTCGTGAGAATACAGACAGCTACTCTAACCGAAAAGCAAACCTAAGCCATGCACTCAACTGTGATCCAGCCAGGGCCTACTTGTCAGGAACCGTGTGGATGACAAAAGGATGGTGGGTATGTTCCCTGCCCATGAGGGGTGTTGAGTTGGCGAGAGAAGCCAGCCTGTGTGTGAGAAATTTGATGGAGCTAACCTGTGACCTCAGATCATTAGCCACAATAACGGTCCACAGCTAAGTCTTCCATGAAATAAGGAAGAGCGATATCCATTGTTGGTTGGTATAAAATTCTAAAAGAGCTCCAATCCTCACTCCTAATTATAACCAGGGTTTTAGTTATGTATAATCATGCAAAATGGGTTCTTGTGGCGCAGGAGTAGTGTGAGGGCAGTTAAGTGATTACAATCCGTTAAGCATGTTTGTGAGATGTCGGAGCAAGACTTGAGCAGGAACGACCGTGATTCGGGGCTAAAATAAATCCAGGATTAATGAGTTCTTATAAAGATTTCATTGAACCAAACCAAATAGTTTCTCTACGACTTGGCTACAAAGGTGTGCACAGTATAGAGTTTATTTTTTTTCTTACAACTTGAACTATTAACCACTTAAGAAATACTGAAACGTTTACCTTTTCCTGCCTTGGTTTTTTAATAAGAAGAGGAAAAAGTTTGGCCTGCAGAGCTCCTGGCAAGTTCAAGGATTTGGTAATAGGTTTGTTAAAGAAAAAACTCTGCCACGAGTTTGAGCGGAAATGTGGGAGTAGAAATGCAGAACTTATTAAGCTGTGCCGAGAGAGGGCGGTCTTGTCTTTTTCCTTTTTTCTTTTCTTTTCTCTCTCTCTCTTTCTCTCTCTCTCTCTCTCTCTCTCTCTTTTTTCAGTTGAAGTATAGTTGACACCCAACATTACATTAGCTTCAGGAGTACAATACAGTGTTCAACAAGTCGATGCGTTATGCTGTGCTCACCACAAGCGTAGCTCCCTCTGTCACCACACACACTATTACAGTACCATTGACTCTCTTCCCTACGCTGCACCTTTCATCCCTGGGACTTACTCATTCCGTAATGGGAAGCCTGTACCTCCCACCCCCTTCACCCATTTTGCCCATCACCCCCCTGCCATTCCCTCAGCCAACCATCAGTTTGTGAGAGGAAGGTCTTATCTCATCCCTTGCCCCTAAGACATTGTTACAGCATTTTTAGTTGCCCAAAGGGAAACACAGATATAAGTACTTTTCCCATAGGAAAAAAAAATAATACCTAGAAGTTTATCTTAAGTCTTTTGGTTAGTTTCCTAAACTTGACATCTCCTTGACACACACAAATTAATGCATACACACTGGTGAACTGCGGGTCTCCCTCTCTCTCTCCCCACCTCCCTTTTTCTCTCTCCTCATACCCTTCCTCCTCCCATCTCTCTCTCTCTCAATTCTAACAGGAACTTGATATTTTAAAACTTCTCTAAGAACAAGTGAAGCAGTTGTTGGGTTTTTTTTTTTCTTCCCCTTAGGTAGGCTTCACACCCAGCATGAAGCCCAATGCAGGGCTTGAACTCAGGACCCTGAGATCAAGACTTGAGCTGATATCAAGAGTTGGACACTTAACCGACTGAGCCGTGCAGGTGCCCGGATAAGTAGAGACTTCTAAAGTTCCATTTTAGTAACATGGCTTAGTTGAAGATAGCCCTATAACAGAAAGCATAGAAAGAAAAGACTGCATCAGAATCACAACTGGTCTTTTTTCTCCATCCCTGAAAGGACCACAAATTTACCATTGGTTTTATCAAACTTATTCCTCTAATTGATTCACATGTGAGGGAAGAGAGTGGTGCTCTTCTATGGCCACATCCTGACAGCTGCAATGAACTCAGATGAGGTAGGAAGGTAACCAGAGAACTTCTTCTGCCCCTGACAAACTCTTCTCATTATACATCCAGATAGAAAGGATGGAAGCAAAAGGAATCACATCCAAAATTTGTTTAGGGAGTCCCAGTTAAGATGATTGTGCATACTACTAATAGTGGGGTGAAAATAAAAATTAAACCTTTTGTACAATTTCTGTCATTTCACAAAGAGGAACAGGGGTCTTGAGTTGTGCCTGCACTGAGTTTGTTACTAGTGACGGTAGGTCTGAATGAGCTGGCCCACTTTTGTCATCTGCCCAGAACACTTTGTAAGATTCAGAGTCTCTGACAGTGACAACAGTTCCATCTTATTACCCGACAAGCATCCTCCCACACATGCCAGATTTTTTTCTGAATTTGGTAAGATCTCGAACTATTCCCAATCTTCCATTGCTTACAATGAGGTAAGAAATCGACAGACCACATCCTCCAGTATCCTGTCATGGGGAGAGGACTTGGGAGAGACTGGAAGTCTTAGATGAAGGCTTAGGATCATCGCTCCAACCAGCATCAAAGGTGGTCTCTTCTCCTTCTGAGGAGACCCTGCAATGAAAGCTAAAAGTATGGACATCTGCCATGAAAAGAGGTCAGGCCATGCTCTTTGGTGCTCAATAAAAATAATAGCTCTCACTCTTCCCAGAGCCCTGTCCCTGAAACTCTTGTATAGGAGATATCAGAGCAGCCCCCATGTGGCCCTGGAACCCCTCTGCTTCTCAGCCGCCCCTGCAGTCTTCCACCCTACCACTTCTCTCTCCCATGCTAATGTTTCTTCCCTTGGTTCTAATGAGCTCTTAGTAGGGCAAAGGGAACATAAGAAATGCACAAGAGAATAAAAACATCAAATTTTCTAAGTTTTGCTATACTCAAGTATGTGGCCAGAATGCAGATGACATGTGACTATTTCTGTGACACCATGAGATTCCTTTGCCTTCCACATGACTCTTGCTGCAGTATCTGTCTCAAGACAGAGGTGTCCTCAGGCAATGGTGGCTGTCAAGGGTTGATTTGGGGGTCAAGACTGCTTATAACCGCTTCTCCCGTGATTCTCAAGATAAGCCATGTATGAACGCTTTCATTCATTCACAAATATGTACCACGCATCCCATACAAGATATATCGTTAAAAAGAACCCCTAGTCCCATAGGGCACCTGGGTGGCTCAGTTGATTAAGTGTCTGGTTCTTGGTTTCAACTCAGGCCAGGATCACAGGGTCATGGGATCAAGCCTCCTGTCAGGCTCCATGCTCCACAGACAGTCTGCTTAGGAATTTTCTCTCTCTCCTCATCTCTCTGACCCTCCCTGCTCAATCAATCAATCAATCAATCAATAAAATGAAATAAAAAGGACCCATTCCCTGCCCTCATTTGCCCCACCATTCCCTTCCTCACAACCTCCCAGTTTCTCACTTGGACAGAAAACATAACCTCACAACTTCAGTTCCCTTCTTCAGTCTCCCATTTTCTCTCCAACCCACTCTCCATACTAATGCCTCAGGGAAATTTCTAGCCACCTCTTTGCTTCCCTGGTCAGGTTACCAGCTGATTAAAATTTTCAGTGCCTTACTGTTGCCTTTAAAATAAAGCCTGGTGAGGGATCCCTGGGTGGCGCAGCGGTTTGGCGCCTGCCTTTGGCCCAGGGCGCGATCCTGGAGACCCGGGATCGAATCCCACGTCGGGCTCCCGGTGCATGGAGCCTGCTTCTCCCTCTGCCTATGTCTCTGCTCGCCTCTCTCTCTCTCTCTCTGTGACTATCATAAATTAAAAAAAAAGATTAAAAAAAATAAAATAAAGCCTGGTGGTCTCTGGGTGGCTCATTCAATTGAGCATCTGACTCGTGATTTCAGCTTGGGTCTTGATCTCAGGGTTGTGAGACCAAGCCCCATGTCAGGCTCCAAGCTCAGCATGGATTCTGTTTGATAGTCTCTCCCTCTCTCTCCATTCTTCCCCAATCATACTCCTCTCCCTCTCTTTTTCTCTGTCTCTCTCTCTCAAATAAATAAATAAAATATTCTTTAAAAAAAAATGAAGCCTGAACTCCTGAGTAGCAGAATAAACTGACAGTCCCCCAAATATACCATGGTCTCAAGTCTTGGGGTCTTTGCACATGCTGCTTTTTCTACCTAGAACGCTTTTCTTCCTTCTTCACCCAAGGAATTCTTACTGATACTTCAAAAATCAGTTGAGATGTTGCCATCTCCACAAAGCTCCCCCTGACCACCAGCATGCCCATTCTGAGTTAGATGACCCTCCTTTATTAGCACTTTGTTAATGTCTCTGTCATACCAAATATATATTGAATAATAATCATTTACCCACTTTCTCTCCAGTTAAACCAAGAATATTTTGTAGATAGAAGCTATACCACTTATCTCTATCTTTATCTTTTCTCTCTAGTAGACTGTCTAGCACATGACAGGTGCCCAGAAATCATTTGATGAATGAAGAAGCTCCAAATCTAGGAGAGAAGACAGAAAAGCATAAGCATAGCAAGGTGTGATAAATACCAGAGTGGGGTGCAGTGACAAATGAATACAGAGATTGGAAGCATCCTCTTGAGAAGACAGGTCTAGGAAGGAATTCCAGAGAGGAAGATGCTTGGATTGGCACTGAGGAAAATCAGGAGATCACCAGGCATACAGGGAAAGGGAAGGCAAAGAGAACAGTAGCATATGGAAAACCCTGGATGCTTCACTAGGCATGAAGCATTTGGGGAGATTCCTCTTAGAAGAATGACTCTAGTGACAATGAGAAGAAGATATTGATGGGAGGGTGAAAGGAGAATATTGGAAAACCAGATAAAGGCCTCAATTGCAACAGTTAGCAATGAGATACAAATGAGGGCCCAGAGACTGATGTAGAGACATTCAAGAAATGAACCCAGCATGACCCTCACTACTCTGGCTTGAGTGAGTAGTGATATCATTTACCAGATTTAGAAATTAAGAGGAAAAACTGCTTTGGAATCAAAATGGTAAGCCGAGTCTGCTAGTGTTGAGCTGGAGTTGTCCATTGGACATCCAGGTGAAGATGTGCAGTACTCACGTGGATGTGTGAGTATGAAGCTCAGAGAAGCTGAGCTAAGAATGAAGACTCTATTACAACCTCACTGGAACTTTTGTTTTACTTCTACAACTTAATACCGCGCCATGAGGTTTCAGTCATGGGTAAGAACTGGTCCCATCTCTGCCACTGGCTTGGATACAGTGGCCTCCAATAAGCTGCTCGACTTGAGGCTGTGCCTATTTTATGGGAAAGGAGGTAATTAAGGGGACCTGAAGAAAAATGTTGCAACATTGCCCCCTAAAGCAAATTAATTAATCCTGTTGTTCATGATTCTTCTGTGAAATATGGAAGTCATACCAGTGAGGGAAACTTCTTCCACTGCCCAAAAACTATACTTTCAGAGACAACTGTACACAAAGGGGAAGGGGAAGTCTTTACCTTCATTACACTGAAGTCCTTATCCATAGAAAATCCTCTTTAAATAAAGAGAAAAGGGTCGCCTGGATGTCTCAATCAGTTGAGCATCCAGTTTTTAGCTTTGGCTCAGGTCATGATCTCATGGGTCAGGGATCAAGCCCTGAGTCAGGCTCCTCGCTCAGTGCAGAGCCCACTTGGCACTCTTCCACTCCTCTCCCTCTGCCCCTCCCTTGCGTGCTTGCTCTCTCTCTCTCAAATAAATCATAGATAGATGATAGATGATGGATAGATAGATAGATAGATAGATAGATAGATAGATAGACAGATGATAGAGTTGTTACTCCCCTGCTACAACAAACATGTGTTTGTTCTTTCTCTCTTTAGGGGTAGGGAGTGGTCTTATTGTAGTGCCATCTTGTCATTGCGATCGCCAGTTTTTGTTCCTGTTCTTGCCCAGCATCTTGATAATGCTCCGCTACAGAGTTTATTTGCAATTCTGTCTGCATTATAGAGTTTAGGCTGAGATCTGCTTTAAGGGACCCAACTAAAATAGCATTTTTGCAAAGCAACTCATTGTGCTTTTCCTGGCTAATTTCTCTTAAGTGACTAGCCCTGAAATGAAACATATTTTAATTCAAAGTTTCCTGACAGTAATGGTACTGTGGGAGTTATATGATGTGTTTGTGGTTGAACCCCTTTTATTCCAGGTATCTATTCACAAAGGCTAAATGGGAATTGCTTATGGAGTCCAGGCATTTCTAACAATTCGAGAGGGATTGGTATTTAACCAAACAGTTATGGCAATCAGCTGTGAGCATGGCAAAGATTTAGCAAGGGCCTTAGTCATGTGTGGAGAATGGAAGATCTCATTTTTAATTCAAAGGACTGTGATAGAAAACTCATCATCAAACTTGAATATCAAGCAGCCATATTTACAAAGAAGGCAATATTACAATAGCACCCAGGGAAATTTAAATGATGCATGATAAAAATTCTCAGAGAAGCCCAAAACCAATCATCCCATCCAGCATGCCAAATTAAATGCTGCACTAAGCCCAATGCTGGCACTGTGCTCAATGAAAGGGCCCTAAAATATTTACTTCTTGCTTCAAAGCAGAGATACCAGGTTTATTCGGAATTGTGGTATCACACATATTTCCTAATTTTAAAAAGAAAAATGCTTCAAGTTTAATGCCTCTGCCACACTGACAAAAAAGAAGTAACATATCACCCTAACTTTATGATCTGACATTTTACTTTCTATAAAGGTAAATCAAGTTTGGTGGTCAGATTCAGGACGCAGATGGGAATTAGCTGCTTCTAAGAAGCAGGAGGCTGTAACCAAATTGTTCAGATGTGCTCTGAAAACTGGTAATCTAAAGGATGCTTTTCTAATCTATTGGAAACGCAGTGTGAGTAGAACCATCTTTGGCTGAGTTAATGTTTTCTTAATTAACAGGTAGGAGATCAAATCATTGAGATCAATGGGGAGAGCACAAGGGACATGACCCACGCCAGAGCAATAGAACTCATCAAGTCAGGAGGAAGAAGGGTCCGTCTCCTGCTGAAGCGCGGGACGGGGCAAGTCCCGGAGTATGGTACGTTTCATGTTTTCATTCACCTTTTTTTTTTGTTTGTTTCTTCTGTGTACTGTAAATGCCTCTGCTTATTTGTAAAACTATATCAGTTCTCCAATCCTACCTATATATATTTAGCTATCAATAGATATATATACGCATATGTACATTGAAGCACAAGATTTCTGTATGTGAGCTCTTTCTTTGGCTCCCTTGGTTAAGTGATGTTTAAAATAGCAAATAGAGGACTTTTCAGGGCATCTCTGAGTGTGCAGGGAGATCCAGCCACCACTTATACATTAGAACTTTTGCAATTTGACTAATAGTCCTCTGCTCATTTGAGTCCACAGTAATTTGTCAATTTTTGCCTAAAATCGCTCATGTATCACACTGCCCTGGAGGGTGTGTGACTAGGGCCAGGTGACAAGCAACAGTCTTCAGGTTGGAAGATGAAAATGTAAACTTCAGTTCACGCAGTGGTTGCATTTTCTTGACACTTCGGGATAGTCCAAAACTTCACTCTGACGTTGGGCTTCTCTGTGCTTTTTAGGAAGACAAAGACGTTCATTAGATTTGCCTTCAGAGGTCTTTAACAGTGTTTTTTCTCAGGAACCCATTTAAGGCACCACTGACAGCTTTAATAAGAAACTGCTGGGTGGTCATTACCTGAGAAGCCTCAGCCCCTGAGCTGGGCTGTAATTAATCTCAAGGAGCGTCACCAAGACAGGTATCAGCGAAGAGCCAGACTGGTGATATGTGTCCACATGAGGGCAATGGGACCTAACTGTGGTCCTGAATAATTAGCTCAAATTGCTGATAGAGATAAATGGACTCTTACTTTCATCCCTCCATCCTCTACCCCCCAATCTCCCTCACACACACACACACACACAAATTCTAAATAGCACTTTCTCTCTCAAATTCTACTTATCTTAATTAAGAGTAGCTTGCCTAAATTGACATTTAGGCAACTTCCTTAAGTTGGCAGGTCAGATTAGTCCTGAGTTCATTTGCAATATCTGAATTCAAATGCCCTTAAGAACTTTGTTTTTAGAATCTTGAAACCCCAAAAAGATTGGCAAGTACTCAATTAAGGAAAGCATTGAAAAGCTTCTGAAGGGCTGGCTCTAAACCCCAGGAAAGATTTCATCCCAGGTTCCCATCCTTAATGCCTGGAACTAATAAAATATTTTTGAATATTAATATTAGCAATAAGCACAGGCCTGATTCTGTTCAATGGCACCAGCGCTAAAAAAAAAAAAAAAAAAAAAAAAAAAAATGGCACCAGTGCTAATCCCTTTGTAAAGAACTAACTTTTTGTACCCCAGAAAAATAAGTGATTTGGTAAGATCAAGCTGTCCTATGAGTTTGTCACTTCTAAAAAATACCTTAGTTTAATGGTATGCTTCATTCTATGACAAGACCTGTTATGTGAGCTAAGGAATTTCCATAGTTAATATTATTCTTATGTCCTAACAAAGTAATCTTTAAAAAGTTAATCTGAACAACACGGCTACCCAGAGCTGTCTTTTCTGTTATAGAATCCCTATTTAGTCTGAATTTTCAGCAGCTTGTCTACAGTGAGCACTTAGAACAGTACTACTGACCAAGCCCCAGCATCACTCAAACTGTCATGCCTACATATGATGCTGCCTCAAAGCATCTTTAAGAAAAAATAAAAACATGTTTTTGAACAAGACAAAAATTCAAGATCATGTCAACATGATCCCATTACTTCTTAACATCACTCCAAAACACCTGGTTAAGGTTGAATTCTAAAATTAACAGAGTTTTGGACACAATTTTGAGGGACCAAGGGTCAATATGGTTAACTCCAGCTGTATTACAGAATTTTTTCTACATCTCTTCTTCTAAAATGTGACATGAAATCATACTTGCCAATGCTTAGAGTTTGTCAGCTACTGTTGGTGTTAGATTGACATAGATTCTGACTATAAATTAACTTTAGAGATTATGTCACAAAATATCCAATTTAATAGAGCAGAGCAATCTCCTTTAGAGAAGTAAGAGAATAATCAAAAACTGAGTAAACATTAACATCTAAGCTGAAAGATGCCTGGTTTTGCATAAGCAACCAAGAAGGTTAGGGATCAGACTTAACCTTTGAGGTCTACTAGAATCTCATAGTAACTAATGTGGTCCTCAAGACTACCCATATTCAGAGATCTACTAGAAAGACTCCTGGGGCTCCCAGCTAAGATTTATTAGAGTGATGTAGTAAGGATACACAGTGCAATTGTAAGGGGAAAAAACAGACAAAGCCTGAAGGAACCAGGTGTGGCCTTCCTTATTCTCTCTCTCTGTCTCATGAGGGGCCATCCAGAGAGCACTCTTCCCCCAGCAACAAAAAAGCAATAATAAATGTGTGATACTGTTGCCCATGGAAGTTCATTAGAGATTAGCACCCAAGATTTATACTGGGTGCTGCTCATGTAGGCACTCTTTATCTAGCACATACCAAAATTCTAGACTCCTATAAGAAAAGCAGGTGCTCAGCATAAACTGTTGTGGGCACAGTTGTACATGACATACCCTTACCACTCAGGGAAGGGTCTATATTAGTGTAGGAGACAATTTGCCTGTCACAGTGCCAGAGACCAGCCAACGGCCCAACTCGCAAGCAGGTCTTTCTAAGTTAGCAGTCTCAAGGCTGCCGTGCAAACTCTTTCCTGTGCCAGGAGCAAGCTAAAGAAGCAGCCATAGTCATGGGTTTTACAAATCACTCCAGCATGAAAGGAGTATCCACCGCTAAGAAACATCATAATTCCTCCAGCATCAGTTTAATAGACAATACCATGAAGCAGAATTTTTGTCCAAGATAAGAGTGTATTTTAATGAAGTTGGCAAGGAAGGGGGGGGGTGAGATAACAAAACCAAATAACAGAAGCAAGAACAGCGAAAGAAAATGCTTGAGGCAACCAGTAGATATAACCAAGAATATAATCCACTTTGTCCAAATGTACCCTCCTCACAGGAACACTGAATTTTCCGTCAACTCTGAGTTTAATCCTGTGTTCTTTTTCCTTTGTTTGCCTTTTAATATCCTACATATCGCAAAAATCCATCCTTAAAAGATGATTAAGATTCATGATCAGAATCTATGGGAGGCGTAACCTGCTAGGGAGCTGTGTAGATCCAACCTAGCCTGGGAGAGTGAGCTTTGAAGAGTAGGAGATTGCCAGCCACCAGCCTGTAGCAGGGTTGTAAGTGATACCCACCAGCCCTCCCTCTGCCACCTGCAGAATTCAGAATTCACAAGAGCTCTGAAGCAAGACCCTTATCTGGACATTTGGCCACGTCGACGAAAAGCTGATCTCAGTCAAGAGAAATACAAAACTCTTGCTCTGAGTTCCTAAGGTGATCTGTGACAGAGAGATAAGCACAGGTACAATTGAGAGGAAAAAAATACCCAGGGTAATCCGTCAGATTGTTGACTAAACAAAATCAGTGTGAATCCAAGTGAGCTGAGGAAAGGAATAAATATGCTGCAAATATGCCATCCATAATTACCGCAAGACTAATCGGCAGACGACACCCCAGCCAAGTCAGAGGCGTCAATCAGCAAATGCAGCCACGTAAGTAGGGGCGGCACACAGGCTGCCTAGCAGCTGCAGGGGGAGTCAGCAAGTGATAAGGGCTTTGAAGAAGTTGCTTTTATAGCTAAGTCCTTGAAGGAGATGGATACTTCAACTCTACTCCAGTCCTCAGGATAAGAATTTGTTGATTATAAACTCCGCGGGAAGCGAGCACTCCCCCTCCCCTGACTTGCATCTCAACAACTGGCAGGAATAAGGAAATTTCACTCCACCATACTGAGAAAAGCATCCAAAGATGATGCATCAAAAATAGCGCCCTCCTTAACACTGGCTGTTGACGTTTGAATTAGATCTTAAGAAGTTAAGAAAGAAGAAAGCATGCGCGTGGTTCTAGAGCTGCCCAGGAATATATTACACAAATTAGCTCCCTGCCCTCAAATGCTGGTGTCCTTCATTAGCATTCAAGGAATGCACGGGAACCACAGAGCCAGGGCCAGGGTGAACAGAGGTGCCACTGGATGAAACCAAAATCAAATGGTTCAGACCAACTTGGGCCTTTCCCCCTGGTAATATTTGCTGTTCAAATATGATCAAAATAAAGCAAAACAGAAATATGTCTTCTAGTCTTAGTGGCCCAGCCTGCTTCTTCCCTCCTAAGGCAACAGAACAGGTCTTTAGTGGTGAAGGGAGTCCAGTTGCAAATGGAGACTCAGTAGTCTCAGGAGGCCATGCAGGGTTACAAGGATGAAGTGGAGTTCTCCTAGGATATGCGGCCCCGCAACAATGAACACCAGATGCCCACACAAAAGGAAAGAAAGAGTTAATCTGTGAGTCCGATTTCTGCCTACCTTTCCATTTTCAAAGTTAGCTGTGTCTTTTTTTTTTTTAAGATTTTATTTATTCATTCATGAGAGAGACAGAGAGAGGCAGGCTTCTCACAGGGAGCCCAATGTGGGACTTGATCCCCAAACTGGGATCAACCGCTGAGCCACCCAGGCGTCCCTAGCTGTGTCTTTAATGGGTTTTGACTTGACTACGGGTCTTTGGTAAATAGAATTGTTTTCATTTTATAAATATAATAAAACTGCATTAAGTAAGTAGAGAAAAGATATGAGTCAGGCCGTGTAGCTAAGGAAACGAATGGGCCAAATAGTTGTTTAGTTAAAGACTGTCTTTATCAGGAATACCCATGACGTAAAGGATCATATCAGAGCACCAGATTGAGCAGCACTGGTCTCTACTTATAGGGCAATAGGCAATAGGCGACGTTTATTTTTTTATTCTTCTTCAGGAACATACATTGACCATTTGCAACGCCGCGTATGGAGCTGAAGAGTATGATGTTAATTGAGATAAGTCAGTCCAAGAAAGACAAATACCATATGATTTCACTCATATGTGGAATTTAAGACACAAACAGGCAAAAGCGACAGACAAACCAAGAAATAGAGTCTTGACTACAGAGGAAAAAAGTGATGGTCACCTAGAGGGGAGGTGGTGGGGGGTAGGGGTGCGGGGGAAATAGGTGATGGGGATTATGGAGCGCACTTGTGATGAGCATTGGGTGATTAAAATAAAAGCTTAAAGAAGAATATACATTGGCAAGTAAACATTTCAAGCATACTCTTATAATCTTGTTTATAGTTAGCTCAGGGAGGGCTTTCTTCCCTCTGATCACAAAAGTTAAACTATAGACAGTATACCCCTATTCAACATTCCACGTGAGACAAATCTTGTCATTGCTATCATTAATTAATGTCATTACGATTCCCTTACCCCAGTCAGGGTTTTCTGAGCACCTACCGTTTGTGCAAGGCGCCTTGCAGGCACTGAATGCAAGATCTAGCTCGCCCTGGCCCCGAGGGAGGACACAGGTGACCACTGATGCTGTCAGACTTCCAGGATCTGCTCTCATGAAAAACCTGAAGCTGGTTTTATTACTGATTTGTAGAATTTAATAAGTGCTTCTGGAGTATTAAGGATCCTTGAAAAGCATTTGGCTTCTTTGGTTTGTTCAGCATTTCCTTTGTAGTATTTACACCAATGCTTTGTACACTTTCTGGAGAAAGGACTCGCTGAGTATAGGTAAATTTCGGCTCAGCCCCTGTCTGAGTTCTTCGAAGCTGGTAAACCAAAACTTCATCTGGCAAATTTGCTAATCATCACTGTTCCCCTCCTGTGGCTGTCAGCCCCAGGGAGCCTGGAGCACTGGCACCTCACACCCTGGGGCGTTCATGGGTGCTGCTATGCCCCCACGATAAAAGACAAGGAGAGAGTCTCCAGTGCCTTCGTTTCTTCCTCAGACCGTGTTTTTGGGGAGCTTTAACTGGTTCCATAGCCTTTGCACTAATTCACCTGCATTTTTAATAGGGCAAAAGGCAGCTTGCTTCAATAATAAATTCTGAAATTTAATTTCAGCCTCTGACATTCATGGTTGAGTGTCTCTTCCTTTTCCATGAGAGGTTCCACAAATCACTCCTGTACACCTCCACTGAGTCAGACCCAGGGAAGAGGGCAGGCTGTCAGGCACCCGGCTGCATCATACAGAGGACCCAGTTCTTCCTGCCTAAAACGGCTCAAGACTGCTCTCTGCAGCATGTAGGTGAGCCTCGGAAATGCTCTGGGAAGCTCCCAATAAGTCCCATTTCGTGGAGTCAGAGGTAGAAGCTCCCTTAAAGAATACACAATTCTGTCGTTCCTTTCCCCGTTGCTCAAGACCTCATTTATTATTTTGAGTGTTTTTAGGATAAGGATGAAATTTCGTATCTGCACATTGTTTTATTGGGAACCATGGACTATAACGAATATATTTTTTTTTTCTTTTTGGACTCCCTTACTTGATTTCCAACATGCAGTTTTCTCTTTAGGGATATATTAAATGACACCCTTCCCCACATCCTCACTTGTCGTACATTTAAGACTCTTATAAAACATAGTAGACCACATAATAACCGAGGAATCTTCCAAGAACAACCAAGGTAGCCTTTGAGGTGTGACCTCCCTCGATTCCCAAATACTTAAGTTGTTGGCCATGTGCATCTTGGAAAACCTAAATATCCCAGTGTCTCCAGCAACCCATCCTGGAGAGTCCCAGTATAAGCTTTGATAGAACATTCCCTTCCTTCCCCCAGTGTGAACCTGGGCTCTCCCACGGTGGGGAGTTTCCACAGATGTTTAGGGAGAAAGCAGCTTTCTCAGAGGAAACCCCGGAGAACACTGTAGCAGTGAAATGGACTTCAAGGAAGTCACATATTGAAGAGAATGCCTTTCACGGGGGTGGGGGGGGTGGGAGGGGGGAAGAGGGAAATCAAGGATCAGAGTTAGAGCCAGAAAAGCCGGCAGCATGGCTTAAAAGTTGCGTGTGTAAGCGCACACCCACACACAATTGGGTGGATTTGGCCCAGGACTCTATTTTTAGGGTGCCATCTCAAGAAATGCCATGCCCCCAGATTGTGGGGCGCCCCTCCCCTCGCTTTGCCGGACAGGCCGGCCCACCGGAGTTTGCACTCCTAGTTGGCCCCCACCCCTGGCCTGCCCCACCCCCTGCACCCCCGTCTCTGCCCCTGCACCCCCTCCTCTGCTCTCCATTCTGAGACTCGCAAGCCTCACCACTTAAAGAAGAGAGACTAGCTCTTCCTCCCATTGTCCTCCCACTTTCCATCTCCGGCCTTTTCTGACCATCTGAGCTAAGCCCCCACCCTCCTCACTGAGACAGTCTGACCCTGTGGTTCAAGTGTTGATTCAGGGTAAGCTTCAGACCCGTCAGCTGCACCCGTTGGGAAGCTGGGCCAAAAGCCAAAGCTACTTCCCCGTCGCTGTCTGATTTTCTCTTGTCTCCCCTAGAGCTGACACAGAAAAGGTTCTGATCCCTGTAAAGGAGGTCAGCAAAACTCAAAGCGGAATCCAGTTCCTTAAGACAAATTCTTGGGTAGGTCCAGCCAACTGCCATCACCAGCAACCGTAGAGTCTCCTAGTAAATCACAAGCTTTCTTCTTTTAAAAGATCCCTTTGTGGAACATCCTAGTGGAAGCGATAGTTCCTGGAGGCAGATTTTTTTTTGTTATAAGAGAAATGTGCCTACAGCCTCGCTCAATGATAGGACTGCTGCACGTCCTGTTCTGATAAAGGCTTCTAATATTTCCTTTTAACCGAATTCCCTCAATCGGGAAAGATGAAATTATGTAACACCTTACTCCACACTCGAATTCTGTGCTCTAGTTATAGCAAAATCTCTAAACTTTGAGAATCACACGCATCTCTCACTGTGCTATTTGGGTTCATTATTTTGTTTGGTTGGTTGGTTTGGGGTTTTTTAATAGAATGACAAACGCACACTTTGTTCTGACTAGAGAGCTGTTAACTCCACTGTGGCTCAGACATCTGCTTACAGAATGACTTGCTTTCACGCTTCTGTACAAAGGTCTGGTTTGCTCAGCACGCGCTAGCACGCAGGGGCTCTGGCCTCAGCGGGCCCTGGGTGTTAGGGCTGAACATGTACGCACGTACACATGTTGGTGCACCGAATATGCCAGTGTGCAACTCTCCGTTTTTCCTCTTTCACTGCAGTTTCTACGCCAGCCTCCCCAGCAATTTATTTCCACCACATTCTGGGCCCTTTTATTTGAACTCTTGTCCGTGAGGTTTCCTTGCACATGTATCTTTCAAGCCCAGTAAAGGTCACGTTTAAAACCAGATGCAAGCCTTCTCTGTGTGACACTAAAACAGCATGATTCTTTTCGCACAAAATTACTTGCATCTTGGCAGGGCTAAGTGGTAAACTCAATTAATAAGTCCTGAAATGTAATTTCCATTTCTAGCCGTCATATAGTTAAGCTTCAGTTTTCCGACCAGGGAGAGGTCCTGCTTTCCATTTAACCTCCAGGTGTCGGTGCTCAGGGTCCCATTCCCTTCCCCTGAGACACACACTGTGCCATGAAACACACTGCGGGGGACACAGTCGGAAATCCGGGCGGGGTGCTGTTCCCTTCTGGGTGCTGAAGCCGGGCACCACACTGCGTGGGGGGCGCATCGGGCATTTATGTGGGGAACCTCAGCAGTCTACACCCGCAAGGAGCGCATCAGGCTCCAAGTTGGCTGAGCCGCACGGGTTCGGTTGTTCTGATCACATCAGTTGTTCCAGATGTGCGGAGCCCAGGGAAGGGAGTGGGGTCGGCAGTGGGTGGTGCTGCATCCCCTGGGGCCTGGCTCTCGGAGATGATTGATTCGGGCCTCGCAGCCTTCCTAGGACCCATCATGTGCAGAGAAAGAACTTAGTCCAAGAGCTGAGACAGACACAAGACAGGAAGGCAGCACCACATTTCTTCTTCCTGCTTTATTTTTTTTTCCAGAAAACAGTTACACTCAGCAAATCAACAGTGCACTTTGACTACCAATAAGCAAATTGTCAGAGGTGAGGGAACCCAGAAGAATGTACGAGATTTTAAGCGAAAACAGAGACGTAGGACATGGACACACTGTGTCTTTTTTGTAATTTTTCAAAATAAGGAGATGATTACTGTGAATGATTCTCAAATGACCACCGGTATCACTAAAACATCCCCCATGGTTAGGGGGAAATTCTACAAAAACTCTGATACGACCATTTCAAAAAAATTTTTTAACATCGGTGCCTCCCTTAAAAGCACCTCAGGATGCCCTCAATATTTTGAGAAAATTAAAAATGGACTTTTGGAATACACATGGAGCTCAGTCTTTCACTAATTTCACTTGCATGCTCGACAGGGGTAGCTCTACTTAAAGTCTTTATTCTTACTGCCTAGATAATTTGTATTCAGCTGCTCTAAACATACTAAGCAATCTTGACTCTAACCGTAATAATATATCTTTGTCACTGGTGCTGTTAATTCTAATGATTGGTCCTAGGCTGTTCCTCCCCTTCCTTTAGGAATGGTACCTTCCAGTCTCTCCATGTGCATGAAAAGTGACAAGCATGGGTCCCCATATTTCTACTTATTGGGCCACCCTAAAGACACGGTTTGTAAAATCTGCATGAATATTATCTTTCTCTAATGAGCTTTGGTTTTGCATTGTTTGTAACTGATGTATAATGCTTTCTCTTTGATAGTAGCTTGTCTAATTACTGCTAGGGCTCTGGAAAATATCTAGCTGAGACCTTAAAAGTGATAAAGATAGGATTTGTGGGTTCATGAAAACTTGGGATGCATCCACTTCTGGGAGTCCAGCCCAAAACAGCCCCAGCAAGAAGGAGCTATAGGGAGGGTCCAGCAGAGGCAGCACCAGCCAGCCACGTTCTGCTCCACACACTTCCAAGAATCTTCCCTGGGCTCCGGTACAAGTAGTTAAATTGATTTCCTCTCAGCCTGAGTTAGGATAGCTCCAACCCAAGGCACCCCTTGGGCACTTGACAGACAACCACGGTCGCCCAACATTCTAGCCTTAGGATCCCTAAAGTCCTCCTGGCATCATGATATTTCCCCTGCCTGCCCTGTGTCAGCTTTCCACTAAGCACTGGAGCTTCTCACCTTCCTTCCTCCATTCTCAGTGATGCACCAAGTTTAAGGAGGGGGAAAAAACACCAACTGTGACTTTTTCAAAAAGAGGCATAACTTCAATCTGAACAATATTTCCTGCCATTTGAAAAAGAATACTCTCAAGCATTGGCTGTATTTTAGCCTAGCACTTGGAAAAAAGTCTTACAGGGAAAAAAATAATAATCCTATACATAAATAAAGCAGAATATAGATGATAGCCTTGCAAATATGGTTCAAGCAACTTTTCACCCCTCAAACACATCCCTAGAGTGGCCCCCGTTCCCACTATCAAATCCACTGCAGGATCCACAATTTAATAGGTAGAACTGGGATTTTAAAATGTCAGTTTGACTTTTCAGCAGAAACTGATAGCCATGCTCAGTCCCCATGGGTAGGCATAGAAGCATGAGTCACATTGATATGTTTCTCAATTCAGGTTTGATGTGACCCCATTCATACTGTCACAGCCATGGCTAAGCATCACTCTACCCATCTCTCTGAATCTTTCCTGAAACATATTTTTCCAACTATTATGAGCCTGCTGATCGCCATCAAGATTGGTTTAAATTCAACATGAAGGATAATATTATTCACTAAGCGAATTGTTTGATTGGCCTACTGTTAACTCCTTACTAAATACTTTTATACTGATATAAGTATCACACACACACACACACACACACACACACAAATTGCAATTGTTCCTTGAGGATGTCAAAAAAAAAAAAAAAACAAGTCTTAAACGTATCATCTCTCTGAAGTGTTTGTACTCAAGGATGTTATTGATCAGGGGGAAGCCTGAATCAGAGCAAAAAGGAGAAAACTCCAATTTACTGGAAAAGGCATAAAGCCATGGAATAATTATCAGGGAAATCCAGTCCATTGACCATGGCTTACAGAGGTATAGATTTGTGTTCCTGACAAAAGAAAGGTATATGCTTGCCATTGAATTTACTTTAACTCATCTATAATCCATGGAACTGAGTCAACCAGTTCACCAGAGTCACAAGAGGGCCCTTTGTGGTTTCCATCCAGTCCCACCAACATCTATCAGACACCTTCTGCAATGCTGGAGAATAAAGGTTAATAGGAGAGTCTCTGCCCATGTGCATTCATAAGCAAGTAGGAATGACAGGGAGAAAACCAGGCAATGGGGCAAATATGCCAAGTATTGGCAGACGAGCGATAAGAACCCAAGGGAGATGATATCCTAAATCTGCTCAGCAGAGTTGTAGAAGATTCTATACTAGACAAGAGGTGACATGCTAGCTGGGCCTTGAGGGACAAGTATGATTTCACCAGTGTGGGCAGGAGGTAAGGCCATTCTGGGCAGAGGAAACAGTTGGAGCACAGCCAGGGCGTGTATTCAGAATGGCCATCACATACACTGGGACAGGAAAGGCACCAAAGGAAAGAACATGAAGGTGAACTCAGTAAGAAAGGGCCTTGTACGCCAAGCAAAAGAATTTGGATTTTATAGAACCAAGATGTCACTTAAAAATTGTTTGAGTGAATGGTGAAAATATCCACATTTGGAAATTTTCTTCAATTCTGTTTATGTGGATTTTAGAAGAAACTGGGGGCAGTTAAAATGTTATTAAAAACGTTGAGGCAAATGATGAGAGGACCAGACTTGGGGGAGCGATGGTGGAAATAGCACATTGGGAATAGATTCTGGAGATATTCTAACCATTCCATTGACAGAAGTCACCAAACTGGTGAATAATGAGTATGAAGGAAGAGATCCTGGAGGAGGTTTGTGGCCCAGTGCTTGTTAGAAGATGACACCTACAGGTGAAGGAAGAAGTTTAGAAAAACAAAGATAATGTGGTTAGTTTTGGACTTGTTGAATTCCAAATGCCCAAAGGACTCTTACTAACAGGGCAGTTGGATAAGGCACTCAGGGCAGGAGCCAGAGCATTTGGGGAGTCCCTGCAAGGACAGCGAGGGACAGGCTCTCACAGAGACCCTCTATGGACAGAGAGGAGAGTCCTTGAGACATGGTCACATCCATGTGGCAAGTAAGAGAAGTCGGTGAAGGAGATAAGAAAGGACAATCTGAGAAGTAGGAAAATAACCGAAGAGAAGAATGATGGGAGCCGGAGAGAGGGTTTTGGGGAGGCGACAGGGAGAGTGACCCATTTTCTTGATGAAAAAGTGGTTGCTCTGCCCCAGGATGAACTGGGGGCAGGGTGAGGAAAGGGGTGGGAAGAAGTGAGATAGCAAAAACTACAGCTCCTACTTAGATTCAGTCCCGGGGTTCAGCCTGGTTTTTCTGGTTTGTTTTTTCAGAGGGCAGGGAAAGGCAGGGTACAAGGATGAATGACACCGGTTCTCCCCTAAGGGAACTCTGTGTGTAGAGAATGTTTAAGGAAAACGTGGTGTTTTTGGTTCACACACACAAAAAAATGCTCTTTAATATCACTCATTAACCTCATTCTCAAATGCATTGTGTTATATCCCTGGATTGATGCACAAAGTATTTTGAAAACAAGCATGCTCTGCTTAATTTCCCTTGCTGAGAACACATTTACCCTTTGAAATCTGGATTCCATCATCAAGACTCCACTCAAAGTAGCCCCTCTGTCACCATGGTAACAGAGTCCAATGACCGATTCAATCCTTCATCCTCTATCATAGTTAACACTAGTGATCAGTATGTTGCCTGGATCTTTCTCTTACTGCTCTGATTGCCCCTCCAGAGTGTCCTTTGGCTCTCTTTCCATCCAGTAACACCGCTCCCCAACTTTTCACTCAGGATCTCACTCACCCCCATGATTCCACCTGTCACTACTGTGCAGATGACTCACTTCCCTTTTGCTATGTCTGGCTTCATTCCACAACTCCACCCTGAAACTTACCACTGCCTGCTAGACATTTCTAGCCAGATGCTTTGCATTTGTATATTCAAAATTATACTTATGAACTTCCCTCCTGATAATACTCCTCCTTTTGAATCACTTATTAAGGGACTATCAATCCTCCTCATCACCCAGCTCAAACCCAACCCCCTTCCCTAGATAGATAGATGATAGATTAGATAGATAGGTGATAGATAGATAGATAGATAGATAGATAGATAGATAGATGATAGATAAATAGATAGATGATAGATAGATAGATAGATAGATAGATAGATAGATAGATAGATCTCTAGTTCCCAAGTGGGAGTGATTTTATGTCCCTCATTTCTCACAATGGCTCTCTCTTCCATTCCTATTGTCATTCTACTCCAGTTCAGGTCCACTCCCCAAGATTAAATAACCTTCTATCTGTTTTCTGTACTGCTATGGCCAATCTTCCCAGGTCATTGATGCCAGAGCAATTGATGTCCCTAAGGACTGTCCCACTCACTTTTTATACACACACACACACACACACACACACACACACACACAACCTTAAAGTAGTCCCCAGAGCCATCCCTGTTTGGCCCCACCCAAATCAGTCTCATCTCTTCTCTCTCACAATCTCCTACTTCATATCTGTGCTCCAGCTACACTGCAACACTGCCATTGCCCTATATTCCCACCTTTGTGGTTGGACACATGCTGATCCCTTGGCTCAAGAAACCCTTTCCCCAAATCATGTCCTCCTTTAAGAACCAGGTCAAAGGCTGCCGCCTCCATGAATCCTTCCCCAAGCCCACTAATCAGAAGTAACCTCCCACTCTTCTGAAATCCCATAGCCCTTTATATCTTTCTGTCCCCTCTTACTCTGTTTTATGACAGAGTTATCAATATCCACATCCTTCCTCCTCTTTATAGAATTCAAATACTGGTCATCAACCAGGTTATTAATATGATGCTTTACAGAGTGAACGAGTAGGTGAATGAATGACTAAAGGTTTGCAGGATCAGAGTTATTACTCTGACAGCAAATTTCAATGTAAGCTTTTGTAGATAGCTGCAGAAGGCATAGGATGATATCCCAGGTTTCCACTGATTGTCTCAACCTAAACCAGAAGTAGGGTCTGGTGGTGGTGGTGGTGGTGGTGGTGGTGGTTTTTATAAATTCCTGCCAGTCTGCTTGACTTATACTGTATCTCTTTCTGTTAGGAGCAGAGTGGAGGAAAACTGGGCTTATTCAATGTGCCAGGCAATCGTTTCTGGTTAATCTAGGTTTTATTATTTCTATAAGGTATTTTCTCTTAAACTGTAGTTCTGACCTATGTTGCCATTACGAATTATAGTTTAACATGCTGGAGTTGCTTCTTTGCTATGGAAGTGCCATGTATAATATAGTCTTCTAGAGACTTCAGGGGACTGTGAAACAAAAGCTAATGTTAGATCTATCTGCGTGGGATTATGTGCCTACCTTCCTGCTGTGAAAAAGAGACCACTCTGAAAAACTCTCCAAGCTCTTTGTCTAGCCTCCTGGGTCTATATCAAGTTCAAGCGAAATGACCTATTTTATGATATGTGCCAGACATTCTTTGATGCTGTGGGGGCTACAGAAAATAAATGTGGCATTGTCTCTTCCTCCCCTCCAAGAGCTCTCCACCTCATTAAAGAACTGCAAATACTGACTTGGAACAAGTACAAGACAGTACAAACCCAAATGATAAGGGAATTTGAGACAAGAAAGGAAGATAATGACCAGAATAGTCAGACAGGGCTCCTTGAAGGAAGCCAGTCTTAAGATAACCCTTGAGAAACCAGAGGGTTTGGGATGAGCAGAGAGAAAGGCAAAGGGTGCTACAACCTAAAATAGAAATAGGAGACTATGGGAGCTGATTTTGATACTAAGAAGCAAACGACTCAACTACAGGCAGGATCCCTTCTGAAAAGCAGAAGGGATAGAAGGGCAAGAAGTCTGAATGCCTGGAAGAGGCCAATACCTAAAAACCAATGGCAATGAGGAGGCACAGAAGATTCTTGAGTGGCACACTGATGTGGTCAAAGAAGTATTTCAGGGATTACAGAGAACGTTTTTGGAAAGAGTTTGTTTCATTTTGTTTTCAAAGAGTTTTCCATCTTAGCTACCCATTAGAAATACCTGGGAAACTTATATTTAAAAATTACCCGTAGAGGCTTCTCCCCAAACCAATTAAACCATTGGGAGGGAGTAGTGATTGCCATGGGTGGGAGAGTAGGCTCAGGTATGCTGTGATTCTTTTTTAATATGCCTCAGGTCAATGCAATGACTAGCAGGGTTGTGCATCACTGATGAATCAGTTAAGGAGGTAAATCAAATGAAGAGGCCATCCCAGTAACCTAGAAATGAAGGGATGGGTTAATGAGGTGCTGAAAACAATCGAAATGAAATACAGGAGAGTTGACAATATCAAGAATCTTGAAAGAAGAGTCATTAAGACTTGGTAACTGATGGTGTAAAGGGAATAAAAATTAGGGAGGACCGAAAAATCATCCCCAAGATAAGATACTAAGCACTGGAGAAGATGGCAGAGCCACTGTCAGGAAAAAGAAATAGGAAAATTCAGAAATGATGCCATTAACAAGACAGGTGACCTTTCAAGAATTACTTAACTTCTCAGGGCCTCAGTTTTCTTCTCTGTACAATTATAGGATTCAGTTACATGGTGCCTTTAAGTACCAGCATTGAAAGTAATGTGAGTGAACTTATCTAGTGGGGGAAAGGCAAATTGGACATCCACATGCAGAAGAATGAAACTAGACCACTCTCTTGCACCATACACAAAGATAAACTCAAAATGGATGAAAGATCTAAATGTGAGACAAGATTCCGGCATATGGGATTTTAAGAGATGCAGATAGTGATTCATAACATGTAGAGTAGTGCATCTCCAGCAGGTAAAACCCAAAGGGCAGTTGGGGTCCTCAGGGAAGAGCACAGAAAACTGGGGGTGAGAGGAAGGCCAGGAAAGGAGAATAGGAATCCAGAATTTCCCTCATTGCCTGCTCCAAGCTCTGAGTCACCTCCCTGCTACCCTGTGACAGGTGAGCTGTGACACGGTGGCCACTGTCCCTTATAATCCCAACTTTAATGTATGGACATGGTCGTCTTTTATATGACTACTTGGAGTTGCTTTCATACATTGGATTTTTCTGGAGAAAGATTGTCTCTTGTTAATATAGCGCCTTCAAAAAATGAATTGGGTCATTTTGTCATTCATTATGAATATTCACTAACACAGAGAAAGCAAGTAGCAGGAATTCTTAATGTCTCTTTCTATATTCAAGATCTCTCTCTTTTTTTCATATAAAATGCCAGAAGGAAGAAAAATTATCTTTTCCAAGTGAAATACATCTGTTCAGTTGGCCTTTCCCATTATTTCCATCAAGAGCTTATTATCCCTGGGCATACAGCAATCAATACAGTAGCTTGTTTTGAAAGTGAAATATTAGGCAATGCCCACCCACAAAACATCTCACTGCTTACTCAGCTTGTGAGGGATTGTTGGCTGCCTTTCAGTTTGTCAAATACAGTAAAACTGAGTCCCAGTCTTTCTACACCCAAGGCTATAGGGCACCGACAAGCTCTAGCTAAAAAGCCCTGGGTACTATGGTTGGGCAACAAAGATGTACAAATGGCCCACAAGCATATGATAAGATGCTCAGCATCAGTCACCATCAGGGCAACGCAACTCAAAACCGCAATGAGATCTCATCTCACACCTGTCTGATGGCCATGATTAAAAAAAGAAGAAGAAGAAAAGGAAAGAACAAGTGTTGGCAAGAAAGTGGAAAAATGAGAACCCTCATTCTGTTGGTGGGAATGTATAATGATACCACTACTATGGACAATGGTATGGAGATTCCTTGACAAAATAAAAAATAGAGCTACCAGCAATCTCACTCCCAGGTGTGTATCCAAAAGAATTAAAGATGGGATCTCAAAGAGGTATTTGCACATCCTTATTCTTTGCAGCACTCTTCACAATAGCCAAGAGGTGGAAGCAACCCAAATGTCCATCATGGGTAAAGAAAAGTGGTATATACACATGATGGAATATTATTTGATCTTTAAAAAGGAAGACTTTCTGTTGCATGCTACAACATGAATTAACCTTCAAGACATTGTGCTAAGTGGAATAAGCCAATCACAAAAAGACAAATACCTCATGATTCCACTTCTGTGAGGTAGCTAAGTAGTCAAGTCTTAGAACAGAAAATAGAATGGTTGTTTCCGGGAGTTGGGAGCAAGGGGGAAAGGGAGTTTGTTCAGTGGCCATAGGGTTTCGGTTTTGTAAGATGAAAAAGTTGCAGAGATCTATTGCACAACATGCATATAGTTAACACTACTGTACTGTATACTTAAAATGGTTAATATAGTAAATTTTATGGTTTTTTTACACCCTTCCCGCCAAAAAAGAAGAAAATGCCACAAGGGGCTTTTAGGAGAACCTGCAGCTCTAAAGCTTTGGAGTTCAAAGCACAGAGGACGTCCCAGCTTCTGAGCTTTATTTTGTAATTTGCACTGATGTTGGGCAGCGCTTAGGGCAACTAGATGAAGGGTGATGAGCTTCTTAAAGGAGCAATCAGTAGGAGAAAGGCCTCATCACCACAAGCTTGGCATTAGCACCCTTGTCTCTTACCAGGGTTTTGCTTGCTTGTCTAAAGTTGCTTCTTAGGTTCTTGCCTTTGTTTGGTTGATTTTGAAGTGAGGAATTGGCTTTGGAGTCCCGCCAGGGAGTGCGGAAGTAGGACTGCATATGTAGAAAAGGAAGTTCCTGAGTCTGGTGTTGTTTCAATGGTTCACTTATTTATATTCCTTTGTTTACCACCTTTCACAAAGGCTTCTTTGAGACAGTAGGTCAGGTTCAGTGGGGAGGAGGTATGTCCATTGTCCTGCCAGCTGAGCTAGGTAGGAGCTGGGGAAACAGACAAACGCTGGTAGAAGACAATCCTGTTTCCCTCCCCCAAGAAGTTCACAGAGAAGAGAAAAGTGTTCCCTTTGTCATCATCGGGAGCCTCAGGTGGCAAGAGGTGGTGCTCCCCACACAGTGACAGGTGATGTAAATGGAAACGCACCACCAGGTTATTTAGCATCACAAAATGTGACATGAAGATCATAATAATCTTTGTGCCTTCCTGTGAAAAAAAATGTGTTGAATTTCTCTGCCTTATCTCCTAGTTCTTTAGCTACTGGGTCACTCCTCAAGCCCAGAGCTCCATACTAGCTCCCTGAGAGAACTAACTGGTGGCTGAGGACAGAAGCCATGTCTACTAGCTCGGGTGTCCAATGCTTGGCATCTGATGGTTCCTTGCACTGCATTGTATGAACGGATGAGTGAATGAATGAATGAATGAATGAATGAATGAATAGAAAGGAAATAGTGTCCACCTGCCCTCCAAAAGACTATGGTGTATTAGGCAAGAGAGAAAAACAAGTACTCCTATGACTAAAGGAACATAAAAATAATCACAGCTCCTAAAACACAGTAGATACCCTCAGATGAAGAGGAGCGCAGTAGACTAGGCTGAGAGGGGGCACGCTGGGGGGAGTCTTCTTTTTTTTTTTTTATGATAGTCACACAGAGAGAGAGAGAGAGGCAGAGGGAGAAGCAGGCTCCATGCACCGGGAGCCCAACGTGGGATTCGATCCCGGGTCTCCAGGATCGCGTCCTGGGCCAAAGGCAGGCGCTAAACCGCTGCGCCACCCAGGGTTCCCTGGGGGGAGTCTTCTTAAGGAAAGAATCCCTGACCTTCCAGTCTTCAGCCTTCCAGGATGAAATTAAGTTGTTTTAACTAACCACAGCACCTTTTGCCTAGATTTAGACTACACCGCTCCATTTAAGTCTATGTATGTGCTGGGTAACATGACTGCGTTCTAAGAATGAGCCACCACGTTGACCCGGTAGACCTGGTTTCCTCCATTCCAAAGAGGGTGCAACATAAATACAGTTCATAAAAGAGAGTAGTACTGGATCCAGGTGATTCTGAGGTCGATCTCGTGGGAGTAGGAGCGTGCTTGAAAATCACAAAGCTAGAACTAAGCCTTTAATACCTCACAGCAAGCTCAAAGTTCAGTTTAGACTACTGAACAGAAGGCAACAAAATCCAGTCAATTATTTCCACCTCTATTTCTCCGCAAAGAGTAAACAATTTTCAGCTGAAATTTTTTTCTGACTTAGCCTTTTCATCTTTCTTCTCCGTCTGATCTTTCCACAATCCGCTCACCCCAGAATGTGGGTGCTGCCACTTTGAAACAAGGAAGGAACACGCAGTGTGGAGAGGGAGCTTAGAGAGTGAGGGAGAACAGCCTCAGACTTCAGGTCCTGCTAGAGACCTGAGAGGAGAAAATACAGGAAGGGTTGACTCTATTTTCCCAAATTCCTGGTTAGTGGATTCCACCTGAGAGAAAGCATTTAGGGGCCTTAGCCTCACTCTTGGATCTCCAAATAGATACATAGTCCCCTGGCAGGGACTGTCAGTCCCATGGGTCCCCACCCCCTTTGAAGGCAAGGACAAGGAAAGGGGAGGAAAGGGGAGGGAAGGGCAGAGAAGGGAACCCCCCACCCCCCGCCATCACCTGCTCAGAGGATGCCACAAGCCTGGGACATGTTCTGTAGTAAGAGTCTCCTCATCAACTGCTCAAGTGAGCTGTCTGAAAGGCTAAAGTTCTGGAATGAGTTCCTAGAAGAGGAATTAAGAAAGGCTGTACCTTACAACTCCGTTTTGACAATGTTCCTGCTGTCAATCTGTGGCTACGTCAGTTCTCAAATGATGCCCTACCGGGAACTCTTTCTTGAGATAACTTTTACTGAGTTTCACGAATTAATACATATGATAGCGTATCTCAAATACAGAAATAGTCAAGAAGGAAGAGAACTCTTTCTCTCTTTTGAAAATGTAACCATTATATTTTGAAACCTGGTTTTTTTTTTCTTTTCATTTGACAGTATTTTGAGACTAGTAGGGAAATTGAATATCCTTCTTACATCATTTTCCATGACTCCCTTGTACGTTGTTATCTAGATTTATCATTTAACGAATCCCCTATTTAGACTTCTCTTCTTCATGTACTTCTCCCACTGTTGTGATAAACACTACAAAAAATACCCTCGTAGCTATACTGCTCCTCTATCTTTGATTATTTCCTTAGGGAAACCTCTGAAAAGCAAAACCAGTGGGTCAGAGAGTATCTGCATCCTCATGGGAACATGGACAACATCAGGGGAGTCAGCTTTGGGACCTACCCTTGAGTGAGGAAGTAAATTTGTTATTAAAATATCTTTTCCCATAGCCAAGCATTGTGAGCCCTAGCAGAGGCCCTGTGATCTGATAAAAAGTGTCCGGGATTGAGAGTCAGCACTGCGGTGGGTGGAAGGCCAGGCTGCCCCTCACTCCTAGCAAAATGCCTCAGGCCCTGGCCTCAGCTCTCTGGGGCTCCCCCACCTCATTTGTGACATAGGGAAATGGCTGACCATCCCTCCAGCTGCAAACACAATTGCATACTATTTATTAGGATGGACAGCGTGTTTCACTTTTATTGTCACTTCCATTTTGTTTAGTTTGTTTTTAAACAGCACTAACAATATTTCTCGAAGAAGCAGAGGGCTATGTGCAATCTCATGACGGTTTCTTGACAGCTTAAAAAATCGTAGGCCTTCTCAGATAACTCAGAAGTTCCCTGCATCTGTGCACTCTATTTCTCTAGAGAAGAACAATTAGTCAAGACGAGGCCCAAGCCCATGACACCCCTGATATTACTTACCATGGCTTTCTTCCAAAGTGTTCTGGGCAATAAGACCTTTTCAGACACTTCAACAATGGATGTCAGTCAGGCTTCATTTGCCCACAGCAGAACTGACCTACGGCACGCTAAACACTGACCTACCACAGGCCCACGGCACACTGGTGTTCCGGTGGGGGTCAACCATCGCCAGGAGGCCACTGGCTTGTGGCTTCAGAGGTATCAGCCGACAAAGGAGGATTTTGAAGCTCCTTTCTGTTAACTTGAGTAAACCATGTTTCCATTTGAGCAACATGCTGAGTTGGTAGTATGTGAGGAAACCGGTAGAGCCCATGTTAACTAGTTGTCATCCGTCCTAGGAAGGTAATGAAGCCTTACCTTCACATATGTGCTACTTCATGGAGAAAATTCTTATGAGGTGATGTTTTCAGCTGGCAGGCCTCTGAGAATCTGGTAAAGACAGATCTCCCATAACATGGGAGAATCATCTTCACCTTGTAGCTCAGAAATCTAAGACACAAAAGGAATTTCTGACTAACCTACAAGCCTGTTGTAGAAACAAACGTTTCCATTCCCTTGCCTTCTCTGCACTCATCTCAAAGTACTCCCAGCTGAAGAGCAGCAGCCTATGGAAAATCCTCCTGTGTCATTCAGTTGCTGCCCAAAGCAGACAGCCTTGGCACTCTAACAAGAGTTGTCTTGTCCTATGTGACCATCCTGAGTGAGCTGAGAATACTCCTTTATGTTCAACCTTCACTTTGAATAGCCATCCTCAAGGTTTTAGCAAGAATGACTGGATGCCTCTTATGTGGAAAAAAGAGACTAAATGAATCAGAATACTGTCAATAACATTGATCTAAAACCATCAGGCAATTTAAATACGAGATCCAGAAGGTTTAGACCAGTTTCTAGCCAAGGGTAAAAATTACTCAAGGACAAAACTGAGTATGAAAATGTGTTATACAAACACACTGTAGCACCTAACTACATACGTAATAGCCAGCAAAGAGAAAGTTGAGGAAACTTCTTAAGATGGGAAAAATGGAAAAATCTAGACAACTTATACCTGGCAATATAAGGAACTTTCTCTATTGTGAAAGATCTATTGACCTCTTATGTACCTATCATACAGCCTTCATTATCAGTCTCAATGTAAAAATGGCATTTGAAAAGAGGAATAGTAGCATATTTCATAGGCCAGAAGACCATAAGATCTTAGAGTGAGCATCTCATTGCCAAGAGCACAAATGTGTGGGAAATTACAGATATAAATTCGGAAGTACATCGATGGTCAATGAGACCTGAAATGCATTGAGTTCTCATTTTCTTCTTCTGAACGAAATAAGAAAACAGTGAGACATCCCTGCAATGTTTTAAAAGAAGCATTGCGTTGGTGGTTTTGCTCCACCAGGTATATTGTTAGAAGATGTCATCTGACAGAGTCTGGCAAAGTGTATCCTTGGAATGGATGGGCTTTGTTTATCAAGTTCAAATAGATCCCCACCACCACCACCACCCACATCCACAATGGGGATGGAGAGGAGGTGTTAAAGGCTGGGAGGTGCTTTACTGCAAGCCTCTAAAACATCATGGAACTGTAATTCTGTCTCCAACCATTTGTTATGGGCCAAGGCAGATTACAGGAGCAAGTACAGAGCCCCCAGCCGTGATTTATGGTGGAAGAACAGCTCAAGAGAATATTTCCATTAAGCGGGAATGGCTGAGCAACCAAACTGACGTTGGCTAAGGTGCAAGCACTGGGTGAAATTTCTAGAAGGAAAAAACTTTAGCCAGGGGCCTTAGCCCTACATGCCCCAAGCCAAAAATGAACTTAAGCGCCTCTCATTCTTCATCTTCACACTTGTTTGCTGTTTGCAATGACCATTTCCAGGGAGAAGCACTTCACTGATCAGACTGGTGATGTGGTTAATTATGAGGCTGCATCTCCTCTTTCATTTCATGGTGTCTCCTTCTTATCCTGTCTTGTCCTTTTGAAAAGGCAATACATCATGAGTTTGATGGGGAGAGGATAGAATAAATTAAAGTTTAATTTTGGAGTCATTTTGTAAAATGTCCCAGCCTTCCTTATCATCACTGGAAATTCTTCAGAATGCCTTAAAACTAAGAACAGAAATCAACAGAACTATTTATGTTTGAGACCCATCCTGGGGTGAATGGAGGCCCTGGGACAAGCCACTCCTCCGATCCCAAAATAGCATGGAATGAAAATCCAGTTTATATAAATATGAAGGTAGAAAAAAAATAAAAAATAAAAAAAATATGAAGGTAGAGAGGAGAAATGTTATGGAAAGAAAAGAAAAAAGAAAAAAAAAAAACCACAGAGGTAAATCCAAGTTTTTAGTAGTTTTTTTTTTTTCTGAAAAAATGAGAATTACTACTCAGATAATACTCTTTTCCAAAGTGTCTCTAATTAAAATGCTATTTTAGTAATTCAGAAAAAAAATATTTTTAATGAAACTGTAGACCAAGGGGAAAGAAAATGAGAGAGTGACTATAGCTGACACGTTTCAGCTTTATAACCTTCTACAGATATATGCATATATCAAAATACAAATTATATATAAAAGGACTTTTAGGCAACTTCTAGAGATCACTATTTTCTCTACCCAGGCTTCTTCCTGAAATGCAGTCTTTCAAAGTATAAATAGCAAAGCTGTCCTCCAATTTAATATGCCCTGTGTATAGGATTCACACCAGAAAGGACATCAGAATATCTACTTGGTTACCCATTCCAGTTAGTATCAACTGGGCAAGGGTTTTTTGTTGTTAGGGGGGTGAGGTTTGTTTTGTTTGTTTGTTTGAGTTGATTCATTTTTTTGAGTCAACAAATTTTTGATGCAAGCCATTACCTTAGCACTTCAAGGAACAGAAAGATGAATAAACAGTTATCCAGTAGGCAAGGCCCATACCAATATCCCCATAAGTAAATATCAGCCAACATGTGCTCAGAAAAGATGCACAAAGTGCATCTCTTACAAGCTTATCAAAGAAGACTTCAAAAATGTGCTGACATTTGAACAGAGTCTTGAACAACGGGCAGGCTTTGGGAAGGCAAAGAAGCTGTGGGGCAATCCTGTCATAGCAAAATTAATGAAAGTGAGGACCTGAGGGTTAGGGCAGGGAAGGCATTTTCACTGCAGTGAAACATGGGATGTACCATGTGCGAGGGAGGTCAAGCCTGCAGTTTAGGCCCAGGCTGTGCCACAGGGGCAGCACAATGGAGACAACAGGGCTGGGGGAGGGCACAAGAAAGGCTGGAGGTGGAGGCAGTGATGACAGCATGGCAACCACCGACCGCCATGTTGTAGAGGAGCTGAAACAGGGGCCTCGGCCAGGGCAGGAGTGCAGAGGCCTGGACATGGGGGACTGCCAGCTTCCTTATGAAGGGACCTCGGGGGAGGCTGGCGCCCCAATACCCAATGGCAGAAGGTTGGAGAAGTTGGAGAGTGAAGATGACAGTAGGTTTAGGGAAAGTGACGAGTTCACCATTAGAGAATCCAACAAGGCTTGGCAGCCTTCTAAAAGGCAACATGCTGCCGCACAGCATCAGGCTGGCGCAATTAGAGAGGCTCACCAGGAGCTAATCCCATTCATTTTCTTCCCCTCAGGCAGTTCCACACTAGAGCTTCCCTAGACAGCTGAGCTAGACAGATAGACATCCAAGAAAGAAGATTCCACTGCTCCCTCCCCTATTTTAATGGCCTTCACAGGAGAATTTGTTGTTTCTTGATCATCTAAGTCATCCTACTCCAATCTTTCTTCCTTTCCTACTAGGTGATATGCACAGACACAGAACACCCAGTCTCATTCTGCAGTTCCTTGTAAGAAATGGCCATTCTCCGACTAGTCAGTATAGCCAACTTAATATCCCATCAACAGGGATTTAGCCTGCCCATTATATAAAGACTGGGTAAGCAGTTACCTGGTTATTTAGCTAGTGATGCAAAATGTCCTTCAGCTACTTTATATTGCCAGTTAATACATTTAATATTTAATGTACAAACCAATGTGCAATATATGACTTTTAAATTACTCAGCATATATGTTTTCCTTTGGGAAGAACATTTTATTAGCATATTTATGATACCATCTCAAGACTTAATATAGCTTAATTCTATTAATAAAAACTAATTTAAAAATCATTATCTTTTTTAATTACAGCTTTTGATTTAGTTCTTTCCTGCTCAGCGAATAAGGGTAACTGTAGCTCTCGGTGCAGTTGGTCCAGAGCTAATTTTGTTCTTGCTAGGGCTATCATGAGTTATTTAGTAGTGTAAGTTGATTAAAAGCAACATTCCCATGACTTGGCCATGGCTCAGCCTTTGAGGAACTGGACAGATATTTAGCCTCAAATGAAGCTATTAGCTAATTCTACATCATGGTCACAATCTTGAGCCCACAGGAGTCATGTTAGAGGCAATTCAAACTGAGCGGTTGACAGCCCCACCTAGGATGACCCAAACCATCTGAGCACTGTCTTCACTGGGCCTGATGCTGGAGCTGCTCCTATCTCTGGCCCTGTTAGGACCCAGAGAACATGGGATGCCTTCCTTTGGTATTAGGTTCTTAGCTCCTCAATTTTTCAACTGTGTGCTCACCATTCAGGTTCTGCCTATGTCAGGTTCTCAACCTTGGCTGAGTTCACAGGAAGGACACCAAGCTGCTGAACAGCCACTAGAGAAAGTATCATAAGGCTTGAGTACGAGAACTTAGTCTAGGATAGCAGCTGTCAGGGAGAGCTGAGGAGGGAGTTGAGAAGACACATCTCCCATCTAGATGTTAAGTTCCATGGGACAAGGCTGCAAAGCACCCAGAATATACCTAGAGGGGTCTGCTGCTTGCCTGAAAGCAAAGTACAAAGGAAAAGACAAAAATGTCCATTCACCAACAAATGAGTACTCCCTTGTGGCTAATGAGAGTGTTGCCATAGTCACCAAACATTTTCAATTACAGGAAAATCCAGCTTGTTTCAGAGTTGAGCCAAAATGTATCCATCACAAAAGAAAAAAAAAAAACACACAGCAGCAAAAACAACAACAACAACAACAACAACAACAACAAAAAACCACTATACTCTGATCTAGCCCTGGGAAGTTTTTGAGCCAAAAAAAATATACAGTAGCCAAGGGTGAACTAGCTCTGTAGCTGCCAAGAGAGCAATTGAGTTTTCCCCTTACACTGGTTCATATATTAAAGTTAGCAGAAAATGGAAAACAGATGCAGAAATAAGCATATGATGCTACTGGAGCTCTTTTCCTTTTATAGAAACTTCAAACCAGTCTGTGCCTTAAGGGAGATTGGTCAGAGAAATGGTAAAACAGGAAGGTCAAATGATGCTGAAAAGTTAAATCATTTCTAATTCATCTACTGTTATTAATTTGAAAGCTAAAGCTCGCTTCCACTTTCATCCATGCTCTTTACCAAGAGAAGTGCGCAGTTGTAGATGACAAGGGCTCTGATGAAAGGAAATCTCCCTCTCAGATGAAGGCAAAGAGGCTTTATCCCACATACATACGTAAGCATAAAGTTGTTGATTGGAATTGAAAAGGCCCCTGAAAATGTCATTAGTCAGGTAATCTTTCTCAAAAGTAAATGTGAAGGAATTTTTCTACATCTTCATATCAGTCAGTATATAACTCTATTAAAGTGCTTAACAAATTGTATTACATTTATTTAGGTGTCCTTCATTAGAATATGAGCTCCACAAGATCAGAAAGAGCACTTTTTAAATTCATTTTCATATTCCCAAAGGCCAGCACATTGCCCTGCCTTCGGGTCACAAACTGGCCACTCAATGTTCGATGGAATGAATGGCTAAGTAAAGAAAGGAACTAAAGAAACTTGGAAGACCTCCCGCCCACCCCACCCTGCCACCAAAGATCATTAAACAGTTGTTGCTGTCCTATCTTCTTCTATCTTCATCACTTAGATGCATTCTCGAACTTCTGAGGGAGGGTTCCCAAACGATACCACTTGCACCCTGAGTTTCCAATCACATTTGACCTTTATTCCCACTTTTAATAAATGAAGACACCAAGGTCCTTTGAATCAAGTTGACTTTGCCATTGATTCTCTGACTCTGTTTCTCAGTAGGAACCTCTATTAGCCAAACAGCTAACCCCCTCAAATGGTATGTTAGTTCCGCAAGGGCACTGCCATTGTCTTGTTGACCGTTGTATCCTGACCTAAGTGCCTACCATCTAACAGTCTATCCAAAGATATGTGTCGGATGAGAAATGGCCTTAGTCTACTGCCGAACCAACCAGTCTTCTATACTGTTGTAAAAAAAAAATAAGACAGGAATGGAAAAAACTATACTGAAAGTCTCCTTCAAGACTGAATGACTCACTCGTATTCAGCAAAAGGTGAAGCTGGAGTCTGAGGATGTGCTAAGGTCATCGTGGGTGCGTCTTATGCGGCCATTCTGTCCCTGTTTAGGCAATGATAGCAGCTGACCTGTTTTCCTCATGGCTATGTTGGGAGAGGAAGAAAACATCTCTAGTCCCCCCCCCCCACACACACACAAACACATACACAGACCTACTTAAAGCAACAATATTTCCACTTAGAAAGAATTGATAACAATCTTACAAAGAGAGAATGCCCTGGGAACTCTGGATCCTGAAAAGGGAACATTAACAGTGCTGTAAATTTGTGGGTAAAGAAAGCACATGATGTTCATGAATATCTCTCATAAAATCATGAAATAGAGATCTCCTCCTCAAGATGGAAACAAGTTATGACAAAAAATTACCCTTTTTCCCGCATTTACATTTAATCAAGCTACCCTGGGAAGATGAAAGAACAAAGACAATTGAGTTTAACTTAGATAAGATTTATACCCAAGTGGTTGACCTGAGCCATTCATTGTCTTTTTGTTTTTTTTTTTTTTTTTTTTTTTTTTTTTTTTTTTTTTTTTAGCATTTGCTTTAGGTTAGAGTCTGGCAAAGATAGATCAAACTTAGTAAAATTAATGTTATACCAAAAGTACAACAGTTCTCAGTTTTTAAGTTTTTGAAACTGAAGCTTATACCTCTTAAGGTTTATAGTTATTTCCTCTCAGAAAATTGTGGGTTCCTGTGTCCTAGGGAAAGGCATTACCAAAAATCAAATACAGGACAGATTCACCTTCACTCATTCCCCAAAAAACAGCAATGTGAAAAGTTGACAGTGAAGCCATTGGCTGCACATCCATTAAAATGGTTTTGACTCACTCGACTTATTCAAGTTTAAAATGCTAAAAAAAAAAAAAAAAGAGGAAGGTGCTGATGGACGATCCTCCAAGACTCTCTGAACCCAGAACCCTAATCCAGTTTTGTCAGTCATTTCAAGTAGATATAAACAGAGATTTGGGGCAATCCTTTCTACTCCCAGGGCTCAGGAGTGCAGTAGTATTTCTAAGTTCCCAGTGCAACTGTCTCTTGATCTTTACACTGGAATGAAACTCCAGCATCCAGACTCTGGGGACAGGTAGTCCCCATCTCATACTTGACCTGCCACACACAGGAAAAAATAGAGTCCATCCAGCTCATCCGGGGATATCCAAAGCCTTTTCTATCAATTTTAGTCACTAAAAGGCAGCCAAAAACCAAACCAAACAAAAACCTCTTACTGTTTTAAAGAGTTCTTGTCAGGTAATAGAGATCAGAAAAGTAACATCCCACTCTATGTTTGTGTAGTGTCTTTACCGAATTCGTTCATATAAGGCAACTTTGTGGAAAAAAGCAAGGAAAGTAGTTTGTATTGAAGTTATGAAAAATGAGGTTCAGAGAAGTTAAGTAGTTTGCCCAAGGTCACATAGCTAGTTAGCGATTGACATTGTACACGCACCTGTCTTCTAACTCCAGAAGATTATGTTCTTCTACTATATTGTACCCTGATTCGAAGGCTTTCCTCGACTTGTTTAAGGGAAATGCTGGTACATTCCTGCATATGGTATATACTTGATGTATTGTTGGATTCCCAGATCTTGGAGCGTGGCAGCTGTGTCGATCAGCTGCATTTGGATTCTCCAGATCTGGATCTGGATGAAGCTGACTCATTGAGAGTAATTCCAGATTTAGTTGAATCTGAGGCCTCTAGAAAGCCTCATCGAGGGGATGGGGTCTTCTTTGGTCAACCAGTGATAACAACAGCATTTACTTCGTTTTCCACTCATTTCGTGCTGTGTGCCAGACACTCTAGTGGGTGGCTGAAGTTCTTGAGTGCTCTCAAACCTCCTAATGACCCTGTGAAGTAGCCACTACAATTACTCTCATTTTATTAATAAGAAAACCAAACTTTAGAGAGTGTTGGGTGGCCTTGATCAGAGAGGATAAACAGAGACTGGAACCAAGGCGATTTGACTCTATAGTCCAGACTTTTAAAACCCACACACAACAGCCCAGAGGAGTTCATGGCCTCCTGATCAGCCTATAACTATCCAGAGACTCAAAATTCAACCCAGCTCTAAGCCATTATAGGGAATGGCTCATCCCTATTGGCTCAGGGCCTATAATCTTTGCCAAAATGGGAAAGAACTGCCATTTTAGCACTATAAAATTATCCTGTCATTCCTCTTTTCTTTTCTTATAGATTTTAAAAGATTTTATTTGAGAGAGTGACGAGAGAGAGAGAAAGCACTAGTCGGGAGAGGGAGAAGTAGACTCCCTGAGCAGGGAGCCAGATGCTGGGCTCGATCCCATAACTCCAGGATCATGACCTGAGCCAAAGGTGGCCACCCAACCGACTGAGCCACCCAGGTGTCCCTCATGTCATTCCTCTTCAGATAATTCATCAAACCACATCAACGTAGCCAAACAACATATTCCTCAGCCACTGGGAACCTGAACAAAAGCCCCAGGACCCTGACTCTTTGGGGTCAAGAGCAAAACTCTTCAAAGACCTTAATAGAGGAAGAAAAGATAAAGAAAGGAAATAAAACTACAGATCTGGAATCAGAAGGAGCCATTTAGGATCCGTATGTCCTTTACTCACAGATGTCTTGGGGATCCACCTTGATGGAATCGTCCTCCAGCCTTTGAAAACGGCTCACAGTACAGGGAGCGGCCCTGCATGCTCAGGCCTCCGTCCAGACCAGCCCAAGGTGTGCCACCCCCTCCCTCCGGGCCAGACCTCTTCGCTTCACCCAGACACCAGCCTCGCCCCCCGGAGAGGGTTCTGTGAGGGGCTTAGGGCAGGAAGGCTTGTTTCAAGAGGCCCCATTAAATGAACTGCTCAGAGGGACAACCCGTTGGAGTCTCGAGTTTCTGACCTCAGCCCGTCGGTGGGGATTCAAGGCGCTGAGCTTCAAACCTGATAGAAGCTTTAATGAGCAGCTCTGAGGCATGCTGGCTGCAGGTGGCGAAGCTGCCAGCATCCAGGAGTTCCTGTTACGTTTCTCGCTCAGCCAAATCTGTAGCTCTGTTTTGAAAGTGCCCTTCCTGTGTTTTGCATTTTGTTCTCTAAGTGCTCCTAGCCTGGGAAGCCTCAAGAGGCCTCACGTTCAGTGTCTGAGCCAAAAGATCTTTCCAGCATCGTGCTGCAACCTCAGGCTAGTGACCCTCTGGGAACGGCGTTGAATCTTTCTTTCGCAGGGGTTGTGAAGGTGAAGCCCACAGGCTTCAACGAGAAGCGGCCGTGCTAACCCAGAGGACAGCTGAGTCACGTTGCCATCTGGGCCCACCGCCCACCAGGAGCATTCAGCAAAGCAGTTGATGGAGCCGGTGTCCGGGACAAGGAGCTGTGTCTCCAGCTGCTCACCCCACACACACACACCTGGGGCACAGGGGCAGCAGCTGGCACATCTTGAGGCTCCTCTGGAATTTTCTAGCACTCTTAGGTGCGTGACCTACTGAAAGAGCTCTCAAAGGATTACCGCCTCCCCAAGCAGCCTCTTGGCAGCTAAGTCGTGCAAATCACGACTTCAGTGCAAATCACCGATCACTCCTGAGTTCACCTGAAATGAGCAGAAACCCCGGGAACAGCAGGCCAATGTGAAGAGCCCTCAGCCCCCTCCGGTGGGGCACGACGTGGACGCGGTGCCCCGCCCAGGTCCCTCCCCGCCGGGCCTGCTCCTGGGCTGTGCCCTTCGGCCGCCCGCCCTGGGGTCACCGCCTGTGGCCCGGCTGCCAGGGTCCCAGGTGGGTCCCAGGTGAGCCCCCGGCCGCTCCGCAGGGGAGTCTCTGCGGCCCCCAGGCCTGAGACCCAGGGCCCCGCGTATCCTTGGAGCGCGGCCGAGGACGGTCCCTGCAGCCCCAGCCTGGGCGCGGTGGCCTGAGCCTGTGCCCCGGGCCAGGTGAGGACAGGTGCGCGGCCGGGGGGGCTGGAGGGGGGAGGCTGCAGAAGGCCGCCCCCGCGTGCAAGGCGGCCCACACGTGCAAGGCGGCCCGCGTGCAAGGCGGCCCACACGAGGTCGCTCGCCCTCCAGCAGCGTCGTTTATGCAAGCGGCGCCCTTGCCCGGCTCCGGAGGGGGCGCCCCGGAAGCGGCCCACCTGCGCAGAGCCCTGCGGAGGGAGCCCCCCCCCCACCTGCCGGACGGTGCGAGGACGCCCAGGCCCAGCTGCCAAAGCTGCACCCTCGGGGGCAGGGCCGGGGGCGGCTGTGCCGTGGGCCCCCCTCGGGGAAGGAAGGCCGCAGAAGCAGAAGGGTCTTAGTTGCCTACCTACTGGGGGTCCCGGACTTCAAGGCTGAGCTGGAGCAAAGGGAGTCTGTGGCCCGGGAAGAAACCCCCCCATATCTTTCCAGCAATTTCTCCAGTTCATTTGTTTCAAGCGCCTTTGAATTCCTCTAGCATAATCACCCTACCCTTTGTCAACACAAAGCGATTGTTTAAACGACTCCATCAGATCATGCCATGGGCGACTATTTCCATTTATTATGATTTATTGCCTGTTTAGCACCAGTGTGCAAGGCACATTCAACAGACGAGGAAGCTTCGAAAATGATTTTTCTTTCTGCTCTGGAGGCCCACGGAATAAAAACAACCTGCCCAGAGTAAAGGAAAGATTATCCTCACTGATGAGGATCAGTGACTAAGGACATTTTGGAAAGGAGGTTTAATTTTCCAGATGAAAAAGAACAAGACTTTCTCATTGCCATTGATCCTCCCATTGACCTAGAGCACAGAGTGAATTGATTACCGAGAAGGCGAGAATTTGAGAATTCCCGGTTTTTCAGCAGGCCAGGAAGAGATCGGTCATGGATAAAGCAAAGTCACCTAATCCCATTGAAGACAGGAATCTGGTGTTATTAGCCTGAGCCCCTGCATGGGCCCCTCGCTGGCACCTTCAGGCACTGAATAAATGCTGATTTAATTGCCTCATTCAAGTGTGAAAGATCAGACCACTTATTTTTTCCATCGCTACTCATGTGTCCAGTTTAGGGAACTGGGATTTTTTTTTTTTTTGTAATTCTGCTTTTTGGGCAAGAGCCTGTTATCATTTTAATTCTTCAACCTGGGGTTGTTACCAAGAAAAAATAAAAAAGTGAGGAATCAGGTACTGAGCTTCAGTTTTTAAACCACTGACAGTCTCAGGAATGTGTCCCCTTGCAGAAAGAAGCTCCGAGTTGATCTTTGTAATAGCAGCTAGCTAATTTACCAACTTTATGAAACAACAACAAAAATCTTGTAATAAGTGAGTAATAAGTGAATACTAATCATCAATTAGAATCATTTGTAAAAATTAAAAAGCACCATTAACACCTCATTCAGATACTCACTTTCCAGTCAAACAAGGGATGGTTACTGTCCTGTCCTGAATGAAATTCTGAATGGTTCCACGGTGTTAACTCTGACAGTAGCACGGCATGAGTTATACTTGGTTAAAACACCCACTAACTCCACTGACCAACAGTCATTCTTTGAAGATTAAAAATAAAAGTCAACCTGTGAAGCATAGAATTTATTCCTCGTGGAACTATCATTCACTTCTGTGCTTAGATCAAAACTATTGTTTCTTTCCCCAACTTTAGTAAACTACCTCCTATAGTTCAAAACTGATCCCACAGGCTAAATTGAGAATCTCTTAGAGCCCAGTTTCTCAAAGTGGAGGCTCAGTAGTTTGCGGATTCTGACTCAATGGGTCTGGAATTGAGGCCTGAGGGTTCTGTATTTCTAGCAAGTTCCTAGGTGATGCCAGTGCTGCTGGTCCATGGGTGACACTGAGTAGCAAGGGTTTAGCAATTCAGACAATTTTTCCCCAATAGATTTTATCTAATGTGTATCCTTGAATTATTTTTATTTAGCAGTACAGTAATATGATAAAATTTAAGCAAATAACAGTTTTATAATAACAAGTGAGGTCACATATAGAGACATAGATGCATATGCTGATACTATTGGGGAGAAAAATAATTTCTTTATCCCTCTAGATTCTTCTGACTGGTCTAATAATCAAATTGACATGAGGCAGATTAACATGAAAAGAATTTGATTATGTACTTACAGGGGCCCCATAAGGATATGAGACCCACTGGCAGTCAAGCAAGTGAGGTAAATATGCTACCAAGAAGTCTCACAGTCCAGAAGTTGAGTTGGTGGATTGTTCCATCTCACCGAACCAGTCTCAGTCCTAACAATAGGTCAGTTTAGTAAAACTCATTTCTGAAGGGGGTGATATAAAATGGGCTCTAAAAGTTAGGCCTACATTACACAAGCAATCAAGTATTTAATAAGAAGCCTCTGTGGAAACCACAGAAAAAAACAATGGTTAGTATTTGAACCAAATTATAAAGCTGTTTCTGGGTTCTGAAGTTAGCCAGTCAAGATTTCTAGAGGTCTAGTTCAAAACATTTTCAGGGCACTTGTGCAGCTCAGTTGATTGAGCAGCCGACTCTTGGTTTAGGCTCAGGTCATGATCTCAAGGTCATGATTTTCATGAATCTCCATGAAAATAAAGCATTTTACCAGGAACACTTTTATAAAAGCATCTGAGAAAAAGAATAACTGTCTATAAATGATAAAAGACTTAAAAATGGCTTAAAGGTCTGATTAGAGCTTATAATAATGAAATAGGTGAGGAAATTTGGTTATTTCTATGACATACAACCTTTTAAGATAATAACTAGAATTATGAGTGATGACATTGTACCAGGACATATCAGAATCTTAAGAATTGTATATAATTTCTTGAAGACTTATATGAATAATATCGGCCCATACAATATAATCTAAGAAGGTTTATCTTTGCTTATTCGAAAGGTTTATCTTTGCTTATTTGACAGTGGTTCTTGTGTAATTTAACATAGCAAATAAGCCTAATTAGGTTGACAGCCCTCTTTTAAAAGGAGAGAGAGCAAATCTTTTGAGATATTCCAGCAACCCAATATCTCGTATCTCAAAGTTATTTTTAAGGCAAAAAGACTTCATTTAGAATTTGAATTGAGGGAAGTTTGTCAACAATATCAAAAGGTTTGAATATTTGATTAAATAGGAATTATAGGGGCCAAGGGCAGGCTATCCCAAGATTGACCAATTGGCATGAACACTATTTCAAGTTAAAAGCTATCCCAAGCCATCAGACTCAGGAAAAGCTCTTTATCTCCCCCTCAACTGCATCATTGTACCAGCAAGAGAGCTATTAACAGAAATTCTTCTTTACTTAAGAAATTTGTCTTCATAATCGGGCAAATTTTGTTTTCTAAACACCTCCACTTACCTTCCTGCTAATGGTCTTCCTCACCTTTGTATCCTCTGGCCCCTACCCCTCTCCATAGCTCATATAAACACGATGTTGCCTATCTTTGGAATTTCCGTGTCTGTGTGGGTTCCCTATATGTACACTGTTAGATTTAATTTTCTCCTGTTAATCTGTCTCATGTCAGTGCGATTCTTAGTTGAGCTAGAAGGACCTTGAAGAACAGAGGAAATTCTCTTCCCCAACAGATCACAGATAATTAGAAAACAATACTTAATTGTCTACTTAAGGAAAGTGACAGTAAAAGATTTAAAAGGCAAATAGAGATGGTTGCATAATGGTTAGCAAACTGAGCTCTTTTAACGTTGAGAAGATTCCATTTTCTTCAGTAATCGAAAGATCGGATTAAGACAACAGGAAGCATTAGGACATTATATTGATAAAACACAGAATTTGTTGTTTTCTAGGCAGATTATTTTAGGGGAATGAAAAACCCTTCACAATCTATTATTGAGAGCATACCAATAGTCCAAAAGACAGTTTGTCCTTTTAAAAGAGAGAAGACCAAATTTTTTTTGCAACCGTTGACTTTTGATATTAAAGCCCATTCTCTTAATTACATTCATTCCAGTCTTAGCCAGCCCTGACAATGCAAAAAAATTACTTTCCAAAGATTCCTTCTCCACAAACCTCTTACACTTGTTTCTTACCTCAACACACACTTTACTTTCCTTGCATAGAGATTGTACCTGGAGCCCAAGTGTGCAAGGGCACCTAGCTCCAGGGGGTCCCAAACAGACCAGGTTCAGCCACTCACTGCTGCCAAAATCCAAAGGCAGACAAACGAGTGATGGTGAAACAAGAAAAGAATTTATTTTAGTGAGGACATCAAGAAGACAGCAGACTGGCATCTCAAAGATTGTCTCCAAAGTGCCGAAAATACTTCAAGGTTTATATTAGGAAAATGTCAGACAAAGGTTTTCGTGGGTACATGCAGGTGGGCAGTAAAGGTCAAACCCATTACTATCTCAGGGTCAATCACACGGGTCTTGCAGGCATCAGGGCAGTTGTCATTGCTTGAGAGGTAGTTTCAGTTCCCATCACAGGATGCTTTGCCTGTGGGATCTTTTGCCTGAGTTAAAAGATAAAGTGGAAAGAAGAACTTAATCAGTTAGAATGTACAAACTGTGGTCAAAATGGAGGTAAAGTCCTCTTCCAAGATGTTGACCTTGTTATTTCTAGTAACTTTAATTACATATATTAATTAAAATTCTTAATCCATAGAAAGCTTAGAATTCTTAACTCTTAGAAAGTTTAATTACTAAGGGCACCTGGCTGGCTCAGTCAGTAGAACATGTGACTCTTGATCTCGGGGTCATGAGTTTGACCCCAAGATGGATGTAGAGACCACTTGAAAAAAGAAAGGAACTTTAATTTCTAGTGAATACTAATATTACCCAAAACTGGGTTTAGCTATTGCTGAATCTTGAGCCAAAAGACACAACCAAGGCAAAGAATAGGAAAAGGAAGGGTTTTACTTGCAACAAGCAAAGAGAACTGCAGGGTCTTTCCCAAAGCAGTGTCTTCCTGAACAACAAAATTGAGGAAATTTTAAACCAAGGATGCATACGTAATCATGAAGGGGCTTGCATAGTGGGGAATACACATGGAATTGGACAATCGTCATCTTAAGGTGACTGAGTCCAAGTCAAAGTCACCAAGCCAACAAGAGTCAATGTCATCAGTTTTCTGGTTCCAGTTGGCCCAGTACCTGGTTCCAAGGGATCCTGTAAAGTCACCTCAAGAATGTGCCTCAGGTCAGTCTACTTTGAGCCAGCACTGAGAGTTTTGCCACTGATTTATTGTCCTTGATGTGATTAGGTTATCTCCTGGCCTAATAGTGGCTGTTTGTTCTTATATCTTGTCAGAAGATGGGGGTGGGGAGGGGTGCAAAATGATTTTTCTATTTTTCTTACATCAGGAAAGTTATGTCTGTTTTTCTTTTTCTGGAGACCCCTAACACTGCTCATACTAAGAAGTAAGCAATTGTGAACTGCCTGTGAAACCAGCATTGTTTAGGTTGGTGAATTTATGAATACGCTTCATAATCTCTAGGACTATATGTTTTGTTGTTGCTACTTGGTAAATCTCTTTTGTTCCCTCAGCCCCTCTACTTACTTCTAGTTTCCTGGATATTTCTGAATAGTATGATCCTTGGAACATGCCTTGTGTGAATGCTCAGGAGAAAAATTCTTGCCCATGGTACGCCACAGGGATTGGATGGATTCCTGCCATCCTACTAGACACTATTACCTTGGCTATAATGGCATTGGGCTCAGAAATCAGACTATCCTTGTTTTTCCTGTTCTTTGTCAGGCACAGGGCCACCACACATGTCATTAGGACAGCCTCCGATCTTAAGACTCCTGTGTAGGGTTTTCTCCTAAATAACCCAGTATGATCCCTCAATAAGCATAAAATCCAAGATACGCATGACCGCATGCTTCCTAAGAGGACCAGTCGGAGCTGTTACCCAGTCGGGGCACTCAGGAGGTACAGCTCCCTTGGGACTGAATCATGAATAAAGCTCACAAGAAAGTTGTCCGGTTTAGATAGGAGTTCCATACTTTTGATCATGTCTCTCATCTGTCCTTACCCCTGGGATGTTTGGCGTTCTTGGTCCTGCTCTCAGATTGGAAGTACTTCTAGCTTAGATCTATGATGCTTAATACTATATAAAATAGCTGCCCCTTCTTCACAAAGGCCAGAACCTCTACCCCATCCATCAGTACTAGATCTAGAGGCTTACAAAGGGTATTATTATTGGTCACCAAATATACTGATTCCTCCGAAATGGAAAGAAGCAGCCCCAATCTCTATAGCATTTCAGCCCACTCGCCTGCCCTCACGGTAGTCTAAGATGCAATGGGGGAAGTGAAGGGAAGTCAACATCCCTTCTCAGGTAGTGTGAAGGTGTCAGTGCATTTGACAAGAGGGATGCCTCCTGTCACTCTCAACCCCAGGAACTTTCAGCAATATTCCTAGTGAGACACAATTTGGAAGCCGAGGATGATTTTGGTAATGGACACCTAGTCAGTTAATGTATTCTCCTTGTTTTGTAGGAATTAACTATGGGATCAGCTTCCTGATCCCAAAGCCTTCCCTCTTGGGCTGCCTAACACATTAGAGTCGATTTGGATTTAAACAAAAAACACCAAACCCTCCTTCCCCTCCCCCAATCATTATTCTGCCCCGTATTCAACAACTATCAATAAAAGATAAAATCCCAACACCCAGGGTGTGCAGTTCTCTCTCTCTCGAACTCATCCTCTTTTAGATCACAAGAGTGTACTTTTCACTTTAATAAATTTTCCTGCTTCTGTTACTCATCTGCTCTGCTGCATGCCTGTCCTTGACTTCTGTCTTGTGACAAAACCAATCTTTGGCAACTCATCTAGGTCTGGCCACGTCAAGGCATCAGGGCCTGGGGACTCCCCAGTTACCCAGAAACATCTTTTGGTGACCACGAAGGGACTTAGTAACAGTGGATTGAGTGACCCTCTTCATTGATGAGCCTCCAACTCCTGCCTGCCTTGTGCTAGAGAGTTGCTTAGTCCCTGCTCTCCTTTGTTCTACTCTCTCTTTCCCATCTACCTGAGAAAAGGCCTAAGGTGCTAGAAACCACAGGGCAAGAATGTGGTAAGAAACAAAGTGCTCATGAACCAGCTCCTCCCAACCCGTAGTCAGGCTCCCATGGATTGGTCCAGGGTATAAACACTTCAGGGCTCCTCATGGCTAAGTAGGGACCTCTAGGTGCTAGAAACACGAGAGTGTGAAGTGTGGTGAGAATGAGCACATGAGCCAGCTCTTCTGAACCCACAGGCAGGCTCCCTTACATCATTCCCAGGGTCTGAACAATTCAGGGCACATAGTAGACATAGCTGGGGTCCTGTGCCTGAGACTTGACATGGAAAAGGGGTCTTTGCAGACGTGATTATGTTCAGATGAGGACATTAGGGTGGATCTTAATCTGACGTAGCCAGCAACCTGAGAAAGCAGAGCATAACACACATGGAAACCATCTAGAAAATGAAGGCTCCATACTGCAATGTAAGAAAACTAACCCAGAGACCCCACAACACACAGGCCTATGCCCCTTTTCAATAATACAATCTTCCAATGTGGCAAAAGACATGTTTAACACACTAGAAACATCTTCAGTTTCCCAGCAATAAGAAGACAAAAATAGACTTGTCTAGCAATTAATGTTTCAGTATTTTATTTTTTATTTGCAAAGGATCTAGACAGTCAATGAATTCTCATCATTTAATTCAACTTAGCAAAATTCTAAGGGTGGAAGTTAACACAGAGATCTGGGAAACTAAACATTTCATAAAACAATCATTGCAAAAAAGTTCACCTTAAAACTCTTATCTTACATCTACTTAATTCATCTGTTCTTAACAATCATACTTAGATTACTCATGAAAATTTCATGAGATATTTAAGCACTTAGCTGTCATCTTAAGATTTTCTTTCATTTGTTTTTTGTTTGGTTTTTTGCTGACAAATTTTGTAACAAAAATAACATGAATTTATTTGACATTCAGTAGATAAATTTATTTGACATTTAGTAGAATACAAGTACTCTACTTAATGTGGCTAACTCTAAGACATGTCTGTATTAATTCAACCAGCAAACTTAAACTAGCTTTTATTTACTGAAAATACCCTAGATAACATAAACTTGAAAAACATTTGGGTTAGTTTCTATTATACTCCTGAGATTTAGAAATGCTTAATTTATAAGCACTTAATTTTAAGCCAATCATTAAAGAGAGCCCTTTTACAAATTAATTTTGGTGATGCCATCCAGAGGGTAGAAAAATACTGCATCTATATTGTACATACATAAACACACAAACAGATCTTAGAGCTTTTATTTTCTTTTAAAGATTGTATTTATTTATTTGAGAGAGAGTGAGCGAGAAAGAGAGCACAAGCAGGGGCAGAGGGAGAAGCAGACTCCCTGCTGAGCAGAGAGCCCAACATGGGAGAGAGAGGCTTGATCCCAGGACACTGGGATTATGGCCTGAGCCCAAGGTAGATACTCACCTGACTAAGCCACCCAGGTACCGTTCTTATAACTTTTAATTTTAAAAATTTAGCTGAGTCAGATATAACAATAGAAAACTCACTAGTTTATAAGTTCAGTTTACCCGTTCAGATGGCTAAAGCTTTTTACCATTAATACTAGTGAAGATGCCTGATTTGTCTTTGTCCTTGACAAGTAATCTTATGGAAACTGGAGGAGTTGTATTTTTTTATAAGACCCCTTTTCCTTTTCTTTTTTCCTTTTAGTCTTAGGTGAATATGGGCATTATTTTAGATACCTCCTGGGGTGTTTACATTTCAAAGATACAGTGAGATTTACCTCTTCAAGGGACAAAAAAAGAATGGAAGTTCCTCCAAGAAGGACTTTGGTTTCCCAAGGCCAATAATTCACAAGCCTTTTGAGATAAATAGGGGAAGTTTTTAAGTCAGTAAAAAGGAATAGATGGACCTTGGATTGCCTCTGGAGCTATTTTTTTTTCAGTTTTGCAAAGACTTATAAAATAATAACAGCTGCTCTCATCTTTTTTTTTTTTTTCCAAAGAACTGAATTGCAGCCTAAATTATATCAAAGGGGCTGATCCCCTCATCCAGATACATCATCTCCATTTGCTTCTCTCCCTTTGGGCACATGGTTTTCCTTTAGCTTTGGGTAGGAGACCTTAAAAAATCCTGTCAGGCTTTGAATATCATCTTCCAACTTCTAATCAACTTTTAACCACAGAACTGTTACCCCCCCACCCCCAAAAAATTCTTTTAAATATCTTGCCAGTTTTTAGCCGAGACAAACAGTCAATATTTGGGTAATACGGAACACCTTCATGCATCAGGAGATGCCTTCAAAGAGGGTACAAAGGATAGTACCTTCTCAAGAGCCAGAGTCACTCCCAAAGGTAGTCAAAAGAACCAAGAGCCTGCGGGCAGACAGAAAGCCAAGCCGAGCTCTTAGGACACAGAACAATAGGATTGTGCATTTTTTCATTTTTTGTACCTACAGTTTCTGGAACAGCAGTTTTTAGACATAAAATAAGCTGGTGTGCTGGAAGGTAGCATATTTAATTCTTTGGATTTTAATATGAAAGAATTTACATTGAATGTGGAGTGTTAATTTTTGTTCTAAGTCTAATTTCTGTTCTTTCATCTTGTCAAAAGGAGTCCCTAAGGCTAGCCATTATAATTCCTTGTATCCACTTTTTAATTTGGTCTTTTCCACAGATGCCAATAAGGCAAGAGTTTAGGATGAGAGCTCTCCAAAATTTTTCAAATATAGAAGTTTTCAATTCTAAAGATCTATCCTCTGGCCCCCGACAAATGGGATCTATTAATCTCAATAATGACTCAAACTAATAAGCTTTCTTTATGGCTTGACCAAGGATGCAAGAAGCATCCCAAAAGAGAACGCAAAATACGCAGCCCTCACCAGTTCTAACAAATTCACTCCCAGGGATTGTCTAGGGAAGCAAAACCCTTCATTACACAGGTAGTAAGGATGATGTAGTGAAAACAGTGTCTCTGGTTTCCCACAAGAACGTGAGATCCCTCCAGTCACACACCTGCCCATCTGTGACACCAGGCAAGGTGCTACCAGAATGAGACTTTCCCAGCAGTAAGAAACTAAGGCTGAGACTGCAGAGGCTTCTTAGGGACTGGGACCTTTATGGCAAACTCCCTGGGAGCTGCCATGGCTGGCCAAAGAGAGTGCTGCTTATGACTTTGTGCCACAGAACCCCAGTCTATTTCCCTGGCCACCAAAATGCACCCCAGAAAGGGTACCTTCCAGATGGGGAGGATGAAGAGAAAATTCTCACTAGTCACAAGGCCAAGCTCTCAGGACAGAGAAGGAGACGAAAGGTAAAGCCTCATCCAGTTTTTACATAGGGGACTCACAGCAAAGTTGATGTCCACAGAGGCTGGTCTGGTCACCAGGAGCTCGCCAGCCCATGCGGGCAGCCTGAACAGAAGGCTTACAGTGGCTGCGCCTGCGTTCTGCTCTACGGTCCTTCCTCCTTAGGACAAACTACATAAGAGATAGAGACAAAAACAATGACCATCTTTGGAAGGAAAAGGATCAATAGAAACCAAGAGTGCTCATTACCAACCTTTTATTTTCTTTTAAGATTTTCATTTATTTATTCATGAGAGACAGAGAGACAGAGAGAGAGAGAGAGGCAGAGGGAGAAGCAGGCTCCACGCAGAGAGCCCGACGTGGGACTCAATCCCGGGTCTCCAGGATCAGGCCCCAGGCTTAAGGCGATGCTAAACTGCTGACCCACCCAGGTGGCCCAACTTTTTCTTTTCTTAACCAGAGTGGCCCTATCCAAGCAGTTAGTTCCACACATATTTTATCCTGCTAAACTAAATTTAGAAAAAAAAAAAGTCTCCTCATCATGCTCACTTCCAGCAGACCTTACAGGCAGAGATCTGGGACCCCCTCGTGGTAAGAATTCTTAGCTTCTACAGGTGCTTGTCAGGGGCGTCAGGACCTCTCAGCTCTAGCAGCCTCGGAGTGAGCAATATCCAGACGTGGAAGTAAGTCCTGCCGACTACGCCAACTGTCGGGCAGGGGAAGATTTTTCTCTACCCTTCTAGATTCTTCTGGCAGTCTAATCAAATTGACAAGACAGAGTAACAGAAAGACAAGTTTAAACACATATGTAGAGCGACCCTATAAGAATATGAGACCCACAGGCAGTAGGCGGATGAGGCTTCTATGGTATCTGAGCTAAGAAGAGGGTAGGGATTTGGGAGTCAAAGGAGAGGAAGACATTTCCTAGAAAGATGGGAAGAGGAGATGTTCGCCATGCCTTGCAGACAAGTCTTTCTGATATAAAACAAAGTTATCTTTGGTGATCGCTCTTTCTTGTTGCAGGCCCCCATCTACATGTTTCTGGGCACTTTAGGGGGAGGTAAAAAAAAAAAAAAACCATCTTGAGTCTTTGTTTCTTAAAATTAATCAGCGTAAAATAATCCTTATGCCAAAGAGACACATTTTGGGGTGGTAAATTTTGCTCCCCTACAGTTCATATGCATTTTTTACAAACATACCAGGTTTCTCCGTATTTCTCTAAGTAAATTGCTAACGCTGGCTGCCGTTCCACTTCCAGGAAAGGGGAATGAGTGATCTCTGACTGATATTTATTTTTCATTCAATTGCTATTTATTGAACACTTAGTAGTATGTGCCCAGCACCGTTAGAGACCAAAGTTACGACAGTGAACAAAACAGATCCCAGGCCCTGTCTAATAGAATTACATTCTAGGAAGAGAGACACACAAATAAATTGTAGTAAATGCTGTGAAAAGAAACCAAGGAGCTGAACTAGGAAATAACCACTTTGGACAAGGTGGAGAGAAGCCTCTGAGGACCCTTCACCCTGGAGCTGACAGGTCTACTCCTGTGACAACACAAGGGGCCCAGCGTTGAGGCTACAAATGCACACACAGCCCAGGAACTGGTTCCTCCTCCTCCAGCCGATGTGTATTGTTCAGAGGGGGCCTGCTGCACAAAGTTGGCCTTCGTGTCTGAGTCTGCACTGCTGCCAACAGTTCACCAGCAACCCCTCCGCACCCAATTGCCAATATCCTTTTCCCAAGCCGGCCTTTGGCTCCCCTGCCTGTCTGCAGCCTTTTATTTAGGCCGCTGCACTAGCACTCAGCAGGCCTTGCTGGCACATTTTCTGCATGTGCACAGACCTGCAAAACTCCAGGGCCCTGATGAACCATCATCCACAGCGATACTCAAAGACAGTTTCTCATATTTCTCCTCAATTCCATTTTATTTCTGGAGAAATGACTCCAATAAAAAGCCTTATCTTTTGTTAAAATGAAATTAGACCCGCTTGAAATCAGACACATATGAGCCCTGTGTGCTACAGACATGGATACCCATTGGCTTGTTTCTAGGAAGTTCTGAGACTTCATTTGCAGAAATAACACTTCAAGGGCGCCTGGGTGGCTCAGCTGGTGAAAGGTATGCCTTCAGCTCAGGTGTTGACCCCAGGGTCCTGGGATCCAGCCCTGCATTGGGCTCCCTGCCCGCTGGGGGGTCTGTTTCTCCCTCTCCCCCTCCCTTTTCCTCCCTTCTCCCTCAAATACATAAAATCTTTTTTTAAAGGGTAAAAGCAAAAAGAAATCATTCATAAGCAGCATTTTTCAAAACCTAGCCCAAACTCTTTTTAAGGTGAGGCCGACTCACGGCCTGCCACGGCCCCACCCATCCTCCTCCCACACCAGACCCCTCTGTCTTCAGCTGGTCTCCATAAAGCTGTTGGGTGCGGCTCCCATCACCCCCCTCCCTTGCCATCTATCCACGCCCTGCTGGCCACACCGCCCCTTGCCCCCCCCCATTCCTTGGGAACTATAGCTTGAACTTGGAGGAGGGCTCCGATAGTTTAAAATCCTATCATCATCTGTTCCTGATTATCAAAGCAGGGGAGATGCAGGAGGAGGCTTTCCCAGCCCCATGGGTAGGGAGCAAAGCTCTTTGGCATCATCAGCCTTTTTCCCTGGTGGGGAACAAAGGGTGTAATGACCTGGGACATGCAGCTGGAGCTAAGTTCACAGCAGCCCTTGGGGTGCTAAGTTCGGGGAGAGGCCTGTGATCCCAGCCGGGCCAGGTGCAGATGGTGCCGCTTACGTCGTCTACTTGCCTCTGCTTGCCCTCACGTCAGCTCTTCTATCTGGACACCTCCTGGGCTCTGGTCCTTTCCCAGGGGTTTGTCGGGGGCAATCCGAATGACAGCATGCATGCGCAGCACTTAGCATCAAGAGTAAGTACCCGGCAATGTTAGCTGTTGGGGTTTGGGTTGGGTTTACCATTATCGTCATCACTTGCAAGTGCTTACTGCGTGCCCAAACCTGTGCCAGGTGCTCACGCAGCTTCTACAAAAGTATAGGCAATCTTAATTTTCCTAACAGGTGTCTGAGGTAGATGATGTGGCATTTGGGCTCGGAGAAGTTGAGTAATTAGTTGAAAGCTACACAACAGTCAGTAGTAAAGCTCAGACGTAAATCCATACGGCCTCAACTCTCAGTTCTCTTTCCTGTGCCCCGCCCACCGATCCTGCCATTGCAAGGTCAGGCTCCAGCCCTCCAGGGCCCTCCAGCACCTGCTGAACGGGCTCCACAGGCCTCTGCATGTCTTTCCAATGAGGAAGCTCCTTGTGGTTTCCTCCCCCGTCCCACTACAGCTCACGTGCTGGGTTTCGGCCGTGGAGGTCCGTTTGGAGTCCCCTCCACTGTCATGCCCATGCCCACGGCCCAGGACCTGATCACAAGAACGCGGGTGTGAGTGTCAATGCAGGACGGGTCTGAATTGCGTGGCTCGTGCTGGAACATAATGAAAAACTTAGTTTGCAGATGTGAAAGTGGGAGATGTGGGTTTTTTCTCTCTCCAAAGTAGGCAAGAGCTGGGCGTGATTCAAAAGCAGAAGAGAAGCAACCACTTGAAGAAAAAAAAAAGGCTCATTATTGAAGAACTAGGGGATGACATTGCTGCTGATGCTAAAATTTTCATCAATCTAGTTTTCACTTCAAGACCATTTCCTCAGGGAGCCTCCCTGAACTCCTAAATGAGGTTAGCACCCCGTTAAATGCCTCTGTAGCACCCTTTACTTTTTTTTTTTTAACTTTCTTTTGATGATACATCACATTTGAAACCATTTGTTCTACACCCACCTCATGCAACAAGCTCTGCAAGGGCAAGAATGTCCTCTTGTTTGTGCTGAATTCCCAGCAGTCAACACAGTGCTCAGCACCGAGATGTTCAACAAACGTTCATCAACAGCAAGATTAACAGTATTTCTCTGCCTGAAGAGCAATCGTGCTTCTGTTTGCCAATACCAGGAAGAGAAAAGGAAATTTCATTTCTTTATGAAAGAGTCAAAGACAACATGATACTGTGATTGAAGCAATGCACACTGGATAAGGCTTAGTTCACACGCAACTTCTTTGTCAATATCAGTGAATGAGTCACCCGCTAGATAAGGAGGAGGACCACCTTATCACCCTCCTGTGTAAAAGCCTCCCCACTGTCTTTGGGTGAAGTTGTCCCCAACCTGCTCTCCCAGCCTTCCCTTCTTCCACGACCCCAGGCCCCGCTCCCCATTCCCACACCCACTGAGCACTTGCTGATCGCACTTTCTGGGATACTCTTCTCCACGTTCTGTGTCTGTGTTCCCTTTAAACTCAAACGAAAACCTGCACCACATCCCAGATACGGACGATCTGTTCTCGCACGCCCACCCCACAGCACTCCATACTTGCGTCTGGAGGTCTAGAAGTCTGAAATCACGCACGATGAGTTCCTGGAGGCACTTGTGGTGTCTTGAGCATCTTCACATCGCCAGTGCCTAGCACACGCCTGCCTGAAGGTCAGCACATCTTGTGATGAATAAACACACAAGAAAACCTCAAGGCCTCCTTGACTGTTCTCTTTTGCTCACAGCCTATAGCCAGTCCATCGGCAGGTCCAGCCTCGACTGTCTTCAAACCATATCCGGAATCTGCCCCCTTCCCACCACTTGCCTGACCCAGGGCACCGTCGTCTCCTGTCTGGGCAACCACAGTAGCCTCCCGACCGGTGTCTTGCTTCCCCCTGCAATCCATTCTGCACACAGCAGCCGTGTTGGCCTTTTAAAATACTCCCCTGTGTGAGACCATCCAGTGGCCTCCAAAACACTTGGAATAAAATTCAAAAGCCTCACCGAAGCCCTGGGTGGTCTCACCCTTGCCCTCTTCTGCCTCCCGGGCCAACTTAGCATTCCTGCAATGCACCAAGGCCTCCCTTCGCAACATGTTCCATCTTTGCCCACATGACTTGTTACTTGGCATTCAAGGCCCCGCTCACTGTGAGCTCATCAGAGAGGCCTTCCCTGACTGCCTTATCTCAAACAGCACCCCACAGTTCTCTCTGCCTCTTCGCCTTACCTTATTTTCTTGTGTTGTACAGATCCACATCAGACGTATCACTATGTATTTGAATATTAGTTTTCTGTCTCTTCCTTGTGATAGGTCCATGGACTTCATAGATGTATTCTCAGTGCATAGACCTGTATGACATAAGCAGTAGGTGCTCAATAAATGTTTGTTAATGAGAGAAAAAAAAAAAAAAGCTTTCCCCAAGTGTCTGCCAAAGATGGCAGAAAGGCACGTCTGGTGAACGATGACCTCCAGGCACCCATCATGGCCCATCATTGCCACGCGACTACTGCTAGGCTGGAAGGGGGTGGTTGTGCACTGTGCGGGCAATGAACATTTCTGGCAATTTCTACAGAAACAAGTTAAAATACCTGGTCTTCCTCAACAAGTATATGAACACCATCTGGGCCCGTGGCCCCCACCACATCTTTAGGTGAACAGCAGGGATGTGCTGCTTGCCAGACTAAGCGAGGCCAGGCCACCCTGACCACCTTGGGGTGTTGGATAGGACTCTACCTCCCTCTGACAAGAAAAAGCAGTTGGTGGTTCCTGCTGCCCTCGAGGCTGTGTCTCCTCCTCCGTGAAAGCCTGTCTACCTGGGATGCCCGGCTCACAACATTGGCTGGAAGTACCAAGAGGTGACGGCCACCTCGGAGAAGAAGAGGGAGGAGAAGGCCAAGATTCATTAGGACAGCTCATGAGGTTACAGAGACAACCTGAAAAGAACATGGAGAAGGAATGTGACCAATATACAGAGACCCTCAATACCCCAGGGTCCCCAGTGTGAACGCAGTACTGTTGACTCCCCATGCTTGGCCTGCCCTGCCCTTCCTCCGTCACCACCCTGGGATGTAGGGGACCCAAGGGCTGCCCTCCAGGTGCCACAGGTGCTGGGGATTCGACAGCTAGGAACACAGAAACGGCTAAGTCACTACTTCTGTTTAAGAAAGGCCTTTCTTTAAAAAGTTACTTGACACATCTCTCAAATCCATGAAGATAATTTGTCTATGACCTACTTGTTTGAGAGAGTTTTAGAAAATTGAGCACAGGAACAACCAGTGAGTTCAGTTTCAGCATTTGCAGAAATGAGCTGGAAAACCGTAATTGGAGGAGAAGCCTGCATTGTGAGGGGGGCACGTGTTTGAAACTTCTCACGCAGTCTTGTACTGTAGTCTGCAGCTGGTGGAATATGGGAAGGTGCTTGTGGGGACTGCGACCTGGTGGGGTATGAAGGTTTTCAGAGTCACGCACAGGCTGGGGAGACCTGCACCCAGGAGGTCACAGGCATTGCCCTTGCTGCTTCCCTGTCTTTTGCGATCAGAACTGAGTAAGTTGTTTTTAAAGGGAACAAAAAAGGGATAGCTAAAGCTGCTGGCTCCTGGGTCCCAACAGAGAGAAAGAGAGAGAGAGAAGAGGACAGTGTTTTGAGAAATAAAACTGAATGCAGGAAAAAGAATTGTCTGAGGATGGCCTTGATGAAGTATGACAACAAGGACTTCGGGTGACTCCAGACACAAGAGCTTTGCTTCCACTAATTCATTCTCTTTTTAAAGCCCCAGAATGTTAAAAGGGGACTTTGTTCCCTGAGGACATTCTGATGGACATCACTTGTGGGGCCTCCCCCACTCCAGAAGTGGGTCAGTCTGCTGCCTGAGTCCTGCCCATGAATGGCTTACAGAAGCAGATGAGGGAGTGCAAAGAAGATCCTGTCTGAGTACCACGGAGACATGCGCTTAGCTGGAGTCGAAGAGTCTCCCCCGAGTGGCTTGTTTCCATTTCTTCTGTCTGTGGCAAGAGGTGCTTATTATCAGTTTCCACCATTTCTCCCATGAAACGGGTGCCTTATGATTGATTATTCTCATTCCTATTTCCGCTCTCTGCCGCTTCAGACAGGGCCGTACTGGTGTGATGAAGAACACGACTCTAGGAAAGCTTTGAGATTAAAGATGCTTCCGAAAGATTAGGGTAAAACCTGTTCAGATTCTGCTAACTCTGTGAACTCAGAATTCATTATCGGCTTCATTGGGCTAAGATGTATCTTGGTGCCATGGGGGGCAGGGAGGCAGGCCAGTTATTCGGTTATTAAGCAAACTAGTGGTGGAAACAGTATTTGCAAAAGGTGGAGCCAGTGTAAAAAGACTTTGAGGCACCAGGCTTAAAAACAGTTTATCAGCACTATGAATTTTTTCACATTTTAAAAATTGAGGTATAGTTTATAGACAGAAAACTTACCCTTTTTACTGTACAATTCTACCCAGGTTCTGAAAAACCCACGCAATTATATAAGTACTACCATAATCACGATACAGAATAGCCCGTAATCCCCTCCCCACCCCCCCGATCTCTCATTCTCCATGTGGTCAAGCCTCTTCCCATGCCCAGACCCAGGAAACCACTATTCAGTTTTCTGCCCCTTTAGTGTCATCTGCTGGGGAGGCTCGTATAAAGGGGCTCACGCCGCATGTGACGTCTTGGGCCTGACCGCTCCCTCTCCCCGTGGTGAGGCTGAGATTCGCTCACGGGTGGACCAGTTGCTTGTTCCAGTCCGCGGCTGACTCCTGTCCCTCGCCCCCGGGGTGTCATGGGTGTGTTGACCCATCACCAGGTGATGGACATTTGTGTTGTGTCCAGGTCCTGCTGCATAAGAGCGAAGCCACTCTAAAACTTCACACGCAGGTTTTAGTGTAAACTTAAGTTTTTCCTTCACTTGTGAGACAGCCTCAGGGCGGGATGGTGAGGTTGTACAGTAACGAAACGTTTCACATTTTTTTTAAAGATTTTATTTATTTATTCATGAGAGAGAGAGAGAGAAAGAGGCAGAGACACAGGCAGAGGGAAAAGCAGGCCCCACACAGGGAGCCCGACGAGGGAATCGATCCCGGGACCCCAGGATCACACCCTGGGCCGAAGGCAGCCGCTCAACCACTGAGCCACCCAGGGATCCAGAAATGTTTCACTTTTTAAGATACTGCCAGACTGTTCCCAAGTGGCTGTTCCACTTCTCCTTCCCAACGAAAACATAAGAGAGTTTCAGGGGCTCCGCGTCCTTGCCAGTTATTTTCGGGTCGTTGGTTTGGTTTGGTTTTTCCTTTAGCCACATTAGCAGATGTGTAGTGGCATCTCCTTACAATTTTGCATTTTGCTGTTAGTGATGTCGAGTCTTTCTTATATGCTCCTTTGCCATTCAGATATCATCCTTGGTATCATCCTTTGCCCATTTTTAAAGTTGGGCTTAACTATTAACTTAATGGCTGACATGTATATAAACCCTCATACATAGTGTTTCATTTATCACAGGTCTGGGAGGGCACCCAGGGAGACATCTTCCCCAACTCTTGGTTTTCCATCTCCCTGAGAAATTGAGGCTAGGATGCTCCAACGGCTTGCCCTGGTCCATGCCGAGGGGCAGCACTGGAGCTGGAAGCCAGGCCCGCCGGACACCGCTTCCTCTGCCAGCGGCTGGCCACTCTCCCTGAAGACACGCGGGGCCACCGCTGCCCAGCAGGGGGTGATCCACCCGCCAAGGCTCCGGGTGACTAAGTTAGGGCCAGGTGGCGTCTGTTCCGCCCCTGTGCCCCAGACATCTCCATCGCCGCTCGCCAGCAGAACGTCCCCGTGCTCGGTCTCCCTTCTCTGGAGTCCAACTCCCAGCGGCTAACACATAAGGGGAAAAAATCTATAAGCAAACCTTCCCTTTCTCCTCTTCCCACTCCCAAATGGGGATTTTTGCATTTTAACAGGGGGTCTCAGAGGCACGTTCTTCTTCATGTAGTGGTTTACAAACTGCTTTATTAGAGCTTCAAGTGAGAAATGGCCTAAAGACCCAGGCAGGGGTGACGGTTACCAGAGAGCAGGTGGATGGTGAATGCAAGGAAAGGTGATGGGGATTAAGGAGGGCGGAAGAGACCGGGCAGGTGGGAGGGGGGTGAAGGGCCAGAGGCTCTGGATCCACCCCACCTAGCCAAAGCTGTTCCATTTTTGTTTGTTTTACACATTGGCTTTCATTTAAGATTTTATTTGAAAAGAAGAATGTGCTGCTTTCCAAAAGATGCTTAAAATAAATGAACCAGCATGTTTCTCATATGTCCTGTAATGCAGGTGTTGAGCTCATTGAGACCAATCCCTGAGCAGCACCGCATTCCAGGTCGCATCTGGGTCATCAAGACTCTACCTGTTGAAAAATAGAGCCGAGTCTCACAATCTGTACTCCCAGACACACCTCTGATGAGTGACACCAAGACAGCAACCCCCTTGGCCCTTGGGGCACAGAAGGGCTTGGCTGGAGTCTTCGGACCTTGATCATTTCCATTTACTCCAGTCCACTGACGACACACCGTATTTTCCATATTTTTCTACGTGTGTCCTGGTGTAGAAGAAGAAAGCAAGCACCAAAACAGAGGAGGGGCTTGGGCCAGGGCTCTGGAGTCCTCTTGATTCTCACTTACCCTGAGCAGCCCTTCCACATTGCTTAATATATCTAACCTCGGTTTCCCCATCTACGCAGTGGGGATAATTGCAGAGCTGTTGTGAGGATTGAAAGCTCCTGTATACAACGCACCTGGCACAGGTCAGGTTACAGGTGAAGCCTTCAGTAAATGGTAGCTCCATAATCAAGAGCCCCATCGGCCCTGAGATTTGCTCCTTCAGCCCTGGAGGTCAGGTTTGCCACAGGCTTACTGCTGCACCTTTGATTATGCTCTGAAAATGGTTATTTTGCTGCAAAAATAAGCAAATATGGTCACAATTTTTAAGGTCATTGACGTTTATAACACCTAGTTTGCATCTCTCTGGGAACAAAGGTGACACAAATACATGTTTGAATGCCATTAACGATGCCTCCAGACAGGAAACCATGCTTCAGAAAGAGCAAGAGCAAAGGAAAATCATTAATTTGTTCAGAAGTTTTTTAAAGGCACACTTTTCTTTGTATTTCGTTACAAAAAGCAATCACCCTAATGATGGTTGAACAGATCCAAATGAACCATTACAGCTTGGACCCATCCTGAAAAGATTTTTCTTTTGAACACCAAATGACCTCACATTACTGTTCTTTGATCTACTCTAGTCATTGTTTCTTACATTTTCCTATAATATTGTAAATTAGAAGAAAATATAGTTCAGTGTAACCACATCAGTCTTCTCCAACCCAGCCAACCGTCGGCTGCAACAGGAGAGGTTTTTATAGCAAGAAGGGACACTTACCAAATCCATGGATCTCTTTGCAGAGTAAGCTCATTTGTTTGAGCAGTAACAGTAGGTCTTGAACTGACTCTGTGTCTCCAATATCTAGCAGGAGTATTTTCAGGCCAGTCCAGGTCAAAGTGTGACACTGTGAGGGCCATTTTAAAAATACATAGTATTTTCTGCCCTTCAGAAATGCAATTTCATTATCTTCTGATTCCTGCTCGCGTTTCCAGCATTTTCACAAATCAACACCCTCACTATGGTGACTGCCCCTCCGTGGCCAAGGTTCAGACACAAATGGCATCTCCTAGTCTCCACTTAGAATAATGATGGAGCTGCCTCTGAAAGAATCACTTTCGATGGGAGTTTCTAGGATACTGCCCCAGAAGAGAGGAGTCCCATTTGACAATCAAAATAGAGGATGGCCAAGGAGTCTAGCGACAGTGTTTCAGCTGAGTTGCTAGAACATTGAACAGCCCCACCCCACTCCTGACCAGCTACGCAGCCTGCAACAAGTTATTTAACCTCTTTGTACCTCAGTTTCCTCATCTGTAAATGTACAGTTTTCACGTGGGTAAATACAGTAGAAGAGTGACTGGTATTAAGTCAGCCCCTCACTCCATGTTCCCTGCTGCCATTATTAGCCATACAATAGTGCTAACACTACTGCTACCTTCCTGAACACCCTTCCCCGAAAGGCAGCCACTAGGCTCTTCATCCCGGCCCCATGTTGGCAGGAGGAGAGCAGTGCCGGGGGCCTTGGGGCAGGGCCTTGGGGACCAATGGGCCCAAAGCTGGAAGCCCTAGGAGTCTTAGCTGAGGTGTGGGACCGGAGACAGGCCCTCCTTCCCCTTCAGCAATCCCTGGCTTCCTCCGAAGGGGTCTCTCCCTCACCCTTCAGCACAGGATAAAATTAACTCTTCCTTGATGCCGGTTACATTTTCCTCTTCTGCACAATTTTTTGCTGGAGATAAGAGCCACCCAGGAAAACCAATAATGCGGATACTTATTTACTGCAATAAGTAGTCTATTCCTAGTAGGTCACCTCTTTGTTACTGTCACTTGACTTGCTTTTATATGCCATAAAAAAACAAGCTGTTCAAACACAGTAGATAAGGGTTTTTGTTTGTTTGTTTTTTAATCTTAGGCATAGCGAGATTACGTAGTGGAAGACTACATTTTATTTTTCAATATTGCTGAGTTCCTACAAGATAATTCAAGAGATCACACATCTTTTAACTCAAAGTTAATAGTACACGTGTGTGTGACTTGTGTACAGATATACTAATAATATGTAATTATGTATTAATCAGACCATTTTCTTTTTTTTTTCTTAAAGATTTTATTTATTCATGAGAGACAGAGAGAGAGAGGCAGAGACATAGGTAGAGGGAGAAGCAGGCTCCATGCAGGGAGCCTGATGTGGGACTCAATCCCAGAACCCCGGGATCATGACCGGAGCCAAAGGCAGACGCTCAACCACTGAGCCACCCACGTGTCCCTAATCAGACCATTTTCTAGGACAGATCCAACTGGCTAGAGCCAACAAGAAGCAGGGGAAGAAACTTGACCTTAACTTAGGAGAGGGATCTGCTCCTTCTGCCAACACAGTGTGAGCTATATAGGGTCTATCTGGCCTGTGGTTCATCTGAACATTCACTGGCACGTTGACTAATGATTCCCCAGAGATGAAGCTCCTTTAAGCAAAGTCATTGCATCATCGTGGCTGAGAAGGTTAACAAAGGAAAGAACATCTGTTGAAAGCCAGGGGAACTTGACTGCCTGCTTTATAGATCCAGAGCTCCCCTAGCTTTTTTATCCCAAGGGACCACTGATGAAAGCCATTCCAGTGCCTTTTTTGTTGCTGCTGTCTTTCCTCTCTGCATGCCTCCCCCAAACTTATTTATTTGCCCTCCTGTCAAATACACACTAGCACTTCACCACCATCCTCTCTCTGAAAACTGATAAAAGTCAGGGATGCAAACCTATATTTGCTGATTATTCTCTAAATGAAGATCTGAAGTGTTTGCTCAAGTAAGCATTGGGTTTCGAGTCTTCCGTGTTCTCTTTGTGCAACTAATTGAGTCCATGTTCTCTTTGTGCAACTAATTGAGTCCGTGTTCTCTTTGTGCAACTAATTGATTTGTTCATCGAATATTCACTGGGCACTTATTACCATGTCCAACACCGTGCTAGGCGGAAATTCCCAATGGATAAACAAGACTACCGTGGCCGCTGCCCTCATGAAGCTTGTGATCTAGTAACTGGAACTTCTATTAATCGAATAAGCAGGCAGATAGAGAATCACCAATCATAAGTACTATGAGGAAATAAAGACAAGATGCTCCTGAGGACAGCAGAACATCTACCTTGGATTGGGGGTGATATTTAAGAGCGCTAAAGAATATAAAAAGAACCCACCCTATGAAGAGTTGGGGAGAAAACTTTCTGGGCAGAAGAGTCAGCAGTGACATACATCCCAGAATAGAGAAGGAGCTCGGTGCATTTAGGAACTGAACGAAGACCAGTGTCTTCACTGGAAAATAGAGAGTAAATAGAGATGAAGCCGAGGGGGCTGGCTGGGGCCAGATCATGCAGTTTTTTCTGGGTCATGGTATTAATTTTGGGTTTTTATCCAAAAACAGTAAGAATCCCTTGAAAGTTTTAAGCAAAGGAATGACATGATCTAATTTGTGTGGCAAAGATATTGTTGTGGGTGCTGTATGAAGAATCAAGCAAGTCTGAATAAAGAGAAGGGTGGTTTATTGTAGCAGCCCATGTGAGGAACAGTAGCTTGGCAGGCCCATCCCTTGGGTGTGGGAACTAGGTTGGTTGTCCTGAGCATTGAACTCAGGGGAGGGTGTGTAGTTCCCAGTATCCTACACTGAACTTCTCTTGCCTGAATAACACTGAAAGTCACTGTTGAATTCTCTGCCTTTAACAGCATCACCAAGGGTTTATGAAAGATGTGCACACTATGGCCTTCTTTTAAATGGGATTATCTTGGGCAGCCTACACCGGTTGCATCCTTCCAGGGACAGCCCTGGATCTTGACCTCAGGTGGCGAAGGTGAAGGCGAACATAAGTTGACAGAGTCCATGTCCACTTGAAGATAAGACTCATAAGACTTGCAGGTGGATTCCGTTTGTGAGGTGAGGGAGAGAGCAATCAAGACTGACTCCAAGTGATGGTTGTACCACTCACCAAGATGGGGAAAGAAGGACAGAGTGCAGAATAGGTTCAGGGAGAAAAGATTTCCACTTGGGACTTGTTACAGAGAGGATGCCAATGGACGATCTGAGTGGAGATAGCAAATGGACAGGTGGACACCAGCCCAGAGCTCATGGCGTAGAGTTCAGAAACCTCTGGGAGTACTGCTGTTGTATAAAAGCTACGTGAATAGATGAGAACGCCTAAGAGACACCATAAAGCACGAAAATAACCTAAGACCAGTCCCTGAGGAATGCCAACATTTAGAGGCCAAGTAAAAGAAGAGGAAGGAACGGCCAGAAAGGTGGGGTAAAGAACAGGACGATGGAGTGTCATGGAAGCCAGGGGTTCACTTGGTGTCTGGGAGTGGTCATCTGTGTGAAAGGTGGTGAGATAAAGCATGACGATGAATACAGAGAGGTGTCCTCTGAACTTGCCAATAGAAAGATCACTGGTGACCTGAACGAGAGCAGTTTCACTCCGGGGGGCCAGCGGGAGAGGGCGGGTGGAGGAAGCCGGGCTGGAATAAGAGGCGCTCTCTCTCTCTCTCTCTCTCTCTCTCTCTTTTTTTTTTTTTTTTTTTTTTCTGATTTCAGCCATTGGGTCTGCTGGGGTCTTTGTTTGGACAGAGGGGCTGCAGGAACCCCGGCAGGCCCACATGGCTGATTTTGTCTCCTAGGAAGCATCTCCATGATTTCTAATTCTAGGCTTCCTCAGACGGGAAGAACGTGGGGAGCCCGTCTTCTGGGCACCAGACTCAGTAAATGAACACGGTGACATATGTCAGGTGGTGGCCAGGTTCGAAGAGAAAGAGAAGGGAGAGGGGACCAGGGGGAAAAGACAGTTTGAAGGAACCAGCAGGAAATGTGGCTATTTCTTCTGGTCATCATGTGTCAAGGCTTCACGAAAACCCTAGTTTGCACCCCAGTTCGGGTCACCTCGACGAGGCGGGTAAAAGGCAAGGTGGGGGACAGGCTGCCCGCCACCTTGGTCTACTACACTCAGCTCTGCAGGCTCCTGCCTGGTGCAGGTGCCACGTGGCTGGTGCTCGGGTGGGGAATTCTTGCCCAAAACAAAACCATCAAGCAACTTAGTAAAGGTCCATCCTTTAAAGTCATTTTACTTTAAGATGCAATTCATTTTAATTTCTAACTAATACTCTCAGTCACAAGTGGCTTGGGATAGTTTAGCTTTTGGTTTCCACCACTAAGAATTCAATGATCTATAAACAAACACTAGAGAAATCTTTTTTTTTTTTTTTAATAAGAGTGATTCTTCTGTATCTTTGCATTTGGAATGATTTTACCTTCTGGTTTACTGTCAAGAGTAAGAGGCTCAGAAATAAATACTAACCATTCTGTCCAGTGATGATGGGGTCCAGGTCCTGTTGGTCAGCAGTGGCCACTGAGCAGGTCCATTTCACATGCTTTGATCCTATTTGCAAGGCAAGAGGTTAGGAAAATGTTCTTAGTAAGTAAAAAAGAGTAAAAACACCCAACCTTTTACTCTTGGCTGACCCATGTTGTAATCTTGGTCAAATTACTTAACCTCTCTCTGCTTCAATTCCTCCTTCAGGAAATGGTGTGAATAATATCAACCTCCCTGTATCTCACAGTTAACCCAAGGCCAGCTAATTAACTCGGCCCTACAGGATGGAATTGGCAGAGGTAGGGGAGGGGGGTGTTGGGAAGAGATAGTAAACTGTGAAATGGCATCATCACAGTCCAAGTTAGAGATTACCATTGCACCACTACCCTCTAGTTAGGCCTTTTGGAGACCACCGTTAACTCCTTCAGGCAATCTCTTCCTGTCTGATGGAGTGGACATGGTCTATCATTTGCTGTAACGGTTTGATTTTCAAATTCTAGCCCAGCCAGAAGCAGAACATACTCCCAATTTTCAACAAAAACATTTGCATTTGAGGATTTTAGAATACTCTTTGAAGTAGCCAAGGCCACCTGGGGGTAGAGCAAAACCACACCTGGGATCACAGCCATCAGGGATGGATGATTTACTGCACTTACAACCTCACCTACAAGTATGCTAGTTAATACGGCCAGTCCATACGTAGCTACTGGGACACAGAGTAGAAATCTGACTCAACTGTGTGTAAAAAATCGTTATAATCCTCCCATTGCAAAGTGCTGTCCCCTTTAAAAGTGCATATCTCATCTCTATGATGTAAACACTTCAGTCACCCCTTATAAAAGGAGAAAATGAGGCTCAGAGAGATCAAGTAGTTGATCCAAAATCACATCTTGGTGAATGCCAGAGGCAGGATTCGATTCCAGGTGTTCTGATGCTTTTCCAGGACTTTTTTACTCCTTATGTGAACATGATAATAGAACTACCTACAAAAAGAAGGAAGAGAACACTGAGCCCTAAATATTCCATTCGAATTGAACATCCACGGAGAAACTTTTTAAAACTGATCTGATATTGTACAGGTGGCCCAGAATTACTGGAACTATCCACCCCACTGCCTTCTGCCTGTCGTTTCCTCTTTATAAATCAGCATCAAAGATACTGGATAAGAATCCTCAAATTTTAAGTCAAGTAGACCCTTGACATTCACTGATTGAGTCTGAATAAGGGCCTTTAATTGTCTGCCACGTATAAGGTTACAGCGGCAGGAACTGATTCCCAGGCACCGAGGCTCGTGTGTGGAGCTGAACGTCCTGGCTAGTGAGGAGCCTCTCCTGCCACCCAGCACCCCTGATCAGGAGGCCTCGTCGTCCCCACTCACGACCCTATGCCAGTTGTATGGAGAGAACTTACAGTCTAAGGAGATATTTCAAAGTTTGAGGATTTCCAAAGGTCTTGGGGCCTAGTCCTTGCAAATACCAAGGGAAGACTATGGGATTTTCCTGCTTTAATCTTGATTGGGGAGCTAGAAACCCAGGGGTAATGTTAGAGCTCATGGTAGTAACTAACCCATCTCTGCTTCCTAACACATCTGTCTTCCTTCTACTCGGCTTCTGACCAGTGGTTGCTTTTAAAAAAAAAAAAAATCATTCCTCATGTGTATCATCCTGTTTTGTGTCTTGTCGTAAATTGTCTCGAGTCCTTTCTCAAAGTAGGGAGCTCTGAAACCCCGAATAAATGTTGAAACTAGGCTTCCTAGGGAGAATCATTTCTGGTAGCCTGGCCCTGCTATGCTGTCAGAACTACTAGAAAGGATTAAGGAATGACTTCCAGAAGGACGACAGTAAACGGTTTCTGATGACTTCATCCAAATTCTGGGAGCGCCTGGTGGAAGCTAATGATGCTTCGAGTGACACCTAAAGGCTGCAAGTCACTGTCCCGACCCCTCCTCCCAGAGGAGCCAGGCCAGGGCTTCGGCGAGCTCGGTTCGCCCGCGGGGTCCACGACCCGCCCCACCGGGTCCACGACCCGCCGGGGGCCTGTTCGCAGCGGATGTTCCGGGCCCCGGGCTGCTGATGGCGCCGGGGGGCCACCGGGCCGGCCTACGGGACACTGGGGCGCGCTGATTCCGGGGCTGCCGAGCGCGGGAGGCGCGCGGGGCCCGCAGCCGCCCCGCTCCCTGGGGGCGCCCGGACGAAGGGGGGGGGGGCCCGGCTGCAGCCTCGGCCTCCGGGGGCGTGGCCTGAGCAGGGGGCGTGGCCAGGGCGGGGGGCTCGGACCCTCGTGCCCCCGAGCGGGGCGCCGCCCTAACGCTGTGCTGCCCGCCCGCAGCCGCCCCGCTCCCTGGGGGCGCCCGGGCGAAGTGGGGCGGGGGGGCCGGCTGCAGCCTCGGCCTCCGGGGGCGTGGCCGGAGCAGGGGGCGTGGCCTAGGGGCGGGGGCCTCGGGCCGTCGTGCCCAAGAGGGGGCGCGGGGCGCGGGGTGCGGGGTGCGGGCGCCGCCCTAACGCTGTGCTGCCCGCCCGCCCGCAGCCGCCCCGCTCCCTGGGGGCGCCCGGCTGCAGCCTCGGGGGCGGGGGGCGGGGGGCGGGCCGCCGGGGGGGGCGTGGTCGGGGGCGGGGGGCTCGGACCCTCGTGCCCCGGAGGGGGCGCGGGGCGCGGGGCGCGGGCGCCGCCCTAACGCTGTGCTTCCCGCCCGCAGACGACCCCGGCTCCCGCAGCGCTGCCGCCGCCGCCGCCCCAGGGCTGCAGGAAGTAGGCGCCCCCCCGGAGGACGGCCCCCCTCCACTGGCCCCGTCGCACCCGGCCCCGCCCTCCGAGCCCTCCCGGCACACCGGCCCAGACCCGCCTTGGGACAGCAAGCGGGAGCACGACGTCCGGAAACCAAAGGAGCTGGCGGCCGGCGGCCAGAAGAAGCAGCGCCTCGGGGAGCAGGCGGAGCGCCCGGCCAGCCCGCGGAGGGCGGCGCGGCCCGGGCTCGAGGGGGCGCCCGGCGGCCGCTGCCCGGAGGCGGGGGCGCCGGGGCCCGCGGCGGACGCGGCGGGCAGGGGGGGCGGCGGCGGGCAGGGGGCGCCCCGCGGGGCGGCGGGCGCGGAGCTCGGCCGGCGGGGGGGCCCGGGGGCGGCGCCTGCGCTCGCGGGGCGGGGCGGGGGCGGGGGCGGGGCGGGCGCGCGGGCCCCGGGCGGCGCCCCCCCGCGCAGGGCCGCCGTGGCGCCGGGGCCCTGGAAGGTGCCGGGCTCCGACCGACTGCCCGGCGCGCGCAGGCCGGGAGCCCCGACCGCGGGCCGCTGAGCCCCGCCGCGCCCCCCGCAGGCCCCGCCCCGCCGCGCCCCGCCCCGCCGCGCCCCCCGCAGGCCCCGCCGGCCCCGGGACAACCAAAACCACGTGGAGAACACCGCGGAGACAGTGCAGTGTAGCTTTAGTAAAAAAAAAAAAAACGAAAAAAAGAAAAAAATCTCAAAAAAGTAAAAAAATGACCCCCGCTGCATGAAGGATTTGGATGCCATCCAAACTCTCTACCAAGAAACCGGACAAGTTAAGAGCAATCACAAACTGGAATATCGCCTTAAAAAAAAAAATTCAAACTGCACGGAGCAAGCTGAAACTGAGACGAGATTATATCTTTTAATTGATCTAAAGAGTTGTAAATAAATTGTTCTCGACCTATCTAGACAGGGGTTAAAAGGTTTCTTTGGACCATCCGGAACTGCTGCCCACGACCTGGCCCGCCCCGGCCCGCCCCGGCCCGGCCCGGCCCGGCCCGCAGGACGACTTAGGAACCTAGTGCGTTCGTCGCTGTGATGCCATTTTTACTGCCATTTCTGTGATCAAATCATGTTTCTGTACATTTTCAGTGGTAGGAAAAAAAAGAGGTTTAAAAAATTGTATCTTAGGGAAGAGATTGCCGTAAGTCAGAATTTTGCAGTTTAGCTCATAGATCTTAATTGGTTTTCATCTAAAATAGGCATTTTATGATTGAAGGGCCACAATTTGTCGAATCGAGGTCGGCACCGCTGCAGTTCCTTCATGAAAAGGCTTTTTCCTAGGGTCTCAGGCTAGCGGAGAGGGTAGCTTCTTTGACAGCAGTGTTTTATTTCACTTATTTTATTGTCTTTTTTAAGATCCTCTTTCCACTACTTCATTTTCACTTTGATAGAGCAGAGGCAAAGGGTTTCGCCTGTATTTCTCCGATTAGAATGAATCCCCAGTATTAAAAAATCATGGCCAATTTATTTTCATGAAAGAATGTGAACCTTTTAGCATTCTTTTTCTGCTTTGCCTTCCCTTATTCTTTCTCCTTTGGTTTGGTTTGCTTTCTCGTCTCTGCATCCTTTGCCATTTTTAAATGTCTTCAGCAACCTCTGGATGTTTGGGTTTATGTTCATTGATCTGCGTTGATCCCCTATTACCATCCTAAGGCTTGCCTTTCTTCTCTGCCCTTTGAATATTCCTTTGTAAAATGTTAGGGCAGTTAATTATCCATTGGTACTTATTTGTAGCTACACATATTAAAAGGCAAACTGTTTTCTGAGGGCAGTTTCTCTTTAATTTGTCCTGAATGAATGAGGCTTCATCCTTCCCAGATTCTGGCCCTTACAGGAGTTCAAATGCAGATAAGCCTCACCTCCCTGAACTTGTAGTCAAATAAGTAAAAACGGGAGATCAGATCCATCACACAAGGTCACGCCTAATAGCCTCTCTCCGTTGACTCTTTCCATCTCTGTAAATTGCAGCAACCTGAGCACTGGCCGTTTAATTTCCATCAGGCATAGGTGTAGTCGAGTTGTTTGACAAGAGGAGAACGTGGCCGAAAGCCTCAAGTGAAGAATCTTGCAGCTTGTAAAAGCAATTTCCAAAAATGGAATCCATTCATCATAAACAAAAGCACAAACACATGTAGCAGTTTACAATACTTTTGGTTTAATCTCAATTAGTCTTTCTCCCCTGGACTAGACATCCAGTAGAGTTTGCCATTAATTTATTGAATCTGGTTTTGGACAATGCTTCTGTAGTGTAGCTGCACGTCCCGGTACTGTATCCTCTGACCTTTATTTTCCATGTGTTACAAAAGGATAAAAAAGTTGAGATTACGCTTGCATAAACTCTAATTTGCACAGTTCACGGCTACTACTTGTGCAGTAATTGCTTTATGCGGCTGTAATCCATAACCTGTGAAGACAGCACATCATCTAAATCCCATTCCAAATAATATTTCTGTGTAGTGTTAGCTGTGAATTTACCCTGTACAGCTGTATCTCTATAAATATAATTCCATGTATTAATAGTCACAGAAAGACTGTAAGTGAGCAACTATTTTTATGAAACGCACCACTATGGATAAATTAACTTTTACAGAAATCTTGTTTACTGTATGATATTCTAAAACACTGTCAAATAAAATATATATCCAAAAATCTTTTCTTTTTCTAACTATATAGGCTGTGTGTTAATTTGAAGTAAGTCGTTACTGGGGGGTTAATTTTTAAACTGCAGTTTTCATAATTCTTTTTAGAGTGTAAATTGAATGCCCCCAAACAGGACTTTTTTTTTTTTTTCCAAACTTGAATCTAAATGCAGTGAAGTTATACAGGAAAAAAAAAAAAAGACGACTTTTTTTACCCAAGTAAATCCGAGTTTTCTCAAAAGCACTCTAGTTGACACTTGCCTTTCAGCCAACTCCATCTTTTATGAACTGCCAGTATGTTTCTGTTGCTTGCTACCCTGATTGATATTGTGCCTTTTTTTCAAAAAGGATTTCAAGTATCAATCAACAATAAATCCCATCACATTTTTTTCCTTTTTATTCTGAATTTCTTCATGTTTATGCAGAAGCCAACATTTAGTGAGCAGTAGTGTAGAGGTCCAAAGTCAATGGCTGACTATGCCCTCTGCAGTGTATTCCAGAACCTACACCAGGGCGAAGAGAGGTCTGTGGAGTCTGGGGAGGATGACACCCCCGCCATCACCGAGATCACAATCCAAAGAAACAGCCTTCAAACCTCATCCTGTTGGGACTTCCTACTGATGTCAGTAGGGAGCCTCAAATCCCCAAACTGACCATTTTTCCTCCACTATTTTTTTTTCCTCCACTATTAATTTTTTTGAAAATTAGGTATGTGTCACTTTTGGGAAAGAGAAGAAGCTGACATGAAGTGTGAAATCAAGCACAAAAGTTATAGTATTTGTAATAAATTTATGTCATTCTTTATGAACTAATCTAAGAAGGCCTGGCACAAGCCAAAAAAGCAGAAGGCTCGCCAAATGATGCAATTAACAAAATGGGGTGTAAATATTAAGGATGCACAGCTAATTACCTTTTTTTAAAATGTTTTTTAGAAGCAAAAAACATAAAAGTCATTAGGACATCGGAAAGGTCAGAAATCAGAGACTAGAAGGATTAAGACAGGGACAGAGTGGGAGTGTGTTGAGGCCAGTGAGGCACCCGGCTGGACAGGGGGCCTTCCTAGGAGTCAAAGGGCCCCAAGGTCAGGCAGGAAATACCAAGAAGTGAAGAGAGCCGGGTGGGGACGGGGCCCATGGACAGGCACTTCCCTCCTCTGAGGCTGTCATTTCCTCAGGTCCAAGTCCACCATGGAATAGCCTTTCAGGTTCTCAAGAGGATAAAAAAAAAATCAGCTTTTTATTTGAAATTTTGTGGTTTTTATAGTTTGACAAGTTTAATTCACATTTTTAAGAAACACTGAACAAGAAGACAAAACGCTACCAGCACACCCACCACTGCAGGCCGGTCCGGCCCACGGCCCACCAGTGGGCAGCCTCGGTCTAGGGTCAACATCCCGACCCTCAGCGGAGAGGCCCTGGCCCTCATATCAGGGTCTCATTCACCTTCCAGGCCCCACACACGGGGTCTGGGAAAACAAAAGTGTGTGGCGCTTAAGTCCACACATGCCTAGAACTACGTGGACCGTGTATCTAAGCGTGAGGCCCTCTGCCGGAGCCCTGATGGCTGTTCTCGCACTAGAGGCGGTTTGCTGGGAAGCTGACCCAACTGAAGCCATTTGAGACTTCATTAGTGGCTCCTGAGGTGTAAGCGTGGGTCTCCCCAAAGGTGAATCTGCCCTGCCCCAATAGTAGTACTCTTTTCCAGGCCAGACTCGTGGCAAAATCAAATGGCCTAATTGCCAAAGAATTTGCACTTCCCAAAGATCCTTTCTCAGACAAGCAGAGGGCCAGACAGGCTGCCTGCAAAGCCCCACAAGTCCTCTCCTGGGCTAGTGTAGCAAGGGTACCAAGCCTAATGCCGAGCTCATCCAGGGCACCAGCCGAACGTGCAGAGTATGGTCACGATTACCGGTGGCAGTGCTGTGGGCCACAAGCCGTAGAGCGACATCCCAGAAGTAATCACCCCCTTGCTGGACACTCGCTGGCATTTCGCCCAGACAGCCCAGTTACCGGGGACCCCACAGAAACGTATGTCCTACCACTCAGGGGAAGGAGACTGGCAGCCACACATAAGAGTCAGCTGTGTTTTTAAGGCTTCCAATAGTTGGATGGGATCTTTTCTTCGATGAAACTGCCTCCCGGAGAGTGAGTTCACCTAGAACAACCTGGGAATCTTGTGAAGCAACAAAGTGACCTTTGACTTCCCTTCTTCGGTGGAAGGGCAATTTTCTAAAAACCTCACGAGGTGTATCTGTGTGAAGGGAAATTAAGCATCCTCCGTGATTTCATCCCAGGCCATCTGCCTTCATACGGAAGAGCACACACTCCTGGGGCATGAAGAGATTTCTTAGGGGGCACACAGGCAGGGACAACTCAAATGCAATTCATTTTCAGAAATTCAACTTGTATTTTTATGCATTTCAAACCCATGGACTGCCAGTTCCACTTTGCCACCTGCCCAATGCAAGGGGCCTTTACGTTAGAGAAGCAAGATGAGCTTATCATCCAGCCTGGATTTCACTCTGGTACATGAGCTCGGGGGGTAAAAACAGAGAGAACTGGAGAATGCAGCCCTCCTGCAGGAGAATCCAGAGAGCATCGGTAAGAAATATTCAACTGAGCAACACCTTCCTTCATCCAGAAGCCCTGGTAGGGTTCCTATCTAAACCTGAGCACCCACGTTCATTTGAATTTTAAAATAAAGTCACAGTTTTTCTGATCGAATGCGTGATGGCTATTTGTCTGGCTTGACCACAACGACTGGCTTTGCCAGTTGGAGTCTGTGGCAGTTGTTTTCCATAAATTAAGGAGTTAAATCTACAAACGCAAGGTTCACACCAACATAGTTAAAGCACGCATACAAGAGAAAACACATCCTTTGCCAGAAATTTGTGCGGGAAAAATGTAGGTGTTAACTTTAAAATGAAACGGGATCCAAAATTTCATAAAATTATTTCAGGGGCTCCATGTGCTAACAGGGTCACTCCCTAGGACAAACCTACTTAACTCCGTCTCATAAACGTTTATAAAAAGATTGGAGTGTTATACCACATATGAAACCTTACCGGCGAACAGAACACAGCCTTCAGCCTCAAGCTGCGTGTCATCTAGTTGGGAGACCACGACAATTAACACAAGACAGGATAGGGGTGATCCGGGGACGCCAGCTTCAGCGGGGTGCGGGAATGGTTGGAGGCAGTTAGAAGGCATCCTGGGTATGTGGCATCTTAGCTGGGTTGGAAGGGTAGGCGAGATTGCAAGAGGCAGGTAAGGTGTCAGGGAGAGGTCAGCATGAGCAGAGTTCAGAAATCTAGAGATTTGTTAGAGAAACTGTGAATTGTTTATTTTGAGCAAGACTCTGTGAGAGAGAGAGAGAGAGAGAGCCAGAGCCAGAGCCAGAGAGACAGGGAGGTGGGGGGAAGGAGGGAAGGAAGAGAGAGATTAAACAGAGGTAGTTTCAAGCGGATAGCTTATTCCATTAGGAACAGTTGGGAGTTATTAAAGCTTCCTGAGCAGAGAAAAGATAAAATCAGCACGTGGCTGTGGAAGGAAGTCCTGGCCGGCCCGTCCAGGGTGAAGTGGAGGTGGGAGACGCTGGCAGGTGAGAGGTAAGGAGACCTGAGCACCCAGAATGGAGGGGAGAGATAGGAGGGCTCTGCGGGAGGGAGGACAAGCAGGCCTCAGGCTTACCTGTTGCAAAGCCAGGGACATTCACCAGCTCCAAGCCAGAGTGAAAAAGAAAATGTCAGGAGGACCAGACCTAGAAGGGACAGTATTACATTTTTTTATAAATGTGAGAGCTCCTCACACTCAGGTCTCCCAGTTGGAAATACTCACCGGTCAATAATCATAGACTAAAAAGACGGGCATGCCCCAAGGAGAATGAAGCTCAGACAAGAGACTGAGCCTCGGATAAAGGTTTGGGGGCCACTCTCTAGGGTCTTGTTGGGATTCCCTCCCAGAGGTTCTGATGTAACTAAGACGGGACCATGTGGGAGGGGAAACGGCCCATGCATTATAAATACACCCACATAAGGATCAGCATGCAAAGCGTGCTTTGTTACAGAAAGGGAGGATTCTGGAAAGATGTGACTTCTATCTAACGTCCAGGAGCCACCAGGAAAGATGTGAGCCAATTTATGATCCCCGTCCTTAAGAAGAGAATGAAAGTGAGCTGCAAGTGGTTCAACTGCAAAGAACGTGGAGAAATGCATAGGAATACTTCAAAACCAACGGTCCTGTCTGCCACACTTTTCACATGTTAAAGATTAGCAGGGGTTGTAGGACTCAGTGGCATACCTTCCAATTGCTTTGGTGTTATCTCTTATTAATAGGAACCCCTGGATTCTTGCTTCTTGATCTGGATCGCCAGCTCTGGGATGCCCTTAGTTGTTCCTCAAAGCAAGCTAATGTGGGCAAACGAGCTGCTACAAGATAAAAACCCAGAAAAAAAAATCTTATATATATACAAAATCACACACGTGTACACACACAACACACACTTGCACATGAACACAGGCATATACCCAGGGAATCCAACCTCAGTATATTAATTGTGGCCAAATAAGTTACACGCCCCCAAGGTACGTGAAAACCTATGGATGACTTAGTCCGTTTTAAAGCAGGCCCATGTGCAATCATCATCTAGACAGAGAACCAGTCGGGGCCCCTGACCTGAGCCTGGCGCGGAGGAAGTATTTGCTATACACACATTTTTTATTGTTGTCATTATTATCAGTTGAGAGATATGTAAACATTTTCAGTGATGCTGAGATTCTCATTTAACATTGATGGGGTGTTAGCTGTGGGCGAGGCACAGAGGTGTGAGACCGTAACCGTGTGCCAGGCAGGCACTACCCACTTCAGACAGCTGTAGGGTTGGAGGCACCAGGAAGAGAAATGTTTCACATGCCAAGTGCGAGGGGCTCTTGGGCCACCCAGGAGGAACTATTCATCCAGCCCATAATCTAGACCAGACATGGAGATACTCCATCAAAATGGCTTAATGTCATTTGAGCACCACTTGAGATGGAGGCTAGCTTGAGGGAGTGAGAGCTACCAAGGAGAAGTGAAGGAGGCAGAGGCAGGTTGGGGGTGAGGGGGCAGGAGGGGGGGAGGGGTGGCTGGGTAAATGGGGGCTCAGCAAGGGGTGGGAGGGGTGCAGGCGTCAGATGAGAACTGTAGGGGCAGGAGCAGCACAGAGGAGCCCGAGCCTCAGGGAATGAGGTGACCAACCCACCCCGCTTTGCCAAGGATTGCCCTTGTTTTCAATCTATGAATCAGTGTCCCAGCAAACCCGGATGGAAGGGCGTGTGGCCAGGACTGGCAAATCTGCGGGTCCCACTGGAGGTACAGATGATGGGAACCGGCCAGGAGGAGGCTGGAGAGCCACGGGACCCAGGACTCACAGGGCCTACCAGGCCTTGGCCGAGATTTGAGCCTCCATTGAAAAGGCAGTAGGAGGCTACTTGGGTTTTCACTGGGCAGGACAGGCCGTTCCTGTACCTAACACTCTGGCCTGGAGTGGAGACCACCATGTGCTCCCTTCACCCTCCTCCCTGCCTCTCTCCTTTGACCTTTAGCCATGTGTCCCTTCCTCCATCGTCTGTGGGAGGTTTCAGGCCTCCCAGGCTCAGCCTCCTGGGACTTCTGTCTCAGGCACATGACGCCAGCCTCTCCCGGAGGACTCAGGAGCCCTTGCTGGTGCCCTGACGACTTTGCAAAGAACTTCCCTGTCTGGTCAGTGCACATGCTCACAACTCGTATGTTATGGTCCCCCACTCTTTCCTCTGTCACCCAGGTGTGGACAGAAGGCTCATCACAATTTTCTACAATCAACCCTCGCGATGCCTGGCATATAATAGGCACTCAGTGGATACTTGCTGAAAATTGGATATTAAAACAAAACAAAACAAAATAAAATAAAATAAAACTGACCTCATATCTAAATCCAAAATAGTTCCCTTCAATAAGAATGGCTCTCAACACGGTAGGTGGCCCTGACTGGTCAGAGTAGACAGTTCATAATTTTTCTCAGACTTTTTGCTCCTATTTCTTCAAATCCTGACAGAGTGGCTTGACCTTATTATTTGAGAACTGCTTGGCATGAAGGCTAGTTTCTGTAACTCACTCAAGTGCATTATTCAAAATAAACCCATGCAACTACTTCCCCTTGACTTTCTCCTGTTCATGCTCTGGCCCAGCCTCATCCCAAAGCCAGCAGGGCTGGAGCAGGACCTGGCTCTAGTTCTTATGTCGGTAAGGTAAGGTCATGGCTAGAGCAACGAGGATAGCATAGGCCTTCCTGTTCCAGCTGTCCTTGCTCAAAACACAGGGAGAGACTTTCCACTAATATCCTTGGCTAAATTCTAGCACACTGTGTCCAGCTGGTCAGCGTTCCTTAAATGAACTTGGCCTCCCCACTGTAAATGTTTGCCGAAAGCATGCAAAAGGCCCCTGAGGATTTTGGCCTCATGTGCCTGGTCCAGACTCTCTCTGCCTCTCTGCTCCAATTACAGCTCTTCACAGTAACACACACACACACACACACACACAAACACACACACACACACACCCCTCACAGATTTGACTCCCTGTCCAGGCTCACTCATATCAAGCAACCTTTGAGTGATTGCACTTTCAGCTGGGCCAGTCCAGCCAACCATAGCCCTGCAGCCTATACCAGAGCTCTGACGCTCACCCACTGGCCCTTGACTAAGAGACTCCATCTGAGTTCCCTGTCCTGCCCTCTCAAGATCAAAGACCCTCATGGTCTGCTTTCCACTAACCTTCCCACTGGACAAAGCATATCATTCACAGCCCAACTCAAACTGTCTTTCACTCTCCGTTTTTAATCTGAGCCAACGAATACAAAACCAAGATTTTATTGTTTTCTTAACTATTGCCATTATCAAGGAACTAATGGTATGAGGGCTTATAGTGTTCTAAAGCACAGTGAGGTATGGATCTCTTAAAACATGAAGGAGTCACCTGGAACACACACCCATACTAAGGGGATTGGGGACAGCCAGTGGTGATTCTGTCCTGAATTCTCAACCAAGATGCTTTTAAACAGAAGCAGTGAATTGTCAACCACTTCCAGAAGACTAGCTGCTGTCCAAAAAGGTGTACACACAGGTAACAGGTCAGAAGTTGCTGATTAAAGTAGATTTTTCCTTATTTAGTGATTCAGAAGCCCATGTTCCTTTTATTCTGTGGCTCCACCATTCCCTAAAGCTTTGCTCCTGAAAAATAGTTTGAGCATCAGCAGCACTGCCATCCCTGGGAGCTTGTTAGAAATACAAGATCTCAGGCCCTGCCTTAGACCCACCATAATAATCCTGCATTTTAAGAAGATCCCCCAGTATGAGTGACTTATATACAGAAGTTTGAGAAGCCCTGCCCTAGAACTTCAGAGCCCCCTGCACCAGACAACAGAAAGGGAAAGAGGGCTTGGAGTGAGTACAGCCTCTTCTTTGTCTCATTAAAGTTTCCAGTGACAGGTCACTCTCCAATCCCATTCTATGGGTAAGAACTAGTCACATGGCCACAACTGGACACAAAGCACTCTAGGAAATGTAGTTCCTGACTGGGCAGCCATCTGGCAGTTACCACTCCACATTATGCAGTTGGGAAGACAGATTTTGGTGGACAGACATCTCTGGTGCTCAGGCATCCTCAATGAGCAGGTGGCCGAAGAGGAAACATTACTTTGACAGCAAATACCAGGCCCTATACCAGGCCATGCATCACATGTATATGCAGAAGAGAAACAAATAGGGCTCTATTAACAGAGAAATCATCATGGTGAGAGTTTCAAAACTGAATATAGGCCCTCACAAGTGCAGAAGTCACGATGAAGGGTCTGCAAAGAGGAGAAAACTTGGTCAAGGTCAGGAGCAGTAAAAATAATGAGGAAATTAGCATTTAGCTAGTACGAGCTGTGTGCCTAGCACTTTTACATATGTTGTCCAGTTTTATCTAGAAAGCAACATCGTATAATCACAATATTCTCACCACTCCTCTCAAACTGCTTTTGCTAAGACCACACTGTCTTATGTGTCTTATGTATCTGGTGTGAGCACCTGAGATGTCTGTCCACCAAAATCTGTCTCCCCAACTCCACACTGTCTCATCCCAAGGTTTACTGTAAAGCTATGCAGTATGTCGTTGGCACAATTAATATTTTGGGCTGGATAATTCTTTGTGGTGGGAGGCTGTCTTATGCATTATAGGATGTTTAGTAACATCTCTGACCTCTACCCACAATTATAACAACCAAAATTGTCTTCAGACATTGTCAAATACCCTAGGGAATGGTGAGGAGGCAGGGAAGCAAAATTGTCCCTACTTGAGAGCCACTGAGCTGCAATAATCAGAACACTAAGGTATTGGCAAATGACAGACACACAGATCCATGGAACAGAATAGAGAGTCCAAAAACACATCCATATTTATATGATGGATTGATAGTCTTTTCGTTAGTCACGTGCAAAAATATAGTGTACCTTGAAGCATACCTCACACTGTATACAGAATTTAAGTCAACTTAGATCATAGACCTAACTGTAAAACCTTAAAATTTATTTTATTTTTTAAAGATTTTATTTATTCATGAGAGACACAGAGAGAGAGAGACAGAGACATAGGCAGAGGAAGAAGCAGGGTCCCCAGGGGGAGCCCAATGCAGGATTCAATCCCAGAACCCCGGGATCATGCCCTGAGCCAAAGGCAGATGCTCAACCATTGAGCCATCCAGTTGCCCAAACCCCAAAATTTAAAAGACACTTTCAAAAATAGGAAAGAAAAAAAAATCACAGACTGGTAGAAAATATTTGCAAAGCAAAAGTTTCATAAAGGAGTTATATATTGAATAGATTTTTTAAAAGTCTGAAAATCTAAAAATCAAAAATAAATAATTCAATTTATAAAAGGCATGAAATATCTGTAACACTTCACCAAAGAAGATATACTGAAGGTAAATAATTACATAAAAATATGCTCAACATTAGAAGCAAAATAAATCAGCCAGAGAAAGACAAATGCCATTTGATTTCACTCATATGTGCAATTTAAGAAACAAAACAGATGAACATGGGGGGCGGGAAGAGAGGCAAACCAGAAAACAGACTCTTAAGAGAACACACGGAGGGTTGCAGGAGTTGGGGGGCTCAATGGGCATTAAGGAGGGCACATGTTGTGATGAGCCCTGGGTGTTGTATGTAAGTGATGAATCACTTAATTCTACATCTGGGACTAATATCACATTGGATGTTAACTAACTGGAATTTAAGTAAAAACTTGAAAAAAAAAAGAAATGTTAAAATAAAAAAAAGAGAGAGAGAGAGAGAGAGAGAGATGTTCGACATTATTAGTCACTAGGGAAATGCAGACTCTAACCTATAACCCCAAAGAAATACCTACTAAAAGCGACCAAAGTTTAAACACTGACCTGTATGGATAGTGAGAGCAAAAGGATACAACATGTTGGAAACCAGTTTGGCAGTTTCTCGCAGAGTCGAGATGCGTCGGCCGTCTGACCCTGCAATCCCACTGCGAGGCCCTTACCTAAGGGAGAATCAAACCGATGTTCACATAAAAACCTGTAAGTGAATTTTTGTAGTGGCTTTATTTTCACTTGCCCAAGAAAGCCAGAGCTGGAAACAACTCCATGCCCTTCATCGTGTGCACAGATAAGCCCACCGGGCTCAGTCCATACGCTGGAACACTACTCAGCGGTAGAAAGGACCGAACTACCTTTACACGCAGCCACACCAATGACTACTCAGCCGGTGGACGTTTCCAGGCTCAAAGGCCACATAACGTATGGTTCCATTTATATGACTCTGGGGACAGAAAACTAAAGGGCCAGAAAAGACAGCGGTGGCCACAGGCCCTGCATAGGGGAGGTGTTGACCACAAAGAGGCCCAAGGAACTTTCTGGGTGGCAAAACTGTACCTTGACTGGGGTCGCATGACTCTGTGCATGTAACAAAACTCCCCGAACTCTACACTAAAAAGGGTGAATTTCACTGATGGGGATTGTACCTGAAACAATGATGTGTGAGTACGATTTCTACTTAGACTTTTAGAAAGAGAGTTAATCAGTTAAGAACTTGAATAAAATGCTATGATCATAGTAAAGTACAAGTCAGATCTTGTCATTCCCCTGCTGCTGTGCGGCGTCCCTCGTCCCCTTCAGGCGCACCGACTTCACTTCCTTCCCCTCTCCTCGGCCACACCGATTTCCTTGTTCTTCCTGAAACATTCTGTTTCCTTTTGTTCAAAGGCTCTTCCTCGTGACACCTGCATGGCTCCCCCCCTCGCACCCTTCGTGGCCTGTGTGCAAGTGTCACTTTATCAGGGGGCTCTTTCCTGATCTCTCCCTCTTTCAATATTCCTTCTCCCCCTTGCTCTTTTATTTTTCTCCATAGCACTCCTCAGGCAGTTATTTTTATTTTTCATTTTTTAGAGAGAGGGAGAAAGAGAGAGAGGTAGGGAGAGGGGCAAAGGGAGAGGGAGAGAGAATCTTAAGCAGGCCCCTTGCCCAGCTCAAGCCCAGCACAGGGCACAATTTTACCACCATGAGATCAGATCTGAGCTGAAATCAAGAATCCAATTTAGTGGATTTATTCTCATTTGCCAAAGAAAGCCAAAACTGACTGGGCCACCCAGGCATCCCCCACCCCCACCCCCATCATGTTTATTTTCTATTTGCAGGCACTAGAATGGAAACTTCCTCCAACTGCTAGGAAAAGAGCCTCTGGGCAGGTCTCCATGGGCAGGAGTCAGAGAGGAAGGCCACTCTCCTGCCAGCCTCAAAACAGTGGCCAGCAGAATTCGGGGCCCCCGAGGAGACCCAGAGAGCAGCCCTTACATTGGAACAACTTGTCTCATAATGTCCCTTAACTTTGCTTTGGTAGGACATCTTTTATTCTCCAAACTCTTATCCACACTCCATTTTGACACATTTTTCCCCCTGATCTCCTTCCCTGAAGCCCTTCCACTGAGCCCTCTGAAAATCACCAGCAAAATCTCCATCTCCTCCAAATCTTCTCTGAACTCTCCTGGACCTTTGTGCTCTCACTGGAACCTGACCTCCCCCACAGAGATGGTTTCCCCTAGAGCCTCTCTGGTGGCAGCTGTTTTCTCTACCATTTCTCTTGCTCCATGAGAATCTTCTTGCATCTCATTGTCCCTTTCAGCCCCTTCCCCATCCTCCTCCCTAAAATGCCTTGAATCTCGGATCCTCTCTCCTTCTCTGATACCTGCATTCACTGCTACAAATTGTCCTCTCAGCACTGCTTTTGCTGCACCACAGTAAATTTTAATCTACTTCAAAATATTTTTTATACATTTCTCTTGTGGCATCATCTTTGACCCATGTGTTATTTAACCTCCAAATATTTTGAGATTTCCCAGATGTCTCTCCACTATTGATTTCTAGCTTAATTCCATGTGGTCTGAAAATATGCTTTGTAAGATTTCTATTCTTCTGAATTTGCCAAGGTATGTTTTATGGCCCCGATCATGCTCTGTCTCGGTTAAGTCTTCCATAGGAGTGTGCAAAGGATGAGTACTCTGCTGTGGCTAGATGGAGTATTCATTCTATCAACGTCAATTAGATTCAGTTGACTGATGGTGCTATTCAGGTCAACTATGTCCCTACTGATTTCTCCTTGCTGGATGTGACCTAGCTTAAATTCCATAGCCACTCACCATGCTCCCTCTATTGCACATCTCCCTTCTCTGCTTCCCAAACCACAACCGTGACTCAGTGCGGCTCTCTGCATATGCCTTGTCTATCTCCATACACATTGGCTGTGGTTAGAGAAAAACACCCACCCTTGCTGACTGGTCTCTTTTAAAATCCATGACCTCTAACCTCAAGTGGGCCTCATATGCTGCCGACTCAAAAGACTGACATTCCCGGGGACAGACCCATTCCCATGCCCCTTTCATGAATGGGTGTTTTATACCATCCCATTTCTCCTCAAATCGCTAACATCTCCTCTTTAACCCTTTCTCTCTACAGATGACCTCACTTCCTGTTCACTGCGAAAGTAGAAATTCCCATTGCCATATCTACAACTTGTATCTGTGCCCATATACTCTGCCTCCAGGCCTTTTACCGTGAACTGTCTGTGCCAGTAGCAAATGCCATCCTGTTCACTTATGCACTGGATTCTTCTTGCTTACTCAATAGTCCAGCAATTCCCTCTTCCTCCTGCATCATCCATTTGTCCCTCTCTTTGATCTTCCTCATTAGCACATAGGCTGTTTTCTTCTTAAAATGGCAGACATTTTATTCCTTGGGGCTCTACATTTGATGTTTCTTCTTGAGGCAATGCTGTTCCCCAAGATAGCCACACACCTCTCTCCCTCTCCTTCCCAGGGCCTTACCCAAATAATATCTCTCGGGGACACCTTCTCTAGCCACTTGTCTAAAATTGCAACCCCCTGTGGTGGACATAGCCTAGGGTGACTCCCAATGAGCCATGCCCTTGTAGAATCGCTCTCCTGGTAGTTGAAGGCAGAACCTGTTACTTGCTTCTAACAAATGGAGTGTAGCAAAGGTAATGGGGTATCGGTTCTTTTTTTGGGGGGGGGTATATCGGTTCTTGATTAGGTTATAGTATATGGCACAGAGTTGGACTGTCACCCCATAATTATGTTATCTTATAGAAGACTCCATCTTAGCAGACTAGAACAAGAGCTTTTCCCTCCTGGCTTGAAGAAGTAAGCTGCCACATTGTGAGAGGTCTGCTGGAACTGGGAGGCTTCGAAGATCCAAGGGCAGCCTCCTGTGGACAGCCATCGAAAAGCCGGGGCCCTCAGTCATGCAGCCATCAGGAACTGAGTCCTGGCAGCAGCCTGAATGAGCCTAGAAGAGGGTTGTTCTCCAGTTAATTCTCCACATGAGAATTCAACCCAACTGGCACCTGGATTGCAGCCCTGTGAGACCACAGACAGAGGACCCAGACTCCTGGACGCACGGAAACTGTGATGTAGTATCGTATGTGTTATTTCAACCTGCTAAATTTGTAGTAATTTGTTTTGCAGAAAAATAGAAAACAAACACACTCCCAAACGTTCTCTCCTACGCTTTTCTGCTTATTCTTTTGCCTTAGCACTTTTAGTCATTTAACATTTCCTATGTATGCCTTGTTTATTGTCTGTGCTTCCCCCTCTATTCTTGAACATAAGTTGTACTACGACAGGGATTTTTGTCAAGTCTTTTCCTGCCATTATATTTTCAGTGGCTTGAACAATCTCAGTAAACATCTGTTGAATGAATGAATAAATGAGTGAATGCTAAGTCTTGTTGCCTGTCCAGAGGAATTCATTAAGGTCACACATATCTCAGAGAGGTAAGACATGAGAGGAAAGGTACATATTGTTTTTAACTTGTTATTATGGAAATGTTCAAGCATTTGTTCAAAGTGACAAGTTCAAGTAACAGCTTCTTACTCATATGGCTTATTCCAGGGGTAGCTTACAAATTCTTAGAGCAGCATTCTTCAAATTTTTGACTTGACTCACATTAAAAAATACATCTCATGGGGGATCCCTGGGTGGCGCAGTGGTTTAGCGCCTGCCTTTGGTCCAGGGCGCGATCCTGGAGACCCGGGATCGAATCCCACGTCAGGCTCCCGGTGCATGGAGCCTGCTTTTCCCTCTGCCTGTGTCTCTGCCTCTCTCTCTCTCTGTGACTATCATAAATAAATAAAAATTAAAAAAAAAATACATCTCATGGGGCACCTGGTTGACTTAGTCGGTGAAGCATGCAACTCTTGATCTTGGGGTCATGAGTTCGAGCCCCACATTGGATATAGAACTTACTTAAAATCTTTAAAAAAGGGATCCCTGGGTGGCGCAGCGGTTTAGCGCCTGCCTTTGGCCCAGGGCGCGATCCTGGAGACCTGGGATTGAATCCCACATCGGGCTCCCAGTGCATGGAGCCTGCTTCTCCCTCTGCCGATGTCTCTGCCTCTCTCTCTCTCTCTCTCTCTGTGTGTGTGTGACTATCATAAATAAATAAAAATTTAAAAAAAATAATCTAAAAAATTTTAAAAAATCTTTAAAAAATACATCTCACAGTATGTGTCAGCACACACATACACCCACATAAATAACTAAAACAAAAGTTTCACAAAATAATACTTATCTTTGTAACACGCTCTGATGGCTTCCCATTCCACTTCATTCTGTTGGAGTCCATTTTCTAAAAACTGGATAAAACCCACTGCCAGGCCCCAGAGAAACCCTCCAGGCAATTCTCTGTGAGGCCCTCTGTGTTGTCAAGTACCTCCCAGGTCTGGACTGTGATAGGTTTGACACTGTTCTTCCAGGTGAATATGGCTAGGGCACCTTGCATGCTACCGGGAAAGCAGATGCATGTGCCTTAGCGGAGAGGAGAGCTGGGGGACAGGGCTGGGATGTTCTTGTGCAACTTAAGATGCCTGTGTCCACGCTGAGAGTGACCACCCTCTGCGTGCAACTGAGCCACAGGAGCCATGGGCTGACACCACCATCATGTGGGTCTGAGCGCTCATTCATTTCAAAGACTCTGCAACATCTGAACGACCAGTACAACTAGTCTTTAATCATGGTCATGTCTCGGATGTCTAAATGGTCCCTGAGTCCCTGGTATTTGGTACTTGAATTCCTGATTGTAAAGTGGTTTTTAAAAGTCACTAAAACATTAGCCATCTTCCACAGTTGCAAATGGCATAACTCGAGAAGCTAATGAAAAATTACGGCAAAGCACTTTTCATATAGCATGAACTAATCAGTGCGCCCAGAAAAGCCGATGTTGATGAAGTGCCATTAAGTTATGGCATAAAATGCCACCTGCAGGTAAATCTGGGTCTAATTTGCCTTTTTGCAAGTAGTTTTTTTATTTATTTGAATGTGAAATGAATCTCCAGCATGGGTGGATGATAAAGATGCTGCCCCTTCAAGACTGGTTTGATTTTAAACGTATTTGTTCTTTTGTTTAAGCATGTGGTTCCAGGGAAATTTTTTAAATCCTTTCTTAATTAGCTAAGCAGGGCATCCAGAAGGAAGAAAACGCTTGCTACCTTACTCCCTAGCTGCCCTTGCCCCCACCACTCTGCTGGAGGGTTTAGGTGCCCGGGTGAGAAGCGGGGGGGGACCAGGAGACAAAGATCCCACAGAGATGGAGAGTAAATGAAGATCATCTAGAGTCCCTCACCTTTCCTGTGGGCTTTGCCCTGTTTACCGTGATTCCTTGCCTAGGGTCAGGTGGCCTCATCTCCCTTCACTTTTGTTTCCATTAAAGTATCCCTGCCGTGTTGCTCAGTCCTGTGGGATAATATTAAATTTAATGGATTTCTCTAAGGTAACACATTCTATCACCACGAGAAAGCAACAGCCACGATCACAATGTAGGAAAACCTACGGAACAAGTGACCAAATTTTTCTACCATATGAATACCATGGGGCCGGTACGGGTAGGGGGATAAAGGTGTGTTGAGAAGAGAGGAAGAGGGGTCGTTACAAAATGAGAGCAATAAAGGACATTATAAATCAGGTTCAATTTTGTCTCAAAGTAGACATGAGAGTATAATGAATTTCTGATTGCCCATCACCCAGCTTTAACATTCATCAATATTTTGCTGTTCTTGCTTCAGTGGTGCACTTTGTTTGTTTTGTGAAGGATTTTAAGACAAAACCCAGAGTTCATATTATTTCAGCCATAAGTACTTCAGTGTGTATTTCTTACAGAAATACATTTGGCAAATTTTGAGCCTTTAAAGAGGTCTCTGTTGGAAGTACCCCATGACTCTCAATGAGGGTTTGCTCTAAGAACATTATTGACATTTATAAAAACACATTGTTCTACACAAACCCTCAGGTAAAAATCCTTCTAGACTTAGCTTAGGAGAAACTCCACAATTTCTCACCAGAACCTGAAAATTCAGTACATGATCAAAGTTTTCTTTATATGAAACATGCTAGGAACCTTAGAGACAAATCTCAGCCAATCATGGCATAATCTCTACGCTCTGTAAATATGAAATTTTGCATTAATGTCATTTCCAGCTCTGATAGGTCCCTCTCTTTGCTCTTCATTTCTCTTTCTCACCTGCTTCAAATCTGGGTTACCTTACTGTATTTGTATATCCCTGTTAGCAGAAGTGTGCCTGTGAATGCTTCACAACTGGTTCTCTGAAAAAAAAAATCACATATAAACATAGATTTCTTACAAACTCCTGCAATAAATGATGTCCCACCCATAAGCAAAGAACAGTAAAATACACAATATTCATTACTGTAAATTCCATGCAGCCAAATGATTCTCGTAGAATGCTTTTGTGATTTTTGTCAAACCCTTTATCCATAGCTAACCTATGGTTGCAATCAATCATGAATAGTTCAAACATAAATGTTGGTTGATGTTTTTACTTATATTTACATGGGGGTGGTGAATAACCTACGGTTAAAATCAATCAAGAATGGTTCAAACTGGATGTGGATGTAGGAAAATATGTGTAGTATGGACACCATTCTGTAGCATTTTTATCATGCAGGTACCACATAAATAACCTCAACAGTATAAGGAACGGTGAAACAGGATTAGAACATGATGAATTTGAGTATTTATTACTTTTATTTTTAATATAATTATTGAATTGTAAGTTTCTACACTTTAGTTTTCAATAATGGCTGTTCAACATACAACTTACAAGATTCCTAGAAATTTAACAATAAATTTCTCATAAGCCAACACAAGATGACTCCAGCACACTACCATCTGTAAGCCAGCTAAAATAATTTTGGAACTAAGTGGGTATGAAAAATGAATAGAGGGATCCCTGGGTGGCGCAGCGGTTTGGCGCCTGCCTTTGGCCCAGGGCGCGATCCTGGAGACCAGGGATCGAATCCCATGTCGGGCTCCCAGTGCATGGAGCCTGCTTCTCTCTCTGCCTCTCTCTCTCTCTCTCTCTCTCTGTGTGTGTGTGTGTGTGTGTGTGTGACTATCATAAATAAATAAAAATAAAAAAAAAAGAAAAATGAATAGATCAACATGCTTGTAGCGATTCATCTTATGGCAGGATTACAGATTTTTTTCCAAAGATTTTATTTATTTATTTATTTATTTATTTATTTATTTATTTATTTATTTATGAGAGACACAGAGAGAGAGGCAGAGACACAGGCAGAGGGAGAAGCAGGCTCCATGCAGGGAGCCCAATATGGGACTCGATCCCAGGTCTCCAGGATCAGGCCCTGGGCTGAAGGCAGCGCTAAACCGCTGAGCCACGGGGCTGCCCTTGGATTACAGATTGCTATTATAAAATTCTTCTGTGAGAATACTAGGTCCTGGGTTAATGATAAGAAACATACTTTTTAAAGCATTGCCAAATTATTTGTCATAACCAAGACATGGAAACTAAGTGTCGAATCTAAGTGACGAATGGATAAAAAAGTGATATATTTATTATATATTTATTTATACATAATATATAGAATGTTATTCAGCCATAGAAAAGAAGGAAATTTTGCCATTTGCAATAACATGGGTGGACCTAGAAGGCATTAAGTCAGATAAAGACTTCTCTTGCTCATCGCGTGGAGCGCTCCTTCCCCACCTGTGTCGTGCTCCCTGCAGCCCGGCCCTGCTCCCCGCGGCCCTGCTCCCCTCCGCCCTTCTCCCCGCGGCCCTCTCCCCGGGGCCCTGCTCCCCTCCGCCCTTCTCCCCGTGGCCCTGCTCCCCGTGGCCCTGCTCCCCGTGGCCCTGCTCCCCGTGGCCCTTCTCCCCGCGGCCCTCTCCCCGCGGCGCTGCTCCCCGTGGCCCTCTCCCCGCGGCCCTGCTCCCCTCCGCCCTTCTCCCCGCGGCCCTCTCCCCGCGGCCCTGCTCCCCCCGGCCCTGCTCCCCGCGGCCCTGCTCCCCGCGGCCCTCTCCCCGCGGCCCTGCTCCCCGTGGCCCTTCTCCCCGCGGCCCTCTCCCCGCGGCCCTGCTCCCCCCGGCCCTGCTCCCCGCGGCCCTGCTCCCCGCGGCCCTGCTCCCCGCGGCCCTCTCCCCGGGGCCCTGCTCCCCTCCGCCCTTCTCCCCGTGGCCCTGCTCCCCGTGGCCCTGCTCCCCGTGGCCCTGCTCCCCGCGGCCCTCTCCCCGCAGCCCTGCTACCCGCGGCCCTGCACCCTCGGCCCTGCTCCCTACACCCCCCCCCGCCCTGTTCCCCGCGGCCCTGCTCCCCTCCGCCCTTCTCCCCGCGGCCCTGCTCCCCGGCCCTGCTCCCCGCGGCCCTCTCCCCGCGGCCCTCTCCCCTCCGCCCTTCTCCGCGCAGCCCTGCTCCCCGTGGCCCTCTCCCCGCGGCCCTGCCCACTGTGGCCTTGCTCCCCCCGGCCCTGCTCTCCCCGGCCCTGCTCCCCGCGGCCCTGCACCCTCGGCCCTGCTCCCCCCGGTCCTGCTCCCCGCGGCCCTGCTCCCCTCCGCCCTTCTCCCCGCGGCCCTGCTCCCCTGGCCCTGCTCCCCACGGCCCTGCACCCTCGGCCCTGCTCCCCGCGGCCCTCTCCCCGTGGCCCTCTCCCCTCCGCCCTTCTCCCCGCAGCCTTGCTCCCCGTGGCCCTCTCCCCGCGGCCCTGCCCACTGTGGCCTTGCTCCCCCCGGCCCTGCTCTTCCCGGCCCTGCTCCCCGCGGCCCTGCACCTTCGGCCCTGCTCCCCGCGGCCCTCTCCCCAGCAGGACAACCTGCGGCTCCTCCCGGTGCGCTCCATTCTCCATTCCCCCCAGCCCTCGGAGGGCGCCCAGGTGCCCTTCCTTTCAGGCCTCTGTCGCCCCCAGTCCACGCGGCAAGCACCCCTCCCGACCGTCTCCCTCGGCCTCCGGAACCCAGCAGCGTGTGCGCAGGTGCTCAGGTGAATCGGAGCATGACCCGGTGCCCACACTCTGCCACTGCAAACCCGCGCCCGAGCCATTGGGCCCTCACAGGATCCCGGACCCCTCTGAGAATCGAACCCCGTGCAGCATCTCAGAGCTCCAGGTTTCGTGTATTGGTTTTCTATTGTCCTCTTCCTCCCCATGCATCAATGACCTGCAAGGGTACTGCTGCTTGAATGGTTGAGCGCACACGGCAGAACCTCTATAGCACAGGAGGCACCGGCCCAGAGGTGCTCACCTGTCCCTAGAAGGCTGGTCTCTTTCCTAGTCACCTTCCCTCCCCTTAGGGACTGTAAACATTTAAAAAAAGAACAAATTAAAGTGGTGCCCGGTTGGTAGCACTACATAATGCCTGAGCCAAGCAAGCACAATTCTCTGAAAAGACGAATTACCTACAATCAAACAGGATAGGGGGTGGGAGGAACAACCCAATACAGAAGGAAATAAATCAACCTGGGTGGGAGTCAAGAGTAACAATACACAAGAGATTTGCATCCCGAAGAACCTCAGATACCAGAAACAAAATTACAACACGTGAGATGTTTAAAGGAAAGGATGGAATCAGAAAAGGATGGAGAAACAGAGAACCAGGAAGATTTGAAAATGATTCCTAGAAGTTTAGAAAAGAAAAACAGCATGAAAAAGAAAAGCAAGGGGAAAAAAATAAAGATAAAAACAAGGGGTGCCTGGGTGGCTCAACCAGTAAAGCGAGAGCAGCTGCCTTGGGTTCAGGCCTTGGTCTAGGGCTCCTGCGATCCAGGCCTGCCTGGGGCTCCCAGCTCAGTGGGGAGTCGGCTTGTCCTGCTCCCTCTGCTCTTCTCATTCTCTCTCTCTCTCAAATAATTTAATAAAACCTTAAAAAAAAAAAAAAGAAAAAAGAAAGATAGCAACTACAAACAAGAGTGGGTTAAACTGAAAATTAGATACACGGACCAAAGCAGCTGCAAACTGGAAGACAAATCCAAAGAAATTATTCCAGCTTAAGCGCACAGAATCACAGAAGCAAAACCTGAAAATGAAAAGACAGAATAAGCAGGTTTAACAAATGTCCAGTTTGGAAGGAACGAGTGAAGGAAGTGTGAAGACATAGCAGCTGAGAGTTTTAAACATTCATGGGAGGGCAGCCCGGGTGGCCCAGCGGGTTAGCACTGCCTGCAGCCCAGGGCCTGATCCTGGGGACCCGGGATCAAGTCCCACATCGGGCTCCCTGCATGGAGCCTGCTTCTCCCTCTGCCTGTGTCTCTGCTTCTCTCTCTCTCATGAATAAATATATAAAATATTAAAATAAACATTCATGGGACATACTACGCAGATCAACAAGAGCAAATCCCGGGGAGCGGGTGCAGTTGCTAGCATAGGGCTGAGCCCCAGGCCGCAGAGCAGCCCACGACTGGGTGATGGGCCTGCAAGTCCGAGCCCGCCCCCGAGCCTTGGCTCCACGGGGAGGCCCACAGGGTGTGGCGGTCTCTGCCGAGACACAGGAACTGTCAACCCAGGGCCATGCGTCCAGCAAAGTGTCTTTTGGGAAGACAGGTGAAGTAACCAAACCCAGAGAGTTTACCACCAACAGGAGCTGCACTCAAAGAAGCGGACATGTCAGAAAAAGAGGCAAGTCTGAGGAAGGACTAGGAGTCAAGAAATTGGTAAACCTGGAAGCAAAATAAATACTAACGGCATGAAATAATAGCAATATCTAATCCTTTAGGGTTAAGAAGCCCTCAACCATAGCTTGGAAGTAAGGAGAGGGCGACCTGAAGGAAAGAGGTCACTTCTCCTTATAGTGACAGGAAAGGAAGTGATGACTAAGTAGTACTTGATCAGTTAAGTACACATGTGAAAGTGAGGAGGAACGAGTGAGGGAAAGAGAGAGAGAGGGGGAGGGTATGGCTTCCAAGCCAGTAAACTTTCATTAAACTTTCTGAAATAAGAGAAAAGCAAACAAAGAAACAAAGGCAATCCATTCCCCAAAAGGTCAGAAAGATGAAGAAAAAGAGCTGCACATGTCAATGGTGACATTTAAGATGGTCCCCAGAAAGCAGGGACTGATTGCAGCATCTGAAAGAGGGGTCCTTTCCCCACTGGTGCGCACCTGCCCCTCGGCCCCACCTCAAGCCAGGCTGTGTCCGAGCTCCCCTGGTGGCAGGTAGTGGGCAGGGTGCCCAAGCCCCACACACTCCTTCTCAGAGGAGAGGGGGGCTTGGCCCTTTGGCTCTAAATCCATAGCCGGTCAGGATGTCCCGGGCAACTGTGGCTCAGTGGAACTCCCCGTCCCCCAGCTGCCTTCCTGGAAGCTTTGGTGGTGGCCCAGTGACAGGAAACGTCTGTGGTCGCCTAGGGCTCCTGCAGGATAATTGTGTGAAGTGAATGGGCCTGCAAGCAGGCTGAGTGTGAATCCCTGTGCACCCCTCGTGACTGTGTAAACTCAGGACATGGCTGTCACCTCTGCATTGACTGTCGTGGTCTGTACCAATGACAAGGTTGAACCAGACAATCGGCCAGGTCCTTTACAGCTCTAATATCCCTTGGTTGCGCTCCTCGTCAAATATGCATCAGATCCATTCCGGTGCAAGCTTCGTTTTGATGATTGAGCTCTGCTCTGTGTGCGCAGCCCTGACAGCTTGCTGCTTACATAACATGTTCATTTGCCCACAAAACACAACAGCAATATTCTCTCTCAGAGCCTCGTATTCATTTATTGCCTTTCTTAATATCACTTTTCTAGGACCTCAAGTGTGAAGATCTTAAAAAAAAGAAAAAAGGAAAGAGGAAAATAAACTTCAGTGACTCTACTCCTCTCTGACGTATCTCCTTTTGCCTTTTCTTGTGTATTCAGGTGCATCACCTGTTGGGTTGGCTCAGATCTTAAGTCCTCCACTCCGGGGACCTAATGGACCTTTATCTGCCTGAATACAGAAGCCAAGTCCTACTGACAGTGCACTATTAAGAGTTCCAAATGACCTTTCAGTAGCTAAATTAAATGGTCATTGTCCACCATGATGTTACTTGATTTAAGTGATGCTTTTGATGTGATTAATCACAGAGTATTGCTTCACTAACTGTCCTCATTAAACTTTCAAGGTTCTGGACTCTAGTCTCTGGTGTGTTTAATCCTATCCACACCTTCCCCTCAGACAGGTTTAGTGCCCATCATTCTCATGCAGAGGGCACCCCAAAGCCTAACACTCCCAGTTATTCTCCTTACTTATTACCTCTCACACTTAAGGTTAGCCACCTGTTTCACAAGAACAACAGTTGAGAAATGAAGCAGCCTCCTCCTTGACTGCCCACTCAACCCCCTCCAGCCCTCTTCCTCGGATGGGCATGTTGTGTTCAGATGGATGGCCCAGGTGCCTCAACAGTCAGAGTCTGAGACTCTCCCGCCCCCCCCCCCCAACTATCCTGGTTTCTTCTCCAGACCTGCGAGAACATCCTCTCTCCTCTGAGGTCTTGGGGGTGTTCACAGAATTCACACCCCAGTCTGACAGCTAGCACCTCGTGCATTCTCAGGCAAACCACTCATATGCTATGCACCCAGGGCCATGAGAACAACCCTCGCCCCTTGACATTACTGTGCCAGGCCCATTTCATACTTGTAATACCAAGAGGTTTGCTATTCAGCTGGTTGACACCAGTAAGTCCTAATGAGTGATCTATGACCTACATCCATTCTCACTGGTCTGTGCCGTGCCTGTGCCACACCAACTGAGAAATGTATCATCTGTGCCCTGGAGGTAGATGCTACTCTCAGTCTATAAATGAGGAGACTGAAGTTCTGAGTTGCGTGGGAACAGGGGTAGGCACGAGGCATCCATTCTGCTGGTGTGGATCATGACAGAAATGAGGTGGTCCTGGAGCCAAAGGGGTGCAGTAACTACCTGGTCATGGACAAGACAGTAGTCTTCGGTAGCCCCGTTCCATTATGTGGTCTGGAAAGTTGCTCCTAGAAGCTTGACCTGGAGCCTATTTCTTCCAATTCTTCTAATTCTATAAAGTACTTCCCTTAATAAATGTGCATAAAGTAATTCTGATGGATTCTGTTTTCTGCAAAGAAGAACCCTAGCTAGTATACCTGTTTCCGGTGTCAGAACTAAATTACAATCCAGCGTTAAAGGGCCGGCAATGAAGATAGTGGGAAGTATACTAGTAGCAGGATAAGGGGAAAATGAGGCAATCACATAGGGCACCTCAGGTTTCCTTCTATCAATATCTGGAAAATAAAATAACAGATCATAAAGTATTTTGAAGGCATTAGGGGAAAGAGAGAGCCATGTTTAGGAGAATATTACTATTCTCTACTACATTGTGTATATTCCTACGTTAGGATGAATTACCTCCTTGTTGTAGTTGTTTGAGAACATCATTCCTATGCTCCCTTGAGAAGAGCACATTGCCTGATGCAACTGGTGTCTAGAAACTCTGTCTCGTCCTCTTTAGGATTCCCCCAATGTCTAGAATGACAGTGGCTACAGTGTGGTCAGCACTTCATAAATATTTGTAAAAGAAAGTAAGAAAGAAAGAAAGAAAGAAAGAAAGAAAGAAAGAAAGAAAGAGAAAGAAGAAAGAAAGAAAGAAAGAAAGAAAGAAAGAAAGAAAGAGAAAGAAAGAAGAAGAAAGAAAGAAAGAAAGAAAGAAAGAGAAAGAAAGAAAGAAAGAAGAAAGAAAGAAGAAGAAAGAAAGAAAGAAAGAAAGAAAGAAAGAAAGAAAGAAAGAAAGAAAGAGAAAGAAAAAGAAAGAAGGAAGGAAGGAAGGAAGGAAGGAAGGAAGGAAGGAAGGAAGGAAGGAAGGAAGGAGAGAGAGAGAGAAAGAGAAAGAAAGAAAGAAAGAAACAAAGAAAGAAAGAAAGAAAGAAAAGAAAGAATCCACACACAGAGCAGTTAGTCAGTGCTGCAGAAATGGATGATGCATATGGCTATCTCCCATAAACTCATAGAGAGTCCTGGTGGAGAAACATGTTTTCATCCTAGGAGAAAGTTTAGAAAGAAAAAAATAATAACTAAGCAATAACTGAGCAATTTAAAAAAAAGCAATAACTAAGCCCTGAATGAGGGCCAGAAGTGGGAAGGAAGTCCAGCTGGCAAGGTCAGTAGACAGCAAGCAGTGGAGAAGATGGACAGAGTAGGGAGGGATGTTTTCAAAATGTGGTCCTCAGATATCTTGCACCACAATTAACTGGAAACTTATTTACTATTCAGATTCCTGGGCTCCACGCAAGACACACAGAATCATACTCCTTGTTTGAGAGGCAGCCTCACCACCTCACCCCTCACCACCACCACCTGGTGGTTCTTACCCACACTAGTTTGAAAACTTGCCTATTATTTGCTAGATGTGAAGATAATGCTTCAGCTATAGAGCTGGGAATGTCACCTCTGCTAACCATGAGGGGTGAGAGGAGAGCCAAAGCAATGCATTTGGAGCCTAGATATTGATCTCATCTCTCTAGGCACAGACCTCCAGGGGCTCAAGGAAGAACTAAAGACAGAGTTAACTAAAGGTATGTCAGGTTGCTTTCAGCTCCAAAAATCAGGAAGTCCACCTTAAAGTGAATATTAGTAAATATGTAAGTCTCTCCAAACTAAAAATCCACAGGAGGGCTAAGTGGAAGGATTGCCATACATGAGGACTGTTTCCAGGTCCTCTCTGCTGCCATTCCCCTTAAGGGTATGTCACTGATTTGGGTCATAGCATCTAAGCCAAGAGCATTAGAGCTACCCACACAATCTCAAATGACAATATTACTTAAAGAACCATTTCTGGACTCTTCCTGTATAATTTTGTCAATGGGGATATAACTATATTTATCATTTATCTTATAATTTAACAAATATGTACTGAGAAATGAAACCCAAACCAAGCAGAAGGAAGGCGATAATAAGGATTAGAGCAGAAATTAATGGAATAGAGAAAAAAAATGCCATAGAAGACATCAATAAAACTGAAACTTGGTTCTTTGATAAGATCAATATAATTGACAGACTTTTCACTAGGCTGATTTAGCAAAAAGAGAGAAAACTCCAATTACTAAAATCAGAATGAAAGAGGAATATTATTACCACCTTACAGAAATAAAAATGACTATAAAGGAATGCTATAAACAACTTAGATAAAATGCACAGATTTCTAGAAAGACACAACTACTGAAACTGACTCAAAAAGAAATAGAAAATCTGAATAGATCTATAGTAAGTAGAGATTAAATTAGAAATTTTAAAATTACCTACAAAGAAAGTCTTGACCCAGATGGCTTCACTGGTGACTTCTACCAACTGTTTAAAGAATGAGATAACTACGAACTCTTCACAAACTCTCCCAAAAACTAGAAGAGGAAACAATTTGCATCTTATTCTATGAGCCTGATACAGTACCAGACAAAAATATCAAAAGAAAACTATAAATCAATTTGATATATACACACACACACAACTGAACAAAATATTAGTAAATAGAATCCAGCGGTATATAAAAAGCATACATCATAACTAAAATTTATCCCAAGGATGTGAGACTACTTTAACATCTGAAAAACATCAATTTATGCAATATATCATATCAATAGAATAAAAGAGGGGAAAACACATGATCAACACAATAGACACAGAGAACACATATGACAAAATTCAACACCGCTCATGATTTAAAAACAAACAAATTGCATTTTAAAAATATCAACAACTAGAAATGTAAGGAAACTCTCAATCTAATAAACAGTATCTATGAAATAAAAAACACAACTAGCATCACATTAATGGTGAAAACCTGAATGTTTTCCAACTAAGACCAAATACAAAACAAAGATGTCTGCTTTTTGATACTAACATTTTACTAGAGGTTGTAGCCAGGGCAGTTAGGCTAGGAAAAAGGAAAAAAGGCATCCAAATTGGAAAAGAAGAAATGAAACTATCTCTAATTGTAGATAACATGATCTTGTGTACAGGAAATCTTAAGGAATCCACTAAAAATCTATTGGAATTGGTAAACAAGTCCACCAAGGTTATAAGATATACGATCCATATACAAAAATCAGTTGTATATTGTATAGTAGTAACAAACTAAAAATGAAATTAAGAAAATCTCATTTACTGTTCAAAAAGAATAAAATATTTAAGTTTAATTTTAAAAATGCAAAACTTATACTCGGAAAACTACAAAACATAGCTGAAAGAAATTAAGATCTAAATAAATGGAAACAAGTATAATATTCTTAAGATGGCAACACTTCCAAAATTGATCTATATTTTCACAACAATTTATATCCAAATCTCAGCTGGCTTCTTTGCAGAAATTAATAAGCTGATCCTAAATTTATATGGCAATTCAAGGGATCCAGAAGAGCCAAAACTATCTTGAAAAACAGAAAGTTAGAAGTCTCACATCTCCCAATTTCAAAATTTACCACAAAGCTACCATAACTAAGACAGTTTGATACCCAAATAATGGCAGCCATATAGATAAATGGAATAGAACAGAGAGTACAGCGATAGACGCACCCAGTTATGGCCAATTGATTTCGACAAGGGTGCCAGGACACTCAATCCGATAGGGAAAGAGTAGTATTTTCAGCAAATGGTACGAGACAACTCGTGAGGTACATCCTCATGCAAAACGATGAGGTTGGACCCCTACCTCACAACTATCTATTAAAATGAACTAAAAATGGATCAAGATCGAAATATAGGGACACCTGGGTGGCTCAGTGGTTGAGCTTCTGCCTTTGGCTGAGGTCGTGATCCCGGGGTCCTGGCATTGAGTCCCGCATCAGGCTCCCACAGCGGACCCTGCTTCTTCCTCTGCTTCTCCCTGCGTGTTTCTCATGAATAAATATGAGAATCTTAAAAAAAAAAAAAAAAACAACAAAAAAGACCTAAATATAAGAACTAAAACTATAAAACTCTTCAAGAAGAACTTGGGCATAAATCTTTGTTACCCTGGATTAGACAATGGTTTCTTGAGTATAATAACAAAGGCACAAGCAACAAAAGAGAGATAAATTGGGCTGGCTTATTACTAGGCAGGACTTTGGTGACCTTGAGAGTAGTTTTGGAGGCAAGGGTTGCATATGGAAACGGCAATGGGCATACAGGGAATGCAAGAGATGTGGCAGGGGATGAATCAGCAAGACTTGGCAAGAGGTGAGATCTTTCCTTGCAGTAAAAGAAAGAATGACAAGTCAAATATGCCATATATAACTACTTAACAAAAATCTTTGTATTCTAATTTGGTTTGCCAAGTGTGCAACCTCTCTAGTGTTGTAGAAAAAAAAATGTATTTTTAGTAACAAGTGTGTACTGTAACAAATATATATATAATCCCAATTTAGTGTGCACACGCATGCATGCACACATACATGCATAGAAATAAGATAGAACATGCACAAAACAAATTTTATAGGCTTTCTTCTTGATTAGAAGATAAAAGATAATTTTGGTTTTCTTCTTTATAGTGTTAAATAGGAAAAATAATTTTAGAGCAAACAAAGAGTTGTTGAAATTTCATAATATATAATAGGAATAGGAAAAGATTAGCTTTTTCTGTCCTCTCATCTTCCCTACTCATCTCCCTGCCTAGATCCTTCCTCGGCTGAGAAATTGCAGGTAGGCCTAACCTCCTTTTCTACAGGCTTAGTTCAGGCAAGTTTCACCCTCATGGACAAAGTAGGAAGGGGAAAGTCCCACACTTTTCTGAGGAAGGTCAGAAGGACTGCGTAAGGGTTAAGAGCAGCCCCAGAGCTCCTGACCCGGCTCTGTCCCTCACCCTGAGTGGCCCAGAGCCCAAATGCAATCTTCCTGACTGTAGTTTCCTTGGCGAAATTGGGCTAATTCCATAGGGATCTTTTGATGATAACATGAGCTAATGCCTGTAGGTGGGTTAGCACAGAGCACGCAGTAAAAGTCGGCTCGTATCACCACTATTACTTTTATCTGCATGAGATGATGAGTTTGAGAGTTTGCAAAGGGCAGCAAAAACCCTCTGAATGTTAGAGTACCTGCACTCAGCAACAAACTACCAGGATTTAGAGTTTTAACAATATCCTCTGCCTGACCTTACCTGATCCACACAGAAGACTAATCGAGCTCTTGAAATGTCACTCCCAGGCTGCTCTTCCCTGATGTTCACATGCCTTTAATCATCCATCACAATAGGAGACTTGATCAAAGTCACGAACAGCTTGGGAGCTGAAATCGCAGGAGAATTACAGCCTCTAAGATGACTTGAGACTTTAAATCTTACTATTTAAAAAACTGCTCAAACTTTAAAAGTTTAAGTAATCGGAAGAAACAAAAAAAAAAGAGAAATGTAATTTTTAATATTAGCAAAGGAGCTCAGAAAATCATAGCCTGTAGACCCATAGAACTTGTGCCAAAGGAGACAGGGGCTCCCCATCAAAATGACAAATGCAGGGTAGATGGAAGCATGACAAGAAGTCATCTTGGGAATGAGCAAGTCCCATTCTTTCTTTTTTTTCCTTCTCTTTCTTTCTTTTTCTAAGATTTTATTTATTTATTCATGATAGACACACAGAGAGAGGTGGAGACATAGCCAGAGGGAGAAGCAGGCTCCCTACAGTGAGCTCAGTGTGGGACTCGATCCCTGGACCCCGGGATCACAACCTGAGCCAAAGGCAGATGCTCAACCGCTGAGCCACCGGTCACCCGGGCGTCCCAAGTGCCACTCTCATTTTACAGGAAGGTTGAGAGCAGCTCCAGCCCTGGCCCGTGTTCCTTTCTGCACCATGGCTTCTCTCCCATAGCTGACCTGCACTCATGAGCAGCACCAGGTTGCAGTGTGGACAGACCTCAACCACACGGGGTCTCCACACAGGAAGCCTCCCTTCGGGGACTCCCAGCTTCCCAGACTCCTAAGGACCAAAGTTGTCAGGATTCTTCCACAGCTGGGAGAGCAAGCCTTCCAAGGTGGTTTTTTTTTTTTTTTTTTTTTTTTCCAGTTTTTTAACCAAGCCCATTAAATGAAAAGCAGAAGAGCAAGTCCTACAGGAAGGGTCAAGGACAGAAAAGAAACTGGAGCTTCCCTGCCCAAAACTTACCCCAGCATGAAACTCTGCTCTGCATCAAAGGCCTCCACTAGGCGGCTCCCAATCACTCTTCCCATCTTACTCCAAGGGATTCTCTCTCTGAGTGACTATTAGGAGGGTCTCATTCCCACCCTCCCCTCCACTGTCCCCACAAGTCCCATTGTCCTGCCCATTTCCATCGTTTCCCTCTATCAAAGTCCTGCTTATCCTTGAAAACCCAGTTCAAACCACTGCTGAGTTCATCCCAGATCAACCCAAACCCCTTTGAAATTGAAAGAGAACCACTGGTTACGCAGTTTCTATAACCATCTAATGAGGACCACACCTGATCAGAGGCTCACTGTTAAATACCGAAGGACCCTGAGAAGCCTCCGAAGAATAGGAGCTGTGTTTCTGTGTTAATATTCTCCTGGGGTGCCAGGGTGGCTCAGTCAGTTAGGCAGCTGCCTTCAGCTCAGGTCGTGGTCTCGGGGTACTGGGATCGAGCCCTATGTTGTGCTCCCTGCTCAGAGGGGAGTCAGCTTTTCCCTCTCCCTTTGCCCTTCTCCTGCCTGTGCTCTCTCTCTCTCTCTCAGATAAATAAAATCTTTTTTAAAAATCCCTCCTTAGTACTGAGCACAGAGAAGAAGCTTCATAATGAACAAGTGAATGAATGAATGAACAAATGAACAAACAAAAGAATGAAAAACCAGACCTTCATGCTTTTCAAGAGACTATCAACCCTTTAAAGAACAGCCTTCCTCTTAATGTCAATTTTAATCCAGGCGCAGTTCAGATAATATACTTATGGACCCACAGAAGACCATCAAAATGTGAAGCACATTTGCCATTGACATGAAGTACAACTAACTCTATTATTTTTGCTTTGTCCCTTCCTTTTCAGTAATGAAATAAATTCCAGTCCCAGTAAATGGCAAATCTCTATTCTTAAAGTGCATTTGGATTTTACTAATTTACTTTGCTTATACATAATTCAAAGGGGGATTTTATTTCAGTGCTTTATTTTGTGTCCTCTAGTTATTACTCCTTCTGGCAACAGCCCATCATATATATTGGGTCTAAAGCTCTACTAAAGGTTTTTGGGGTTTCTCTGTGTCTTTTTAACTTCATTTTCTTAAGCTTGCAAAGTGGCTGCATCAGTTTGGGTGATTGCTCTGTGGTAGTGCTCAATTTCTAGGACATTAAGAACCCTAGTGAGGAGTGAGGGGAGGATGGGGGATGAAATGTTGAAATACCCAGAATACAGGCTTACGGTTTCTCAGAAAAGATCTTTTTTGAGCCAAAAGTCTCTAATTGCAGAGGAAATGGCCTTATGCAGAGTTTAACAGGCACCTTGTCTTAAATGCCAGGAACTATATTCCCAGTGCCTGAATAAGCATGATTTTTTAAAAAAGAAAGAAAGAAATCCATCTTGCCCCAGCACTGTGATGTTGGGCACTCTCTATACTGTGGGGAAAACTGTAACGAAGTCTAGATAAGCACTGAAGACCCCAAGAGAGGCAGGCCAAGAACAGAGCTGCCCCATCCATCTTAGCTCCCCCGGCTGGCTGCCTCCTATCAGGTTGGGTGTAATTATTGTGCTGCTAGTTTCCAGCACCTCTGTGGGAGCAGAGATAACCCAAAAGGAGCTTAGATAAAGTTGATTTTTAAAATAGTATTTAATTGCATGCCCAAGGCCATCAGAAATGGTTTATGAACAGAGGGGAGGGGGGCTTGGAGAAAAGAAGCTGATGGTCACACATGGAGCACGGACAATCTACTGGGTAGCATGGCTCCTTGTGAAGAGCCTCCCAAGCAGCCAGGCAACCTGACAACACCACTCAGATGTCCTCCATGCTGCCTTCCCCAACAGCACCTGCCTGGTCACCTTTTTGCTTAGGCCCTTACCTCTAGCTTTCCAGGGCTTAGTACAGATGCGCCCTTGATAGACATCAGGGAGTCAGACTTCTTTGGCAAATGACAGGAAGTCATGGACACCAAAGAGAGCTAATGAGAACCTTCAGGAAGATGGGGACAAAGGGGGCAGGTGGGGACAAGGGGAGAAGACACAGCAAGAACATAGCCAGACTATTGTCCCACAACTATCTTGCCAGAACTGTGCCCTGGGATGCTGGATGATTTTGCTCCAGGCTCACCTCTGCTAATGAAGCCAGTCTGGAAAGTTCTACCTCTCCCTGTATCTTTGTGTCTGTGCTTCTGCTTGGATAGGCCCTGGCACATGCTCATTTCCTGGCTGCCCATGAGCCTCTGTGCCAGGTGACTGGCCCCTGTGCTCTGCCTAATTTGGGGTTGTCCCCCAATGGTAAGAGTGTATGGATACTAGGCAGCCAAACAACAATCTCAGGAACCACTATGCAACGTCCAGAAACCTAAAGTCTAAGCACTTGTGTACTAATCCAAAGCCAGAAGTCTTTGGCAGCATGGCACAGTCACTCAGGCCTAATCTTCTAGAGGAGGCTGTCACAGGGCCCATGACCTCTGGCTGGACCACAGCACTATAGACCGAAGGAGGCTGGGAGATCACTTGGCCCAAAGCCTAGATAAGGAAATTAAAGCTTCCAGAGATCAAGCCCCTACTTCCCATCCTCTGACCTGAATTCACTGCATCTCAGTGGAAGTGTGCAACTTTTGGCTTTAACTTGCATGGTCATTGGCCGTGAATCAGTCTGAACTTGAGTGCATTAAAACATAATGGTTTTACTATCCTCAAAATAGAAACCTAATCTCTCTCCTGACATTTTCCATCTACCATTTTCCTTGCTGAGCTTTTTCTTAGCCTTCTGCTAGGAAAGTCTCTTGTTGAAACAGTTCTGCCTGTAATACTCCTGAAGAATATGCCGTCAGCGCCTGGGGTGAACTGATTAATATTAGCCTAAATCTGGAGCTCTTCTGTGGCTGGTTCCAGAAAAAAATAGAAAGAAAGAAAAAAAGAGAGAGAAAGAGGCTGGTATCATCCAAAGGATTTGTTAGGAACAAACGCTCAGGAAAGTAGGAGTAAGACAAAATGACATTTCCATTTAAAATCCTTTGAACACTGTAAGACCCAACCCGTCCTCCTGGTGATGTCTGTCGTGATTTGCCTAATGATTGAGCCCTTATTTTATTTAATTAATTCAAGAAACATAAACTAGCCTCATTTCATTAGTGCTTAAAAGGCCGTTAAGATTTGGGCATTCAGCGGTGAATGGTTGTATTTGTGTTGATCAAGAGGAACCTCTATTTGAATAGTGACTAATGCTCTCAAACTAGTCAACTAGTGTCTTTAAGTATGAATGGGAAGTGGGAGACACAAAGGATGTTAAAATGCGCTCATCAAACAGAAGGATGTACCATTTTTGACTAATTTCCAGACTCACTTTACCACATATAACATCTCCTTCAATGGCAGTGCCTTTTCTTTCTTAGTAATACCCCAAACAACGATGTATTTTAAAATAGATGGTATATTGGATTCAATAAAACACGGTCTGGCAAACTACTCGTTTGTATGAAATTATTGAGTGATTTATGATTTGGGGGAAAAAGAGAATGTAGCCATTTCCTTATACTGACATTTGCATGTGGAAAATAAGATCATCCATAATGTCTATGACATGATGACAATTTCAAGAATTAAAATTTCCTTTGCTTCAGTTGGCAGTGGCCCACCCTACATTTACTTTTTTGTAAGACCAGATGCTCTAAGACTTCCATTATCTTTAACACGTCTTACTCTGTTAGAGAAACAGACGGGATGGGTGACTATGACTTTGTCAAATACGGCCGTATGAACCAGAGAGAAGTAAAATAAGAAAGTTGATCTAGTGGTAGATGAGTATACAAAAAAGTGAGGCCCTAACTTTCACTATAGGATCAGTAAACTCAGTAGGTTTTATTTCTCTTTCTTTCCCTTTTTATTTAAAAGGAAAAGCCTCCATTCTGATACATTTCAATTTCAACGTTAATGATGACGGTCTTCCCTGCTATTAGCACTTCCTATGAGTAAACACAGTCAAGCCTTGCGAGGGGATCAAGTCATCCCTGGGACCCAAAAGATGAATCCCTAGTCCTTTCCCACCTCTGTGTTGTAGCCGACACACGGTAAAGACCATTTACAGCTGGTTCAGAGATGAGCAAACCCACTTTGTAGAACAGTATGTAGCATGTAATTACAACGACAGTTGTGGCGTATTGAGCGATTTCTCTTGCCAACATTTCACCCCCATTTTGCTTCTGGTAATCTAATGAATTACCTGCTTCTACATGAAGAAATCGAGCCTCAGAGGAGAGAAGTGCTTCCCCCAGATCCCAGTGTTGCTGAGCGAGAGCCAGACTCGCACCAGGTCTGCCTCCCGGGCCTGTTCACACTCAACTCAGACCTGATGCTACTGGTGGGTGCTCAAGGCTCTTTGTAGGCTTCATATTGTTGACTTCGTTCTTGAACAAGTGGACCGTGAGTCAGAAAGAGCAGTTCCCACAGTCTGGGTCAGAGATTTGAGAGCCACCACACCGCTCTGGCCTCAGGAGCACTCTTCATCCACAAGGCTCCTCTCTCTGTGTGCTGGGCAGACGCTACCCAAACCTGACGCTCGAGCTTGCAGGTGCTCAGAAGAGATGAGCCAGGGTCCTGCTGGCACGTGGTATGTGTAGATTAGGTAAGTGCTTGAGAAGAAGGCTTAGGAGTGACAGGGTCTGCTTCTCAGGCAGTTTGCCTGTGGCTCCCACAGCCACGCACACACTACAGCTATATGTTCCCACCTTCCATCTTGACTCCCATGTCCAGAGGTTGGGAGAAAATTCTCTTCTTTTTTTGACCTCATCTGAAACCTTAGGAACTGCAGATCTGAACTTAAGCTCCAGAGTCCCCCCTGGGTCTGTCCTAAAAGGCCCTATCATGGTCTTGCAGACAGGACTCCCACAGCCCTCATGATACAGCAAAGGATCCTGAGGTGGGGACACAGGCCAGACCCCACTGGGACCCTTCCCACAGAGTCAAGGCAGAATCAGAGTGCCCAGAACACAGTTCAAGCCAAGGAGTTTTGTGGGTGTCCGTCAGTTTCATTCAGTAGGTATGTGTTGCTTAAACATAGTTTGGTGTATACTAAGACCTTTCACAATTTAGCAGAGGTAGAATTTTAAAAACTATATTTATTATGAAAGTGGTATGTGTTCATTGTAGAAAATTTGAAGAGTTGAGAAGAGTTGACAAAAGAAAATTAAGATCAGGTATATTTTCACCTCCAGAGACAACTTCCGCTGTTTCAAGTGTTTCTCTCCAGCAGCCCACCCATTTCAGGGCACACAACAAGTGATTCTTGTCCCTTACTGAATCATGAGCATTAGCTGGATCTATGGAAGAGCAAGGGCTTTATATTCAATTCCAAATGCAAATTGGCTTGAATATTCGAGAGCATAATAACTACCTGGCATGTTGCCTTTTCATTTTGATAGTACTGATCTAAATATAGCATGTAGGTGCTAAGCTGCATTCTGAGAGTATGCCTAAAATGACACTATTTGTAGATCTTATTTTTCTGAGTAAACAGATTCAGATTCTATGTTTTCATTCAGTCCTTCTGGACAAAAGGGAAAAACACAAGAATGAGTTCCAAAGTAGATTCATGGAAAGAGCTTTTTACTCAAGGCCACTACTTCAGGGAAAAGAGAGTATGTCTTGCATACTAAGCATTTCTGGTGCAGTGACTAAGTCCTTCACCTGTGTGTTCATTCTACTTTGTACTACTAGGGAGGCTGGAGGTGATGACTCAACTAAATGGTAAATCTGATGAGGACTCCATATCAAGAGATCATCCTCTTTGCTTTTTATTGATTTGTAGTCTTTTTGTCTCAAACTTGACTCTACATCTCTGTTACACACCAGGGTGAAAGAAAAGATTCAGGTAGAAGAGAGTTAGTGAGATCTGAAAGGAAGCATGAGGGATGCCTGGGTGGCTCAGCGGTTGAGCAATCTGCCTTTGGCTCAGGGCGTGATCCTGTGGTCCCGGGATTGAGTCCTGTATCAGGCTCCTTGCATGGAGCTTGCTTCTCCCTCTGCCTCAGAGTCTCTGCCTCTCTCTCTGTGTCTCTCATGAATAAATAAAAAAAAATCTTCTTTAAAAAATGAAAGGAAGCATGAATGTGTTAGCAGAAATTGGAATCACTGACTGGGAATATTCTGGGTACAATGGATGCTATTCTTGACACAACAAAAGTTGGTAAAAGGCTTCAGAGCAAAGATGGAATTTAAACCGTGTAGATGAAATACCTGAAAAGCAATAGGAAAAGATAAACTGTTCCTAAGAAGAGACTCAGGGACTCCGAAGAAAGTGTCAAACTCCCAGCGATGCTGCAATAGCCACATGGTTGTATTTCTTTTTAAAATCATAAACACATAACAGAGTTTGATTCACTTCTTGACACTTCAAGAGTACACACTGCAGTCTGTTCAGCACCCCACCATTTACTGAGCTGCCCCTCATTCTAGGTGGTTCTAATGGGACAGCCAGTAGCAATTCATCTACCACTCCCTCCCAAAGGAGTGGGCACCTAACCCAGTCTGGCCAATCTCGGTTCTCCATGGCCCTAAGGTCATTAGGTCAAAGATGGTCATGTGATCCAAGTACAACCAATGAAAGAAAGGGATTAGGATCTGGGGATGCTGGGAGAGAGCGCATCTTTGTTTCTGTCTCTGGGCTCATGATCTCAAAGTCCATAAAAGCTTAAAGCTTCTGGGGGTGATTTTGTGGTTGAACGGAGAACAAAGCAAACAAGAAAGCAGAAGGTAATGGGCAGAAAATGGGAAGGAATAGAAGGAGGAAAGAGAAGATAGAATGAAGCTGTGAAGACACTGAACACCTGGATCCAATTGTACCAGAGCTAGCACTAGCTCAGCTTGGCTTCCCAGTTACACTAGTCAAAATGCTCTTTTGTGCTTAAGCTAATTTGATGTAGGTTTCTGTTATTCCAAACAAAGACCTAGAAAGTCTTCTGACTCTCATTTTGTAAATGTGTAGAAACTAAGTTCCAGCAAGATGCTGGCCAAGATTAGATAGTAAGATGAGGGAAGGTTCTGATTTTCCTCACAATGTATTGCCAATAAACTAACAAACATACTGAAAATAACCACAAAAATCACAGAACTTAGCTTCCCTTTCCATGCCTCCAAGTGTGATCTGTTAGTCTCTGTTTGAGCATCATGAACAGTATCCACCTTTGTCATAGCATTATGATTTCTGAACTCGAAAAGGACCTGAGGCTCTTAAAATATATTTCTTTTGAGCCTACCATAGTGTTTTAATTTTTCCCACCAGTTTCTTTTTTCTCTCTAAGGGGAAAAAAAAGACAGAATTTAGTTTTAGTATGATCTCAAAGATCCCAAAGGCAGGAGGTATAACTGGGCCTTGCAAATGTCTAGACAACAACTGGAAAATGAGAAATCTATGCTACTCTCTGTGTCTCTTGGGAGCCAAAGGGATTCTTAGCTTTTCTTTTATTGTTCTTCTTCTTCCTTCTTTTCTCTGTTTATGGGTCTTCTCATCTTTGTACTCATGCCTTCCCAGCATGGAGGTTACCCAACTTTTAGGTTCAAGCATCCAACAGTAACCACTTCGGTACATTTAGATCAACTGTTCTCAGACATTTTGGTCTCTGAAGCACTTTACACTCTTAAAAATTATTGAACCCAAAGGCCTTTTGCTTACATGGGTAATACCTATTGATATTTTCCATTTGTAAAATTAAAATAGAAAACTTTAAAATATTTGTTCATTCATTTAAAGATAGTGATAATAAAACAATTATAAGTTAACTTAAATGTTTTTATAAAAACGACGTTTTCCAAAAAAATAAAATCACTTAAAGAGTAGAACTGTTTTAAATCCTTGCAAATCTCTTTAATATCCGACTTACTGGAAGATGACTGGGATTTCTGCTTTCAAACGATTGAGTAACAGGAATCAGGTTTACCCTCTTGCTTGAAACATCTAAGAAACTGGACAAAATTCTGAGACATCTGGAAATGAAAGTCAGTGATCTATGAGAGATGGAAAACAAATTAGATGAACCCTAAAATTACCAAAGCCTTGAGAGAGTTCGCAGGGATGCAGTGCCAGGAGGGGAACTCAGTTAAGTTCTGTGGTCTTCCTGAGTTGAGATGGACCTGGAGTGTGGGTAAGTCAAATTGAACACACTATGTAAGGTAGAGTACCAAAAGAGAGAGCCACAAAAAGAAAAAATTGCAGAGGTCTTAGACAGAACCTCTCAAATATTCAGGTAAGAAGTGATCAGAGAATCCACATAAAAAAAATACCTGAAGTTAATTAAAGAGTCACCTGAAAAGACTGAAGTGCACACAAGATTGAAAATAGTGTCTATTCCCATAAGCCAGATCAGAAAACTTCATCATTCATGAGGCACCAAAGTAGAGGATTCAGAAAAGTATGCCTCAGTTACGGGAAAAAATAATCTGGACTGATCCTAAACACTCCCCTGGTCCTGCTTTTAAAAGTTTAGAAAGCAAGACCCAAAAGGATCAAACTTTTCCCAAGTAACTTATTCACTTCCTAGTACAAAGTTCAAAAATACTTATAGGAATACAAAAACATCCAGCACCCAGTAAGGTAAAATATACAATGCCTGGCATCCAATAAGTAATCACCAGGCATTCAAAGAAGCAGAAAAATACCAAAAATTAGAAAAATCAACCACCTGAAACTGAACCAGAGATGATACAGGTAATAGAATTAGTAGAAAAGAAATTAAAATAGTGATCCTAACTGCATTCCATGTGTTTAAGGGATAAGGTGAAAGAATGAACATGGATTCAGAGACATGGATTCATAAAGAAGACTCAATTAAAATTCAAGATAGGAAAACTATAATGTGGGACACCTGGGTGGCTCAGAAGTTGAGCATCTGCCTTTGGGCAGGGCGTGATCCCCCCTCCCGGCCCCCCGGCCCAGGATCGAGTCCTACATCGGACTCCCTGCATGGAGCCTGCTTCTCCCTCTGCCTATGCTTCTACCTCTCTCTCTGCGTCTCTTATGAATAAATAATTAAAATCTTTTTAAAAAGAGGAAAACTATAATGTTTCTGATGTAAAATATACTGGGAATTAATGGAAGAGTAAACACTGAAGAAGAAAAGATGAGTAAACTTGAAGATATCACAGTTGAAATCATACAAAAAGAAACACAGAGAGACAAATGACTGGGAAAAAAATGAACAGAGCATCAGTGATATGTAGGAAGGTTTTGAGCAGCCTGATATTCATGTTTTTGGATACTCTGAAGCAGGTGAGGACAGAAAAAAAATTTTTGAAGAAATAAGGGCCAATATTTCAAGAAATCAAATTTAATGAAATCTATATACCCACAGATCAAAGAATCTCAATGAATTCCAAGCACAGGAAATATGAAGAAAACTATGCCCAATCACCTCATAACCAAATTGCCTACTACTAGTTGTAAAGAGGAAAATCTTAAAAGCAACCAGAAAAAAAGAGACACATGTTATATACAGAAAAAGAGATAAGGATGAAAGTAGATTTTGTCATGAACACAATGCAAGGCAGAGGACAAATGGAACTAAAAAAAAAGAATTCCTACTAACCTACAAGTCTTTATTTCATGAAAATATCTTTCAAAAACAAAGGCAAAATAAAGACTTTTTCAGTCATTCAAAAGCTGAAAGAACTTATCCCCAGTAGATCTACACAAAAAGAAATATTAAAGGAAGTCCTTCAAGCAAAAGGAAAAAATCAATAGAAATCTTCATCTACACAAAGGGATAAAGCAGACCAGAACTGGTAATTATGTTAATAATTATAAAGATTTCCTTGTATTGTTTAAATACCTTTAAAACATGATCAATTATTCAAAGTAAAAACAATTACAATGCATTGTGGAACTTGTAACACACATAGAAGCAAAATGTTTGATAAGAATAGCACAAATTCTCAGAGGGTAGAAAGAGAAGTACATTAGTATAAAGTTCTTTTACTATATGTGAGGTTATATAACATCAATTAAATGTAGAATGTGATAAGTTTAAAACCAACTCTAAAGCAACCAATGAGACCAAACCAAACAAATAGCTATAGCCAACAAGCCAACAAAAATGATAAGGAATTGTTAAAAAATGCTCAATCTAAAAGCAAGCAGAAAAAAGATAAAAGAGAACAAAGAACTGATGGGAAAAATAGAAAACAAGTACTACATGGTAGACTTAAACCCAGCTATATGAATCATCACATTTTATGTAAATAGCCTAAATATCCTAATTAAAAGACAGAGATTGGAAGACCGGATAGAAAAGACCCAACTATATTCCGGCTACAAAAACAACTCACTTTAAATGTGAAGATACAAGTTGGCTAACGGTGAAAGGATAGAAAATATATATCATGCTGACACTAATCAAAAGAAAGCTGAGGTGGCTACATTAATATTAAACAAAGTAGATTTCCGAACAGACTATATTACCAGGAATAAAGATGGTCATTTCATAATAATAAAAGAATCCATTTGTCAAGAGTTCATAACAATGCTAAACATTGTATGCACTAATAAGGCTTCAAAATAAATAAAGCAAAACCTGACAGAACTAAAAAGAGAAATAGCTAAATCAATAATTACAGTCGTAAATTTCAATACCCTGCCTCACTAATCTCACTAATTGATAGAAAAAGTAGATAATTCAAAAGTATATAGAAAACTTTAACAACGCTACTGACCAGGCAGCCCAGGTGGCTCAGCAGTTTAGCACCACCTTCAGTCCAGGGCATGATCCTGGGGTTTCGGGATCGAGTCCCACGGGCTCCCTGCTTGGAGCCTGCTTCTCCCTCTGCCTGTATGTCTGCCTCTCTCTGTGTGTGTCTCTCATGAATAAATAAATAAAATCTTAAAAAAAAAAAAACACACTACTGACCAATTTGACCTGATTGCAATTTGTCATATACTCCATCAAGCAATAGCAGAATATACATTCATTTCAAGTTTATATGTCATTTACCAAGATAAGCCATATTCATGGTTGTAAAACAAATCTCAATAAATAAAAGGATCCAAATCATACAAAGCATGTTCTCTGACCACAAAGGAATTAAAATCAACAACAGAAAGTTTATCTGAAAAAGCCCTAAATTTTTGAAACTAAATAACACACTTGTAAATAGTTTATGGATCAAAGAATAAATCAAAAGGGAAAGTAGAAAGTATTTTGAACAGAATGTAACTGAAAATAAATCATGTGAAAATTTGTGAGATGAAGTATTCAGACAGAAACTCAGAGCAGTAAATGCCTATATTAGAAAAAAAGAAAGGTTTAAAATCCATGACTTCAGCTACACCCTTAGGGGCTTGAGGGGGAAAAAACCAGAATGGAATTAAAGATTAAAATGTTTATCAGTGAAACAGAAAACAAACAAAAATATAGAAAAAACTCCATAAAATAATAAAATTGATTCTTAGAAAATTATAATAAAATTTATAAATCTCTAACTAGACTAATCAAGAGGAAAAGGAATATATAAATTTCTAATATCATGAATGAAGTGCTATCACTACAAATTTCATAGATATTAGAAAAATAAGGGGAATAATGCATAAATTTTTTGTCAATAAACCAAACAACTTAGATGAAATAAACAAATTCCTTAAAAGACACAAAGTGCTACAACTCATGGAAAATTCCTTGAAAGACACAAGCTACTAGAGATCACTCCTGCTAAAGAACTTGAATTTGTAGCTTAAAATCTTCTACAAAGAAGAATCAGAGCCCAGATGGTTTCATGGGGAGTTCTGCCAAAACTTCAAGAAAGAAATCATACAATTCTACACAAGGCTACTCTAGGAAAAAAAGTGAAGAGGAAGAAATACTTCCCAACTTATTTTATGAGGCCAGCATGACAAGACATAATGAGAAAAGAAAAACTATGGTCCAATATTTCTCACAAATGTAGATACAGAAATTTTTGACGAAATGTTAGCAAACTGAGTCTATCGATGTAAACAAAAGAGAAATACAAACAATTTTAACAGAATATTATGAAAACTTACATGTCAACAAATTAGCTTAGAAGAAATGGATACATTCCTAGAAATATACAACCTACCAAAACTAAAGCAGAAAGAAATAGAAAAAAATTTTTAAGATTTTATTTATTTATGAGAGACACAGAGAGGCAGAGACATAGGCAGAGGGAGAAGCAGGCTCCATGCAGGGAGCCCAACGTGAGACTTACTCCCAGGACCCAGGCAGACGCTCAACCATTGAGCCACCCACGCGTCCCAAGAAATAGAAAATTTGAACAGACTTATAACCAGCAATGAAACTGAATCAATGATCAAAAAACTCCCCAAAAACAAAAGTCCAGGACCAGATGGCTTCACAGGCAAGTTCTACCAAACATTTAAAGAAGAGCTGATACCTATTCTTCTCAAACTATTCCAAAAAGTACTAGAGGAAGGAAAACCTCCAAATTCATTCTGGGACACCAGAATTACTCTGACACCAAAACCATATAAACATACTACAGAAAAAGACAATTACAGGCCAGTATCTCTCATGAATATAGACACAAAAATTCTCAACAAAATATTAGCAAACCAAATCCAACAGTACATTTAAAAAATCCTACATCACGATCAAGTGGGATTTTATCCCAGGACACAAGGGTTGTTGAATATTCACAAAATGTGATATGTCACATCAGTAAGAGAAAGGATAAAAACTATATAATCATTCCAATAGATGCAGAGAAAGCATGTGACAAAGTACAACATCCATCCATTCATGATGAAAACCCTCTACACAGCAGACCTAGATGGAACATATCTCAGCATAACAAAGGTCTTATATGAAAAACCCATAGACAACATTATACTCAATGGTGAAAATCTGAGAGGTTTTCCCCTAAGGTCAAAAACAAGACAAGGATGTCTACTCTCACCACTTTTATTCAATATAGTGTTGGAAGTTAGCCCCCCACAGCAATTAGAAAACAAAAAGAAATAAAAGGCATCCAAATTGATAAGGAAGACATAGAACTCTTTGCAGATACCATATATAGTAACCTTAAAAACCCTACCAAAAACTACTAGAATTAATAAATTCAGTAAAGTCACAAGATTCAACATCAATGTACAGAAATCCGTTGTGTTCCTATACATTAATAATGAAGCAGCAAAAAGAGAAATTAAGAAAACAATACCATTTACAACTGTACCAAAAACTATAAAATATCTAGGAATAAACTTAGTCAAAAGGTGAAAGACTTATACTCTGAAAACTGTAAAAGTCCAATGAAAGAAATTCAAGACAACGTGAAGATATGAAAAGACATTCCATGCTCATGAATTGGAAGAACAAATATTGTTAAAATGTCTATACTACACAAAGATGTCTACAGATTTAATGCCATCCCTAATAAAATACCAACAGCATTTTTCACAGAACTAGAATAAACAATCCTATATTTGTATGGAATCACGAAAGACCCAGAATAGCCAAGGCGAGCCTGAAAAAGAAAACAAAACTGAAAGTATCATAGTTCCAGATTTCAAGTTATATTATAAATGGTAGTAATTAAAATAGTACGGTACTGGCATAAATGTAGACACATAGAGCAATAGAATAGAACAGAAAACCTAGAAATAAACCTACAATTACATGATCAGTTAATCTTCAACAAAGCAGGAAAGAATAGCCAATGGGAAAGACAGTCTCTTCAACAAATTGTGTTGGGAAAACTGGACAGTCACATGCAAAAGAATGAAACTGCATCTCTTATGGATCAGAAACCATAAAAATCCTTGAAGAGGGCATAACAATAATTTCTCTGGCATCTACCATAGCAACATTTTTCTAGATATGTCTCCTGAGTCAGGGGACGTAAAAGCAAAATAAACTATTGGGACTACATAAAAAAAAATGTTTCTGCACAGCAAAAGAAACAATCAAACTTAAGGTTGCCAAACTTAAAGGCAACCTATGGAATGGGAGAAAATATTTGCAAAGGACATATCAGATAAAGGGTTAGTATCCAAAATGTATAAAGAACTCAACACACACACACACACAAAAAAAAAAAAAACAAATAATCTCACTAGAAATGGGCAGAAGCCATGAACAGATATTTTTCCAAAGAAGACATACAGATAGCCAACAGACACATGAAAAGATCCTCAATATCACTTACCATCAGGAAAACGCAAATCAAAACTACAGTGTTATCACCTCATACCTGTTAGAATGGCTAAAATAAAAAACACAAGTAACAACAAGTGTTGGTGAGGATGTGGAGAAAAAGGAACCCTCTTACTCTGTAGGTGGGAATGGAAACTGGTACAGCCACTGTGGAAAACAGTATGCGGGTTTCTCAAAAAGTTAAAAACAAGCAAACAAACAAACAAACAAAAAGTTAAAAACAGAACTACCCTATAATCCAGCAATTACACCCAAAGGGTACAATAATACTGATTCAAAGGGACACATGCAGCACTATCAACAATAGCAAAACATTGGAAAGAGCCCAAATGTCCATCAACTGATGAATGAATAAAGAAGATGCAGGGGGGCAGCCCCGGTGGCTCAGTGGTTGAGCGCCTGCCTTCGGCCCAGGGCATGATCCTGGAAACCCGGGATTGAGTCCCACATCAGGCTCCCTGCATGGAGCCTGCTTCTCCCTCATGCCTGTGTCTCTGCCCCTCTCTCCCCCCCCCCTCTCTGTGTGTGTGTGTGTCTCTCATGAATAAATAAAATCTTTGGGGGAAAAAAAAGAAGATGTAGGGTACACACACACACACACAGGAATATTATTCAGCCAACAAAAAGAACAAAATCTTGCCATTTGCAGCAACATGGAAAGAACTAGAATGTATTATGCTAAATGAAATAAGTCAGTCCAAGAAGGACAAATACCATATGATTTCATTCATATATGGAATTTAAGAAACAGAACAGAAGGACATAGGGAAAGGAAAGGAAAAATAAAATAGGAAATACAGAGAGGGAGGCAAACTATGAGACTCTTAACTATAGGAATCAGGTTGCTGGAGGGGAGGTGGGTGAGAGGATGGGGTAATTAGTTGGGTAATGGGCATTACAGAGGGCACTTGTGATGAGCACTAGGTGTTATATGTAAGTGATGTATCACTAAATTCTACTCCGTTTTTTTTTTTTAAATCATTTTATTTGAGAGGAAGAGAGAGAGAAGGAGCAGGGGAAGGAGCAGAGGGAGAGGCAGAAGCGGACTCCCCGCTGAGCCGGAAGCCCAATGCAGAGCTCCATTAGGGACTCCAGGATCATGACCTGAGCTGAAGGCAGACGCCTCCCCCAATGAGCCACTCAGGTGCCCCACTCAATTCTACTCCCCAAACCAATATCACACTATATGTTAACTAACTTGAATTTAAATAAAATCTTGGAAGAAAAAAAAAGAAAACTCAGCTTGGCACAGGTATGTGGCTGGAAAAGAAAAAATATTTTGTTAGACTTTTCTGATAATTGTAGATATTCCCCTTTGTTCCTGTACCAAAACTTGGCATGTTATCTTAAAAAAGTATATATATTTTATATATATATATACATATATATATATATGTGCACAGGAGCAGGGAAAGGGGCAGCGGGAGAGGGGAGGGAGTCCCAAGCCGACTCCATGCTGAGCACAGAGCCCTACCTGGGGCTCAGTCCTAGATGCAGAGACAATGATCTGAGCCGAAATCAAGACCACATCCAGCTGGCAGTCACCTAGGCGCCCTTTGGCATGTTATTTTCTTAAAGGCAAGTCACAGGGTGGAATCGGAAACCACACCATGCACATTTTATACTGTTACATTGAAATCCGTTGTCCGGCCATAATACAGTCTTATGGATCTCTTACCTGTGCATGATTTTAACCTTGCAGACCCGTCAAAGAATCTTGGGAACCCAAGGAGATCCCTGAACCATACTTTGACAGCCACTGATTTAAATTATTTAATTTCTTTAAAAAAAAAAAAAGACTTACGTTACCAACTAACACGTAGGCAATTATTGCAGCTGAGCCAACCATACGGGATCTGTGACAAAGTGAGGAAGGCAGGGCTCATGATCATTTAAAGACTAGATTTGGAAGGTAGTTTGGATTACATTTCAGCAACAAACTATTTTGTCCTTTTAAAATATCGCCTTGGGACGTCTGGGTAGCTCAGCAGTTGAGCATCTGCCTTGACTCAGGGCCTGATTCCGGAGTCCAGGATGGGGTCTCGCATCCGGCTTCTTGCAGGGAGTCTGCTCCTTCCTCTGCCTACGTCTGTGCCTTTCTCTCTGTGTCTCTCATGAATAAATAAATAAAATCTTTAAAAATAAAATAAAATAAAATATTCTCTTGAAACAAAAGTTCCTAAAAGACTTGCAGTACCTGCATGCCACTGATGAGCACTCAGGGGAACACAGAGGGGCTAAATGTCACTATCACTACTCAGCTGACATACACTGTCTGAACATATCATTTATCTTTAAGTCCTTGAAGCAGGAGCAGTAATCACTTGGGTGTGCTGTCAGCATGTATCAAGGATCAGTCTCTGGGCAGGAGAAGTGCCCCCCATCTAATAAATAAATAAATAATAGAAAACAGTGATACATTATTTAGGGCACAAAGCTGTAAGTTGTCAGCACAGCAGACACATTTGCTCTCGCCTCTTTGCTCATGGACCCACTGGCGATGTTTTCATCACTGTCTAAGTTCTTTTGAGAATGTAGACCAGTGTTTTAATAATGATGATTCTTGCTCCCCAAGAACAACTTGGTGAAGAGTAAGCAAAGTCCTCCTCCTCTCAGAATCTCTAGGGAAGGAACGAAGATACCAGTGTTTGTGTGTGGGGGGTGTGCGTGTCCAGGCCATTCTAACAGGCAGCCAGCAGGAAGTCCATTACGAAGACATCATGTCCATAGTCAACCTTTTGGTCTCCCTCTGCTGTTCCCCCTTTATCCTGCCCTCAGGGAGCATCCATGTTCAAAGACCTACATTATATTTTTTGGAATATGTACAAATGGAAAGACACAGACTTTGTTCTGAAGAGCATCTCAGATCCTAGCTACATCGATGTTATTTATCGTCATGGAGGCCGAAGTAGGCTGGTCTCCGCTAGGGGCTTACCTAACCTCCTAATAAGATGCTTAAAGAGGATAGAAAAAGTAAGTTGTAAACAGAAAATCCAACTACACAAAGAATGCACAGAGAGCCAAGTGCAATGGCTCTGTCACCATCCAGCAAGGTGGCACCTACTGCCCAATACCCGGGAGCGATGGAAGCAGGGAGGGAAGAGTGAAAGGGCCATCAGTCAAGGGTGCCGCGTCCCAACCTGTAATTCACCATTTAGAATGAGACGAGCCTGCAGAAAATAAGAAAGGAGTGGCCAAGAGCTACATTTTAGATATGGGTGGACAATCCGTGGGAGGGCAGCCCTGGTGGCACAGTGGTTAAGTGCTGCCTTCAGCCCAGGGCCTGATCCTGGAGACCCGGGATCAAGTCTGTCTCTCTCTCTCTTGTGTCTCTCATGAATAAATAAATAAAATCAAAAAAAAAAAAGAAAGAAAGAAAGAAAGAAAGAAAGAAAGAAAGAAAGAAAGAAAGAAAGAAAATCAATGGGAGAAGAAACTTTTGTTCCCAGAGTTTTAAAATAAGACTACTAATGAGATATCTGATTAACTCCACGGTCAGGAGGTAAAATGGTTTAAGACAGACTGTTTTCAAGGCATCAGGATAACTGGAAACTGAAGAGGGGCATACATTTTTTTTTTTTTAAGAGAGAGGCAGAGACACACAGGCAGAGGGAGAAGCAGAAGCCCTGTGGGGAGCCCCATGTGGGACCCCATCCCAGGACCCCGGGATCACTACCTGAACTAAAGGCAGACGCTCAACCGCCGAGCCACCCAGGTGCCCCTGGAGGGGCAAACGTTAACACCCAAGCTCTGTTTAAAAGTGAGACTGTGTGATCCCACCAGCCTCAAACAAATGAAGGCTCACTTGGGAGTGGTGAAAAAAGCCTAATTTGCTAAAGAGATGGATCATGGCAAGAAGCAAAACCATCTGTACTCAAATACCTGTCCCATGAAAACTGTTTCCCTCAAATTAGAACAACTGATGAAAACATACTTCTGTTGGAATAACAGAGGAGCTGATCTTCTCCACCAGAAATCTCTTAATTTCCTTTTAGAAACTAGACACTTATAAATTATTTACGTTGGGAAATTACAACTGCAGTGAATTCTCTGAAAAATAAAAGAATTTTTAATTCTGTTGTTCATTAGTAGGGAGAAAATAGGAAGAAAAACATCTCAGAATGGTAAAGCTACATAAAGGAGGATAGATAGAACAACTAATTCTAATTCTGAACCATCGCTATATAGATACGGGGTAAATGGCTGTTCCAGGTCACGCAGGAAATCAGTCTAACAGCAGAATCAAGCCTGGGTTTGTGATACTCAGAATGAGACCTCCTCTCCTTGTCATACTTGCAGTGTATTTTAACTGTGCATGAGAAAATACGGCTTCCAGGGTCACCTGCTAAGTGACAAAAGCACATGCAGGATCATAGAGTCGAGGAGGACCTCGTGTCTTGACTAGGCCAGCCCTCCTTTCCCAGCAGGTGAACTCCACCAGCAATCCTGGGGGCCCGGCATCCACAAATTCTGGTAGCATTCTGCATTGAGTACTTGCTACTTGGTATGTGCGTGTGTGTGTGTGTGTGTGTGTCCAGCCAAAATCCCACAGTGCAATTCAAATGATTATCTGTTGCTCTAAATCCTGAGGTAGATGACAAACAGCTGGTCAGGACCTTGGCTGAAAACTGTAACATGCTTATCGACTAATGTAAGCCTTCCACTTGTTCTCTTTCCATATTGAAAAATCCCAATGCTTTCTCCCAAAGCCTTATTTTCATCCCTTTAACAATTCAGATTTCTTTCTTTAGACAGTCAGTTTCTCCAGTTCATTTTCTAGTTGGATAATTTCTTTAATTTACTGAGATCTCTCTGAATCCGTGCCTAGTATCCAAAAGGGATGCTAATGAAAATAATAACACTGATAGCTAATAGTTATCATGAGATGACTAAGCATGTTCCCCAACTGGCAAGATAACTTGAAATATTTGCTGCTGAAAGAGACTCAAAAGAAGCAGCCGTGTCTCTCCTCTCCACTGTTCCAAGGGGATCGCCGCACAGTCCTATTTTGAGCTTGATTCATGGGGATTAGGGCCGTTCGAGATCCTGCGCTGACAGTAGAAGTTGTCAAGTCCCAGAAGACAAGCCAGACAGGCGTTGGCTTAGGAGTCCAGGGGATTGGAAGCAGCTGGTGGAAACCAAGGGCGTGGGAGTTGCTGCAAGAGGGGCTCCTCCTCCAGACAGGTTGCAGATGGGCCCGGTGCAGCGTGGCTGAGAGGCACATGTGGCAGGAGATGGACCCCAAGATCTAGGGCCTTACACAGAGGTGAGGATCATGAGGCCGAGTCTGGGGCCAGCAGGGGAGATGCTCTGTGGAGTCAGCATCTCTCCTTTGGCTGGAGCATCGGTGCCCAACAGACACAAGAGGTGGCAGCTGGACAGCCGCCACCAGAGAATAAGGACAAGGCCATCTCCATACTGGCCAGGTGCTGGCTGACCCCATGGGATTTCTGTATCAATCAGGGGAGGAGGGGCTCCTCAAGCCTAACGGTTGAATTCTTGATAGTCTTTGGAGCAGGTGCTCGGTGCCGGACTTAGTTTGAAGACAAGTATGTTGATATATTGTTGCACAGGAGGGTTGTAGGGCTGGACTTGCCCATTACACAAACCCTCCCCGATTTCATCCTCAGAGGAACCGCATTAGGCTCCAGCATTAGCAGCTCGCCACTGCGTTTTACAGGTGAGAATCAGGGAAGTAAGGGGACTTGCCCAAGGTCACACACAAGCAAAGAATCCCAGCTTTGCCTGATTCTAGAACCCATAATCTTTATCATAGTGCACATGACTTGGTGCATAATATTCTGTGATTTTTAAAAAACCCACTTTGCAAATAATTATAAATTAATTACATCATCCAAATGCGGATAAAGAAACTGAGGTCAATTTAATTATATATACTCTTGGATACACATTTGTGACATCTCGGTGGAGGTTGTTTTTTTATTACATAAAAATTCTAAGAGTCCTTGACATGTACTAAAATTTTAAGTGAAAAAAATTAATTCTCAGCCTGGAGCTGGTGATTAAACGTCCCAGTGAAGAACGGGACACCTCAATTTGGTATTTACCAAGCAGCTATGACACGCCAATACTGTAGTAGGCTGTCCTAATCTTTGAGGATAAAATTCAGATTCCTTGTCTTCACAAAGTGATGTCCCAGCCATACTACTACTTGTATGTGACACTTACAGTGGCAGCTCCATTTCAGCGTGTGCCCTCCGCAAACTGGAATTGATTTGCATGATTATACCACCTCCTAACCTCTAAATTAGATGAAAGGATGGACTATATATTAATTTCTGTGTATCTAGTACCTAGCTCAGCACCTGGCAGATAATATTCAAAAACTATTCGTGGAATGGATGGGAGAGAAACTGAATAAAATTGGAATTTCAAAAGTATTTGGTCTGTCTGTCACCTTTTGGAGGTTCCTGTCTTTCCCTAACTTGAACCCCAAACAACAACATTCATGTTTTAGGAATCTTCCGGCACCACTCATCTGACCCTGCAGTTCTGTCTGAGAGCAATAGGAAGGATATAAATAGAAGGCAAAATAGCTGCTAGCCCCAAGTCTGCATTCCCAGGTAAAAATAAGTAAATGCCTTTGCTAACACTGGGTACACATCCCAAGGGATGCAAATTGGTCATAGGCTTTGGCAACGAGTCTATTTGCCTTTAAAGCATTCCTCTTAGTACCAAAGTTGGGAAAACCAGAAATTCTCGTATATGAATGACTGATCAAAACTTAGAATTTTGACTAAGACAAACCTGAACTCCTGAAAACCTACCTGTTGAAGAGATTATAGAAAGCCAGTGATCACGTTTGGCAGTAAGAGTTGGATTTGCTTTAAAAGACAATAAAGAAATCAAGCCACTAATTTGAACTTCAGGTCACAGTTGAATACACAGAACTGAATGATCTCATACAAACTGAGCAACGAGCACGACTCTTGGCCCTGAGATTGAGAACTCTTTCAGAGACAGAAGAAGTCTGATGTGCTGAAAGGGTAGATTGCCAAGTCCTACACGTTAGCAGACACGGGGAGAGACACAGGGTGAGAGCCAATGGGAGAAGAAAAAGGGCTGAAGATTCAACAAGCAGCCAGACGTGTGATGCTTGTTCAGGTTGAGAAGCACCATTCGGTTACCTCAGGTGATGAATTTACCACAAGATAAATGGGGACGTCCTGGCCTCACGAGTCAGGCTACAGAGGGAAGCCACCACACTCTGAGACCCATGGCCCAGCCGCACAGGCTGCCAGGCTATCGCGCAGTTTCCCTGCCTCTGCCAGTTTGGGGCAGTTTCTTCCATTAATTGCTCCTACGTCCTTTCTGCTTTATGGCTCTGCTTACTAATTCATGGCTTCCCTTGGGTCTCTGCTTCTCTAGCCACTCTCCCTGCTTCCACTGCGTCCTGGCTCGAGCTTGCAGTGACAGAGCTTCTGACCGGGTCAGCTGGTCACCACTGGGATAGGGCGCCTCTACTGGGCGCAGCTCTGCGCCAGCTGGTCTCGCAGGTTACTCACAGGCCCCAAAAATGTCTGACCCCTGACCCGTTCAGCTGTGTCTGAGGGCGAAAAGTAATAATTTCCCCCTCGCTATCTCAAAGAACAGCATTCCTATTTTGTAAACTGAATAGTGTAAAGCAAAGCAGCAATCACCATTACTTTAGAAAGAAGACCTCTTTAGTGTTCTTAGACCTAAAAAATAACCTACCTTGGGCTTTTCAGGTACCTTAGGGCTCATCTTGCTAATGGATCATACAATTAATTGAGATAAATTTAGCACAGGTGCCCACAGACACGGCTCAAAAACCAAGGCTGCTTGATGCTGAGGTGCTGAGTGTAGTTCCCTGGGAGGAGCTTGACGGGCCCCTCCTGGGGCTGGGGGGGCCTGCTGCGTCTACAAGGCCTTGCTGCAGAACAAACTCTGAATGCTGCTTTCGCTTTTCACCTTTTCTTGAAATAGCTAAAGTGCTCCCCGATTTCTTTTGGTTAGAGAGAACAGGTATTAATGTAAGTCCTTCCTAAGAGCAAGGCGGCCTCACACAAACTTTCAAGAAACGGGGGGGGTGGGGTGGTGGTGCAGGGGGGATACCTGTGTGGTGCAACAGAACTCAAGGAACATGAAGAAGCAGCTTCCTGCTTTGTTCAGATGAAGGCTGCAGGTATGGCAAGCCGTCCCGGCGCCACCCAGCATACCGCCGTCCCACCCAACCTATAAGCTTTATTTTTTAAAATTTTTTTTATTGGAGTTCAATTTGCCAACATATAGCATAACACCCGGTGCTCATCCCATCCAGTGCCCCCCTCAGTGCCCGTCACCCCGTCACCCCAACCCCCTACCCACCTCCCCTTTCACCACCACTTGTTCGTTTCCCAGAGTTAGGAGACTCTCATGTTCTGTGTCCCTTTCTGATATTTCCCACTCATTTTCTCTCCTTTCCCCTTTATTCCCTTTCACTATTTTTATATTCCCCAAATGAATGAGACCATATAGTGTTTGTCCTTCTCCGATTGACTTACTTCACTCAGCATAATACCCTCCAGGTCCATCCACGTCAAGGCAGATGGTGGGTATTTGTCGTTTCTAACGGCTGAGGAATATTCCACTGTATACATAGACCACAGCTTCTTTATCCATTCATCTGTTGATGGACACCGAGGCTCCTTCCACAGTTGGGCTCTTGTGGACATTGCTGCTAGAAACATTGGGGTGCAGGTGTCCCGGCGTTTCACTGCATCTATATCTTTGGGGTAAATCCCCAGCAGTGCTTTAAATAGTGCTCTCTTACTCTAGATTGAGCACCTCTCATTGAAATCTAAACAGCTGATAACGTCAAATCAGAAAAGGAAAAGATTAAAGATGACAGCAAAACCAGAGAGGTGTCATGTAGAAGGGCAGGGCCCGAGTCCCGAGTGCTGAGGACGGCGGGCCTCACATACCAGCACCTGTTCCACAGACTCCACAAAGGGAGAAGGTGAGTTCACACAGGATGATTTCTATCTCTTCGGAATAGAGAAAAGAGTGCTGACAGTTATAGGATGAGGGGGAGTCAGGAGCCCCAGGATGACAGAGAAAGTTTGAAGGAGCCAGTAGAGGGAACATAGAAGTGTCCAAGAGATTGATTAAAAACACCTGCCAAATACACAAGGTTCCAGTAAAATCTTGATAAGCACAAGTTGCAGAAAGTCAAGTCAGATGCCTGCTAGCAACTCAAAGCATGAACAGCAAACAGACAATTTAAGGTTGAGGGTTGAGACGAGGCAGACGACAAGGCTCCTGGGAGTTCTTAGAGAGGGAACCCACATATAAATGAAACCCAGATCGCACGATGAAAAGATATGAATGGAATATGTATCTGAGAATTAAGCAGAATTGTCCAAACCGGGTAGAACATATAGGCCCCTAAAAGAATGAGAAAACTTCCCTTCCGCATTGTAGGACGCCCGCTTATGCACAAATTAGATGTTGACTCCCTGTAAAAGAATTCTTTCTGGATGATAATTTATATGCAGGATAATTCTTAATTATGTCTCTTATTTGCCAGAAATGCCCATGATATCATATGGAATGTGAATGGTTTAGCTTGTTAATAGCCTTCACTGTTACTCCTTAGAGGAGAAAGAACCACCTTTGTGCATGCCCCATACGTGTCAATTCCTTGGCGAGGGGCTTTGCGTACGTTGTCTCCCTACTCCTCCTGATAGCTCTGGAATATGGGCCTCAGTGTCACCGTCAGTAATTTACAGCTGAGAAAACCAAAACTCACAAGTGGCTAATTTGCCCGAGACTGTAAAGCAGATCCGCCTCCAGAGCATACGCGCTTTCCAACGAAGCCGCCGCGAGGGCCGCAGAGGCGGATGCCAAAGGGCTCCTGATGCTCCCCTACTGCCCAGGCTTCGAGCTTCCTGCATGGCCTCGCCACAAACGCGGACAGATCATTTATCAGCATCTCGGCTTTCTCCAGAATGTTTTCCTATGATGAAGTATTTGGATCAGTCAAGAGGTGCACAGGTACTAGGACAGAAAATCTTTTCGTTCTTTCTTTTTTAAATAGGGGAGTCTTGTGTTTAATTACTATTAAGCTTTTATTTAAATTCCAATTAGTTAACATACAGTGTGGTACTCATTTCAGGTGCACACTATACTGATTCAACAGGTTCCTATAACGCTGCTGGTGCCAATCCCAACAAGTGCGCTCCTCAATCCCCATCCCCGACCCCATCCATGCCCCCTGCCTACCTCCCCTCGGATAACCATCAGTTTGTTTTCTATAGTTAAGAGTATTTCTTGGTTTGCCTTTATCTTTCCCTCCTTTGTTCGTTTGTTTTGTTTTTTAAATTCCACATATAAGTGAAATCATATGGCATTTGTCTTGCTTTGACTTATTTTGCTTAGCATGTCATTGCAAATGGCAAGATTGCAATCTTTTTTATGGAAGACAATATTTTATATCACTCAGAGCAATATTCCATTGTGTATGTATACCATTTCTTGTTTATCCATTCATCGGTCGATAGACACTGGGGCTGTTTCCATAATTTGGCCGCTGTAGATAATGCTGCCATAAACATCGGGGGCACGTGTCCCTTTGGATCAGCATTTTTGTATTCTTTGGGCAAATACCTAGTACTGCAACTGCAGGGTCATAGCAGAGTTGTAATTTTAACTTTTTTGAGGAACCTCCATACTGTTCTCCACGGTGGCTACACCAGTTTGCATTCCCACCAGCACTGCAACTGAGGTCCCCTTTCTCCACATCCTCGCCAACACCTGCTGTCTCTTGTGTTGTTGATTTTCGCCATTTTGACAGGGGTGAGGTGACAGCTCCCTGTGGTTTTGATGTGCATTTCCCTGATGATGAGTGATGTTGAGCATCTTTTCAGGTGTCTGTTGGCCATCCGGATGTCTTCTTTGGAGAAATGTGTACTTATTTCTTCTACCCATTTATTAATTGGATTATTCATTTTGGGGGTGTTGAGTTTTGCACGTTCTTTATATATTTTGGATACTAACCCTTTATCAGATAGGTCATTTGTAAACATCTTCTCCCATTCAGTAGGTTGCCTTTTAGTTTTGTGGAAGGTTTCCATCACTGTGCAGAGCCTTTTATTTTGATGTAGTCTCAAGAGTTTATTTTTGCTTTTGTTTCCCCTGCCTTAGGAGACCTATTTAGAAAAAAGTTGCTACAGCCAGTGTCAGATAAATTTCTGCCTGTGCTTTCTTCAAGGACTTTTCATGGTTTCAGGTCCCACATTTAGGTCTTCTTAATTCACTTTGAGTTTATTTTTGTGTATGGTGAATGAGGATGGTCTTTCATTCTTTTGCATGTTGGTGTCCCTTTTTCCTAAGACCATTTGTTGAAGATACTGTCTTTTCCCGTTGGCTACTCTCTCCTGCGTTGTTGAAGATTAATTCACTATATAATTGTGGGTTCATTTCTGGGTTTTCTATTCTGTTCTGTTGGTCTTTGTGTCTATTTTTGTGCTAGTACCATACTGCTTTTGATGACTACAGCTTTGTAGTATAACTTAAAGTCCAGAACTGTGATGCCTCAAATTTTGCTTTTCTTTTCTTTCTTTCTTTCTTTCTTTCTTTCTTTCTTTCTTTCTTTCTTCTTTCTTTCTTTCTTTCTTTCTTTCTTTCTTTCTTTCTTTCTTTCTTTCTTCTTTCTTCACGATAGACACAGAGAGAGAGGCAGAGACACAGGCAGAGGGAGAAGCAGGCTCCATGTAGGGAGCCCGACACGGGACTCGATCCTGGGACTTCAGGATTGCGTCCTGGGCCAAAGGCAGGCGCCAAACTGCTGAGCCACCCAGGGATCCCCTGCTTTTCTTTTCTAACACTGCTTTGGCTACTCAGGGTCTTTTGTAGTTCCATACACATTTTTTAGGATTGTTTGTTCTAGGTCTGTGAAAAATGCTGTTGGTATGTGGATAGAGATTGCATTTAATGGATTCATTGCTTTGTATAGTATAGACATTTTAACAAGATTCTTTCAATCCGTGAGCATGGAATGTTTTTCCATTTCTTTGTGTCATCTTCAATTTCTTTTAACAATGTTTTGTAGTTTTCAGAGTACAGCGCTTTCACTTCTTTGGTTAGGTTTATTCCTAGGTATCTTATTATTTTTGGTGCAATTGTAAATGGGATTGGTTCCTTAATTAGTCTTTCTGCTGCTTCATTATTGGCATATAGAAATGCAGCAGATTTCTGTACATTGATTTTGTATCCTGCACTTTACTGGATTGCTATATCATCAGTTCTGGCAGTTTTTTAGTGGAGTCTTCTGGGTTTTCTATTTACAGTATCAGGTCATCTTCAAATAGTGAAAATTTTACTTCTTCCTTGCCAATTTGGGCACCTTTAATTTTTGTTGTCTGATTGCTGTGGCTAGACTTTCATCAGTACTAGGTTGAATAAAAGTGGTGAGAGTGGACATCCCTGTCTTGTTCCTAACCACAGAGGAAAAGGTCTCAGTTTTCCCCCATTGAGGATGATGTCAGCTGTGCATTTTTCATATATGGCCTTTATTATGTTAAGGTATTTTCCCTCTAAACTTATTTTCTTGGTGGGGATCCCTGGGTGGCTCAGTGGTTTAGGGCCTGCCTTTGGCCCAGGGCGCGATCCTGGAGTCCCGGGATCGAGTCCCATGTCGGGCTCCCTGCATGGAGCCTGCTTCTCCCTCTGCCTGTGTCTCTGCCTCTCTCTCTCTCTGTGTCTATCATAAATAAATTTTAAAAAAATCTTTAAACTTATTTTGTTGGAGTTTTTTTTTTTATCATGTTGGATGTTGTACTTTGTCAAATGTCTTTTTCTGCACCTATTAAAATGAACGTTTTATTTTATTTATTTTTTAAAGATTTTATTTATTTATTTATTCATGAGACACAGAGAGAGAGAGAGAGAGAGAGAGGCAGAGACACAGGCAGAGGGAGAAGCAGGCTCCATGCAGGGAGCCCGATGCAGGACTCGATCCCGGGTCCCCAGGATCACACCCTGGCCAAAGGCAGGCGCTAAACCGTTGAGCCACCCAGGCTGTCCAAAATGAACATTTTAAAAAAGATTTTATTTATTTATGAGAGATAGAGTGCTTGAGCACTCTAGAGGAGTAGAGGGAGAGGGACAAGCAGACTCCACACTGAGCACAGGGCCTGATGCAGGGCTCGATCTCAGAACCCTGAGATCAAGACCTGAGATGAAGCCAAGAGTCAGACACTTAACTGACTGGGCCACCCAGGCGGCCAGATCATATGGTTCTTATTCTTTATTAATGTAATGTATCATGTTGATTTGCAAAAACTGATCCAATCCACCCTTGCAACCCAAGAATAAATCCCATTTGATCATGGTGAATGATGTTTTTAATGTGTTGATGGATTCGGTTTGCTAGTATTTCATTGAGGATATTTGTATTTATGATCATCAGAGATACTGGCCTATAGTTCTCTTTTTTAGTGGTGTCTTTATCTGGTTTGGTTGTCAGGGTAATGCTGGCCTCACAGAATGAATCTGGACGTTTTCCTTCCTCTTGTATTTTTTTTGAATAGTTTGAGAAGAATAAGTATTAACTCTTCTTTATATGTTTGGTAGAATTCACCTGTGAAGCGATCTGGTCCTGGTCTTTTGTTTGTTGGCAGTTTTATGATTATGGATTCAATTTCTTTGCTGATTATCAGTTCGTTCAAACTTTCTATATCTTCCTGTTTCAATTTTGGTAGGTAATATGTTTCTAGGAATTTATCCATTTCTTTTAGGTTGTCCAATTTGTTGGCATATAGTTTTTTCAAAATATTCTCTTATAACCCTTGGTATTACTGTGGTTTTGGTTATTATTCTTCTCTCATTTGTGGTTTTTATTTGGATCCTTTCCCTTTTCTTTTTGATAAGCCTGGATTGACGCTTAACAATTCTATTAATTTCTTCAAACAAGCAGCTCCCGGTTTCATTGATCTGTTTTGTTGTTTTCTTTTAGTTTCTATATCATTTATTTCTGCCGTTATCTTTATTATACCCCTAGTTCTGATGGCTTTAGGCTCTGTGTGCTGTTCTTTTTCTAGCTCGTTTAGGTGTAAAGTTGGGTTGTTCATTTGAGATTGCTTTTGCTTCTTGAGGTAAGCCTGTATTGCCATAAACTTCCTCTTCGAACTGCTTCTGGTACATCCTAAAAGTTTTGGACTGTTGTTATTTTCATTTGCTTCCACATATTTTTAAGATGTCTTCTTGGACTTCCTGGTTGACCCATTCACTGTTTAGCAGCATGTTATTTAACCTCCATGTATTTGTGGTCTTTCCAAATCTTTCTTGTGGTTGACTTATAGAATGTTCCATGTGCACTTGAGAAATGTGTATTCTGCTGTTTTAGGGTGGAATGTTCTGAATATATCTGTTAGATTCACCTGTTCCATTGTGTCATTCAACACTGCTGTTTCCTTGTTGATTTTCTGTTTGAGTGATCTATCCATTGATGTAAGTGGCATGTTATAGTCCTATACTATTATCGTACTATTATCAGTTAGTTCCTTTATGTTTGTTATTATTTTAATGTATTTGGATGCATAAATATTTATAACCATTGTATCTTCTTACCAGATTATCCTATTTATTATTATATAGTGCCCTTCTTTGTCTTTTGTTACAGTCTTTTATTTTTTTAAAGATTTATTTATTTATTTATGAGAGGCACAGAGAGAGGCAGAGACATATGCAGAGGGAGAAGCAGGCTCCCGATGTGGGACTCAATCCCAGGACCCCACAATCACGACCTGAGCTGAAGGCAGATGCTCAACCACTGAACCACCCAGGCATCCCTATAGTCTTTGTTTTAAGGTCTAGTTTGTCTGATACAAATATTACTACTTTGGCTTTCTTTTGACATTTGTTTGTATGATAAATGTTTCTTTATCCCCTCAAATATTTAATTAAGTATCATAAGTATCAAAGCCAGAATTCAAAAACAGTTACTTAGAGATTACCTCTTTCACAATTTCATTGCTTTATAATATTTTGCAATTAAGCCTTTGCCTTTTTTTTTCAAATTTTTATTTAAATTCTAGTTAGTTAATATATAGTGTAATACTGTTTTCAGGAGAATTTAGTGATTCATCATTTACATAAAACATCCAGTGTTCAACATAACAAGTACCCTCCTTAATACCCATCAACCATTTAGCCCATCTCCCACGCACCTCCATCAACCCTTAGTTTATTCTCTTATGGTCTGTTTCCCTCCCTCTTTTTTTCTCCTTCCCATATGTCCATGTGTTTTGTTTCTTAAATTTCACATTTGAGTGAAATCATATGGTATTTGTCTTTCTCTGCCTGACATTTCTTTTAGCCTAATACACTCTAGCTCCATCTATTGTCATTGTAAATGGCAAGATTTCATTCCTTTTGATGACTTTATCCTTACTTTTAAGTTTGATTTATTTAAATAATCTCTATAACCAACATGGGGCCCTGATTCTTGACTCCAAGATCAAGAATTGCATACTCTTCTCACTGAGCCAGCAAGGTGCTCCTTATCCCCTCACTTTTAATCTGCAGGTGGCTTTAGGTGTAAAATGAGTCTCTTGTAGGCAGCATGTACATGGGTCTTACTTTTTAAATCCATTCTGACACCCTCTTTTGATTGGAGCATTTGGTCCATGGGTAGTCAAAGTAATTATTGATAGGTATGTATTTATTGCCATTTTATTACTTGTTTTGTGGTTGTCTCTGAAGATTTTCTCTGATCCTTTCTTGTCTTTCTCTTTTATGTTTTGATTTTCTTTAGTGATATATTTGAAATATATATATATATGAAATATATATATTTCTCTTTAATCTTTGCACGTTCTTTTTGGGCTTTGATATATGGTTGCCATTAGGTTTATATATAGCCTTTTCTTCATACAACAGTCTATATTTATGTTGATGGTCATTTAAGTTTGAACTGATTTTCTCCTCTCTTCCCCATATTTTATGTATATGTATATGTCATTACATTTTATATCCTCTTTGTGCATATGTGTGAATTCCTGATTTTTTTATAGAAATATTTTTACTGCTTTTGTGTTCCCTACTTTTATACTGTCACTTTTGGTCTCTCCTTTCCACTTAAAGAGTCCCCTTTAATATTTCTTGCAGAGCTGGTTTAGTAGTCATGGACTCCCTTAGTTTTTGTTTGTCTGGGAAACTATCTCTCCTTCCATTCTGAATGATAGTCTTGCTGGATACAGTGTTCTTGGCTGCAGATTTTTCCCATACAGCTTTTTGAATATATTATGCAATTCCCTTCTGGTTTGCTAAGTTTCTGTTGAAAAATCTCCTGCTAACTTTATGAGTTTTCCCTTGTAAATTACTTTTTTGGTCTCGTTGCTTTTAAGATGTTTTTTACTCTGTGCTTTGCAAATTGAATTGCATTATGTCTTGGTGTAGGCCTTCTTTTGTTGATTTTGATGGGAATTCTCTGTGCCTCCTGGATCTGGATTTTTTTCCTTCCCCAAATTAGATAGGCTATTATTTCTTCAAATAAATTTTCTGCCTTTTTTTGTCTCTTCTTCTTCTGAAACTCCTATAATACAAATGTTATTATGTTTGATGGACTCAGTGAGTTCCCTTAAATCTATTCTCATGTTGCATAATTCTCTCTTTTGTTCAGATTCTTTGCTTTCTATTACTTTGTCTTCTAGGTCAATAATTCATTCTTCTGCTTCTTCTAACCTGCTGTTCAATGCATCAGGTATGTTTCTAATCTCATTTATTGCACTCTTCATCTCTGATTCTTTTTTTTAAACTTTTATTATCTCTGTGGTAAGGGTCTCACTGATGCCTTCCATTCTTTTCTCAGGTCCAGTAAGTACCCGTTATGATTCCTGTTTTAAATTCTCCATCAGGCATGTTGCTTATATCTGTTTTCACTTAGATCTCTGGCCATGGCCTTGAAATAAATTTTTTCTGTCTTATTTTGTCTAACTTCCCACCTGCTTCTGTATATTAGGAAAGCCAGTTGTCTCCTGCTCCTAAAAGTGATGGTGTTATAAAAAAGGTCATAGGTAATGCCCGGGGCCTGGAACTTCCAAGGAGCGTCTCCAGTGCGCTGTGTGCTCTCTGCTACTGTGTTTTGGCTGCTCTATCCTTCAGGTCAGTCATCTGCGGAGGCTCTCCTTGCCTGCTGTGGCAGTGTTTGGTGCTTGGCCAGAATGTGGTGAATTTTAACTTCATCTGTTCTGGTCGGCTTGTGAAATGAGACCTGTCATCACCTCCACCAGAAATGAGGCCCTGCAGAACTCACTGGTTGGGAGAGGTAGTGTGGGCAGGAGTTTTACTAGTCTTCTAGGGAGGGGCCCATTGTGCTGGGGCTGAGGTAAGCGTGACTGCAGTTCCACCAGAGTGCAGGGGAATGGGGCTTAGCACAAGAAATTTACTGGCCTCCCACAGGTAGCTCTATGTTTATGCTGAGGGGCAGGGGAGGGAGAGGAAATGGCACCAGCCAGCTCATTTGTCCCCAGAGAGGTGTCTCCATGAACACTGCCACTCTGGGATATGCTCTGAGAAGAGCAAATAGTCTCTTGACCGAGTGCTCCAGGTGCTCTTCAGATCACTTGTTCCCACACTGTATGCCCCCCAGGTTGTCTGCCTTCTCTCCAGGACGTACTCTCCAGAATCTATTCCAGCCAAGCCTGCTGACCTTTAAAACTCTAGGCTTTAAACCCCACTGATTGCAAGAACTCACAAAATTCAGCCCCTCTCACTTCCCAAACCAGTGGCTATGGAGAAACATTTTTTGTGTGTTCCCCTGTGAGTTCCTCTCTCTCCCCTCTGTACAACCACAGTTACCTCCTCTCCACAGCAGCCAGGATCCGTTTCTCCCCTAAACCATGTCTCCACACCTCCTACCTTCTTTGATGTGGCCTCTTCTCTACCTATAGTTGTGGAGTTTGTTCTGCCAGTCTTCAGGTCAATTTCTGAGGTATTTAGGATGATTTGATAGTTATCTAGTTGTACTCATGGCATGAGGTGAACCTAGGTTCCTCCTAATCCACCATCTTCCTGTCCCTACAGAATATACTTTCAAAGAGAATAGAAGAGAGTTTGGGTTCTATCATTAACTAACTAGGGCAACCTTGGGCAAACTTAACTTCTTTTGTGGTCTCATTTTTTTATCTGGTAAAATAATAACTTTGGACTAGGTGGCATCGAAGGTTCCACGTGACTCAAGTCATTCATTCGTTCATTCATTCATTCATTCATTCATTCATTCATTCATTCAATAGTTTTCTATGTATCAGGCACTGTTTTTTTTTTTTTTTTTTCAGGCACTGTTTTATGTGCTAGGAATACTGGGCATCCCTGGATGCCTCAGCGGTTTGATGCCTGCCTTTGGTCCAGGGTGCGATCCTGGAGACCTGGGATTGAGTCTCACATCGGGCTCCCGGCATGGAGCTTGCTTCTCCCTTTGCCTGTGTCTCTGCCTCTCTCTCTATCATGAATGAATAAAATCTTAAAAAAAAAAGGGGGGGGGGGAATACAGTTAAAATCTCAGAGAATTTACATTCTATAAGATTTCTTATCTTAAAGTAGTAATTCTCAAGGTGGTGAGGACTGACCAGTGGGACAAATTTTCCATATTGAGGAATACCTATTTGAAAATATACAGGGATACAAGTGGCTCAGTGGATAAGTGTCTGCCTCCAGCTCAGGGGATGATCCTGGTATCCAGGATTGAATCCCACATCAGGCTCCTTGTAGGGAGCCTACTTCTCTCTTTGCCTATGTCTCTGCCTCTCTCTCTTTCTCTCATGTATAAATAAAAATCTTTAAAAAAAAAAAAAGAATATACTGCCTCCTAGATCCGTAGTTTCATCCCCAGGAGGTAAGCTCTGTGGGGAGCCAGTACTATTGATAAGCATTTGTGATATCCTTCATATAAGCTTGGCAGAAAAAAAAGTTGAGAATGTTAGTGTTCTAAGTGATGTAGCAATTCAAGGGTGTGCCAGTCATATGCTCTATTTTGCAGTCTGAAAGGAGATTCATTAAAAGAGCCAATTCTAAGCTTAAGGTAAGCTTGAAAGTGCATTTGAATTAATAGTCTCTGATGTATTAAAGTCCTATGAACACCTGTACCAATTAGGAAATGGAAATATTAGAATGTTTACCCATTTTATTTTTGGCCTATGATCTCTCATGCTCAACTCATGTGGCAAAATTGTTTGATTAAACATATCACTATCCTTCTGACAATGAGTTTTAATATCCCAGGCCACAGCCAATTTTCTCTATTTAAATATAAACAAGCAAAGAAAAATATGATATTATAGCATTTTGGTGATGAAAGACCAGCACATGTATTATTATTCTTTCATGTTAAGAATCACAACAAATCTTAAATATCAAGGAGTTTAAAAATACTTATTTCTATTCCCCCCAAATCTAGGAGTTATAACTAAAGTTCATGCTATAGTAAATAAAAAATTATCATAGAAATGTATATGGATTGAAAATGAAAACAAAACAAAAACCAAACAAACAGAAAACACCTCCAGTTTAACACTGTCAGCATAGAATATTTTATTTTAAACTTGCTGTTCAAACTTTCAAATACAACACATGTGGCAAAGAAACAACAGTTAACACACAACATCTGCCACAATTCTATCTTTGAACTGCCTTTTCTATATTATGTGATATGTTACAATTTCTTTCAATTTCTTACATTCATGGTATTCTTAAAGGCAGCAAATGTCAATTTTTCTGCTTTGAAAACATTTCCATTAATGTTATGAAATTGCTTAAAATGACAACTTTTTCCTTTTGGTATTCTACTGCTGCCCATATCAGTGACATAATTCATATTATTTATAGGTTGTTGAGAGGTATACTGTACTTAACAAATCAACTCCCAACTCTAAGTTAAAATGAACTTCAATCCAAAACAAGCATTTTCCTAAATCAGTATACTCAACTACCTTTCTCAAAAATATTTCCATTCTGAAATAAGTTTCTTTTTGTGTGAGATACAATAGTTTTATCTTTTATTCCTAACAGAACTCATGCTGTACTTTTTTTTCTCAAAATATATTTGATATATTCTGTGCAAAATGTTAAGTTCTGTATAGGTATGTACCTTATCTGAAAAAGTTTATAAAATATAATTCCTAAAAACAACCTCAACATTAGACAATAGAGGAAGAAGAAACATATCAAACAAAGCCTAATTTTTCACATGAGAAAATAAGTATGTTCTTAAAGCTCCAGTAATACATTCCTTGAAAAACCTCAGAATGCACTTTGGTCATTATTAAACATATGAGAACATAGGCAAATAAAACAAGTTGCTTTTGTTGTTTTCTACATAAAGAAAATATACCAAACAATGAGGCTGAATTGAGGCTGATCAAAAGGAATGGTAAGAGCAAAGTGATATTATGACATGGCTCTATTCTCTACACATTCCTGATTTTAAGATTATGACTTGGGGATTAAAACTGCACCAATCAAATAAATCATTTACAATTAAATTCCCTAGAACATGGTAGAAAACGTGAGGATATTCAACATGATACACCTTGCACCAAGAAAATTCTATACTGTTTCAAATAAATTCTTTGTTTTAGAAACTAGATACCCAGTTTAAAAAAAATTGCAAAAACATTTCATGTTTCATGTAATTCCTAATATATTCTTGATTGTACAAATATAACAACTTAAAATCAAGGCCCAATGTAAGATATCATCATATTCGCCCTACCTACCTAACATGCCAACATGATAAGTTCTCATTTGGACACTTGGCAAATTGTGTGTGTGTGTGTGTGTGTGTGTGTGTGTGTAGCATGGGGGAGTAGGTAACTTTCCAGGTTAAAAGCATCTAAAATAGCCCTTATGAAATTGAGGGTAAAGGGGGGTGCACCAGGTTAAGTTTAGAGGATAGAATTTACTGAAGCTCTTTTCTGAAAATCTGGATATAGTTTTATAACTAGCCATCAGAGGAATATTTTATTGGTTCTTAACCTTATTCTTAAGTTGTTCATTTGAGTGTGTATACACTATAGTGTACCATGGGGAAAAATTATTTTACTTGAGTAAACATAACGTACTTTAGTAATATCAATAGGCACTTCACTTGTGAGATGAGTGTATACCTCACTCAAAAGGATACCATATCATGCCCTAGTACACTATAACATATCCCATATAAAGATACGCATTAAAAGTAACAATTTTAAAAAGTGCACATTTTGAGCATGCACAGTTGGAGCTGTGCAAACAGCCCAGTGTTTCAAATAAATACAATTATTACTAGTTAATTTTTATCAAAATATCTTACAGTATGGTAACCATTTACAATTATTGCTCTATTAAGAGTTTTATCATCAAAGAGCACTTGTTGACCTGTTATGTAATACCATATATATTAATACTGAAGGGTGTGTAACTGCAGCTTAATCAGTGTAGATCCTGGCACTGCTCCAAAATAATTCAAGAGAAACCCTGACTGGATCTTGATTTACCAAAGAAGATACTTTCTGTGTTTAGCAGAGTCCAATGCAATATTCCAAAGTCAAAGAAGTTTTCCTCAAGTAAGGCAAGTTCACGGCATTGATGGAGAAACAGTGCTTAGCAATGGCTTCTATTCTCATAATTTGTTATTTTGTCAATTATTTATGAACAATTACCAGGATCTCAAGTATCTGGATATCAGTTTTATCACCCTTGCAACAACTAAAGTACATCGATGCTAAAAATAAAATATAAAGAAAGACTAAAATAAATGTAAAAAACAGTGAACAAGTAAAATAAATATAAGAATTGCACAAGACAGTGTGATGTAAACACTTCAATTTCCCAGCTGAGACTCCTGAAGCAAAGAGTCAGTGACTGCTTTCAGGCAGCTTAGTTGGTACTCTTATTCTGGAAAAGAGGCTACATCTTTTCTCTGAATTGTCATGATTTAATCTTCCACAGCTAATGAAAAGAAAACAGAAGGAGTAACCATTAGAGTCAGTTTTAATACTGCGACTTATTAAATTACATCCCATAATGCTTTTATTTAAATTTCATTCATAAACAAGTATAGTTCTATTATTTTAAACTCTTTTATCCTTTTTTCTTCAAGAAGAATTCACCTTGAAATTAAAAAAGTGAGAATCAGATTTCCCCTGCTTTCTTTTACTGAGAAGTAGCAGTACACACACACACACACACACACACACACACTTGTTTAATACGAAGAGTCTATACTTTATTCACCAAGAGCTGTGCATATGTTGGAAGATGTATGCATTGCTATCTAGTAAATGACATAACTTTTGGTTAAAAAAAGAAATAGGACTCTTTTTTTCTTTTGTATCACCTCAATTAGATTCAGATTATCTGAGTAAAAATAAATACCTTTAATTATTCTATAAAAGAGTCCTATTTTATATGAATACTCTTCTAAATTAGGAGTTCCATCAGCACTGTAAACCAAGAATTCTTCAAGTACAATATTATCAAAATGATTTCATCACTGTGCATATGAGATCTCACAAGACCGATAAGGTAAAATAAATGTCACAAAATGTAACAGGGCACTAAGAAATAAAAAATACCTGGAAGCTCTTACCTTTAAATTAAATCCAAGCAAGTCACTGATAACACCTGAAACAGCTGACAGGATGACAACCTGGGTGATGTTATAAAGCAGTGGATTCATTGTAAGCCCATATAATCTAAAGGGACTGTCCAATTCCTAGCAGAAGAAAAAAAAAATCATGAGCCCAGAAGTTCATTAAGGATTATCAGTTAAACTAATTCAGGGCAACATACAATAAGAATTTTCAAAAACACTTTCAAAAAAACGGTTACAGATTATGGATATTTTTAGAAAGGATAAACTTGATTAAACTTGTAAGAAGTGAATATATTTTTAGGTTTTCTTTTTTTTTTTTTTCAGAAGTGATTTGCACTAAAAGAACTCTATAACCTAAAATTTTAACTCCAATTTCTGTCTTAAATGAATCACTAGTAAAGTATTGGTCTAGTAGCTACCGAGAAGTTTGAAAACATTTTTTAGTATAAGAACAGAAAATGTAAGAGAACAGTATCTTTTTGGAAAAAATTAGAGAAATTTTCTGCATTTAATTATTAAAACATACATAAAACTTTGAGATAATTACTTCTCAAATATTACAAATTGATTGATTCAAAGATTTAATATTCTGTGATTTACTGATTCTCAGATTTAAAGTTATATGGCAAGCCCTGTATTAGGCTCTGGAAAATTAGGATTCAGTCCCTGTGCTGAAGGACCCCTACAGTCTAATAGACATGCAAATAAATAATTCAACTATGAGCCTCCCATAGAAGAGGTATATATGAAAGGTATGGGCCCTAGAGAAAGGTGCCCCTAAAACTTAGTAGGAGGAGATAACAGATACTCCGTTAGACACATGAGAACACGGCACCTCTGAATTGCTACAGGTTGCTCAACATTTTAGAGCCCAAGTGCAAGGAAAGAAGTCCTTCAAAAATTTCTAAAACCTGCTACTTAGGTAAGGGTCATTCTTTATGCAGATTGTACTGACAAACTGGCACCAATGGAATTTAATTCGGGGAGAAGTGTATCAAATGTGCAGATGAGAAGGATCACACGAAGTGGAAGCAATGTGGAAGACAGGCTGGAGAGCTGTGCGACTAGAAGCAGGAAGGCACTGAGGGTTCAAAGGATTGAAGCTCAAGTGAGAGACAATGAGGGTCAGACTTAGGGCAGTACTGACAGGGAAGCAGGGATGTACTAGAAGCTATTTGAGAGGATGAATCAATAGACCTCAGAATTTCTGGGCTGTGAAGAGTGAGAGACAGCAAACAATCTATATTAAGTCCCAGGATTCTGAGTAGAGACTATACAACTGTGTATGATCAAAAAGGATCACATTGTTGTGCTTTGTATTTTAGTTATCTCCTATTTCTCTCTACTCTGGGACTGAAGCTGTTCCTAAGTCTCATCCTGTCTAGCACAGTGCTTACACTCTGAAGACACTGCACACTATGCACTAGAAAGCCCACCCACCTCTTCAGAACCTTGTCAATGCCTAAGGTATACTGTGAGGCAGTATACCCAATTAAGACTTTTTAACTGACTGAAGACATAATTGTAATGTTAGGACACAACTAATCTTGTACAATTTTCTGAACACTTATGAACACTTATGAACAACTCTAAGAATTACATTCAATTTGGTAAAGAAATTGAGATTTTAAAAGATATTTCCCTTTTAGGAAAGTATTATACACACTGCAAAGTAGTATTAAAATATTTTATCAAATTTATCAAGGAGTTATTATTTATCAAATTTATTATTTATCAAATTTTATCAAATTTATCAAGGAGTTATGAAATCAAATATTTTGAAATTATATTTTTTGATTGTTACAAAAGTGATCTGAAAATTTAAATGTTTACTGGTGATATATATTTATTATAAGTATTATAATTATTATGTATTACTACTTTTTAAGCTGACTCAGCCCAAGCAGAAGACTGCTCTGAGAAATACAAAATGAGAAAATTTCCAAATTAACATCAAATCCCCCTTTTTGAAGTCTATTTTAAATTCTAGGAGACAAAATTTCCAAAGATGCCAACCTTTAACAATACTTTAAACATTATTAAAGTCTTAAATGTTCAGAAGTTATTAAAATTTTAAAATGAAATGATTTGATTACTTTGGTTAGTTTTACAGTAAAAGTAAAATGTACACAGCATAAGTGTGTTCAAATGTAATTTGGAAACAATCTGGATAAATCATAAAAACCAAACACAAGGTTGGAGCTGCAAACAAAAGACTCCGATATAATGTCAGAATAGCATATCCTACGCTAGCTATATCCATTTTCAATTTTATTTTTACCTTTAGCAGTTTAGTAGCCAGCTTTAAGACATTATTCACTAGTGTCAGTTCCTCTTTTTTGTTAGGTTTCTTCTCCATTTTCAAGTAGAGGTTTATCTTTTTATAAAAAAAAGGAATGAATAGTTAAAAATACTTAAAATTACAATAAATACTCATTTTTAAAAGGAACTGAAATATTAATGGTGGTTCTTTGGTTACTGAGATTACAAATGACATTAATATTCTCTTTCATACTTACTGCATAGTACAAATTTCCTACAATAAACATGTTATTTTATAATAAAACAAGAACTTATTTAAACTTTTTAAATATTAACAAAAGCTGGCAAAAGAAAGGCAAACTGATGTCATTACTTAATAGGTGAAACACTTTCATCCCAGAGTCAAAGCAATCTAAAGTAAGATCTAAGGTAAATCAATTGGTTTGTTTGCCACTCTCCTTCTTCCCTTTAATTGAGCTTCTGTGTTACTCAAAAAGTTTTCACTGGTTGTAAGTTTCTTTGAATAATTTCTATGACAAGGAAGGAAAACACTAAACAAATTCATACAAAATAAAGTTAACCATCAAAATTATTATGCTCTACCTTCCTAATGAATAAAAATTCATACTTATTCAAATACAGCCCTACTACACTGCAAAGCAAACGTATCCTGCTAATGGTTTAAAATTCATCATTTCTAGAAACAGTACTTCCTTCTTGTCAAATAAAAGTGATACAGAAAAACAGCAGATTAGATTTGAAACCTGCATCAAGGCAGGAACACTGCAATCTGCAAGTCCTGCTTTGTAACAGAAAATGCAGACATAACAGGTTCCTAAAAAAATTGACGTAAATGAAAAGATTTTTAGTTTAATATGTAGATTAAAGACATCAATTTATAACAGAATAAACATGCATTCTCACCTGTTCAGTAAGTAATATTGAGGTATTGCTATACTTTTTACTTGTTTCTGATCCAAGGGTAACAAATCTTAGCAGAAAAAGCGTTAACGAGATGCACCAGATCACTAGTTCCCAATTGTAGTGGCAATCAAGGAAGATCTCATGAACATGAAGCAACTAAAGAGTGTATGAAAAAGGCAAGAGGAAGCAGCAATGTGATTAAAGGAATTTCTTTTTAAAAGGAAGTTACACTTTATTTCATACAAACTGATCATGAATGCAGTAGCACATTTTAAAAACACTCCACATTTATTAATAGGGACTATTTCAAACACATAAAATGTATAATATAATCAAAACCCGTGACTAGAGTGGTAGAGAGGGTAGCTGTCGTATTACTAATTTAAATACCCCTAAGGTAATAAATATCATATGTACAATGCTTGCTCTAATTTTTGAAATATACACTTTATCAGATTAGGAACAGTACTTTTCAGAATTAGGAATCTCCACTGAAATTCACCAATTTGGTTTCTGCAGCTGTTGATCCTGAAAGAGCTCAAACCAGATTCAGGGATTTTCTAAATTATAAATCTTTGCAGTCCAGGGATAAACTATATTGGTTATGGCATATTTATTGTTACTAAGTTGCTGGTTTCATCTTGCTACTACTTTGAAGTTAACAAGAAAAATTAGTTCCTATTTCCCATTCTCACACTCTCTCTCTGGCAATTGATACCAAGATCCTGTTAGTCACCTAAAATAAGGAATATTCCCTTTTTCTACCCCCTATTCGCTAGATGTTTCGTGTAGGATTAGAATTAGCTGTTCACTTGAATAATTGGCAAAATTCAACTGTAAAGCCATATGGGTCTACAGGATTTTTGCCAGTGGCAATTTTTAAACTATTGAATCAATACCGTTTTATAGTTACAGGTCTCCTCAGGTTTTCAATTACTTTTTGAGTCAGTTTTAATAAATTATGCACTTGTACAAAATTGTTCACACCTATGGTTTCAACTTTAATGATATAAAGTAACATATATTGTTAGCATTCTTTAAAAAACTTCTCAACTGGGCAGCGTGGGTGGCTCAGCGGTTTAGAGCTGCCTTTGGCTCAGGGCGTGATCGTGGAGACCCGGGATCGAGTCCCACATCAGGCTCCCTGCATGGAGCCTGTTTTTCCCTCTGCCTGTGTCTCTGCCTCTCTCTCTCATGAATAAATAAGTAAAATCTTAAAAAAAAAAAAACCTTCTCAACTGTGCCAGTAGCTTATTAATGCACCTTTTCTTTTTAAATCTTTGTTATTTGCATGTTTTAAAATTTCTAAACACATGAGTTTTTGTGTAGCTGTCACTGTTTTCTACTGTAACTGCATTAGTTGGATCAAAGGGTCTGTATAGTTTCAGCTGAGGATTACTTTATGTCCAAGTACACGGGAAAGTTTTATAAACTGTCCTTATGCCTCAAAAGAAAATGTGTTCTTGGATTCTAGAACAAAATTTTAATATTCTTGTTTACATATATATCTTCATTATATTCTGAAAAAATGTGTTGAGACCTCCCAATGAGGTTTTTTCCTACAATTTCTCACCTTAGTGCTATTGATTTTGGCTATCTATACATACATTTGACGTTATATTACAAGGGAATTATTAGGTCTTCCTGATGAATATCGTCTTTTTTGTCAAGCTTCCCTTTATCCCCCCATTGTACTTAGACTACCGTCCATTTCATCTGATATTAAGGTGAACTCACTGGCTTCCTTTTGGCTAGTATTTGCCTAAGGTATCTTTTTCTATCCTACAATCAAAACCTTTCAGAGTTATTATGTTCTATGTGGCTTTTGTAGATAGGCATAGAAAGGTTTTATATTCATAGGAGTCAGACCTACTACAGGATGTACTTCAGGAACATGGAAATTATACCCAAAAGAAAAGGCGGAGATGCAATAAGGAATTCTGAGTACAGAAATCAGTCTTTTCCTCTTGGGTGCTTTTACGATTTTTCTTTGTTTTTGGTGTTCTGCAGTTTCTCCAAATCATGTCTAAGTGTGGATTTACTTTTATTGCTTCTTCTCTTCCTTGTTGTGCTTTCTAAATCTGAAATTAATGTTTTTCATCAATACAGAAAAACTCTTAGCCACTATCTCTCCAAGTACTGCCCTCCTTCTCCTTCCCATCTGGAACTCCTACTGAGTATTTGTTAGATTTCCCGTATATATGTCTCAATCTCCTTTTCATATTTCCATCTCTTTATCTCCATTCTATATTATGGATCTTCCATCTCTTTCTTTTTAAAGATTTCATTCATTCATTCATTCATTCATTCATTCATTCATTCATTCATTCATTGAGACACAGAGAGAGAGAGAGGCGCAGAGACACAGGCAGAGGGAGAAGCAGGCTCCATGCAGGGAGCCCGACATGGGACTCAATCCCAGGTCTCCAGGATCCCACCCCGGGCTGCAGGCGGCGCTAAACCTCTGCGCCACCAGGGCTGTCTGCCCCCTCTTCCATCTCTCATTCATGGTTTTCAGCTGTCTTCAATCTATTTATTGTTTAGTGTGTTTTAAATGTTAATAACTGTATTTTTCTTTTCTCTGAAGTCCCTCCAGTTCTTTTTCAAATCTGTCTGTCCTTTTTTCCTAGTGTTACCTATGTCTTTATCTTATAGTTCCTATCTGATCAGTCTATTATCTGACATAGCCGGAGATCTAATCCTGCTGTTGGTTGATTAACTCACTCATGGTGGACTGTCTCTTCGCAGTGTTTTGAAACCTGAAGGGGCTTCATCTGTGGAAATCCTAGGAGGCCTAGGTTGAGGTCATATCCCCCCAAGAACAATCTTGGTTTTGCTTCTGCCAAATACCCAGGTATCCAGGAACCTAGGACCACTTTTCTTATTAACTTCTTGATACAGAAGTTACAGAACAAGATCTGTAATGTACATTTTGAACCCGGAAACTACAATAAAGGCAGACCTACAGTTATATATTCTTAGAAGAGAGACCTACTCCCTCCTATTCTTGTCCGAGTCCAGGCAGAGTCAGATGGGCTTTCTTACTGTCCTCTGTGCCGGTGAGCAGACGGTATTTCTTACTTTACCTTCTCACCGGGACTGTAGTTGTTCAAGGGGCAGCATGTATTAGGAGGTATGTAGACTGAGGCCTCATTTTCTGTCCTCTTGGCACAGAATCTCAAGTCTCTAGGACACTAAACTAAGATTGACCATGTAACCTCATCTTATCCAAGGGCTGCCCCAAGCATTAACATATACACTTAATTGCTCTGTTTTTAAATTTTATCCTTAGTTTTGGCCCCTTACTGTCTTATAAACTCAGATATGTATGTAATATGTATATAAAAAAGCTTATATATGTATATTAAAAAGCTGAGGTTTTTTTTTCTCCCTCCTCCCCTCCAGCATTGTACAGTGCTTTAAAGCAGAAGAATCTTCAGGTAATCTAGTATGTCATATTAAAATGGAAGTTTAATTTTATAACCTAGAATATCCTGAGATATTTTGTGCTTCTTGACTAATCTTGGCCAATGAGTTCCTTTTTAGAGCCTGAGGCAGTTAAGTCACAGTGACGATTCAGATATAAAATGAAAGAATTAGTGCTAAATGTGAATAAATCAGAGATTCATGAAAAATGGTCTGAAACAATCCCATAATTCTAGTCACTCATATGTTTGTTTTGGGAAATAAAGATAACCAAGTGAATGGCAGATAAAAACTAATTCCTATACAGTCAATCAACAGACATCTGAGAACACTAGCCACTGTTCATGACATAGAGTTGAATTAGACACATATATTTATTCTATGAAAAAAAAACTGGAAAAAAGCCCATTTTAAAACTTATATTACTAGGTGTATAGGTACTTTGGTTGTTTATTAGAAAGCCTTCTGGAGTTAAATAATTATAAATGTGATTATCTAATTTCTACACATTGGAACAAGTCAACTCACCTGGGCACAACAGATAAACACAACTGATATAGTCAACAAGAAAGCAGATGAAACTATTACATCAACTGATCGCTGAGGACCTCGACGCTGGGGAAAAAAAAGGGAAAACATTTTTAAATATATTTACTAATTAGCAGCTAATTCCATGCTTTCAATTAAAGTGTTGATCCATCCCTGCAGGTTGATCAAAGCTTACAATGTTGAAAATATACCTAATTTGTCAGATGAATTTAATTACAAAGTGTTACTATTTCCTGAGGATTGGCAATACAGTGTAATGAGGAATATATAGCACAGAATTCACGGCGTAACTTCCACATTTTTCATTTAATTTCAAACAGTCATCATTTATTCAACAAATGTTTCTTGAGCACCTGTTCAGAACGAGGTGCTGTGTTAGGTACTGGAAATAGAGCAGAGAGTGAAATAGACATGGCCCTATCTTCACAGGAGCTAGCAGGGAGCCACACAGCAAGCTTATAACCACAGCTATATGTGATCGGTTGTAATGAGCGCTATTAAAGGAAAGGTAAAGGATGCTTTGAGAAAACTGGTAGGGAATTTGTTGTAAACATGACTTCCTTAGGGAGACCTTTCCAGGCCCGCACTCCTAAGTCTCAATTACGAGTTAGGAAGATCTCCCTAATAAAGTGTTATTCATGCCAAAATAAGATGTCAGGGTATGATGGCACATGGCAGCATTCCTGGCAGAAGGAAGGGCAAGTGAGAGCACAAAACAGGAAAAATACTATCGCATTCAAAGAACTGAAGCGGTCTAGTGTGGCTGGAATGGAGAGAGGAAAGTGCTTCAAAATGAAACAAGAGAGAGAGGCTTTCCTCAAGAGCTAGGTCACGAAGGGAATTACAGGCCTCGTTCAGATTTTGTTCTTTAGCTTAAGAGCAATGGAGAACCTCCAAAAAGTTTTAAGAATTATATGATGAAACTACATTTTGAAAAGATCACTGGTGGCAGACTGAGGAATGTATTGGAAGGAGGAAAGCTGAATGCAGAAAGGCCAGTAACAGGCAACTACAGCTATAAAAAGCAGATGACTGACGGTTTTAATTAGGGTGGCAGATATGGAAACAAAGAAAAGTAAATGGACCCAAGATATATTTTGGAAGTAGAAGGGGTGGGAAATGGTGATAAGTTGGATATTGGAAATGCAAGAGAGGGAAGTAAATATCAAAGATAATTCCTAGGTCTAGGGCTACATGTTTCCCTTGTTGAAATGTAAGCTCCTAAAGGTAAGGACTTTCATGTTATCAGTAGTGGATATTACATGGTTAACATTAAATAGAACAATGTACAAAAGAATGTAACACCAAGTTAGAGTTGATAATGAGGAATTACAGGTGGCTTCTTAGTAAGCCACATAACAAAGATCATATCCATCCCTCCATACGACAGGAAAGTCACACTGAGCAAAATAATCCAAGCCAATTTTTAGCATTTCCCAATGGAGTCTTACAAGTTATATCAATGAAAAGAATAATGCATTTTTTAAACAGAAGGGTAGACAGTGCAAACTTTTTTTTTTTTTTTTTACTTCTTTCATTGTTACTTCAAAAAAAAAATAAAGATCTAGGTTTATTAGAGGGTTTCTGGTCTTTGGGTCAACTTTATTTAAGACCTGATTACGTCATGCATAATGAAAATCACTGTGTCTTAATGCAGCAAAGAAATAATCCTCAAAAGAAGTGCTTTCCTAAACCTAATTCAGATGTTTCCCATTTCCCTCCTAAGTTTTTATATCTTACTTCTATAATTAGGAAAGTTATTTAAAAAGATTAAAGGAAAAGAACAGCATGAAAAGAATGACTTAGAATTGCAAGCGAATAGTAATAGACCACTTCAGTGAGGCTAAACTCACCGATTAGTTTTTTTAATTCTTTTTTAAGCAGTGGGCTCCCTCTGCTGGTTTCTGATAACCATTCTAGATAGAAATAAAATCTTTAAGCTTTCTTATGAGTAAATGTGGTGAGATTTATGAAGAAAAGATAAATGTCAAACCTAAAAAAACAAATCATACAGATAAACAAACAACCAGAATCAGACCTATAAATACAAAGAACAGACTGATGGTTGCCAGAGCTAAGGGGGATAGGGATGGTCAAAATGGGTGAAGGGTAGTGGGAGGTACAGGCTTCCAGTCACAGAAAGAATAAGTCCCAGGAATAAATGGCACAGGTTAGGGCACATAGTTTATGGTAACTGTATTAATGCTGTACGGTGACAGGTGGTAGCTACTATACTTGGTGGTAAGAACAGCATAACCTACAGAAAAAGTGAATCACTATGTTGTACACCTGAAACTAACGTAATATTGTATGTCAACTATGCTTCCGTTAAAAAAAATTAAAAAAAAGATACATTTAGAACCATCTGATCTTGGAAAAATCTACCTAAAATGTATTTAAGCCGTTCAGACCTCTGGTGTTTTACTCTAAAGAACAAGTTAAACATTTATTTCGGATTTCTGCATATGGATTAAAAAGAATACTAAGTATGGCCACATAGTACCATGTTAGTACACAGGTAACTATACATTTAGACATAAATACATATTGATAAAAAGACTGAAACTCAAAAAAAAAAAAAAAGACTGAAACTCTCAGAGGAAGTTAGCATGTTAACAGTATTTTTATCACCAGCATTCTACCTTAAGATAGGACCGGAGAGAGAGCCACATTTTTATATTCTGTACTTTCTTCAAACGGAAATGAGGAACTTCAGATTTTCGAGCTCTCCTTGCTGATGTTAAATGTCCAAAGAGTTTTGCAAAAAGTAATCGCTAAAAAAGATTAGGATAGGATTAACTTTCAAGTAGATTACCACAGAAAAACAAAAATTGACAAAATATGGCTCGTTATGATTTTCTTTGGTTAAGTACTACAAAAACAAAACAGGAAAATAGCAGATCAAAATGATTTAATGAAATACTAAAATACTTCAGAAATTCTTTAAATATTATGAAAAGTATTCTCTATTCTGAATTTTGTACTATACCCACCTGTTTATAAGTTCTTTCTGCTACACAGAGCAAAAAAAAGAAAATCCACACTAGAGACACACGAACCACAAAACTTATTATAACCATAGAAAGAACTATGACATCTTCATTAGAACCAAATGCAATCACATAAAGTTCTGAAGCAGAATGTGCTGTGAGTTGTTCCAAGTCTGTAGCTTGGGAGAGTCGGAAAACAAATGGAGTTAAACCCAGGATTAGAGAGATTGCATTTCCAAAAATCTGGTATCCTATTCCTGGTATATGGTTGTTCACCTTTATAGAGAAAGAAAAAAAAATTGTACATAAATTTTATCTACAGCAAAATGAATTTCTATTAAGCATTATCCCATTTATAGCAATATGAAATCATTTTGTTAAAATCAGTTTTAATACATGAATTATGAAATATAAATTTATTCAAAGTTTGAAGTATATTACAGTCAAATTGTAAGTCATTAGGTCTTCAAGCTTTTTTTTTTTTAAGATTTTATTTATTTATTCATGAAAGACACAGAGAGAGAGAGGCAGAGACACAGGCAGAGGGAGAAGCAGGCTCCATGCAGGGAGCTCAATGCGGGACTTGATCCCAGGACTCTAGGATCACACCCTGAGCCGAAGGCAGGCACTAAACTGCTGAGCCACCCAGGAATCCCCAGGTCTTCAAGTTTTTAAAAATAGATTATTGGATTTTTTTTTAAAGATTTTATTTATTCATTCATGAGAGACACACAGAGAGAGAGGCAGAGACATAGGCAGAGGGAGAAGCAAGCTTCCTCTTCCTGCAGGGAGCTCAATGTGGGACTTGATCCCAAGACTCTGGGATCATGACCTGAGTCAAAGGCAGACGCTCAAGCGCTGAGCCACCCAGGCATCCCTCATTATCAGATTTTTTTTTTTAATTTTTTTTTTTTTAATTTACTTATGATAGTCACAGAGAGAGAGAGAGAGGCAGAGACACAGGCAGAGGGAGAAGCAGGCTCCATGCACCGGGAGCCCGACGTGGGATTCGACCCTGGGTCTCCAGGATCGCGCCCTGGGCCAAAGGCAGGCGCCAAACCGCTGCGCCACCCAGGGATCCCCATTATCAGATTTTTAATTCACTAAATAGATGCAAAAGAATGAACCATCTTGGTCTTACCTAGATCTGGAAAAAAAAAATTCTATGTATGTCATTATTTCAAAAGTTAGAAATATTCAAAAATACTTCAGTATTAAAAAGAATGAGATCTCATTTCCACTTAAACTTGGTTCATAAAAAGAAAAATCAAGAGTTTTATTTGACAAACTTGCAACTTGTGTTTTCCTTCAAAGAGTTCAAAATACAAATGGGTATCTCCTTAAACTCTCAAACCATTTTAGAAGAGAGAGTATGTTAGGGAAAAAAATTAAGTAAGAAAGAGGGGAAAAAGGAATTATAAAAAAGGAAATTGGAAATTTAAATAATGGAAAATAATAAGACTGGTAGGAGTATGAGGGATCTTAAATACCAGCTAATTTTTTATCATCATATTATCCATTCTGTAAATGACCTGCTAGTTCACAGCTGTTAAGGAATGGAGCACCAACTATATCCAAATCTCCAGAGACTCCTTCTGCATATGCATTAGGAAGGAGATCAATTTCTAGCACGGTTACTTTTAATTTCTGTCCTCCATGAAGTATGCACAATAGTTCTAACACAATGAACAAAAGACAAGAAATTTAGAATGGGAAGTTAAATTATGACTAGCTGTCCAGAAGAATCAGATAAAATTTAAAAAGTGTAATGATCTGATAAAAGACACAATTTAATAGGAACTGAAATTAAAACCCTTACTATTTGTACTCCACCTCCTCACACTGCTCAAGATTTTCACACCACTAGCTGCATCACTTCTATATATTTAAGTGGGCAAGGAAGTATCATACAAATATTTTACTTTGAATTTTGAGAGTACTAATAAATAAATGAAGCAGGAGGGATGATACAGGAGAAAAATAAGCCTTCAGCAACACTTGTGTATCTAGTGCCTCCTCAGTCTGATCCATAAAAAACAAAAGAAAGAGTAACATAAAATAAAGAAATTTTACATTGTTTCATCTAATCTTGGTTAGAAGAATGAAAACATTAAAAGATGACAGTGGATTGGTGAGAAATCACCATTTAAATCACAGTGCCAAATATACATAACTTCTTGAAGTTGAAGAAATAAGGTTAAGTTGTAAATATAACATCCTAGTAATTATTTAATACATAAATAACCAATGTCTTATTCTTGAACTAAAAGAATAAAATTTAAAAACTCACTCTGTTCATTATCATTCCACTGATTTCAAGCACAGACATGTCTGCTTTCTTACAGTCATTGCCTTCCCATACTATAGCACTGATTTTTTCTAATCCTGGGTGGGAACTATGCAGCCAGGGCAAATGACTCTATAAAAAAGAAACAGAAATCAGTGAATACATTTATCACATCTCATAAATAAAACATGTGTGTGTATATATATAAACTACACTAAAAAACAAATTGATGAATACATTTATATTTTATAAATAGAACACACATATACATATTTCTCTGAATATGGGTATATGTGTATTTACAAATACTCAAAATCAGTGACTCTAGAATTCTGTTAATATTAATTAGCACATACATTAAGCAGATGGCATATGAAATTACACAGTCATAAAGAAGTTAAGAACCTCCTATAACAGGTATTAGGCAAACTAATTGTTCAAAAATCCTTTAAAATGTATCAGCAAAAGCACTTAGTTGTCAATTTGTCTACATAGCTACGAATATGCTCCTGTTCCAAGACAAATGGATATCAGTTTGTTCTTATTACTGACTCTCCAGCTTATAGTCATTCAATACAAAAGCAGATGACAGGTATGGCTTAAACCTCTTTGAAAGATGAAACGGTGATACAATCTCATCCTGAAAGAGACTCTCCCTCACACCCTCAGCCTCAGTATCTAATTGAGTTACTTTTCTGATATTTTAATCTAGAGATTCCCCAGAGGATTAACTTAACTTTTTTTCCCCCTTAAATATTGCTAATAGAAGCATATGGAACTATAAGTACTCTCCCAAGAATTAAGCACCTCTCAGTTTTTCAAGGAAAAGAAAAGAACAATTGAGAGTGTTAATACACAGGATCAGATGCTTAAGTTTGGGGTGTTTGGTTTGTTTAGGTTTATATTTAAAAAAACAAAACTGTGGAGCTCCTGGTTGTCTCTTTTGGTGGAGTGTGCAACTCTGGATCTTGGGGTCGAGAGTCTGAGCCACACATTTGGGTGCAGAGAGTATTTAAAAATAAAACCTTTTAAAAAATAAATAAAAGTTCAAAATAGGATAGTCGGGATTAAAAATAGCAACAAAATGAATACAAAACTAATCTTTACATTATCAGACATAAGAGAAGTTAACATTAAAAGATGAGACCCCAAATGGATGAATCTGTTTATGTTACAAGTATTGCTATTTTTATAATTTATTTCATTAAAATAACTTCTAACAATAAACAGAAGAACCTACTATAGTTATATTCATCCTTGGAAGAACAAAAATGTGATTAAAATATGGTAAAGATATGTATTTGAAAACTTAAGGAATATAATATTTTCCTGTAGGGAGAATAAAATTACATTGATTCATTTTGATTAAAGATATAATACTTTAATAGTATGTAAGAAAACAGAAATGGGTAATTATTAGCATTCTGACATACATTAATTTTCTTTATGTAAAGCTAGATACACCATATTTACTATAAATAGAATAAACAGTGATGAATAATTATAGACAAACCATAATGCCAGTAGCCATATTATTGGCAAGGCTCTTTTACATTTAGTTTATTTGACTATGAAAAAGTTTCCATTAAAAATTTATCTTTTCCAAAGATATAATATTTTAACATACATTAACCATCAAAGCATATATTTCACTACTGGAGAGCCTTAAAAACTGTAAGATACTAGTTATTAACTATTCACTTAATTCCACAAATGAATATTCCACAAAATATTCTAGCTAGGATAGAAGTAATCTGTGCCAAAATACATATCAAACTTTCCATGGAAATCTAGTTAATTATGAAACAGAACAGAACTGAAAAGACAGAACAAGTGGGAGAAATTGAATGCAGAATGTAAAGTCTGAGAGGTGAGGTTTCAACCACTGATTTACAGGCTTCTAATCTTTTTAAACTCTCAAGTCTGTTAACAGTAAATTAATGGCTTCCCGATTACATGAAGCAAGGCTTATCAAGAAAGTCTACCTAGAGACAGAAATAGAATTCAAGAAGCTCTTCACCCTCCTTCCAAAAGTATTCATTTTGCCCAGCTACCTTTGCAGTTGTTTTAACTAGTGTCTGATATCATCTTTCTGTTTCTAGAAAGCCAGAAGGCAGGTGAAAAGACAGCAACCAGAAACTGGTGAATTTAAAGAGTTAACTGAAAAACAAACAAACCACCCTGTATCTCTGTGTGTGAACATAGATACACCCTGAATCTGTGTGTGTGAAATATATTCTGAAACAACAGTCTTGTAGAAACATGCACTGCCTACAGTGTGTCAAGAAGAGCACTGCAGGAAACACTTTTTCAAAAAGGCTCAAGGAAAACATCAGGGCAAATAATTCTATTTCAAAAATCTCAACTACTGCCTGAAAACCTTAACACTTAAATGGTGGTACGTTTTATTTCAAGTAAATTCACCATGACAACTGCTTCACTGGGGTTTCTACCTGTGGGAACTGTACCCATGAAAATTTGGCTTTACCTACTGAAAAATGAATCTCACTTGAATATGGCCTCATACTTTATTATATACTCAGCCATGACTAGAGGAGAGCAATTTTCTGCTGTAGAAATGTTTCAGTGATTATTGCCAAAGAAAATAAAATAAAACAAAACTACAAATTTGGTAACATCCTGACTAGAACATCCTGACTAGAATGGATGGATACAAATGCTCAGTTTCTTCACAAGTTGGGATTTTGCAGTCTCTATGGTGGGCAGAAAAACGGCCCTCCAAACCTAATACAGACTTTAGTCATAAGAGAAAAAAACTGGTAGCTTTGCATTAAAGGGAGCTAATTTCCATTACATGGCTACTATTAAAACTGAAAATATAAACTTATTTTTTAGAAGCCTGAGAATAATAAATGTGTGTAAAATCATGTCTTGAATTCAAAAGCAATAGCAATGTAAGCCTATGGTACTATAATATGCAGAGTGGAACATTAAAAATCTTACTAAAAAAAAAAGCAGAGTGGTATGATAGATTTAGGGCCAATTTATTCTGTATAGCATGCATTAAAAACAATTTGGCATGCTTTGAAAAAAAATTTATTTCCTTTCACTCAATCTTTGTTAAACACCTACTATGTACTAAGCGCTGTGTGAGTCAGCATGAGGAAAGAACACATGGTCCCTGCTTCTATGCTTTTTTTATGGAATCACTGGGAAAATAGCTCTGTGGCATTTTCCTAAACTTCAATTCCAGTTATTATGCTCAGTGAGGTAGATGAATATCCCGATGACTCATCCAACACCCTATTCTCATGGGCTGTTCATTGTTTTCTTCACTTCTTAAATTCCAGTAGACCTTCAGCTACTCCCATGGCCACAGCCTGAACCTTGTCAACACACCGAAATGTTCGACTTGCTCGACTTCTGAACTAAGTCTTCAACCACAACTCCTTTTTTCAGGTGTCTCAAATCTTCAATTCTAAAACCCTTCTAAACACACCTATCCTTCAATCCATCTGTCCCTTCTTGGTTTCATTTCCTTCTTCAAACTAAGAAGTCTGGATTCTTACCATATCCATTACTCCCTGGCCTCTCCTGTCCCCTGAGTAGCAACTATTTACTGAGCACCTACATTGTGTGACTCTGGTGCATTATTTAGTTCCAAGCTCCAATTTTTCTCATCTATAAAATAATTATATAAATACATTAAAAAATGCACCACAATGTCATAGGTTGTGAGAATTACATGACATAATGCAGCAAGATTATTTTGCACAGTGCCTGGCAGATAGTGAATGCTTTTTGAATGTTTGCTATTCTTGATTACCACAACTGAACTCCAGAGAGTATCACACAACTGTGTGGATTGGGCAACCACAAATTCCTGGCTTCAGATTCCAGCTAGACCCTCAACAATGCGGCAGTGTGACGCTAAATACATGCACACATACTCTCCATTTCCCACAAGTGATAACTTTGAGCCTTCATCACCATCTACAAGCCCCCAGTCCTATCATCTCTCTTATCGTTAATAGACCTCCTGCACCTTCATCATTCTACTCTATGCACTTCTCCTCTTCCTTCTATTTCAGCAAAAGATGTGTTCTCCTTCCTACTGAAGGCAAAACTTCCTAATTATGCTTCCCCTCCAGAATCATAAGAAATCTCATTCAACAACTTCTTCTCTTATAGCTCTTCCATCCTTCCCTCCGGTTTTCCCTATGTATACATATACACGCTCAAGTGGCTCACATCTCAGGGTAAGGGGACCAAAACATTTTGTCAATTCTATTTATCTTTTAACAATGTTTATGGCTTAATTTGTGGCCCCAAATTTTAAAATTTTAGGATATTTGAAATTTATCATTTTTGATATTTGTGTTTTTGTTTTTTTTTTTATCTTCTTTAAAAAATTCTTCTCTTGGGGCGCCTGGTGGCTCAGTCAGTTAAGCAGGTGACTCAGTTTCAGCTGGTCATGATCTCAGGGTTGTGAGACTGAGCTTGATATGGGGATTCATGCTGAGCATGAAGCCTGCTTGGGATTCTCTTTTTCCCTCTCCCTCTGCCCTGGAATATATTTTTGTATGTGAAGAATCATTTGACCTATAACTATATACAGAAGAGTCCATCCTTTCCCCACTGGCTGTAATGCCACTTATGTATTAGGGATCCATATAAACACATACTACTTTGGGGTATTTTATTCTGTCCCATAGGTCTATTTTTGTATATGCTGCCTTGGTCTGCTTGGGCTGCTATAACAAAGTATCATGGACTGGATGGCTTACAAACAACAGATAGGGCAGCCCCGGTGGCTCAGCGGTTTAGCGCCGCCTGCAGCCCAGGGCCTGATCCTGGAGACCCAGGATCGAGTCCCACATCAGGCTCCCGGCATGGAGCCTGCTTCTCCCTCTGCCTGTGTCTCTGCCTCTCTCTCTCTCTCTCTGTGTCTCTCATGAGTAAAACAAAACAAAACAAAAAAAAAGAAACAAACAAAACAAAACAAAACAAAAAACAAAACAACAACAACAACAAAACAGATATCTATTCCTCACAGTTCTGGAGGCTGGAAGTCCAAAGATCAAGATGCTGGCAGATTTGGTGTCTGATGAGATCCTACTTCCTGGTTCACCTCCTGGTTTTTATAGTCAAAAAGACTAAACTCTTTTTGCTGTAACCTCACATGGTGGAAAGGCCAAGGCAGCTCTCTGGGGTATCCTTCCTAGAGCTCTACCCTTATGACCTAATTACCCCCCAAATGCCCCATCTCCAAATACCACTACCTTGGGCATTTGGTTTCACCATATGAACCAGTGGCTGGGAGGGGGTGGGCACAAACATTATGCAGTCCATAGCATACAACTATCCCATACTACCTTTATTACTATACTTTTTTAAAATTTAAATTCAGCCAACGTATTGTACATCATTAGTTTCAGATGTAGTGTTCAATAATTCATCAGCTGCCTATAACACCCAGTGCTCATCACATCACATGCCCTCCCCAATGCCCATCACCAGTTACTCCATCCATCCACCCACCTCTCCTTCTGCAACCCTCAGTTTGTTTCCCAGAGTTAAGAGTCTCATATGGTTTGTCTCCCTCTCTTATTTTTTCCCATTCAGTTTTCTCTCCCTTCCTATACTTTTAAAATAAATTTTTATATCCAGTTGGAAAAGTCTCCCTGTTGTTCTCTTAAACTGTTTTAGTTATTCTCGACATTTTGCTCTTTAATGTAGACTTTAAATCTAAGTTCAACCAGACAAACATAACTGGTAGGATTTTGACAGAAAAAGCAGTGTGATAAAGGGTATCTCTGACATGTTTCTGCATTTAATAGAAATACTCCCAAAATTTCACTGTTAAAATATGATAGGCTTTTAGAAGGTTCTTCGGCAGCTACCCTTTAGCAGATTAAGTAAGTTCCCTTCTAACTATAATTTTTTAAGAGTTCACTTGGTTTTATTATTAGAGTTTGGTGAAAAGTTACATGAGGGAAAGAAGAGGAAGAGTGAGGATTTTAAATGACCATGGGTTTCCAGACTGGTGAATGGAATGATGGAGAGGTCATTCACTAAGACTTTGAGCGCCATCAGAAAAACAGATTTACAAGAGAAAATGGGGTGTTTGGTTAAATTTGAGAACCTGGTGGGGCAATTCAAAAGAAGATATGGTATGGATGTATGCTGTCCAATACGGTAACCTACTCACACATGGCTAGTGAGCACTTGAAAAGTGGTTGGTCCACATGAGATGTACTGTAAGAGTTCACAATAGACTTTGAAGATGTATAAAAACAGTAAAATATTTCATTTGTATTTTTTACACTGGTTATATGTTGAAGTGATAATATTTTGAGTATACTGGGTTAAGTAAAATATATTAAAATTAATTTCACCATTTTAAACATTTTAAATGAGGCTACCAGAAAACTTAAAATTACATATGTGACTCTCATTATATTTCTGTTGGACAGCATTACTAAAGCTCTTGGGAGATGTAAATCTGATATTCATGAGATAGAAATTTATGAATCATAATTTTATCGGTGGAGTTAAGGCCACAAGTGCTGATCCAACCATGAAGTATGTTGACTGAAAAAAAAACTAACGCATCTAAAACACAAATTGACTTATAAAACTCCATTTACCAACAACTTCTCAGGAATGTAAATTTGCAAGCCGAGAGATACAACCATAATATAAATACTGAAATTCTATGTTCCAATGAAGCCAGACTACAGCTCACATGAAAAAACAAATCATAGGACTATTACTTTAACTGAATGTAAGCTTTTTTTCCACCTCTATAAAATCTGTACATACATTAAAAAAAGCTGGACTGAGAGCCCCAAATAACCCAATGCTGTAAACCAACCTGATGAAAAGGGTCGTCTCTATATTCTTTTTTCACACTTGGATTAATTTGAGGATTTTCCATATCTGTCTCACTGGTACAAGATGACCGGCATTCTGCACAGTGTAACAAGTCTTCCCATAATACATCTTCTGTTTCAGATTCTGGCCTTGTACTTTCAGAATCCTGTCTGGAACTTGAACAGCGAGAGCTGCAACTAGTACCCGATTTAGGGGCATCCTGAAATCAAGATATTCTTTGACATTAATGCAATTTATGTACCCTTTCCAACTCAAAGGATTCTATCAGAACCATACACTGGTATTTTTTTTTTTTTGCTATAGCAACAAATACACTGTCAAATGACAGTGAAACAGAGAGCAAAACATTAAAAATAAGCTTTTAAGGAGTAACTAAATTTCCTCATTTCAAAATTTATTAAACTTCAAATCTCAGCTTCAAGTGTTATTTTGCATGCGAAGGTTGTGCCTATTTCCTCTTAAATTTTTCTACACAGTTCAGAATTAAGTTTGTATGGACTGTATAGTCAGTGAATATTAACCACCTTTAACTGATGTGTTTAATGGAGTTATTTCCTTACTGTAGTCTTTTTTTAGCAACACAAGATCTCATGTATCTACTGTTTTTGTTTTTCAAACAGAAGTTCAATAAATTGATGTAAAATTAATAATCTATCCCAGGAAGATAATTGCCAACTCATGTTTTTGAGATAATCTATGGCATAAAAATGAAAAACTAAAAAGCACAAGTTAAATAATTTCTAATCAGTTTCCTTTTTTCTCGCAGTTATTATTGTGCAAAATAAATATTTTGGGGCAAAATTTTGATGTAATAATTCAAAATAACTTTTACTGAATAAAGAATGATAATAGCTATCTTTATAGCCAAGTATGCTGAAATTCTCAGATTTGTTTTTAATTATCCTGTCACTAAGACCGTCAATTTCACCTTTAAAATGTTTTAGATGTATCCCTTTCTTCTTCTTGTATTATCATCAGAGTTCAGACTTTATCATCCATATCTTATTTGGTATAAAGAGCCTCCAAATTGGCCCCCAATCTGAAAGGCCTTCCCCACTTTCCAGATTATCTTCCTAAAGTGAGCTTTTTTCCCACTCCTCTGACTAAAGTCCTTCTGTGACTTCCCACTGCTCTCCTGGATGAAGTTCAAATTCCTTCACCAGCATGCTTGTCTTCAAATGTGCTACTCTTTGGACTTTATTCTCCACTTGTCCCTACCATCAGCTTCTCCCCCAGGGACACTGGGCTACTCCCTAGCCCCTAAACACAGCTTGTTCCTTGTCACTCCAGCCTCCAATTATGTGTTTACCTTGTATCCTACTCTCCTCTACAACCAAGTGTCAGGAAAACACCATCTGTGTCCCTTTATAACCGGTTTCCCTCGTTTCTGACCCTTGCTTAGTCTTCTGGCAATGGGGAATAAAACTATCTTAAAGAGACACTGAAAATTATATGAGCACTGTAGCTTTCAGTACAAACCAGGTACAAAGCAGGAGCTCCACAAATGTTAGTTTTGAAGCTTTCTACTTAGAGTGATCCCTTAGTCCCTAAAGTGAGGTATTATTATTTACTTCCATGACAATAAATTTTACTTTGCTATTCAGCATCTCTATTGTCTGTGTTATTAAATGTTCACGTATTTAATATTCTCAAGTAAATCATAACTCTCAAATACACTGTAAGTCGATGAAGACAAAAAACAATTTTTTTTGCCACCCTTACCATATGTAACAAAACATCCTGAACGAATGAGACAGGTTTTTGATAATTAATTAATTAATATTAGAATAGGGCCCCATGAATATATATTTAGTGTGTTAAGGATTTGTGGGAAAATAATTATTTGTTTGAAGGAAGGAGAAGTAAAAATGTTTTGAAAGAGTTGAGCAGGAAAGTAGAGAAATAAAAAGAAAATACAGAAAGAAAAAAGGTAAAAATCAGTCTGTTTTATAAAAAGCACCCCAAAAATGTTTGATTTACTAATGTCAACCAGAATACTCAAAGCATACACAATTTTTAATCATAACTGTTTTCATTAGATAGTAAGGCACAGAAAGTATTAAGTAACCAGTAATCGCTCACCTAAAATTTTGATAAAACTAGCTTTTATCTATCACCAGCTTCTGATGCAGACTTGCTCATCTGATACAGAAATGAGTAACAAGATTAAAGGCCTGATGATTATTTAAGTGAAACTAATGGGTGATTTCAGAAATATCTTTAATTGTTTATAAATGTATTTTGCCAAATTCTGATTAATAAGCGGGCCATTTTATAAACGGAAAATCGAAAACTTATGACCTATGACCGCTTGTATGTCAAAAAGAATTTTACTGCAACATTTAGGTGGCTAATGGCCACTTTGAACTTCACAAAATATTGCTGAAAAAAGGCTCTCTTCTCCTCGGTGCTGCCTGCGGAAGTGGCAGCCATCTATTGCTGGGCATCATGGCTGCCCTCAGACTTCTGGTGAAGCCCAAGATCGTTAAAATGAGGACCAAGAAGTTCATCTGGCACCAGTCAGACTGATATGTCAAAATTAAGCGCAACTGGCAGAAACCCAGAGGCACTGGCAACAGGGTATGCAAAGATTCAAGGTCCAGATATTGATGCCCAGCATTGGTTACGGGAGCAACAAGAAAACAAAGCACAGGCTGCCTAGTGGCTCCTGGAAGTTCCTAGTCCACAACTTCAAGGAGCTTGAAGTGCTGCTGATGTGCAACAAATCTTATTGTGCAGAGATTGCTCACAATGTATCCTCCAAGAACTACAAAGCCATTGTGGAAAAAGCAGCCCACCTGGCAATCAGTCACCAATCCCAATGCCAGGCATAGTGAAGAAAAAGAATAGATAGCTTATGTTCATGTCATATTTGTGTTAATAAAACCATAAAACTACAAAAAATGCTGAAAAAAGGCTAAAAATTGGAAAATTTTGCATTACAGAAAATAGCTCAAGTTAATAGCTCATTTAACTTGGTCCAGTCTGCTTATTTTAAATCTTTTGACAGCTAAAACTCTGAGCATATAATCAATTATTTATTTGAAGGGAATAAGAATTTATAACATAAATGCTTTGTACCAGGCAATTGTGTATAATCTTATTTAGTACTAACAATCTGAGGAGGTTGGTCTCCTCTCTGTACAGATGCAGAAACTGAGACTCAGAGAAGTTAAATAATTTTTCCAAAATCACTTAAATATTCTGAGTCCAAGCCCATGGTTTCTTCATTATGCTTCTTTCTCATTGAATGCTACTTTCATTAGATGAAAAGCTAATTTTCAACAGGGAATAAAAATTGAAAGACACTTGTAGAGTTAAACAAAGCAGGAGAGAGTAGGAAACAGGGTAAATGCTTAAAGGAAGTTATCAATTCCACAGGACACCTCCCATTCTAAATAATCAAGTAACTCCACTACCATCTTCCCAACAGGAGACTAGAAGAAGACAACCAGATAAACATCGCAGATAGTAGAAAAAGGCAACAAACTGGGGCAGGGGTGGAGCTGGGAGGAAGAGGGGTTAAGTGAAAGTCTACACACTAAATGACAAGATTACCACTTCATTCCCAATCCCCTTGATGACAAATACCATGGCAGCCTAGAATAGTATTTACTACTCCCATACCACCAGCAGATTGGAGGATTCTTCCTAAAAAACTAAAAACCCCTAAAAAGTATATCTATAGATATTGACATAAAGGAGGCTTATAACAAATGGGTGTGTCCCTAACCAGTCATTTCATTATGAAGAACGCCAGATCTATCCATGCACAAAGTGCGTTCCAAAAGGAGTTCCTTGTGTCTCAACCTTAAAGAAAAATATCACTAGTAATTTGAAGAGAACAGGATACATAAAGATGTAAAACAACACTACAACACTACTGTTTCCTGTCTCAATTTTATTCATAAAGGAATTTTTGTTTTGCTTTCTTAAAATACCTTGTAAGGTTGGCTTGATTTGAGAGTCAGAATTTGCTTGAACTGCAATGCAGCTTTTAAAATATCTTCTAGTTCTAAAGCTCCCTACTTTACAGATAAAGAATCTGAAGACCAGGTTTTATTTTGAGGTAATCTTTTATATCATTAAAAAAAGACTTAAAACAACCAATGCCTCCTAGCTAATTATTAGCATTACTTAGCTTGAAATCCAGAAGATTTACTCATTAAAATAATTATATTTAATATTTATTTAAAAGTTGAGATCCGTAGGATATTGTTCTGTTCTTCAAGAATCTCAACAGTTCAAAATATAGCTGCAAATCAAGAAGAACAAAGATTATGGGGTGAGAAAAGTACTTCTAAAGCCCAATAATTTATTCTATTGGAGCAAGTGAAGATCTTCTATAGAAGACCTGGAATCCCTTCCAAGACCAACTGACTTGACTATACTACTGAAGTTCACCAGGGGACAATATAACATATGATCTGCGTGAACAGGCAAAGAGCAGACACACTGGCATTAGGGGTGTCTATGACAGCTACCGAAGGAAGAAACACAGCCAGTCACCACTAAGATTAAATAGAGATATAACCACAGAGAAGACTGTATGAAGAACAAGTAACTCTTCTAAGCTTAGAATAATCAAGGTATGCACACTCCTGCACAGGATAATACTTGATTTTTCTAAAGTATAGCCCTAAATCATCAATAAAAAAATTCAAATATAGTCTAAAAAGAGAAGGCAATGTTCATCAAAAAGTGTCATAAGTGACATTTGCCTTGAAGTGAGATAATGAAATGTTCTGTCCATAGAATAAAAACTAAAAAAAATACAATTGAATGAAATTCTTTTTCTACTTAAGTAGTTGTAAGGGATATGATAACTTCAAGTGATGTGATAAAGTTGGAAAAGGGTTTAGAGAAAAACAAATATTAAAAAAGAAAGAATCAAAGGAGAAAAAAAGAATTGAATTTTATAGTATGGGCAGCTTAATAACTAGTGATAGTAACATGAAGAAAGTCACTTAGAATGATAACTGCTATCACCAAGAAGCTACAAAACCTTACAAATTGTGAAAAAGACTCACACAGGAGTTCATAGAGTGTCTCTCTAGGATGATTGTCTTTATTTTTTTTTAATTTTTTTTTTTAATTTTTATTTATTTATGATAGTCACAGAGAGAGAGAGGCAGAGACACAGACAGAGGGAGAAGCAGGCTCCATGCACCGGGAGCCCGATGTGGGATTCGATCCCGGGTCTCCAGGATCGCGCCCTGGGCCAAAGGCAGGCGCTAAACCGCTGCGCCACCCAGGGATCCCGGATGATTGTCTTTAAAAGTAAACAACAAACTGAATGTATGAGTCTTCAGAGATAATGCACAAAAGGAATACAAAAGTGTAGCTATCAAGTGTGCAATACATAAATCTAAAACTGCTACTCCATAAATCCAGATCATGTAACAAGATAATTGACAGTGATGGGAAATAAACTTATTTCAATAATTATATTCAATTGTTGGAAGAAGTTGTAAATTAGTAACACATAAAATAGGTATATATACACATATGTAAGGACAAAGTCTATACCTCATTAGGGTAATGTTTCTTATAATGGTGTGACTTTCTGTTCCGAAGAATGCTCTCAGAAGTCCTGTCCATGTGACGGCGTAATGGGTATCCCGTTTCAGGACCTTCCTCACTGGAGACTTCATCAGAGACATTTGTTATTGTCCTTTGAGTATCCTAAGTTGGGAGTACACAAAGAGAATTACTGGTAATTTATGACTGAATTTGTAGCTTCACAACTGCAAAATTTTAAATTATATGTATTTATACATACACCTTCAAGTATCTTCAAAAACCTCAAAGTGATAGATTAGTATTACTCAATCTTCTTTAAAAATGTCTTAAATTAGTGATTATACAGTTATTTCAATTTTAAGAGTAATTCAACAGCCATTTGTCAAATATTGTCCTATAACACCTCTGTTCATGAAAACATTTGAAATAGCTTAGAAAATTAAGAATATAAAAGAGAATAAAAGTAAAACAGAGACCATTTAAAAGAAGCTGAGAAAACTGAGATGAACTAAAATTACTATTTCTACAAACCCAAAATGCCATCAATTATAAGACCATTACTGATTTAATAATGACATGAGGCAGGAGGAAGTAAATAGTAGTTGCATGTGTGCACATATCAGACAGACATTATGTACATCCAGATTTTGGATATTCTGAAACTGAGAGAGTCTAGAGCTTAGGTTTTATTGATATTTTTATGTTCCTCTCATAACTTTAATAGGAAATAAGTAGCTGAAAATGTGTTTGAAAACTGTATGACTGAAAACTTACCTTTTGAGTGATGACAGTGATGTGAAGCTCACATTATTAGCTAAATGCTTCAAAAATCTAAAATCAGAGTAAGGGATTCTATTTCACTGCAGCCCCATGCTACTGACTGTATAGCTACTGGTACTGAAAACGCATGTACTATCAAGTAGTAGCACATACTTCACTCAAAATGGAAGAATCAACAAAATGTTTATGTTCACATGATATAACAGAAGCAATATCTTTTAATTTGGCCATATTTTTTTTACTATAAGTTTTTTTAAAAAAAAAAACCTAACCCAAAAAAAAAAATCAGCAAAATGAGGAGATAGAGGTTATCACATAAGGCTTTGTTACAATAAATGCAGGATTTCTTTATTATTTTGGAAAAGTAAACAAATAATTATTATCCTTATTAATAAATATGTCCTCAATAATTTTTTTTTTCAAATTAAAACCAAAACAAATGTGCTGACACCAAAGGTAATGAAGGTAGAAAAGACAAGGTAATATTCTTGTATGGGGAACATGAATGGAAAGCCAGATTTCTAGTTCAGTTTTAAGATAATCTAGATGTTCCATTTAAAACAAATTTGCATGCACACATACACAGAAATGAGGAAAGAGAAGACAAGGCTTAAGAAACATCAACTATGAAGTGCCTTAACATTTTGAAAGACGTGGAGCCATCAATCATGAATTCGGAGGGTGCCAAGTTATATCAGCAATCGAGTTTATTCATGTAACTTTGATTTTCAGCTTTATCAGTGTGATTTGTAACAGCTCAGAGAATAAATTCTGGAGAAAACATGTAGTTCAAAGGTGATTCCGATATCTAAGTCACTTTCCATTAGCTGATGTGAAATCATACAAGCAAAAAATTTTAAAAATCACACTGACTTTGCTGGGAATGTTCCTCAGTGTTCCCGTGTGCCAGGTTGTCTCTTCTGGTCGAACAGTTTCACACTGAGGTTCATGGCTTTGGATTCCCTCTTCACTGGTTTTAACAGTCTTTTTCCCTTCAAGGGATACGTAGCCATTGTCAGTCTCTGTTGATTTATCAATTGAATTTTTTGCTTTCTTTGATCTAAAAAGAAAAAGTTGCAGAAGCATGTTATGTGTACCTAGCTTATTTTGGATGAGTTACTGATGGAATATTATGTTCTGTTAATAATTAAATCTGGTAGTTATTTCTCAGGATGTTAATGGCTACCTTATTTTTATAATAAGTAACTTAGAAATATAATACCTATCGTATAAAATAAATCAATAATTGTAAATAAATGTCCTAATTCAGCTTACCGGATAGGTTGGGAGGTCTTACAGATAGCAATTCTAAGACATACACCCTAACTTATCAAATGATTCTTGGTCAACAACTTGGTCTTTATGTAAAATCTATGATAAAAATTTTGCCAATTTTATTATGGTTAATAATGTATTTTAAAATTTTGAAAAAAAATAAAATAAAATTTTGTTTAAAAGACTTTCTGTAATTATTAATTTGCAATTAGTGTTTTAACTTGGTTTTAGCACTTTCGTTTACTCAAATAAATACTATTAATATATATATACATAAATAACTCTGATAAATTCATTTTAGTGTCAAAGGAGCCATAGGACCTTTTGTAACATAAAATATTTGAAGAAAATGAAAACCTTGTAATACAAGTTTGTAAATAATGGAAGAAATAGAAATGAAGAAAACCAAGAAGATAAAGAAGTAACCTCTTTCACCCATTGAAATACTCTGAAAAAATATTACTATCATGTAGCCATTAATTACCTAAAAGGCTACAACTGACATTCCTCACTGATAGGGATTTAATTTTTTCAATATACAAAATACAACATGAAAAGTAATAGGGGATCCCTGGGTGGCTCAGCGGTTTAGCGCCTGCCTTCGGCCCGAGGTGACATCCTGGAGTCCCGGGACTGAGTCCCACATTGGACTCCCTGCGTGGAGCCTGCGTCTCCCTCTGGCTGTGTCTCTGCCTCTCTCTCCCTCCCTCTCTCTCTGTCTCTCATGAATGAATAAATAAAATCTTTAAAAAAAGAAAAAAATATTTTGATTTATAGGCCAATGCTTGAGGAATCTTCAGAGACTACAGTGGGTGAAAGAATAGTTATCCAAAAGAAATGAAAAAAAGAAAAGAAAAGAAAAGAAATGGTTAGTAAAAATACAGTGTAAGTCCTATACAAAATTAAAATGTGCTCAATGCAAATTAAGTTTATCATGAAATTTATTAATTTCTTGCATTTAATTTTACTTAAAATAAATCCCCTTGAATTTTCTGCAGAGTATCCATTTTGCAAGAAAAAAATTAGTACAGGTCAAAATACCAAAAATTTTTACCAATCCACAAAAGAGGGGCAACTGAGCGGCTCTCAGTTGGTTAAGTGTCTGACTTTGGCTCAGGTCATGATCTGGGGGTGGGGGAAGGGCTGGAATTCGGCCCTGTTGGGCTCCCTGCTCAGTGGGGAGTCTGCTTACCTCTCCCTCTGCCCTCCCCCTACTCCTGCTTGCATTCTCTCTCTCAAATAAATAAATAAATCTTTAAAAAATGCACAAAAGAATTTAAGAAACAAAACATAGGATCATAGGGGAAGAGAGGAAAAAAAATGAAACGACAAAATCAGAGAGGCAGACAAACCATCAGTGACTACTAATCATAGAAAATGACTGAGGGTCAATGAAGGAGGGTGAGGAGATGGAGTAAGTAGGTGATGGACATTAAGGAGGGCATGTGATATAATGAGCACTGGGTGTTATATAAGACTGATGAATCAAAAAAAAAAAAAGACTGATGAATCACTGACCACTACCTCTGAAACTAATAAACATTTTATGTTAATTAACTGAATTTAAATTTAAAACAATTTTTTTTAAAAGCACAAAAGAATTGCCTTTAACACTATAGTTACTCAGTCCTACTGGAATCTTTTAGAACTGTGCAGGACCTTAGAACTCACTTATTCTAAATGCTCATTTTAGAAACAATGGATCAGAAATACAAAGAGGTCTAATCAACTTATATAAGGTCACACAACCAGTTAGAGGCAAAGCCAGCACTAGAATACTGACCTTCTGACCATGAGGTTAATGATATTCTCCACACTACCTCCAACTACCCACTCCTGGGGAAGTTGCCTGATAGGATTTCTTCTTAATACACTCATCAAAGCCTAGAAAGCTTTTGTTTTATACAAACAGGCCAAAACAGGCCCCTCTCCTTCCTGACCTTCTACTGTAAGGTTATTAAAGGAGACAGACTCCACTTCTTATATGCTTCACAGAGCTCCTATGCTTTCTAATCATTCAGAACACATCTCCACAGAATTGCAAGACTCAGAAGCCTAATCCTCTGACCCTTTTCTTTCTATATGACCCTGAGAGGCATGGCAAGACCAAGGGAATGAGCTATAGAACAAAAATCATTTAAGAGTAGCAGAGGAAAGGAGGAAAATGGATTAATGTAGTGAAGAGAAAAGGCAAAAACAGAAAACAAAAGGTACAGAGAAAACTTGTGACCTACTCTGTCTCAGGAAGAAAGTGATAAAAACACCAGCTATTAATTATTCCCATCACCTCACCCTTGAAAACTATGCAATTAGTAGACTTAGAAAAAGACTTAGGGAAGTAAAGTTCCTGATATTCCAAAAATGTGAGAAACCACAAAAGATAGACAAGGCGTGTGCTGGAAAGTTATCTATGAAGGGTCCTGGAAATTACACTGTGCTGGAAAAAAAGGAAAAGGAGGTGAATGATGTGAACGAAGACTGGAGAGTTGGTAGAACCATTAAACAGGATGTGAAAGAGAAGAAATTTATTTTGGAACTTGAGGGCCTAGAAACACCCTTAGAAAGATTACTAGGCAGTTGAAAACAGTGCTTGGAGGCTGGTAGTCAAAGTAGAAAAAGTGGCTGAAACCTTATAGAGTGAACCAGAACCCTAGAGGGCAAAATGATAAGGACCTGGTGAAGAGGGCTTTGAATCATTAATAAGTGATGCTTCAGGGATTTTTCTAAGGGAAATGTACTCTTTGCTTACCAGGACAGGGTAAAGACTGAAGCTATGGAGGGGGTACTAGTAGTACCCACTGCACATACCTTTCAGCTATCTCCCTTCCTCTCTTATCTCTGCCTACTTCCGATCTTCACTGGGTTTTTCTTTTCCCCACTACCTCCTCAGACACAGAACACTCTCAGGAGACATGAACAATAAGTTACTAAACTATAGCAGCTTTCTGATGTTTCTCACAAACTGAATTCAGATAGTTGCAAACCAAGTTAAAAGGACGAAGAAAAAAAAAAAAAAAGAAAAAGAAAAAAAAAAAAAGGACGAAGAAAATGCTAAATATATGTACCACCCTCAGAGTTTACAAAGTAGCTCAAAATTCAAATTGAGGCAGATTGGAAGTGGCTGGTAATAACAACTCTTGCACAAGATCTGTTGCAGTGGCATGGGAGGGGCAGCCCGGCCATAGCTCAATGGGCTGGGAAGGGGCTACATCTAGGGATTAACTAAATAAATTAGTTTATTGAGAACAATGGGAACCAGGTTTTTCAGTGATAGAGAAGGAAGATATAAAGACAAGATAAAATGAACTCTGAGGTACTATATTTGAACTGGAGCTATTATTGCAAATTCATGGCTTATAATATATCTAAATACAGAAATAAATCTAAATGTAAAAGAGATAAACACACACACACACACACACACACACACACACACACACTTTTTAGCTCTACCCACTAGGGATAGTAATACCACAGCATCTGTAAGCATTTCTAGCACTCAGATCTTGCTTTCTACATACCACCTTCCTAGAAGAAATGGCTGACTTCAGGGCTGAGGCAGAGGAGTACAAGCTGAATGTAATACATTTTGTTACCCTAGAAAGGAAGAAAGTAACCAAAGAAGGAAAGGGACATATCAAAGAAGACAAACTACTCAAAGGGATCCCACTAAATTTGCCAATTTAGGCCAATCTGATCATTGAAATGAATAATGACATTAACAAACTGAATAAAATAGAAATCCATAAGTAAATAAATAAGGGAAAGCTTATCCTTAAAGGAAAATGTCAACTAAGAAATGTAAAAGGAATAACAGAAAAACCACCATCTGGCAACTATCATAGCAACAATTCAGGTAATAATTAATCATCAATGGATGTTAAAACTAGAAGGTAAAGGTGAGATAAGAAATGGATTGTTTTTATAATCTTAATGTGTCTCCACATAGGGCATTTGTTGATTATAAAGAGAAAAATAAATTTATAATGGAGAAATCTGACAGATATTACATTAATCAAGCAATTAATGTAAATATAGTAAGGGAGCAAATTTATGTTGATCCTTGATAGGATGCAACGAGAAGAACTAAATATCCCTTCTATTATATTCCTGCCAAAAATGCATAACTTGGGTTTAATCATGAAGAAACATCATGCTATTAACTCAGTATTAGGCTGAATTAGTTAAATGTTAAACAACTAGCTCTCCAGAGGTAAAAAGTCCTTGTTTGTAGTGTTTCTTGATTTCCATGGTATAAATAATCCCATCATGGCCCAATTTCAAGTACCAAATGATAATGCTGACCTTGGAGGTGGGAAGAGATATGCATATTCCACACTCACAAGTCACTTGGACTCTGATCCCGACCAGAGGCATAAACCCAAATTAAGGAACTCTGTACAAAGGGACTGCCTTTTAGTCTTAAAAAATGTGACAAAAGGGACGCCTGGGTAGCTCAGCAGTTGAGCATATGCCTTTGGCTCAGGGCATGATCCTGGGATACGGGATCGAGTCCACATCGGGCTCCCTGCATGGAGCCTGCTTCTCCCTCTGCCTGTGTCTCTTCTCTCTCTGTCTCTCATGAATAAATAAATAAAATATTAAAAAAAAAAAAAACGTGACAAAAGTGAAAATTGAGGAAAGGCTGATGTCTGCTCCAGGTTGAAGGAGACTAGAGAGACATGACCACTGTGCAGCACAAGATCCCAGATTAGAACTTTCTCCAGAAGCAACAAGGCTATTAATAGGGATAATCAGCAGAATTTAAATGGGGGCTTGAGTGAAAGATATATGGGAGTTCTCTCAACTTTTCTGTAAGTTTGCAATTGTTTCAAAATCAAAGTATATCTTTTAAAAAGTACAAACTGATTTGTACCCTGATAAGGACATTTTGAATTTGAGCGTAGTGAAAATGCTGAAAGGAGAAAGAGAAGGAGAGCTAAATTCTAATTAATGTAGGTAAGAGGGTCAAAAACTGTGACTGCTCCAGGTAATGTTTAGTTCTACCACCGATCACTGTATCATAGTGCCATTAACAGCTGAAAGACAGGACCTCACAGAATAACATTAATTTCTCAAAAAGAACACCAGTTACCAGGACTCAGATGTTTAATTACCCCCACTCCCTGTTTTAGGGCACAAAGATACTAGCGAAAGGTAGTGGGACTGAGAGATTTACTTAAAATATTAATATTGTAAAATTCCACTTAGGAATATTAATATTTTTTAAAGGGAAGCTACTTCATTTAAATCAACTTTAATATATGTACAAATATAAAAGCAAAGTAAATAGTATTTTGATTTTAAAATAAGCATATATATCTAAATCCTCATTCTCTACTGAAAAATAAATTAAAAAAAAACAGAGTAGGGGGGTTCTTGGGTGGCTCAGTCAGTTGGATGCTCAACTCTTAATTTCAGCTGAAGTCTTGATCTCAGGGTCTTGAGTCAAGCCCTGCACTGGGCTCCTTAAAAAAATAATAATAATAATAAAATAAAATAAAATAGAGAAAAAGCTGGTATCATGAAAAGTACTGCAATATAGAAAAAATGGTACTTTTTAGTATTATCCACAAAAAAATCTCTTTGACAGCTACACTGAATGCATGTAATACATTTGCTTAATAAAACAAGAGTTAACAATTTTGTTTTAGATCAACCCAAACAACATGAGTCACAGGCATGTGGGCAGTGAGGTAGTACTGCCTTGAAAACAGGAGACATAACAAATCTATACTGATCTTACTTATTCTGTGATAGAAGAAGTATTTCCTGCATTGGATTTTGAACAAAAAGCATTTGCAAAGAAACAATGTGCAAATCCACTGCCATGGTTAAAGCTTGCCATGTTTTATAATCATAGCTAATTTTGTAACTAGCCTACTGCGTGAATGTTTGAATGGCATGACCTGTGTAGAATTTTCTTTAAAGTATTATGCTTGACACTCAAGAAAGATAGCTCTATGTTGCAAATACTCTCAGAAAGAAATGACTTTTAAAAACATAAGTAGTATAATTAGGGTAGTTCTTTTGTGAGATGAATAATGATTGGTCCTGCCTGGAAAAATGCAAAAAATGTACAACTTACACCAAAAATAAATCATAAAACTAGATGTGTTTTTCAATATTGAAAACTTTAACCAAAGAGTTGACACAACTTTTAAATAACTTATTAACTTATGAAATTTCAAATCTTTTGTATCAAACATGAAAACCAGGGCATGTGAGTAGCTCAGTGGTTGAGCATCTACCTTTGGCTCAAGTTGTGATCCTGGGGTTTTACGATCAACTCCCGCAGAAGCAGGAAGCCTCTGCCTAGGTGTCTGCCTGTCTCTCATAAATAAATAAACAAAATCAAAACACATGAAAACCAGTGTGTTTCTATTTGAAAAACTCGTCAGGTAATCAAGAACACTTACGGCATTCTGTACTGTCCTGGGGAAGAAAAAGGTGGAAATGTTTATTGGTGTTCTAGAAAAGGTGTGTGTGTGTGTGTATAGAAGGTGACAAAAAAATGAAGGTATATAAACAGATTCAACTGAAGATCATCCTTCTACTACTAAAGGACATGAGAGAGTTGCTATGGGGAAAGTTAACAGTAGCAAATAGCTTTTGTTCTAGAGCATGGTATGAAATTTCAAGTCCTGCTCTTATTTCTACAAGATCAGGAATCCAGAGGGAGGGAAGGCTACAGTAACAGAATGGATAAAATCTCAGATATAAGAAAATGACACAAAAGCCTACATACATATCACCATCACTGCTGTGTGCAGCTATGCATACACCTTGAAGATATGCTAACATAGCCCTTCAAAGACGTCTGGGTACTTATGTTTCCCTAGATATACTCTACAACACCTAAGTTTGAGAGGTATATACCAAATTATGTATTATGTACCAAATTTATATATGGTACCTGTAATTTTTCTAGAACTCATCCAATTCTAAAATAGAGTGGCTATAGCAAAGGTAATGAGTTATCTAGTTTTGGTCTAAGATATTTTTTAAAATCTGGGATATACTGACATTACATGGTCTTCACCCTTGTCCGTGGGAGACAGACTTCACCCAGTTTACAGCTTAAATGACTGAACCATTTAAACTGCAGTCACTAAAAACCAAAATTTTAATCCATGTACCAAAAATTTATGGTGGGACTACATTCCACTCTTACTTAACATTATACAGTGTATGTACTGCATTATGTGAAGAAAATCAATTTATTAAAAATCTTTAACATTTATTTAAGTGTTAAATCCAATATGGAGGTTAAATGGGACAGTAATCTTTCATGTAGGTCAGTCAGGGGGTGCCTGGATGGCACAGTGGATTATGCATCTGACTCTTGGTTTCAGCCCAGGTCAGGATCTCAAGCTCTTCATCACGCTCTGCGCTCAGCACAGAGTCTGCTTGAGTGAGACTCTTTCTCCCTCTGCCCCTCCACTCTCCTCCCCTCTAAAATAAATAAATCTTTTAAAAACAAATCAAAATCCCTACCCACCCAAACCCTCTAATCTTTAAAAAAAAAAAAAAAAAAAGGTCAGTCAGGCAGTGAGTTAACATATGACCTGGTTTTACTCTGGCATCTGTCTCTAATCCACCAAGTCAATTTATTATTGACTTTTTCAGTGATATTGTAAGGGTGAAATTAAATTAATCTTAAAGGACATGTAAAAAAAGCTTAAGTGTCAAAAGTCTGAAATAGGTATTATGCTGAAGAGATATACTATCAAGATATAATTCTTCCTACTCAAATCTTCTTAGTAGAAATTACAATTATGCTAATTTAAAACTATAATTCTTTGAAATTAAAGTACTAAATACTCAGGAAATATGGTTAATTTCTACATCTTTTTAAATTGATACTTTCTTTGGCTTTGTTTTCTCAGTTTCACAGAGTTCTTTTACAATAATTCCTAAGTTTTTTTAAATGAGAAAGTTATGGGACGCCTGGGTGGCTCAGTGGTGAAGCGTCTGCCTTTGGCTCAGGGCGTAATCCCGGAGTCTTGGGATCAAGTTCCGCATCGGGCTCCTGCAGGGAGCCTGCTTCTCCCTCTGCCTGTGTCTCTGCCTCTCTCTGTCTCTGTCTCTGTCCTGAATAAATAAATAAAATCTTAAAATAAATAAATAGAGAACATTATGTCTTGTTTAAGAAAAATAGTTTTATCCTGAGAATGAACTGTACTTAGAAATGATAAATAGGGCTTTTCCAACTTGTAAACACAGGATGTAAAAATAGTAGTTTTCATTCTAACATCTAAAAAAACAAAACATACCATATATAAAGCTTAGACATTTGTGTGGTTATACATTTATCTTCCCATTAGTTATGATAATTCAGATACCTTAATGGGAGTTTCCAGCTTTTCAATTTATTATCACCAGGAACAATTTTAAGTCTCAGCTGATCTTTCTCTTTCTGACTTATAAAAACTTGAAAGGATAAGACATGATCAAGATTTCAGAACTCAGTTTAGAACTTCCAAAATTAACATTTTTCTTAAGATCTCTTTGTACCTAATATTTAAAACATTCTCATTCATATGCTAGCAAACCAGTTCCAAATGAAACAGCCGAAAATAGTGCATCCTTAAAAACATTTAGATTATAAACTTGTCATTTTAAAGAGAATAAATTCAAAGGGATTTAGCTACTATATTATCAGTGGCTGGTAGTCAAGGTCATTCTAATAGCTCAAAAGGAAAAAAAAACTGAAGTCTGAATCTCATTTGACTAGAGAAACATAGCAGAATTCCAAAGGTACTAACCTACCTATCTAGGGGCATTTTGAATGTTACATAATAGAATATCAGTTTTGGGCAACGAAGACAACTAATTGATTCCCCCAAAGCAAAACATATCCACTGTGCTATTTATTTTATAACTGCTCATCAGAAAGTCTTGAGAAATGTGCTTAAGACATTGACTTTACAGAGATTAAATGATCCCATCCTACTGTCAGAAAGCTATTTATTACCAAGAAAAAAAAAAGACTAACAGAATGCAATTCAAATTCAAAACAAAACAAAACAAAACAAAACCTGTATCTTTTCTGGACTAAGAACAGGTGGTTAGACTAGTCAGGGGATCCAATCTAATGTCATGTTACTTCAGACTATTAGGCTTTTGTTCAATTTCCCTCAAAATTACAAGCAATGAAAATATCCCAAGATACAAATGCTTAATTTTATAATGCATGATAAACTTTATCATATGAGCACAATCACAAGGGGATGAAACAATGATATTAGTAGAGGAATTAACAAAAGTGATAAAAAATAGTTATGTGCAGTATCCCTTTTCTTCATTTAATAACTTAGCAACTTTTATCATTATACTCAGTAGTTTGATCATATGTTTTAACTTTTTTCAAACTGATCACACATCTATGTAAACTAGTAATATAACTGAATTGTTATATTACTCATTCTTGTATTGAGATACAAGATAACAATACAAGATTGAGTTAGGTTTATTTTTGCAGTTTGCTATAATTATATTTTCCTATTTGGTAAACCTTTACTGTGATACAAACTATACAAAGAGCCCAATGTATAAAAATAGAATTTCATACTATGGTATACATTTAATTCCTTGAAATAACAATGCCATATGTCAGATAATTTTACACAATTGAAGCAGAGATTTAAGAAAAAAATGTACAACTCACATGGCATTAATAGTCAATTTGACCTATAGTGCTGATAAAAATAGATAACCAATTTCATAGAAGTAAAATAATACTTGACAAGCCACAAAATAAACCCAAAGCAAGAAATCCCAACTATATATACTTTGATGATATACACTCATTTTCATATAGGTATATTTACACATATCCCAAAGTAAACTTTATGGTCTCTATTTTTCCATTATTTTATAGCATTATAATTTATCAAAACAAAATCCATAATGAGAGTCATATTTAAACTCATTAATCTTCACTACCAGAGAAGGAAGTGCCAGAAAAGAGATAATGCATCTCTATACCATATAAAGCCTTGAATAAATACAAACCCTGATAAAAAGAAAGCAGCATGCCAGAGATCTCTGAAGACAGCGCCAACGCTGTAAGAGGTGCTTGTACCGTGGCTCTGAACTGTTCCCTCCTGTGTGTTATCTGTGGTACTAGAACCATCTCCTTCCCTATGTACTTCCAAATGGGCTGCTTTTCTTAATTTCCTTCATCAGAAGAGATTAAAAGTAGAATATAGCTTTAAAATTTTAACAACCACTTTCTTGGTAGCACATTGAAAATTTTGATTAAACATAAACACAGAACTTTAATACACAATAAAATTCAGATTAACTGGATAAAAGTTAATCCAAACATTAAGGTACATATTCAAGAACGATTTCTCTAAATGTTAGGTTATTGTTCCTTGCTCACACTGACAAGTCAGTGGACATTAGGTTGTAATGATATCATTGGACAGATTTTTACAAAGCATTTCTTCCCTATTTGAATGCCACTTATCTGCAGAAGAAGAAAGAAGAAAATTTAGACCAAAGAGAATTATAATCTAACTAATCAGCAATGCTATTTATCTAATGTAGGTATTATCTTTTCAAACGAAAAAGGCTTCAATCTCAACATCCCCAAACTGCAAATGTCACAATCTCTTAGCAACGATATTCAAAAGAGGAATCGCTCCAAAAGACCCTTAAAACAGAACTCCATTGTGCCAGTGAGACTTGCTATGTTTACTTAATCAAGGGGCAATATAAACAGCTTCAAACAGCAATTAATAAACAGAATTTAGCTGAATTTTTTTTCCTGGCTACTGTTTTTGCCAAAGTGTTAAGTACAAGATTCTGTGAACAGAGGGAATTATCAGCAATTCCAGCTAATATATTCCCTACAATGATATTAGGTGCCTTGGAAATGAGCTTTAGGAAAGAAAGCAAAAACAACAAAGACAGGTATGTGGTCTCATAATAGCCTTGAGGCAAATACATAAACTAAGTTATTTGGTAGCTTACTCTGAAGCTTTCTGCTTTATTTGAAAGAGTGACTTTATAAGATAATATTTTATTTGAGTCAAGAACAATCCCAGATTCAAATTACACAAATCCACAAAAAGATCACTTTTAACAGAATACCTTCGTCTTTTACCCCCTGTACTTAGAGGAGGTTTGGGGGTTCTTGTTGACACAATCTGGCAGTGCACGGTTCCCAGGAGCAGCATCAGCCATACTGGCCCAATCACTTCAGTTAGAGGTATACTATGTGGGCTAGAAGCGGAACAGAATAATACTATTGCAGCAACTACAAAAAGGGAAAGAAATATGTTTAATTATAGATCTGATAGTCATTTCTTCAAAACTTTAAAAAATCGTTCTAACATCACTTCTTGACAGATTCCTTTTCTAAATTTAAATAAGTTAAAAATGTTACTCCAGACAAGCTCTTTTAGACTATTTGTTTTTTTTGCACTGGCTAACCACACTATTCAGTAATAAGCTCCTGGAACAAGATAACATCCAACAAAGTCTTTAAAGTACACATTTTAATGATGCAATGAAAACCAGCTGCATATGAATCTAAGAGCATTCCTGATAAGATCACAATCAAAAGAACCACTAATCTCAAGAGCACTTAATTTCTTTGTTTTACAAACAAGGAAGTCTATGATAGGTGTGTAACAAGGCTATCAAGAGCTTCTTTTCAATAGAGGTTTATCCACTTGGGAATAATAAATTTATTTGGGTATATTTTTCAGGAAAACCACTAAACACTCACCAATGCTAACCACTGCCATATGAAGAAGAAATATTGTTTTTGCCTGTTCAGCATCCTTTACACTTGCCAGACATTAAGTCTCTGTCCTTTGGGAATTGGCCTTCTTTATCTGTCAATCAAATGGTCTTATTTCTCCCACTTCAGGGATAGCGAGTAATCTAGTCTTGCCTGAGTCTTAATTCTAGGCACAGGAATTAATAAAGAGACGGGCATGTGACCTTAACAGGACCAATCAGAATCTTTTTAAGGGATTAATACAGATACTTGGAAAGAAAGTCTTTCTCCTACATCACAAACAGTAAGAGCTGTGGAACTAGGAAATTGCCAGGGGCCACCTTGGCCACCTCCTTAAGAATGAGACCAGCACAATGAGAACAAAATTAATAGCACAGAAAGTGAAGACATCATCTGAGCCTCTAGATCCAGCAACACCTGAACATAGGGCCTAGGAGTTCCTAATTCTGTTTTGGAACAATTGGAGAATTTGAAAATTAGGAGTTTTTTAATTCATTTTGTTAGGTGTGACTGTTGTAATGTGCTTGTGTAATGTGCAAATTTTGAAGAGAACCATGTTGTGTTCAGGGGTAAAAACATCATGAGGTATATAATTTAACAAAATATATTAAGTAAATATTCTAAAATATGAATAATGATTTAATAAAAAGATGCACATATGCTATTTAGAACGACTATGTAACTTATCATGTAAATCAGGACTCTTCTGAGAGTGAAAGGAGAGCTGTTAATAAACGCACCAGGACGACACAAGTAGACTTAGACAGTTGGACAGTCCCAAGCAAACTGAACAAACAGCCATCCTGGTCTACCTAGTTTCCTGGGTTTTTTGAAAATTTTTGTGATCAGTGGTAAAAACAAAAACAAAAGCAACACTTTTTGCAAAAGCTAGTTTGCATTTGGTTTTTGCCACCTGCAACTGAGAGAATCCTGGCCAAACTAGCATACCAAGATGCAAGCTTAAAATACCACTTTATCTCCTAACATGTTTAAGAAGTATCATAAACACAGCTTTCCGCTTTATATTCTCCTGAATGATAAGTTTCTTTCAAAAGAAAAAAAAGACTTACATTTTTAAAAATGCCAATCATCTTTATAAATTACCCTGGAATTTAACACAAATTCTCTAGTTGTTTTATAACAGAGTCTACAATTTTGAAAAATATGGAATTTTTGTTGTTTTTAATGTGAACTCTAATGTGACCCTTATTAAATTCCTTTAACTTTTTGAGCCTTGATTTATTTTTTTTTGTACAATAAAACAGGATATAGGTACTATAAACTCCAGTGAGGTCATACATATAGAACATTTTGAAAAACTCCTTTACATGAGAAAATGTGTACTTCACAATGGCAAATAGTATTTTTATTTGCTATCATTAACTTTCTTTAAAAAGAAGGGGAATGCAAATGCTACTTCAGAGGTTCCGGTTTCATGGGGCGCCTGGGTGGCTCAGTTGGTTAAGCATCTGACTCTTGATTTCAGCTCAGGTCATGATCTCAGGGTCCTGGGATCAAGCCCCAAGCAGGGCTCCGCATGCAACGGGAAGTCTGCTTGAGATTCTTTCTCTCCTTTTCTTCTGCCCCTCCCCCTGCTCTTTCTCTCAAATAAGTAAATCTTAAAAAAAAAAAAAAAAGTTCAGTGTTTCAGGCACAAAGAACATCTTAAAGTACTTCAGATTTTATATGGCCTCTTGCTGGTTATCTGTAATCTTTCAGCTCTGTGACCACTGTCCCCTGGTGGGGCTGGAACCGGCAAACTGTACTTGGTATCTTGACAGGAAGTTATTATGCTCTGTGAAATTCTGCCAGTAGAAAGCATCAGGAAAAGCTGGGGGCGGAGGGGCAACTTCATTCCTTCCTCTTTTTCCTGGCTGTGCCTAAGTGTCCATATCACTTCCATGGCCTCAGTTCCTAAGACAGTGGTCCTGGTATAATGTCCAACATACTGTTCCCCTTTGAGTGAAGGGTTAAGGAGAAAACATTCACTTCTCTTATATAATGCTAAGCTATACCTTAAAAAATAATTTATTTATTTATTCATGAAGACACAGAGAGAGGCAGAGACACAGGCAGAGGTAGAAGCAGGATCCCCATGGGAGTCCAATATGGGATTTGATTCCAGGACCCTGGGGTCACGACCTGAGCTGAAGGCAGACGCTCAACCACTGAGCCACCCAGGTGTCCCTAATTTATATTTTTGATCATTTAATGAAGTCCTATGAACTAGACAGAAGATTTTTTGCTAGACAGTACTTCTACAGATTCCTTGAAGAGCTCAATGAAGACAAAATGTTTTATTAGGCACAAAAGTTCCAAGGCAGGACTTCACATACTGGCCAAGTGGAACTCTAAGGATAACTGTCAGAAATATAAACTATATAAAGTTTAATTTTCAGGTCTGTCAATCTTTGAGATTTAGCGGCAGATGTCAGGCACTGGGAATAGTAAGACAAAGAAACGTAGTCTCTGTTCCCCGCCCCTCCTCAATTTAGAAGAAAAGGGGGACACATAAACAAAATACTGTAATGGACTGAATTGTGCCCCTTGTCCTGTTCATATGTTGAAGCCCTACAGGGCCTATATGGATGTAGTAAAGGTTGAATGAAGTCATAAAGATGAAGCCTTAATCCAATAGGGCTGACATCCTTTTAAGACAAAGATATACCAGAGGTCTCTGCTCACACACAGAAGAAAGACCATGTGAGGGCACAGTGTGAAGGTAGCCATCCACAAGTTAGTAAAAGAAACCTCACCAGACACCAACCGGATGGCACACCGATCTCAGACTTCCAGCCTCTAGAACTGTGAGAGAATAAATCTGTTGCTTAAGCCACACAGTCCGTGGTATTTCGTTATGGCAGCCCAAGGAGACTAATGCAATACCTATGAAGAGTGCTATATAATACACACAGGGAAGACCTACAGCTAAAGTGCAGGTAGGAAAGGATTCTCACACAAGGTGACACCTGATGCCTAAGCTAACTGAGAGAACAAGTAGATGCAGACTAGGGAAACAGAAGGGGAAAGGGCCACCAAACAAAGAGAGTTGCACATTCAAAGGCATATAGGATTAAAAACAAACAAAAAAGTACCACAAAACAACACAAAAAAGAAACGGCAAAGAGCTAATTTAGTCTGGTAAAACCTGAGGAAAGATTCAACAAGGGACTGATTAAAAACTTCGCTTTCCTCTTGAAGGCAATGATAACTAGAAAGAGATTTAGACCTTAAGTGGCTGGTTTGGATTTGCAATTTAAAAGGTAAATGGACAGAAGGCAGAAGATAGGACTATTGGCAGTAATCTGGGTGAGAAATGATATAAGCAAAAAGTGTAAATGGAGTTGAGAATATATAGTTGAGATACTCAAAAGGCATGGAATTGAAGTAAAATAACTATAGTTAGTTATACCAAACCAAATCTGACTGTACAGGATTCTTTCTACCTTTTAGGAGATAAGGGTGGGATAGAGAATGAGGTCTTAATTTAGCACACTGCATCCTATTTTTATATGCAAAAAGATGGAAGCCCGGGGGTTTTGAAAGGTACCAGCAGATTCCTGAGGGTCATTAAGGGTCATATCATTACTTTGTCACTGTCTGTGATGTGACACAGATTAAGTCACTTCTTTAAGCTTTACTAGGAGAATATTCAGTGCTCATCATTTAGGAACAAATATAATGTTAAACTCTATTTCTGAACTGAAAAATATCTTTTTCACATCTGATCTAACCAGTCTTCCTTATTTAACATAGATAAGCCAGTAAGTGAATTTCAGACACAATATGTGAACTTTTAGTTACAATGGAAATTAGTCATCATGATAGTAAAAGACAGCAAAAAGCTTAAATGTCCAATACTGATGTAGGATATTTTACAATAATTTAAAAATATATTTTTAAGACTCTGATGCTTGTGATGACATATGGCAAAAAAAAAAAATACAATTTTTATATAGAATAATCTCAACATATAAAAAATGTTACAAAGTAAACTGAAAGGCAAGATTATGGGTAGGTTTCTTTTCTTTATTTTTTTTTCCTACATTTTCCAATGAATGTTTGGAATGAATGTTTATTTATCACTTCATTAATGAGAAAAGCACACATATTCTATTGATAAAAATCACAAAATCTTCAGAGTTCACTCCTTTTCATGTATGTAAGATGTACTCTGGCTAAAAAGAAACAATTTTCCTAAATGAAAGTCTATAGGTTTATTACACTTTTTATTTAAAAGACATTTATCTGGGAAAGAAAAAGATTTTTATCTTCTATTAAGAGTTGTTGATAAAACATATTTAAATCATCATTCAGGATTACAATGTTTTTTAAAAAGCAAGACATTAAAAAAGGCTGAAAAGGTGCCCACTAAATTAAAATCACTGCTTTTATTAGAGTACTGGCATGTAAGTGGTATCTTCTTCATCCCTCCAAAAGCTCTACAGTGTCTTATATTATGTGTTGTACACTGCTGCTCTGACTGGGCACCACAGCACCGCTGCACTGGGAGGCAGCTTGCTGGAGGTGTAAGCATGTGGCTCTGCAGTCAGACGGCCTAGACCTGAATCTGCAGACTGTGTGGCTTTGTGGCTTCAGGGTCCTTCGGGTCCCCTTTCTATAAGCTAGGCAAATACCAGTACCTATACTTCCCTGTGTGATTGTGAGAATTAAAACAAGAATCTGAAAAGCACTCAGAAAATGGCACATAGGGGCAGCCCTGGTGGCTCAGCGGTTTAGTGCTGCCTTCAGCCCAGGGCCTGTTCCTGGAGACCCGGGATCGAGTCCCATGTCGGGCTCCCTGCATGGAGCCTGCTTCTCTCCCTCTGCCTGTGTCTCTGGCTCTCTCTCTCTCCCAGGAATAAATAAATAAAATATTTTAAAAAAGAAAAGAAAAGAAAATGGCACATAGACTCTCAGTACGGAATGAGGGCAGTCTCAGAACACAATGGATAAATGAGAAGAGAAATCATGGCTGACACAGGAAAATGAACTTGTATAACTTACATAAAAGACGACTGGTGTGGTAGGTATACGTGGTATGCATTTGAAGAGACTTTCTAATTGCTAAATTCCTCTCCATCTGTATTTTTCTTTAGCCACCCACAGATTCTAATTTTCATAAAATTATACTGGAAAATAACTGCTTTGTTTTCTCAAACATTTTAATACTAAACCAGCTTTGTCCTACTAAATAATATATCACAATAAATGTGTATCTTCACACTCAGTGTGATTAGTATGTTTTTAAAGAAAGTCTTAGTAACCCTTAAAACATAACACCCCGAAAAATAAGGCAAAATTAATTTCTATCACTTAATTATACCTTGAAGGAGATAAAGGACAAGAAGCCAGAAAAAGATGACTTTTGATGTTACTTGTAACCACCACCGGAAGAAAAAGGGAAAAAACACAACTCGAACAATTCCCTTTCTAGTCAGAGAAGTCCAAGGACTTTCAGGTTTTGCCTTAGCAAATGCAGACCCTGAAAAAAGTAAAATAAAATGACAGAGTACATTTATCATTCTTTAATTTCCTTAGAGAAAAAATTTCAAAATGTGAAGAACAAAAAACCATGTATAATTTTATTTTGCATTACACTGTGAGTGAGAAATGCCCAATTTTGAGTAGTGGACAGGTTTATAAACATTCTCACGCTACCATATTAATATAAACTCAGGTACTCCAGAAAAAAACCTATTTTTAACTGAAATAACAGCAGAATCTCTCCCACATATTTTATAAATGTAAGATGAAGTTCAAATGTAAGCTCCAATTAAGAATTAAAAATTATCACTTTAATTTTTTATAACCAAGCCATATAGCTTGCTAAGCAAACACAAGCTGGTTTTCTTTTATTATTATTTCTTGGACTGATTTTTATGGGAGTACAGACTAGTCAATGGTATTTAAACACCTGCATTATCTCTTTCTTATACTATTCCCACCTTCACTTTATGCTTACATTGCTTTTATTTCTACAAATCTGTATCTAACCCACTTCGAATTGTTTCTTCAAGGTCAATTTCTAATTACATTAAGCTTTTATTTATTTAAGACTCACCTCTTACAAGATCAACATCTATGAGGTCTGGTTTCACATGCGCTGTTTTCTTTGGTTTATTCCTTAAACCCTATAATATATTAAAGTAGTACTGGTAAGAGAGTAGATCTCAGAAGTCCTTGTCACAAGAAAAAAAAAATCTTTGTAACTGTGTATGGGGATGGATGTCAACTACTTATAGTGATATCATTTCTCAATACATACAATATATTTCTCAGTACAAATACTATATCATGTTGTATATCTAAAAGTCAATATAATCTTATAGTCAATTATACATCAATAAAAATAGTATTGGAATTCAATATATATATCTTCAAATTTAGAATAATAGAAGATAAATTCTAAAGATTTCAATTAAAAAACTTTAAGTAATTATAATGAACAAAAATATAAACACATTATATATTTGTTACAATTGGAACATAACTTTAGTATTGTAATAAATTTTATTACTTCCCAAAAGGATAAATTTGGGGATGTGTGTAACAGGAGAGACCTGTTTATTACTAAAAGTAAAAGTCTAAAACAAAGACAATCACTACCACCCAACTAGGATGTACAGTCTGAGATGGTCCATGAGACTGTTTGGGGCCCAGATATGCATAAGAGAGGCTGGCTGGGAGAGCAGTGGCCCTGAAAGGCCCTCAAGGGGCCTTCATGATGCTGGGGCGTTTCTGCAGGAAGCAGTGGCTCACAAAGCTGGGATGCAGACTTCTCAGCTAATGCCAGTAAGTGGGGGTGGAATTAGCTAAGACCCAGAGAGGATGATGCCCATCTCAAGGTGGCCACTATGTTCACATGCCAACCACTAACGAGACCACAATGCAACCTAATCACCTTAGAAATCAGACGCCATGCCCAGGCGGAGCAGGATGAGGGAAAAGCAGAAGTCACGAATTGAATTAGTTTAAACTCGGAATTATTGAACATTAAGTTTCTGCCACCAGTGGAGGTGGGAATAGAGATAGAGATCAAAATCATCGGGGGAAAAAAATCACACTTAAGACTAGGATGTTAAGAATTAGAAGAGCTTAGGCTAAATTCCTTAGGGGCCAAGTGCTGAGATATGCTGCAGTGTTTAGATGATTTGTTTACTATTCATTTAATTCATCAAGTAACTGCAGTAAATTCTGTTTGGTCCTGATCCAAGTAACAATGACCCCTACGGTAAATTTTTAGTTAAGGACTATTTGCATCTAAAACAAATAAGAGGAGGCTATTTGAGCTCAGAATTAACTGAGATGTTTAAACCAAAAATGTTTCCTGAAATCAAGAAGAAAACTACTGAGAGGTACAAAAACAGAAGAAAAGAGGACAGAAGACAGAGCCATGGTAATTTTAAATATAGCCAATTCTCATATTAACAGATCCTGTATTTGCAAATTATCCTACTCACAGAATTTATCTGTATCCCCCAATCAATACTTGCTGTGCTTTTGTAGTCATTTGCAGTCATGTACAAAGTAAGAGTGGCAAAAATTTTGAGTCACCCAATGTGCACATTCCCTGGTGAAGTCAAACAAGGCAACAATCTGCCTTCTTATTTCAGCTCTCATGCTGAAAATAAGTATCCTTTTCACAGTCAACTTAGTGCTGGGTTTTGCTTTTTTTGGTACTTCTTTTTGGTAATTTTGTTGTTTAAAATGGCCCTCAAGCACAGCACTGAAGTGCGGTCTAGTGTTACGAAGCCCATGATGTGCCTCACTGAGAAAATGTAATCTAGATAAGCTACGTTTGGCCATGAGTTCAGTGTTAATGCATCAACAATTTATATTAAACAAGGTGTTTTTCAACAGAAAAATACATAAAACAATGATAGGTATCGATCACTTGACTTGTGACTAGAGGTGGAGCAATGGTCAGTATCTGTTAACTCAAGTGTTCATGGTGACTTTATAGAATGTAACGCCTGTGAGTAATGACTGCATCTGTACTTCATTTCCCATTTTATTTATTTTTTATTTTATTTTATTATTTTATTTTTTAAAGATTTTATTTTATTAGAGACACACACACAGAGAGATTGAGATAAAGATTTTATTTATTTATTAGAGACACAGAGAGAAAGAGAGAGATTGAGAGAGAGAGAGACAGAGGCAGAGACACAGGCAGAGGGAGACGCAGGCTCCCTGCAGGGAGCCCGACATGGGACCTGATCCCAGGACCCCAGGATCACGCCCTGGGCCGAAGGCAGACGCTAAACCACTGAGCCACCCAGGGATCCACTCATTTCCCATTTTAATGTCAGGATAGTGGCTAGCAGACTATGAATCACTCCCAGTGTTTTGCACATTGGAAAAGCAATTCTAATAATATATACACATTTAAAGCAAAATTTCATTAATAGAACATTGTTTAGATTTGGTATGAAATCTAAGATTTAATCTTTATTACTGTCAACAAATTTGAAAACAGTAACATATTTTGATTTACTTCTACATTATTTTTCTAATAATTTTAAAATAATCTTATTGCCAATGTTTTATGACAAATCTGAAGCTTAACTTATTGCTGTATACCTAAAATTTTTATCAGGTTGTTTTAAGAACTTAAAGTCCTTATGAAAGGAACAGTAAATTATCTTGATTTATGCAATTGTGTTGTCTTTCAACATGTTCATTCTTCTTGACCTTTTTCGTACATGGTTCATTTCCTATTTTATATTTTATTAAAACATTTATTTTGAGCTACATTGTAGAGTCACAACACAATTGCCATTTTCATTTTATTTTATTTCAAAGAGAGAGCGAAGCAGGGTCTCGGAGGGAAGCAGAAGGAAAAGCAGAGAGAGAATCTTAAACAGGCTCCATGCCCAGTGCTTGATCTCACCATCCTGAGATTATGAGCCAAAATCAAGAGTTAAATGCTTAACTGACTAGGCGCCCCATATATATGTATCTATTGATCTATTTATCTATTTACTTATATTTTTTATAATTGCCACTTCTGATAAAACTCCCTTCAAGGTAACCTATCAGAATATTTAGAGGGTTTAAAAAAAGAAAAACAAAGAAGAATTTCATTGATAAATCTCATAACATTTATAATTTTAATCACAAAAAAGATATTAGTATTCATATGTAAGTATTCATAAAATCAGTTTAAGTAGATATTTTAAGTTGGAAAATTTTATTTTTTATTTAAAAAAAATTTAATAGATTTTACTTATTTGAGAGAGAGAGTGAGAGATACAGAGAATATGAGCAGGGTGAGGGGCAGAGGGAGAAGCAGATTCCCTACCTACCAGGCAGCCCGATGGGGGGCTCAATCCCAGGACTCTGGGATCACTACCCAAAACAAAGGCAGATGCCTAACTAACTGAACCACTCAGGTGCCCAATAAGTTGGAAAATTTTAAATTGGTTTAGAGTAAACTATATTCACACAAAATAACATAGCTTTCAGGACTAACTATAATTATGGACCATCAAAAAGTTTAAATGAACAAAAAATGAAAACTAAGTTCAAAAGAAAAGATTTTAATAACTAGTGATTAAATTAGAAAGTAGAAATAATCAGACACCACAAATACAATTAATCTGTAAGAATCTAAGTAATATATTTTTTTTTGGATATACACTTAAAATCTTACAGTACATTCCTAAGGCACAATAATACAAATTGTATGAAGTTCTGAATTTTTTTTTAAGTTCTGAATTTTTAAAAATCTGTAAGTACACAGATAATGTTGAGCCAAAAAGCTTACAACAGCTGTTTAAATTTAGAAAGTACTTCTGTTCAACGATGCAGGCTTCCCATGCATGGAGCTATTATAATACTGTGACTCCTACCAAAGGATGTAACTATCAGTTTCACTTTCCAGAAATCCTATTTAGTTTCCCCCATCCTGTTTTTCCTCTATAATGACTTTAAATAGCATAATTCTTTTTACCGAGGCTATACAATTCTAGTAAGTACTAACACTGGGGGGAAATTCCACATTTACTTCTAAATTTGGGTCAAGGTGATCAGGGAATGGAAGTTTTCAGGTATAATTTCTAAAATGTTTAAGAAGAAAATAATTTGCAACTTACAAAAAACCTTAGCAATATCAAGTAAGGGTCTTCAATTAAAAAAAATAAACATATCCAAGAACATGTTTTCATGGCTCTTTTGTTTCTTTAGTTGCTGATCACTGCTGTGACATACAGACAATCCATTAGGGAGGACAAATTCACTGCATTCCGCAGAGTCTTCTCTGGGGCAGTGTTTTGGGTTTCTTTTGAAATCAAATATTAATACATCACAGTAATTTCTCTATCTCCCTTAGAATAAATGCAAAATTATTTTGCAATACAAATAACTTGCCTCAACTAAAATGTTTAGCAAGAATGGAATGTTTTAGGCTTGTCAACAAATAGACCCTGTTATTTAATTCAAAATAATAAGTGTTAACTTTAATACTTTTTAATTCTACAATTACTATTATAAAATACTATCTTTAAAGGAAGATAGATTTCAGAAAAAAGCTATAGTTCTCCAAGTTCATCCTGTCAGTACACCCAGGAAAGACTAATATAATCCTCCGTTACCCTAACCTCTGTTTCGGCATTAAAATAGTTCCAAAAAGTGAGGAATGTAGTGTTTTGTGATGAGCAGCTTAAGAGGTTTCAAGGTATCTTACTAAACCCGCATGCTGCTCTTTGCTTGCTTGAGGTATTTTTACTCTTCATGATACTCTTGCTAGACTACTGTCTCATGGATCTCTCACCTCCTTCACTTACATCTCTTCCTTTACCTGTCCATTAAATGTTGATGTTTTGTAGGTTCCATTCTCAGCTTTTTACTGTCATCACCCAGTGTAAATCTCCTCACTCCTAGAGCTGCATCTACATAATGTTATAATAAACAGAGCACACATATACACATATGCATGTATACACACGCACACTTTATTCCCCAATCTCTTCTCCAAGTACCACCTAAATATTTCTAAAGCACAATTTTAAATCTGTTCCTCTTCTAGTATTTCCCATACCACTTAGTGCTGCCTGAGTGAAGTTTCTAAAACATAAATTTAATCAGGTAACTAGTTCTGCTTAAAATCCTTTAATGTCCCCCTCATGGTTTTCCAGATTACATCCAGACTCTGGGGTGAGGCAGTCAAGCACCTGCACTATCTGACTCCTATTTTCTTGTAAAGCTTCCCGACTAGCTGCCCCAATCTCCTTCCTCCATCCAACCTATTACCTACCAAGCTCCTCAAGGATTCCTTAGTCAATCATGCTCCATCCTTCCTGCATGTTTATTTCTATATGCTCTTCGTTCTATCTGGAATGTTTTCCTCATTCTCCCTAATGTTTGTCAAACTCAGCTCATGAGTAACTTCCTCTGTGATGTCTTCCCTAACCTCCTCAGGGCTGCCTCCCCCTGCACTCTCCAGTAGAGGCCTACATATCCCTCCCTTAACTGAACTGATCTCATTTGTAATTATGAATCTCATCAACAAAATTGTAATACATTCCATCTTGCTGTCCTCAGGATTTAATCCTGTATTTAACACATAGCAGGTGCTTATAGCAACTTTAACTCTTCCTGAAAATACTTTAAAGATTAAAACTGACCAATGGCAAAGAATCTTGCTCTTTATTATAGACGACTAAGTTGTCTAAACACTGAGATTTTTTTTTGAGACTTTTAAGAAACAATAGACACTGGTTTTCAATCTAATATAAACCTTTTCATACAAAATAGAAAATGTCAAGCAACTAAAGTAACATTCTTTGGGCCCAAATTAAATTTAGCTCGTGCAGGAACACACAGATTAGTATTATCTATGCAAATGAAAATATAAATCTTATTATCAAAAAGGAGCAATTGCTGAGAAACAGAACAAATTTAGTTTAAAAAATAGTTTTCATGCTAGCAAGGTAGCCTATGAGAATGTCTTACCAGCATAAGTGATTACATGTTCAAGAAGAAACCACCTACTACAAAAACATTTTAATTAATGCTTTACTTTCCTAAGTTCTTTTAAAAAATGACCAACTCTTCAGCAACTCTACTTGCGTCCAAGTCATTCTGTTAGTAGCACCAAAAGCAGATCTCAATGAAGCAGAGCGGCATTTGACAGGATCACTCAGGCGGGAAAAGTCCTGAAACACTTACCAGTTTAATAAACTGTACAGAGCAATGACAGCATCAAAAGGGAGGAAAAGTAAACTAGAAGTATAAGGTGACAAGTGAAAGGGAAAGAGAGCTGATAAAAAATAATCATTAGAAATTAAATTTTAAAAGATAGAAAGATGATAAAAAGCAAAAATAAATAGATCAATCAATCAATCATCAGAGGTAAAGACACATGATTATGCCAGCATAAGAGTTTACCTCTTTGTTTAAAAGTTTGGATAGAATAAGTAATATTCATACCTTAAAAGTGTGTGGAAAGATATAAAATAAAAAGTGGTTAATAATTAATTTATAGAACTGTTTCAGGATACACAAAATGAAATAAATTTGTTACCTTGATTTCTCTTTGTTCAACAGATTTTTCCCATATTTGTTGATCATATGCTCCAATCTATGAAAAATAAGATAAAACACTGCATTAAATGATCATTGTTGGTACCTTTCCAACAGGTATAATTCTGCTTGCATTATAAGCAACTCAGCATTCACTCAGCACAGAGTAGATTTAGCTTTGTCTCAGACTTCAGTGATCAATATTGTACTGCAGTAGTTTTCAAAGGTACAACTTCAGGACCAGAAGTTTTAGCATCACCTGAGAACTTGCTGGAAATGCAAACTTTCTGGCCTCATTTCTGAATCAGTAATATGGCTGTGGCACCCAGCAATCTAGGTTTTAAAAATTCCTCTAGATGATTCTGATGCACTATTAAAGTTTGAGAACCACTGCCCTAGGGAATCCTTTATTTTAAATAAACACAGCTCTGGTACCTTCAAGAAAAAACTACCAATAATACATTCTTTATGGAGTTATTTTTTAAAGAAAAAATACAAATGTTCTACAGAACTAAAAATTCATAAACATGTAGATCACAATTACCACTTGGGTTATGGTTTAAACTGATAAATAAATCTTGAAAGTGATTGAAGATGCAAGGTAAACATCAGAAGTAAAATTCCTTTTAGCTTCTATACCCATTACTCTCAGATGCTAGAAAGTTCTCTGATCTATACCTTCACCTGGGTAGGATGAACAAACCATTCTTACTGTTTGTCTCTACTTTCTTTGCTGTTAACACCTACTGTCCTCAGCACCTTAATTCCCAATGTTCAACAGGACACTGAAATGGATCACTAGCTTATAGTTTTAACTGAGGATTTTCACTTATAGTGTTAATTGAAAATTAGAATCCTGAGAAATTAAAATTATTTCAGTTACTTACAATTAAGAGATGAGACAGAGACCAGAGACAGGCAGAGATATTATGAGGATATTCAGGCAGAGTATTTTCTGACTTATAACATCACATTCCACCCAAAAGTCCTTTTATCTACATGTTTTTAAAAATCTTGTTCCAAGAAATGAGAAACTGAGAATCCAAGATGGTTTAAAGACAGACATGAAGGAGGTAGAATAAAATGATTACATGACTCCATGGTCACCTTCATTTTGATTATTCTCTCTTATACACACTATCTTATTCATACTAATTTTTCTGATCCTTTAAATCTTCTTCTCTTTTTCATCACTTTCCTGTAACTCCTTTCTTATTTTTAAAATCACTTTGTAATATAATTTTCCCTGCAAATTAAAATCTTAGAACACCTAGGCCAAGACACGGACTGAACAACTTACTTATATGTAACCGAAACTGCCATGAGTCTCTATAAAGCAGGATAGATAAGCAATAACCAATTGTTTGGACTTAATGGCAGAGCTGACCTGCTCTAGTTGTCAAGTGACTAGTTGTCCTTTACCCTCTTAAATTCTGAATTCAATTAAACGATCATCTTCTTTAAAATCAGAAAAGGTAAGTACGGGGACACAGATTCCACAAGAGCAATTCTGCTCTAACTTGGTAACTCAGAAAAACTGGGTTTAATCCAATCAAAATTTATTTTAAAAATAAATTTTCTATTTCAATGGCACTGCATATTTTTTAGTGGAACAATAACCCAAACTAATAAAGAACAGGTACCAATATGTTAGTTTTTTTGTTTTGTTTTTTTTTTTTTTTTTACAAAATTTTATTTATTCATGAGAGGCAGAGGGAGAAGCAGACTCCCTGCAGGGGAGCCTGATGTGGGACTCGATCCTAGGACCCCAGTCATGACCTGAGCCAAAGGCAGATGCTTAACTACTGAACCATCTAGGCCCTCCATGTACCAATACGTTTTAATAATCATTTGGGCAGTATTTTGTTTTCATGTACAAAACAATGCACCAAATTTTCTTTTAAAAGAATCATATTTTTATTTCAAGATGACAAGAATATGCACATGGAAACATATGCTCCACAACCTTAACATCAAGGAAAATAAAATAATGCATATGCAAAAGACCAATGAGAAATGCACGTCAATCCTTGGCCTAACCAGGTTTGATGCAATCCCAGCATGGTACTCTATGGCCCCAGGCTTAAAAGGGTTCAGAAAGTCTAATAAATCTTGCAGTGAAGTGGTGGTTAAAAGTGGAAATGCTTTTTGAAGGCTGAGGTATTTGTAAATAGCAGAATGTAACCAAAAAAAACAGGACTGCTGGTGAGGGATATTCCTATAAAAAGGATAAAGATGGTTTTATTTTTTGGAGATTCTGTTGTTTCTTTTTCCTCCAAAAGATTTGGTGGATTAGAGGAAGGACAATTTTTACTGTAATAGAATATGGGATCTTAATCTTTAAAAAAAAAAAAAACTAGATAAATGTCACTTTCAGTTACAAGCAATTAAATGTCTCTCCACATGGAGACATCGGTTTTCCTTTGCAGCACACATTTTTTATTTTAAAAATACTACCAGATGGACTCTTCCGTTACATAAGCAAATAGACTACTTTTCTTGAAAAACATTGTGATGGTGCCATGAACCTACATGCAGGTGCTTTACATGGTCATAGCTCTGCTTAGTAATGCATAGGCCATTAACAAATTACTCTTAAATATAAACTCAGACTGAACTGTGTCTGAAAACTGTTTGTTTATTGGGATGTGTGTGTGGTAAGAGGCCTCATGAAATCAAGGTGCTGGCAGAATGCCAGAAAGGACAGGGAAGGAATTCAAAAGACTCCTTCTGATCTATAAAGCCTCATTTGATTCCACGATGAAATCTGTCAAGATAGATCAGAACACCTGTGGCTGAGGTCAAGCTCTTCCCCTGAAAGAAACATGATCTTCTGGTCAATCATTATAGAGCAGGAAAAGAAGTGAAACTTAAACTGAAGAAGAGAAGAACCATCTGCTCAAGACTTAGGGTCAAGGATAAAGAATAACTTGCAGAAGTGTGCTTACAAAATTAAACAAGTAACTCAACAAATTTTCTGAAGGGTCTATTTCTATTCTACCTCTGACACAGAGACACTTGGCAGACTCTAAATCACTTAAACTTGAAATTCTTTCTCTCTCTCTTTTGTATTTCTTCTACATAAAATTAAATCATAAAGCTGAGTTCAATCATAGTTCTCTGCAAAAAATCAGGACAAAAAATTACCTTATTTTTTAAATGACATACAAAAGATTAAAGGAATCCTGGCAGTAACATTTGTCTAACAGAACAGAAATTTTATTTTATTTTTTTTTATTTTTTATTTTTTTAAAGTTAATTTTTTTTTAATTTTTATTTATTTGTGATAGTCACAGAGAGAGAGAGAGAATGAGGCAGAGACACAGGCAGAGGGAGAAGCAGGCTCCATGCACCGGGAGCCCGACATGGGATTCGATCCCGGGTCTCCAGGATCGCGCCCTGGGCCAAAGGCAGGCGCCAAACCGCTGCGCCACCCAGGGTTCCCCAGAACAGAAATTTTAAATCAGATAATATATTCTTCTACTGAGAAAAGAATATCATGTAATATTTTGGCATCTTCCATATTTCAGTTACTCCTAACTATTCTCCCCTGCCCCCTACAATGCCTCCACTATTTGGATGTCTAGAAAAGTGCCCAACATTCTATGGAAACAAAAGGATGTATATACAAATAATGCTGTGTTGGCAGGCAGATTTATAAATACCACGGTAATTAGTGTATGAGTAGTTCTATGGCTTTCCGGCCATATTCTTCCTGACGATCTGTTTCAAGGAGTGAAAAACACTGTTTCTCTCATATCATGAGAAAAGACTCTGAAATCTTGATTTACTTTGGATGTGCAGGCAACAGTTTTGTACGTATTAAGGAAGTTCATTCTCAGGTTCCTGGCTATGGTAAGCAATTTTATTAAAACTCTGGTTATTGGGCAGCACCGGTGGCTTAGTGGTTTAGTGCCGCCTTCAGCCTGGGGTGTGATCCCAGAGACCCGGGATGGAGTCCCACGTCGGGCTCCCTGCATGGAGCCTGCTTCTCCCTCTGCCTGTGTCTCGGCCTCTCTCTCTTTCTCTCTGTGTCTCTCATGAATAAATAAATTAAAAACCTTAAAAAAATAAAACTCTGGTTATTACTCCCTCAGATGCCATGAACACCATAAGCCTCCAGGGTACTCTTACTCAACCAGAGAGGACCTATAGTCAGCTTTTTTCTTTTTTTTAAAAGCCTGGTCCCAGACTAAACACTTTACCCTCTACAAATTCATTGTGTATCTTCAACAGCAGGTCTCACAATCCTATGTTGATCTCTTCCAATACTTCCCATAATGACAGTAAGGACAGTTCTAAATTCCCTTCCCACAGGCTTTAATTCCTAATGACTGTGAGCATTATTACCCCTCCAGGCAGAACACCTAGCCAACTACTTCAACTACTAAGATTGAAGCCACAGATGCAAATATCTTTATTTGCTGTCTTTTCTATCTCTAGTATCTTCCTCAACTATTATTTCTAGTATTATTTCCCTTCCTTCTGTTTTTATAAATGAACTTTGCACCTTTACAGAGGTTAAGACTGATTAAAAACAAACCAAAAAAACAACTGAAGGAACAGCATCCTGAAAGTGGTAAAAATATTTTTTGAAAGGAAAAAAATGAGAAGAAATTGAGATATTATAGTAATACCACATGAATTAAAACGGAATTAAATGAATACTATAGACACTTCCTGACATACTGAAGACTCTCATAAAAGGAAAATGTACATAGTATAAATCTGAAATTAATATAGCTAATGTTACTATTACGTATATATGTAAATATATATAGTAGGTACTTAGAAACATGAAAACCATTAACAGAAATTATCTAAAAGAAGCACACAAGAGAACAATTCTGTTACTTTCTTCTTTGTATTAATTGATACTGTACCATTCCCCACCCCCAATAATAGATATGTACAACTTTTATATGATTCTAATCCAGGTCTGGTGGACTCCAAAGAAATTTGAACTATTTATCTAAGAAATTAATGTTTCTGTCACTAAATAATATCTTTACAGGGAATCATCATCGACCTCTACCTATCATCAGCCTAATTTTTTACCTTTCCGTACACTAAGACAAACAAAATGGGGAAGGGGAGGGAGAGGGAAGGACAAAGGAAACATCAGGAATAAGGAGAAAGGACTGGTAGATAGAAAAAAAGACTTTGTCTCAGTGTCGACCAGAATCAGGCTTCTGAGAAAAAAAAAATTGTAACGAATATGATGGTATCAAACGTACAAATGTTAAAACCTAGATAATTATATGGTGAAATGGGAAACATATATCACTAAGGAATTCCAGAAAAGAAATGTTTGAAAAACAATTTGAAAAGCTACTCTTAGGTAATCTGATTACGGCTTAGGTCATCACATTCAGAACAGCAGTGGTTCAAATAACAAGAGGCTAAAGAGAAGGTGTCTTGCTTCAAAAAGGTAGTTACCAATAGTTTAATTAGATTAAGTGCTTAAATAAAAGATTTAGAGTTCACAAATGTAAATGTAAGCAGGGCAAATGGAAGCCCAGATTTGCACACATATTTTAAGCACCTCTTTTCCTTAGTGAATGAACAGACAGATCATAATATTATATATCAAAGTCCTAATTTTTCCTACTTCTATCATGCTCAGTTTCATTTTTTAGAACCTCATTTCAGAAACTCTAAAAAAAAAAAAAAGAAAAGAAACTCTAAAAAGCAAGCTATTAATTCTCACAAACATCAAATTTAATTCAAAAAGTTAACACAGAGCCCAAATCCCTTCTGAGCTTGGCTCACTCATTAAATATCAGAGGCCAATCATGTGCCAGGACAAATATAGTCTACCTTTGGTAGCAAGAGCCTGTGTTAAAAGCATGACAAGGATACCCTCAAGGCAAGAAGCTAAAGAATCTCTTAAGACAATTTCTCCTTAAAACAAAACCCAAAAAACAAAAAAAGCACATAAAAACAGAGTTGCCTGTAACCTTGCTGATTCTTCCCATCTCTAAAGTGACAGTAAATATATTCTATTTTTTCTGTGACTATATTTTTATACATACATCATCAATTATAAGACCCTTATAGGTAAAGGTCGTGTTTCTTTTACACCTATGACAAGTCCCATATATTTTTAAAAAGATATTATTTATTTATTTGACAAAGAGAGAGAGAGAGAGAGAGAATACAAACAGGGGGAACATGGAGGAGAAGCAGACTCCCTACTGAGCAGGGAGCCCGATGCCAGGTCTCCATCCCAGGACCACGGGATCATGATCTGAGCCCAAGGCAGATGGTTATCCCACTTAACCACCCTGGCACCCCAGACAAGTCTCATATTTTAATAGTGATTTAATAGCTGTACAACCAAAGATAATTTTTATCTTTGAGTCTTTTCTTTTTTTATAAAAATAGAAGCTACCAATCAGAAAATACCCTTTGTTATATTTGGAGTGTTGGTTTTTAATCCTTTGTTCTTATTACCTCAGTTGATTGGCTTTTAATGTTTACTGACAGGAGTAGAAAAGACCCTGGACTATGCAAGAGAAGTGGATTTTCATCCTGCCTCCATCATGACTAGTCTTATGTTACTGGCAAGTTTCTTGAGTCTGAGCATCTGTAAAATAGGGAGAATGAAACATACTTCACAGAACTAGAATGTAAAAAATATGTCTCATATGCCGTTGGTGCTCCTTAAATAGTAGTTCTTTCCTTTCTTGTAAATCAATCTCTCTAAGCCTTAATACCTCATTTCTAAACTGATAAAATTGAACTATACTTAATTTTTATTTATATTCACTAAAGATGATTTGGATGGCCAAAATTTTTTTAAAACTTTTAATTCCAAAGTATAACCCTCAAAGCTTATCAAATAGGTTTTCACTGTTCTTTGTCCATAACTACCGCCATTCAAACAGATTTCTCTACTGAATCCCTGGCAATATCTATGAGTCCTTAGAACTGCTCCTAGAGAGCTTTGTTTCTAACTACTACCTTGAAATCAATTCCCCTTACTTCTCCATTTATATGCTCACCTATCGCCTATTCTATTCTCGTTTCTTCACAATGTTCTATTTTCATCAACATACTGCCCAATGTTTCTGATTGCCCATTGTGCGTGTCCAAACGCACCCCCCCCCCATGCCTACAGAAGTCACTCAAGTGACTTTAATGATGAGGAACAAATGAGGAAGTTGAATCACTTAATTACAGGATATGAATTATGAATTAGGATGATGTCACACAAAAAAAGTGTGGTCCGCGGATGGGGAAAGAGCTAGTGACTCTTCTGAATGTATAACAACTACCAAATCATTTAACCAAATCTTTAATTCTTCTGAATCAATCTTTTCTTAGAACTCTAAAAAACATGAAATGTTAAATCACAAAAGCCTTTTAATTTAACCATTAAAACATTCCTCTATAGTTACAGTGCTATTTGGAGGAGGGGATGACATGGGTAAGTAGTCAAAGTTAAGATACCTTAATTGGAGAAAGAAATCTAAATCATGAAATAATTATGAATAATTATAAGAAAAGAGTGTTTTTGTAGCCTCTTTGCTTCAGCTGCTCTTTATTTCTTCTATTAGTTATTAGCAGAATCATATAATCAAAAGTGTTAACTAGAGAAAAGTAAAAATAAAACTTTTTAAAAGATTAAAATCTTTGTGGGGGGAATACATATCTAGCTAGCCTCTGACATTCAGACAGAAATATCAAAGTCTGAAAACATCATCTTATAGATACTAAAATCTAGGTAATTAGCAAAGATTCCATTAATTATAAATAAAAATGGTTAAAGCCATTTAAAAATGTTCCCACATATTCTGTCAATTTATGCATCATCTAAAATTACACCCTTTCCTGCATTAACCCTAAGACTAGTGTATTACAGGTCCATACATATAATCAAATCATGAATCATGACCAAGTTCCTATCGCCTAGGGAAAACCAGTTAATGGTATAGTAAAACAATGACTCAAGTTTAGAAAAAAAGTCTAGAAGAGTGTTCTTTAATTCAACAAAAAGAAACAATTAAGTTAGAGCCTGCCCCTAAGAAGTGCCAAATCCAAAGGAAAAAAGTTAGAGATTTACTTATAATTCAAAGCAGAATCAAGTAAGCACTTTTGTACTATACAAGTGAGAGATGGTCTGGAAAACAGTAGTGTTTGTGAAGTAAATACACAAAAATAGGAAACAAACTGAGTATGTGGGCTTGGGGAAGAGACAGAAATGACAACCTCTGGCTAAGTACCTAGGACTGCACTGGTATCATTAACCACGACATGGAATAAAAACAAGATTTGGGGCGTGGGGGGCGGGAGGGGAAGAGGCTGTTGAAGTTCTAAGCCAGCTAGGAATCAGGGCTAGAGTCAAAGAATTGGGAAGGTATGAAAACTGGAACTCAGGAGCAAAAACTCGGCGTTTGGATGATCTGTAGTTAATGATAATCTAGGGAAATAGAAATGATTCAGGAGATCAAGGACAAAATATTAAGAAAGATAAATATCCACTGGGAGAGGAGATGTATCAAAGTCAGGTTAAGAAGACTTAGAAAAATTAGACAAGAAGGAAGAAAAGTGGGACAATAAACTATAATAAAAGCCAAAGGAGGAAAGAGTTTCAAGAAAGGAAGTAAAATTAGAGCTGAAAATACTGAAATGTTTTGAGATGCTTAGGTAGTTAAACATGTTCATGTCAAACAACCTTGATCTCATTTAAATAGGGGGCAAAGGCATGAGCCAAGATATAGAAGTTTGGAGTTTGGAGAATGGGGGACAATAAAAAAGTCTACTGGGTGATGATTGTATTTTTCCCTATACCACTGAGACTAGAATCAGGAAGGGAAGAATCAAACACATGCCTGTATACCCTGCCACCAGATACCTACACTATGCTAGGCATGATGCCATGCAACTGACAAGGTGCCTCAATAAATCTTCCAACTGTATAGTGTCCTTTGCCTTTCTTCTGCCTTTCCTGAACAATCCAGTGCTAATGTCATTAGGGCAGAACCACAGGGGCCTAAAGCAGGGTGTCAGAGTGTCTGACACATGGGTGTGGCTAGGTGTGAGGTATCAGCCCAAGTGGGGTATAAAGGGGGCCTTGTGGGCTATGGGGACTCAGAGCCTGAGCATGGTGAGAAAGGTAACCACATTTTGGGACAACCCAGCACAGAGAGGGTATTGAAATCTATGCATGGTGAGGAGGACATTCAATTGGAGAATATCCTAATGGGGGATGTCAGAGCCCAAGAAAGATGAATAGGTCTAGAATAAAAAGTGTGAATGGGATGAAAAGGATATCCATATATAGAATGGGATGGCAAATGAGATGAGAGTCTGGTAACACAGGTGGATACTGATGTCTTGATAGTCTGAAAATGTTCACCCCTGTTTATTCAGAAATCTCTACCTATAAAGCTATTAAAGAAATAAAAGATTAGTTTGATGACATGAATACTATATGTAAACAGGAAGGGTTTAAAAATTAAATTATGGCATATTTATACAATAGAATATTATGCTTATTAAAATTTTGTTTAAAAGGATATTCAGTGATTGAAAAAAATATTTTTGGTATGCTACATGAAAACAAGATAGCAGAAAAACTAAATACAATATGATCCTAATTTTGTTGGGGGAAATTCACAAGGTTAACAGTAGGGCAATTGTGTGACTTTATATTTGCCTGCATTTTTCACTTTTCCTATGATAGACATTACTTAAAAAAAAAAAAGATTAAAAAAAAAGATTTAAGAGAGCAGTGATAAGGGGAAGGGGTAGAGGTAGGGGAGACAGAATTCTAAGCAGACTCCGCGCTAAGTATAGAGTCAGACCAGGGGCTGAATCCCATGACCATGAGATCATGACCTGAGCTGAAACCAAGAGTCAGATGCATAGCCAACCCAACGACACCACCCAGATGCCCCAACATGTATTACTTTTAAATCATGATAAAATATCAAGAGAAAATAAAAGCTAATATGGCAGTAATATCAAGTGTTAGGCACTGGGCTAGATGCTTTTGAATACATTTCCTTTTTTTTTTTTTTTTGAAATGCCCAGGTGAGTGGTGCTGAAGAGTGAAGTAGAAGTAGGTAGAGCATCTTTTTTTTTTTTAAATTTATTTATTTATTCATGATATATATATATATATATATATATATATATATAGAGAGAGAGAGAGAGAGAGAGAGAGAGAGAGAGAGAGAGAGGCAGAAACACAGGAAGAGGGAAAAGCAGGCTCCATGCCAGGAGCCTGATGTGGGACTCGATCCCGGGGCTCCAGGATCGCGCCCTGGGCCAAAGGCAGGCGCCAAACCACTGAGCCACCCAGGGATCCCCCTGAATACATTTCCTCATGGAAAAGTGCTGGGTGCTAAGGAAGCAATTGCCACTGCACAAAACCAATTTCATTAAGTATCATTATGAAAATAAAGTTTTTCCTATGAGTTATAGAATGGAAATCTCAGCTAAGAAGTTATACCTTAATTTAAAAAAAAAGTTATACTTTAATAACAAAACTGTCAAGTCTATGACTGTAAAAGTGCAGAGAGACATCTACATTCTAGGATATAAGGGGGGGACAATGAGTTAAAGAACCAAGATGCTAATATATACCAAGTGGCCCAGAAAACAGCAACATTCTAATGGGACTCTTGTGGCAGAAGGGTAACTTCAACTGCATCAGGTGGTGATGGAAGGAATTCAAATGGTTCACATAGGAAAGGGGGGGAAGGAGGGAAGGGAGCCCAGTAAATGGTTACATGGTGGAACTGAGAGAACTCCAAGTTCTGGATGGCCAAGTTCTTAGGCCATCAGCAGCTTTTTGGCCTCTCGAGCAACCATCAGGAACCAGCCATATGAGATAAAGAAGTTGCCATGGACAAGTCCCCTCTGATTCCTGTTTTCTGTGCCTCCCTAGTTCCCAAGAGATTGAAAAGATAAACCTTCAGAGATTTACTAGATACAGTGTGATTTCAGGGGTCCCTTAATAATCTTCAAATGCCAAGCCCCCTCTTTAAAAGGACATAATCTTTAAGATTAAAAAGCAAGTACCTACTTGATTCAATACCTGTCTCTCATTTATACTTAAGTAAAATCATTCACTGAGCATGAAGAACTGGTATCCTGAAGGCCTGCTATTCTGTGAGGGGCAAGGTGGAGAACCAGGTCTGCGTCATCTGATCCTGCACACACCCCTCTTTCATAGTGATCCAAAGCTAGACAGCTGACTCACGGTGAGCCAATCAGATTCTCTCCCCATTACTAATGTCAGATGAACAAGACAGACAGAGACGGTTGGCTAATAAAGAAAAATAAAATTAAAACAACAAAGCCTTACAGACAAGTTTCTAGAAATTCTCCTGCTAAGGGGCTCAACACAGGACTGCTTTTTGCCTTTCCTTCCCAGGTGTTGGCTGTTGCTGTTGGCGCAGTTGACGTGCGTAGTGAAAACTAGAAGCAGAACACGGTGGTGTTTTTTCCTAGCCCAACTTTAATGAGAACATTGCTGTTAATGCAAACCAACACCACTCTGCATAATTTAAGAAGATTGTTTATTTTCCAACTTGCTGGTACATGGCAGTACATTCTCAGTGGATTTATTAATCAAGGTACTGCCCAATTAATAACCTTTCTCAAGAAGGCATCTTGGCAAAGATAATTTAACTTCTGCTTTTCCACTTAACCTAATCTGGCATCATGAATTATGAAGACCTTCCTTGCTAATGAGGAAAAAAAGATCATTAGTGGCTTTTATCAATCACATGAAATAATTCAAATGTATCTTACTTCATGAATTAAACAGAGGGTCAAAACACATTATCCAGGGTAAATGCTAAAATTCTATTTAATAAAGTTATAACATTAATCCTCAGGTTTTAAAGCTTTTATGGCCAAACTCTTAAAATTTAACATTACTTAATAATTATTTGAATTTTTGAGTAAATTTTATCTCAACAATTTATTAAATAAAATTTGATTTTGTTAAAAATAGTCAAATTATTAAACTATTTTAAACAACTTTTTAAAATAAAGCCCTACCTAGTCCAAGAAAAGGTTTTCACTGACAACACAGGTCATGTAGCCAAACATGCATTTATGAAAGTTGATGTACTCAGTTAAGTAACACTGACCAAAACCAAGCTAGTCAGTATACGTGCAAGACTTCCAATAGGCGAGGCAAATACATTCTGGTGAAATCAATAGTCGTATTAACAATCATTGCTGCTTCATTTACTGAACATTTGCTGTTTCTTCACATACTGCAGTCCAGGCAAGGAACAAGACACAAAAGGCATTTAATGCCATTACCTACAACTATCTGAGTGCCCCACAGCCAGGGGAGGAAAAAGTGGCAGAAGAAATAGGCCAGATTTGGCTGTAAAGTTGGGAGTGGCATCACTATCAGTTAAAGTGTATAGAATCTGTAGTCTACTGCCCCTGGGTTTAAATTCTGGCTCTATTGTGCATTCTCTGTGTGGCCCCAAGCAAACTATCAGACTTCTCTGAATCTTAGTTTCCTCAATTATAAAATCAGGACTATGACAGGAATGCCTATTTCTTAGGCCCATTGTGAAGACTACATGCATGTCAAGTACTTAGGAAAGTGTGTAGCACCCAGTAAGTGTTCAGTAAATGTCACCTGCTCTTATTCACCTAGTACAACACCCATGACAGAGGAAGCTCTGGGCCAACTACTTTACGTATACAATGTCATTTAATCCTCATAACAATCCTTGACATAGACAGTGTTATTTCAATTTTAAAGAAAATTTAACAGATCTAGAGAAGTTCTATAACTTGCCCAAAGTCACAAGACAGCAAATGACAGAACCAGATTCAAACAAAAGATGGCTGGCCCCAAGGGCCTTGGTTTTTTTGTCTTTGTTTTAATGCGATTGATTTCTAAGTTATTAAGACTCATGGAGTTATCTGTGTGTGGTACAAATACAAATTGTGTCAACATGAAAGGGAATGTTTATTTTAAAAGCTCTCAGACACTGTGCTGGAATTTTCTCATAAACCATTCATAAGTCAACATTTTCACTTCTATTTTAAAAATCAAGAAATTGAGTCTCAGAGAGAGAGAAACAACATGCTCATGGTCACACAACTTTTAAGATACAGAATTTGGATCCCATCTACAGACACAGATGTTACACAGATGTTGTGTAATCTAACATTACACAATGTTACCTTCCTAAGACAAATCTTAGTTGTCTTTTCTCAAAATAATAGCAATCTGTGAAAACTGCTGTGTCTTAGTAGCAGAAACCACTACAAACTATTTGTTTAGAAAATAAGTAAACAAACAAAAAGAAAATAAGTAAACATAGCACCTATTTCAGATATATCCATTCTTTCACTTGCCAAGATTTGTTTTTAATTAATCACATGCCCAAGAATAGCTATCGTTTTCTCTTTGTATTCATGATTATAATTAAAAGTCCAATTTTATTACACCTTGTGCACAGTGGAGGCTCTAAGCCATCTTGGAAGAGTGGAAAACATTCCCACCAAGGCACCTGAGGTAGACTGAGAGGAAAAAAAGGAAAAAAAGGAAACATTTCCTTTTTATAATGTCCTCTCAACTGTACTGTTTAACAGGTATTGGGCATGATTTAACCCCAAAAAGCAACTTAATTTAAAGTTCTGTACACCTTGTAAATTCCTTAAAACAGGGTCTCATCAATTTAAGTAAAACCAAAAGGAAAATTCTATAAATGTCTTACTGCATCAAACTATAGATTTTTTAAAAATATTTTATTTATTTATTCATGAGAGACAGAAAGAGAGAGAGGCAGAAACACAAGCAAAGGGAGAAGCAGGATCCCCAGAGCAGCCTGAAATAGGACTCGATCCCAGGACCCTGGGATCATGACCTGAGTCAAAGGCAGACACTCATCCACTAAGCCACCTAGGCATCTCCAAACTGTAGATTAAATATTTATGTTACTATACCTTTTATTGCCCAATCTAAGAAGATGAAGAAATGAACACTTTTGCCAAATGAGATCAATCATTTGACATGTTTTCTTAGATATACCAGAAAGGGGAAAGAAAATTCTATGACTACTTCATCAACTATCATCACACTTTCAAGAAAACGGAGTGCTATTTAATGATAATAGGTAAGATCAAAATAAAAAAAAAAAAACAAAAACAAAAACCAAAACCCCTACAATTCAACTAGTCATTGGCAGAGCTAAAGTAAATGATCAGTAATATGCCAACCAACTAAGATTGATTATTGTTTTTGTGACAAGTAATCACTCTCTTTCCCTTTGATTTTACCTGAAGAGACCTAAATTTAAAATCACAATTCAAAGACTTTATTTCAAGGATGGAGTCAGAATTTTCTGCGAAACCAACACTTCACATGGCAAAGACAAGCATGCCAGTCTCTTCCAGAATTTCTAAAGCTACAGTAATTTTGAAGTAAAATTATAATACCCAAAATAAACAATCAAGGAAAAGAAACATCTATGCAAATTAACCTATGAGACACTACTTCACTCCTACTAAAGTGGCTGTAACCAAAAGGACAAATAATAACATACTGGCAAGGATGTGGAGAAGCTAGAATCCTCATACACTGCTTGTAGGAATGTACGGTGAAGCAGCCGCTCTGAAAAAGTTTGACAGTTATGACCTGGTACTTTTACTCCTACTTACCCGCCCAAGAGAAATGAAAATATATATACATATAAAGATCTCTACATAAATGTTTATGCCTGCATTATTCATAACAGTCAAAAACTAGAAACAATACAAATGTCCATCAATTGTGAATTAAAAAAATGTGGCACAATGGGATCCTACTGGGCAATAAAAAAAAAAAAAAAAAAGAAGTAGTACTCAAACATGCTACAACAGAGGCTGAGTGCAGAGCCTGATGCAGGGCTAGATCTCATGACCCCGAGATCACAACCTAAGCCAAAAATAAGAGTTGGATGCTTACCCAGGCATCCCAGTAAGAATTATTGAATTGGATACTTAAAACAAGTGCATTTTATGGCACTTATTTAGCATCAATAAAACTGTTTTGTAGAAAAAGAACAGCTATATTTCTGTAAAATTTCTTTAAGTAAAAATAACATGACAAGTGTTTAAAGGGAAATACACACACACACACAGATTGATTTGATTTTAAAAATCTAACAATATCAAACTATAGTCTGTTGATATCACAGTATTTGCTTTCAGGGAAAAAAATCCTTCTTATAGAAGGATTTATAAGCAATTAAAAAAATGGAATCTAGTCCTATTACATGACCAACTTAAGACATTATCCTCTTTACAAAATGAAATAAAATCAGAAAACCTATATTCACTCTAAAATAATTTGTTTTATTATTTCTTCTTAAAAGCAAGAGAACTGGGATGCCTGAGTTGCTATGCGGTTGAGCATCAGTCTTTGGCTCAGGGCGTGATCCCGGAGCCCCAAGATCGAGTCCTGCATTGGGCTCCTTGCATGAAGCCTGCTTCTCCATCTGCCTGTGTCTCTGCCTCTCTCTCTGTCTCTGTCTCTCATGAATAAATAAAATCTTTAAAAATAAAAAAATAAAAATAAAAATAAAAATAAAAGCAGGAGAACTAATTAGTTAGTAAGGGCACAGGACTAAATCCAGCCTCACTACTTACTAACTCAATGACTTCAGTCAAATTACTTTGATTTCTCTGGGTTTTCTCATTTATTATAGTAAAGAGAGATTTCTGAAGAATTTTCCCATTTTTAAACAAAATCTCTCCCCAAACTTTTCCCCCTGAGAATTCATACAACATCTTTATCAGGGGTTTTGTCTGAGAAATAGTATGTATTAAAATTATGGGTAATTTGAAAATAAAAGTAAAAAAAGTGTTGGTATCAGGTAATACTCACTGAAAACAAACAACTTTTATACCACCCAAGATCACAGTTAGAGCCTATCTCTAAAATAACCATAGACTGATTGGGACCCAGCCAGATAGAAGGCCCTCACCCCTGGTTGATGAAAGATATTAGGGTTTCTGGTTTCCAGGTCCTTGTCAGCCAAGGCAATTAATATTGTTAATAATAATAATAGTTAGCATTTATTATTTATCAAGCACCAGACACATGTTCCATGTACTAACTCATTTAATCCTCACAACTCTATGAAATAGATATTATTGTATCCCTAATGCACAGTTAGAAAAAGTTAAATTATACAAAGTTAAACTTAAGTAGCAGAATACAGGAATTCAAATTCTGGTGATTGGCTCCACAGCTGAGCCAGTAACTACCTACCAGTATTTTCATTCACAACCTTACACAAAACCTATGTCCTCTTGTCTTGGCTCTGTTCACTAACAGGTACCTATGAAGAGTGGCATTTAACCCCTAGCCCCTGTTAGATAGTCCTATCTCTCTTGTTTCTCCCTGGCTGCCTCGCCAGAGGGAAGTAATCAGACCCTGCTAAAAAAGCAAATGAGAATACACCAAACTTCATGAAGTACAAATTATTCAGCTCTAAAAATATGTAAAACAGTTAATACTAATCATGGTAACTATGAGGATTCAATGTGCTACTACATATTGAGCTAACAATAGTAACTGACACATATGAGCTCAATAAAAGTTAGCTATTATGTCATTTGGATGAATTGCCCAATGCTTCCTTTTCCTTCATACTGCAGCATGAGACAAGGAAGGAACACATATGTCTTATTTGCATTCTTTCAGTATTTATCATAGGGTATATTCTGGTTTATTATTCTCAAACATAACTCTGACTAAACCATGTGTACATAATACCAATCAAGACTACAGTATTTTCCTTGTTTACATATTTCTAACAGTGTACTACAAATAGCATAAAAATGTGTTTCATTTTTTGAGGCAATTTCAATGCCAAAAGTATTAACATATGTTGGTTATTTAATTATACTTGTAATTTAGAAAATACCTGACATTATTGCTGTTAATTCAATCACTTGAAATAAAAAATGAGACCATGAAACAGATATAAATTATTCAAAATCAAATACATTAATATTGTTTGGCTTCTTTCCATTTATCTATACAGGATAAGAATAAAATGGAGAAAAAAACTTAAGATACATTGCTTTTAGGTGCTTAGTCCAGATTCCTCAGAATAAGAATCTAAGGGAGTTGTACCACCATCATCATTGGTCAAGAAAAGGTATGCGGTAGGGCACCTCAGTGGCTCGGTTGGGCAGCCGAATCTTGCTTTCAGCTCATGTCATGATCTTGGGGTCCTGGGATGGAACTCCACATTGGGCTCCAAGCTCTTTGGGGAGTCTGCTTGAGTGATTCTCTTTCTCTCCCTCTGCTCCTCCCCTATGCCCCAGATGCATGTGTGTGGTCTCCCTCTCTCATCCTCTCAAATAAATATTAAAAAAAAAAGAAAAGAAAAAAAGGTATACTGTAATTGTAAGAATCCAGAAGGCTATAAAACTGCTACTGACTCAAGTATGTCTATAGAAGTTATACCTTTAATCTTTAGTATGGATAGTTAGGCCTCAGAGGAAGAAATAAAATATTCACTTACAGTATTTGTAAAATTTATAATGAACTATTTATCCTGACACTAAGACTGTACAAAAGTATCAATTTCTGTCAAGTGCTTTGTAAAAGGGTTTGCAATCTTATGCTGTACAGACCAAATTAACTTCTTGTACTGATGAGACAACTGAGACTTTAAAAGGTGTCAGAGTTCTCTACACCTAGTATGTTGGAGCAGAAACTCAAGTTCTGATTTACAACTCCATGCCCTTTCCACTGCACCACATTCTTTTATGTAACTTGGCCAGCATTTTCCTAAGTAAGTTCCACAAACAGGGGAAAAAAACTAAGTCCAATAAATTGAGAAATGAGGGGGCCTGGGTGGCTCAGTGGTTGAGCATTTGCCTTTGGCTCAGGTCATGATCCCTACAAATACACAAATACACAAAATACAACAAAGAGGTAGAAGAAAAACTGAATTTACATAAAAGAGTTCCCTATAATTGCTCTTAGATGGAGCAGAAAGAATTTAGTTTATAACTATACCACCAACACTGTTTCTATCTAGGGTGGTAAAAAGGATCAGGATCTCCCTGTGGCTTTCCCTGTCTATATGCAGAAAGAATTGATCCCATTTCAAATTTGTTTCTTCAAAGGAATAACAATATAACTAGAGACTCAGAAGCCACCTGAATAGGCTCCTAGTAGCAAGAGAGGACCACCTGAGCATGAGTAACTGCCAACAGGCTGAATCACATCAAATATCTTGAAGCCAAGATTTCAAAATGATAATTAAAAACAACCAAAAAATAGTGTTGATATTTGAAGGACGGTAGGTAAGTACCATTCTACTTTATATAGCTGTGAAAAGAGAAAGAATTGGGATGCCTGGGTGGCTCAGCGGTAGAGCATCTGCCTTTGGCCCAGCACGTAATCCTGGAGACCCGGGATCGAGTCCTGTGTCGGGCTCCCTGCATGGAGCCTGTTTCTCCCTCTGCCTGTGTCTCTGCCCCTCGTGTGTATGTGTGTGTGTGTGTGTGTGTGTGTGTGTGTGTGTGTCTCATAAATAAATAATCTTAAAAAAAAAAAAAGGAGAGAGAGAGAGAGAGAGAGAATCAAAGTTAAAAAAAAAAAAAAAAGTACTACCTTCTGCCATGAACAGAGCACACACAAGAGAGCTAGTATAGGAACTAGTTTGGGACCTAATTCTTTCCCCACAGGATTAGGAAAGACATCCTTGAGGGAGAAGACCAGCTTTGAGTTTAAGGATCAATTTCAGTTAGATTAAAATAAATAAATAAATAAATAAATAAAGCAGATGTGGGGCAATAAGGTAAAAACCAGCATGGGGAGACTTCAAAAAGTTGTATTTGATGGAGGTTGGAGTTAGTGATTAAAAGCTAAAGGTTGGATGAGGCTAGGAAGCTAACTGAAATTAGATTTTTAAAAAATTCCTTTGTGAAGAAACTTGGGAGTTTCTCCACATGTGAGACGAAGTCTTAGGAGACTGTTATTCAGTAGGTAAAGACAAGCTCAAATTTTTATTTAAGATAAATCACCCTGGTGGTTTTGAAGAGAAGATATTTAACTGGAACAAGAAGAAATAATGAAGGAAGGGGGATCATTAGCAAATCTGAAAAATATTTAGGATATAAATGTAACAGCATGGTGACTGGCAAAACAAATTTAGACAGAACTTTATGTGACTTCTCACAGCACTTTAAGAATAATTCTATTAAAAAAAAAAGAATAATTCTATTGTAGCATTTACCATAAAGCATCATAGTTATTTGCATTTTGATTCCCCCATGAAGCAGAGCTTGTAGTAAGGTAAGTACTCAGTGCTTGATACCTAATAGGTCCACCATAAATGTTATTTAAGTACAGAGAGTTGCAAATTCTGCCAGGGGGAAAGAGAGAGAGAGAGAGAGAACATCCTGGTAATAAAAGTCTTTGATCCTAAAAGTCAAACTATGCTGGTAAAACTAAATGTACTGAATTTTCCCTATAGGAAGTCAAAGTAGTAAGGCTTCACCTAGCAACTTCCTTAGTTTTCTACCAGTAAATAAAAATAGATCACATAACAAAGTGTTACAGCGTCCATAAAGCAGTAATTAAAAAAATATATCCTGCTGTCTACCACTTTGAGATAGGAAAAATATGACCTCATCTTCTTATTCCCTAAAGCTCTAAAAGAATTAAATTTTAATAAGGCCACCTGACTTTTCTCTTTATAATGTTTTTACCTGGTTAGAGCCACATACCAACCCACTTCCTTATAAACAAGGTAAACCAGGGCTCCTGGGTGGCTCAGTGGCTGAGCAGCTGCCTTTGGCTCAGGTCATGACCCCGGGGTCCCAGGATCGAGTCCCATGTTGGGCTCCCTGCAGGGAGCCTGCTTCTCCCTCTGCCTATGTCTCTGCCTCTCTCTGTCTCTCTCATGAAAAAATAAATAACATCTTTAAAAAAAAGGTAAACCAGAACTCTTTGTATTTCTTATCCCATTATGGGGTGTGGTAGGGAGGACACCTAAAACAGAAAGCAAACTCAAGACTCCACTCTAAATGAACAAGTATAACATAACCACTTAATAAAGATATTAATTTTAAGCAAAAATCTGAATGAGAAATGTTTAAGTTGTATACCCTCTTCAGCGTTTTATTCTTATGAATCACTCCTTAGTGTTGAATTAACAGCTTTTATCTGTTTAAATCCTAGGGCTATATGGCAAAGAGCAATCTGGCTTTTAAGTTACTCTGTCAAACAGCATTTATAAATGTTACTCTTTGTGGCACTATAAACACACAGCAGGTTAACACCAGTGTTTCAGACACTCCCGGGCCTTTTCAAAGCTTGTACATTCACCTAATTTTAGGCAGCCAGTGGCAAACTACCAACTTATTTCACCACTATGTCTGTTACCATGGTTAAAGATAAATTGAAGGCAAGATATTTGGAATATAACTGGCAAACATCATATCCTTGAGTAACATTTCTATTTTAAATCTATTCATCAGAAAATGAAAAGGGTTAGAAACTAGTTTTCCAGTGTGTCATAAAATAATTTTTTCCCCAACTCCCAAGGGGGTGTAAAGAAACTTTATCCATTAAAAACTTCAACTCTAGTCGAATAACATTGTTTCTTGGATTTCCTTATACCTGTGTAAACAACTATTTTAATTATTAGGCACTGTACCTGGCAACTCCTGCAAGCAAATAGATGTTTCCTTTTAATGGAATAACTTTCTTCATTTATCCAAAAGGTGAAAAAAAAGTCATAGGCAAATAAGAGAACCACAGCATTTCAAAGAAGTTATGTCCTATGTACAAATTCCTACTTCTGACCTATCAAAGTACTTCCAAAACAAAAACAAAAACCTTCTGTTACCAAATACTCCTTTTCTAAAGAGGACAAACATAAATACTACTAACCATTTTGGTATTTATGTAGTCACAGTGTCTAAACATGGTAAAAACATGTTGCAAAAACTTTAAAAATAGATACAGAATTTTCTACTGGAAGTGTTTTTGTGAAACCCGTACTTTTATACTCAGGAGTACTGAATATAGGTCTCCTTGGAGTCGGTAAACATTACTGGGTAGCAACTCAGGATACTGCTAGGGAACAGTGCAAGGTTCTCCCCACCCTCTATTCCCCCCCTTTTTTTTTACCCATAGGCATTTAATTGGTTATCTCAATTAAGCACAGGTTCTACTCATTCAAAAATTGAAAATTCTATAACTCGTGGTACAGCTGACAAGATCTCTAGATTTAAAAAACAAAACCAAACCTTGTTCCTTATCACTCAGTGTCTTCATTTGTAAACTCAAAATATTAGAATGGCTACTTTACCAGGTCTTTTCTGTCTATACATTTCTGATTCCTTAGTAAGAAGTTAGATTCTGGGGATCCCTGGGTGGCTCAGCAGTTCAGGCTGCCTTCAGTCCAGAGCCTGATCCTGGAGACCCAGGATCAAGTCCCGTTGTCGGGCTCCCTGCACGGAGCCTGCTTCTCCCTCTGCCTGTGTCTCTGCCTCTCTCTCTCTCTCTCTGTCTCTCTCTCTCTATCATGAATAAATTAGAAAATAAAAAAAAAAAAAGAAGTTAGATTCTACCATAAGGCAATCTCAGGGATAGCTTCAGGCAAACAGGCACAGGAGGAAGGAAAGGAGGGAGAAGGAAAGAGAGAAGGAAAGAAATGAATGAAGGTTTCTCAATCATTTAAAGATGTGTTTGAAAAATCAGTTCAGGGCAGCCTGGGTGGCTCAGCAGTTTAGTGCCGCCTTCAGCTCAGGGTGTGATCCCAGGGTTCTGGGATCGAGTCCCATGTCGGGGTCCCTGCATGGGGCCTGCTTCTCCCTTTGCCTGTGTCTCTGCCTCTCTCTCTCTCTCTCTCTCTCTCTGTGTGTCTCTCATGAATAAATAAATAAAATCTTAAAAAAAAAAAAAAAAAGAAGTATCAGTTCACTGGAATACTTGAATTTTTACCCAAACTGAAATCCCATTGAGCTTTCACTCTGATTTTTACTTCAGAGCAATATAATTAATCTACCTACAATTCTACTACCTGATTAAACAACAAATGGGGGCAGCCCTGGTGGCTCAGCGGTTTAGCACCTTCGGCCCAGGGCGTGATCCTGGAGACCTGGGATCAAGTCCCACGTTGGGCTCCCTGCATGGAGCCTGCTTCTCCCTCTGCCTGTGTCTCTGCCTCTCTCTCTCTCTCTCTCTCTCTGAATAAATAAATAAAATATTAAAAAAAACCAAAAAACCAAATGGAAATAAGCCCATAGAAGTGAAAATTCACAGCAATAAGAAGAGAGATAAATCACAATGCATTCTAAACCAAAACCGTAACTAAAACACAAAAACAAACACTGATCAGGAAAGTACTAGAAAAAGCCACTGCTATTCGATTGCAGTGAAAGTTAAAGAACTTCTTGGAAAGAGTAAAAAATGAAACAAAGTTTGGTCTCTGAAAGATACTCAGAAAATTCACCAAATAGTGTAGTGTGTGTTTGCAAATGCTTTGCAAAGTGCACGAAACTTAAACTATATCTGTCCTTCTATTTATTTAATCTATCCACTTTTTAAAAAGGATTTTATTGGGCAGCCCCGGTGGCGCAGTGGTTTAGCGCCGCCTGCAGCCTGGGGTGTGATCCTGGAGACCGGGGATCGAATCCCACGTCGGGCTTCCTGCATGGAGCCTGCTTCTCCCTCTGCCGGTGTCTCTGCCTCTCTCTCTCTCTCTGTGTCTCTATGAATAAATAAACAAAATCTTAAAAAAAAAAGAGATTTTATTTATTTATCTGAGAGAGAGACAAAGAGAGAAAGAGGGGTTTGGGGCAGAGGGATCAGGAGAGGGACAAGCAGACTCCCCGCTGAGCACGAAGCTTGATGGGGCTGACCCCAGGACCCCAACATCATGACCTGAGCCAAAGTCAGATCATTAACCAACAGAACTAGCCAGGCACCCCTACTCAACTATCCACTTTTTTTTTTTTAAAGATTTTATTTATTTATTCATGACAGAGAGAGAGAGAGAGAGAGGCAGAGACACAGGTAGAGGGAGAAGCAGGCTCCATGCCAGAAGCCCGACGTGGGACTCGATCCCAGGACTCCAGGATTGCACCCAGGACCAAAGGCAGGCACCAAACTGCTGAGCCACCCAGGGATCCCCAATCTATCCACTTTTTAAAGCATCATTTGTTTTGTTCCTTCCCCAAACGCCTCTCCTTGCCATGAAAGAAAAAAATGATCTCAAATACATGACATATGCTGAGAAAAAAACAATTTGTGCTAGAAGTTAAAACAAAGGATAAGGGAGAAAGCAATGAAATGCAAGAACAGAATTCTCAAAAATACAAAAAAATCTGACCACTTCTTCTAATGAGAAAAAAACAATTTGTGCTAGAAGTTAAAAAAGGATAAGGGAGAAAGCAATGAAATGCAAGAACAGAATTCTCAAAAATACAAAAAAATCTGACCACTTCTAATGTTTTCCTTCTAATGTCTTCTAATAGATACAAAAATGTCCAGTTTAGAAAAACTACTAAGCAAAACCTTTAGTTATCCAAATATATTATTAGTAACAACACTCCATATTTAGCAAAAGAGAACAGAGAGAGGAACTACTACTCGGTAATCAGTAAGTAGATTGAACACCTACTATACACCAACACTGCACTTGGTGTTTACATATGTTATCTCATTTAATTACCTTTAAAAATTCTCATCTCAATAATCTAGACAAATTAAGCTCAATAAAGTTAAACTAATTTAAGCTTGGTAAATAAAAATAGTATCAGGTAACCTATTCAGGAAAGCCAAATATGTCCTCCAGCACATAATCAGTCTAATGTGTTGTACATATTTAGCCCCAAACAAAATCCTGAAGCATCTAAGAGATAGATGATTATTCAAAATTCTGTAGCCATTATGGAAAAAAAATAGAAAAAAATATATTCTCATACATTTGATTCAGTAAGAGTTTGAATTTTAAAAACTTTATACTTTAACTCAACTTTTACAGTTTTATATCTGGAACCACAGATTAATATTCTGTAAACATTTAAATGTTTACCTTTACATACAATATTGTTTGGTTCTAATAGAAACAACTGGTATTTTAAGAGTCAAAAATTTATCAAAAAGTAAATCTGACGATGCTCAAGGACTAGAACACTGAGAAATATACACAGTGGTGTAATTTACATGTGCTTTTTTAAAGGGAAAGGATAGTATTATAATTTATAATAATTAAGACACTAAACCTCATATAATTAAAGAACACAAATATTTCTGTACTTAGTAAGAACTGGATGTAGAAAATTGTGCCTAATTCTATTACAAACTTATTCCTTAACATTTCACATAGGAAAGTAGCTTAATGAATAATTTTAATCTTAACTTTTAAGAATATAAAGAAAATATTGAGGATCCTGATCTTTTACTCAGTCCAATACTGGTAGTCTAGGATATAGCTACACAGAAGGGCATAAAGCTACACATCTCCACATGGAATCCACTCAAACCAATCATATGCTTTAGACACACTCCTGTAGCATATCCCACAAAAATTCATGTCTACCCAGGACCTTGGACCAGGACCTCATTTGGAAATAGGGTCTTTGCAGATGTAATTGGTTAAGGATCTCAAGATGAGATCATCCTCGATTTAGAGTGGAACTAAATCCACTGACTGGTGTCCTTATAAGAAGAGTGAAGAAAAAAAAAAAAAAAGAAGAGTGAAGAAAGGCAACATGAAGATGGGGACAGAGATTGGAATGATGCATCAGAAAGCCAAGGAACACCAAGGACTGTGTTCACCAGAAGCCAGAAGAGACTCACGGGGCAGTTTCTCCCTCAAACCTCCCTACAGAGGGAACCAAACCTGCTGACACTTTGATTTTAGGCTTGTTGCCTCCAGAACTGAGAAAAAAATTAATTTCTGTTATCTTAAGCAACCTAGTTTGTAATGAAATGAAATGAAAGCCCCAGAAAACTTATATAACTTCTCATAAATCTTATTACAACCACTGAGTTCAGTCATTTCATTGTCACAATAAATGAAACGATAAAAACAGAAATGGAAGCATTCTGAAAAATAAATGCTATTTAAATGTGTGGTGGTACTATCATCATCACTGTAATTACTGCTGCTAAATCTACAGATATGTATATATAATACTAACCATCTTTTTAAGAAAAGATGTATACCTCCCCACATTCACATCAGAAGTCATCTTTAAAAAATTCTCAAATTAAACAAGGAAATTTTATAGGAGTTTCTTCAGTCCATTTTTCAAAGCAACTTTAGTAGAGAAGTAAAGAGTGACCTGAAAGTCAGTAGACCTGAGTTTTGGTTTTATTACTAATTCATGACTATGATCAAGGTATTAGATGTACAGGCATCAGGTTTCTTATTTATAAAGCAAAAAGTTTAACAGAAACTAGATGATCTCCAAAGTCAAACTATCATGACTACTACACAGTGTTGTTTTTTTCTTGTAAACAAAATTAAAACTCGAATTATTTATGCTAGAAATACCCAACCTGGGAATGGATAAGAGTGGAAAATTAAGAACTTCATAACTAAAATGAGTAGAAAAATTGTAAGTGAAAAGGCAAATATTTCAGTAACTAACCAATCTATTTCTGGTAGGACAAGTCTTGTTTTTGGCAAGTAAGAGACATGAAAAGGGAAGAAATGGAAAACATGACCAGTGACTGCAGCGAAGACAGCTGGGCTTTATAAATTACACTTAATCATGACTTTACTGTAAGAGTGTTAGAGAGCAAACAACAACAAATACCCGCTGTTCTCGTGCTGAATATTAGACGTTCTAGGTTTCTCATTTAAAATAAGAGTAAGAATCTTTTTTTAGCCTCATGAGAATTTTTAGAATTCATGAAATAAAGCACTCTGTTAAGTTTGGGGAGCAATTCATCTGAGAAGTATGGGGAATACAAAATAATAATAGAAATAACTTCTATTTATTGAAAGCTTACCCTGTGGAGCACTTTGCTTAATACTTTACATATATAATCAATTAATCCTCAAATAAATACAAAAAATAGTATTTATATATACAAAGAAAGTGAAATGCAGAAACATTAAGCAACTTGTCTGAAATCACACTGGCTTTCAAGAATGAGGATTCAAATCTCAGCTTTCCAACCCCAAAACCTATGTTTGTGTTACCCATTAAGATGTACTGCCTCATACAGTGGTCACCCTCAAAGAGGGCAGCCTGTGGCTGAAAGCAGGGAGGAAAGCTCTGAACAGCTGATAACACTGTTTCTTAACCTGAGTTCTGTTTCATAAACAGGACACAAACAGTCCTGAACACAAACAGGTGTCCAGTTTCTCAAAATTCATGAAGCTGAAAACCTAAAATCCCGTGGTCTTCTGAGTATACCCCAGTGAAACATATATATATATATATATATTGATTGCCTTTGCATTAATCAGAACTCTTTTATAAGTAAAAAATCCAATTCACATTAGCATCAGCAAAAGGGGGGGATTTATTGGCTGATATGCCTAAACAATTCAAAGTTCAGGGGTGAAGTTAACATCAGGGTGGAGTGAATCCACAAACTAGAGCACCATGTTGGCCTGTGGTGTCTCTTTTTTCCCTACTCCTGACTCATTCTAGTGCTGTCTCATTCTCTTCTGGCTGCTGCAGACTGTCATCCATCTAGCTCCTTGAAAGAGGCAAGAAGGTATTTTCCATCAGCTTTACTTAAGAACAAAAGGGTTAGGGGTACCTAGGTGACTCACTGGTTGAGTGTCTGCCTTTGGCTCAGGTTGTGAGCCCAGGGTCCTGGAATCGAGTCCCACATCAGGCTCACCATAAGGAGCCAGCTTCTCCCTCTGCCTATGTCTCTGCCTCACTCTTTGTGTCTCTCATGAATAATAAATAAAATCTTAAAAAAAAAAAAAAAGAATAAAAAGGTTAGGGGCACCTGGGTGGCTCAGTTGATTGGGCGGTCCACTCTTGATTTCCACTCAGGCCATGATCTCAGGATCATAAAATTAAGCCCCACCTCAGGCTCTGCACTGGGCTTCCACCTGAGTTTCTCTTTCTTCCTCTCCCTCTGCCCCTATCACCCACCCCATTATTTACACTCTTAAATAATTAGGTTTGTAGAAGGACAGTTGGGTCATCAGATATACCTAGGCCAATTACTGTGGCCAAGGAGATGAGTGAGGTACTATATCTGGTCTTGTCTTAGCCATATAGCCACCTCTTTGGCCGGACAGAAGGAGGAATAGCTGTACTATAAACATGGTTATTACAGAAACTGTTCAGTACTGAAAACCATTTTAATTCCTCATCTAATATATCCCAACTCATAAAATACATAATATTATTTTTAAGAGTGATGCTTCAGATTTACTGAACAATTCATAAACTGCTTTGAAAAACTTTTTAAAAATCATAGTTAAAATTGATTTATTCCTTCACAACCCTGTGAAGAACACAGGAGAAACATGACTATCCTCAGTTTACAAAAGACAGAACTGAGGCTGAGAGATTAAGTAACATCTTCAATATCACAAGCTGATAGATGTAACAAAATCAAACACAAATGTTCTTTCAACCATAACATGCTATAACTCACAATAGCCTAAAATTACATTAAAGATTTAATGATATGTATGAGAACATGGTTCAAGAAAAAAAATTAAAAGAGAAAATGTAATAAATCCATCTGTCTGAGGCTTGGTACTTCTATCTTGGTAGGTCTCAATTTCCTATCTACTAATACAACCATCTAGAGGCAAAAGAGGCCCTTATGGGAAACCATATCCCATTACAATGCATTTCTTGTGTATCATTTGGAACATTTTCAGCTGCAAGGAAATAAAACTCTAATTCAAGTAACTGAAAAAAAATAAGGGAGTTATTAACTCACACAATAAGAAGTCCCAAAGTAGGTCATTTCCAGAGTTAATTCTGTATCTCAAAAATCCTGAAAAACTGAGGTTCTGAGTCACCTTTGCCATCCTTAGCCTGCTGACAAGCTTCCCTCATGGGAGGAAGTCACTACAACAGCTTCAGGCAGCAGAGCCTCACCCATCAATGTTCAGAAACAGGAAACAGACCTTCTCTCTCTCTCTCTTCTTTTTTAAGCAGGATCCACACTCAGCCTGGGGCTTGAACTTATTACAATCTTGAAATCTAGAGTCACATACTCTACTGACTAAGCCAGCCAGGTGCAGCCAGACCTCCTCTTTCATTATTTACCTATGCTAAATTAGTTCACAAATGTAAAGCTATTAGAAAATGTCCCGATGCGGGACTGGATCCCAGAATCATGCCCTGAGTCGAAGGCAGACGCCTGACCGCTGAACCACCCAGGCGTACCTAAAGTAAATACTATCAAATGATTAGTCACAAAATCAAAGAATGTTTAAAATACTAATGTCTTAAAAATTACCTTAATATAAGACTTATGGGGTTCAAATCAGATGTGAAATTTTGTTGTGTTTATGTGTTATACACACTTTTCTGGAAGTAAGATTCTGAGAATTTGGAAATTTCATAGGGATGCATGACTGAAAAGATGAGAACCATTACCTAGTTAACGTATAGAGTGGTAAGTGAAACTCAAAGAAATGAAATAATCAGTAAGTATCAGCATCAGTACTCAAGCTTCCTTTGCATTGAAACATAACTGCCTCTAAAATGACTTTTTAGGGCAGCCCGGGTGGCTCAGTGGTTTAGCGCTGCCTTCGGCCCAGGGCGTGATCCTGGAGACCTGGGATCGGGTCCCAGGTCAGGCTTCCTGCACGGAGCCTGTTTCTCCCTCTGCCTGTGTCTCTGCCTCTCTCTCTCTCTGTGTGTGTCTCTTGTGAATGAATAAATAAAATCTTAAAAAAAAAAATGACTTTTTAAATAAACATATTTTTAAAAGAAAAAACAGAAACAAATTTGTGTGACTCTGAAGGAACTCTCAGGCTGATGATAAAAGGGAATACCGAGATAGCAGATGAGAGGTGTAACATGAGGCCAGTTCCCCCAGCATGGAGCAGAAGGGCAGAGAGTTCTAGGAGGCCATTCCCAAGGGAAAAAAGGAACTACTGGAATACTGGAATGCGATGGAGTACAACTAAAGGAGTTCTATAGTTTTATCAGAGACTTTGGAGAACTAGGAAAATCAAGCGAAACAGGAAAAAAGTAGCATAGACAGGAAATATCATAGTATATGACCCAACTCTACAATGCATATACAAATAGAAGTCCTGTATATTGATTTCACCAAAATTTGTTGTTCCTGGGAGGATTGGGGGAAACAAGGTTGGGGGGGGTAACTCATTAATAAAGCTAAATCCTTATCATACAGTCAGAAATCAACAAGTAACATCTATAATGAAATAATAAAAAAGCAAGGTTTAAAAACATGAAGTAAATACCATTAAAAAACCCAATCAATATAATTTAACAAGGCACCACTGCATTTTGAGCAGGGCAATTCTTTGTTGTCTGGGACTATGATAGAGCACAGATAAGCAGACTAAGACCTCTGGGCCACATCTAGCCCACTGCCTGTTTTTGTTAATTATTCTATTAGAACATGGCCATCCCCATTCATTTCATTCTTACATACAATCTATGGCTGCTTTTGTACTATATGACAGCAGAACTGAGTAGCTGTCACAGAAACCTTATGGCCCTCAAAGCCTAAAATATTTACTATATGGCTCTTTATAGAAGTCTGCCAACCCTAGTTTAGAGTATCGCGTGCCATTTAGTATCTTTGATTTCTAACCCACAAATGTCAGCATTCCCCCAAAAGTAATTATGAACCAAAACTTCACACCTCACATTTGCAACTCATCCTTCCTCATTCCCTACCAGGGATGAGGAGTAGTAGAACTTTGGTTCAAGCTATAGAGAATTTAATTGCCTCTGGGGAAAACTCAGAAGTTGCATAAGGTTAGAGAAAGGTAATATGAGTACTGCTATTTTTTTTTTAAATAGGCCTTGAAACACTCATCTTTCATTCACATGTATTTCTTTAAGAAAATTAAATATAAAAGCAAAATTTAAAAATAGAACAAATAAAATCTGGTTAATGGTTCTGGTGGCTCACTAACATAAAATGTGTGATTACATTTGCTAGATACAATTTGTGACATCTGTGATGGTTGCTCTGGAGAATTTTTTGGTTGCACATATCCAAAGCTACTAGGTAAATGACCCTCCAATAAGAAGGGTATTAGTGTGCTAACTGAATGTAAGTGTAATATTTCAAACCTTCTGTTACCAAGAAAAGTCAAACTAGTACATTCTACAAATGATCTTTAGTGAAGTTTGAAATGTTTAACATAAAAAGTCACATAGATAAAATGTTTAATAAACATTACTAAATCTCTTAAGTAGACATTAAGAGGAAAGCTTTCAAAGATCTATGAAGGAAATAAAAAAAATTTAGTTTTATTTAATTCAGTTTAAAGCTGAGTGGAGGTTAAAGGCAAAGATGACACCAATATAGAGAACTACAAAAGACTAAATTAATAGTATGATCAACATTGGTACTTCTGATTCAGTACGTTCCATGTAACATGATAGTGTACATCTGTGGTATATTCTACACAGAAAAGAAATAACACAAAGATGGACTGTATTCTTAGGTTTCTTTAATTTTTAAAGCACCCTAATTACCATTTCCAATTCAATTAAATTTACAAATTGTCTGATTTTATCCCATATGAGAAAAGCTTTCAATATATAATTATGTTTTGTTACTAGGACCTGAAGAATAAGGCACCAAAAATGTTTTAAAGCATGAAAACAAACATAATTCACTGTATACGCTAAAAACCTAAAAAACCAGATGTACAACATAAATTTTAAAGAGTGTAAGCAACACTCTTCAGGAGTAAATGCTCCTGTGCAAATACAGTAAATGCTTTACTGTATTTTGAAAAAAAGCATTTATTCTTTCACTTCATAAAAAATTACTTGGGTAAAGTTTATTTTGAAACATATAGGATGACACAGCTAGTTAAGTAGTTATGACAACTAATCCTAAAACATCAAAATAAACATTTTAATATTTTGGTTTGAAAAATGTAGTCCTCAAAGGCTTATTTTACTGAAAAGATTCAACTGCTGAATTGCACCTTAGAAGAAACAGATTAAGACTATAGTTTCCTGAAATAAAACAGTTGTAAATTATAATAGCTCTGCTAATCCTAGCTGCAAAAGAAATTAATACAAGAAAAATTTAATGTTTTAATAAAATACTAGTTATATTCAAAATCATGGAAATTTGGCTTATAGCTAAAAATAATTAATCTAGCCACTTTAATTAACTTTAATAATGTGAGGTAAAAAGTGGAGAAAAACCATTGATAAGTGTCATCTTTCTAGCTTCTTTAGAAATAAAATTAGCAGAAGGAAAACCAAAATGCTCCCCTTACACTCAAAAGATCCTGAAATCTATTTGTCATTACTTCAGGTAATATGTGACACAACTCCACAGCATCAAAAGAAAAACTATGCATTTTTAGAGTAAGAATATTTAAAAAGTTGAAAGCCTTGACTATCAACTTACCTTCTTTTGATACCAGACTATAGCATCTGTGACTTTGGACGCCATTTATTCCACTGAAATCACACATTCGTCATTTTAGGCTGTGCAAGAGAGAAAAACATATGGACGACTTTACTTCCACCTTCCAGAAGGAGACTGAACAACATGCGTACATAGCACTCTGGTTACTTGCAGAGCAAGGGGTGTATGACTATACTTATATTACACCCTTCCTCATTACTATTTTAGCAACAGGTTCTTCTTAAGTAAACAAAAATCAGTTGCCATAATAAAAGGATCTTTCTATGTGAACATAGCACTTGAATTTTCTAACAAGATGGATTTTTAAAAATAAGCCTTTTAAATAAATTTCTGAATTTCCCAGGTTCTACTGGAAATTCTTCCTTTATAAATTCACATATGACAGAAATCAATTCATCCACTCAGTAACAGACCGGTTTTGCTATAGTTCCTATCTGGGAATTAATGCCAATTACTGTTGCTAAAGGATTGCTGGATAAAGATGCCAAAATTTATAATCATATTTAATGTTCTCTGGTACTCAGTAAACACCAATTTGAACTAAAATCAAATAACTGGAGAAACTTAATTTATGTTAAATACTAAACCAATATTAGACTTAATTACACAGGAATAATTAATATTACACACTTCCCAGATATCACAGTTTGCTAATACTTAGAAATTTACCACAGACCATTTCATAAGCATCTTGTTCGTGTTTGCCTAAAACAGTTCTGGATACTAAACTTAATGGTTCCTAAGCCCTGGAGAAAATGAATTCCAGTTAACTCTGGAATACTGCTCTAGTCATAAGACCAGGCTGGCATGGAGGGCGCCTCTGGTATGATGTTAAGGATGAGCCTAAACAGGTTCAAACACAGATACTTGCCCCAGAACTCATTACAAACCAGGATCATCCAAGGCCACAGAGGATTTCAGGGAGCAACACACCACAGCAAAGCTGATCCCAGCACGTGCAGATCTGCGACTGTACAGATGCTACCACTCCAGACTTTGCCCAGAGTCAACAAAATACTGGAGGTTTATAAATCATTCTTGGGAGCACATTAGGCTTCAAATATAAGAAAATTACTATCAGGAAAGTCAAATGTTCAAATCATCAATCTCTAAATAAAATTTAAGGCAGTATTTATTCGATATCTGTATTTTTGACAGTGATGAGCTGGATTATTTTATTAGCTTTCCTAAGATAATAATTCTGTCTTTAACTGACTAAATTCAAGTAAACTAGGTTTTGAAAATCCTGACAAATGCCCTGGCATTTGTCATAGGAGGAGCATAGAGTCAAAAGACCTGGATTCAAATACCACCTAGTATGTAATTTTGAAGCAGTAACTTAATCTCTCTAACCTCAGCTTCTTTTAGTTGTACAACAGGAATAACTACCTATTCACTCCCTGGAGGGATTTTGCGACTGATCAAGTAATATTCATAAAATGTCTAGCACAGTCCAGTGTATACAGCAGCTGTTCAACTATAACTATTTTTATTTTTATTATTAATTTTAAAATTCTGCAAGCCAGGAACTGGGAAGTATTTGTATTTCCTTTTTAAAACATGGAAAATGGTTTAGAAAAGGAATACATACAATCAGTTTTTATTGACATTTAAAATAAAAATAGCTACTAGACTATCATAAAATCACAATGTCAATTCCCAACTATATGCACATGGAGTATTTAGAGATTTCAAAGTTCACCTCCACTGAAGTTTCTTAGTCAGGTGTGGCTACTATTAATTTCTCCCACCAGGGGTTTGGGGGAAGCTTTCTCTTACTGACCTTAAAATCTCCTGTTTTGGTTCTTCTGTCCTGGAGATTTCTGGGGATAATTCATCAGCTTTAACACAATTCATCCCAGAAGTTTTTTCCATTGATTCTGCTATAGGACTATCCATTTTAACATTACACCTTCATTATGTTTGTTGAGACAAAAGACTGACAAGACACATGTTTTCCAAACTGGTTAGAACTCTCCTTCTCCCCTCTGCTGCCCCTAACCCTTGACAAATGCAAACTAGAAAAAAATGGTATAAAAACTATAAGAATTATCAACTTTCCACTTTTACTCTCCTTTCACTTCACCCAATCTTTACTGATAAAAATTCCAGATTATCAACCAAAATGAAGATTCTCTCTTTTAATTCTCCAAGAGTGTAAATAATGTGCATTTCATATACAAAATGTGAAAGGATTTTTTTATTCAGTCCATCTATTAAATATATGAGATATTTAATATATTTGAAGAATATTTAAGTGGGTATGTAAGTACTAATAATTTTTTTAAAAGCTTCAATGAAAGTGAGGAAAACACTGACTCCTTCAAATAAAATGATAGATCATTTTCAAATATACTTTGGTTTATACCTAGCTACATTTAGAAATAAATTCTGAAAATCAATTTTAACAGGGCACAAAGTATATGAAATGTTATAAACATTTTATTTATATTTATTTTGATCTACAGAAATAACAATTCTATCTGTTTAAAAAAAAAAAAAAAACACAACACAAGCCCTCTTCAGTAATGGCAAGGTTTGCTCTGCAAACTCATTTAATAGTTTTTCCATTGTGTCAACAACTTTTCAGTGACACAAGTGGCTCGTACCTATTTTTAAAACAGGTTTTACAGCATGCTGAGATGGATTTCTGAATCAGACTTCTGATAAAGTATACTCAAAGGCAACCAAATTTCACATGAATATAAATAACAAAGAATAAGTCAACAAATGATTTCATGAATAATTAATATTATTTCTAAAGCCCTTCGAATGTCTTTGATTCTGAGAGTCCAGGAATACAGGTTTACAGTCTCTATTATGACAGTTATCAAGCTAACTATTTTAATGCTAAATTATGACATTAAAGTTAATTTACAGGAAAAAAAGTAGCATAGAAAGCTTACTGAGTACCTTGAACTGAGGATCTTAATCTTTTCTGATCAACTGATCTGATAGAAGGATGGGTATTAAGATATAGAAATAATCCAATTATAAAACTACAGAGCTAACTGCAGGCATAATATTTAAATCTCGGTATAGACAGTTACTCTGAGCTAATTCTCTCCTTAACACCGCTTTAATCATTATACCTTGTTAAAACATCTGAAATTACATTTTACTATGTCAAAGACCACATAAAATGTATTTATGATGTCAAAGCCTGGGTGGAGGAAAAAGGGGACTCTGAAGAGATCTTACATTAAGTCTGACTTTATAAAATCTCACTATCAAATATATTAATGCCCAGGGGTATTCTTTGTAAACAAAGAAATGGTCAGGTTTTTAACCATTTCCTACGTTAGGAAAAAGTCAATCTATCAAACACTACATATTACAATGAACTTCTCTCATTATTCTGAAACAAATTTCTGTTCTAGCACGACTTTCACTATACTTGGAAGCAACTTTTGCCTGTCCCCAACACTTGGCTTGTGCTGTTATTCTCATTCCTTTTCTCCTCTCATCCATTCTCTTAAGTCAGTTCAAATCCTACTTACCCTAAGATGAAGCTTCTTACAAATGTGCACTTGGACAGAAAGTGTTAAAGTCTGAGTCTCTTCCAGCAATGATTGTACTAAGAAATCTGGTATTTAAATAAAAATGAAGAGCTAGGGCAGCCCGGGTGGCTCAGAGGTTTAGCGCCGCCTTCAGCCCAGGGTGTGATCCTGGGGACCTGGGGTTGAGGCCCATGTCAGGCTCCCTGCATGGAGTCTGCTTCTCCCTCTGCCTGTGTCTCTGCCTCTCTCTTCTTGTCTCTCATGAATGAATAAATGAAATCTTAAAAAAAAAAAAAAAAAAAGAAAGAAAGAAAAGCACTATGGCCACCCATGATTTGATTATATATAAACACACTAAAGGAAAAAGAGAGGCATCTTTCCTCCTTCATGTTTCTAAGTACCCAGTACATTATAATATGCAGTAGAGGAAGTAGAGCAGAGAAAAAGTGATGACTAAGCATCAGGAGAACTGGGTTCTAGATCCAAGTTCTGACGCTACATGCTATGTGCCTTTTTTTTTTTTTTTCTTAAGATTTTACATATTCATTCGAGAGACACAGGCAGAAGGAGAAGCAGGCCCTCCCCTCCGCTGCAAGGAGCCTGATGTGGGACTTGATCCCAGACCCTGGGATCATGCTCTGAGCCGAAGATAGATGCTCAACCTCTGAGTCACCCAGGCGTCCCTAAATGCTATGTGCTTTTGAGTAAGTTTCTGAGTTCTCTGGGCCTTAGTTTCTCACGTATACCATCTAGCCAAACATCCCACAGCTCAATAAAGGCTACACAACTAACAACTCCAATAACATACAGCAATTTCTCTGAATTTCTTTACTAATTCACCCCAAAACACTACTATTAGTTAAATCAATGTTATGTGCACAGAACTTAACATAGCAGAAACTTTTAGACAAAATGGAACACATGCTATTTTTAAAAGGTAGTTTATAGAAATCTCCTTAGGCCCTGATCTCAGTATTATTCTTTTCAACAAACTTACATCACTCCCTGCTGCCTTTAGAAAACTATTCAGACCCATTACCCTTTAGAATTATATTCAGACCATCTAAAATCTCACCCTAAACTACTTACCAATATTACTGCTACCATCTTCTCATATATCCTGTTTCAACCACACTACGTTTCTTACACTTTTCTACCTCTGTGCCAAAATTAACACCTCTCTTTCCAAAACAAGGAGGATTTCCAGAAGGCCTCCTAAATTCTACTTTCTCTACAAGTTTCTCCCAAATTCCTCCACTAAAGACTGTTCATCATCCTACAAGTTTCTCCCAAATTCTTCCACTAAAGACTGTTCATCATCCTGTTCTGTGTTCCCAATAATGAACATATTGTTTTTTATGTACTTGTTGATATGTGCCCCCATTCCATTCATAAATTGTTTCAGAGCAGTTCAATGTCTTATCTCTGAATTCTCCTATTGCTCTTCTGTATATATTAAACACAATGTTCACAAACCAAATTTAAAAATTGCTAACCAGGGGCGCCTGGGTGGCTCAGTCAGTAGAGTGTCTGCCTTCGGTTCAGGTCATGATCCCAGGGTCCTGGGACTGAGCTCCATGGCAGGCTCTCTGCTCAGTGGAGAGCATGCTTTTCCCTCTCTCTCTCTCTGCTCACCACTCTGTCTACTGGTGTGCACTCTTTCTCTATGTCAAATAAATCAAGTCTTTAAAAATAAAAACTGTTAACCAAAACACCCTCACACATGAATCAATTTAAGGACCAGAACTGAAAATTCTACTGGTTCCAACTCCTATACCACCACAACATGCACATAAACACAAAAACATACTCTTTCCTCACAGTAAGAGGTAAAAATATTGTGAAGTATAATAAACATGGCCAGTCTGTTTACTGACATGTCACTCAATCAAACAGTGTATAACTATTTGTAGATTTTAAAAGTACAATGAAAAGGAGTTAAAGTCAAATCTGCCATGTTCTAAATGTTAAAATTAAATATAACTCAGTTGCTTCCTCCACAGCTAAAATAAGTGATTTTTCGACTTTAGAAACTAGGAACAAGTCCTTTCCAACTAGGGCCTAGCAAAATGGCTCCCGCAAAGAAGGGTGGCAAGAAGAGGGAAGCCCGTTCTGCCATCAACGAGGCAGTGACCAGAGAATACACCATCAACATTCACAAACGTATCTGTGGAGTGGGTTTCAAGAAGCGTGTCCCTTGGGCACTCAGAGATTTAGAAATCTGCATGAAGGAGATGGGAACTCCAGATGTGTGCATTAATACCAGGCTCAACAAAGCTGTCTGGGCCAAAGGAATAAGGAATTCCCCATACTGTATCCATGTGCAGGTATCTAGAAAATGTAATGAGGATGAAGATTCACTAAACAAGCTCTACACGCTGGTTACCTACATACCTGTCACCACTTTCAAAAATCTACAGACTGTTAATGTGGGCGAGAACTAATCGCTGATTGTCAAATAAAGATACAAAACTGGAAAAAGAAAAGAAAAGAAAAGAAAAGAAAAGAAAAGAAAAGAAAAGAAAGAAAGAAAGAAAGAAAGAAAGAAAGAAAGAAAGAAAGAAAACCAGGACAAAGCTCTCTTATGCCCTTAAAAGGTAATAAATACTAAGGTTCAAATCAAAACTTTTATACTGATACTGAAAACAGTGAAACCCAGGTAATGGGCAGAAAGAAATCTACTAGTACCAAGACTGCTACTTTCTAATCATGTGACCTCTAAATTGTTACAATTCTTGGAAAGTTTTTTAAGCTGGAATGAGGATATGATTTCATGGAAATGTTGTGAAGAATAAATACCACACACTGTATGTTTAAAGTTGTTTTCAATCTTAAGATAGAAAAATGAAATGCAAAATGAGGTGTAACAAAAAGAGCATTTCCTCTTATATGAACCAGTTCATAAAAAGAATATTTATTTACAATTTTTATTTTCCTGCATGGAACCAATGCATAGTCTGTATATTTTGAGTGAGAGGATAAAATCTAATCTAAGCAGGAAAATTATAGGCAAGTAACTTCTCTTAAAGCTATATGTATAAAAGCATTTTGAGCTATTGTGAAATCTAAGAGAATCTCTAGATTTATAATTTTAACACTACCCACAAAGCCCTCCATGAACTTTCTGATGGGTACAACCAATCCACCTGGTTATGTCCTTTAATGCAACTTTGTAAGTTTCAGGGTTCTTAACTTTAACATATATCCACAACATCTCTACTAGTAACTTGTTAAGCATTCTTTGTGCTTTTTTTTAAGTACTTAATATTTTTATTTGACTGTTGTGTCACTTGGAAAAATCAAATAATTATAATCCATTTAAATGGTTTAACTTCCTCATTTACTACCAAGAAATTTTTACCCTCAACAAATCAGGCTCCATTCAAATATGGATATGTTATTACTGGCCTCTAATAGAAACATTAACTGAATAAGTGGTTCAGGTATCTTTATCAAAATAATAGAGCACTAAATGATATTCAAATAACTTAAAGACATAACAGATCTTAAAAATGATCTTATGTAGAGATTAAAAAATGCTAACTGAATTCCTACTTCATTTTTACTCAAAATTCCTACATTTACTTTTTTAACATTTATGTTTTAAGTACTAAAAGTAATCTTTTAAGTTACTGACTCAACTGAAAAATAAAATTTAAATATTCTAAGACAGAGTTGTAAAATGTTAACAATAAAAAAAGACAACAAACCCAAAATCGAGTCACTTGTGCTAAGTCCCATGTCAACAAACCAAGGCTTTAATACCTAACTCACCTGCAACTTCAACCCCTCCCAAGAATGTAATCTTAAATCAGTGAATCTGGAATTTCCTAGTCAGCACTAGTGAGGTTATCTGCTTAACAGACCCCTTCTATCCCCCAACGAACGATAAAGTAATCTGCTCTTTCCCTGTCTCTGCTCCTTCTGCCTATAAAAGTCTTCCATTTTGTTCAGCTCTTTGGAACTCTTTTCTGTTTGCTAGATGGGACACTGCCCAATTCATGAATCACTGAATAAAACCAAATGACTCTTTAAAATCACTCAATTGAATTTTTTTTTTTTAACAAAACTCAACATCTGCACTTTTACTTCTGTTATTCCTAACAGAGGAAGTAAAGGGAAGACACCCAGTTTCACTTCTTATAAATTCAAAATACTAAACAGAAACTATAGGACCATAAATTAAGCTCTTCTATGAACCTGTTACAAGTACCTCCAAGGGAAAAAAAAAAAAAACACAAAAATGCATTTTCCCTCCTCAAATCAACTCCTCTTTTACTATCTACTCAAGCACGGAACCCTAGAATCTTTCTTGTCTCTTTCCCTTTCCCACCACCACCTGTTTGATAACTGGCAGATAGTAACTAGTAAGTATTAAGGAATAAATTAATATAGTCTATTTGTCATACTGTCAAAACATTTTTCATATAACCCCTCCGTGGTCCACTACCAGACCTGGTGCAAGTCCACATCATCTATTACCAGAACTACTCTAACAGTCTCTTACTACTCCTTCACTTTGTAAACTCCTGATCTCATCATATCTATCTTCTTAAAATTATCTAATGATTTCCCATTGCCTAAGAAAATAGTTTAACCAGACAAAATATCCTTTTTTTGTTTACAACCCAATCACAGGTTTATCACCTTTACAATCAGCAGCATCCAACATCTTTATCTTCTTCTACATAAGACGTCTCACCTACCCTCTCCAATCTGCCATCCAAATACACATCCTATAATCTAGCCATTTGGGCTTCTGACTGTACCATTTTCATGCTTGCCTTCTAGTCCTTGTCATATTTCCTCTGTCTAAAATAATTTTCTCCCTGTTCTGATCTGACAAATCATATTGGATTCTTCTAGGCCATGATCATTAAGAAATTAAATTATGAGATATAAGCAGTGGTGTTCAAGTAACTTCATTACTTAAAGAGTTATTTTAGATTTAAGTATTTCAAACTAGCAAGGAAAAAAAAGCAGACTAAACACAGGCATCTAATTCTACTCCTTTACAATATATAACTGAAACTAGAGCAAACGCATGTACATATAAGGACAGGGAGAATAGAGAGAAAACAAAAATAAAAATGAAGCTTGAAATAAGATATATGACTGGTAACCAATCTAGCAGATATAAGACAGCAGTAGACAATAGTGGACAAAAGAGAGTATCAACCCAATTTACATAATAAAAACCAACAAAAGCTTCAAAGACTGTGGCACAGGTTCCACTGAAGTAGAAGTAAAGGTGGGATCTACAAAAGAGGTCTAGTTGAAAGCTATGAAGCGGCAGATCCACATTCTCACTGCATACCACTGAGTGACTATTTCTCCATGCTCCTGTAGATGACAAAGTCATATATGTATCTCTACAAAGATAGGTAAATAAAATTTATCAACTAAAAAAGTTGAAAGTATTTGCCTCGGAAAGGGAAAATGTGGGGATGGTGTTCTAGGGCTGTATTTTTCCTAAACTTTGTATAACCATCTGTTTGTGGTAGTTCAATTCATAGTAAGAAACATAAAACCCTTGAATAAAAAGGGGTTGCACCACAGATCCCCCTGCTCCACAAAGTTGAAAATCCACATTTCTCACTTTTCTCACTTCTCTAACACTTAACTACAAATAGCCTGTTGTTGGCTGGAAGCCTTAACGATAACATAAACAACGGATTACAAATCCGTATGTTGCATTTATTATATCTTGTATTCCTATAGTAAAAGAAGCTAGAGAAAAGAAAATATGATTAAGGAAATCATAAGGATGGGCAGCCCCAGTGGCGCAGTGGTTTAGTGCCGCCTGCGGCCCAGGGTGTGATCCTGGAGACCCAGGATCGAGTCCCACATTGGGCTCCCTGCATGGAGCCTGCTTCTCCCTCTGCCTGTGTCTCTGCCTCTTCTCTCTCTGTGTGTGTGTGTGTGTGTGTGTGTGTGTCTCTATGAATAAATAAATAAGTAAAAAAAATCTTAAAAAAAAGATCTACTTTCTTAAAAAAAAAAGAAAATCATAAGGATGAAAAATTACATTCACACTACTGTATCTACGAAAAGAATCTGCATATAAGTGGATTCATGGAGTTCAAATCCCTATTGCTGAAGGATCAACTGTATTTGGCTTTTGTTCCTACTACTGGCCCAGAGCTCCTGAAACCCTTTAAATTTTCCACAGTGAGAGTGGTAGTGGTGTCTTTTGTTATAATGAGGTAACTTTCAGAAAGTACCTAAACAAGAGTACTGGTTGCCAGTGGAAAGTTGGAACATTCATTTCAATTACTCTCTACTTTCCCCCAATCTCCTGCGAGCAGAGAGCAGCTAGAGATTGAGCTCAATCACCAATGGTTGATGATTTAATCAATCATGCCTATGTAATCAAACCTCCATAAAAACTCAAAAGTACATGATTCAAAGAGCTTTCAGGTTGGTGAAAATGTGGAGATTTGGGGACAGTGATGTTCAGACAGCATGGAAGCTCTGTGCTCTTTCCCCATATCATATCCTATGTATCTCTTATATCTGTCTGTTCCTAAGTTGTATCTTTTTGTAAAAAAAAAAAAAAAACAAACAAACTAGTAATCTAGTAAGTAAAATGTTTCTCTGAGTATTGTGAGATTCTCTAGCAAATTAACTGAATTCCAGGAGAGGGTCATGGGAACCTTCAATCTATAGGTAAGTCAGAGGCCTTGGAAATAACTTGGACTTGTGGCTGGCATGGGGGAGGGTAGCAGTCTTGTGGGACCTAGCCCTTAAGTGGTAGGATGTGATAATGTCAGAATTAAGCTGAATTACGGGACACCCAGCTGAAGCTGGAGAATTACTTGGTGGTGTGGGAAAAACACACACCATGGAATTGATACCAGACTTATACTCTTAAGACAAATATCAGTAGAACTTTGAAAAGATTACAACAAATTTTATTTTTTAAGATTTATTTACTTGTTCATGAGAGACCCAGAGAGAGAGGCAGAGACATAGGCAGAGGGAAAAGCAGGCTCCTGGTGGAGAGCCCGATGCAGGACTCAACCCCAGGACCCCGGGATCAAAATATGAGCCAAAGGCAGACGCTCAACCACCAAGCCATCCAGGCGCCTCTACCAAGTTTTAGATTTCAATTTCCAAATAGTTATAGTTTCAGTTAATTGGAATCCTACTATTCTTAAATATGATTTGATTATGTAAATATCTTCCAAGATATTCATTTAATATATTGGATTAACCACCTCTTACCTAACATAGTCTTCATTATTCACAAATTCTGCTCTATGCAAACTTGCCTGCTATTTAGTTTTTAATTTGTAAGCTCAAAATCAATACTCATAGTACTTTCCTAATCATTTCCAGACATGCACAGAGTAGCAAAAAGCTTGAGATGGCTGATTTCCAGCAGATTTCCAGCTGAGGTCAAACAAGATGATGCTCTGTCTTCTTAGGACAGCTTTCATACTATAAGTAAGTTCCTTTTTGTGGTCTATTTTGTGACAAATTTTCAATTTTTGCTTTTTGTCGCTGATTTTTTTGTTCAAAATGGCTCCCAAGGGTAGTGCTGAAGTGCTGTCTAGTGTTCCCAATGCAAGAAGGCTCTGAGAGGAAAACACAGGCAGCAAACTCTTTGACCTCAGCTGCAGCAACTTCTTGCTCTAGTACATCTCCAAAGGCAAGGGAAACAAAAGCAAAAATGAACTACTGGGACTTCTTTAGGATAAAAAGCTTTTGCACAGCAAAGGAAACAGTTAGCAAAACTAAAAAACAATCTACAGAATGGGAAAGATATCTGCAAATGATACATTAGAAAAAGGCCAGTATCCAAAACCTAGGAAGAACTTATCAAACTCAATATCCAAAAAACAAAAAAACTGAGTCAAGAAATGGGCAGAAGACACGAACAGTCATTTCTCCAAAGAAAACATATCATATAAATGGCTAACAAACACATTAAAAATGCTCAATACCATTTGGCATCAGGGAAATACAAATCAAAATCACAATGAGATACCACCTCACACCCGTCAAAATGGCTAAAATTACCAACTCAGGGAACAACAGATGTTGATGAGGATGTGGAGAAAGGGCATTCCTCTTACACTCTTGCTGGAAATGCAAACTGGTACAGTCACTCCGTAAAATAGTATAGAGGTTCTTCAAAAAGTTAAAAATAGAACTACTCTACAACCCAGCAATTGCACTACTAGATATTTATCCAAAAGATACAAACACAGCGATCTGAAGGGGCAAATGAACCCCAATAATTATAGCAGCGATGTCCACAATTAGCCAAAATGTGGAAAGAGCCAACAACAGATAAATGGAGGGATCCCTGGGTGGTGCAGCAGTTTAGTGCCTGCCTTTGGCCCAGGGCGCGATCCTGGAGACCCGGGATCAAATCCCACGTTGGGCTCCCAGTGCATGGAGCCTGCTTCTCCCTTTGCCTATGTCTCTGCCTCTCTTTCTCTCTGTGTGACTATCATAAATAAATTAAAAAATTAAAAAAAAAAAACCAGATAAATGGATAAAGATGTGGTGTGTGTGTGTGTGTGTGTGTGTGTGTACACACACATCATAGAATACTACTCAAGATCCCATCAAAAACAATGAAATGTTGGGATGCCTGGGTGGCTCAGCATTTGAATGTCATGCTTTGGCTCAGGGCATGACCCAAGGGTATCAAGTTCTACATTGGGATCCCTGCAAGGAGGCTGCCTCTCCCTCTGCCTGTGCCTCTGCCTCTCTCCCGGTGTCTCTCATGAATAAATAAATAAAATCTTTAAAAAAAAAAAAAAAGGAACGAAATTTTCCCATTGCAACGACATGGATGGAACGAAAGGGTATTATGCTAAGCAAAATAAGTTAGTCGGAGAGAGACACATACCATATGATTTCCCTCATATGTGAAACAAAATAGATGAGCATAGGGGAAGGGAAAGAAACATAAGATGAAAACTGAGAGGGAGGCAAACCATAAGAGATGCTGAACTCTAGCAAACAGAGTTTCTGGAAGAGAGAGGGGTGCGGGGAAGAGATAATTGGGTGACGGGCATTAAGGAGGGCACTTGATGTAATGAGCACTGGGTGTTATATGCAACTGATGAACCACTAAGTTCTACCTCTGAAATTAATAATACAGAATATGTTAACTGAACTGTATTTAAACAAAAATCTTTAAAAGGCCTTGAAATAGCTTATGAAGAAAATGTATGTTAGATAAGTTTTCATTTACATATGAGTTCTAGTACTGTTGGTCATGAATTCAACGTTAATAAACCAACAATAAACCATAAATGTCTTTAAACAGTAATACATATGAAACAAGGTTATGCATTGATCAGTTGATGAAAATGTGACCAGTGGCTTACAGGAACTTAATCCTGTATTTCTTCTAGGACCTATGCTTCAATGTTCACTAATTCAGTGTTTGCTGCCACCTTATAGAACACAACTACCATGAGTAACAAGAATCAATTGTAATAGGACTTAGTGACTGGACTTAGTTCTAAGAAGGTAGATGGAGGGTTAATGGTAAAGTAGAAATGAGAACCAAATTATGTTCCCTCGGTTTTCTGGTCTTATAGTTGCAGTGGCCAATTTAAAACTAACATGTATGGCTTTACATGTATCAGAATACTTCTTAATGTTTACTGATGTTTCTTTCAACTGTCGTTGGAAATGAAGTCATTTTTAAAATGATGAACATATTGCTAGTCAACAAATCTCACTATTTTATGTAATGCCAATATATTACATCATCAATTCAGGATTAATAAAAACAAAATTTGGGGGCTTTGCTCCATATTGCTACTAACTACCAAGCCAAGTGGCCTAAACTGCCTGGAAATTCAGGAATGCAACATGCTTTAACAGCCACTAAAATTACAGTGCTCTTCTAATCTGAGGGAATTTTCTATAAATCAGGAAACCAATACTTCAATTTTTAGCCCATTCAAATCCATACCACAGAGAAAAGTACTTTATAAACCTGCTACAACTACCACTTAGACCAGAATCACGAGCTCAACTACAGAGTTTGCTCTTTTCATTTTTGCCTTATCTTTTCAACAATAAAAGATGACAGAAGGTATTCAATAACTGCAACTATTCCATTTCTCTTCTCTCTGTCACAGCAAAGTTTTGCTACCTCTTTTAATTTCTCCACCTTCTGTCTTCAATCCAACTATGCCTTCACTCCCCACACTTTACCGAAAACTCTTGAAGGATACCAATGACTTCTAGTTGCTAAATCCAATGATCAAGTCTCAGTTGTTCATTGTACTCAACCTATCTGCAGTATATGATGCAGTCAATTATGTTCCTTCCTCCTGGAACACTTTATTCACTGAGCTTCTAGAAAATCTCTCTTGGGTTTGCTCCTAATCATCTGGCTACTCCTCAGTTTCTTTGCTGGCGCTCTTCTTCTCCCTGAGCTCAGTGCTTGGACATCTTCTCTGGCTTTACTCAGTCCCTTGATGCTCACTTCAGGTACCTTAGTTTAAATACCATGTATGTATGTTACACCTGCAGCCTAACCTGTTCCCTAAATCTACTAGTTTAGAAAAAGTCAGATAAAAGTTGCCTGACTTAAGGACTTCTCAGAACCTTCTTATGTGCATTATAAATATCTAAGAGGAGACTATGTACACGTTACGTCTTACACTTATTTAGAACAGAATCCTTTCCTCATCTTGTGATGCATCTTGTGAGACATACAATTAACTAAGCCACTAAATATAGCATACTAAGACATCTTTCAAGTAGTTCCAATTTCTCACAGCACGAATTAATTATATAAAAATGGGCAAACTTTCCTTCTGATTTAACAGAGGTAATAACTGAGTTTGAATTTTTCAAGGCAGCTCACTGCATTAAAAGTGAGTTTGCCTCAAAGTTTTCCTTTGAGACAAACATTTCCAGAGACAAATGTCTCTGTATTATACATTAACCTGTATTAGTTATATACTTAAAATATATTTACAACTTCAGCCTTCAAATAAAAATAATATATAATATATGCTATTGTTAATCTTTCTTTCCCCAGACTAAACATTCCTAGCTCCTTCAACTGTTCTTCACAGAACATGATTTCCATACATCTCATTATCCAATCATCTTCCTCATCAAATAAGACCTAAATAATTCCTGAAATCTAGTTGACTGACAAAATAATCTATTTATCTGAAAAATAAAAAGCACAATAGACTTATTATAACTTGTATTAATTGAGACATGATCACTTGGCCATGCAGTTTAAGAATATATTCATTTTTTTATTCTTAGTAGCCATGACATTGCTTAATTCAATAATCCTTTCTGAAAATAAAGGTGTATTACACACATCCACACATATACATACTCATACATATACATTTATTTATATCCACTAAGAGCACCTAAAAGAAATGATTTCTTAGTAGCAATAAGCAACAAATCTGTAAATACCATTCTACAGTAAAAAAACAAACAAACAAAAAAAAACAACAACAAAAAACAAGGCTCCTTAGAGAAATGCTTGATTCCAGTTGGCACAAAGACAGTACGAAATTATTCTGGAACATCTCATGGGATGAGAAAGTAAGAAGGTGCTCAAAGAATGACAGGGACGTTATTAAAAGTTAAAATAAGGATCAATGAGTCTATACCGATATGAATGAATGAATGAATGAATGAATAAGAGAGGGAAGCTTTTCTTTATAGCAGGAAGCCAGCTAACACAGAAGAAATTAGAGAATTAGAAAAAAAAGTCACCATTTGGCAATAATCTTTTTTTCCCAGTTTTACTGAGATATAACTGATACATAACACTGCATAAGTTTAAGTTGTACAACATGATTTGATATATATATATACTGTGAAATGATTATCACAATAAATTTGGTTAACATCTATCACCTCAATTACAAATTTTTTTCATTGTGATGAGAACTTCTTTCTTGGTAGGTTCTATATCCAACGTGGCACTTGAACTCATAAGCCCTAGATCAAGAGTCATTGCATTCTTTACTGACTGAGCCACCCCTGTGGGGAGCATGATGTGGGACTTGATCCCAGGACCCCGGGATCATGACCTGAGCTGAAGGCAGATGCTCAACCATTGAGCCACCCAGGCCCCTGTGATGAGAACTTTTAAGCAACCATATTAATAAGTGATTCATGCAAGAAACATCAATAAACATTAAAGCTACTGGGCCAGTTTGAGAGTAATAGGATATTTACATGATCAAAGTATCTCTCCACAGATACTAATTAGCTACAAAGAGTGACTTTACCTTGGAGAAACCTGGCAGATATCACCTTAACTCAATGATCAGTTATCACCACCAGAAATAAGAGAAATTGCAGCATTTGCTTACTGATATAATGCACTGTGAAAAACACATTTTATCTTCAGTATTCCTGCCCAAAGTATAAAACCTGAATCCAATCTTGGAAGAAAAATTAACCAAACTAAAATGAAAGACATGCAACAAAACAATATCTCAACAGTTTTTCTAAAAAGTCAATTATCAGTAAATACAAATAAAGGCTTAAGAAATATTCCAGCTTAACAAAAACTACAGAGACACGACAACTAAATGCAGCAGGTAATCCTGGGTGTTCTTTTGCTACATGGATAGTATTGTAACAATTGGCAAAATGTGAATAAAATCAGCAGATTAAATAACAGTATTGTATCCAAGTTAATTTCCTGGTTTTTGATCACTAGTCTTTGCTTATGTTTGTGAATCATCTTATTTTTAGGAAATAAAACTGACATGTGTAGAGGTAAAGAAATATCATGACTCAATGGAGTCAGATAAAAAAATATATCTGTACATATAGATAAAAGTAAGGATAAAGGAAATGTAGGAAAATGTTAATATATAGTTAATCTTGGTGAAGGATACACAGAAATTCTTTACACTATTCTTTTTTAAAATTACTTTATTTATTTTAGAGAAGGATAGAGAGAGAGCATAAACAGGGGGAGGCGCAGAGGGAGAGGGAGAGAGAGAATCCCAAGCAGACTCCTTGCTGAGCACAGGGCATGATGTAGGGCTCAATCCCAGGACTCCAAGATCATGACCTGAGCCTAAATCAAGAGCTGGATGCTCAACCAACTGAGCCACCTAGGCACTCTTATACTATTCTTATATAACTTTTCCTGAAAGTCTGAAACTATTTCCAAATAAAAAAGCTATAGTAAGTTTTAATTCAGCTTTAAAATACCTTTTACATGCTAATTTTCTATACACAATCAATATACATAAAGCCTTCCTCTTATAATTTAAGCTTATTTTCTCATCTAGTGTGGTTTCAGTGATGGAAAAGAACAGGATAAGCAGAAGAAAACTATCCCTATATCCTGATTTTACAAACTTACAAATCTATCTCCATCAAAAGAAAAAGGTCATTTCAGTTGCCTATGATCAATGAGATAGATTTTTAGATATACTCTTCTAATACCTTAAAAACCATTTCCTCCACAGAGATTTTTTTTAAAATTTTTTTTAAGGTTTTATTTATTCATAGAGACAGAGAGAGAGGTGCAGAGACACAGGCAGAGGCAGAAGCAGGCTCCATGCAGGGAGCCCGATGTGGGACTCGATCCAGGGTCGCCAGGTTCACGCCCTGGGCTGCAGGCGGCGCTAAACCGCTGCGCCACAGGGGCTGCCCCCTCCACAGAGATTTTTTAACAGTGTTTAACACCCATTACTTCAAAGGTTAAGTTAAATTGACTACTCAAAATATAAAAGATAACTCTGGACCACAGCAGCATTTTTAGTCATTGTTGCAAATATTTTCCAATGATGATAAAAACTGAATGATTACACCTTTGGAGAAGTAAACACTTCTCATTAATTTCCCATGGTAATAATCTAGTCATGTTTTTCACAATCACACAATTTTTCTCATGAGAACTAGGTTTATAAAAGAAGAAAATGCAATTAGTTGCTCATCTTTTAACTCATACATTCCTACACTTGTTTTAAATGAAATAGGAATGCTGAGGAAGATGAACATAGACAAATTCATCTAGTCAAAACATATGGTATACTTTAGTTCTGGGTATGCATAGCTAATACATTTTGAAATCATGGGACTTAATTAAAACAATAAAAAATGGTATTTTATGTACTTCCCATTAAAATTTTGACTTTAAAATTTAATATACAGGGCTTCAACCTTTTTTTCTAAAGATTTTATTTATTCGTGAAAGACACAGAGAGGCAGAGACATAGGCAGAGGGAAAACTAGGCTCCCCACAGGGAGCCCAATGCAGGACTCAATCAGGGGGCCCCAGGATCACAACCTGTGCCAAAGGCAGACACTCAACCACTGAGCCACACAGGTGCCCCAGGGCTTCCACTTCTAAAGATGATGGAGTATCAGGGACAGGATTAATCTTAAATACTAAAAACACAGACATGATAGTGAAAAGTTTTCAGACTTTGGGCAACAGATGGCACAATCTCTGAAAGAGGCAACAAAAGTAAGCCATATGATTCCCCAAGTGTAGAGTTTCCAGGATGCAGTACTAAGATGGGAAAATCAGATCCAGACAGACTCCTCAAATTGAGAAGACAGATAAGAGGGAACACCAAGGCAGCTACAGTTCCCAGAGCAAAGTACCAGAGAAGAAAAGGTAGCACAAAGAAAGCTCTGGAGTTCTGCAGAACATTCCCTCTGAGTCTCCTGCTGAATACATACATGTGATCAGCACATGTACGTGGGGAAACTATCTGAAACCAGGGACAGAACCACCAGAAAGGAGCAAGAAGAACAATTACCAACGTTCACCTAGGGATGATAAGAGTTCACAGAGTGAAGAAATCCTGTAACAATAGGCACCAGAATATTCAGAAGGGTATTATGTCTGTACTAGGAACAAATTAACCTTGTACTAAAGGATGCTCAGGTTTCAACTAACAAAAGTAAAAATTTTGTTTGGAAAATTAAGGTGTTTCTAAGTAACTTAAACTATTTCTAAGTAACTTAACTGTGCTCCAGAAGAAAGCTCAAAATATTAAAAATAATATTAAAAATAATGCAAAGGAAAGGTAGCTTCAAACAACAAAATTTACAGTGTCTGGCATCCAAACAAAAATTAGCAAGCATGAAAAAGAAATAGGAAAATACAATCCATCGTAACTGAAAAATCAGTTCTAAAATGGACCCAGAAATGATAAAAGTGATAGGATAAGTAAGGAAAGACATTAAAACATTATATTCCTTTGCATTAAATATAAATGGTCTAAATATGTGTATGTATATGTGTGTATACATGCATATACATATGTATATAATAAAATATTATTCAGCCTTAAAGGAAATCTTGTCATAAACTACAACATGGATGAATCTTGAGGACATTACTAAGTAAAATAAGCTAGTCACAAAAAGACAAATACTGTATGATTCCATTTATATAAGGTACCTACTATAGTCAAATTCATAAAGACAAGAAGTAGAAAGGTAGTTACCTGGGTCTGCAGAAAAGAGAAAAGAGATGTTTCAGATTGGTAAAATGAAAAAGTTCATAGAGTTGTTTCACAACAATGTGAATATACTTACTACTCTCCAACTGGTTAAAAAAAAAGGGTGAAAATGGTTAAGATGGCAAATCTTAGGTTATGTATTTTTAACCGTGATTTAAAAAAAAAATCTATTATAGACTCCATATATTTAAGAAAGTAAAAGAAGAAAGCATGAGCACTGTTAAGGAGCACTGAAGATATAAAAAGGTTCAAATTGTACAGATGAAAATACAGTGTCTAACAAGAAACATACAATGGATAAGATTAACAGAATATCAGAAATCAGTACAAGAAAATGTCAGGAATTTTGAAGAGATTAGCAATAGATATTATTCAAATTGAAACAAAGAGAGGAAAAAAGAAAAAACAAAACGAAAAAAATCCAGTATTAGTTAGGGTGTGGAACAATATCAATTGGTTAACATATGTGTAACTAAGGTACAAGAAAGAGAGAGTGAAGGAAAAAAGAAAACCTATTTGAAATAATAATGGCCAAAATATTCTAAATTTGGTGACAATGATAAATCCACAAACCCAGGAAGCTCAACTAACACCAAGCATAAGAAACATAAAATTACACCAAAGCACATCACAATAAAAGGTTCTTCAAACCAGTGGTAAAGAGATCATTCTAAAAGTAGCCAGAGGGGGTGGGAGTGAATGGGTGACGGGCACTGGGGGTTATTCTGTATGTTAGTAAATTGAACACCAATAAAAAAATTAAAAAAAAAAATAAAAAATAAAAAAATAAATAAAAGTAGCCAGAGAGGGCAGGCTGGGTGGCTCAGTGGTTTAGCACTGCCTTCAGCCCAGGGCCTGATTCTGGAGACCCAGGATCAAGTCCCACGTCAGGATCCCTTGCATGAAGTCTGCTTTTCCCTCTGCCTGTGTCTCTCTGTCTCTCTCTCTGTGTCGCCCATGAATAAATAAATAAAAATCTTTAAAAAAAAAAAAAGTAGCCAGAAGAAAGAAAAAGACAGTTTCAGTATAAAGAAATAAAGGAAATAGTAGATTTCATGTCAGAAAAATACAAATGAGAAGATAGTGGGGCATCATTAAAGTCGTATCTTCAAAGTCCTGAAAGAAAAAAACTGTCCAACTAGAATTTTATAGCTAGCAAAAAATGTATTTGAAAACTGAAATACCAAAAAAGGTTTTTTTCAGACATATAAAAGCTGGAAGAATTCATCAGCAGTAATTCAGCTTATAATAAATGATAAAGGAAATCATTCAGGCAGAAGGAAAGTGATACTAGATGGAAAAGGAATTTCAAAGGAATGAAGAGCCTTGAAAATGGAACAAATATGGGACAAATAAGAGCCTTTCTCCTATTATTCTTAAATCCACTTAAAAAAAAAATTAAAAAAAAAAATCCACTTAAGAGAATTGACCATTTAAAGCCAAAAAACTAAAAATATATTGTGGGATTTAAACACATGTAGAACTAAAATGTATGACAACAACACAAGAATAAGAAAGAGACATGGAACTGTAGTGTCATAAAGTTGTTATATAATATGTGAAGTGATATTTTACCCAAAATTAGACTGTGATAGGTTAAAGATGGAGTCATAAAAAACAAATAATAGAAAGTAGAAGGCAAAAAGCAAAAATAAAAAAAAAAAACAGATTGAACAAAAAAAAAAGACACAAATAGCAAAATAATAGAGTTAAACCCAACAATATCAATAATCATATTAAATATAAATGGTCTAAATTAAAAAGCAAAGATAAGGAGACTCGATAAAAAAAACACACAAAGATGGAACTATATGCTATCTACCAGAAATCTACTTCAAATACAAACACACAAATAGAGAAAAGCAAAAGGATGGAAAAGGATGCACCATGCTAACTAATACCAATCAAAAGAAAGCTGGAGAGGTAATACTGACAAAGTAGATTGTAAAGCAAAGCATATTACCAGAAATAAACAGACCCATTTCACAATGATAAAGGGATCCAATTCATCAAGAAATCACAACAATCCTAAATATGCATGAATTTAGTAACAGAAATTCAAAATATACGAAGGGAAACTGATAAAAGTATAAGCAGAAATTGACAAATCCACAAGTATAATCAGAGATTTCAATACCCTTCTCTCAAAAACTGCTAGAACAAGTAGACAGACATAAAATCAGTAAGGATAGAGAAGACTTGAGCGATTCTATCAATCAACTTGATCTGACATTTATAGCTCACTCCACCCAACTTTCTTTTCAAGTGCACATGAATCATTTACCAAGGCAGACCATATTCTTGGCCATAAAATAAGTCTCAATAAATTTAAAATGATTCAAATCTTACCATGTACATTCTCTTGAGTACAGTGAAATTAAATCAGAAATCAATACCTGAAAAATCCCACATGCATACTCATTTATAACCAATGGAATCAAAGAAGAAATAACAAAGTCAGCAAGGATTTCTGAACTGAATAAAAATGAAAATACACCATAGCAAAGTTCATAGGATGCAGCCAAAGCACTATTTAGAAGGAAATTTTACAGCATTAAACATTTATATCTGAAGAAAATAAATTAATGAGCTAAGTTTTTAAGATTCAAGCAAATAAAATGCAAAGTGAACAAGCAGAAAGGAAATAATAAAGAATAGAAATCAATGAAATTGAGAACAAAAAAATCAGTGAAGAAAACCAAGAGCTGCTCCTCTGAGTATCAATAAAACAGACAAACCTCTAACCAAACTGAAAAGGGAAAAATGAAAAAAATACACAAATTAACAGCGGGAATGAGAGAAAGGACATAGCTATAGATCTTTTTAAAATATTAAAAAGATAATAAGAGAATATTACAAACAATTTTATGCCAATTTAACAATTTATATTAAACAGACAAACTCTTTGAAAGATAACCTATTGGGGCCCTTGGGTGGAATAGTCAGTTAAGCATCCAACTCTTGGGTCTCAACTCAAGTAGTGATCTCACAGTCATGTGACTGAGCCCTGAGTCAGGCTCTGTGCTCAACGTGTCTGCTTAAGACTCTCTCCCCTCTCCCTCTGCTCCCCCCTCCCCATCCCATTCTCTCTCTCTCTCTCAAATAAATAAATCTTTAAAAAAAAAGATACAAACTATTAATGCTCATTCAAAAAACAAAGAAATAAACTAAATAGCCCTCTATTAATGAAATTAAAATAGTTGTTAAAACCTTTCCTGTATAGAAAACTCTTAGGTATAGGTATGTAAGTCATTCAGTATTATCTTAAGTTTAACATACATGGAGGGATCTAATATTTATTAACTATCATCATGTGCTAGCATTAAGGATATAATTTTAATATGACTACATTAGCATCCAGCAGCATCATTCTGGAAGGAAGCTGTGTCAAGAACTGATTAATACGAGCTTAACTAAAACCAAGGAGGCTAATGATAATAATCTGGGGAAAAAATGATGAATGTCTGAAATAAGTCAATGGCAATGAGAGGTGGGAGTTGGGGCAGGGCATGGTTAGAAAATGGACAGCTAGTAAAGAGAGAGACCAGATGTAGTGACTGACTTGACCTGAAAGGTACAGAAAGTGAAAGAGTAAGGATGCTTTATGATGCTTGCCTTGAACACTAGAAGAACTACTCATTAGGATAGGGAACACAGAGAAGAAACAGATTTGGGAACAAGAAGATATGTTTAATTTTCAATACCTGATACATTTAGACATTCAGGACCCAAAAGATATATTGTAGGCAATGGGATATAGGGAATCAATACTTAGCAAATACTTGTAGTTAAATTAACCTGCTCTACCTCCCAGGATTACTTGCAATTAAAGCCTTCTCTAGAACTATAAAATTAATGATTTTTATCTGTTAAAAGAATTTCAGAGATAAGAATGTGGCTAAGGGATGTGAGAAAAGAAAGTCCCTTTCCATGTATATACTAAACTCACTCACAGTACAAGAGACCCAATTTCAGTATTCTTTTTGTTGTCATTTAGAATAGTAAAATCTGGGGATCCCTGGGTGGCGCAGCGGTTTGGCGCCTGCCTTTGGAGACCAGGGATCGAGTCCCACATCGGGCTCCCGGTGCATGGAGCCTGCTCCTCCCTCTGCCTGTGTCTCTGCCTCTCTCTCTCTCTGTGTGTGACTATTAAAAAAAAAAAAAAAGAATAGTAAAATCTTATTTATTTACTCTATTTGGTTTAATGAGTCTGACCTACTTCCTGCAGAAAAAAACAGTGAGAATATGAAGCCCTCTCATCTTTTCCCTTGTTTTGTATGTGGTTGCAATGACTCAATTTTTTATTTAACTCTGCCTGCTGCCTGTATAACATCCTATTGCCTCCTTTTAAGATTTTACTTGTCATTTTCTGGCTCTCCTTACTCTATTAGAGAATTGTATTTTTTTAGAAAACACACTGTCGGGGGCACCTGGGTGGCTCAGTCAAGGCTCCAACTCTTGATTTCAGCTCAGGTCACCATCTTAGGGTTGTGAAACCGAGCCCTGTGCCTGGCTCCACACCCAGCATAGAGCCTGCTTAAGATTCTCCTTCTACCTCTCTCTCCCTGCACCACCCCCCACCTCTCTAAAGTAAATAAATAAATAAAATAAAAAACACACCTGTTCAACTTAATCAAATAACAGCAACAACCATTTTTTGAACATGTCTTAGAAACCAGGCAATGTGCCAAGTGCTTTCCATACATTAGCTCACTGAATTTTCAAAATCTTGCACAGTAAGTATCTCCATTTTATGATCAAACAAAACTGAACCTCAGAAAGATTACATAAGCCCAGAGTCATACAAGATGGACTGTAGAATTGAGACTTGAATCTAGGTCTGTAGAACACCAAAACTTGTGCCGCATAACTTTCATAAATTTTTTACTATCTGTAACAGACCTTTTACTGAATGTTTTACAAAGGTGCTGCCATTCATGCAACAAATATGACTGCCTACTACGTATCTTCAAAATTTCTGTAGAAACACTTTTAACAGCCCTTTTCCCCTACTGTTTCTAAAACTGGAAAGCTGCATACAGTGCACATTTTCCCCCCTTTACTTCCTCTCATTAAATGTCAAATTCAATCATGTTATGATTATTATCAGGTAGTGGGTTCAGCCACAGCCATTTCCTGCCCAGTTCCTGTTCACTACTCAGAACGAAGTCCAGCATATTTTCTTTCCTTGTGCTCTGAAACTACCTGTTCCAAGAAGCAGTTTTTTTGAAGTGAAATCTGATCTCTGTATTTTGTGTCATTTTAGCGATTTGTATGAGACTAACAAGTTGGAATAAAAATGCAGCTTTCTTATAATGGCATGTAAGATTTTCAACTTAGCCAAATAATTCTGGTCATGAAGTGATCTACATTTGTAAATCCAATGACAGTATTTATGGTTCTGTGCTAACCTGAAGGGAAGACATACACATGGGACTTTTTCTCAGATTTTTAAAGAACAGCCCCAATTTAAAACACTGTTATGTCTCAAATTTGGATTCAGAAAAGACAGTCAACATATATATATATACAAAGCGTAGTTTGCAATATTAGCCCTGTGTGGCTACATACTAGGTACAGGGGTTAAGGAAAGTCAAGTCACTTCAAGATTCTTCTTTTATAAATAATCCCAAAATATATTCCACAAATTAAGTGCAAATGCCTCTAGTGGTGTAAATCTTCCTTTACAGCTTAGAATGAAATACTGCAATGAAATGATGAAACTGCTTAGCTGGACACATTTGGAAAAGAAGTTTTAACTGACACTGGGGAAAATTAAAAGGTATTAAAAGGTAAATATTAAACAAAAGCGTAACACTGCACAAAACTGTTGAGAATTTCCTATAATTTTAATACCTAAATATGCAATTTCCAACTGCCAAAACCCGGTAGTGGTCACCTTGACGAGCCACATTTATATACAATTACCACTTAAATTTTGACCTTCGCAAATACTTTTTACACAAAGCTACAATTACTTGCTATTCCCTCAACAATCCATATTCCTGGTCTGTGACCCTGCATCCTGTTCTACCCGAGTGAGATGCCTTCCTTCCCCAACAATGAAAACTACTATTTACCCTTTAGGGCTCCAGTGATAGCTCCTGCTACACCTCCAACCCCTTCTCCACTGTCTCTGAATATTATTCAGTCTTCTTCATTCAGGGCTTACCAGTGTGCCAGGACTTTACATATTCTATTTAATGCTTAATACTCCCCTCTGAAGTAACATCCTCTCCACTTAATGGATAGATAAGAAAACTGAAGCTGAAAAAAGGTTTACTATCATGTTAAAGGGAACAAAGCCAACCAGGAATTCAAACGCCAGTGTGTCTAAACTTCAACCAAATTCTCTTGCATTAAATTACAGACTCTATGGCACTCTCTTAATAGTATATATTGTTATATTATCCTTATTTGTTTCTCTCCCTTACTAAAGACAAGAAAGGTGACACCATCCTTACGCCCCCAGCAATACTCAACAGTGTCTATATACAGTGACTCAAAGTGTTACTGAATATGTATAATATCCTCATTCTGTTTATGATTTTGCAGCATTATTTTCCACTGATTAGTCTCCTTGCACCCAGTCTCTAAGAAGCCCTGTGGTGGTAAAGCATACTGGCTGAGAATGGAGGCTTTGTAATCAGATTGCCTCGCTTTGAATCCCACCTCCACCAATTATGAGCTGAGAAGTCTTGAACAAATGAGTTAAGCTAGGCTTTGGTTAACTCATCTATAAAACAGAACCGTAATCACAGTTCATATCTCACAGCTTTATAAAGATTAAACAAGATGGGATGGAAGCAATCCAAATAATTTTTCGATCCCCATTTTTTCTACATGCCATTCTAAATTTTCTTTGGCTTAGTCTAGTGTAGCCTTTTTAATTACAAATTCCTTGCAATTTTGTATTAAATGGGCTAGCGTAAAAACTGTTTGAGCCAAAAAAATAAAATAAAATTGCTCAGGCCAGGATGCCTGGCTGGCTCAGTCACCAGAGCATGTGATCTTGATCTCCGCGTTGTTGAGTTCAAGCCCCACGTTGGGTGTAGAGCTTACTTAAAATAAATAGATACATATTTTAAAAAATAATAATCAAATAAAAATTGCTCAGGGCAGCTACCTGATTTTTAGGGCCAACCGTCCATTGCCAGTTGGGACTCAAAGTCTATGCTGGGAGGTTTAACTATACAAGAGTGCCCCCACTGTACGTCATACTTTTTTCTCTTACTACATTTTCATTCCATATCAGAAAGTGGTAAAAAAAAAAAAAAAAAATTAGAAAAGACACTTCCTACCTTACTAGGACCGAACTTAACAGTATTTGATGCATGCACACAACTAACCTGTGTGGGAGGCAGGCTATTTTCCCAGCAAGAAATTTTCCTGGAACCACCCTGGGTCTGGTGTCAGCGGCGCGGCTCATTCTCCCCAGACCTCTGGATTCCTTCCCTCTGGAACTACAGCTGGCCGGGGACACCCCCTGCCTTCTCCTAAACTTAGCAATGTCGACTCCAAGAAGTTAGGATTTCAAATTGTTCTGCTATTTTACAGCACTTTAGGCTAAAGCGCATAGTTTCCAAATTCTCAGAATTCCCCCTTCCAACTTTAAAAATGTTATGAGAAAATCCAATTTGGGAGGAAACGATTAAAAAAAGAAAAACATGAACTCTACAAACAAGAGCAAATACTATGACTAAACGCAAAGTCTCGGGGATGCGCGGGGTGTGTGTGTGTGTGTGTGTGTGTGTGGAGAAACAAAGAAAAATCCTAAAGCTAACCAAAAACTGTAAAATCAAAGCATCCAATTAACAACAACAACAAAAACCTCAAGGTAAGCAGGAGATACCATAAACAGAGACAGCAAGTGTGCATCACAAAATAGGGACTAATTCACGAATCTGAACAGAGCTTGGTATGCCAATACTTGGATTAATAGATGTTTCAGAGTCTGCACTGCCTAGTCGGCATAGGATGATATAAAGCAGTTCCCTTTTCTTTTTCTTTCTTTCTTTTTTTTTTTTTTTTCTTTGGTTAGGCTAAAAATAAAGAGTGATGGACCAGTGACAGAATGATCTCCAAAGTTAGAGAAGGAGGTGTTGAGTTTGGAAGTCGGGACTCGGGGAGCCACACCAGAACTGGCTTGTCCGCAGCGGCCGGCCGGGGACAAGGCGGGTCCGGCGGGCGGCGGGCGGCGGGCTGGTCCCGGCCCGGGAGGCTGGCGGCACCGGCGCCGCAGTCCGCGCGCGTCGCACAGCGCGGCCGAGACCCTGCGTGGTCCCCCGGCCGCCGCGGCTCGGCCCCCGGCCCCCCGCCCCCAGCCCCGCGCCCGCCGCGCCCCCAGCCCCGCGCCGGGGGAGGGAGCCCAGGAGGCGGCGGCGCGGGGCGCGGGGCGCGGGGGGCTTCGGCCCGACCCCCTCGAGGCTCGAGGACGGCGCGCGCCCGGAGCCGGGAGGCTGAGCCGCTGCAGCGGTCCGAGGATGGGAGGCGACCGCGGCGGAGCCCGCGCGCAGGTGCCAGCGGCCGCCCGGGGAGTCGCCCGCGGCGGAGGGCGACGCGCCGGCCCCGCGGCCCCGCAGCCCCCGCCTGCGTCCCGCCCGCCGCTCTGCCCCCTCGTCCCGCTGCCGCCCCGGGGTCTGTCAGAAGCCAGAGACCGGCCACGGCCCGCCCGGGCGCGGAGGCGATGCCGGCTCTTACCGGAGGAGCGGGCGCCGCGCCGCTAGGAGGCGGCTGGGGAGCGCGCGGGAGGCTCCGAGGCGAGCGCCGCCGCCGCTGCGGGAGCCGGAGCGGTCGCGACGAGGCTGCCGGCGGGCGCGCTCCTCCACGGCCGCCGCCCCACCCCCTCTCCCGCGGGGTTTGCGCCGGAGCCCGCAGTCTCGGCGCGCGGGCGGGGCGGGCGGGAGGGGCGGGGCGCCCGCGGGGGCGGGGCCGGCGGCCTGATTGGCGTGGGGGCGACCAATGGGGCCACGGGCCCTCCGGGCGGCGCTGAGACTGACGGGGCTCCTAGCCCGTGGCGGCAGGGGGGCGGGCCTAGTGCCGCCTTTTACAGCCGCCTTTTTGACAAACCCGAACGTCAGGAAAGGTCGGTTGGTTCGCAGTGTGGCCAAACGGCCCAATTAGCACAAGGCGAAGGGCCTCTGAACCCGGATTGGCACCGTCTCTGCCTATAGAGAGAGGGGGCGGGCCTGGGGGCGCTGAGGCCCCGCCCCGGATGTGGGCATGGCCCGAGCTGGAGCCCGGAGCCGCCGCCGCGCTGCCCCGGCGAGGCGGAACTGAGATCTCTCTCTTGGTTATCATGTGACGGGCTCTGGATTTAATGGAGGAGAAAGGGTGGAAAAGGCCGAGGATCCAAACTGGCGAGCTTTCTGGTCTCCGCGGCCCTCCCCGCTCTCCGGCCGGCGGCGCTGCCAGGTGAGTCCGGGCGCCCCGGGCCGGCTGCGTCGCGAGTGCGCTGCCCCCGGCGCCCCGGCCCCGGCCCCGCGGTGCTCCGGGCCCCGCCGCGCCCCCGCCGGCACCTGCTGGGCGCCGGGCTCCCGAGGGCAGGAAACCGCGCAGCTCCCACAGCTCCGGGGCCCGGTCGGGGGCGAGCGCAGTGGGGGACACAGACCCCAAGGCCCTATCGGGTGTGAGCAGCATCCTCCTCGGAAGGAAGGTGAACTTGGCCAAGGCTGTCGCAGCAGGGCCCGCCCGAAAGCGACTCCTTGTTCAGAGGAGTTGGGTTTGCAGGCTCATGAGCAGAACTGTCCCTGGCCTTTGGGACGAGGGGCGTTTATTTGGGAGAGCACCGGCCCTAGCGAGAGAAGCAGTGGACATGGTGTGGCGAGCACCGTGGGCAAGGTAATGAGCGCACACGCAGGTGATAGATGCTGGCCCTCTGGGCACAGCCCTTCTGATTTCCAGTTTGAGACGGTGCAGAAGATTTTGGCAGTGAGGAAGCATATGAACTAAACGATCTTCCAGGCCAGAAGGCATCACCTCAAACAGAGCTTTAAAGCAGAGCAAATTTTTGTTTTGTTGGAGTATGCAGTTCCCCCCCGCCCCCCCCCCCCCGAGAAAGAGTGATAGTAATAGTAGTAGGCAACAAATACAATTACTGCAATTAATGACGATTTGTGAATAAAGGAGTAAAATGGGTGGTGTAGCCCAGCATCCAGGCTTCTTCCGGCATCACTTAAATGTCAGTGTAGTAGTGCTTCATACAGAAATTTGTTGCATCCCGCATTTTGAAACTTGAAGCCACAAGCCTGCGTGTCCTTCCATCTGCGACCCTGAAGTACCTGTGTTGATTGATTGCAGCAACCCTTTCTCTGACCAGTTGCTTACTCAGTCCCATATGCGAAAAAAATAAACCCCGACTCATCCAGTTACTGATGGAAAAGTTGTGCTTAAACAAGTGTATTATCATAGACTTTTTGAAGGTTCACAAAAATGGCCAGGTAGTTTGGAGATCGGGATGGAGTAAACTTGATTTACAACATGAAATCCGTTTGTAGTTAATAATCAGTACACACCCCTCATACCTCTTCTTCCAAATTCAGCCTCCTATGCCACCATGGCAGCCTTTGGTCAGGAAAGGAGACCTGGAGAAAATGCCTTCCTGGGAGCAAAAGCCTCCGCTTTTCATACTGCAGTATGAAGCATCCCGATCTGCCAGCTAAGTAAATGAATACTAGCAGATGGGCGTAAGGGGAAAGGGGGAGTTAGGAGGTCCCCAGGACATCACTGTTACAGCAAAACAGATACATGCTCTTGCCCCACTGTTGGAAGTAGTAGAGGTGTATCAAAGGATATATCAGAGTTAGTTTTAAAATATAATTAAACATGCTAATCTAGGGCATTTTATTCATCTAGCCTGTTTCTTTGCTTTTTCCTTGTTTCTCATATTCCTGCATTTGTAATCCTACCCCTCATGCTTTTGCTGTCCCACCACCTTCTGATCTTTTCCTCTTTTCATCAAATGTCCTCTCAATCTATCACTCTTTTGTGGCTTATTTCCCTCCGTTTATAATCATATTCAGATTCTTCCTTTACTGAAAAATTTCTTATTGGCCCTTTCTCAATCTCATTCTTTGTCTTGTCCTTTATCTTCTCCAGGTATTTCAGAGGAATAAAATGTTGTCAACTGTTTACATTTTGTTATCTTCTTTAACCCCTCACTCAACTGCATACAGTCTGGCTTCTGATTTCCATTCTACTTACCCTTTTTCCAAGTGGTCACAAGGTTAATATAAAAAGCTTGAACAAGTATAGACAATACTGTCATCCTGTATGTGAAGACTAAATAAATGCTTATACTAAAGTTTTATAGATTAAAGTGTTCCAATCAAAATCCTAAGTTTTTAAGAATTAGTGATTTTAGCGTGGGGGAAAAAAAAGGAAAGGGCAAAATATTCTGGAGAAGAAATCCATGAGTAGGTGGGTTGTAGGCCTTTCAGATATTAGAGTACATCCTAGAACATATCTAATCACAGTCATATAGTACTAGTGCAAAACAAATATAGATCAATAAGACAGATCTATATCTTAGATAGATATATGACAGATCTTATATTTTAGGGATATAAGAAATAGCTTTGGTCTGCCAGGCTGGCTCAGTTGGTTGAGCATGTGACTCCTGATCTCAGATGCCTGAGTTCAAGCCCCAAATTGGGTATAGAGCTTACTTGAGAAGGAAAAAGAGAAGGAAGAAAGAAAGGGAGAGAGAAAGAAAAAAGAAAGGGCTGTAATTATCGAATAATTTAGCATCTAATAACAAAATGTCAGAAGTTTAAATGGTCTTGATGATTGGATAGGAAGTAGTAAAAAAGTCAGGATCTATACCACAAACCAAAAAATAGTGAGTTGTAAAAAGAAAAATTCAGACTGGGATCCCTGGGTGGCACAGCGGTTTAGCACCTGCCTTTGGCTCAGGGCGCGATCCTGGAGACCCAGGATCGAATCCCACATCGGGCTCCTGGTGCATGGAGCCTGCTTCTCCCTCTGCCTATGTCTCTGCCTCGCTCTCTCTCTCTCTGTGTGACTATCATAAATAAATAAAAATTAAAAAAAAAAAATTCAGACTAAGAAAATTGGTATTTGTAAGAATTTCAGTGAGAAAGTTTTATTAAAAAAAAGTATAGGCTAAACTATGTGAAAATCCAGTATTATCAATGTGTTCTATATTATTTAGCCCAGTGATCTCCTTAGAATCAGAATTCTATTTAATATCTGAATTTTTGTTAACCGTTCCCTCTTTATTAAAACTCTCCTCCCTTGACCTAATACCACTTCCTCTTTTTTCAGTACATTGATTTTTTAATGCTTTTTCTTAGTATATGTTGAAATTAGGTGAAATTTTGGATGTACAGATGTACAAAAAAGAATATAAGAATATCCTTGAGGTACAGGAATAAAGTCATGAGTACCTGGACTTGAGTGACAGCAATGACAAGGACCAGACTATTCTTGAGACATTTTGAATAGAGCTCATGCCCAGTTGATATACTACAAGTTTTATTGCATTTTGTCATGGGCTATAGGGAATGATGAATGTAACGTTGTCAAAGGTGGCTACAAATTTTAATGGAATTTGAAAGGTAAAATAATAGAATGTTATCAAAAATAGGAAATCTGTGAGTGGGGAAGAGCCAGCTTTGTTCACCAGGAATGGAAGTGATTTTTTTTTTTTTCTGGTATCGAAACAATCCTGACTTTTTTTCCTTCTCTTAGGGTATATTTCCCTTTTTTCGACTCTGCAACAGCTTCTTTAAACTGTTTAAATGAGAATGTCCTTGGCTCAGAGAGTACTACTCACCTGGCTTTTCACATTACTCTTCTTGATCATGTTGGTGTTGAAACTGGATGAGAAGGCACCTTGGAACTGGTTCCTCATTTTTATTCCAGTCTGGATATTTGATACTATCCTTCTTGTCATGCTGATTGTGAAAATGGCTGGGCGATGTAAGTCTGGCTTTGACCCTCGACATGGATCACACAATATAAAAAAAAAAGCCTGGTACCTCATTGCAATGTTACTTAAATTAGCCTTCTGCCTTGCACTCTGTGCTAAACTGGAACAGTTTACTACCATGAATCTGTCCTATGTCTTCATTCCTTTATGGGCCTTACTGGCTGGGGCTTTGATAGAACTTGGATATAACGTCTTTTTTGTGAGAGACTGACTTCTAAGGACATCATCTCATTTTATTGCTGTTCAACAAGCTATCATTAAAGTGTTTGAATCTTTGCAAGCTTGAAGAATACCAGAGAACTGAGAAAAATAACCAAATGTAGTTTTATACTGCTTCCATAAAATAGTCTTTGTGAATCATGGACTTCTAGTCAATCCAAAGCTTAATTATTCAATATTTCAGTTATTAATATCCTTATTATCCCTATATAAATAAAGTTTGTTTTTTGACCTCATTTTTCTACTTGACTCTTAAATAATCTGTTGTACATATGTGGTCAATTTTTAAAGTCTTTAATCTACATTATTTGGATAGAAGTTTAATATATCATAGCCCCATTATGACCAAAGTAAATGGTCATTTGTGCTTGTAAATTACTAAGAAAAAAACCTAGTTAGTGAAATACTTAGTCGTGTCACTTCATGTTTACATTCACAAATAATCTGAAAGTTTAACAGATTTTTATCTAAGCTAACGTGTCACTTTTTCCTTCTGTTTAAAACCCATGAATTAGAGATGGCATACTAGAACTGAGCAGAGCTTTGCCTCTTCTAAAGTGAGAGGGGGGCCTTTCATCCTGGTTGAATCAGGACCGGTCCCCTTTATGCCTGTTGTCCTGAGCCTCAGGAAGTTAGTGCCCCTTTCACTCTTAGAAGTCCTGGTCTGAGAGTTTATAGGTGATCCTACCAAAGGCACTTAAACCATTCCAGGGAAGCATAGGTGACATCACTTGTAAGAATTCCAAACAGTCTTAAGTGCATTATAACCCTAAAGCAGGTGATTGTTCCTGCCCTTACACCGCCCTCACTTTTAGCTTTGGGAAGAACCCAAAGTAGTATTTTGTTTGTTTTAAAAATATCTAACACACAAGAAAGTGATTCCTAGGTGGTAATACTTGAGAGGATTGCTTTGACTATAGCATTTTGGTCTAGTTCTCCTTTGTAAAGCACATAACATGACAACGTTTAAGCTACAACATCAGATTAATATGGTTTTAACTCCTTGTTTGAAACTACAGAGCTAAGCTAAATAAATAAAAAACGATCAGTTACAAGCGTTTTACTGTCTTATAATTGGTATATATTCCTATTTTGAGCTTCTAAAAATAGGATGGAAAAGGACAGTTAATTTGGGGAACATAATGTTCCAGACTTGATCAGATATTCCTTGTTCAACTGAGAGTTCCAAACTATTTGGTCTCTCTAATGATAGATTCAAAGTAGAAGAAAGCTTTCGTTTCTATTAGAAACCAGACAGGAGGATTTTGAAATTCAGCAGAAGTTGTATCTGTGCAAGTATTATCTAAGGATGCTCTCTCACAGGGAAAAGGAAAAGGACAGCATCACATGCAATTAGCTGGGTCAGGAGTCAGCAGAAATTTTCCATAAATGTCTATATAATAAATATTTTAAGCTTTCTATCTCAACAGCTCAAGTCAGCTCTGTGATGAGAAAGCAGCCATAAACCATGATTATGTTCCAATAAAATTTTATGGACAATGAAACTTAAATTTTGTAAAACTTCCACATATCACAAAGTAGTATTCTTTTGGCTTTTGTTCCAGTTGCTTAAAACTATAAAAACTATTCTTGCCTCACAGCCACACAAAAAACAGACCTGTGAGCTAGGCCATAAAACAAGCAAAAGCAAAAATTCTATATGAGATTTCTAAGAGAAAAGGTGGAACAGGTCTCCAATTAAGAGAGAAACCTGGGTAAGAATTGTATCTAAAAGGCAACACAATAACCAACCTGTTGATCCATGAGGGTCAGTTAATTGTAATAGTATCTGAAAGGTTCCCAGAAAGTAGAACATTTTCTTACCTAGTTTGGTAAATAAACTAAATAAACTAACTAGACTAAATAAATACCTTAAAGCAGCGCAAGTTACTGACATGCGCCTCCTTGATTCTGGCACCAAATCAAATGTGCGTTTTATCCCCATACCACCAAGGAATTTATTCAGTTCTGACACTACTTGGAAATAGTATCTGATACCACAGGTTAAGGGTGCAATCCCAGAAGATACCTCCTCCCTCCAAACTTCAGATACCAGTTACAAATCCAGCTATAGATTGTTCTCATGACTCCCTTGATTAATTTGCCAGAGCAGCTCACAGAACTCAAAGAAACATTTTACTTATTAGATCACCAGTTTATTATAAAAGAATATAACTCAGGAACAGCAAGATGGAAGAAATGGTAAGGCAAGGTATGGGGAAGGGGCAAGGAGCTTCCATGGTCTCCTGGCATACCACTCTTCTTCCATCTCCTTGTGTTCACCACCCCAGAAGCTCTCTGAACCCTGTCCTTTTAGGATTTTATGGAGGCTTGATTACATCGAATATTAATGAAATCATTGGCTATTGGTGACTGAACTCAATCTCCAGTTCCTCTCCCCTGGAGATAAGGAAGGAGGAGTTCTAACCCTTTAATCACAATGTTGTTTCTCCCTGGCAACCAGCCCCCATCCTTAAGTTACCTAGGAGTTTTCCAAGTTACCTCATTAACGTAAGTTCAAAAGACACCTTTTTCATGCTAAACACTTAGAAAATTCTAAGGGTGTTAAATTCCTGTGCCAGGAATAGGGATGAAGACCAGATGTGTATTTCTTATAAAACACAATATCACAGCCTCAGTGGTTGGAATACACTTAAAACATTAAGTAATTAAAAATAGGATAGAAATTATGCTCACAGAAAAAGCAAAACTAATGGAATAATATATAAACAGTATTGCAGAAAAATACCTTCCTGTTTTAGTTCTAGGATATTTTGTTTATAATACAAAGATTTAACTTAAACATGAAAGGTTCCTTGTGAAACCAGTATTTTCCAGGTCAACATGGGTAAGAAGTAATGTAATCTGGTGTGGAGCAAAAGATTTATCAGAAAGTCTGGGTAAAAGCAACTTGTGGACAAAATAACTTTTTATGACTTGAAAATGTGAAAAGTAGAAAATATTGAAAGAATTCACAACTTGTTCAGCAGTATTTCATGAGCAGAGGCTGAGTATATTGGTGCCATCAATCCACCACATGAAACATGAACACAAATCCAGCAAGAGAGCTTCCAAGCACCAAGAAAAATAGTTGCACACAGCTTCCATTTGTGGGCTAGAGTTTACTGTAATTTTAAGTTATTAATCTTACAAATTAAATCATCTGCTTTCCAGTCTGTTTTTACAATGCAGCAAGTAAGAGAAACTGACGTTGACTAATGAACAGAAGTGATGGCCAAAAAAGAAGAGGAAACCATAGAGGCATTTTCATATAGGGGCAGGCATATTAATTACTATGCATCTGTGTCATCAAAAATAGTTATTTCTCTTTACTGAGAGAAAATTAATCAGAGTCCTTTTAGCATTACATTAAGAAACAAGCCACAAACTACAAAACGAGTTTCCTTTAATCTTAATTGGTCATGTTTCCACAGTAAATATCAGTTGTCCTCAAAGTATTGTTGGTGTTCTTATAATTAATGACATAGTGAAAGTACACGGGAATTATAATATTAGAACCAGGATAAAACAAACAGGGGGAAAAAGCCTCATTATAATGATGGAAAAACTAAAGCCCAGATAAATGAAATGAGATCAGCCCATGATCCCTGAAAAATGGAGAAGTTTTAACTCCAAAAGCTATTTCCAAAATTGGTTTGCTACAGAAGAAAAAAAATGGCATCCATGGAAGATACATACCAGTTACCAAATGCCAGATAAGGTAACCTTGGGTTAAAAGCTTTTATGAGAGGGATCTACTTTACATTTTAATGTTTTACTCTCATTTTGCATGTCCTGTGTTCAAGTTATACTGTAATCATACTGGTATCTTATACCATGAAGTAAATTTACTGCCATCATCTATATACTACAAATACTAATTTGTAATCAGAAAAGGGCAGTCTGTAACAAGACATGATTTTGAATTGCTGGCCCTGGGCAAAATAGTGAACTAGGAAGAAGTAAGTTTTTGAAATCTACCTACTTCCACCAAATCTCATGATCCCTTGATAAACATTTTCCTCTTCCCAGATGCCTATCCTTTGCCCAAAACTAGAGGGAGGAATGCAGAGAAGAGATAATTAGTGAGAAAGGTGTGAAATGATTAGGCTGACCCAGAACATAGCTCTTCTGTGTTAATTCTAGGATCAGAAGCTAACATTTGTAGTGTCTACAATATATAAACCAATGCACTAAGCAAGCACTTGGCATGTTCTCTGATTTAATTCTCACCACCAATTAACAGAATAGATAGGTATTCCCTGCCCCCACTCCCCACCTTTTTACCAATGGGAAAAACTGATTTCTCAACATTTACAAGTTTATTAGTCCCCTTTCGTTACCCATAGCTGTACTATTCAAATGTTCTCAGCATAGTATCATATCAGAGGCTTTACAGGAGGAGGTCTGTGAAAATGTGCCACCTTTATGTCCTTGTCTCACTCCTGCAACAGAACACATATAGACTAAAAATATTGGTGCATGTTATCACATTCAATATTCCCAATTTTTGAATATTTATATCAGTAGGGAGACTTCATCTTGCCAAATAAGACTTAGTATGATAAAAACATGCTTCCGACTATAAGATACTAAACCTGCTTCTTAGATTTGCCATTTTAATAATTTTAAGTCTAGTTTAAATTTATCCTCAGTTTATAATAAGTGTATCTCTCGTTGGAGGAAAAAAGTTGGGTCTTACAGGTTTAGCAATCTTTACGATACTTATTTTATCCACATTGCCCAATGGGCCTAGATATTTAACAGGGGTACTTCTTAAACCTTATTCATAAGACTGAAGTACCAAATAGAAACTTAGTCTCCTTATGGTGCCTGCTGATCGAATTTTCTCCACTTTTCTATTGCAATTCTAGAATTACATTATGAATTAAAGTCAGAGGCAGAGTTTTTAAATCATAGAAACCTACATGATTAGTTTTTCCCACCCCAGTAAAGGTGCAACTTTTGTTCCTTCAAATATTTATTGAATACCAGGTGTATATATTAGGCATTGAGGACACAAAGGGATAAAAATAAAATTGGAACTTACAGCTCATGGTTTAGCTAGAGCCCAACATATACTTAACTAATAGTTATATTAATGATGTGAACAGAAGGACACAAGAAGCAGATGGAAGAAATGGTTCTACACCAGCTTTGGGGTAAAGGGGACAGTTGGAATGCATAAACTCAGTAAAACACAGAAGAGATGTTTAAAGTTTCGGAAAAAGATTTCACAGTGTTGTATTCCAAGCAGGGATTTCCCCAGCAAAGGTAAAGACTTTTTAAAGTACACAAAAGAAATGGCAAGTACTGGCACTCAGTAAAGCTGGAAATTGGGCACATTAATGGAAGATTGTGATGGATGAAGCTGGAAAAGCCATATCATGAAGGCTTTTTGGTGTAATGCTGAGCGTTTGGCTTCTATTCTTTAGGAAAACAGTCATAGAATATTTCTAAGCTAAAGAGTAACAATCATATCTGTCTTAGGAAGATCAATCTGGTAGTAACAAAGAATGGACTGGAACAGGCATAGGGGCAGAGGAGTACAGGCAGCCCAGAACATTTTGGGATATTTTAAGAGTCCTGGTGAGATGAACATCTAACATGGCTGTGAACATCTACAACAAGTAGACAAATTATGAACATTTCTGGGGTCAACTCAAGAAAATCTCACAATACATTGTATATAGAAGAAAAGAGAAACCAGGTAACTTTTGCAATGACTAGGTAGAGACATAGTGATGCCAATAACCAAATTAGGAGGGAAAGGAACAGCTAATGCTTGGGGGCAAGGGAGAAGAGAAGGATTTAGTTCTGATTATAGAGATCATTAGAGCTGAAGTGAGAAACCAACACTGACAAGTCATGGGGTCACGAAGATAATTCAGGGACAAAGTGTAGAGACAGAACCTGAGACTGCTTTAAATAGTGGTGGCTATGGCTGAAGAAGACATCCAAAGAAATGGAAAAGCAAAAAATAATAAAAAGAAATGGAAAAACAAAACAGATAGGTTATATATACACAGAGTTTTAAGGAGTACAAAACTAACAAGTGCTGAAAGGATTAAACAGAAGTATTAAGGAATGAAGCCACTGAATTTGGCAGTCATACGGTGACCTTTGAGACTACCACTTCAGCTGGGTGATTAAATCTGAAGATTAAGACAAAATTGTAGTGAAATGAGGAAGTGAAGGCAGACAGATTTCCAAGAACCTTGTCATCAAAAAGAGAGATGAAACAATAACATAAACAAAAGCCAGGCTGAAGAAACGCTTTTTTGGGGTTTTTTTTGTTTTTGTTTTTTTTTTAAAAGAAGACAGACCCAAGATTTGTCACATAAATGTCTGGCTAAGTTAAAAACAAAAACTTTTAAAGAAAGAAAAAACTTGGGTAGAGGGAGGATGTGCAATTGCCTATCCAAATAAAATGTTAAACATTATGCAAAATATTTGCAACTCTACTGACTTGTCTCTGAATCTGTATACTTTGTAGTCTTCAGTAGTACCAAAGCAATAAACTTTATAGGCAAGTGTACAGATTTAACATTTTAAAAATATAGATGCATAAATTCTAAATTTCAGGGGATCCCTGGGTGGCGCAGTGGTTTAGCGCCTGCCTTTGGCCCAGGGCGCGATCCTGGAGACCCGGGATTGAGTCCCACCATCGGGCTCCCGGTGCATGGAGCCTGCTTCTCCCTCTGCCTGTGTCTCTGCCTTTCTCTCTCTCTCTCTATCATAAATAAATAAAAATTTAAAAAAAAATTCTAAATTTCAAAATGTGTAGAAGGATCCAGAGTTCTCATTATTTTAATAGTGCAGTTCTTGGAAGGCAGATAATAAGACATACAAGTAGTATGTCATAATTTCACTTTAAATTTCTAACCAACATAAATCCTATTTGCCCACATTTTATTCTCACACTCCCTGATTGGGTCTGAAGTCCTAGAAGGGAAGATAACCTGAAATCCAAGATGTTTTCCCCTCCTTTCTCTGACCTCCCGGTAGAGATATGTCAAGATATGTCCTGCAACATCTGTAAACTTAAAGAAAAAAGCATCTCTGCTTTTATCTTCTTGTGCTTGACATTCTAAAGAGCAATGATTTCCATCTGAGATATGCTAAAGAAAGAAAAGCCAGAGCAGAGATAGAAATTTATACTTCTCCCAAGTTGTCCTTTTAATTGTTTTATCTGAAGTACACTGTCAGTGCCAAACATGTCAAACATAACTAACTCTTTCATGAAATAGACTAGGCATTCTAAAACCAGTAAAATTCTGTTTACATATCAAAATAGTTACATGAGGTGGAAGAAAGATTAATAATCAGATCTTCTATCAGTCTGAAGACCTAAAACCCATCCTGTCACTTTTTACCACCTTAAAATACTTTGAAAACAATGCATTTTTGTCCGCCCCTCCTAGGATAGAAATAATCCTGTCTAGAGGGAAGGGAAGTGATTTAGCATGCTATCCCAGCACCTACACTGAACTAAATAACTAGTTTAATAACCTTGCTTAAGGTAATCCTCAATATTCTAGGTTGGCATGAATCAACTTTTGATAATTTTTAAGAGAAAAAAAAGGTATTCAGATTGGAGTCACTTTCAAGATCTTACGGCTTCGGTTGAAGACAGAAACAAGAACTTTTAAAGATGATGAAATGAAAATGTCAAATACAAGAAAATAATTACAAAACAAAGGTAAAAAGATTACAGTTATCAATTTTAGTATTTATTAAAAAGGTGGAAGACAAGGAAAATTCCTCTCAAACTCTAAAATCAAATCTTGCATCTTTGCTAAATGTAAAACGAATTTTTAGGTATTTGCTTTACATGACAATAAACTTGTCAACAAAATAACTGAATGAAAATTTACCAACAAAACACTGCTAATCTATTATTTACAAAAATGATCTCACCTGCCGTAAGTTATTTGGGGAAAAAACCATTTCAAGGAACACTAATGAAATACCGTGAAGACATAACACAAGAAATAAAATTTGTCCTAATGTCTCTGACCCCTCCCTTCCCCAAAGTTATAGAATGGACTGAAAATGAATATCTGTGGGTATAAACATAATATTTCCAATAATCTTACGCACACACACACGCGTGCACACACACAGTTCTGTGCCAGATCAACCTAATCTTTATTTAAGGTCAGCAGCCTGAGGGTTAAGGGTAATGAATATGGCTTTAGTAAAGTTTTCAACTAAATATCACAAATGCTTAATTCTTTTGCTAGCTAACCAACTAACCTGAGAATGGAAAAGGTTCTACTTCTTGGCTAAAAGGGTATAAAGCAAAGTAATTAAAAAAAAAAAAAAAAAAAAAAAAAAGCACTGCAGCAGACACCACTGATATACCTTATTTTTTTAAGGTCTGTGTATCAATTTAATACTTTATATAATGACTATTTAGATAGCTTAAGATCATATAGAAACTACATCTTAAGCACTTTATCATTCTGGTCCAAGAAATTGGAATATCAACAAAAAACTTGTGTTTGGAATGTACTTACTAGGAAACCATTAATAATAATGCAATATTGAAATAGAAATGATTTGTGTTTAACAAAGGCAAGTCAGCAAGTTCTTAGATTGCATCCGAAGAGGATTCAAAAATTATAACCCACTAAGACAAGGAATATAACATTATTCAAGGTGACAAAGCTATATCTTGAAATCTGAGCCCACTGATTTATATTTCACTTCATACATCATATATACATCACAGAGATGTATGCATTTTACAAAACATTAAATTTTCAAAATATGGAGAAATTTTGAGTATTGGTTATATAAGAAACTACACCTAAAAGCAACCACTGTGGTTGTTTTAGATATTTCTTTTAGTTAAAAGTTTAAGGCTCATATATAATATTTTTGGGATACCCTAAAGACATTTTATTACTGTATGATCTCATGCAACTATGTGTATACTACTAGGAAACTAAAACTAAAACATTGTTAAATATATCACCCTTCAATTAAAAAAAGAAAACATTTTAACCACATGCTCTCCTATTTCTCAATACTAGTTTGTTATGAACTTTTATCCCCAAAAGGTAGATGGCAAATGATAAATTTAGCTTAAAAAAGAAGATTAAAGTGATGAGGAGCAGGCTAAAACTAACATATAAAACAGAATCCCTATTTACATTATCATGATTTATACTTTCCTTATCCCATGAAAATTCCTATATTGCAAATATACTGATTTCCTATAAACCATTGAGATTTCCTACAATATTTGCCAAGCCCATTTAAAATGTGGGCCAGAAATGATGTCACTGCTGCAATTGATTTTTTTCTGGTGAAATGCCTCTTAAGTGGCTTCTCCCTAGCCCAGAAAGATAAGCAGTTTTAGGGGTACCACAAACAAGGCTGGAGCAGAAACAATTTCAGGAGCAACAGTAACCCAAAAGACTACACAAAGAACCTCAGTTAAAAGTCGTCAAAGTATAAGCCCAGAAAAATACCAAAGATAAAATAAATTTGCAATGAGCAGAGTTCCTTATATCAAAGCATAAAGACATTTGTTTGATTTTAATTACAGTAGTGGAAGCAGTCTCAAATAGTGCTGAAGTCCATCACTGAAGAGATTTGTTTTAATCTTTAGCTAGGCACTAGCCATCCTGTTTCCTACCCTAATTTTACTTTCTAGAGTTTTGGGAAAACAAAACAAAACAGTATTCTAAGTTGTTTACCTTGCTAGGGTAGGGAGAAGGATCCTTAGAAAACTGAGGTAACACATCTTATTTTGTTAATTATATCTCTGTATATGGCAGTTGAGTCATGGCCCTTAGGTTTATCATACTTTCTCCTGTTCTCTGAGAAAAATGTAAAAGAGGATTTTAACTGCTTACAATGAAACATTCTGTAACTAAAGATTTTTACCCAGCTACTATTAAATATAGTACAGGTGTCTATTAGTAAGAAAATTTTCTCAACTTTTTTTTATCATTCCAAACACTATGGAGATTTATGTTAGGGCAATGTAATCTGGCCATGTTACTTCATGAGTTGAGTGTTAAATACCAATAACTGACCTTGTTTCCCCCAACTTCATAAAACTGCTTCTATTACCTAAACTGCTTTCTAAATGTTGAACATAAATATTTTAAAATGTATTCCCGGGAGTGAGGCTAGGAAGTTTCACATATTCATATTATTCAGCAATTTAAGAAAGAAGTTATGCAAAATATGATATACATATCTCTATATATTCCCATAATACACACATATATAAATATGCTTTCATAACTGAATCTTGGTTTTAAAAATGCTTACACAATGTGGGGAATTTAAATATTCGCTAGATTTGAATACATACATTTGCACTCCATTACCACTGTAAATTGATATACCAGCAGAAACATAATAGACCAAATAAATGATTTAACTGAATTGTCAGTTTGTGTTTTTGCAGACCCAAGAGAAAACATATTTATTATTATGAACCTTTATTAAGTGGCTCACATTTCAGTATAAATCACACTAAAAAGATTTTTTAAAAGCTATTTACACTACAGTGCTGACACATTAAAATGAAAAAAAAATTGGTATAAATAAGCTCTATGGAAAAGCCTTAAATTGTCAAAAAAGAATTCTGGCTCATATTACAAAAAATATATATATATGTTAATGTCAGCTCTATTCTAAAACCTATAATTCCAAACCAAATGATTCTTTAAAGACTCCTTTTGTTTAAACCTGTAATGTTTACAGTGCATCTGGCCCTAAGTGCTTTGATACTTCACAGTTATGGACAGGCACTGAGGAATGTTACAAAGCTACATAAACTCTATTTTGTAACAGACTTGGAGCAAGTCCTTGGCTTGCTTTCAGAATTCATGAATCTTTATTACATTATTAACTTTAAAAAAAAAAGAATTTTAAATGGTATGTACAAATTTAGCACAAAATGTCATCATCTTTTCTATCTTGATTTGAATGTGCTGAACTATGTTGCCTTGTATCAACTAGACTTATGAGACTTCCAGGACATAATTCTTCCTTTAAATCTTTGTTGCTATTTTCAAATTTAGAGTCCATGTCAATCTTAAATTCTGTAAATTGAACATGATCCAATTTTGCTTTAGCATTCTTGCCATCCATATTATTCGGTGCTCTAGTCTTTTCAGGAATATAAACATTCACAGGTTCTTCCTTGATTCTTACGGATGCAATAGGTTCATGTTTCATCTGCTGTAATTCAGATTTAGAATGAAGTTTGTCTGAAAAATTAGAATCCAAGGAGGTTTTGCTTACAGCACAAATCATGTGATCAGTGTGAGATCGAAGAATTGATGATGTGGAATCTGGTGATGTGCCTGTTTCATGAGTATCTGTATTCTGAGCAATCTCCTCCTCTGAGTGATACAACTTGAGCCGAACGTGCCAGGCTAAACTGCATACAGCTGAAACTGTCTTGAACTGATGAACAACATTCCTTGGAATAAAATAAATGTCATTATCATACAGCTGAATCCTGGCATAGCGGATGCCTTCCCTCCTCAGTTGATTAAGTTTTGCATCATCAACCCACTGGACACACTAAGAAAAGAAACAGGAATACTGTTAAGTCTTTTCCACAATAAAAATTAAACTGAAGACAGTAATGCTTTAAGATATACCTGAGAAAGTGGAGGCTCATGTAAATCTAACTGCATTCGTTGAACTACTTCTAAGAAATCTTCAGCATGAAAACAAATTACATCTTTGGTTATTCGGGGTTGAGCAGGCCTAAAAACATGAGATAATGAAGAATCTTCCATTAATATTTCACTCTGTTAAGTCCTTATTAAATTTAAAGCAAAAATAGTTTATGGTCAAAACAAGAGTCCCTAGAAATAAAGTTAAAACGTTATTAGAAGACCACTTTACATACTTAAAGGGATAAAACCATGAGTTTGGGCCTAAACATAAATTTAAAAAAAAAAACCTCTTTTTATTATAGCTATGTATAACCACATTTGAACTGGTTAATTATTGAAATAAAAAAACTAAGGGCTCTGTCTTCAAGGTCAATAACAGATTAAATGCTAAAGATGAAGCTACTATGTAAAAATTGGAGGTAATAAATATGGGGAGAAGAGAATACTTTCTTCCAATAAATACACATATAACTGCAATTAAACCTAAAATTCCTAAGTAATCCTTAATAAATTAAGAGATACTCATTAGAAAAGTGCTAATAAACTATTATCACTCTATTTGTGGGGGTTAATAGTGTCTTTAAATATAATTCTAAAAAAATGCCCAAATTATCCAATTAATCAGCAATATACAAATACATTTTTATAGAACATGCTCGAAAATGGATTTTAGAATGTAATTCCAAGCAACATAAATCCAAAAAAAAAGTCATACTAAGGCAAATTATAAACAAATTTCTAAAAACCAGTGATAAAATCTAAACCTTATACTTTACATTAATGTACAGGGAAGGAAGAGTTAATAATGATGCCAGCTTCTCATCAGGGACAATGACAATACAGTAAGCACCAAGTGAACCTTAGTTTTTCTTTAACCTTAGTCAAGACAATTGTTTTCACATCTAGTCACTTAGAAAATGAAATTATTACAGTCAAACTCAAAAGAGTAAAACTACATTCTAACAACTGAAAACCTTTAGTGCATTTATACAATTAGGATATCCAAATACAGGGACACCTGGGTGGCTCAGTGGTTGAGCATCTGCCTTTGGCTCAGGGCATGATCCTGGAGTTCCGGGATGGAGTCCCACATCGGGCTCCCTACAGAGCCTGCTTCTCTCTCTGCCTGTGTCTCTACCTCTCTCTCTCTGTCTCTCATGAATAAATGAATAAAATCTTTAAAAACAAACAAAAAAAGGATATCCAAATACAAAGAAAACTGAAACTTTCTTTCCCTACAGTAAGGAGAATTACAGAGAAACCACCCAAGAAAACCTCTCATGAAAATAGCAGTTTAAAAAAAAAAAAAGGCACTTAGTTAATATATACCACTCTCCACAGTGCACAGCCTTCAACACTCCAACAGCAGCTGTAGTCTGTCTTTCAAAACCTTGTCCTATATGATCTGCATGGGCTCTTGTCCTGTCTTCAAAGAGCATCTCACGGGGCTCACTGGTTCGAGGTAGGTACTGCAGGTTTTTTATTTCATTGGTAGTTCTGTTAAAATAAAATTACATTTATACAATATTATATATATTAATTTTATATATATATAAAATATACATCATTTTATATATATATAAAATGGAGGTGGGGGGAAAGAGGCAGTCCTGTGTATTAAGGTTTAATCGCCTTGAAACATTTGTATTGATGTACTGAGAGGCTTAACTACCATGAAGCATTTAGTAATCACATAATTCAGACAAAAGGAAATTTTAAATCATCTGCTTCCAAATCAGGTTCTATTTTTAAAATGAACAAGTACAAACAAAAACACATACTCCTTTTTCTAACACACTCTTCACAAAAGTGGCAGTTGTAAGGTAGATAAACAACGAAATGACAGATGGTGTGGTTTACCCAATTTCTCCTGCCCAGAATCTTTACAAGGTTTGTTTGGGCCTTATCTGTAGAACCATTCCCCTACCTCTCCACCCCTCAAGTCACATGGCTAATGTAAGATGCATATATGGAACAAACAGGTAACTTTAAAAATGGATTAATTAATATTTATAGAATACCTACTATATACCAGGTCCTACCTAGGCACTGCAGCCAATGAACAAAACAGTAATGAATATAACAGGTTTCCCACTTTCATGGGAGTTTATACTCCAGTGAGAGAAAGACTAACAGATAAATAGCATGAAAACACCAAGTAATAAGTACTTCCACAAAACATGCAGGATTGTTTTAGAGGCAGAAAGAAAATCTTAGCTCCCTCTTAGAAGACAACCACCTGCCATTGGCCATCCCCCTACGGCTCATCTAGACTCATTGAATGCAAAAACTCTACTTTTGCTACAGATGGGGAAAAGGGTGAGAAGAATTTCTTTGGGAATCATCATCTTATTTATTTTCCTGTATGGTTTTTCTATGGCATTCAGAGACAACTTGAGATTGCCCCCATAATTTTCTCCTCTCATCTTAGTCTAAACCCCTAGAATCATTCTTTCCTATTCTCTAATTTCCCATGCTCAATCTCTACAACTTATTGCTCTTGTGAACTCTTGTATTACAGTCTTATTACACATATACACACACACAGAGGTGATGTGACGAAAAAAAAACCATGCTTTTTTTGCTCTTTGTGATTAATGTTCTGCATGTGTCTGAAAGCTAGACGAGGACATTGATTCCTATGGAAAGCTAACAGGGGCTTGAAAGCCTACAACTCTGGTATGATTAACACCGCATTCTAACAAATTAAGACTTTATATGAAGCATTTAGCACAGTAGTGCCTTGGGTAGTGTTGTTATTAGTAGGTCAGGCTAAACAGGGTGATGTGAAATCATCACATTTACATGGGTAATAATCCCTGAGGTGCAGGCCAGGTTCCTCAGAGGGCTGGTGAACTCCTTTAAATTACATGTAAAACATGTATATTTGCACTTGTTCTGGGGAGAGACTTTCAGATTCTCAAGATGATTTATAAATCCAAGAACTACTGAGAAACACCAATTTTATCATTTACTACCAACTTATAAATTAACTTGTAAAAATGTCATTCAACAGATATTTAAGCACCAGGAACTCTGTTTAGGTGCTTAGAGACACCTAAGTAACCAGCATAATATAGTCCCCTGTCATCGTGCAACCTACAGTTTACTCAGTGACCATTTTCCCTGTTTTTTCTTTTAAAATTAATAATCACTGTAATTAGTAATTATGGATCTAAAAAAAGTTCTATTACCCACTCCATTCCCACCAATGTTAACCCAGTATACATTTTTCCATACTTTTCTGTGTTCAATAATTATAGACTTATACATGTTTATTTCTTTCATACAAACAGAATCATACTGGCCACATTACTCTATATTTTGCTCTTTTCAAATGTCATGAACATCCTTCCATATAAACAGACATAAATAATTCATTTATATATATATTTTTAAGATTATATTTTTTTTAAGTAATTTAATCTCTACATCAAACATGGGGCTCGAACTCACAATCCCAAGATCAAAAGTCACATGTTCTACCAACTGAGCCAGCCAGGAGCCCCAAAGGAATGGAAATTGGGTTTTGTTTACTTAAACATTTTTTTAATGATTTTTTAAAGATTTTATTTCACCGTATTTTTAATAGTAACGTGCCGAAATGAATTCAATCATTCCACTATTGATGGGCACTCAGACCATTTTAAATTCTTTTTCTTACTACAAATAATGCTGCAATTAATATTCTTATACATTTACCTTTAGTGCTTTCATTTCCTAAGACAGATTCCCAAAAGTGGTAGTGGTGGATCAAAGAATATATATGTTAAACTTCGTGAGCTATTGTTAAATTACTTTCACAGAACAATTACAGCAGCTCACCTTTCTACCAACAATATATAAATATTCTGTTTTCTCACATACACATGCAGTATTATTGCTCTATTTGTTTTGGTAATGTAATAGGTAAAAGTAATATTTCATTATTCTTTTAATATAACTGGCTGAGACCAATTTTTCTACTGGGTTGTGTTACATTTTCCTTGTCAATCAGGGAATGCTCTTTGTCTATTAACTTTGTCACGTTACAAGTTCAGTCCATGATAGTTTTGAACTTTGTTGTTGCTGGTATCTTTTCTCTCACAAATAGTACTGCAATTATATTTTTCATCTTGCTTAGAAAGGTCTCTCCTAGGTTTAAAAATTTTATTCTTATATTTTAATTTTTTATCTATTATGTTCACATCTCTAACTTATTTATGAGATGGGGGTTATGGCTTTGTTTTTCTTTTAAATGGACTTCAATTATGCCAGCATTACTCATTAAACAAATCTTCCTTTTCTCATCTATCTCATATATTAAGTTCTCAATACACTTTGATCTATCTGGGTTCTTTATCTTATTCCAAAGATCTTTTTAAGCTTTATAATAATTTTTAACTTCTAATAACAAAAGCCCCCCCTCATTTATTTTCTCATTCAGTTTTCTTGGCTATTTGTTGATTTATTCTTCCTTCTGAACTTTAAAATCATTAAATCCAGTGCTGGAAGTGTGAGTTCAACTAAAATCCTAAAAATTTCAAAGGACTATCATTTTTATTCAATCTGAAAAATAGAAGGGTTTTTCATTTGTTTAGGTATTATTTTAAATCCTCCAGAAGATGTTTAAGTTTCTTTATATGTGTTCTGAGTATTTTTAATTAAATTTATTCTCAAATGGTTTACAATGTCTTTGTTGTGAATGACATTTTTCCATTCCTAATTACAATTTACTGTCATTTACCTATATTTCTTAAGCCTTATTTATTTCATATTTTATAAAAAATTTTATTAGCACATGTAGCCATTTTTGAATTCATATTCCAAGTATGCTTTAAACTTTCCCTTCCTTCTTTCTCTAATTTTCAACGAACACCCCCCTCCCCCAACATACAAAAACATCTATCCCTGGCAATAAAAATTTGTATTCAACATACCTTTTCCTTTTGAAAGGTGACTTTGGCATATCAGCCACAGGGATCATTTGTTCTCCTGGGCGTACCCACATAATGGGACCATCATCACTGTCTTTTCGACTCTCTAATTTTAGACTAGATAGTGTCCCCCATGGCAGTGTACACTAGAGGCAAAGAATTACATAGGAACCAATTATTTTCAAAATGCATCTCCAAATGTACATTAAAGAATACTGCCCCTTAACAAAGTTTCATATATACCTTTATACTTACACATTTGAAATACATACTATATTGAATATATTCCTATGTTGTCATACATTTTCCTTCAAAAATTCTATTTCAAACATACCAAGAGTAATTATTCTTGGGTAGCTCCCTCCTCTAACCCTGCCAGAAGTATGATTCACTATATTCAACATTTGTTATTCTTCCTTCTACCAAATACAAGGGTCATATGATATTAGTAAGTTGGTAAAATAATCAAGTGTTCTCCATGAGAATCTATAAAGATGAATAATTGAGTTTTTTTAAAAAAGCAATCTCTGGGCAGTCTGGGTGGCTCAGCGGTTTAGCACCACCTTCAGGCCAGGGCCTGATCCTGAAGACCCGGGATCGAGTCCCACGTCGGGCTCCCTGCATGGTGCCTGCTTCTCCCTCTGCCTGTGTCTCTGCCTCTCTCTCTCTTTGTCTCTCATGAATAAATAATTAAAAACTAAAAAAAAAAAAAAAAAAAAAAGCAATCTCAAAAAAAAAAAAGAGAAAAGGATACCAGTCTTTGATTAGTTATAATGAAAGCCTAACAAAACAAAAAGGAAAACCAAATCAAAATCAAAATTTATTTCTTTAACCTCTCTTAAAAAGGTTGCTGGTCTAAAAGCAACTTTTCCTTTGAAAAGAAAAGAGAGATAAAAATGTCTAAAGGCCATTGTCCATGAGATGGTGGAGAATGAGATTTAAAAAAAACATCCAGGGATGCCTGGGTGGCTCAGCGGTTGAGCATCTGCCTTTGGCTCAGGGCATGATGTGTCTCTGCCCCTCTCTATCATGAATAAATAAATAAAATATTAAAAATAAACAAACAAACAAACAAACCATTCATTGCATCCTCTTTTAAGAAAGGGTAGGACTGTCACATGAAATTTCTCCTAAAAGAATGCATTTAGCTCATTTGCTTTTAAAATTAAAAACAAACATAAATATTTTTAAAAATTTTTAAGATTTTTTTTTTATTATTCATAAAAGACAGAGAAAGAGAAAGACAGAGAGGCAGAGACACAGGCAGAGGGAGAAGCAGGCTCCATGCAGGGAGCCCGATGTAGGACTCGATCCTGGGTCTCCAGGATCACGCCCTGGGCTGAAGGCAGTGCTAAACCACTGAGCCACCCACACTGCCCTTAAAAATACTACTCAAAATAAATGCAATCAAATTTCATGAAGACACTAGCTGGGAAAAGTAGAAAAGTAACAAATTAGGTTTAAAAGGAATAAAAAAGGAAATGAAAGAAAAATGGATTGGAGTGAAAAAGAGAGGATAAAAAGCTAAAAAATGGAACAAGAAGTGAAAATAGATGTGTAACAGATTATTTGGCAAATAATAGAGACAAATGAATTGTCACATTCTGACCTCTGAATTACTAATTAAATAACTACATAGCTCAGAAATTTCTCAGTGGGATAGCCCCAGCAGCCCACAATAAGAAACAGAATGCAGAAAGTACTGAAAAAATATAAAGAATCTGGCTAGAAATCATTTAAAGAATTTAAAGAGGCTTTAAAACCACCTAAATCTAAATGCAATGTTTTCTGGATGAGAAACTGAAGTCCAGAAAGTTTAAATTAGGCTTGCCCATTCCAGCTAGGTAGAGCTAAGATTGAAATACAGACGTACAATTTCCCAAGCCAGTTTTCCACAATGCCAAGCAGGCATTCCCTTGTCCTAAATATTTAATTTAGCAGGCATCCTTCCTATACATCTTAAATCCTCTGGTTCTCAATTTATAAAAAGTTAATAAACAGATGGAACCTAATTTCCTAAAGTGGCAGCAACAAGCATTATTTTTTAGTTTACCACTTAGCTCTGCCATTATAATTAATAACTGAGTCACATGCACACACACACACATACACAGGAATTATATTTCTGAAACAATTATGATTTGTGACACCCACAATTCAGACTGCTTGATATGGTTTTCTCTTACTTTTAAAAATGGTGAATCTTCCAACATGTCAAGGAACTCAGGGAAGTAATCTCCCACTTCTTCATCAACTGCTCCCACCAGGCTGATCTGTCGCATTGGGCCAGCTCTGTAAGTACCGTGAGAATATGTTCTTTTTACCTGAAGGATATGGATTTAATTAAAAGTTACACATAAGATAATGCTTGTTATCATTGTGTAACACCAAATTATATTGTCTGAGAATATTATAACATAATGTGAGGTAAGCAAAACAAAACAAAAAGGCCTTTACAAACAGTAAAAATAAGTAAATAAATAAGGCATGAAAAAAATCTATGCCAAAGCTATTTTATCTTCTCTATTCCTACATACTGCTTATGAAAACACAGATAAGATAAACTGTATAATTCTAGATAGCTGAGTCTAACTTCTCATAACATTCATTATTTGATCTATAAGGCCAATGAAATTTATATTCAAAAATTCATATCCTACATTCTCTTAAATGGTTGATATCTTTTTATCAGAATTTCCAAAAGTTAAAAAAAAAAAAAAAAAAAAGATTTTCCAAAAGTAGACTGCCTCAAATGTTACATTTAACCTTTACCAGTGGGTTGTATGTCTAAAAGGCCACTGGGAATGATCTTTCCTTCTAGATCATACCATATTAATTAAAACCCAGGTTTACATGTCTGTCATTAACTCTGATAAAAACTACTAGAGATTGAGAATCAGGTGTGCTAGGTCCCAACTTTACTTCTACTATCACCAGCAGCTATGTGACCTTCAGAAATCACATAAATTCATTGAGTTTTAGTTTCCTCAAATGGAATGATTTACCTCAGATTGCTGAAAGAAATTTAATAATTACATAAAGCTATAAAGCCACCCACACAATGCTAGCAAATGGGTAGCATTCAAGTATCAACTGAAATATAACAACCTGCACTTCAAGAATCTTGATATCTGAGGCCACGTGCGTGATCAGTCAAGCATCTGACTCTTGATTTTGGCTCAGGTCATGATCCAGGGTCGCGAGATCAAGTCCCACATCAGGCTCCATGGAGCCAGCTTAAGGTTCTTTCTCCCTCTGCCCCTCTCCACCCACTTAAAAAAAAAAAATCTTGATACCTGAATTCTGGCAAGCACATTTAAATACTGCAAAAAAATCTATGCCTTTTCATATCCTAATGTTAAGAAACAAGAATCTTTATAAAGGAAAACAATTTGCTTTCATGGGGCACCTGGGTGGCTCAGTAGATGAAGTCTACAACTCTTGATCTTGGCTCAGGTCGTGATCTCAGAGTCATGAGACAGAGCCCCCCCGGTGGGGCTTCATGCTCAGCAGGAAGTCTGCTTGAGATTCTCTCCCTCTCTCTCTCTCTGCCCCTCCCCACCTCCACACGTAAAGCATGTGTGTTCTCTCCCTCTTTCCAAAATAAATACATCTTAAAAAATAAAGTGCACTATAAGTGGTTTACTTCTATACCACTTAACACAACTTTTGAGTTTAATAACCTAATATTCAAACATACACTAAGTCAGTTGGAATCATGAATTTATTTAATGTTTTAAACATGTCAAATTACATGTAACAATGCATTCAAGTTCAAAAAGTATGTATCTGATAAAATATACAGATGGCACTTAAGCAGTTAAAACAAAATATAAGAATACAATCCATACACCTTTCACAAAAATGGAAATACTTCTTGATTTAGATGACACCTATGTTATTAAATACTATATAAGCAAATATCCCATTACATGGAATGAAATAAAATCTACAATATTATAAGATAAAAAGGTTCAACTCTCCAAAAATCATCTATCCAACAATTACAACTCAAGGGCTGTAGGGATAGTGGGATAGGGGAGGAAACAGGTTAAGGATTTAAAGAATCTCTATGTAGCCGAAAGAAATGCCATAAGACCATGACTCATAAAACGGTCTCTTCTGACATACATTTCTACATTAGGCACATTTCTCACCTCTGAAATCATAAAGAATAAGAAACTACAAATTTAAAATGGGAGGAGTCAAAAAAAAGCAAGCATACATAGCTGCAGCTCCCCTAGGAAATCAGTATTATAGCATCATAATGACCAACCTAGACTGAAGACAGAGTTAAATTATATTGCGTATAATTTTGTTGCATATTACATTAAAAATGTTATCCTCATTAAAATCGTGGTACCTAAAACTAAAGGCTTCCATTATCTACAAAGTCACTTAACTAGAAAACCTCACACACATCCTGATGATAGTGGACATGAGATTACTAAATTTGTTTTATTTACTTCAAAAACATTAATCAAACCATCAGTTTTTTGATGCAGTAGAAAGTTTACCAGAAAATATCAAAACAGGACAGCCCAGGTAGCCCAGCGGTTTAGCGCCGCCTTTAGCCCAAGGTGTGATCCTGGAGTCCCAGGATCGAGTCCCATGTCGGGCTCCCTGCTGAGCCTGCTTCTCCCTCTGCCTGTGTCTCTGCCTCTCTCTCTCTCTCTCTCTCTCTCTCTCTCTCTGTGTCTCTCATGAATAAATGAATAAAATCTTAAAAAAACAAAACAAAACAAAAACACCAGAGACCTGACTCTGAGGCCAGCATGCTACAAAAAGAATAAAGTGGCTTTTCTGACAGGGAAACAAAAAAGTAAATTTGTAAGACTTAAAACTGTTTTCTCTTATTTTATGTATAAAAATTGCTACAAGGGAAGAAGCAAATATGGTAATAAGGAATTCAAAGAAACCACAAGAATGACTCACTTGAAACAACTTGCTGTTTCCCAAAATATGTTTCCTGATACGCCAGCCCCTGAAAAGAGGATTCTATATCGTCTTGTAAATTTGGAGGAAACTCTTCTGTTTGGGAGATTTACCACACCCAGTACTACCGTTTCTGAGAGGTCTCACAGTAAACAGAACTTATTTGGCTCAGTATTACATAAACTGTTCTGACTTCAAAACCTGTTTTTCTCATAGTAGTTTATCTATCAACATCTCAAAATATTAAAAGTTCCACAGAATAATAGTGAACTATAATAAATACAGAAGATATTACAGATGTTCCTACCTAGTATTAGCATCAATCTGAAGAAAATACAGTAACAAATTTGATAGTTATCAGCACAAAAATTGAGGAGGTGAGGGGAGAAGAGGCTGTTGGGTCAATTCTACTGGGTGTTTTGAGGGGAGGGGGGAAGGAAGGGAAAGTCTTATTTTAAAAAACAAGATTTAGCTCATCACATTCTTACAGAGGCAATCTAAAATCCAACATAAATGAGTCTGCCACAAGAGGGAGCCATTTCCCATAACATCTGACATATCCTTTCAAATCAAAATATAACAGGTAATGAATGACCTTTAGTCAACATTCTATTTCAAAAATATCCATATGCCTTCAACTAAAATGAGTTATTATTCACTTTTAAATCAGTACAATAAAGGAAAAATTCCCCTGTCTCAATTAGAGCATCTGGTACCTGCCAAAGTAATATTGTATACAGATCAGCTCCTAAGCACTCAAGGAAGATGTGACTGGCACAAATGGTCAAAATGAGAATTTAGTAAAAAGGCAGCTGATGGTTCAAAGAAGGTATATCAAACGGTCAGCAAGAAATCAGTAAGTTAATTCTCTTCATTTTGCAGAGTGGCAAAGCTTAACAGATCAGATCAGGTTTAATAATTGTTTCACTATTAAGATATTAACCACTTTAATCATGAGTTACCACCCTGACCTAAGTTATTTAATACAAACAACTCAGAATTAGGATAAAATAAAAAACAAGATTTACAGTTTGGGGGAGGAGAAAGTGGTTAGAAGACAACTGTTCTTCCAGTTTTAATATTCTCACAGCTCTAACTATAGGGTTCAGAGTATGTGCTGATTAAATACTGAGTGACAAGAAAGAAATCTCATTTATTCCTTGACAGACCAAACTCCTCTGTCTCACTTGACTTTTTGTTTCCCTACTATCAAATGAATATCTGAACAAGATGGAGATGGTAGAAAAGCTAGGACAAATGTGGAGGTTGCAAATGGCCAAAAATTCTTCCCAGGTATGTATGCTCATTTCTGAGCAGCATAACTGCATCATCAAGAAGTGAATCTGGGTATGGCCATTTCACTTCCTTTGCCCAATGGAGATTAGCAAACACAGCACAAGCAGAGGCCTGTGCACTGGGGACTGCACTTTTTTTCTCTATGAAACCCTACAACAACCACCATGTGTATGAGCCCAGGCTAACCTGTTACATGAGGAGAGAAATGTGATCATCACTCCAGCTGACAACTACACCAACCGCTAGACATACAAACAAGATCTCCTAAGACCAATTGACCTGCCAACCACTAGCCATGTGAATGAAGCCACCCAACCCCAGCCAAGATGACAAAAACCATAAAAATTCTCCAGATAGCCCAAAGAATTGTGAGAAATCACTTTAGGATATTAAGTTTCTAGGGTTTTGTTTTCCACAGCAAAAGAACTGATACAGATAGGTTATGAACTTACAACAAAAATCCATGTATATGTTTCTTCTCAAAGACTTTTATCATACAGTTTGACATTATATCACTAACCTCACAGCCACAATATTAGAGACATGACATGATCTATTAAAACAATATCTATATTTCACATGGTCTTTAAATTTTTCAGGCAACCTGCAAGGATACAGATGAAGATGAGAAACATTATTATACAAGTAAAAAAAATTCCAAAACCGTTCAAAGACTAGGATGTCTTGATTCTCTGTCACTGCCATGTATATGTGTACTGTGTGTATATATATAAACACATAAATCCACAAAAAAACTCAAATTAACATGTTTTAAGGATAAAAGCTAAACAGGTACAAAAAAGTTTTTGTGAAAACTACAGAGTAATATCACAAAGATAAACGCTATCACTATAAAGGTCACAGAAATGTCTATATCATTTGTCATATTTTAGTTTCCACCGAATTAAAGGCAAATGAATTTTGGTTAAATTCTAGCTGCTTGGATTTTAATTAGTAAGGAAGGGAGGGAGGGAACTAGTCTCATGAAGATGGACTTAGTTGGGTTCCACAAGGCACTGACAGAGCCACCAGGCTGCACTATCAATAGCTGCAGTAACAACTTAGGTCCATCATATACAGTGGCCTGCTGGTGGTATTAATTCTTTGGTTCTGATACATACCTGGGCATATGAGGATCTGTTTTAAAACTGAAGTTAATGAAGTTTTATTTACATTTCAAGCCTCAATATTTGCACAGAGTACAATATTAGAATACAAGAAAATACAGAATATGTATCTTAACATACTATACTATTTTACCCACTAAAAATAGTGCCAATGATTCATTACACAAATACTCATTATCATGAATTTCTTTAATGCTAAATGTATATTCCAAACTAAGATTAAATAAAAACAACAAAGGTTAGATTTGTACCCTTCTCTATTAACTCATTCAATCATGTTTCTAGATCTCTTGAATACTGCTTTTCAGACTGGTTTTGACTTGGAATAAAGGTTTTTCAGAATATAAGAGGTAGAAAGGGGGAATTAAAGAGTAGTTACTAGATTACAAAATTTAAAAAATCAAAACTTCCCTACAGGTCTGCTTTCCTCTGCTCTGTAAAAAGCATTATCTCTCAAATAGAGCAGATTCTACTGAACCTACTAACCTCTTCAACTTTGTTTACAAGAAGTCCTGATCAAATCATCAAGCTAGAACATGAATTTGGCTTTCTTTCTCACAATTGGTTTTCACTATGGTTGATATTAAGTGAAACTACATTCTAATATTGATACCTCCTTTCCTTCTTCCCCTAGAATACTAACACACAATTAGTTCGATTACTGTTATTTCAACCAATTCTTCAGTGAAGACAAATTCACAGGCTAATTCATTTAACATCACCAAAATACACAGCTTCACTATGTGATTCTACTAACAAGCATGCATGATGCATGATAATCCTATAGATAAGGGGAAGAAGGATACTGGAAGAGAACTAAGGCACAAGATACATTTTCAATTTCTCAAGGTGAGTGTCAATGTCATCTTCTAAAAGGTACTCAAAACTTCCAAATTTTTAATAACAGTGACCAATAAAATGAAATCCTCAAATACCTAGGAACAAACCTCAAAAGACGTAAGATCTATAGGATGAAAAAAAATATTATTGAGAGAAAATAAAAGACAAATGAAGGTATGAGATATCATGATTATGGACTAGAAGACATCAATTCTACCCAAACAACTATAACTTCAATGTAATCCCAATCAATATCCTAAGCAGATTTTTCTGTGACTGACAAACCATAAAGTTTATATGAAAATATAAATAGCCAAGAAAATCTTGAAGAGCAGCAAAATCGATATTTACTCTGATACTAAGTTTCATTATAAAGTTCAGGCAATTAAGACAAACAGAATAATGAAATTAGAGCCCAGAAACCCACACCATATATATGATCCAGCTGATTTATGGCTAAGATGGCATTGTAATATGTGGAATGAGTGCCTTTTTCAATAAATGATCATGTCCATGAAGAACCATATGGAAAAATATGTACCTTGATGCTTACTTCATACCATACACAATAATCAATTCCAGGAGAACCGTAGATTTATTTTTTTTAATTTTTTTTAAAGATTTATTTATTTATTCATTCAGAGAGAGCAAAGAGAGAGGCTGAGACACAGGCAGAGGGAGAAGCAGGCTCCACACAGGAAGCCCAATGCGGGACTCGATCCTGGGTCTCCAGGATCACACCCCGGGCTGCAGGCGGCGCTAAACCGCTGCGCCACCGGGGCTGCCCAGAACCGTAGATTTAAGTGCAAAAGGTAAAACAAAAGTTTCAGAAGAAAACTTCAGAGAATACATTAATGACCTGGGGTAGGCAAGATTTCTTAAACAGCACACAAAAGCACAAATCATACATGAAGGAAAAAAACTTATAAATGAGATTCCATTAAATTTAAGAACTTCCAGTCACCAAAAGACACTCTTAAGAGTGAAAAGAAAGGACGCCTGGGTGGCTCCAGTGGTTGAGCATCTGCTTTTAGCTCAGGGCATGATTCCAGAATTCTGGGATCCAGTCCCGCATTTAGGCTCCCCATGGGGAGGCTAATTCTCCCTCTGCCTATGTCTCTGCCTCTCTCTGTGTCTCTCATGAATAAATAAATAAAATCTTAAAAAAAAAAAAAAGTCAAAAGCAAGCCACTCAAAGAGAGGACATATTTGCAATGAGAGGACATATTTGCAATACACAGAGCTGACAAGATTTTTGTCCACAATATATTAAGAGCTCCAACAAATCAATTAAAAAGAAAAGCCAATAGGAAAATATAAAAAAGAGTACACTAGTTTTAGAAAGAAGATAACCCATTGGACAATAATTATATAAAAAGAAGTTTGATTTCTTTAGTCATCAGGAAAATGAAAATTAAAACCACAATGAGATACTACTACACAGCCACCAGAATGGCTAAAATGAAAGGACAGACACTACTAAGTGTAGCCACAGATGTCAAACACTGGTGGTAGGAATGTAAATTGGTACAACTTTGGAAAACCTGTAGTATCTAATAAAGCTGAACATTTGCACACTTTTTGATCCTGAAATTCCAATCTTAAATACATACCAAACAGTAAGAAATACATATGTTCATCAAAACATATGTACAATAATATTCACAGTACCCCTATTTTAACAGCCACAAACTAGAAACAAACATCCTTGGTAAACAAAACAAATAAACTGTGGTTTATTCATACAATAGAATACCATACCACAATAAGAAAATAAGCCACTGTTACATATAAGATAGATCAATCTCACAAACATAATGCTAAAGGAAGGAAGCCACATACAACAATTCACATACTATTTGATCCTATTATATAAAAGTTCAAAAACAGGCAAAATTTATCTGTGGTATCTGAAGTCAGGAAGTGGATACCTGGGTCTTTGTGTATATATGGGGGAGTGCACAGTAGTGATAACTACTAGTAATATTCTACTTTTAAAAATCATAGGTGTGTTCATTTAGTAAAGCTTCATTAAGCTATACACTTATAATATGTGCATTCTGTGTATGTATACTGCAATAAGGTATATTTAAAAAATCAGTTTAACAAAAGCTTTAAAAAGTTTATCTTTAAAAAAAATTTTAATTGAAAATGAGAAATAAAACTATTATACGATCCAGCAATTTAATTTTACTTCTAGGTCTTTAACCAAAGGAAATGAACACTGTCTTGAATAGATAGATGCACCCCCCACTACCGCCCCATGCTTACCTCAAGTCCCTTTCCCCCAGGTCCTGGCAGCCACCAATCTGCCTATTCTAGGTATTTGATATAAGTGAAATCATACAATATGTGACCTTTTCCGACTGGCTTCTTTCACTCAACATAACGTTTTGAAGGTTCATCCACATCATGTATCTGTATTTCATTCCTTTTTATGGCTTAACAATATCCCACTGCGTGCATATACCATAATTTAGTCAACTCCTTATCTATATAAAAAGTATTTGTGGTAATTTTTTATCTTTAGTACTTGCTGAACTCACTACCTTAAATGAACACACTCAAAAATCCTCTTTCAGAAGCCAGCCACCATCTATTCAGCAGAGTGGAAAGTCATAATATTTTACCAAGTCAGTATAACTCTCTTTGTATAACCTGTTAATGTTCTATGAAATATTTCTAACCAACAGAATTAACTGAATTATCTTTATTTTGTAGGTGAGAAAACTGAGACATAGAGCTAAAGCAGCTGTCTAGTGTCACATTTGGTACGTGTCAAGACCAGGACTAGCCCCCTTCTCTTTCCATCCACCCCATATCAGAGTTCCTCCAGCTACCCACATTAACCCAGTCACAACTCACTACAATGACTATAAAGTATTACTACAAATTAAATCTGGAAGAGAGGTTCCAAATTTAGGACAAGGGACAAGAAAAACCTCAAGTTATAGACTGGTTTAGCTCCAAGTACATGTTGTTAGTCCCTGTAACTCATAAAGCATTTTCCCAAATAAAAAACTCTATAAATGGTTAAAAAAAAAATCATTCTCTGGAGGGATACCACAAATTAGATTAAGAGACAGAGCTTTAAAAAGAGAGAGAGAGAGAGAGAGAGAGCGCTTTACTTAGGAAGAATCAAGAAATCAGAAATAAAAGTATGTGTGGATGTGACTGGATGTCCAGACCTTAAATAGTTGGAAACTATAACTTAAACATGTATCAAAAAAAAAGAAATATACTCAGAGTAAGTAAAACAGTTCTGGATAAAGATTAAGGAGATTGTGTTCTACTCCTGGTACTGCTGCCAAACTTAAAATAGAAAGTTACGCCTATCTATGTTTGTTTGCTTATTTGTAAATTGAGAAAGGTTGCAACAGATGATCACTAAGATCCCTTTCACACTTTCTTTACTTTTTTCCCTCCTTCCAAATTAGAATAATGTCAATTATTACTTAGAAAACTGGAGACTTCAGCACCCATAAATATGAAAATCAGCTAATCTCCTGGCCTAAGCAGTCCCTGATCTGAGAGTGGGTGAAAAATGTCAATGGCCTTTCAGAGGAGTGCACATTCACTTTCAAGAGTCAGTGGACCAGATTTTGCCTCCACTGTCTACGATGATGGACGTTCTATTCTATAGAAAAGGATAGGAAAGGAAGTTAGCTCAGTAAATGCAGTGCTACTTTTCTCACATAATTGTACAATTAACTGATTCCTTTGTACGACAATATATTTAACAGCTGACATTTACTCAGCACCTACTATGCGATGCATCGAGCAGCAAGCGATTTTAAGGCATAAAGCAAGAAGTCAACTTTAGGTGATTTTCAAGTAAGGGAATTGCTTACATGGAAAATACATGGCTAAATTCATTTCAGTCCTTTCATTTCCAAGATAAATACTTGCAAAAAAGGACAACAGAATCCTATTTCAATAATTATCTTTAAGAAAAAAGAGATTAAGTAGACTCTGAAATTTATACTCTTATGTTTACATCAAGAAAGTAATTTATTCTTAATATTCCCAAGAGTTGTCATTATATTCTTACCTTTTTATTTCAAACCTACAGTAAAATGAACAGAAACTTGTCTAAAACATTTAACTAAACAAAAACAAAAACATTTAACTAAAAGTTAAAAAAAAAAAAAACCCTACAAAACTAAAAACCTCTTACCTGAGCATGAAAATTGGACATAGTCGTCGTTTCTATATCCTTCTTTCCTAATATCTCCATTTTCACTGGTGAATTGGGAAAATTAAATGAAAAGTAGTCTAAAAAGTCAGGTAAATAAGTAGCTGCCCCATGAACAATACCCATTACATAGAAAGCTGCAGAGTTTTCATTTTCACTGAACACTAGACCCACAAACTCTTCTGCAAACCTCTCCATCTCCACAGGAGACAGGTGGGAGAGTTCATTACTGTAGGCGTGGATAACGGATGCGCCTCCATTAGGCTGGTGCTCAATATGAATGAGCTGTTTGAACTCCAAAGTGTCCAACCTTTTGAGGTTATTCTGAACCCGTGGCTCCTTTAATGAGACAAATGGAAACTCATTATTCTCTGGAATTTTGGAATCATAGTTCTTGTTATCCAAATTCTTTCCACTGTAATCCTTTACATTATCACTTAGGATGCCTTTGGCTTCTTGATCTTCAACATCAGATAGCAATCCTGAGCAGATGGTTTGAATTGATTTGCTATACATTTTTGGACGCTTCCGTTTTTCATTCTCTTTGTGTTTCTTTTTCTTTTTCTTCTTTACCTTTTTTATTTGTAAGTCTTCTGCATTTGTTTTTGGTTTCTCCTTCCCACCTGTGAGGGGAAAAAATTTTTTTAACTCTGTATTGTAGTTACTTAAAAAAATCATGCTTAAGGAACTGTCTAGAACAAACTTACACCTATAGTCTCCCATGGTACCATTCTGACATGTAGCAGATTCTCAGTGTTTACTGAAGTAATGAATGGACATTACAGAAAGTATATTCTTCAAATTTAAAGGGAGAAAATCAGAAATGGGATGCTGAACAGAGGTCAATATGAATAACGACCTCCAGATGTTTCCCACTGATATATATCATCATTTTTACTCATCTAAGTTCTTCAAAATTGCATGTAGTTATCAATACTTGTAAATCATAATGGGAGAAAACGACTTGCATAGTGTAACAGTAACAAACACAGCATTTCCTTAGCTTTTTACCATATTTCCTCCTTAATAAAACTACTCTCTCATCTAAAATGGGCTATTTTAGAGGTCCACTAGAGTTTGCAAAGTTCCTGATGAAGATCCAATAAGGCGCCATAAGGAAGATGATAGAATAATTTCTCACATTCTAAGCATAAATAAAGTATACCCATGTACTAATAAAGAGATAAATATAAAAGACTTGGGGCATTATAAGCTTATATATTAATGAGCTTATGTAACTGAAGTAGACTCTAGGCCCAGAAATTTAGAATTCCAAAAAATAAGAGTAATTTAGAGTCTATATAGCTACAGACTAAGTGTACCTATAAACATGTAACATTATCACAATATATTTCTGTACAATAAGAAAAAAAGGAGAAAGTAAACACCTTCACAAGAAAACATGCTTCCTAATATGAGAAAGCCAGTAAGAGTTAAGAAGGCATTCACTGTTTCCACCTGTTACTTCACTTTTTACAGATTGCCTGTTATGAATTAAATTTTCTCAATCTACTTCCTTACCTAAATGTTTTCATATTCACAAATGTCTTTTATTCTTGTCTCTAGTGAGTGAGGTGTCCTGCAGACTTTTCAAAAGTAAGCCCTTCCCACCAACTCCAAAAATCGTTACAAAAAATATAGTTTCCTCTCCTCTTCTTTTGACCAAACTATTCATAAAGAACCATCTATGCCAAGTGCCTTCTATTACCTTATCATTCTCATCCCTTAAATTCTAGGTCTGCTTCTAGTCTACTCAAATTTACTTTTCCGGAACATTCAAATATCAAATTCAGTGATATTCTTTCAAATCATTCTTCCCAATCTCTCCAAGATTCAACAATTATCCTGTTCATCCTTGATTTTTCACTTCTTTATTAATTCTTGGTCTAATAGTCTCTTGATTGTCATCCTAAATGCTAGAGCAGTATTAATCTTTCTGTAAGTTTTATATATTGTTTGATCATATTCATCCCTTGAGTACACTTCTTTCAAGGGTTCTCAATGCCTCCCAAATAAAATATAATCACTTCAGTATGGAATCCCAAGACAATGCTCTCGAGTACTTCATTCTCTGGTCAATCTGCACTATTTATAATTTCTTATAAAACAGCTAGCCCTACCTTATCTTTCTATCACTTGCAAAGGCATTTCCTCTCTCCCTAAAATACCCTTATCCAGCCCAGTACTTACTCCTGACCTCTTTCTTACCCATTCTTTAAAGACAACTCGTATCAATTCCTTCATTTTGCTTTCTCTCATTTCTCTAATTGGAACTAGAATCACTTCATTCTAAATTCATACAAAGTTATTTTTTTCACTCATAGAATACTTTTATATCATGTGTCCTTCCACATATTATATGAGTGAAACAAGTAACTTTTATATGAATTCAAAGTGAAGTGATACTTTTTCCCCGTCACTGTATCCTTCGTGTTATTTAATACCTTGCTATAGATGAATATTTAATGAATCCATGAACGAAAAGATTTCTCTCACCAACTGAGATCTGTGGAATTTTTCCTTGTCCCCTTTACAGCCACAGTTTTCCAGAATATAAATACCATCAACTCCTAATCTTGGAAACAACAAATATCAAAATTCTCTCAAGGTGGGGCACCTGGATGGCTCAGTTGGATGAGCGTCAGACTCTTGATTTCAGCTCAGGTTGTAGTCTCAGGGTTGTGGGATGGAGACCCTTGATGGGCTCACATTCAAGCGTGGAGTCTGCTTGGGATTCTCTCTCTCTCTCTCTCCCCCTGCCCCTCCTGCTCACTCTCAAATAAATAAACAAATCTTTTTTAAAAAGAAAATTCTCTCAAGTTGATAGCAATTCTAAAAAAGGGAGTTTAATGTTAACAATAAACCATTACTTCTAAAAATTCATAAATATGCAATGAAGACTAAATTGGTATAATCACAAAAAGCAAAAATAAAAGCCTTTCAACTTTACTGAGGTTTGTAAAGCCATAAAATTCTCTACAGAGACCACAAGTAAGTAAGTAAATATATTAACAAATTCATACTTGGAACCTTGGATGAAGTATCGAAATATTCGATTCAGATAAGTATCTTAAGAACAAAATTAATAATAAAAAACAGGGAGGTAATCAAAATGAAAAAAGAAGTGGATTTTTTTTTTTTAAGATTTTATTTATTCGAGAAAGAGCAAGAAACAGTGAGCACGCATGAGTCAGGGGAGCAAGAGGGAGAGGGGAAGCAGACTCCTTATTGAGCAGGAAGCCTGATATGGGGCTTAATCCCAGGACCCGGAGATCATGACCTGAGCTGAAGGAAGACACTTAAATGACTGGAGACCCAGATGCCCCAAAGAGGTTTTATATGTAAGCAAAATCCAAATATATCAAGGAAAAAAGACAGAAATGAATTTAAAAACAAAACATAAAGTTTAAAAGGCCTAAGTATAATAACTAAATTGAAAACACAGTAAAATTACACAAGTTATATGGATTGCCAAAACAATTTCATTTGAATGAAAATATAAGTTTAATATTATATTACATTTATGCCTAGCATATGTTTAAAAAGTAAAACAGAAAATATCCAGTCATTAGAATACATGTTACTTTGAAATGAAATAGGCACAACAACCTATTTATTTTCTTAGTCACGAGAATGGATAAGAATAGTAATAGTATTAAACAGAAACTGAAAAATGTAAAATAGTAAAAAAATCAGTGAAGAGAGTCTCATAATGAGCATCAAAGAATTAGATTCCCAAGACAAACTACTCTGTAATTAAATACTCAAGAGAGCACAGTATGCAGAAGAGAGTTAACATAACATGCCTGAGACTGCTAATCTTAGAAAGGCCTGCTCGCAAGGTTGACCCTTGGCTGGCATCTGAGAAACTTGTTCTTTGGGAATGTTCCCACAATTCGCTGATAGGAGTGGCTCACTGTACCTAAACGTTTTGTGTCAACGATATTGTTTATGCTGAATACCTGTTTTCCTTCTGGGAGCCTGGAATTTTGGTAGATGCTAGACAGAAGGTGCCTATGTAACCAACATTCAATAGAAACCCTGGGCACCAAGTCTCTAATCAGCTTCCTGGTAGACAACATTTCACATGAGTTGTCAGTTCACTGCTCAAAAAATTGAGTGTATCCTGTGTGACTCCACTTGAAGAGTACTCTTAGAAGCTTGTGTCTAGAGACTTCCTCCCATTTGCCTCCTCTCTCAACTGATTTCACTTTGTATCCTCCGCTACAGTAAATCATAGTCATGAGTACATCTATATGCTGAGTCCTGTTAAGTCCTTTAGCAAATCACCAAACCTGGGGGTAGTCTCAGGGTCCTCTGATGGACACAAGTAAAATGCATTCTTTACATTTAAACCAAACCAAGGCACCAGCATTCACTAGATAGATTTTTTAAGTTTTATATAATCTGTCATTCATTTCCTATCTTAGAATGACATGAAATGCAGCAGACATATGGAGAGAAAAATTTTAAATACTTTAAGGAAATTAGACCATTTTGAATATCAATGTTCTTCCCTTACACTCCCTTACTTACTAAAAAAGAAGTATTTAAAGCACACATTTCCCTAAATCCTATAATTCTTCAAATCAGACCTATATATTTTTTAAAGGATCCTGATAAATAACCGTAACAGAAAGAAGAGCTGTCATAATATGGACCCTCAAAAAGTATGAACGTGTAAGGTTGATAGGGGATCCTCCCCCAAGACACAGATACACACACACAGTGGACCCCATACAAACACACATACACACAGAACCACAGATATGAAAATGCAAAGAGAGATTGAGATACAAAGGAAGGTACACAAAAGCAGCCAGAGAAAATGAGACTCTCACTCAAAAAAACAAAACAAAATAAAACAAAACACATAGACACAGATAAAAAACAAATTATGTGGGGCAGCCCGGTGGCTCAGCGGTTTAGTGCTGCCTTCAGCCCAGGGCCTGATCCTGGAGACTCGGGATAGAGTCCCAAGTCAGGCTCCCTGCATGGAGCCTGCTTCTCCCTCTGCCTACGTCTCTGCCTCTCCCTCGCTGTATGTGTCTCTCTTTAAATAAATAAAATCTTAAAAAAAAAAAATTATGTGTTAATAGCTAATCATATAAAAAAACTTTTAAAAAAATCACAAATTTACTGGCATTAATTTCCATCACTAACCTTAGTATACTTTTAGTGTTAAAAATAGAAAAAATAAAAAATAAATTTAAAAAATAGAAAAAATAGGACAGCGTGGGTGGCTCAGCAGTTTAGCGCCGGCTTCAGCCCAGGGCCTGAGCCTGGAGACCTGGATCAAGTCCCACGTCGGGCTCCCTGCACAGAGCCTGCTTCTCCCTCTGCCTGTGTCTGTGCCTCTCTCTCTCTCTCTCTCTCTCTGTTTCTCATGAATAAATAATCATTAAAAAAAAAAGAAAGAAAAAAGAAAGGCTGCCCAGAAAAATTGGTTCTAATTTCACATCTAATATGGGAATTAATATTTATATATAACTTCATTACCATACATAGAAAAAAGTAGTAATTAGCTTAGCTATTTTCAACCTCTGGTCTTTATAGAGAATGACTTTGTTCGCACAGCATTATTTTCACTCTTCCTGACATGAATTACCTACCTATGACCTTTGGTAAACTACCAATAATCTTGGATACTGGCTTTTTTTAATCTCCATTCCCCCCTGCTCACCAGAAAGCTTCTCTGATATACTATAATAAAACTTACTCTCAAAAACACTATAATCATTAATATCTCTGTTCTTACAACTTTTCACAACATAGAAATGGCTGGAACATATAATTATGCTCTGTATAAGTAGTTGGCAGACATTAATATAAAAGGATGAACTAAATAAGCTTATGTGTCGGGGGATCCCTGGGTGGCTCAGTGGTTTAGTGTCTGCCTTCAGCTCAGAGCATGATCCTGGAGTCCCGGGATCGATTCCCACATCAGGTTCCCCGCAGGGAGCCTGCTTCTCCCTCTGCCTCTCTTCTCTCTCTCTCTCTCTCTCTGTCTCTCATGAATAAATAAACAAAAATCTTAAAAAAAAAAAAAAAGCTTATGTGTCAAATATATTTGTTCCTTTAAACTATTTCTCATAAAGCACATTATCCTATTTTATGGATTTCTGCATTAATAAAAACTTTCTAGCATGTATATAATTATGTACACATTTCTAGTCATATTCAATCTGATGCAGTTTTTGATGAAAACCTGAAGGAAGTGAGGCTGGTGTGGAGTTAACAGAATCTATTTTAGATGTGCAAGTGCTGTCATCAAACAATCAATGCTTGAGTGTGCCATTGCTTGCAACATTAGCATTATCACAAGGAGAAAATTATAAGGACAAAATAAAGGCTGAAAGCCATGAAGCAAAAAAGGGCACACAGTAATAAGTAACAGTACACGGCCTCCACCAAATTGATTCTGTTGTTGCTACACGAAATCAATAACAAAGAGGGCCTTTCCCTGATGATAGATTAGCAGAGCAAACTGTTTTTATTGGATAATGACAACAGCTAACACTTACTTGGTGCTTATGATAGGACAGGCATTATTTCCCAAAGGAATCATGTTTTATTCATTTAATTATCTATATCTTACCCAGGGAGGAGATAATTTTGTTGCTGTTTTGCAATCACAAGATTTAATCTTTCATACACGTTTACAAAAAAGATTCATATCCACTTATTGAATTATATGTGGGCCAAACACCATAGTTAGGACCTCTACCATACTTTACCTCATTTAACCTTCACAACCCTGTAAGGCAGTAATTAAGTTATCATTTACCTCTGTTTTACAGTAAATACATTTTCCCATGGTTATCTCAGAGGTCACTAATTCATTTCCAAAATTATTTTTCCTTTTATCTTCACTAGGTTTTCAGTTTAGCTCACTTCAAAATATCTCCTAGATTTTTCATCTACTTCAAAGTCAAGGTTACTATTGCATATTACTGAAGCATCTCCCATTTTCTAAAATTATTTTAAATTTTGTTTGCATATGTAATCTCTAGATTCACATATTTCACATTAATGGTATGTAAGGAATCCAACATTCAATTGAGCAACAGGAATTTTCATCACTGTACATTCCACTGGATAAGAAAATGACTATCTGACTAAACCAGTAAAAAATGACTATTTGACTAAACCAACAGGGTAAAGTTAAGTAAACACCTCAAGCATGAATCATTAGCTTCTGTACAGCACTAGTGTAGCTAGATTTGATTCCTGCCTCAAAGGCTTACACTCTAATTAAACAACACAAATAAAACACATTGTCAAAAGAAACAGAATAAAAGGACCACGAGCATTTACTAAGTAGCCATCCACTTAAGCTCAGACCTATTTCTTCCAAGGTCAAAAGAACTTTACAAAATATAAAATTCTGACAAGTAGAAAATAGAGCTTAAATAAAGTGTGACAAAAAAAAAAAAATCAGGAAACATGACAAAAAATGAAAATATAGAATCTAATATTCTGTTTGTCTTAAATAATATAAAGTTTATCCAGTTATTTCATTACACATACAGTACAATAGCCTTTTCTTCTTAATGTGGATATAATGGTATATTAACACATAAGTCTAATATCAAATTAATCAAAGTCAGTATGTTCTGACCCGCAAATTCTCAACTAAGTAGGGGCAGCTAATGAATTTGTTAGCTGTCTAGCAACCAGACTGCCACTGATTCTTCTTATCTTGCTATCAGAGTAAATTTAAGACTGTCCTTACTTCAATTTCTACCACACATATTCCTTTAAAAAGTTCAGATTTATTGATAGGATTTGTATTATTACCCAACAACCACCCCCTAAGTATAAATAGCAACTGAAAACAAATGTAACAATAGAGAAAAAAACAGGAAACAAAAAAGAGGACATTCTTTAACCCTGCAACACACACACAAAGTAAAACAGTATACCTCCTAATTCAGGTCAGAGTAAAATGTTCCCTCTCTGATACTAGACTATACTATGGTGATTATTGTCAAATATTTTTAAGTTCACTTCTTCTACCATCCCTATCTTACTAAAATTGTTTTAGCCTTTTTAGATGATCTAAGTATGGGTAAAAACTAGTAATGCAAACATAGAATTAGATAACCTACTTCAAGGAACCTAATAGTTTAATGAAGCCTAATCTTTTCTACTTTTTCATTACACACAAATGAAATATACTAAAGATGCTACCATACAGATTAGAACCCCTCACTATTACAAAACTTTTCATATTCTCACTATTAAGGTTTATTGTCAGCAAAATTCAGCAACAAACCTTTATTTGAATCACTAAGCTAAAGTACACTGAGCAATCACCGAATATAGGGATGCCTGTGTGACTCCAAGTCGATTGAACGTCTGCCTTGGACTCAGGTCAAGATCCCAGAGTTTTGGGATGGAGCCCCGCCCGCATCAAGCTCAGTGCGCAATGGGAAGCCTGCTTCTCCCTTTCCTGCTCCCCCTGCTGGTGCTTGCTCTGTCCAATAAATAAAACAAACAAAATCACCGAATTATAAACTTACTTTTCAGCAAAATCTTTACTTCTCCGTTTTCTTTCTTGATCTCATTCATTACTTTATGCTTCTTCTTCTCTCTCTCTTTTTCTTTATCTCTCTCTTTAATTTTGTCTTTGATTTTATCTGAAAGACAAAACAAAGGAAATATTTAAAACTCTTGTAATTTTCTCCCAAGAACTATACAGAATCTAGAATATACAGAATCTAGAATATACCATGAAAAATCAGAATGAAAAGCAAACATGCCTTTTATTCTTCCTCTCAGGTCTGGAGAAACAGATTTCCAAATTTCCTGTCATATATTAACATGGAACACATAATATATACATCATAAACTATTAAAATTTATCATTATACATTTCACTCTCAAGATTGTTCTTCTTTAATTCATGTCAACCACAATATTAGACTAACCTCAAGTCACTTAAAATAACTAACTTTAATCAAGATGGTAAACTACAATGGATAAAGTGCTAGCTTTGAAGTTGATCGTATCTGGATTAATACCATAACAATATAAAAATTACTCAATCACAGTTTCCTAACTTATAAAATGGTGGTTATCTTTCTCACAGGTTACAAAAAAAATGTATAAAGTGACTACCCAGAGCCTGGTACAGATAGGATTGGATGTTAGTTCCCTTACCCTTGTACCTTTTAAAAAAGATATGACTGATCTGACTAGGTAGTGATAATAGGATATTAAAACAAAAGATATAAGAACTCTAGGAATCATTGATCTGCATTCTAAAGATTCAAATTTGAGTTTAAGATTATTTGATGTCCTATTCTTATTCAATCAAGCTACTATGTACCCAGCAAAACAGACGATGTAGAAAAGAATTTCAAAATAGTAATGTAGTCTTTGCTCTCAAAAAGCTTACTACTGAGGAGCACCTAGGTGGCTCAGTGATTTAACATCTGCCTTCAGCTCAGGTGGTGATCCCAGGGTCCTGAGATCAGGGCCCCTTCTCCCTCTGCCTATGTCTCTGCCTCTCTCTATGTGTCTCTCATGAATGAGTAAATGAAATCTTAAAAAAAAAAAAAAAAAAGAAAAAGTTTATTATTGATTACAAAGTCATGATTGAAGCACTTTAAAACTGTAAAATATCTTGTAATGTAACAGAGATTATACAGTACATGCACATATTGCAGAATTTCTTAAAATCCTTCCTTACTTTCCTTTCTATAAATACTACCCTAATTCAGGTCCTAATCACCTCCTGATTAGGTTACCGTCTAGATTAGTACTGCCCAGTAGAAATATAAAGTTTACCAGATACATAAATTTGAATTTTCTAGTAGTCAACATTAGAAACAAAAACCAACAGATGAAATTAATTTTAATAATGCATTTTATTTAACCAATAGATCTAAAAATTGTCATTTCAAAATGAAACCAACACTAACAAATTATTGAGACATTTTACATTGTTTTTCACTATAAGACTTCAAAATCCAGTATATTTTACACCTAAAGCACAACTCAATTCAAAGTGTTTAACAGCTGCATGAGGCTAGTGGTTACTACACTGAATAACTCAGGTCTAGACTACTTAAACAGATTAACTCTCAAAAACTAAATCCATGTACTTAATAAACATTTTAAAACACTCATTCATATAATAAAAAATACAAATTCGAATAAGAAACTTTACCTATCAAACTGACAAAGTGCTTTGATTAAAAGTGGTAATACTCAAAGCAGAAGAGAAGATAGTTGATGGTAGAACAAACTCACCAAGTTAACAAATATCCACTGCTGAGTATAGGAAAAGGGTTAGGGATACAGAAGTGAGTAAGTAAGGTCTTCATCTGTTCATAGAAAACTTAAATTCTAGAAATAGATTAAGCTGTTCTCCTGCTTCAGACTAGTTTGCTACTCTTCCTGATGTTCAAAGTCTTTGAAATCCTGTCACAGGCTGTCATCCAGCCATAAAATATTACTCCAAATAGATGGAGCTTACACACATATAAAAGTCAGGCTCCCTGTGAGGAGCTTGCTTCTCTCTCTGCCTGTGTCTCTGCCTCTCATGAATAAATAAATAAAATCTTTAAATAAATAAAAATTATAAAATTATAATATTAATTATTAATATATACACACATACAGAAATAATACTAAAAGATAATAGTGCAAATTATTAAAAGCCATTTTAAAAAATATTTTATTTATTTGACAGAGTGCATAAGCAGGGGAAGCAGCAGGGAGAGGGAGAAGAAGAGGGAGAAGCAGGCTCCCCATGGAGCAAGGAGGCCAATGAGGGGCTCAATCCCCAAACCCTGGGATCATGACATGAGCCAAAGGCAGATGCTCAATCAACTGAGCTACTGAGGCACCCCCAAAACCATTATTTTGTTTAAATTCTACACTTAATGTGGGACTCAAACTCATGACCCCAAAATCAAGAATCACATGCTCTACCAACCGAGTCAGTCAGGCACCTCTAAAAGCCATTATTTTTAGATAGCAAGAAGTTTCAAAGTCTCTACGACAGGACCATATTAGTTTCATAAAGTAGGAAAAAGGGTCCTAGAATATGCCTTCAGGTATAATATTAAGTAAAGATAAACTGAAGATATAAAGTCATTATATGAAAAATATCTAGAAACAGAAACAATAGCATAGCCAAAACAAGAAGAGTGACTGACAACATAATTATAGTTACCTCCCACCCCAAACCCAAAACCTTCTAAGGAAAGCAAACACAAACCATCCTATATATTCATAGCAGAAAAGCATTTTTGTGGGACAACAAAATCTGTTTGCTGTCCCAACCTACACACATCTCAATCTTTCAACCTTTTGCCCTTCCTAGAATTTTTTGCTTATCAGGGCATATCCTTTTTCAAAATCTAACTTTAAATGTCTCCATTAAATGTTTCATAATTGGGATCCCTGTGGTTCAGCGGTTTAGCGCCTGCCTTTGGCCCAGGGCATGATCCTGGGGACCTGGGATCGAGTCCCACATTGGGCTCTCTGCATGGGAGCCTGCTTCTCCCTCTGCCTGGGTCTCTGCCTCACTCTCTCTCTCTCTCTGTCTCTCATGAGTAAACAAATAAAATATTTTTAAAAATAAATAAATGTTTCATAATCAGATTACAGATAATATAAAGATGTTGTAACACATGTTTACACGTTATAGGTAAACATTAAAGTGGAAAGCCTAAAAGTTGAGAAGACCTAGGTGCAAGTTCTGCAACTTTGATAACAAACTCTCAGATCTCCCATTTCAGCTATAAATGGAGTTTACATAAAGATTAAATAGGAAATAGACAAACGCATACTGTAAAGATATAAGCCTATGAATGCAGATTATCTATGTCTATCCATTATATTGAGCCATAATAAGCATTTTTTGGCTATAACAATATAGAATACCACTGTCTATAGAATCTCAAGTCTGCTGTTATATTATAGTGTATTCACACTCATAAAAGCCACTTCTGTATCTTTTCAGAAGGAAAACGGCTCCCTGGCATCATGTTTCCTATAATATATACTGTTCTTTAAAAAACTGTCATTCTAAAAAAAAAATTGTCCTTTTTAATTTTTATTCATTTCTCTTCATGACCAAGAATTTGTACAGTTTTATCTTTCATGGTCTCATCTGAGACTCCCGTCTGCTCCTCCCTCAGCCCCTCTCTCTGCTTGTGTGTGCTCTCTAATAAATAAAATCTTAAAAAAAAAAAAAAAAGAATGAAGGAAAGGAGAAGGAATAAATGACTAAGTCATTATAAAACCAAAATAAACTATAAATTACACATATGGAAAAATACACATGTGCTAAAGACAATTACTGTATGTAAAAGATTAAAAAAATTGATTAAAGTAATTTAAAATAAAATAGAAATGGGATTTTCAAACATATACTCAATTTACTAACTTAGCAGTACCTTTCAGATTTCATACACCCAATATATTTCTATTAAGTATTTATGCGCAAGAGCAAAAAATGACTAATAGTGCTGTACACTAAGAGTCTTAAAATCAACAATATCATTTGATTCTTACTGTGGGTCCACTATGGAAAATCAGTTCTTAAATAACAAAATCATTGTTTTTATTTTGTTGTAATAAAATTTACTAGTCTCTACCTGTATCAGTCATTATAATAATACAGAGAAGAAAACACACACACACAAATATTAGATGAGTCACTTCAGTAAGGAGAAAGTCATAAAAAGCATTCTTAGAGAATCCTTTCAAGAAATTTTTTTAATTTTTAATTTTTTTAGAGAAAGAGAGAGAGAGAGAGAGAGAGAGACCCAGAGTGGAGGGTAAGCAGAGAGAGAGGAGAGGGAAAATCTCAAGCAGGCTCCACATCCAGTGCGGAGCCTGACACGGGGCTAGATCTCATGACCTGAACAGAAATCAAGAGACAGACACTTAATGGATTAGGCCACCCAGGCACCCCTTTAAGAGATTTATAATACAATAACAATCCATTTATCTGGAATCTTAAGAATTAATTCGTAGTTTTAAGTAACAGAAAATTGCCACTATTTTTTAATCATTCTAAAAATTTTCAAAAGTATATTATATATTTCCTTGCTTGCAAAAATCTAAGAAATAGGATTGTCTTTTCATGACAAAAATTTAAACTCATTATTATACTCATATTGATGAACTCAAAAGCAAAAAAAAATGTACCTGTTCAAAACTAAAAAACAGTATTTCAGTATCATTTAATTTTTATTGTCTCAACTATCATTTATCATTCCAAGTATGAGAGGTGACAACTCTAACTTCTGGTGGTCACCAACAGGCTCATTCTCATCTGTTCTGTACTAAGAAATCAGACCAGGTCCATTAATACCCTACTGTATAATATAATAAGCAGGTTCTCTAGCTTTGTTAGAGCAAATTTCACACTGTATTTTTTCTGTTATAAACTTATCTTTCTTCTTATAATGATCCCTGCTCCCACCAGTGTATAGCTTATGTTCCTTAAGGGTAGAGAAGGCTCTACTTCTTCAATAAATGTCTGATTCATGAAACAGGTCCTATGACACAGTAAGAAATTATTGTGTTATTTTTTACAGTACATTGTGACTTTCTTTTTAGGTGCTCTATGTTAGTCTGTATTCATTCTTCCTTCTTTTCCTAGTCATACCACAGCAAGGAAGGAAATTCTTAGTTCCTACAGCCTTCCAAGAGTAGTTCCTCAAATTTATTTCCCTTTTCTAACCGGCCTGGTTGTTTTTGACAAAAAATCCTAAGATTTAATGAAGCTACTCCTTCAAAAATATTAGGCATCCACAATTTTTCTGTGTAAGTCTCAATAAAAACAATTTTCCTTAAAAAGCCATGGAGGGATCCCTGGGTGGCGCAGCGGTTTGGCGCCTGCCTTTGGCTCAGGGCGTGATCCTGGAGACCCGGGATCGAATCCCACATCGGGCTCCTGGTGCATGGAGCCTGCTTCTCCCTCTGCCTGTGTCTCTGCCTCTCTTTCTCTCTCTGTGACTATCATAAATAAATAAAAATTAAAAAAAAAAAAAAAAAAAAGCCATGGAGTAATTTCTTTTTTATGTAGGTCTCTTTTAATAGGAAGAATTCTTACAACATAATATCTAAAAAAAAAAAAAAAAAAAGGAAAGGAAAGAAAAGAAAAGAAAAGAAAAGAAAAGAAAAGAAGAAAAGAAGAAAAGAAGAAAAGAAAAAAAAAGAAAAGGAAAACAAGAAGAAAATAATAGTTCAGGGGTGGCTGGGTGGCTCAAATGGATGAGCATCAGACTCTTGGTTTCGGCTCAGGTCATGGTCTCAGGGTCTTGAGATCAAGCCCTGCCTCAGGCTCCATGTTCAGCAATGAGATTCCTTCTCTCCTTTTCTCTCTGTCCTTGCCCCCCTTTAAAAAAAAACCTGATCGTTCCTTTGATCTCACAATCCCACTGCTAGGATTTAATAAAAAGGAAAGAACAAGCCAGCACAAATATACATATACAGGAGTCCTCATATTATTTAGAATTATGAAAAACTGTAAATAACTTAAATGTTTAATAATTGGGAACTGATTAAATTTGGGTATATTCATTAATGGGAAAATATGAAGACATTAAAAATCATGTTTGAATAACAGTTAATATCATGAGGCAGGGATAATTATCATGAAATGTTAGAGGAAAATGGCAACTTACCATATATAAATGTAAATTTATAAAATGTTACCACATCTGTCATATACATATGTACACCTGTAAATATATGCTAAACACATACATACATATTTAGGTATATACATCTGCATATACACCCACACAGGAATCTTAAAGGAAATCATTTAAAAAAATAGTTGGACTTTATATAAAAACTAATAGACATAAATATATTTAAAAATTACATAAAAATGAACATGACACAATAAAAATAAATATAATATAAAAAATAACTGGACTTCCCAGTCTTCCCACCCTTGTCCCAGTCAAGTAATCATTCAATCTCAGTCCTTTAGGCAAACATCCAGTTTTTGTTGTTAGGAGAAAATGAACAGGCTTGAAACTCAGGTACTCCAGGCAAGGCAAAGAGTGGAGCTAAAAACAAGCTAACTGTCCTTCCCTAAAATGCTTAAAATAAATTGAATCAGGAAAAAAAAAAACAACAAAAAAAAACCTTTCAGAATTTAAAAATACAATAGCAATACTGAAAAGCTCAAAAAGTTGGAAGATAAAGTTGAGATAATCTTCCAAAAAAGAGAGTAACAAGACAAAGAAGTGGAAAATAGCAGAAAATATAATGACCTAAAGGATCATTCCTAAGGGATTCAGAGATTCAATATCAAATTAATTAAACTTCAGAAAAAGAAAACAGAATTTTATAGGACAGAAAAATGCCAAAATAAATAAGTGTAAGAATTTTTTTCAGACAAGATAAGTCACCAAAATTAAGATTCCCTCAAGGGATGAGCACAAAGAATGGAATTCACAGTGGTAGCCCCCTCTTACCACACACACACCAGGCACACTATCATGAAATTTCAGTACACTGGAGATGAAGAAAAGATCCTAAAAGCTCGTAAGGAATTAAAACGAAACAAAACAAAATCAGATCACATATAAAAGATCAGGTCATAACATGGAATTCTTCAACATGACAGCAGATGCTAGAAAACAATATAAATCCCGTCAGAATGCTGAATGAAAATAATTTTTAATTTGGAATTCTTTAATCTGCCAAACTATCAATCAAGTATGAGGGAAGACATGATCAGACAAGCAAAAATTCAAAAATTTTTACTATACACACATCCCCTGTTATGATATGCTCAAGTAAATTAAGGAGTAAACAAACCACTGCAGAAACTACCTCCAGGAATAAAAAGGAATTGTCAGATTATCTCTTATCACACAACACAAAGAACAGGACAGAAAACGAAGACGCAATAGACATAAACAGATCTTTCTTGACTTACAAGGGGATTTTGTCTCAATAAACCCATTCATTGTAAATTGAAAACTATCATTAAGTCAAAAATGCACTTAATACACCTAACTTACAAATGTGCTCAGAACACTTAAATTTGCCTGCAGTTGGACAAAATCATCCAACACAAAGCCTACTTTATAATAAAGAAGTGTTGAGCACCTCAAGTAATTTATCGAATATTGTACTAAAAGCGAAAAACAGAATGGCTGTATGAGGACAGAATGGTTTTTAACTGTATAGGTTGTTGATCCTTGTGATCCCATGATTGACTGGGATTATGGCTCGATGCTCCACACAGCATCACCAGATATGTGATACCAATATGCTACCACATGTTGCTAATTCAAAAAGTACAGTTCAAAATTTAAAAGTACGATTTCTCCTGAATTGCACTGCTTTCACACTATCATCAAGTCAAAAAATTTTAAGTCATTGCAAGGCAGGGACCATCTGTGTGTAGAGAGGCAATTTTTAACTATTATGAAAATCCAGGGCAGCCCCAGTGGCTCAGCGGTTTAGCACCGCCTTTGGCCCAGGGTGTGATCCTGGAGACCCAGGATCTAGTCCCACATTGGGTTCCCTGCGTGGAGCCTGCCTCTCCCTCTGCCTGTGTCTCTGCCTCTATGTCGCTCATAAATAAATAAATTAAAAAGAAAAGAAAATCCAGAATGCTGTACAGAAAAGGATCTCTGACTGTACCGAACAGTATTTGCAAAGTCATAATTAGCACTGATTATCACACTTTAAGTTTTATTATATTACTGGATGGAAAAAAAGCTAGGTTATAAAAAGTGCTAAATCCTATTACTCTCAACAAGAATGCAATATATGTCTACAACTGACCAATCAGAAACTAAAAGGCAGTATGAGCACTTTATTCAGAAATCTGGAATTAAAAGATGAAACTAAAGGAGTTAATAGCTGGGGTCAGGGCAGGAAATGCAGACAGTTAGGGACATAATCTCATTAAAAACCTTTCAGTACTACTTCATTTTTTAAAAAAAGATTTATTTATTTGAGAGAGGGAGAGCACATGCAAACACACACATACACACACATACACACACACACACACATGCACACACACAAGTGGGGGGAAGGGCAGAGGAAGAGAATATTCAAGCCCACCCCTTGCAGAGCATGGAGCCCTGGGGGGTCTTGATCCCAGGACCCATGAGATCAATGACCTGAACTGAAACCAAGAGCTGGACATTTAAAACTATCAGAGCCACCCAGGTGCCCCTTGATTTTTTTAAATTAAAAAATTTAAATTAAGTTTTTTAAATTAAATTTTATTTTTAAAATTTACAAAGTCATGGCCTTCCTCTCAAAAACCAATAGCCCCATTCTAATTATGAAAAAAATCAGACAAACCCCAATTGAAGGACATCTTACAAAATGCCTGATCATTACTCCTCAAACCATCAAGGTAATCAAAAGCAAGAAGTCTGTGAAACTGGCATAGCCAAGAAGAGCCTACACAATGACTAAATGTAAAGATACTACAGTATCTTGGGTGGGATCCTTGAACAGAAAAATGACATTGGGTAAAAACTAAGGGAATCTGAATAAAGTATGGACTTCAGTTAATGATAATGTATCAATATTGATTCATTAATTGTGACAAACATACCATACAAATGTAAAATTTCAATAAGAGAAAGTGAGGACAGAATACATGGGCACTCTGTAACTTTTCTTAAATCTAAAACTATTCTAAAATTAAGAGCTTACCAAAATTTATATTTATAAAAATTTATAAAGGTAAAACTGAGTTAATTAAAAGAAAGAAATACAGTGCTTACTTCAGCAGCACAAATACTAAAACTGGAACCACACAGAAAAGATTAGTAGGGCCCCTGAGCAAGGAAGACATGCAAATTCATGAAGCCCTTTCATATTTATGGGACAGATGGTGGCTACACTTGTGGTGAGCATAGCATATGTATAAAGTGTCAAATCACTATTTGGTACACTTGAGGCCAATGTGCCACTGTGTGTCAACCATAGTCAAATAAATAAATAAGAAATACCCAAAGAGTTTGTGTGCATGAGACTAATATGGCATTGTGTCAACTATACATATATACATGACACAGACACACATAGTTTGTGTGCAAGTGTGTATACATTTCACTCAATGTAATGGACAGAGTTCCAAAACACACTCTTAAGTAAAATGAGCAAGTTATAGAAAAACGCATATAGTATATTTAGGTTTTTAAAAATAGGCTATGTATTCTTTTCTGTGTGTACATGTACTTATGTATATAGGTAAATGCATAGGAAAAAGTCTGGAAAGAAGAACACAAAACACCTAACAGGGTTCACTTCTGTAGAAGGAATAAGAGGAACTGTTGGTTTTTATTTCATGTACTTCTAAATTATTTATATTATTAATTATAATTTCTACAACATAAAGGGATTCATATTACTTATGTAATTAAGTTGTTAGACTATATCTCTTTCTTGCAATTAGAACTGATAATTATATTCAGGTTTTTTTTTTTTTTTTAAAGATTTAGAGTCACTTAAGATTTATCAGAAGAGATAAGAAAAAAACACTTCAAAATAAAACCGTGAATAAATATATAACCTAATACACACACATAATGAAAATAATACTCCTGGGGATTCCAGGGTGGCTCAGCAGTTTAGCCCCTGCCTTTGGAGTCCTGAGATCGAGTCCTGTGTCCTGTGTCAGGCTCCCTGCATGGAGCCTGCTTCTCCATCTGTCTGTGTCTCTGCCTCTCTCTCTGTGTCTCTCATGAATAAATAATATTTTTTAAAAAGGAGAAAATAATCTTCCTTTTTAAAAAAGTCTTCCCTTCATTACAATTGTTAAGTGCACTTCTACTTCACTTTATATACAGTAGCTCAACGTCATGCTATAGTTAACAAAAAGAACAAAAGGAGAAAATATGATACAATTATATGTGTATTCTGAATAAGTATGAATATACTTATTCAACATAATAGATTTTAAGGAAAAGACAGAAATCCCATACTATATATACCATGACTCATTAAATGAAATATTTTTGTAAAAAGAAGGATCTTCATATAGGTTCATTAGATTTTTGTTGTTGTTGTTAGTGTCACGGGGGGCCTGGCTGCCTCAGTCAGTAGAGCAACTCTAGATCTCAGGGTCATGAGTTCAAGCCTCACGCTGGGCATAGAGTTTACACTAAAAAAATAAAAAAGTAAATAAAAAAATGAAGAAGTGTCATAAAAATCCACACTACCTATTCTTAAGAAGTATCGGTAGAATTTCCTACTAAAGCTTTCAGCCACAATACATTCTTCTCTCTTCTAAAGATCTATTTATTTGAGATATAGATTTATTTATTTGAGATAGAGCAGGAGCAGGGAGAGGGGCAGAGGGAGCAGGGAGCCTGATGTGGGCTTGGTTCTGGGATCAGGACCTGAGCCAAAACCAGACACTTAACCTACTGAGCCACCCAAGCATCTCGCCACAATACATTCTTGTGGCACAATCCTCAAATAGGCTTCCTGCTATCACAGTTTTGCCTGCTGTGGGTATGCAGCAGGATTCACACGTAATAATGCAGTCTATGAAATCAGTCTGAGCAACAACACTGATATTCCTGATCACCCTCTCCAGATAGTAAGTATACCTATAAATAGATCTGAAAACAAGCAGGACCCAGGAGAAAATGAGAAATAATACAGAATTGAAGGGGGAGGTAGAGGGAAAGTAACATTATAAAAATGGAAAGAAAAAAGATATATTAAAAAGAGGAGTGATGCCTTCTCAGCTCAGCCTTTTTTTAATTGGTTCTCATTGCAAAAGATTAACTAGCCTCTTCCTCAAAACTTCTTCCTACATCTCAGTGGAATTGCACATCCTGACTACTCCAGAATTCATGATCCTATCTATCATCAAAACCTGTACAATCTCCTTAGCATCTTATCTTAGGCATACTTCTTTCTTTTTACTCTATACTTGTCTAAGAATGCACTCCTAGGATTTAAACTATAACTGTTAGGCAAATGAATCCCCAAGCTAATATCTCAACCCAACCTTCTAAAAAAGATTTTATTTATTTATTTATTTTTTTTAAAGATTTTATTTATTTATTCATAGGCACAGAGAGAGGGGCAGAGACACAGACAGAGGGAGAAGCAGGCTCTATGCAGGGAGCCCGATGTGGGACTCGATCCTGGGTCTCCAGGATCACACCCCGGGCTGCAGGCGGCGCCAAACCGCTGCGCCACCGGGGCTGCCTTACTTACTTACTTACTTACTTACTTACTTACTTTACTTACTTACTTACTTACTTACTTACTTACTTATTTATTTATTTATTTATTTATTTATTTATTTATTTGACAGAGAGCAAGCACAAGTGCGGGGGAGTGGGAGAGGGAGAAGCAGGCTTCTCACCGAGCAGGGAGCCCAACATGGGGCTCGATTCAATGACCCCAGGATCATGACTCCAGCGGAAGGCCAGATGTCTAACTGACTGAGCCACCCAGGTGCCCCTCCACCCAACCCGTTGGCCAAACTTCACCACTTCGTCTCCACAAGAAATATTTAACACCCTGGGGCACCTGGCTGGTGCAGTCAGTCAGCAGAGCCTGCAACTTTTGATCTTGGGGTTGTGAGTTCAAGCTCCACATTGGACATAGAGATTACCTTAAAAATAAAAATTAAAGGGATGCCTGGGTGGCTCAGTCAGTCTTCGGCTCAAGTTGTGATCCCAGTGTCATGGGATCAAGCCCTGCACTGGGCTGCCCACAGGGAGCCTGCTTCTCTCTCTCTGCCTATGTCTCTGCCTCTACGTGTCTCTCATGAATACACAAACAAAATCTTAAAAAATTTTAAAAAAATAAAAATTCAAAAAATCTTAAAAAGAAAAGAAATATTTAACACCAAAATCATCATCTTTCTCATATAAAGGCCCAAGCTTTCCTTTTCATTCCCTGTTTATGTTAAAGGCACATCCCCCAACATCTAAATTCAAAATTCTCAGAAACCTTTATACTTCCCTCTTCAGATTTTTCCTAACATTCAATTACTTGGTCAGTTCAGCCTATTCTTCCATTGAAATATGTCCATCTTCCTTTACCTTTCCACAGCCATCATCATAACTGATTAATTATCTTCTGAAAGAAGTGATCTTCCTACTTAGTTTCTCTCCTCTTCACCAATCCATTCAGCAGAGTGACCAAAAAATACTCCTTGAAAATACATCTCATCATGTCACTCTCTTCTACTTTAAACAAATGAACAAACCCACCCTATGTCAAAAAGGAAAATCCTCGCAGTATGCCATTCAAGAATCTGTAGAGTCAAAACAAACTTTAATAATTTCTTCTACTACTCAACCACATGTATATGTACACAAGATTCTGGATTGTTTGATTCATTACTACTTGTACTCCATTTAGTTAGAATGCCTTTGCCCATCCCAATTCCTGCCAATCAAAATTCTACACATCCTGCAAGATTCAGCTGAAATTCAGCTTCTCATTAAGGACTCCTTGATCCCTACTACTAGAAATCACCACTGCCTCTTCCTCCTTTTTTATGATTTGAATGCTGCTTCTTTGAAACCTCTTCTACCTGCCATGCTGGATTATAAACTTTTCTGCAAGTTTTTATATCTAACACATCTTTGTCTTCTATAGAATCTAGAATAGTGTTTTGCACATTACTGATGCTCAAAACGAATGAAGTTTCCACAGGGCAAAAGAAGAAAAGGGTTATTAATATAAATAAAAGCAAATTACTGAAAATCATCTGAAGGGTCAGCAAAGAAGTTAAGAAAAAAGTAACAAGAAAAAGAAACAAGATGAGTAACAATACAAAGTGTCTGTTATATCCCAGCTAGTAATCTTTCCAATTAAATTATAAATTCTTGAAGTCAAGAAATATAAACAGCTTTCCTCTCTGCATTTCCGTACACAGTGTCAAGCACATAGCAGGCAGTAAGTAAATAAATGTTTGTTGAATCATATGGAAAAAAGTAGAGGACAAACCAGAGAAATGAGGTAATTTAAGAAATTAAACGCTGTTGTAAGTATTCTACAAGCTTCCAGAAATAAACAATAAGAAAATAGTTAAGAGTATGACAAGAATCAGTAAGACAGTGTTGAAGCAGGGTAGTTGCCAGAAAGTTTCCACAAATTTAGTGTTTTCATAGGAACAAATTAAAGATTTCACCTACTCTCATTTTACAGAGAAAAAAGTTGAGGCCCAGAGTTTCAAGATTTTCTCACAGACACTAAGTAGCATAACTAGGAAAACTCCTAACCAGGTCCCCAAATTTCCAGTTAAGAGCTCTTATGCCACACTTTAGAAAAGAAAACCAAAAAAAATAAATAAATAAAATGAGAATTCTTTGGATTGCAAATGTTTCATTGTATTTAGCTAATAATAGATAATTCTTAACTTATAATCTGTACATATAAGCAGCACTATTTCTAGCTCTTCTGCACCAAATATTTCCCAGTAGATAGTTATTTAATAGGAAGGAATGACATAGAAATGGGTTCCAGAAACTTGGAAGGCAAAGCAGAAAACCCTTTCTTTCTAATTAAAAGATGGCTGAGATCTGACAGGCTTGAGGCTGATGGTATTTAAAATATCCGACTCCTCTAGAGTTGTCTGTTCATCCATACTGAGGGAAACTACTGAAAGGGTGAAAGGTCCTTAGGGATTAAACTGTAAAAGCTGCTATGTGTTAAGAACCCTGAAATATGAAAGACCCATGCAGTTCAGGTAACTAAGACCACAAGGACTTAGGAATTGCTGAACTGAAGGAGTGTAAGGGAGCTTCTCCTGGTTGTACTTGCAAAGTCAGGAGCTTATGCTAACTGAACTCTGATGAACCTTTCTCTTTTAGTGTTCTCTGATTCGATGTTTCTGCTTTTTTCAACAAGGGGCAAAATTTAGGATAATGACTCATACAGCAACAACGTCCTATGTTTTGTGCAGTAATGCAAAAAATGTTTCTGTCTGAAGATGTTAGAGGAAGTTCAAATTGTATAATACTTATCTATCGTGCTATTCAGGAATAGGCAGGTTGCTCTAACATATTGAGACCAAAAACAAGGAAGAGAACATTGAAAATGTAGTTTAAGACAGCTGGGTATTACAAAATTCTATATGTACTGTAATACATTGGAAATAACTCAGGCTTTGTAGTTAGACATATTTAATTTCCAGCTCTGCCACCAACCGACACAAATTACTTACTATGTTAGTGTGTCTCTGTATTTTCATCTATCGAAGATAATAGCCCTTATCTTTTAAAATTTTTAAGGACTGAAGGCAACACCGGCATTAGTTCTAACACTACACCCAGTATGTATAACAGGCATTTGACCAAGGTAGCTATCATTATTAGATATAAATAGTAGAATTTTATTAGGAAAGCATCTAGTAACATCCTAGCAACATCTAGTGACAAATAGTAATAGTAGTCACAAAAACAGACTCACTAAAAAGGAAAACAAAAAATTAAATACTAAATAAATAAATAAATAAATAAGGTAAGGTAAGGTAAGATAAGTAAGTACTTAGAGGAAAGCCAAAGCCAGGAATAACATGAAATAGTGGTCTGGGCTCCCTTTTCTATCGTAATTAAAAATTTCAGGTCAGGCTTTCTTCACTGACCAACCATGAAAGATCTGCCTCCAAAACAGCAGCACAATTACTTTTCCTCCTCTCAAAATATTGTAAAAGCAAGATACAAATGTACTAAGGCATTATATTTGGTATCTAGATCACAGACTTAAATCCCCATAGTCACTGAATTTTATACTATAGCTGTCATATAAAATGTGATTCACACACAATCTGGGATATTCTAGACCTCTAAAGTCAACATTATACAATTACATACGTTATTTAATTAAAATTATACTCTATAATGCAAACAGTAAATCATATAATATTTAGTTAATGATAACAGCATATATGGGAACCACTGCTCTTATATACTATTGTTTTCATACAACCAATTAAAGTTCTAAATTTTAAAAAGTTATATATTTTAAAAGTATCATTAAATATTGCTCCTAAAGGTTCTTTATCTATTTTCAATTTAGAATGTACTCTAAGTGAAATTTTACACAACAAACATACCTATTAATGCCCTAATATGTGTACAGGGAGGAAATGATTCAGACTTCCAAAGCTAGGTTATAAGAAGCCTTGCTGTTTCTACTCAGGTCTCTTGGAGTCCTGAGCTTCCATGTAAGAAATCCAACTATCTTGATGAGATCATATGGAAAGACCCCAAGATGACACAGAAAGAGAGATGGACTCAGCTTCGCATTCACTTACCCAAGGGATGAGAAAATACCCAGGTGAGTAAAGCCATCTTGGGATCTAATAAACAAGACCAGCCAACATCCAACCACCACTGAGCAACTCTACTCACCCCTGCATGAAGCAGAATCACCTAGTAAATCCTGCTGGAATTCCTGACCCATTAAATCATCAAATATAATAAAATTGCTGTTATTTTAAGCCACTATGTTTTAAGTTTGTTACACAGCAATAGATGGTATATCCTTCACAAAATCTTAGAGTCCATGAATAAATTGTTTGGGGTAAGTTATGTATGTACAAAACTTGCCCTGACTTCAGAGAAATGTTAAGCAGAATTTGTCTTATAAAACACACTGATGGTTAAAATCAAAAGTGAAGGGCCAGAATGAAGATGCTCAGCAATATATAATGTCAGAACTATAATCAAACATCTTGAAATTATTTTCTTCCATTAGTTTTTATGACATAGTAGAGCTCTTTTCCTACCTAGTTCCATGAATGTTATACTTCAAATAATGCTCTCTACCTAGAATTCCTTCATTTCTTTACTGAAATCCTACTACCACCAAAGGTTCTCTCAAACATCCATTCCTACCTCCTGTATTCCTTTTCCCTTTCTTAATATCTGCCTACTTCCATTTCCACCAGTACCTTCACTATTTTCCATCCATCTTGTGGTATTTAACTTACTGCATTAAACATTATAATTACTTTTTTCTAGTATCCTATTCGATTGTTTAAGGTACTTAAAGGCAGAAGCTTTATTGTTGATTCTGTCATTTTTATTAAAACCTACCACGGCACCTAAGCACTAAAAATGTTTGTCAAGCTAAGTAGTTCTACTCTGCTAACAGAAACCTCAGGTTTCAAAGACAAACACAACACTGGAAGTACCACCAAAAAAAAAAAAAAAATCACTTCCTGAATATTACAAAGTATCTTATTGTGATTCAATTTGTTGGGATCCCTGGGTGGCGCAGCTGTTTGGCGCCTGCCTTTGGCCCAGGGCGCGATCCTGGAGACCCGGGATCGAATCCCACATCGGGCTCCCGGTGCATGGAGCCTGCTTCTCCCTCTGCCTGTGTCTCTGCCTCTCTCTCTGTGTGTGACTATCATAAATAAATTAAAAAAAAAAAACAAAAAAGTGATTCAATTTGTTTCTCTGGAGTCCCTGGGTGGCTCAGTCAGTGACACATGTGACCCTCAATCTCAGGGTCCTAAGTTCAAGCCCCAAATGGGGCATGAAGCTGAATTAAAAAAAAAAAAAATCTGCTCCTGATTATGAAGAATTGATAACCTTTCACTACTATATAACTTCATACCCAATTATCAAGTATATATAGAAAAACCAAAAGCTTTCTTATATACCAGTAGCAATCTGGAAAAAAATCCCCCCAAATGAAACAACACCAGAAGAAAACTTATAATCTGTATTAAATATAAATAAATTTTTTGGAAATATAAAAGAATATGAGTAGGTAAAGATATACATGTAGCTTGTAAGTATAAAGAAAATTCTGTAATTACAATCTGCCCCTACTTTAATCAATAAATTTAACAAAAGCCCCCAGGTGACAGGGAGGGGGGAAAGAGTAGACTTTACAAAATAATTTTCAACTTAATAAGGAAAAATAATGGGATGCTTGAGTGACTCAGTGTTTGAGCACCTGCTTTCGGTCCAGGAATCGAGTCCCACATCAGGCTCCCTGAGAGGAGCCTGCTTCTCCCTCTATCTCTCTGCCTTCCTCTGAGTGTCTCTCATGAATAAACAAATAAAATCTTAAAAAAAAAAAAGAACAAGGGAACTTTGATCCAAACCTCAAAAACAGAAATTTTCAAAATGTACTACGATCCTAAAGGTAAAACCTAAAACTGTAAAGTATCTAAAAGAAAACATAGAGGGGCACCTGGGTGGCTCAGTTGGTTAAACATGTGACTTCAGATCAGGTCATGATCCCAGGGTTCTGGGATCCATCCCCACATCCCTGCTCAGCAGGGAGCCTGCTTCTCCCTCTTCCTCTGCAGCTCCCCCGTTTGTGCACGCACTCAAGCTCTCTCTCTTTTCCTCTGTCAATAAAATCTTTTAAAAAAAATAAGTAAATAAAAGAAAACATAAGAGAAAACCTGTGTGACCCTAGGTTACAAAGCTCTCTCAGTTAAGACACAAAAAGCACAAATCATAAAAGAAATAAAATAAATTTTTCTGCTATGAAAAAGTGTGAAAACCAATATTAAGGGAATGAAAAGCCACAGGATGGGAGAATACATTGGTGAAATACAAATCTGATGAAGTACTTGTACACAGAATATGTAAAGAATATTCACAATTTGAAAATAAAAATAACACATAATTTGAACAGACACTTCACCAGAGAAGAAACAGGGATGGAAAATAAGCAAGCACATAAAATGATACTCAACATCATAGTCACTGGGGAACTGCAAATTAAAACCACAATGAAATACTACTACATATCTGCAGGATGACTAAGATTTAGTAGACTAACAATATCAAGGGCTGGTGGGAATGAAAAAAGTACAGCCACTTTAGAAAAGTTTGGCCATTTCTTATGAAGTTAAACATAAACGTAAACCATACAACCCAGGGACTCCACTTCTAGATATTTGCTCAAGAGAATGAAAGCATATGTCCACCACAAGATTTGTCTGTGAATGACTGTAGTGGGATTATTCATAATCATCAAAAACCAGAAACAATCCAAATGTCCATCAACTGGAGAAAGAAAAAGCAAACTGTGGTATCCCTATGCAATGAACTCCTACTCAGAAATAAAAAGAACGAATTGATTAATGCAATAAGACTGATGAATCTCAAAAAACAATATGCTAAGTAAAAGACACGAATTGATTAATGCAATAAGACTGATGAATCTCAAAAAACAATATGCTAAGTAAAAGACAACAAACATAAAAAAGACAGTGTAAGATTCAACTTAGATGATATTCTGGAAAAAGTAAAACTATTGGACAAAGGATCACTCCTGAGACTGGAGGTACAAGTAACAAGTGACAAAAGGGAACTCTTTGAGATGACAGAAAATACATGACTGTGCTGATCGCTACTATGCACGCTTATTAAAACTCATAGAACTAGGGTACCTGGGTGGCTCAGTCAGTTAAGGGTCTGCCTTCAGCACAGGTCATGATCCCAGGGTCCTGGGATGGAGTCCAGCATCAGCTCCCTGCTCAGTGGTGCTAGTCAAGAGTGTGCAACTCTTGACCGCAGGGTTGCGATTACCAGCTCCACAGGGGGTACAGAGATTACTTAAAAATAAAAAATCTTTAAATAAATAAATAAATAAAATCCTTTTGAAAAATTTAGAAAAATAAAAATAGACCCAAACACACATGACTTTATGATAAAATTGGCATTCTACATCTGAGTGGAAAGAACAAACTATTTAATAAATGGTATTAAAACGGTGTTAAGAACTATCTAACTGTTGAAACAAAATTAATTTTAAGTCGTATCTAATTTTATGTCTAAATAAATTATAAATAGGATTTCCATTTATAATATTCTTACAGGTTTTGTACACGTATGTAGATTAAAAACAAAATTTTCTCATTGTATGATGTAGTGATAAGTTCTTTTTTCGAGATTAGAGTGTACAAAATGGCAATTCTAATAAGTCAAGGGGAGTCAAATATAATATTCACACAGTGACTTTCTAGTTTTCATGCCATTAATATCTGCCTCTTGTGCTCATTTGTCAATTTAACCATTGTCTGCGCTGCTGGTCAACTTCTCATCCCATTATCACTTTTCTGCTGTTCTTATTTAAAAATACCTGCCAAAATTTTCCCAACAACCAGGTGGTATCTCTTCTTCAGCAGGCAGAAAGGGCTGAAATGTAGTACAACTCGTTCATTTCTCAAATAGCTATTGACTACCCAGAGATACCCTGACCTGAAACAAAATAACCACAGCCCACAGATTTCATAGGCTGTGTGTCTAGTGAAGAAAACAACTAAATAAGTGATTAAAATGAAGCGAAGAAAAGAAGTCAGGATGCTTAGAAAGTACAAGGTTCCAGGGGAAGAGACAGCAAAGGGATCTAATGTAGTCTATGGGGGGATAACAAAGGCTTCCTTTCAAGTGGAGTCCTGAAAGATGAGCAGACATTAGCTAGGTATAGTAGAAATCTGAAACTAGGGATGGAATAACAGGTAGACAAATTTCTAGGCAGCAAGGAGCACTGAGGAGAAGCATAAAGAGCTAAACAGAACCTTGGAGGACATTTTTAGGAATTTAAACATCATCTCATAAACAGAAAAGTGACATAAAGATACAAGATGGCACTGAGATAAGGAACATAAACAGCAAGACAAATTTGACTAAGGAAGGCTGAATTTTGAACATATTAATTTTACAGTTCTGTGGAACATCTAATAGTGACTATCAAGGAGGCAGCTGAACATACGGATCTCAAACTCCAAACACTAGAAAACCAACAGAGTGATCAGCAAAGCCAGAGAGAGAAGTACTGTAAAAGGGTCCCAAACTAAACCAAATGCTGAAATAGTAGCAGTAGAGTTAAGGCCAATGATAAGGGAGGCCATGAGAGCGAGGATGAATGGAAGGTAAATTGTTATATCACAGTTAAGGTTAAGGAATCATGCCTATTTTTTTTTTTTTAAGACAGCTTTTAAAGGCTGTGAACAGAAGGCTACCTAAGAACTAAGAGAGGATCTGAGATTATTTGTTCCTCAAAGAAAAAGCATTAGTTGTTGTCTGCAACTATGAGACTTTTTATAAGGGTCCCCTCCACATACGCAATACTGAAGCATACATACACTAACAGAATCTCCTATACATAGAACATTTTTTAAATATTTTATTTATTTATTCATGAGATACACACAGAGAGAGGCAGAGACACAGGCAGAGGAAGAAACAGGCTCCATGCAGGGAGCCTGATGTGGGACTTGATCCCGGGTCTCCAGGATCACGCCCTGGGCTGAAGGCGGCGCTAAACCGCTGAGCCACTGGGGCTGCCCTACATAGAACATTTTAAAACACCACTAATTTGAGCTGCATCTGATAAGAGAACTCTAAGGTACCTGTCTATAATGTCAAACTCATATCCATCTTTTCCAACAGGCCCACCCACAATTTTTCAATGATATGCTTATTCCCGTCATCTGAAACCATAAAATTAAGTATATAAATCCTTTCTCGCTACATATTTGATAATCATGAAGCTTTATCATGATTCCGTGTCCAGGAGTACCATTTTACCACTAAATCAACTCCATTTTACTACTACAGTAGTCTCCGATATCCGTCTCTAATTTTTCTCTCAGCCAATTCATCCTACACAATGTTAACAAATTAGTATTCCTAAAGTACCAATTTGAATAAATTATCACTCTACTAAAAAAAACCAAAAACCTGTGCCTTGCTGTTGCCCACAGAATGAAGTCTGAACTTCTTATCCTGGCAAATAGAAGGCATACTGTGGCAAACTTTCAACTGGCATGCTGTGCTATTTCCCAACTTTGTACAAAATCACCAATTCAGCTGAATGGTTCTATTCATAGACCACTGAACATGGCATACACTCTCCTGTCCCTACAATCCTGCTCACAACATTCCCCCTAACAAGGCTGTCTCCATCATCTCCATTTACCTAAGTCCTACTCTTACTTCAAAGTCTGGTTCATTTATTTGGCAAACTAACTCACAATGTAAGGTACAATTCAAGATGAAGGAGATTTAAAAACACTAACACAGTTTGCACAAAGGTTTAGAGCTGGAGCTCTAAAGTCAAATTATATAATGATCTGAAACTTAGATTGACTACTTAATATCCTTAGGCTAGTATTTAAATTTTCTGAACTTCCATTCAGCACTTATAAAAGGCTAATACCTAACTAAACTTCAAAAAAACTGTGAAAATTAAATAAAAACATACAGCTCTGAGTATAGTTCTATAAGCATTAACTGTTATTATTGTTGTTTCTGTACTCAAGAAGCTCATATTCTAGCTCAAGTTGTACTTAAGTACTCACTGCATCAGCTTTTGGCCCAACTCAAAAAAAAGCCTGACAGTATTTACTAATCCTGATATTTTTATCATCCTCAAGGGAGAAAAATGAAAAATGGTGACTATTACTCCCTTAAGGTATAAAGTGTGTCAGTGATTCAGCCAGAAAATGTCCTGGAACACTGGCTTTCCAGAATATTGTTCCACATGTAAACCACTGAAGGTGGCTCTGCATTAAGTGGTATCTAAAGAAAATGTATACCCTTTCTATTAAAAAGCTAACAAGAGTAGCTACTTAAAATTTGTACTACAAAGAGGACAGATAAAATTAATTTATTAATAAAAAGTATTGTTTTTTCTTCAAATCAATCACTGAGTACTAGGCAAACATCATAAAATGATGACCAAAAGTCACCTGGGTGGCTCAGTGGTTGAGCATCTGCCTTCAGCTCAGGTCATGATCCCAGGGTCCAAGATCCAGTCCCACATCAGGCTCCCCCCACAGGGAGCATGCTTCTCCCTCAGCCTATGTCTCTGCCTCTCTCTCTGTCTCTAAATAAAATCTTAAAAAAAAAAAAAAAAAAATGGGGATCCCTGGGTGGCTCAGTGGTTTAGCGCCTGCCTTCAGCCCAAGGCATGATCCTGGAAGCGTGGGGTCAAGTCCCACAACAGGCTCCCTGCGTGGAGCCTGCTACTCCCTCTGCCTGTCTCTCTCTCTCTCTCTCTCCCTCTCTCTGTCTCTCATGAATAAATAAATAAAATCTTAAAAAAAAAAAAAGACTAAAATGATGCCTGCTGTGAAGGAATTGATATAATCTAGTTAAATGGGAATTCACAAAGGTATATAGTTAATTTATATTAGTTAACAAAACACATTACATAATATTTTAATTTTGAAATATATATAACATTTAACATATTATACTAATATGTATTTATTATATTAAAAAAAACTGGTAAGGACTTCTTATTTTTGGCCCATGTTACCAATATTGTAACAAACCATCAATTGTAACTGGACTATTCGACTCAATCTTTAAAAGCATTCTGCGAGTGGCTTTCCAAAATTCAAACTATGGTGAATTAAAAATTCAAGAAAAGTGTTTACCAGAGGATTCTAGTCATACCAATGAACTTATTTACTTTGGCACCCATAATCAAAATAGGCTGCCAAATTTTAATCTAAATACTAAAGAGTAGCAATTTATTCTGAATTCCCCATTCCCAAATCTAATTCATTTTTTATTTAGAAATAGTTTGGCATAATTCTTTAAGCTCCAACAATTGGGTGACTCAGGCAGAAATCATTAATTGATACTGAAGCCATTAGGTAAAATATAACTGGGAAACTGGATATTCACAAATTATCAGCACACAGATTACAAACTAAATGCAAACAAAAATGAATTAGTATCCTTCTGTCTCCTTTTCTTTCTGACCTTCCCTCTGGCTCATGCTCACTCTCTCGCACTCTCTCAAATAAATAAAATTTTGAAATAAAATCTTTAAAAATAAATACAATAAAATAAATGTTTAGAAATCATGAACATAAAAAAATATACAAGGTAACAGTTATGTCGAACTAGTATCTTCAAAAAGCCAATGTCTTGGGATCCCTGGGTGGCTCAGTAGTTTAGCGCCTGCCTTTGGCTCAGGCCTGATCCTGGAGACCCGGGATTTGAGAACATCGGGCTCCCTGCATGGAGCCTGCTTCTCCCTCTGCCTGTGTCTCTGCCTCTCTCTCTCCGGGTCTCTCATAAATAAATAAATAAAATCTTAAAAAAAAAAAAAAAGCCAATTTCATGAAGAAAAAAGTGAGGACATTAAAATAAATAGATGTGGAAAAAAAAGAAAAAGGAAAAGAAAAGAAAAGAAAAGAAAAGAAAAGAAAAGAAAAGAAAAGATCACTCAAAAGAAGGCATTATAGGGGCAGCCCGGGTGGCTCAGTGGTTTAGCGCCGCCTTCAGCCCAGGGCCTGATCCCGGAGTCCCGGGATCGAGTCCCACGTCAGGCTCCCTGCATGGAGCCTGCTTCTCCCTCTCTGCCTCTCTCTCTCTCTCTGTGTGTGTGTCTCTCATGAACAAATAAAACCTTTAAAAGAAAAAGAAGCATTATAAAAATAAATAAAGCACATAGTGTGTTTGTACACAATGGAGAAACTGGGGGTTACTGGAACACTGATTATGCACTAGCTACATTATTTTCTTAAATATTTTAATGTTACTGTAATTATGTGGCTACTTTTAGAAGATGAAGGCTGAAATACTTAAGAATGAAGTGTCATAATGTCTACAGTTTATTTTCAAATGATTCAGTGCATATATAATAAAACATTAACAGCTGTTAAATCTAGGAAGAAAACATATATGAGATCATTGTATTATTCTCAGCTTTTCTGTATGCTTAAAATTTTTCATAATAAAAAGTTAGGAAAAAAGAAATAACTTGGAAAAAATTTTAAAGTTCATCTCCACTTTCTTCTTCCTGTTTATCAGTCTAAAGGGGAAAAACTAAGTTAACCATAGCGTTGTGTAGTTAGGCTCACACTCTTGCAGAGATGGGCTTGATCCAAATTCTTTACACATTAGCTATGCAACTCTGTGTGAGCTAAGAAAAACTCAGTTTTAATCTAAAAATACTGAGATAATACCATGGCACATGACAAGCATTCAATAAATGCTTTTTCTTTCTCCCTCCAAACCCCCAAACTTTATTTCCTAAGCTATCATGGCTGACCACACATTGATTTCACAAGTATCTGCTCCAAATAAATGTTATCGGGAGTTTTTTGTCTGTTTACTTATATTTACTTTTTTGATACTAAGCAATTAACCCTTGGGCACAGCAGGTGGGAATATAAAATGATTTAACTACTATGGAAAACAGTATGGCAGCTCCTTATAAAAATTAAAAGATTACCATATGACCCAGCAATTCTACTTTAGGGCACATATCTGAAAGAACTGAAAGCAAGGACTCCAACAGATGTAGGTACACCCATGTTCATATCAGCATTATTCATAATAGCCAAAAGGTAAAAGAACCCAAGTGTCCATCAAGGGATAAACGTACAAAATGTGGTATATACATACAATGGAACATTATTCAGCCTTAAAAAGGAATTCTGACACATGCTGTAACATATATAGAAAGAGGGAGACAGAGGGAGAGACTATGTGTAGGTGTGTGCATGGGAGGAGTGGCGGTTGATTCTGCAGAACCTCTTGCCTTTCTCACCATCTGCAATTTCTAAGCCTTTCCAGGAGTACTGCAGAGTAAATAGGATTGTTTAGCATTATCTCTTTCTGTAGGAACTTACATTAATCTTCTTCTATTATGCTCTCACATGCTCTCTCAATCTCTCTCTCTCTCCTTTCCCCTTGGCCCCCAAAGGAATGAGAGGTATGATCTCCAGCAAAACTGAATCAGAGTAACTCCAAGCTCAGGTACATCCAACATAGAATAAGAAGTGAAATGTTGGTATGAAAACAGGTAGATTAAATGTAAATTTAGAAACTGAATGGTCAAATTTACAGCTTTCTTTCTCCACCCAGCACTAAAGCCCTGCCATCTAAACTCATTACCTCTATCAATCCTCTCCTCTCCATTTTTCCAATTACACAGACAGAAAAATGAAGGACCTTTATCTGAAGAAAATGAAAACTCTCTTACCCACTACCCAGAGGAAAGAAGTACAGATAAAATATTGGGGGGCGGGGGGTGCCAGCTGGCCCAGTTGGTAGAATATGCGATTCTTGGTTTCTGGGTTATAAATTCAAGCCCCACGCTGAGTGTAGAGATTACTTAAAAATAAAATCTTAAAAAAAAAAAAAAGGGGGGGGGGATAGAAAATGGGAGTTCATTAGTCACTAAGCCATGCTCAAGCATGCCCGGTGAACTTTCAATCAGCTTTGAACATTCCTTGTATATGAAGGAACTGCTAAGGATCACGAACATCTGAAGAAAGCCTCCAAGACCAAAATCAACAACAACAAAAATGTTTTAGAGGAACCAAAAACAATGCAAGAAACAAAGAAACTATAATTAACATCCTTGAAGAGATAACAAATGCTGCAGCCATGAAAAAGGAACAAGATGCTACAATACAGGAACAAAGAACCAGAGCTCATAACATTGTTTTAAAACAGACCTAAAATTTAAAAATTCAATGAAAGGGTTGAAATCTCCCAGATTGTGGAAAAAAAGACAACTTTTTGGAGATCAAATTTCTCAACATCAACATTGGAAGCCAGGCAATATGGGAATATCTCCAAACTTTTGAGGGAAAATGATTTCCAATATAGAAATCTCTCAACAGCCAAACAGTCTAGCGTGAGGGTAAAAATAAATCCAAAGAAAAAAAGTATTTCCAACACACACTTTCACAGTAGTAGTAGAGGAAACCAAAATGAAGGAATAAACCAAAGGCAGGCATAGAATCCAGAAAAAAGGGACTCAAGGAAAGTGAAAGAAATTCCCAGAATGTCAGCTAAGGGAAGTCCCAAGATGACAGCTTTGCAGCAGGCCTAAGGAGAAAACAATCCGGACTACAGCAGGAAGAAAGACAGCTACAGAAGAGATGACTACAGGAACAAATACAACTGATAAGTTTATCTGACAGATTTGACCATGTGGAAAATTGTACAGAGAAGCATTTTATGCAGCTGCTGGAGGGTGTATAGAAAGACTTGGCCAGACAAAACTAAGCAAATGAAAAAAAAAGAGGTATGAAAAACAAAGGTTACACAAAAAAATGAAATCATAGTAAACTATTTCAGCAGTGACAAATAAGTGGTTATAATGAGAAACTTCTGAATATGAATTTAACTTAAAATTGTGGAATTAACAATATTCGAAAAATAAGGAAAGGTATAGTTTGAAACATCTTCCAGCATCTATCTCTTTAAATCACTGGTATTTACATACTTCAAATCACTTCTAATAGACTCTTAAATATAGAGAACAAACCGATGGTTACCAGTGGGTGAGGGGATGGGTTAAATAGATGATGGGGATTCATGAGTGCCCTTGTGGTAAGCACAAAGCGATGTATGAATTGTTGAATCACTGTATCATATACCTGAAACAAATATAACACTGTATACTAACTAATTAACTAGAATGAAAATTGAAACAAAAATGATTAATCAATTCTTTTAAAAAGCCTCTTTTCATTAGAGTTAAATTCTATAACTATACTTTCAAGGCAAACATTCTGTGAAATGCTCTGGTTTTATCTTGGGATACTTCACAGGATCATTCTAAGGAAAAAAATAAGTTAATAAATGCAAAGCAAAAACACTAACAAAAATTATAAGATCTATACACTTTTTATTAGTTACTGGAATCATTAAGACATTTGTTATCTAATATGTTTGTTCTGCTATTTGCTATAATTCTTAATGTCGGATACCTTCAATACATGTCCACTTTTATCTTCCGCATTTAACAAATCAAAAATTTATTCAATCTTAAAGGAAAATGGGAGATGAACTCTTCAGTAGATTACCTCCCTAACAACTAAATCTAAAAAGCTTTGTACATTTTCTTTTTATAAGAAATAAGTTTAATTTTTACATAATGACTCAGGCTATCATGGAAGTCAGCTACTGCACTATGACTGGATGGCCTCATAGGTTTTAGGTGTGAAAAGCCCCAAGCGCTATACTAAATGGGCTTATTAGACTGGTATGCCTTTGTAATTCTGTTTATCACTCTTAACATTCAAATCTGCCAATGATCTTTACTCTGTCTGGACTAATCCACTTCTGAAATTGTTGTGGGGTTAAAATCATCATGTTTCTGACTCAAATAACATGTATTAAATGGCCTGTCAACCCTTTTCACACACAGTTTCATTTAATCCAAGTAATTCCTGTTAGAATGGTAGCCAACGTAAAAAATTTAGCAATTCTCACTAAAGATTAAAAACAAAAAACAAACAAACAAAAAACCCTACTACCATACAGGAACTCAACTAGTTAATGGAGTTGGAAATTAGATTTTTTGAATGTTTGAATGTCTGCGTTTTGAGGGAAGGGATCTATTTTCTTTGCTTAGGTGTCTTTATAGCTCAGTTCCTATTCTGATTCAAACTCTTCAATCGGCCAGCATGGGATAATTGGGGACACTGAACATATCCTATGTGCTATCCATGAACTATTTAACTTAGAGAAACACTGGAAAGAGCTATATATCTAAAACAATAGACACATCCACTCACTAAGATTTTATTTTTTTTTAAGTAAACGCTAAACCCAAGGTGGGGCTCGAACTCACTGATCCAAGATCAAGAACCGCATGCTCCACTAACTGAGGCAGCCAGATGCCCCAACCAACCATTCACTAGGATTCTTACATAAAGCCCAGAGAAAGACTGTATTACAATTTAGGATTTTCAGATTTGTAATTATATTTATATTGAATTAATGTAAGTTTATATTTTAATAACACTTGCTTAAGAATATTCTTAATTTTTTAAAACAGAATCTCATTTTAGTTAAAATTGAACTGTAGAAGGGTAAGAATACTCAAGAAAGATTTTCACCATTAATCATTAAGACACTGAAAAAATACTTCTCTTGTTTTTCCTCAGTAAAATAGCATTTCTCTCGAAAAAATGAAAATCTTACGACAGTGTTTATATCTAGTCACTACTCAAAAACAAAACAAAACCAAAAAACCCTACACAGGTCACAGAAAAACATGTTCCCCACATCCTAATGTAGAAGCTATAATTCCTCATATTAAGACTTCATAAGGTGTAGCCTTCAAAATTAAGAATTCTAAAGGCAATTTAAAAAATTAGATTTCTTCCTAACAGCCATTTCACTTGAAGGGCCATTTTTAAGCACCGTATTTTAAGTTAGACTTGTGAAAGAATGCTTACGATTTTCAGCCACTCCAATGCACTGACACTGTCATACTCCACATTTACTTCCTCATTCAAAGAACTCAGAAGAACAAATACACTGTTTACACATCACAGTAAGGCTAACACTAAGCTGCGAAGGCGGACTTTGAGGCACTTTAAAAGGTAAGCGTAAAAAAGAGCTTTAAAATACTAACCACCTACAATTCCAGACTAAAAGTAGCAAAACTTCCATCCTCAAAGCCACTTTCCTAGAAGCAACACGAGAGAGAGAGAACTTCGCCCTGGGCCAGGGCAGGAAGGCTCTGCCTGTTGCCCAAGCTTTTCCGCAGGCAAAACAGCAGGGAAGATGTAACCCTGCTCCTCCATACGCCTGTGCAGCATTTTAAAAATCATGAAAACTGGCCGTTCTAATTCGAACATACAGAGAATTATTCATGATTTAAGCTGCAATTAGACCAGCGATGCCAAAACTGCTTGACATGTCATTGTTCCTAATGAATAAAAGTACTTTCAGGCCACATTCTCCATGTGTATTTATAACGACGATCGCGGTACGCTTGAGGGTTTTGATCCCACAAGTACCTGATTTCCAACCACTCTCCAGGTGGTACCACTGTCAGACGATCGTGGACCAACAACTAAATAAGCAGTGCCATCTATCTGAGGTAAATACTGAGAATCGTAGGGCTAGCTCGCATTTTAGGAGAGAACTGCCTAGCCCGGTCTGAGAGGGACGCTTATGAATTTGCCATTTTCTGCTGTTAAGACCTACTGCAGTCACTTGATGTGGCCGGAAAAAAAACCATCCACGCTCCTGATTTTATCATTTGCTACAGGAAAAAAAAAAAAAAAAAAGAAAAGAAAAGAAAAGAAAGAATATGGCTGAAAATCCTTTCTGAAGGGCGGCGGTACTCCGACCAGGACCCCCCCGCCCCCGACCACTCGGGGAGGCGGGGCGGACGGCGCCCCCGGGCCCTGCGCACCACCTCACTTCCCTGACGGGGATGGAGAGCTCGGGCCTCCGGGGGCTTCCAGCGGACGCCGCCGCTCTCCACACCCCTTTTCTTGACAGGATTTTCTGGCGTCGGAGCCCGTGTCACGGACACGCAATTGTGCCACCGCGTCCGCACGGCCTAGACCGCTCGAGGCCGCGACCCCCGGGCGATGGCGCCGCCTCCCCGGCTCCCCCGGAGCCCCGCTCGCCCGGGCGGGCACCCACACACAGGGCGACAGATCTCTGCGGCGCAGGCACTGGGAGATGGAGACAAACAATATAACAAAATAAGAATAATTTTTTTAAAAACACATTAAAAGAGTTTGGGCCCTTCCCGTCGCAGCGACCGAAATTTCAGGCTCCATTTCCTGTCCCCAAGGGCTGCGCGACCGCCTGCTGAGGACCGGCCGGCGCCCGCCCGCCCGCGCTCCCCCTGCCCGGCCCCGGGGCGCCCTCCCCTCCCCTCCCCCCCCCCCCCGGCGGCGGCGGCGGCGGCGGCGGCGGCACCCACCTCGCGGCAGCGGCTTCACCTCCCCGTTCTCCGCGCGGGCGGCCCCGCCGGCCTCGCCCGCGCCGCCCAGGCCGTGCCTCCGCTTCTCCTTGTCCCGCTTCTCCTTGGGCCGGCGCGGCTTGGCGGCGGCGGGCAGCGCGAGGTGGGGCGGCTGAGCGCGCAGCGGCGGAGGAGGGACCAGCAGCCTGCGCGGCACCGGCTGCGGCGAGGGAGCGGAGGCTGAGGAAGGGACCGCCGCGCCAGCCGAGAAAGAGAAAGTGCCCCGAGCGGAGGGCGGGGAGGGCGCGGCGGGCGGCGCCGGGAAGCCCCAGGGCGCGGGGCTGCCATAGCCCTGAGGCGAAGGTGCCGCCAGCGGCTGCAGCTGCCTGCTGCTCCCGCCGCTGCCCCCTTCTCCGTTCAGTCTCCGCGGCGCCTTCTTCTCCTCAGTCCGGACCTTCTTGGCCGACAGAGGACCCGGTGGGTCCCGGAACGGGGGCTGCAATTTGCCAAACGGTTCCTTCTCGGCGGCGGCGGCGGCGGCGGCGGCGGCGGCGGCGGCGGCGGCGGCGGCGGGAGCGCCGTGCACTGGGCCCGGCGGTTCCGCCATTTTGCGCTCCTGTTGTATTTACTCTCCTCCGCTCCCGGGCGCGGGGCAGGGGCGGGCCCTCCGCGAGGGGCGGGCGGGGGCGGGGCGGCCGGCCGCCGGCGGAGCCTCCTATTGGGCGAGGCGCGCTGAGGGATCCCTCTGGGAGCCAACCAGAGGCGTGAGTCTGGCGCCGAAGGGGCGGTGCCGCCCAGCGGCCCAGTGTGGGAGGTCGGAGCGCCGCGGGGCGTGGCTAGCGGGGCGCGGGCTGCGGGGGCGGGGCTTCCCGGTTCCTCGGGAGCGGCGGGCGCGAGCCCCCCAGCTCGGGACCCCCGGCTGCGCCCGCCCCGAGCGGCTGCTCCTGGGTCGGACCGCGTGCTGGATCGCTGGGGCCTTTGGTCCCTGCGCGTCTCCTGGCGCCCAGGAAGCCCAAGTGCCCCGACGCTCAGCTCGCAGGACGCAGTTCTGTGCGGAATCGAGTCCTTCCCCGGTGCGGCGGCGGCCGTGGGGGGGAGCGACTGCGGATCGCTGGGCGGCGGGCCCGACCCGCGGTGCCCCCGGCGCTCACATCGCCGCCTCTGATGCGTCCCCGCAGACCCAGAACTCTCGGATTACTTCTGAGCTGGAAGGTAAGACTCCCTGGAAAACATTTTTTTTTCTTTTGGACTTTTGGGACACCCTCTTAAAGATCTTCATTTTATCGCAGTTGTTTCAACCGAGACTTCCTAAGAAAAGTCTGTTTCAGCGATATTTATCGATGTTTGGAAAGCAAGGATGATTTTTTTTTCCCAACTGTAAACTAGCGGTTAGCATCCTGAGAGTGTTCGATGCTTTTTTCTTAGGAGCGTGCGTGTTGATTTCTGGTTTAGAAAAGCTAAGGAATTGGGAGAGAGAGATCAGAGTGACACGGTTGCAGCCAAAGCAAGGAGCACAACTTTAATTCCACTCTGAGGTCTCCCTTGAGGTTAACAAGCCAAAGAAGTAGATTTAAGAATAAAAGCAGACAGATGAGAATACCCTTAAGTCCTAAAAGGAGCCCGATGTTACCTGTAGCTTTTTGGAAAACAGAAGTAACGTTCCAGGATTACTGATCCTTGTGACTTCATGAAATCGGAATTTTTTTAGTTTTCTTTTCCCTTTTTTTTTTTTTTTTTTTTTTTTTGCTCGTTTAGAATAGTTTGGAGTCAAAATTTAGTAATGGACTTATTTTTTTTAGGTGCCTCAAATTTTTAAGATAATGAAAGTATTTCTTTTAATACGTGACGATGAAAGAAAATGAAAATTTTGTGAAGCATGTCCTCAGGGAAAGTAGCATTGTTGGAAGAGTGGACAGAGAGGATGGGGCTGCAAATGATTGGCTAGTAACTAGCTTTGCACCCTCAGTCACAGTGCCTCAACTGTCAGAACCTCTGTCTTATTTGAATAAATTCAGTTACATGGTCACTGCGGTCTCTTCCATGCTCTAAACTTTTACCACATTCAAGGAGCTTTTCAAAATCACACTGAAACCATTACAGTTAAAATAGCCTCATAATTGATCCTCCAGGTATATAAATGTGTCTCATATACATTAATATACTACCTGGAAACTTGCACCGTTTATTTTCCTCATCTCCCACAGAAGTCTGTAAAATCCAACTTGATAAGGACCCAGACTCTAACCCTCATGAATTTGTTTCTGCTTGCATTAGAGTCCTTTATACTGTTACACACTCTTATCAGTCCTCACCCTAAATTTGCAGAGCCTGGCCAAGAGTGTGGCTTGAAGGTTCATTTACCATGTGTCTAAGGATTGAAGTTATAAATCAAGATAACAAACTTATTAAAAATGTAATTTGGGGCACCTGGCTGGCTCAGTCAGTGGAGCATGCAACCCTTGATCTCAAGGTTGTGAGTTCGAGTCCCACTTTGGGTGTAGAAATTACTTAAAAAAATAAATCTTAAAAAAAATAAAAATGAAAAATGTATCCTACTCTACTACCTTGGCTGAAATAGTAATCTGGAAGACCAGGTTTAAATTTATAATTCTCAGACTTAGAGTATTCTCAGCCAGACCCTTTTCTGTATCTATTCCAAGTTTCTTCACCCACCACACCACAAGGGACCATGCTAACATGTCCAAGCTTATGTCCACATCCCTCACTTCCTGCAGTGCTATGTAATCAGCAGCTTTGTCGTCCCTCTGATCTAGGCAGACATGGCACCTTGATCTCACGGACTCCTTGCTCTTTGCAGGAGGAGGAAGATCCTTCCAGGTCTAAGGGCAATCAGTTATCTGTTATAAGTGCTCAGTTATCTTTTTTTCTCTCCTGTGTAATCAGCCATCATGTTTCAACTAGATCAATACTTATAACATTGAACTAGGAGAGAATTCCCATCACTATCACCCATTCCTGTTGACTTAATCTACTACACTGGCCTTGTTTGTCATCCCATTATATCCTTGTTTTCTCAGATCTGCTCTCCATTCCACCCAGAATGCTCTTTTCTTTTTTTCTTTTCAGAATGCTCTTTTCAAACCCTAAATTTGGTCATATCATTTTCCTTGCTTCAGACCAGCCAATGGCTTCCATTGCTCTTAGGATAAAGAACACATCCTTAATATGACCTATATGACCCGTCATGAACTAGTCCCTTCTTCATCTATACCGAGGTGAAAGCTCTTTAGTGTCTAGATTGCACCATGCTGTCTTTCAACATAAAAGTATTGCATATGTTGTTTCCACTGCCTGGAATGCTTTTCTTTTTACCTGATGCTTATATGATAGTTGGATAATGAGCATAATGGAGGCAGATATCATGAATACCTCCTATGTTTCTAACCTGAATGACTCTAGAAACAATGGTACAGTTCACCACGCTAAGAAATGTTGGAAGAGTGACAGGTTTGGGCTACTCCTTGACCTTGATCTGTTGAACATGAGATGCCTGTGAGAAATCACATACTTTAGATCTCAGCTCAAGCCAAGTCTCACTTGTTTAGAAAAGCCTACCTCTTCTTCCCTATCAGGACAAGATTCCTACCTTGTCTGTGCCTGTTCTTTTTATTCCCATTTCTTTCGTTTTTGGTTGTTGTTGTCAACTCCCTGGTAATCCCTTCCATCCGTTTTCATTCCCTCCAAAACAACAGCTCTCTTGAAAACATACTACCGTATATCCTGCTTCTCCATCTTGTTTGAAACTCTGAGGATACAGTCTGTACAGTTGAAAGTTGTTCCTTCTCTGTGAGCTGGGGATCACTTCCCCAGTTCTACATCACAGAATTTCAGGTTATTATTACTCTTTCACTATCATGCCAAAAGCTCTCCCTTCTATCAGATTTTTGTAGTTTGGCTGTACCATCCTTCATTGACTTCCTGGTCCTTTTGCCACACTTAATGAAGACTTTACTACTTTGCTCATGTTCATCGCCCCTACCCTTCAGCCAACATTTTAACTGACCTCAGTGTCCATGCTAATAAGCCATCCAATATTCTAGACACAAGCCATTCTTGATGTGTAACCCCAGCATTCCTGCCTTTCTCACTCTTCTACAGCTTCCCTCTCTTTCATCTATTCTGAACCACCTTTAATTGCCAAGAGAGTTGCACTCCGTGTGCATTTGTACATTGTTTCCTCTACCTGGAATATAATACTAAAGGTCTACTTACCCTTCAAGGTTTAGTTCAAAGATCTCCCTTGTGCAGTGTTTCCTGAATTGCCAATTAGATTTGGTCATGCCTTGATGCCATCGTCATTCTGTGTAGGATCATTTAACACATTGGTCTCTGCTTCTAGCCTGTGAGCCTCTAAGGCAAAAATACTGCAGTATTTATATTTGTGTGCATAGTATCTGAGATACGGTCAGTGCTCAATAAATGTATGTTGAAAAGAAGTATATAAAAGTGCAGGTTTGTGATCTTTATGCTAAGATGGGGATCTGGGGTTACAAACTTGAATGCCAAATAGTCTTGGTAGTTTAAAAAATAATAAAAAATAAAGCAGGATGAATGTAATGGAATAGGAAGTGGTGAGGACTGTGGAAAACTGGGAATACATGCTTTATCTCAAGGAACATTTGTTTCTAGTCTCTAGCTGATTATTCCCATATGGAAATGAAGTGGGCCTACCTGCCCACTAGATTTTTTTTTTTAATGTGAGATCTCCTAAGAGGCTGTGTAAGCCAAACAAAATATATCTGTGAGTCATGTAACCCAGTCTGACTTCAGAGCTAGAAAAGAATAGCTTAGTTCGGATCAGGTACCTTTTGAGAGTTTTGTTTGTTTATTAATCCACAACCCTCCCTTTGTCAATTGCTGGCATGGATGCTAAGCAAATAAAAATGGGCCTTGAATAGCATAAATGTCAACTGCATGATCCACTTATATGCAGATTTTTTTCAACAAATACAGTACAATACTATAAATGTATTTTCTCTGTATTATGATTTTCTTAATAATGTTTTTTTCTATCTTAATTATAAGGATAAAATATATAGGGGTGCCTGGGTTAAGCGGCTGCCTTTGGCCCAAATCAGGATCCCAGGGACCTGGGGTCAAGCCCCATCAGGCTCCCTGCTCCCTCTCCCTCTGCCTGCTGTTCCCCTTGCTTGTGTGCACACATGCTCTCTCTCTCTCAAATAAAATCCTTAAAGGGATCCCTGGGTGGCGCAGCGGTTTGGCGCCTGCCTTTAGCCCAGGGCGCGATCCTGGAGACCCGGGATCGAATCCCATGTCGGGCTCCCGGTGCATGGAGCCTGCTTCTCCCTCTGCCTGTGTCTCTGCCTCTCTCTCTCTTTCTCTCTCTCTCTGTGTGACTATCATAAATAAAAAAATAAAAAAAAATACGATATATAACACATACAACATACAAAATATGTGCTAATTGTTAATGTTAAGGCTTCTGGTCAATGGTAGGCTCTTAGTAGTTAAGTTTTGAGGGAATCAAAGGTTGTGTGCAGATTTTTGACTACACATAGCACCCTAACCCATGCATCGTTCAGGGGTCAACTTATGCTCAGATTTTATCCATAATAAATGGTCATTACCAGTGCTTAGAACTGCCCTCTGCACGTCTTGGAATCTGCTTTCTCTATACATGATGCCCTCCAATATTCCTGAGCTAAACTACATTTTTACTCTGCAGGTGTACTATCTTCTGACCTTGTCCAGGTTCCTGACATCCTTGGATAATAAGGATCCTTCGCTTTATAAAACCCTATATTAACCTTAAAGACATCTCTTTTACCCATCTGGCTTGGACATCTCAAAGTCCTGCCTCTACCACATTGACCTGTTCATCTTTATGTGTCTTTCTGACTTGACCTATCACTTGTAAAGGGTGGTTCCGTGCTTTAGGAAAGCCTGACCTTTTCAACTACCATGTTGTTAGTTCTAATTTAGTCCACATCTAGTACAGGGCCAACAAACTTGTTTTTAAAGAGTCAGGTAGGGATGCCTGGGTGGCTCAGTGGTTAAGCGTCCACCTTTGGCTCAGGTCCTGATCCCGAGGTCCTGGGATCGAGTCCTGCATCAGGCTCCACAGGGAGCCTGCTTCTCCCTCTGCCTGTGTCTCTGCCTTTCTCTGTGTGTCTCTCATGAATAAATAAATAAAATCTTTAAAAAATAAATAAACAGAATCAGGTAATAAATATTTTAGGCTTTGCAGACCACATGGTCGTCTTTTTTTTTTTTTTTTTTAAAAGATTTTATTTATTTATTCATGAGACACACACACACACAGAGACAGAGAGAGAGAGAGGCAGAGACAGGCAGAGGGAGAAGCAGGCTCCATGCGGGGAGCCTGACGTGGGACTCCATCCCCGGGCTCCAGGATCACACCCAGGCTGAAGGTGACGCTAAACCGCAGAGCCACCGGGGCTGCCCCCACATGGTCTTCTTAACAACTATTGCTTATTGCACAAAAGCAACCATAGACAGCATGTAAACAACTATACAATTGTGTTCCAGCAAAACTTTATAAAATTAGGAAGTGGGCTAGATTTGACCTACAAAACATAGTTTACTGACTCTTGCTGTAGGATTTTGATTTCTACCTTAATACCATGCCACACTCCTCTTTGCTCATGCTGTCTCAGCCACACTAGCTTTCTCTCTGTTCCTTGATCATGCCTATTCCTCTCTGAGATCCTTTGCCCAGGCTGTTTCCCCTGCCTGGAGTGCTTCCTCCTCCCAACCTCAACTCTCTCTTCTTGCAGATGTCATAAAGGCCTTCCTTAGTCATTCAAATTAGGTGGCTCTCTTTTCATTACTCTCTTTCTTCCAGAGCACCTCTCACTGCTTGTAATTACTTTAAAGTTATTTATTTACTTTTTATCATTTGTCTCCCTCAGTAAATAGTAAGCTTCATAAGGACAAAGATAATATATTTTTTTTCCGCTCTTATTCACCTATGTATCTGTGGAATCTAGCAAAATGCCTTGTGTACATTAAACACTCAACAAGTGTTTATTGGTTGTATCAGTATAGACAAATCAGTCAGCGACTCATCCTGTATTATAATTTGCCAAGGTAATTGTTTTCACCAGAAACTGTTAGAATAGTTCTATAGTAGTCCAAAGGTATATCCACCAAAAAAGTCAAAAGTTTAGCTTTCTGATGAATCAAGTTATGACTATTTGTGGGTTTCAGTCATAGTTACTATTTCTTAATGTATTTGTACATTGATACATTGAAAATTTGTACAACTAGGGGCCTGCCTGGCCCAGTTGTTGAGCATGGTTGTGAGTTCATGCCCCACATTGGGTGTAGAGCCTACTTAAACAAACAAATTTTAATTAAAAAAGAAAAGTCATACAATGAGAATGCCATTCTATAACTTTTTTCTAAAGGTACAGAATAGCTCCAGCTGCAGATCTGAATAGGTAAAACAACACCAAGTTTATAGCCTGAGATTTTATGTGGGTATTATGCCTCCTATAAGGGTGGTCAGGGCTATAAGAAAAACACTGATAGGGATCCCTGGGTGGCGCAGCGGTTTGGCGCCTGCCTTTGGCCCAGGGCGCGATCCTGGAGACCCGGGATCGAATCCCACGTCGGGCTCCCAGTGCACGGAGCCTGCTTCTCCCTCTGCCTATCTCTCTCTCTCTCTCTGTGACTATCATAAAAAAAAAAAAAAAAAAAAAAGAAAAACACTGATAAAATCCTGTCCTTTAGGAAGAAAGGTCTGTTTGGGTAATAGATGAAGTAGTTCCTGGCGTAAGAGGGTCAATTTGATTCTTTGATAGCTCTCTTCACAACCCTGGAGTTAAGCAACTCTGAATAAATTTCAAAAAGAACTCTTAAATAGAACAAAATATAGTCTAAAGGTAGTCTCTATTCATCTGAAAACCTTCTGTTATACTATTGGAGTAAAAAGCCTTTAGATCAACATTGCATCCATCTAACCTGTTGAAAGAAGTATTGGAATTAACTCCAGAAAAGGAAACTAACGAAGCTGCATGATACTATATTAATGTCCTCTCTATTGGCAAATTAGATTTCTATCAAGTTTGAAGTCTATGTATACATATGTGGCAAGAACCCACTGAACCATAGATTGATCAACAATTTCTCTGGCATACCAACACTGGGCTCTGTAATGATTATGTAAATCCTTTCCCTCACTCTGATTACAATCTTTAAATATGAGAAGTAGAAAAGAACTTATTTGAGATCCCAGTGTTGAAACTTATGTTGTAAATATAACATATGGAAATAATTAAAATAATTATGGTTAAAAAAACGACACTCAATTTTATTGGAGTTACAAAATTAAAGCACCTAGGTAGCATTTGGTTAGCCATATAATATCCAATATAAGATTTAAAAAAATAAATAAAGAAAGAATGGAAGCGCCTGGCTGCCTCAGTTGGTAGAACATATGACTCTTGGAGTTGTAAGTTCTAGCCTTGGTTGGGTATAGAAATTACTTAAAAATAAAATCTTTTAAAAATAAATAAAGATTAAAAAAATAAAGGATGGGTGTGGGGATACTGGGAGAGGATTATCTGTTAAAGTCAACTGTCACTATCAGTTCAATTGGATGTCTCAAAAACATTTCAGATCTATCATCCAGTTCCTTCTCACAGTATTTTACAGGTTCCTCCTCTTCTTCTCAAGCATTATTAAGTGGGGAAGCCCTCAAATTTCAATTCAAGGGCCCTTCCCCCACATGCACATTATTCTTTATTCTGGACAATCTCAAACATGCATTAACTTCCATAAATTGGTTTTATAGTAACAGCTCCCAATGGACATCTCTAAAGCTGACTGGTGCTCTGTGTTTGTGACCTGACCTTCCACATCTTCCATATACATGTCAGAAACACCTCAAACTCAACGCATCTGGGGCAGAGATTGGCTACTACATGTTTACCTCCTTCTTTTTTACCACCGAATCTTTTTGTATTTTTTTAAGATTTTATTTATTTATTCATCAGAGAGAGAGAGAGAGGCAGAGACACAGGCAGAGAGAGAAGCAGGCTCCATGCAGGGAGCCCGATGGGGGACTCAATCCCAGGTCTCCAGGATCATGCCCTGAGCCAAAAGCAGATGCTCAACCACTGATCCACCCAGGTGTCCCCTGACCTGAATCTTTATTTCATTTGGTTTGCCATGTACCTAGCTTAAATATTAAAAAAAAAAAAAAAAAATAGCCTACCCAACCTCCCTTACTCTTGGAGAGGGCAGTGATATGGTTGGAAATCTTTGGATGAGGTTTTTAGGAAGTTCTTTTAGGGGTGGGAAGAAGCACTTAGCCTATTTAACGTTCTGCCTTTCTCTCCTGCCTGGAACTTGGATAAGGGAAAAAAAGAAAGGGCAGGAACTGACCAAGACAAAGCCTTCAGCCTAATGTATATAAATATTTTATCCTTAAATATTTATATTTAAATTTTATTTTATATTTAATATATTATAAAAAACATATATAAGTATTTTTTATTCAATGTTTTTAGGTGAGTTGAATTCTCACCTCTTTTTGAATTCTCACCTCTTAACCAGTAATATCGTTTTCCAACAAATATGAGCCAACTACTTGCTCAACCTCAATCTTCTTTGTAGTTTGAGTATGTACTTAAGTTCAGCAGAAGGAGAGCAAAGAAGGGGAAAGTAAAGTTGAAAATTGAAGTGAGGGAGTGGCCCGCAGTTTAGAGGCTTCATTGAAGAGTCAGGTGGAACCACAAAGCAGGAAGAAAAGTATAAAGAGTAAAAGGGGCCAAATAGAGTAAATAGAAACCATCCATAAATGTCTCTTTTGGAGTTAATTTTGCTGCCAGAACATTTATATAGAAGGTACATATCAGGTCATTTTAGAAAGGGCTGGAAAGTCTATAAAATGTATGACAGGAGCCTTATTCAATGTTGTAAAGCTCTAAAAGAAAAGCATGTTTTGTTGTTCTTCTCAGTTCTCTGGGAAGAAGGAACTATTTTCACTAGTAACTTGTGGGTAGAGGGTAAAGTATATTATAAACTTGAAACCTAGGTGTGATAAGAGGTAAAAAGAAAAAATGATAAACTCATAGAATGTCTGGATTGAAAACCCAACCCTGTACCCAATTTGTGAATTTTCTTTGCCACATCTCCTTTCCTGTCTTCTTGAAGACACGTACACTTCGTACACTTCGCCTCCAGAGTAACTATTCTCTGCTTCATAGTTGCAGCCACACTATCAGACCATCACTGTGGGTAGAAGTATCCTATCTCAGTAGAGTGCCTCGTATAAGCCTCATTTTTGTGGACATTTCACTTAATCCTATGCTTTGAAAAATTTTCCAAGGCACTTTCAAAACTGAACTGGAATTCCACATTCATTCTGACGCTAAAAAAAAATTTTTTTTTAAGATTTTTTTTTATTTATTCATGAAAGACACAGAGAGAGGCAGAGACACAGGCAGAGGGAGAAACAGGCTCCATACAGGGAGCTCGAAGCAGGACTCGATCCCAGGACTCCAGGATCACGCCCTGAGCCAAGGCAGATGCTCAATCGCTGAGTCACCCAGGCATCCCCATTCTGACTCTAAACCAATTTTCTTTCCAATATGTCCTATCTTGCAAAGGGAAGCAGAAGTCTGAAGCATCAAAATTTTAAATTTAAACATTTACTAGGCCTTTTGAGAGGTTTCAGTCAATTAAGTTGCTCTATTCAGAAAACATGCATTCAAAAAAGATGCAGTGCTTCTTAGGCACTGGTGCTTTATCTCATATGAAAGAATAGGCCAGGATTACTTCCGGGGAAGGCGTGAGAGTGGGAGAGAGTAGGGAAGACCAACAGACCTATAGAAACAAACAGTGGCCTCAGCTTCTAGAGACACTTTACATAATTTAGTTGCTCCAAGAAGCTCTGGGTAACCTAAACGTCCTGAGGTAGGTCTAGCAGATTCCAAGGGGTGACGGGAATGACCCACAGTTAGAAGAACATAGTTTTGTGCAAATACTGCATGTAGAGCCAGGAATTTACAAAGGCATGACTGTCACAGAGTTATCATTTTATTTTTTTAGTTTCACAGATTTTACTTTGAAAAGCTTTTCTGTATATTTATTTACAAGGCCATGAAATACATGAATCTTGCCTTAGATTCAGGTGCTGGCTCTTCCTGAATAAGTACTTTTATATCTTTGATTGAAAAATATCTGTAACATTAAACAGCTAAAGAACCATCAAATAAATAACCACTTTTTAAGTTAACTTTTAAATCTAAACAAGTAGATTTTAATGTACTCACGTTGTAATTCCTGTTCTTTTTGTTTTTGTTAAGATTATATTTTTAAGTAATCTCCACACCCAACATGGGGCTGGAACTCACAACCCTGAGATCACAAGTCGCAAGCTCCACGAACAGAGCCAGCCAGGTGCCCCTGTAATTCCTATTCTTAGGATATTAATCCTGGTCTTTTCCCTATACTGAATTTTAATACGTGAAAAATACTAAGTTCTGTATTATTGTCATTTGGGAAAGAGGACAGGAAAAGAAGGTACAGATCTAGTACCTGGAAACCTTGAACACCAAGGCATGAAACCTGGGATCAGAGTTTGCCATAACCAGCCTTGCAACATAGATGCACAAGTCCAAGTGCCAAAGTTATTGTAACTTGTGGAGTTTGCCTTGAAGCCTTAGTCTTGCCAGCGGAGTTCACAAATACTAGCAGTGTCCCTTGCTCATCACCTTGAGCTCGGTCAGAAGTGGGAAGAATATGGACATTCAGTCTTTTCAACTTCTTCACAGTGAACTGTCAGTATGTAGGCACAGGTGTTGGAGTCACACAAGTTCTAGAAACCAGGGGAAGTGCTTCAGTGATTATCGTAGGAAAATAAGCCTACCTTAAGGCAGAACCAATATAAATGACAGGTACATAGTCATACTGTACTTATAAATGAATAAATAACTTATTTGGGATTCAGTACTACTTCTGATACTCCAGGTAGAGGCATTAAACAGAAAAAGACAAATTTATTTGTGGCAAATGACACAGACTTTTTTTGAAGATGTGAAGGACATTATTTTTATTTCTATTGGCATACTAATAATGTCTATTATCACTCTATAACTAGTTGAAAATATAAACCCTATTTATATCACCACACATTGCCTCTTCTGCCCCTCAGAATAATCTCTCATGTTTATGATATGTTTAGTAATTTAAAAAAATTTTTTTGCTAATCAGTGATGTTATTATTTTCTACAGTTTCTTTATTCCTTGGTATAGTACTATCAGTTTATCTTCAAGTAATTATTATTCTGCTTTTTCTTATTTTCCATGTACATTGTGTTTAGTTAGCAGATGCTTATTTTTTTAAGTTTTTATTTATTTAAGTAATCTCTGTACCCAACAAGGTGCTCAAACTCATATCCCCAAGATTGAGTCACCAGGCACCTCAAGTTAGCAAATACTTATTAAGCATGGTCCCAGGCAGTAGGTTGAGTCTCTGACTATTGCAGTAGACAGGGCAGACCTGTCCCTGTCCTCCTCATGGAGCAGACCTTACTTTCTAGTCACAAGATATGTTTCCAATAAGCCTTTCATTGGTGCCTCATTATTCAACACTATCGTCTCATTTCTTACTCACTTATTCAGTACTGTTGTACTGAATATAGGTATGTACCCAGCACAGCATGACGGTATAATTAAGAATATAGACATAACAGGGGTGCCCGGGTGGCTCAGTCAGTTAAGTCTCAGACTCGTGACTTTGCTCAGATCATCATCTCAGGGTCATGAGATCGGAGCCACACATGGGGCTCTGGGCTCAGCACAGAGTTTATTTGTCCCACTCCCTCTTTTCCCTCTGCACCTCCTACCACTCACCTTCTTTCTGTCTCTATCTCTCAAATTTAAAAAAAGAAAAAGAAAAAGAACTAACATAAATTCTAGCATTGTGGTTAAAATAATGTGGCAGTACCATGAACGATGTATATTGAAGATAGAAAAGGTAAATCAACAGCTTTAGCTGGAAAAGCAAGCAAAAGCGTCCTGGAGAAGATAATATTCAAGCTGAATTAAAGATTAGTAGACAAAGAAGGTAGAAGAAGGACTTTTGAGGCTAAGGAAAGAACATTTGGAAAAAACATAAGGAATGATGTGTTCGATGTAATACTCTCTATAAGAAGTTCATCAAAGTTCAAGTATAAAGGACATGAAGTATCTAAAAGGAGAGGAGTCTCTCAAACGGGCTAGAGCCAGATTGTGAAAGGTGTTGCTTGCGACTGCCTTGGCATGCTAAGGAGTCAGTGAACACGTCTTACTAACTTGAGGGCTTTAATGAGGAAGAGTGAAAAATGTTCATGTAACCATGTTTCACTTCCTGCTAATTGCTCAGGGTTTCACCAGGTACTGCTTCCTGACTTTAGCTGAATAGTTCTGCTTGCCATACAGAACTCCTTTGCCTTTTGACTATTTTGCCTAAACACCATTTCAGTTATCACAGCTTTTTAACATTATTATTCATTTTAGAGAGAGGGATGGAGAGGGGCAGTGGGAGAGGGAGTGAGAGAATCCCAAGCGGACTCCACATCCAGCTTGGAGCCCAAGGCAGGGCTGATCGCACTACCCCCAGATCATGACCTGAGCAGAAACCAAGAATCGGATGCTTCACCAACTGAGCCACCCAGGTGCCCCTCACAGCATTTTTGCAAACCAAATAATAATGAAAACTTGAAATTCTGAAAGTAGATTTATTTTTGCTCTTACTAAAAAATTGTTGGAATTGAAAATTTCATTCACTTTGCACAACTGATATCTTCATTTAGCTGTCTTATTTCTATTCCCACTTACGATTACTCACTTTTTAAATTTGAAAGCATACAAATACTTTGAGAGTAAAATCATTAAATACTTTGATGTTGGTTATAAAACAGTATTTAGGTAGCTTTTTCTCTATTTTTAAAAAATGTTTATTTTGAAAGGATATTTGCCACAGAGCCAGGTGGCAAGCAGGGAAAAATGATTTAAAATGCTATTAAACTAAATAAAGCCAATGAAATTTAAACCAATGGTTATTCTTAAAGGAGAGATCAAGTCAATACTTACCCCATTCTTGAAAAGGAAAATCGGAAAGTAGACTGTGGTGTTAAAGTTAGCCTTTCCTTAATTTCAAGAAGCATATATTAAGCACTTACTTTGTGCCAAACTCCGTTTTAGTTACTGGAAACATAAAAATGAATAAAACAGGGGATCCCTGGGTGGCTCAGCGGTTTGGCGCCTGCCTTTGACCCAGGGTGTGATCCTGGAGTCCCGGGATCAAGTCCCACGTCGGGCTCCCTGCATGGAGCCTGCTTCTCCCTCTGCCTGTGTCTCTGCCTCTCTCTCTCTGTCTATCATAAATAAATAAATAAATAAATAAATAAATAAATAAATAAATAAATAAATAAATCTATCTTTAAAAAGAATGAATAAAACACAATTCCTGCTCTCAGTAGACATGTTGTCTAGTGAAATGTTAAGTTGAACCACATGAAATTGCTTTGGTTTTTTCAGCAGGTCAAAAATGATCAAATGCAAGTTTAGCCTAACATGTATATGTGAACAGAGATTTGCCATGCTAGAGGTAGGAACGAGGTACTCCATGCACCGAGAAAGTGCTTCGTGCTGCCTAGAGCACTCAGTGAAAGCTTCCCAAAAGAGATGACATTAGAACTGAGTTTCAGAAAATGATTGGTAGTTGACTGTGTGTTTACAGGAAGCAAAGAGAATGAGGGCATTCCAGAAATAGGAAACAGCATGTGCAGAGTCGTTGAACTGAGAATGAGACTTGCACGTGTGGGAAACTGCAAATAGTTCAGACTGGTTGGAATGCCAGATATGTTGGGGGTGACAGGAGACGAAGCAGGTGAAGTGAACAGAGGGCAGAGGGTCAGGTGTGTTGAGCCAAAGAGCTTGATTTTATCCTTGAGATTGGTGAGATGTGTGCAATCCAGAGAGTATGCAAGGCAATCTGTCACGGTTCAGAAAGAAAATATTACCACTTATATATTTACCTTTGCCTTATCTTTTTAACATTTCTAATTAAATAGGGGTTATAATAAATGTAATTCCTAATGCAGTAGTGGATGTAAATAACTTACGAGTAAATAAATATGCACATATTGTGGTGTGTTACAGATTGAGTTGTGTCCTCCCAAAATTCATGTTGAAGTCCTAACCCTAGTATCTCAGAATATGACTTTATTTGGAAATAGGGTCATTGCAGTTATAATTAGTTAAGATGATATCACACCAGAGTAGTGTGGACCCCTAATCCAATATAACTGGTGTTCTTATAAAATAGAGCAACCCACATGAAGATGAAGGCAGAGATTGCGCTGGTGTTTCTATAAGCCAAGGAAGTCCAAGATGGCCAGCATATCCTCAGAAGCTATGGGAAGAAGATCTTTCCCTCACAGCCATCAGAAGGAACCATTCGTGCTGATACCACAATCATGGATTCTAGCCTCCAAAACTGTGAGATGATTTTCTGTTGTTTAAGCCATCCAGTTTGTGGTACTTTGTTCTGGCGGCCTTCGAAAACTAATATGTGGTGCGTGGTCAAAAAGTTTCTAGACCCCAGTTAGACAATGAAAGCCATTGAAGAGTTGGTTTATGTTTAAGAGTCCAAACTCTTTATGTCCTCTCTTTAGTCTCTGTATTTAATAATTAATTTTAACTTGAAGAGATTGCTTAGTTTCTCAGTACTTACTCTATTTCTTAAAGCCATATAGGTGGAAAACAATCTGTTCACATTTGTGTTTGGTATAGTTTATGTTAGAGGAAGAAGGATTAGGAAATACTTGACCTTCAGTTCAAAACTAAAGTTTTGAGTGGTGATATGCAACAGTTTTTGGGGAAAAAAATTATGTTTAAAAACCCTATTAGGCAGAAAGGGAGCCAAAATCAAAAATAGGGTCCTACCAACAGAACTCATAGCTTTGAAAAGTCTGATGGTATATCATTCAGTGCAGGGAGAACTGTAGGCAACTCACGTATTATACTGGCTGTATAATCTTCAAGTGCTAAAGGCAACCGATCCTTTTTATACAAGTTCTACATTAGTCATGTGCCTGAGGTTCCCAAACAGTATGATTGAGAGAGTTTTCAAGGCCAGAGGTAACACCTAAAAGTCAAATGTATGTCTTTGGAAACACAGATAACCCTATGTGTGGGTCTGCAAAATCCTGAAGTCAGCAATACATTGATTACTATGTTACTTAATATTGTAACTAATATATTACTATAAAATCCAGGTCAATAATATATTAATAAATAACCATGTTTATCACAACATATTTACATATTAATATAATTAACATAGATATAAATATTTTTGTAATTTTTTTGTTATTTTAGGTCTTTGTGGGCCATGGAATATTTGATCATTTCTGGTCTTATTTATGCAACTCAGCTAAAGCATTTTGAAGTTCTACAACTTTTCTGAAAACTCAAATGTATTTGTAATAGCTCTGTCATCTTTTAAACAAATTGTTTTTAGGCTTTTTAAAGTAATAGAACCCTTTCTTCAAATAAATTTCTATGTGGAAGCCCAGTATGCTATAACTGCATTAGTAGTTTACCCATCATAGAGGACTGGCCATTTGTAAAAACACACCCTCAGAAGCTATGGGAGGGTATGTTTAAATCTTTTTTCTTATATCTAGTCTGGAAGTCCAGTACTTTGTGGATATATTTTCAATATTCACTGTAATTTGGTAGCAAAATGAAAAGGTATTTATATAGAAGAGGATAATAAATATGCTACTCACCCATGATCATAGAGCTTGTGCTTGTCATAGCGTTCCAGTAGGGGAACTACATTTATAAGGATCCATCCACCATCTCTCATTTGGTCCTCTTTGAAACCAACAGAGCAATCCGTGACCTACAGCTACTTGGTCCAGAGTATAATGTCTACTGTCCCATAGAAACACATTTCTCATAAGCGACTTCCCTTTTCAGCTTCCACAACTGTCAACAGTGTGTTTTTTACTCTCTCCACTTTAACTACACTTTTGCCACCTTTGGACTCTGATAGACTCAAAAACCTGTTTGTCCAGTTCAGTACATCGTTTGTTTTTTTTTCCCCCCTCACTCATCACTTATAATCATTTATTGCTGTAGGCTGATAAGTATTGGGAACTGTATATACTTTTTATATGTTTAGATTGTTACAAAAGCTAGCATCATATGGAGAAGTTGGGGATAGCAGTCAAGTCTTTCAAATTAGAGTTTTCGCCTTCATGGTATTTATCAAATGGCTCATTTTTTAAGAACAAAATAGGCCAGGTAGCCAGTCTGACTGCCAGTAAATTACAAATAAGATGTTTAATACCTTTTTCTAAAATGTACGTGTAAACGGGTAGAAATAACAGGCCATAATTTGGTAATCAGTGAATCTTTCCAATAAAAATAATACCTAGAGTCTTTATTCTTTTTTTGTTATTGAATTATAATCAACATACAATGTTATTAGTTTCAGGTGTACAGTGTAATTTAACAATTTTATACACTACTACCCAGAATCCAATGATTTTTTTAGTCCCTACTGTGTGGTCATTATGCTAAGTTTAAATAGAACAGTCAGAAAAGGAATGAGAAATGAGTAGAAAGCATTCTAGGTAGAAAATAGCTTGTGCAAAGGCCCTGAGGCCCAGTAAAGTACTGGGCTTATCAAGGAATGAGACCTTAAGTTCCCTGAGGAAAAGATTTTTTCTTTTGTCTAGAACAATGTGTGTTATGTAAGAATCACTATAGAAATATTCGTGTACACTGAATGAATATCTATATACCTTTAGATATATATAGTGATTTACTGAGTACAAGTTGAGGTTGAAGAAGTAGGCAAGGACCAGACCATGCCAAGCCCTGTTAAAAATTGGAATCAAATTTACATTTTATAAAGATCACCACAACTGTGTGAGAAATTATTTGGTAGAAGAAGGGAAACCCAAAACTGGAGAAAGAGAAACCCAGGTTCGTGATATAGTGGAGGCAGAGACAGGTGGACCAAAGAAATCAGTAAATAACTAAATGTTAGAGCCAAGGCCAATGGGTATAACTTCCTGCCCACTTCACCTCTTCAGCAGCTTCGCAAAGTGATTGTATCCAATATATATCTTTGTACCCCCTAGAACTCCCACAGCCCTTGGACTTCCAGACCAAGCCAGGAAAAAAATTAACCTTTGGATAAGAATTTAATCAAGCCCTTGAAGAAAGTAATTTCAGTTTCTCCTGAGTCTTTGTATAACTGAGGGAGTGACCATCTTAAAGGAAGTCACAAGGAAGATCAGGAATGTAGATTACCCTACATAACTGACTTGGTTTATGCCCGATGAGTATTTCTTTTGAGGAGATTTTACCACACATACAGAAGCAAAAGCAAGGGAAAATCATTTTTTAAAATATTGCTAGGCTAAATAAAACGATGATACTACACTAATGATTGTTCTTAAAGAAGGCTTGCCCCTCTCATACCTCCTTGGGCAGTGTTGCAAGGAAATAGTTCTTTGCTAGACACACTATCGGTCATTCTGGGCCGTGACCAGCAGAATTGAGCCTGGGGACTGGCAGAGAAGTGTCTGGGATGCTGAGGAGCAGTTGCTTAGTGGGCAACTTAGAGGGACACTAAGACAAAGTCTGCTGGCGTGCCTGGTTTGCTCAGATGGTAGAGCATGCAGCTCTTGATCTCAAGATCTCATGAGTTTAAGTCCCACATTGGGCGTGGAGCCTACTCAATTAAAAAGTAAAAATAAGGGGCACCTAGGTGATAGAATTGGTTAAGCGGCAGCCTCTTGGTTTTGGCTCAGGTCATGCTCTCAGGGTCATGAGATTGAGCCCTGGGTCTGGTTCCATGATCAGTATGGAGTCTGCTTTAGATTCTCTCTCGGGCACCTGGGTGTCTCAATCCTTGAGTCTCTGCCTTTGGCTCAGGTCGTGATCCCTCAGGATCCTGGAATCGAGTTCCGCATCAGGCTCCCCAGAGGGAGCCTTTTTCTCCCTCCGTCTCTGCCTCTATCTCTCATAATAAATAAAAGTTTCTCTCTCCACCACACACTTCTCTCCCTCTAATATAAATAAATAAATAAATAAATCTTGAATAAAATAAAAAGACAAAGTCCCTTTTCCCCCAACATACACTAAAAATAGCATTCACTGGGGCTGTGAGGCTGACAGTTGTTTTATAACACTGATGAGCACATAGGCTCTCAGTGAATCAGGATTTGCTGCCTCACAACGTAGCCTGTCCTACTTTTGCATCACCCTAGTCATTAGACGGTTATTTCTTTTGCTGAGTCAAGTACTCCCCCCCCCCCGCCCGATTCCTACCTGTTATATATAATTTTACTCTCTAGAACCTCTGTAAATCAGACTAATCCCTTTTGTTGGAATTTTAAGATTTAATTTATTTTGGAACAGCCGGCTGGGCTGCCTTTAATCTTTTAATCTGTTGCAAGAGAAAATAAAGCCGAGGCCGGAGTTAAACTTTTAAGATGCAGAGGACAAAGCGCCCCATGTGAAGGCAAGTTTTGTCTTAAGATTTGCCAAAGATTTGCCAGTCAGGGGCAGCCCGGGGGGGCTCAGCAGTTTAGCGCCGCCTTTGGCCCAGGGCGTGATCCTGGAGACCCCGGATCGAGTCCCACGTCGGGCTCCCTGCGTGGAGCCTGCTTCTCCCTCTGCCTGTGTCTCTGCCTCTCTCTCTCTCTCATGAATAAATAAATAAAATCTTAAAAAAAAAAAAAAGATTTGCCAGTCACTGCAGCCTTTGCCTCTAGGCACCTGCACCAGTGCTGTGATGCTCTCCTAGGTCTTAAGGGAGCCCCAGGTTCCACGTGGCAGGCTGCTGCTGGAATAGCAATAATAATAGACAAAAAAAAAATATTAAAAAACATATCATCATTCTCTTTTCTTCCCCGTCTCCATTCCCTGTACAGCACTGGTAGAAAGTTTTCTAGCTCCTCCCTGTGCGTGCTGGGATACCGGGCCCCTCCGGCCTTGACCTTGGAAGGACCCAGTGCCCCCCAGGGCTGCATCCTCCTGGGTTCCGCAGGGGGGGGGGGGGGGGCGTGGCTGTCCCCTGGCTGCATCCGCCCTCAGCGTATTCAGTACTGCTCTTCTCCTGCCCTCTTTCTTCAGGAGCTAGTCCTCTCGTCCAGAAATGTGACCTCTTTGCCGTACTCTCCGGGTTGTAGTTTTACACCGTTTTTTTAAAAACTCCTTTAAGGGCCCCTGGGTGGTGCAGATTAAGTGTCTGACTCTTGGTTTCAGCTCAAGTCATGATCCCAGGGTCGTAGGATGGAGACAGGCCTTGGGCTCTGCACTCAGAGGGAGCCTACTTGTCCTTTTCCCTCTGCTCTGTCCCCCCCCCCCCATGCACACATGTGCACGCGCTCTCTCTCAAATAAATTTTTTAAAAATCTGTAATAAAAATTTAAAATTCTGGGACACCTGCATGGCTCAGCAGTTAAGCACCTGCCTTCGGCCCAGGGTGTGATCCTTGGGTCCCGGGATCCAGTCGCACATCGGGCTCCCTGCATGGAGCCTGCTTCTCCCTCTGCCTGTGTGTCTGCCTCTCTCTCTATGTCTATCGTGAATAAATAAAATCTTAAAAAAATAATAAATTTGGAAAACAGGGAAGAGTGAACATCTATAACTGTACCACACTAACACAAACCCATTCATCCATTTTTTTATACATTTGTGTATTTGTTCAAGGCACTAGATATTGAGTACCTCTTCTGGTAGTCATCACCATGCCTTCTGGGAAAGTTAAGATCTAGCAATGGAATTATGATGAAGAAATAACCATGAAAATGCCACTGTTTTGGTATATTTTTATTGGACCCTAATTTTATCCCGGTTTTTTTTGTTTCAAAAACAAAAACAGTTATACTGTCTATTCCATCTTAGCTGCTTTATTTTACTTTTTAATTTACAGCACAGTGGGAATGACAAGAGAGATGCAAAACTCTTTATTCCATCTTCTTGCCTGTCAGGAATAAGGTTGTTATTTTTAACCTGAGTCTGTGGTTCACATAGCAAGCCCTGTTCTTTCTGCCTCACGGAGCCTGTCCTAGCTACACTGTCCGCCCACTTCACCCCTGGGGCATCAGCTGTGGGTAGATGGGTGCCCCTTACAGCCTGTGGCCTTCAGTAAGGGTGCCCGTGGGGCTCACTCTTACCAGACTGGAGCCTGGGGCAGAATAGGCATCAGGCTGGGAGGCAGAGCAGCCCTGCTCTAGCTACTTCAGTTCCTTATACTCAGCAAGCGGATGACACAAATGACAGAGGCCTCATGCCTGAAGCTGTAAGACAGTGATCCTATGCATGTTTCCTTATCTCCTGATTCGACTCTCCTTCCTTCCATCCCTCCCTCCCTTCCTTCCACAGTCTTGTTCTTTTACCTCTTCTCCCAGATTTTCACAAAAGACTGCTAGATTTTTTTTTTCTGAAATGCCACCTCTCCCCATGGAAAAAGTGAAGGCCTAGTTCATTTGATCCTTTGTTGTGTCTTAAAATTTCATAGCCTCAGGTATCCATTTGAGGTCTGTAGCTAAAGCTACAGTGGGCCCTTGCCTAGTTTCAGCTCTTCTTGTAGTTACAATCGTATTTTAATATAACTAAATCACATCCCAGTATTTTTTGTTTTACAAGTTCGTGGTTTTTAGCGTATTCACCTAGTTGTGCAACCATCACCACAGTCTAACTTCATAACATTTTCATCACCCCAGAAAGAAACCACACACCCATTAGCAGTCACTCCTTATTTCCCCCACTCTCCTGCCAGCCCTAGTTAACCATTAATCTACTTTCCATCTCTGTGGATGTCATTCCTGCCGTTCACAAAGGGAGATTGGGGAGTTCTAGTAAGTACAGATGCAGATGGGGAGAAGGGGAGTTCTGGTTTGGAGTGAGCTTCCACTTCTATCTCTGCTTACCCACCATCCCCAAAATTTGAGGTTAAATTTCTTGCACCTTCGAAGATGTTTTTCCAAAGATTTTCATCGGGTCTCCAAAACACAACCATATATAATACGTGTGAACACAAATATATTCCTAGATTTTAATCGTATTCCAGAACTTTAATCTTGAGTCATCCTAGTGCATACACACACATACCTGGCCCTGAATTATATTTCAGAGCCATCTCTTCTGACCAGGCAGTGAAGGGCATCCTGCCTCAAACACTGTCCCCTAATTTCCTGATTCCTAGGTTTTTCAAAGCAGGTGAGATATATAAAATATTTGATAACAGTAAAGAGTGGGAGCCAGTAGAATGAACCATGGGGAAAGACTTGGGCATTACACCCATCTCTCCCATGTGTACAACCAGAATTGATCGTGGAGAGACAAAGAGGAGGAGTCAGTATGAGAAGACTCTTTCACAGTTGCCTTTTCCAGCTAGAGCATCTCAGCCAACCAAGCATCCCACCCCCCACCCCCCCACCCAGGGGTGGTCCTTTGTGATGTCTAAGCTCCCCGTGGCCACCATTGGCTGTGGTACGTGCCCTGCTGACCAAACAAAGCAGAAGGGTGTGAGCCCTGTTGTCCTGGGAGGGGTATATATGCAGAGGGCAGGACTCCTGAGGTAGACAACTGAGCAGCTGCAACATGGCAAAAGTGGCGGAGAAATCATGGGCGCCACGAACCAGGAACACCAAGCGGTGGAAGAAGAGGAAGAGCCCCTCTCGGTCCAGATCAAGGGGCGCTAAAAAGGTCAGATGATCCTACCCAAGCTTCTCTTCTTCTGCTTCCCCATTTATGTCTCTCCCCCTCCAGCCCATCCCCAGATAATCCTGCCTACACCTGGTGCAAACCTCCTCCTTAGGGCCCCACTTCCACTCCGCCCCCGTTCCCTTCTCCCAACCCAGGGCCCTCCAGGCTCACCTTGTTGCCTTGCCAGGTGCTAAAGATCTACAAGAAGGTAAAAAGATCACTTCATGCAAATTCAAGAAAGAAACACTCTCCTAAAGTCACGACCACTTCAAGAAGAAAGAAGAGAGCAAGAAGGGCCAGCAAGTTTCAGCCATTGCTGTAGACTAAGAGCCACAAGCAGCCAGGCCCAGACCCAGTGGACCCTGCAAGCTACACCACTCCCAGACAAGACCATGCAGCAGTACCTACAGAGCAGGCTTCAGAGACCTCGGACAGTCTTCATCTAGAGACCTGGCTGCGGAGAAATGGCCAACTGCGTAGAGACCGACTCAGACCTTAATGTGGAATTCGGAACACGAATGGAGGTGATTCAAATAAAATCAACATGGTGGGAGAAGCCCCTCCACGAAATAAAAGTAGGCACTCTGCACAGCAATGATGAATTGTGTTGCGTTACTACTTGAGATCGTTCCTCAGAATGAGAGAGTGAAATGGCAGAGAGGCTTAGTTAGCATCTTTAGTTTAAACCAAGTCCCTGGTCCCCTGACATCTTCCCGAGCAGAAAAAGTACATACAGCTTGCCAGGGGTGGAAAAATATCCTTTCCACCAGAGTCCCTATCTCTGGCAGATGACTTTAACAACTCCCTTACTTGGTAGTCAACATTCGTTTCCAATGTGGGTGAAATCGGGAGAACACAGCAATGGCCATGCTCACTCTGAGAGGCTTAAGGGCAACGGGGAAGGGAAAGGAGAGAACCTCGACGTCCCCAGGAAGCTCTGACTTTGTCAGTCTTGATACAGAACTGAGCTGCTCTGGTCACTTGGGAATAATTCAGTGGGGAGTCGAAGGTCTCTGAGCTTCATTGGCTCCCTCATCTTCTGTTGACCTCATGGTGAGTTGTAACAAAGGCCAGCAGCACCAGGCCCACCCACCAGGAAGGGGGAGTCATGTGGCCACGTGAAGCAGAAGCCTCACCAGATACCCATCTCAGGTCTGGTGCTGCCCAGGCTCCCCCGTCTCACACTCCCTGTAAGTCATTCATCCCCTTGAAAGCCCTTCTAGAAGGGAGCCCTCGCACGGTGTGCCCTCGTGCAGTGTGCCCTGCAGAGGCAGAAACTGTTGGGATTCAATATTTATAGGTTAGAACACTGATACTCAAAAAGTTTTGAGTCTCTCCAAGAGAATTTGACAAACTCAACACTTCCTTGTACAGTTTTAAGTTGACATCCCCAAATTTTTATCGTGAGTTTAAATACTTAGGATGTAATTTCTGATTATCAATAGTGATGTCTAAATAGAGCTGTTACATTAGTTGCTTTTTTAAAATTTACAGCCTGGTGTATATCATTGCCCAGGTAATTTCTACCTCGCTGCACTATGGGATTACTCTAGAGAGGTGCCACCAGCCAGGATTAGTATTTGGCCTGTATTTTTCTCAGAAAACTATGCATCTGCTTAAGCATTTATTTTTTTAAGATTTTATTTATTTATTCATGAGAGACAGAGAGGCAGAGACATAGGCAGAGGGAGAAACAGGCTCCACGGAGGGAGCCCAATGTGGGAATCGATCCCAGGTCCCCAGGATCACGCCCTAGGCTGAAGGCGGCGCTAAACCGCTGAGCCACCCGGGCTGCCCTGCTTAAGCATTTAAATAACCACATGGTGAGACCATTCTTTGCCCTGCCATGTGAACGAGATGGTTTTTTCTGTACATTTTTAAAGGCTGCTGTTTCCTGATCCTCGCCTGAGCCACAGTGACAAGTGGCAGGCTGAGCCCTGTGTACTCTGTGCTTGCAAGATGGTTTGGTGCAGACCGTACCTTAGCCGTAGAACAAATAAACTAATGGTTTGCAGTCAGGTGTCCAGTGTTGTATAGCATCTTCTGTGAACAGGAATGTTCTATAGGAGTGTTTGACCATATTTTGCTAGTGAAAAATAAAACACAGGTGTACTTCTATCAATTAGCTGAAATTTAAAATGCTTATGGCATACCATTGAAAAGTCCTCCATCACCTTTGGCACTTGCAATTTTTTTTTTTTTTTTTAGCGATTTTATTTATTTATTTATTTGATAGAGAGCACAAGGAGGGGGAGCAGCAGGCAGAGGGAGAGGGAGAAGCAGTCTCCCCACTGATCAGGGAGCCCTATGTGGGGCCCAATCCCAGGACCCTGAGATTATAACATAATGGCAACAAGAAAATTACTGGTAGGGGGCGCCTGGCTGGCACAGTTGGTTGAGCTTCCAACTCTTGGTTTTGGCTCAGGTCTCGATTCAAGGTCATTAGATCGAGCCCCACATTGGGCTCATGCTCAGCACATTGTTTAGGTTTCTCTCTCCCTGCCCCTCCCCACTGCACTTGCTTTCTCTCTCTCTCTCTCAAATAATAACTAAAACAGATCTTTTAAAAATAAAAAAAGAAAGAAAATTACTGGTAGGAGGGAAGACATCAAAACAGGTTAATAAAACCAAATTAGCAAATAGGGGGCCCAAACAAGAAGCTAAGACTCAGAGTATCCCAACTTTTTATTTTTAAAAAGGAAAAGATTAGTACGTGAGCCCGCATATTAACACTCTTCACCTGGATCTCACCAGTAGTTAAAAACATTACAGATACCATATCTGCTTTATCACTAATCTGTTTTGGTCTTCAGTAGGCCCAGCAGACACCAGTGCTGTCTGGGACTTTGATGTTGTTAACAGCTTCATCAGAATGTCCTAACAGGACTTTGCCCTGTGAAACCCTACAGCATATTATTGTCCTATCACCAGGGCTGCTGGTGTGGTAACTGCACACCTGAGGGTGTTACCTGCCTTTATAACTTGGATCTGGGTCCTTTTATGATACAATCAACAGAACTCAGCATTAACTGAAATAATCATTAATTTTTGTCAGGTGAATTGTACGGAGGTGCTATGGAACCGGCGTAGAGAAGGAAAAAGTTAGGGCTCCTTGGAGGAGTTATATCCATTTACAATAAACTGCTGATCTAGTAAATAATATGTTTCTCTGAGTGTGAGCCACATTAGCAAGTTAGTCGAACCCAGTGACAGGGTTGTGGAAACTTCCAAGTTAGAGCTCGTAGGTCAGAAGCGCGTGTAGCAGCCTGCACTTGGGATTGATTCTGAAGTAGCGATGCAGTCTCACCGGTCAGGATCCTTAACTGGGCTGCGATACTATCCCAGGTAGAGTCAGAGTCAGAAAAGTTGAATTCTAGGACACTCGGCTGGGGTCTGAGAATAGCTTAGCCTGGGGAAAAACACATTGTAATTAGTGCTGGAATCATATTAAACACAGGGTTCAAGTGTCAAACGTCAAACACAGGGAACCAGAACACTTTAAGTGTTCTGAGATTATTGTTAGATCATCTACATTTCTAAGTTAAAAAACAAGTTATCATCAGGCTAATGGAACAGCCTTAAAGTAAAAGAAAATGGTGCCAACTTTGTGGTTTCATCTCTCTCCCTTTGCATATAAGGATAAAGAGTGTAAACTGGAGAATAAATTTTTGTTTATGTGTTTGCCCAACACGATTTTCAAAAAGCAGTAAATACTTCAGAGAGAAAACGATTTCCCCTGGACAAACAGAAAGAATAACAGTTCAGGACCACTCTGGAGAGAACCATTGTGTCATGGGATTCCTGGTAAAACAGGTAAAGCAGGTCAGGGAAACTGCTCACTACGCCGCCTCCCCACCCTAAACACACAGGAGCTCCCCTTATTCTGAGGGCAGACTTACAGTTTCTGTTCCTGCTATCCTGGGTCCCAGAGAAGACCACCAGATACAGCTTTTTTTTTTTTCCTTAAAACTATTCTTCATACTTAATCTGATGATTTTTACTTTTCTTTTAATCGGTGTATAATTGACATACAATATCCTATTCGCTTTAGGTGTGTATCGTAGGGGTTCATTATTTTTACACATTCTGGGAAGATAGATCCCCATGATAAATCTCGTTCCCATCTGTTACCATACAAAGCTACTGCAGTATGGTCAACTGTCTGTCCTACGCTAAACATCACACCACCCTGACTGACTTATTTTACAACTAGAAGTTTGTATTTCTTAATTCCCTTCACCTATTTTGCTAAATCCCCTCCCCTCACCAGCCTCGCCTGGCTCTGGTAACTAGTGTAGGTTTCCTGTATCTATGAATCTGTGTCTGTTTTGTTTTGTTTGTTCATTTGTTTGATGTTTTAGATTCCACATATAAGTGAAATCATAGGATTTGTTCTGTCTGACTTAATTCGCTTAGAGATTTTTCCTTTTTAATGCAATCCAGCGAATGTTTTTTCTACTTCGTAAATTATTTCTATTTAATAAGTACAAAATTGAATTGTTTTCATGATCGTTTTTGCAAAAGTCTGAATTATAGACTGCTTCATTCATCAATTTCTTAAAATGTTTTTAGTTTAGTTTTGTTTTGTTTTTACAGTATTTAGTTTCTTCCACTGCTCTGACTTTTGTTTTGTTTCGTGTTCTTAATCCTGCAATTTAACTTTGCATTTATCCCAAACCTCAGGCTTGGGAAGCATCTCTTTACATACTTGCAGGTAATTGTTCATCCTGCCTGAGTGGCTTGCATTTGACTGAACATGCCCACTTCTTTTCACAATTTCATATAGGTCTAATTTTACAAACCTTTAATCAGTCGCTGTTCTCCTCTGAACATGCTCCAAGTTTTTTCTCTTTATACAGCGTGACAGGAAAATTAAATATGGTTTCTTCCAACTGAAGCCTGCCCAATGCCAAATAAAGCAAAAATAATTGCCTTTTTTTTCACACCTGTGCCTTCATGCAGTCCTATAAAGCCATTTGCCTCCTATTTCAACATAAAGAAGGCTCATCCAGTTGAACACCAACCCATAATTGTTGGATCTCACTGGGCTAGGCTTCATGGACGGCTGTCTTAGCTGGTATTTCCACATGGATTACAATTCAGTAGCATATTAAAACTTAAACATTAGGTCTATAAAATGACTTCTTCCACATATTTTTTCTTCAAAGACTGTCCTGTGAACAATTGGTATAAATGTGAATTCAGCGGTAGGAGTCTCAAGAATGAAGACTTGAATGATTGTTTTTTGATTTTTGTGTTTTGCAGCCTCAGTGAAATAACACATTTGTGTGTCATGTTTTGATATGAAGTGATCACAAATAATTTACCCATAATAAGTCACCAAAGCTTTGAATTATTTAGGTATATTCATGTTTGTGTACATACACTCACACACACACACACACACACACACACACACACGTTTTGAAATCACACAAGTGATTTGAAAATCACTGTCTCACATGTATTCCAATATGATTTCCTGAGAGAGAAAGAGTTAAAATTACAGCTGACATTCAGGGAATTACACATGATCCACAACCTATGCTTGTGGCCATTTTGAGTTATTTTTATGTTTTTGAGTTATTTTCCAAACTTTTGTCCATGACTAGGTAGAAGAGGAAATTACAAATAAGGGCATCAGAATCTATATTAAAACAAAATGTCTATAAGCATTGTTTTAGTTGAGACCTAGCAGTTAAGATGGCCAAAAGAGATATAAAAGTCCTCCTTACATTAGTAGCAAGAGGGTAGGGGTGGAATCCACCAATTTTATGTTTTTAGTTTAGCAATAAAATAAGGTTAATTTTTGTGGTTTTCAATAGTGTGAACCTGTTTTATTTTTTTATTTTTATTTTTTCTGTGTGAACCTGTTTTATTACTGTTGATGCAGAGTAGAGGTTAGGGGAGAATTGTGGCATTTTTAAAAATCCTCAAGGTATATCTTGTTGACTCTGACATGACTGATTTTCTCGTATTCATAATATCATTAGATGAACATTTAACAAAGTATTTTATAGTACAATTTTTTTCATTTATATACAAAATTGCTTTGAGTCTTTCTTTTTTTTCGTGGTTTTTTTTTTTTTTTTTTTTTGGAAATCTGGGTACATCTATGGAAGGTCAATATCCTCCATCCTTTGTGGTAATGTGGCATAATGATTAAATAACAATGTGATAGGGATGCCTGGCTGGCTCAGCGGTTGGGCATCTGCCTTTGGCTCAGGTCGTGATCCTGGGGTCCTGGGATTGAGTCCCACATGGGGCTCCCTGCATGGAGCCTACTTCTCCCTCCGTCTGTCTGTCTGTCTCTCTTATGAATAAATAAATAAAATCTAAAAAAAAAAAAATGCTATACTCTCAATACTCTCAAAGCTTTTGGGATAGTTCAAAAGTCCCTGAATGTTGATAGAACTTCATAATTTTAAATTTCTTATATTTAAACCCAGGCCACTGTTGGACTACCACAAGCATCTCTGAGCAGATCATTCTGGTTACTAGGTAGCATCTTCCATTCTCTTCCTCTGCCGTTCAGGCCAGTGCAATAATGTTTGTGCAGGTGTGGGACTGTCTTCTCTCCGTACCCAAGTCAAACTCCTCAGTTCTGTCAAAGTAACTAACTGTACCCATGCTGAGAATTCTTTGCACCCTCAGTGACACAGCAGGGTTTTAGTGAAATGGTCCCTTTAGTTTTTCTTCTTTTATCACAGCCGTCTTGGCTTAGAACCCTGGCCTGAATCTCTAGGAACAAGGATGCATAAGAGGCTATTCTAACCCGTGCTCAGAATTAGCCTGTCCCTCAGACACCTAGGCCAGTTGCCTATTTGGAGATAAATCTCCACGAATTTGGCATTTTTACACATACAGTGAGTGAAGCACTGACTGCCCTTTGTTCGGGGCTACCTCTTCGAGATGTTTGTTTGGCAAACACCCTTAGAAGATGGAAATAGTATCTGTCCATTATAAAAGGTTCAGACTCCCTAAAATAAAGGTTCCTCTCCTATAACGCTACCCACTGCCTGTGCGGGGTATTGGGACTCAGTTAACAAGTCTCCTCCTCCCTGCAATACCGATATTCTGGATGCTACTAATGCTGTCATAAACTCTCCTTCCTCTCTGACTCACGAGTCTCATGTCTTCTACCAACATCCATGTGGCAGGCGAACTCTTAGCTTGCAAGTAGAGTACAATCTCAGACCCTTTACAGTTCTTGACATTGCCTTACACCAGATGCCTGAGCTTGGCTCCTAAAAGCCTTTCTGTCCCTCATGTAAATACATCCTCAGGTACATGGGCTCCACAGTGCTCCAGATAGACCTTTCCATGGCTTCATCTTAGAGTGAACAGAGCATAGGCTCAATACATGACCCCTACACAACTCTCCAAGTGTGAATTGTTATCACAAGTCAGGCTCTTGGGGCACCTGGGTGGCTCGGTCGGTTTAGTGTCTGCCTTGGGCTCAGGTCATGATCCTGGGGTCCTGGGATCGAGCCTGCACCTGTTGGGGCTCCCTGCTCAGTGGGGAGTCTGCTTCCCCCACTCGTGCTCCCTCTCACTCCCAAATAAATACAATCTTTAATAAAAAGTAAGTCTGGCTCTTTTTCGTATATACTCATTACTACGCTCATAAAACTCCCTTGAAATACCCTTGGGCTTTATTCAGCTCGTGTATACTCCGTGTGTTCATGAAGCTTTTTCGGAGGACCCCTGCTGTGTTAGGTCTTACTCCTTTGCATTCAACAAAACTTGAACTCCTAATTAGGAACTAAGTATTAGCTAATGACTAATGAAGGATAGTCAGAGAAAGGCAGGCAGGGACAAGGCAAATCCCCCTCCCCCAGGAAGAAACCACCCCTATAAGGACTCTGCACCACCCTGGAAGGTGTCCTCCACCCTTTCCCATGTGAACACCTACCTGGAGCTCTTGGGCAAAAGCCTGATTGGGTGACAGACACGGGGAGGATTAAGCCGATCACAACAGCCTGCCAACAAGCCCACAAAAACCCCTAGACTTAGAAATCCTCTCCGGTCGCCTCCCTCTTCCAGAGCTTTGCCTGTTACTCAATAAACTTTGCTTTACTGTTGCCCAGGAGGATCACCCAAGAAACTTTGCTCTACTGCCCACCACTCTTGGTCTGGTCTTCCTCTTCATTCTTCATTCTTCCAAGTGGTGGGACCAAGAGCCACCCAGGTACCGAAGAAAAAGAAATCCTGCAACATGACCAACATCTACGGTGAACACAGTCATTACTTAGTCTGCTGATCCCTAGATTCTCAAAGCTAAAGTCTTTGATTTAAAAAAAATAACATAGGGCAGGCCGGGTGGCTCAGCGGTTTAGCGCTGCCTTCAGCCCGGGGCCTGATCCTGGAGACCTGGGATCGAGTCCCACGTCAGGCTCCCTGCATGGAGCCTGCTTCTCCCTCTGCCTGTGTCTCTGCCTCTCTCTCTCTCTCTCTCTCTCTCTCTATCATGAAAAGAAAAAAAAAAATATGTGTTGACTGAGCTTATTTCCTGGCTTGACATGGAAACTTCTGAAGGTCAGACATAAATGTGAAATGAAAACACCTATTTACTAATTAACCCAAATAGCATTCTTATCAATCGGATTCTAAAGAACATAAGCCTGTAACAGAAGGGGCTTAAGAGTATTTAAATTTCTGAGGCAGTGCCTGAAGCAGTTCTGCTGAGGGCCCAGGGTACCCCCGTCATAGTTCCTCCTTACCCTTCTTCTTAGGAACAGCTCCGGATCTTTACTTCTACACATTATTGGACATTTTCCTCTTCTCTCTTCTATTTCCAGGTATTATTTCCACTCTCTCTAACCCCAGTTATGGACTGAATTATTTCCCCTCACAAATTCATATGTTTAAGATGGGTGAGGGGATGGGGTAACTGGGTGATGGGCATTAAGGAGGGCACGTGATGTTACGAGCACTGGGTGTTTTTTTTTTTTTTTTTAATTTTTATTTATTTATGATAGTCACAGAGAGAGAGAGAGAGAGAGAGAAAGGCAGAGACATAGGCAGAGGGAGAAGCAGGCTCCATGCACCGGGAGCCCGACGTGGGATTCAATCCCGGGTCTCCAGGATCGCGCCCTGGGCCAAAGGCAGGCGCCAAACCGCTGCACCACCCAGGGTTCCCCGAGCACTGGGTGTTACATGCAGCTGATGAATCACTAAATTCTGCCTCAGAAACTAATAATACACTTTTGTTAACTAAACTGAATTTAAATTAAAAATGTTCAAAATTCATATGTTTAAGTCTTGTCTAATCCCCAGCACCTCAGAATGTGACTAGGGGATAGAGTCTTTAGAGGGGTGATTAAATCAAAATTAGGTCATTAGTGTGGGCCCGAATCCAATATGACTCGTGTCCTTATAGGAAGAGGAAATTTGGACAGACACAGAGGGAGCGCAGCACGGGACCATAAAGATGGCCATCCAGAGGCCAAGGAGAGGGGCTTCAGGAGAATCCAACCCTGCCAACACCTTGATTTTGGACTTCTAGCCTCCAGATCTGTGAGAAAATCAATTTCTGGTTGTGTAAGCCACCCAGTTGGCAGTACTTCGTGGAGCAGCCCTTCCACACTAGCACATCCACCCCTTCCCATCAGCTGTGCACCCGACAGTCTGGCTGTTTGCACCCTGCTCTTCCCTGGGACCTTCTATTTCCTCTGAGTCCCCATTTCAGTATTGGATTCAGCAAATCCTTTAAATTACAAATTATTTCTTTGAGGGCTTCGATGAATCACTGTTCTTGAGGATTCCGTTTCCAGCAGATTACCTCATCGTGCCACTTGAAATTGTGAGCATTAGCAGGCAAATCTTAACGTCGCTCATGTCTAGCAAGACTGGTTTTCTGTCACCGTCTTTCAAAATAAAGAGAAGGGCACCTGGGTGGCTTAAGTGTACAACTCTGGATTCCGGCTCAGGTCGTGATCTCAAGGTTGTGAGACTGAGCCACGTTGGGCTCCACCACACGGGGTCCTTGCTCCAACGCCGGTTGTGACAGGGAGTCCCCCTCTCTGCGCCCTTCCCCCGTGGCCCCTTCCCCACCGCCACTCTCAAGCGTGTGTGCGTGCTTTCTCTCTAAAAAAAAAATTAGGGGCACCTGGGTGGCTCAGTCAGTTAGGCTTGTGCCTTGGATCCCAAGGTCCTGGGATCGAGCCCCCACACCGGGCTCCCTGCACAGCGGGAGCCTGCTCCTGCTTTCTCTTGCTTTCTCTCTCTCAAATAATAAAATCTTTAAAAATAATAATAATAATAAACAACTTTAAAAACTGCAACGTCCTTTAACTTCCTCAGGTATCCCCAGTCTGAAGGTACACCTGGGGAAGCACATCAACACTGAGGATTCGAATTCCACTGGCTCACTCTTCCCCCTACTGAGGCACAGAAGACATCAGTCCCATTTCAAAACTGTTTCTGGGAAGCCCTAGGGCCTGTGTGAAAGTGGCAGCGGGGCCTCGCTGTGGGAAGCTTTCCTGTGGCCCCAGGCCTCTGCAGGACGGGCCCCAGTGGGTTGGGGTGCACAGTGGCTTCACCTGACTCCTGAAGCACGAGTGGAAACCCTGGCTGTTTCTGTACAGCTGCAGTCCCAGCCGTAGGATAACCAACCTAACGCTGGGAGCTTTATGTTAAGGCTTATTGTCCTTTAAAAAAGAACCAACACGGAACACCTGGGTGGCTCAGTGGTTGAGCATCTGCCTTTGGCTCAGGTCATGATTCCGGAGTGCTAGGATCGAGTCCCATATCTGGCTCCACACAGGGAGCCTGCTTCTCCCTCTGCCTGTGTCTCTGCCTCTCTCTGTGTCTCTCATGAATGAATAAATAAAATATTTTTTAAAATAAAAAAAATAAAAAGAACCAACACGACGCCTGTGGTTAGTGGAGACGTTAAATGCGTGACGTGAAGCACTTGCATCCCCTCATTGCTGCAGTGACTGTTTACTGAGTTCGAGTCTACTTGCTGGGGCAGCGATGAGGACAGCCCCGGCCTGTGGAGTCAGCCAGTGAATTCGGGTCCCTGATACCAGCGCACCTCCACAGTCCAGCACCTTGGTCTCCATCAGGTGTTCTGAGATTCTGAGCTAAAGAGTTGTGACCTTCAGCAGCATAAATCATGGGGAGGGAAGGGGAGGCTGTTGGGTATTTTCTCTTTCCTAATGAAAGTAGCTGTAAAAAAAAAAAAAAAAAAAAAGGAGAGTCAAGATAAAAGGTGCTGTGACCTGGGGCTAGATTTCAGATTGAGTCTCTCACTCTAACTGATGCCATTTATACTCCGCACAACCCCTTCCGCAGACCTTCTCAGACCCCAGGACACTGCAAACGGAGTTACTTCCTAATGCATTTTATGGCATTTGGAAGCCCTCCAGTGGCCAAATACTGTACTTTAAAAAAAAAAAAATCCATTTGCTGTGCTGAAGTATTTAGGTGTGAAATGTACTCATGTTTGCAACTGACTTTGAAATCTGTCAAAAAATTAAGATGAATTAATGTATGGATAGATAAATAGATCTCAACATAGATATTAGATATGTGATCGAGCAAAAATAACAATGCTAATTATAGAATGCAGGTGACACACATATGGGTCACTACATAATCTTTTAATTTCTCTGTTGGAACATTATATAAAATATTGAACAAAATCTCTTGGCTAGACTCTGAATATTTGTATCTTGTAGTTGACATTATTCTATTAGAATTTTTAGACATTTAAGCATCTCAGTAGAATTGTCTTCATTAATGGACATGCATCAATTTTTCCTAACAGGATTAATTTCTAAATGTTTAAAAAGCACTTCTAGGTTTCTTTTGAGAAAGTTTATACCTCACACTTGTGAGAATGGCTAAAACCAAAAACACTGGAAATAAATGTTGCCGAGGATTTGGAGAAAAAGGAATTTCTGTTAGTGAAAATGCAACCTGAAAACTGTGGAAAACAGTCTGGAGTTTCCTTTAAAAATTTTTTTTTTAAGATTTTATTTATTTATTTGACAGAGCAAGTGAGAGAGCACAAGCAGGCGGAGCAGCAGGCAGAGAGGGAAGGAGAAGCAGTCTCCCCACAGAGCAAGGAGCCTCATCGCAGGACCCTCAGATCATGACCTGAGCCAAAGGCAGACACTTAACCGACTGAGCCACCCAGGTGCCCCACCTCAGAAAAAATTTTTTTAATGATCCTGTAATTCCACTAGTGGGTAATTAACCAAAGAATATAAAAAACAATGATTTGAAAAGATAATGCACCCCGATGTTTACTGCAGCATTATTTACAATAGCCAAAATATGGAAGCAACCCAAGTGTCCGTTGATAGATGAGTGGATAAAGAAGATATGATGTATTAAAAAAATGGAGTATCACTCAGCCAAAAGTGATATTCATTCAGAAGAATGAAATCCTACCATTCATGACAACATGAATATGTCTAGAAGGTATTATGCTAATAAGTGAAGTAAGTCAGAGAAAGACATATTTACTGTATGATTTCACTCATATGTGGAGCCTAAGAAACAAAACGAATAAAAAAGACAAAAGCACATATTCTTAAATACAGAGAACAAACTGGTGGTTACTAAAGGAAAGAAGGGTGAGATGGGTGAAATAGGTGAAGGGGATTAAGAGCCCACTTACATGATGAGCACTGAGTAATGTATAGAATTGTTGCATGACTATATTGTACACCTGAAACTAATGTAACACTGTACATTCATTATACTGGAATTTTAAAAATAAATGTTTACATTCCTAGAATATCTATTTTACATACTCAGGATATTGCTAGCAAGTTAAGTAGATTACCTTAATTTTTTTTTTTTTTTTAATCAGAGAAGCAGTTGTTTAACAGTTTGACAATTGGTCAGGCTTCGATGCAGAGAATAAAATCCACCCTTGAGTAATTTTAGCAAAAAGGGATTTATTGCATTGTATATTACAAATGGCAGGGTTGGGGACACCTGAGTGGCTCAGCATTTGAGCGTCTGCATTTGGCTCAGGTCGTGATTCTGGGGTCTCAGGATCAAGTTCCGCATCGGGCTCCCTGCATGGAGCCTGCTTCTCCCTCTGCCTGTGTCTCTGCCTCTCTCTCTCTCTCTCTCTCTCCTCTGTTTATCTCATGAATAAATAAAATCTTTAAAAACAAAACAAAGGGGCAGCCGGGTGGCTCAGCACTTTATTTTTATTTTTATATTTTTAAAGACTTTATTTATTCATGAGAGACACAGAGAGAGAGGCAGAAACACAGGCAGAGGGAGAAGCAGGCTCCATGCATGGGGCCCCATGTGGGACTTGATCCCAGGACTCCAGGATCACGTCCTGGGCGGAAGGCAGACACTCAACTGCTCAGCCACCCAGGTGTCCCGGCTCAGCACTTTAGCGCCACCTTCAGCCCAGGGTGTGATCCTGGAGACCCAGGATCAAGTCCCACATCAGACTCCCTGCATGGAGCCTGCTTCTCCCTCTCTCTCTCTCTCTCTCTCTCTCTCTCTCTCTCTGTGTGTGTGTGTGTGTGTGTGTCTCATGAGTAAATGAATGAGGTCTTTTTAAAAAAAAAAATGGCAAGGTTGTAAACTGAGCTTCAGGAATGCTCACAAATCACGTCGCCCTCACTGTAATATGGCCCATCAAGGAGGATGCCTCATAACCTGGCCCTCCCCCCTGCAATGCTAGATTCTTCACTGGACACTAGTTGGTGTAATTTAAGTTACATCCATAATTCTAGCTGCCAAGGGAGTTGAGAAATGCATTTTTAGCCTTCCTGACATTAAAGGCTAGGAAAGCCTGTAAAGAGGATGGCATGAGATGAAAGGCTGTTGGAGACTTTAGCGAACAGATCATAAGGACAGGCTGACGGTACCCGAACACATTGATCAGCATTGCCACGGAGACTGCCAGACGTTGGGACCCTTCTGATGTGTGTAATGAGAAGTAGGTGGCAACATCTATGAAGCTTTTTTTTTTTTTTTAAGATTTTATTTATTCATTCATGAGAGAGAGAGAGAGGCAGAGACACAGGCAGAGGGAGAAGCAGGCTCCCTGCGGGGAGCCCGACATGGGACTCCATCCCGGGTCTCCAGGATCACACCCTGGGCTGACAGCAGATGCTCAACTGCTGAGCCCCCCGGGCGTCCCTATGAAGCATTCTTGCCCCCAAACAGCAATCCTGAATCTGAGAGCCTCCAGATCCAAACACCAAGTTTACAAAAAATAGAGGGATAGAAGCACACGTTCACACCACAGGGATGCAGCCAGTGCAATCCAGAGTGTGGGAAACTACAGGACAAATGACAGATTCCTCAATAAATAAATGGCAAGAAAAAAAGGGAAGGGAACACAAAATTAAAAGATCTAAAAGACAGGTGAACGCAGCATGGGGCTGGATTCAAGCAAACCAGTTGTCAAACATTTTATGAGACTCAAATCTGAACACATACTTGAATAACTGATCACATTGTTAATTTTTCAGATGCACAATGGCTTAGTTATGTCAACAGTCACTCCAATTACTTTTACAATAAGCTCTTTGTTTTTTGATTGTTGTATATTGTTTCTTTCATAACTAACATATGGCTCTGTGTCTTATGCCAGAAAGCAAGCTTCGGGTGCTGGGCATTTTACATGTTAAATAATCGACTCCTTGTAACAGTGCCGTGAGGATCAGTTACAGTGTTCCCCGAGAGGCGCATCTATCATGGCCTTTCTGGAAGTGGAGAAAAACAAATGCCTATTTTTTTTTTTTTTTTTTTTTTTTTACAAATGCCTATTTTTAAAAAAGATTTGTTTATCTGTTTGGGGGGGGGGAGCGCACGCGTGGAGGGGAGGGTCAGGGGCAGAGCGGGGAGCAGGCTCCTCCCTGAGCGGGGAGCCCACCTCCGGGGTCATGACCTGGGCCCAAGGCAGACGCTCGACCACCGAGCCGCCCCGGCGCCCTCAAATGTCTATTTTATTTATTTTCATTTTTTTTAAGATTTTATTTTATTCATAAGAGACAGAGAGAGAGAGAGAGAGGCAGACACAACACAGGCAGAGGGCGAAGTAGGCTCCCTGCACAGGCCCCACAAGGCAGCCCGACGTGGGACTCGATCCGGGTCTCCAGGATCAGGCCCTGGGCTGAAGGCGGCGCTAAACTGCTGCGCCACCCGGGCTGCCCCTCAAATGTCTATTTTAAAGTACACTTAGCGTGTCTAGGAATGAAGGAAGCAGGCAGCCTTTCAGAGAAGTAACACCACTAATTAATAGGGCCGCTAAATTACCAGGTGATCTTTTTTTAAGACTTGTTAGTTTTTATAAAGTAAACATTAGATTTGATGTTTAAAATATCCTCAAAATGTTCTTTTATTCCTGAAAGTATGAAAGGGCACCTATTGTCTCATTTTAAAGATAAGAAAACCCCAGAGCCCATCCCTATCCAGGGAAGGTAAGTGAGAAGTGCACTGAGATCTTGCTGTTACCGCCCCAGCCAAGGGGGGGACACTGGGGCTACGGGCCCCCCAACGCTAGCTGGCTGCAGGCCTGCACTGTCCTCGGGCAGAAACGGTGGACGGCACAGTGCTCTGCCCCCCGAGGCTCAGCAGCACCGACAAGATAGTACTCCTATTCCTCTCCCTAAGGAGAATTTGAATCTATACTTTCTCCTTGTTGGGTGGCGAGAGACTAATAATTTTTAAAAAGGGGATCCCTGGGTGGCGCAGCGGTTTGGCGCCTGCCTTTGGCCCAGGGCGCGATCCTGGAGACCCGGGATCAAATCCCACGTCGGGCTCCCGGTGCATGGAGCCTGCTTCTCCCTCTGCCTGTGTCTCTGCCTCTCTCTCTCTCTCTGTGACTATCATAAATAAATAAAAATTTAAAATAAAAAATTTTTTAAAGTCTCAGAAACACTGGCTTAGATTTCTTTTTTTTTCTAAGTTAGTTTCCTTCCTTCCTTCCTTCCTTCCTTCCTTCCTTCCTTCCTTCCTTCCTTCCTTCCTTCCCTCCCTCCCTCCCTCCCTCCCTTCCCTCCCTTCCCTCCCTTCCCTCCCTCCCTCCCTCCCTCCACCCTGGGCAGGGCTCAGACTCGGGACCCTGAGATCCAGAGCCGGGCACTCCTCCCACAGGGCCAGCCAGGCCCGCCTAGATCATGGTGCTTCCTAAATCATGAGTTCACATTCATGGAAATGGACATCATCACATTTACTTTTTAAATTTAGTTAGCTTGGGATCCCTGGGTGGCGCAGCGGCTGGGCGCCTGCCTTTGGCCCAGGGCACGATCCTGGAGACCCGGGATCGAATCCCACGTCGGGCTCCGTGCATGGAGCCTGCTTCTCCCTCTGCCTGTGTCTCTGCCTCTCTCTCTCTCTCTCTCTCTCTCTGTGACTATCATTAAAAAAAAAAAAAATTAGCTTAAAGAACTTCTTTTTTCTTGTGCACATAACATCCTCTCCGCCAGATTTCAAAGAGCTTATAAAAATCAAAATGCTACCTTGTTTTCCTAAGAATAATCCACCAAATGCCACTGTCCTCAAGGAAAACTGCGGCACCTCTGCCTAATGGAAAATTGGTAACTAGTTGGGTAAAGGGGTGTCCCCCCGGGGAACTGCAGCTGCTCCACCAGTGGGCTTATTAGCTGGTTATCACTGGGCGCTACTGAACTTTGTGCCTCGTAAGTCACCTTAACCCCTTGGGAGGTGACCGTGTAGGTGAGTGTCCCCTGCCTCTGGGCCTCACCCCCTCGCTTCTATGGAACTGGGGTGAATTTCTAGCTTGAACCGAAGATGGGAAGATGGGGAGTTGCTGTTCCTTACCCTCAAGCCGACGCTGCCCCGAGGCGACCAGGGCCGCCCCCTGCTGGTCTCTGAAGCTTGTGTAGGGATTGGAGTCCGAGGAAGGCGCCCCCTCACCTGACGGAAGGCGCCCTCCGGCCCCTCCGGCTCCTCCTGCCCCTCCGGCCCCTCCGGCTCCTCCAGCCCCTCCTGCCCCCCCCCGGCCCCTCCGGCCCCCCCGGCCCCTCCTGCCCCTCCGGGCCCTCCGGCCCCCCCGGCCCCTCCGGCCCCTCCGGCCCCTCCGGCTCCTCCTGCCCCTCCTGCCCCCCCCGGCCCCTCCGGCCCCTCCGGCTCCTCCTGCCCCTCCTGCCCCCCCGGCCCCTCCGGCCCCTCCGGCCCCCCCGGCCCCTCCTGCCCCTCCGGCCCCCCCGGCCCCTCCGGCGCCTCCTGCCCCCCCCGGCCCCCCGGCCCCTCCGGCCCCCCCGGCCCCCCCGGCCCCCCCGGCCCCTCCTGCCCCTCCGGCCCCCCCGGCCCCTCCGGCCCCTCCTGCCCCCCCGGCCCCCGGCCCCTCCGGCCCCCCCGGCCCCTCCGGCCCCTCCGGCCCCCCCGGCCCCTCCGGCCCCTCCTGCCCCCCCCCGGCCCCCCGGCCCCTCCGGCCCCTCCTGCCCCCCCTCCGGCCCCCCCGGCCCCCCCGGCCCCTCCTGCCCTCCGGCCCCCCCGGCCCCTCCGGCCCCTCCTGCCCCCCCCCCGGCCCCCGGCCCCTCCGGCCCCTCCTGCGGGAGGTTATTGCGGCGCCTGCGTCCACGCCCTGGGGAGAAAACGGGGTTGGGCTCCCAGGAGGCTAGCCGGAGGGTTCGGGAGCTGGGCCTCTAGGACGGCACATTCATCTTAAGATCTTGTTTTTAAGTCATCGCTGCACCCGGTGCGGGGCCGAAACTCGCAGCCCCAGGGTCCAGTCGCGAGCTCCCCTGGCCCAGCCGGCCTCGGCCCCACACAGCTCGCCCCAAGCGGCGCGGCGGCCCGGAGGCCCGGAGGCCGGGGGGAGCGGGGGGCGGGGGGAGCCGGAGGGGGAGGGGGGGAGCCGGGAGGAGCGGGGGGGGGGGGGGAGGAGCCGGGAGGGAGCGGGGGGAGGAGCCGGGAGGGAGCCGGGGGGGGGGGCGGGAGGGGGGGGCCGGGAGGGAGCGGGGGGCGGGAGCCGGGAGGAGCCGGGGGGGGAGCCGCGGGGGGGGGGTGGAGCCGGGAGGGAGCCGCGGGGGTGGGGAGCCGGGAGGAGCGGGGTGGGGGAAGCCGGGAGGGAGCCGCGGCGGCCACGGCGAGGCCCACCCGCACGTTCGCACCTGCAGGCGGTGGGCGGCGGCCCTGGGAGCGGAGCCCAGGTGACCCCGGGCGTCGGGGGGCGGGGCGGGAGGCTGGGGCGGCCCCGGGGCCTCCAGGCCAAGGCCCCTGCTCGCGGCTGGGCTCCCGGGCCCCCTCCCCCCCGGACCCCCGCCTTCATCCCGCAGAACACGACCCGAACTTTCCTGCCTGCGACCGCGCACCCCGACTTCCTCCCACACGGGGTTAAGGACGGCCGCCCCGCCCCCCTCCCCTCCCCCCGCCCGGGAGCCGCGGCCTGTGCCCGCAGGAGCTCGGGGCGTGTTTGCCGGCGGGTTCTCAAGATCCCTCCTTGTCCGCAGGCACGGGACAAAAGGGAAGGATCGCACTTTTTCGAAGATTTTACTTTATTCATGAGAAACACACACAGCGAGGCAGAGGGGGAAGCAGGTCTGCGGAGCCCGCCGCGGGGCTCGATCCCGGGACGCGGGGCCACGCCCTGGGCCGCAGGCAGCGCCCCTCCTGGCAAGGCTTTAGGATGACTGGGGAAGACCTGTGTTCCGAGATGGTCCGGGTGCCTGGCACCCCGCAAGGATTAGGCAAGTTAATCAGAGACCAGCCTGAGTCCGCACGAAGGCTACAGGTGCCCTAGGAGCCCTCGTGCCGCCTGCGAGGCGGGGCCCCCACCTGGGCCCCCCGCGGGTGCAGCGCCCACGCAGGCGGTGCGGCTGTCGGCTCCGGGCGCGCGGGGCCTCGGGGCGCCTCGGGCTGGCTCTGCCGCCCCCGCCTGGCGACCGGGGGAACAGCCGATGTTCCAGCGCCTGCAGCCACCACAAAGGCTCTACTTAAAATCCTTTGTCAAAGATTGCAACTTTCAGAAATCTTTGTTCCTAAGCGAATTCACATGAAAGTAAAGTATAGACATAAAACTCCTACATACACGTTACAATTTACTCCCACTACAGGGAAATGGATAGTGACAGGTGGAACAGTAACAGAACAATGGGCAGCTCGCCTTAGGTTGAAAAGATGGTAAGAATACTTTGTCCTGCTGATTGACTAGCAATAGGAAATTCCCTATAAACTGCATTTCACTTCTGAAATAATGAAATGTTCATATATAGAATTTTAATTTTTAAAAATTTTTCTAATGTTTATCTCAGCTAATCTCTGTATCTTTCAAATTATGACATGTAATATGGTATTACATATTTTAAATATTTTGCATAGAAGCTGCATGAAACTGTTATTGTGTGCTTACTTTAAATACAATGAGAAATGCTGAATACTTAGGTTTTATGTTTAATACAGTGTATTACTGGGATCCCTGGGTGGCTCAGCGGTTTAGCACCTGCCTGCGGCCCAGGGCATGATCCTGGGGTCCTGGGATCAAATCCCTTATCGGACTCCTTGCATGGAGCCTGCTTCTCCCTCTGCCTGTGTCTCTGCTTCTCTCCCTCTGTCTGTGTCTCTAATGAATAAATAAATAAAAATCTTAAAAAACACAGTATATTAAATACTTTTTCACATTTAGTATTAGAAGATATTGGAAATATTCTAATAAGTTAAAAACAGACAAAGCTAAAACTTAGAAGGCACAATACTTTAAAAAATCACAGAGGTATAGATGATCTGCACGTTTGGGTACTTACTAAACCATCCTACCAAAGAATTTTTCAATCAGAAAAAAATAGAATATTGAGGGGCAAGGTGGGCAAAATGGGTGAAGGGGGTCAGTAGTCCAAACTTGCAGGTATAAAACAAGCCAGGGAGATGTACTGTGCAGTGACTGTAGTTGATAATACTGTACTGCATATTTGAGAGTTGCTAAGAAAGTGGATCTTGAAAGTTATTGCAAAAAAAAAAAAAAAGTTACTATGGAAAAAAAAGAATTAATGATAAAAGAAAAACAGTATTTTAAGAAATTTAGAATTGTTTCCCTGTTTGGCTATTTGGGGCTAACTCCGTGGTAGCTAAAGAATGTTTTTGCTTTAAAAAAAAAAAAAAAAACATTTTATTTGAGAGCGAGAGCACAGGGCACAGGAGCCCGGGAAGGGCCGAAGGAGCAGCAGACTCCCCGCTGAGCAGAGAGCCGCCAAGGGGCTTGATCCCAGGCTCCTGGGATCCCGACCTGACCAGAAGGCAGACGCTGAACTGAGCCTCCCGGGCGCCCCTAGAGGATATGTTCTTGTTGAGCCAGAAGCACATTCTCAAGTCACAAATGCTACGTCATGACGTCAGGATAGCGGTTACCTATGCCGTGCTATCTCTAAAAAATGTAAAACGACTGGAATCTTTGGAATTCCCTTCCCCCACTAATTCAGCAAAGCCCAGATTTGTTGTAGGTAGAACACGGAGACACGCCCTCCAGAGCCACATAAGATAGCTGCTTTCCACAGGTTAAATTATCTGATGTGCACATCTTTCGAGATTTGTGCACCTTAAAAGACAAATAACTAAGGAAACAGATTGGAGCAAATCTGTTTAAAAAAATACAGTTCCTATTCAAAACTACATCTGCTTTGCACTTTTAGCAAATATGCAAGGGCTTCCCATCAAGTGGTTATGTGCCAAAATCTTAGTTTAAAGCTTTTGCAATTCTCCATCTGCCAGAATGAAAATGTGAGCTTCTGGCCTTTAAGAGCTGTGTAACAAAGATCCAGTATTAGAGAATACTTAAAAACTGAAATTGATTCACATTTTGTTATTTAGAAAGCTATCAGTAGAATCTTGGGGCACCTGGCTGGCTCCGTTGGTAGAGCGGATTTCAGGGTTGTGAGTTCAAGTGCCATGTTGGACACAGAGCTTACTTAAAAAATAATAAAAAAAGAAAGCTATTAATAGAATCTGAATTTTAGATATCCAGAGTAACGTCACTAAAAGCAGGTATTGAGATATCTGAGAAAACAACAGCAAGAACTTTTCCCAAACTATCACAACAGTGCTTTAATTCAATTTAATCCTACATTTAGGATTAAACTAGAATGATTTCATGGATTGTAATCAAGAGTACCAAATACGTATTTCAACAAAAATATTACAATCGGCATACATTTTAGGGCTCAATATAATTAAGATGATATTCTTTGAGTCTCAAAAGCTTCAGATTGCAAATTGCAATCATTCTTTTTATTGCTCCCCTTCACATTTGGCACAAAACATTTTTTGGTTTAATTATGAAAAAAATCTTTAACGTATATGTATAGATGTCTTCAGAACAGAGCCAGCTATTCAGTTTGGACACTATGGATATATTTTTGGAAAAGCACTCCCAGTGAGTGGATGATGTCTAGTGGATGATGTCTTTGACCACTCTCCGAGCTGGCTCCAGGAGCAGGGACAAGTAGAACAATCTATTATTAAGCTTCGCTCCATGAGTGTATTTATGTGAGTGCTTTAAATTGTGTCAAGAGGTATGAAGTTTGAAAATACAAAGACTTAATAGAAGGGTGGTTGGGAATGTAAATCAAAATCAGGTGTGGATTAACTATCTTAACATGTGCTATGGTTTTGGATTCAGTTCACCTATTCAACTGACATTTATTTTCTCCTCTGTCAGGACAACGTTCAAGAAAACATATATTCAAAATTAGTTCTACTTTACACATTTAGCTGTTTTCAAACATATATATATATATATATATATATGCCAGCATTTTCACGAAATATGATCATTTCTCTCAAGGGGCTAGGTTAGTAGAGCAGGAAGTCTAACCAAGTACACTAATAAATAAATGGGGTACAGTGTAGACAGACACAAAGAGAATACGGCTGATTGACTTGGTGTGGGAAACAGAATGAGGTGAAGGGCTTAATGGAAGATGCAACACTTGAATCAGTTGTGATAGATGAGTAGGGCTCACCAGAACAAGGACAAAAGTAGGGTGTTCAAGACAGAGGGTATAGTAGGAGTACGGAATGGGGGCTCAGGAAATTTTAAGTACAGGTGACCCTGTACAACACGGAAGTTAGGGCCCCCTGTGCAGTCAAATATCTTCTTAGAACTTTGACTTAGCTACTACTAGCCTACTGTTGGAAGTCTTACTGCTAACATAAAGTCTGTTGACATATATTTTGTGTATGTATTAGATACAGTATTTTTTTAAAGACTATTTGAGAAAGAGAGAGGAAGCATGAGCAGGGGGAGGAGGCACAGGAAGAAGCAGACTCCCTGCTGAGCAGGGATCCCAACACGGAGCTCAATCTCAGGACCCCGAGATTATGACCTGAGCCAAAGGCAGGTGCCCAACTGACTGAGCCCTAGATACAATATTCTTACAATAAAGTAAGCTAGAGAAAAGATGATTAAGAAAATTAGGGACGCCTGGGTGGCTCAGTGGTTGAGCGTCTACCTTCGACTCAGGGCATGATCTCAGGATCGTGTCCTGCATCTGGCTCCCTGCACGGAGCCTGCTTCTCCCTCTGCCTGTGTCTCTCTCTGCCTCTCTCATGAGTAAATAAATAAAAATCTTTTATAAAAATAAAAAATCATCAACACGGAGCACCTGGGAGTGAGAGGCACAGGCTTCCAGTTATGGAAGGAATAAGTCACAGGGATGACAGGTACAGCCTAGGGAACAGAGCCAATGGTAATGTAATAGCATTCACTGCATGGTGAAGATGGTAGCTAGAACTGTGGTGAGCACAGGGTAACCACAGAGTTGTTGAATCACTATGTCATACACCTGAAACTAATGTAACATTATGTGTCAACTAAACTTCAATAAAAAATTGAAAAAAAACTTTAACAGTGAAAATCCTAAGGAACATACATGTACAGTACTGTACCGCCTGTAGTGAAAAAAATCATATTGGGGCATCTGGGTGGTTCAGTCAGTTAAGCATTCGACTCTTGGTTTTGGCTCAGGTTGTGATCTCAGGTGGTGAGACTGAGCCCCACATTGGGCTCTAGGCTCAGAGCCAGAGCCTGCTACAGTTTCTCTATCCCTTTTCCTCTGCCCCTCCCTCTGCAGGCTCTTGTGCAACCAATCTTTAAAAAAAAAAATCATGTATAGGTGGACCTGTTTCAAATCCTTCTTGTTCGAGGGTCAACCACAGTTCATTATGACCAGAGCGCAGACATAAAGCGTAGTTTAAGACTATGACAGGCAGCAGCAGACAGATCTTGGATGGGGTCTTGCATCATCTGCTAGGTTAGGCTTGATCCCGTGAGCCTGGCTCTCCAGTTTCGTTATGCACCACAGTCATCTATGGTGCTTGTCCAAAACATTCTTTTTTTTTTTAAGTTTTATTTATTTAAGTAATCTTTATACCCCAGGTGGGGCTTTGAACTCACGACCTCAGTATCAAGAGTCACCTGCTCTTCCGACTGAGCCAGCGATGTTTGTTAGGTGTTTTACTGGATCTCAGTAGGTGAGCTGAGAAGGCTGCCTAGGGCTGACTCAAGTATTAGAATTATGAAGCCATGTTTTTGCAGAGGCGCTCTCTATTCTTTAAGAGTTGAAGCCCCATTCACACTCATAACGTAAGGACTTAAAGAGCCAGCAGGAAGGCAGACACGAACTCTAATTTGCTAGGAATGAGGAATGAAAAACTAAGACAGGTTGGCACTGTAAAATTGTTTTTGTTTTTTTAATGGCAGGTCAAATATCCTGAAACATACATGTGTTTTGATAGTCTTCTAATCCCACTTGAGTTCAAATATTAAAGTAACACACACAAGCTAAGAGAATTCAATATTGTTCCAAGGCACTTACTGAATCTCCATGACTAGATGAAAACAAGGACAATTAGGATAGACAATTAGACAGTATATAATATAAAAATAACTTTTGCTTACAATTTACAAAATGTATTATTATTACAATCTTTGATCTCTGATAACCTGCAATGCTGGCTGCATGAATCCAGCAATTTTAAAATTCAGAAACTATTTTCTAAAACTTCAGGGCAAATAATTTACAAATAAGGTACACAAAGATTTAGACCATGCAGAAATTTCTTACATCTTCTGTTAATAATATTTTATGACTGCAACTTTATCAAATTATATACCTACTTGCCCTGTACATATACAAAATAATGCATACATGATAAAACATTAGCAAAAGAGTAGTCCTTAAACTCAATTTATCATAAAAGTATTACTATATTAACATGTCTACAAGCAGCGTGTAACAGGGTTAAGAGACATTAAGGCAATAATACTTGAAGTTACAAAATAAACCATATGTAATACTTTTTCCTAAGTGTAGTATAAGGCAGGTAGATGGTCCCAGCAAAAAAATACAAAGGTAACAATCTACGCTGCTGTTAGTCCCACATTTTTAAGATGGAATACTATAAATCTGGCTTTCGGTGGCACTTGAATTTTCCAGTATAATTTAAAGTGTCTTTTAGCTCCCTGAATCATGTCCATTCTGAAGGTGGATCTCTTGGTCCTTTGGGTTTCCCACAGCGATTACGAAAACCTGTAATCACAATACCATAGTAGCTGGTCAGATTCCAGGATGTATTATAGTTTACTAAAAATTCTTAATTTGCTTTAGGTATTTCATTTAAGAACCTGAATAAATCATAGCACAAAGTTTGATAAACTTTGCCTTAAGGAAAGCCTGAAATGATGGCAAATAACCTTTTCTCATTCTTGCCAGCATTAACTACATAATTAAAGCTTTAAAATTACTGAGCAAACGAATTACCAATATCTGTGGCCTCTGTTGGACTTTCTGATATCTGATCTTTCTGGTTACTGAAAATGGCTCGACATTCTGTACAAGTTTCTGTGTGAATACCTCCTGATGGATGATCTAAAATGTGAAATAAAGCCATTGTTAATCACCATCATGTGTAGCATCATATGTAAAATCCTCTAATCGTTTTAATGTCTGTATTAAGTTAAAAGAGCAAGTTTTCTCTCTTGGGCATCATAATTTCAGAGGCCCAGATACATAAAAATGTAATGGTAGTGAACATAGGAAAATCATGTTAGGTGTTCCTGAGGGGACCTAGAAATCTTCACGCAATGTATGCATTCTCCTTATGCTCTTAACTTTACTTAATAAACCTCAATATTGCCATTTTGTTTCCTTAAAGTAGTTACAGTGTGTGCTAAGGCAATAATTGCAAGTGAATGTCTTTATATGGAAATCAATGACAATCAAGTTCATAGTTAATGGACTACTGGCTTCTAATTTTTTTTTTGAAAGTTTTACATCACTGAAATTTTAGTTTACTTATTTAATTACCAAAGTATAAGATTAGTAACAAAAGAAATTTTGTTAAAGAAACGTTTATGGAAACTTGGAATACAAGTCAAAGAATACATGATCCTTGTCCTTAAAATGCTTATAGTTTAGACAGGGGTCAGCAAACTTTTTCTATAAAGGGCTAGAAAATAAATATTTTAGGCTTTACAAGCCACATACAGTCTCTGTCACATATTCTTCATTGATTTTTTGCTTGTTTTTAAACAACTTTTTTTTTTTTTTAAGTAAGCTCTACACCCAATGTGGGGCTTGAACTCACGGCTCTGAGATCAAGAGTCACATGCTCTACAGAATGAGCCAGCCAGAGGCCCCTAAACAACTCTTTAAAAACGTAGAAGTTAATCGTTCAGCTCAAGATCAGAACAAAAACAAGCCAAGGCCTAGTCTAGTAGGAGAGACCGACAAGCACATTATTATTATACTGATGTGGTAAGTCTTACAGTTAAATGATGCAGAATGCAATGGGGACTGAAGGGAGAGGCAAGGAGGTGAAACTAGTGGTTTCAGGACTGGCTTCTACTAGGCAAAACTGATGATCTACTGAAAAGGCTTCAATTTTCTCAGTGAAGTAAAAGGTCACCTACTGAGTAAGTCAGTAGGACTGATAATTTCAGAAGAAATTAGAGATTTATTATGTACGTATTTATATTTATTTAATTCAGGGGTGTGGGGGTGTGGGCAGCAAAGCAAAGTTTAATGAGGCATAGTACAAAGCTCCTGATGAGGGAAGGGACCCCTGAGGGTTGCCCAGAAGAAATTAAAGATTTGGAAAATGCAAGGAAAACAAAAAGGATACCAACTAGAATATATGAGATAACCAAGCAAAGCTAAGAGCTCAACTATGGATGAAGACTCAGAATTGTAGGCTCAATCTATGAAACGGAGTGAGGTTCTCAGCAGTATTCAGGAGTTTCAAGGGATAAAATGGTATGAGAGGGAGGAGCAAGAATGCAAGGGTAATTTCAAGCATGACAAGAGTAATGGAGGTCGGTGCCTACACTGGCTGGAGAAGAGAAACGGGAAAGGAGTTAGCGTGCAGTAAGAAATAAAGGGCCCATGGATCCAGCAATAGCGACAGAAGTTAACAGAATAAAAACAGTAACAGTAACAGGCCTGCTTCCATCCGAGTGCCTCCCATCATTTGCAGACCACAGAGCTGATAGTCCACGAATGGGATCTGATTAATTCCTCACAGCAGTGCTCTAGGGTTGGTGCTGTTATTACCTCCATTTGATGGAGAAAACAACCGGGGCTAAGATTAAGTGACTTGCCCGAAGTCACATAGTAATTAAGTAATATGGAAAAATGAAATTCCAAACCAGATGGGTTTGACTCTAAAGCTGCTGTTTCTTTCCTTAAGTTGCCTCAGAAAAGTAGACAAAGAGTAATGAGAATTTATGAGAGGGAATGGAGCCGCATCAGACAAAGATGCAGGGAGGAGGGCCAGAGCAGTGGGCCGATCAACTCGGGGAATTCATCAGTCTGGCTAGGATGTCTGATGAGCTGCTTTCATGGTCATTGATGTACAGGAATTAATAATAACTTGATGTATTCTACCATTTCGGTATAAGAAATGTGGCAGAACGATTTTCTCATTTGGCATTCTAACTGGGCTGAGCTACACAATCTTATTGGTCCTTCACGAAGGCAGAAGTCCTAGAAGGGAAAATTTTAAAACAACTGACTTTTAGGGACCTCATTCAATAATCTGGTGAATTTGGGACATTTATTCAAATCACTGTCTGATCTAGATTCTAAGTGTTTATTTGATGCACAGCAGAAAATAAAACACAGAAAAATATTTTTAAAATCTTTTCTTTCCCATTACCCTGTAACTACCCTTAGTAAATGCTGTTACTTTCCAGATTTATCTGGGTATATTATCCAGATATAGTATCTGATACAGTAAGTTGGAAGAATTATGCTACATAGTTCAGGTTCTAGAAGTGCCCTTCACATTCTCACATACAGAATGGGACATGCTATTTTATGGAAATTATCAATATAATCTATAACAAAAATCTAACTTACCACGTTTTTAAGTTAGAGCAAACTCTACTTACCACATTTTTCACTTCCAGGGGTTATCAAGCCCTATAAGGAAGATATTTAATAGCTATTACAATATATCCCTTTTGTAACAAAGAACAGAAAAATTTGTCTGTTATGAGTATATATCCCAAGAAATCAGGATCTATTAAGATTCTCAGTGTCAAAGGGAAAGAAAACAATGGTATTTTCAATTAGGCTCTAAAATTTTTTAAATGTTATGGTATTTTATACTGGGAATAAAAAGACAGGTAAACTACTTTATCCTTCTGGATGGAAACTGAAAACACAGGAGCTACAACACAAAGAAACACGCAACTCCATTTTGTCAGTCCTCTACCATACTCATCAAATTATGACATTGTAAGACATAACATCATGAGTATAGGTTACCGCTATTTTATGTGCCAAGGAAAGTATATTATGTTTCTTGATCAATTGTAAGATGTGCCCTAATTTGGGGGATACTAAAATATGGGGGAAATATGAAAAATAATAATGTCGATGAAAAATGGTATTTCCCATGACTAATATATTTAGCTACCAAACATTTCCTGACTGTGAGAGGAAACCTCTTATGACCAGACAAACCGAGGGATGGGACTATGTAGTTAGTGTTACAATCTAAGACAGTATTATGACCCTGAAAATGTAGCTTCTGTTCTATTCACACCTCCAAAATGATTCAAAATGTGGCATAATTTACAAATTTCGAAAAGGGTCCAGGAAAATGACACCCTGAAGTGATAGTCATATATATATCATGTTGCCCTTTTAAAAAATTTCATGTCTCACATTTCATATAGGCTTTTCATCTGAAATCTTAGCATAAGAAATGCTGATCAAAAATGATAATTAGCAGTCTTAAGGTTACAGTTATTGTAACAAAGATAAATTGACAAAAGAGCAAAAATACTGAGTTACAGCCGTTCCCATCCCAAAAGGACTCACTTCAGGTATTTTTTGTTCAGAATGTTCCTGACTTTGAAGTTCACTCCATTCAGATCTTACAGGTATATCTGAGAAAAATGAAATCTTACAATTAATATTCTTAATTCTTGCATTTCTTGCATTACAGTAAGATACAAAAACAGACCCTAGAGATTTTTTAGAAACTATCACTTCTATAAAATATTCTCTTATTTATTAAGTCAAGAAAATCCCTTTAAATTTCCTTCCTTAAAAATTTCAAGAATTCAGTTATCAGTTTATTACATAATTATAAGCTCACTGTAATCTATACCTGTGACAGACTTAGATATATTCATTTAGTAGTACTGAAGTATATGACTTCACTGTTTTTAACATTCTTAAAATCTGTTAAAATTAATATAATATTGGTAAAATGTAACTCAGATAAGACTGAGTGGGGAGGGACCCCACGGAGCTTAAGACACTATAAATCTAACAAAGCTGTTCCTGTACTCTTTTTTAAGAAGAGACAGAGAAGAAATATATTATCAAGGCTTTGGAATATAATCACTTTTTCCCAGTTCTCACAGATACTCATGTGGCCTAAAATCTCCCTCAATTAACACCAACTGAATTGATGCCCACCTACAACCCAAGTTAAATATTTATTTGCCTAAACTGGCACCCAGTGGAACTATGCCTTTTCATATATATTGCTATTTTTAGTGAATGAAAAGATACCAACTTGTGAAAACAATTATAACTGAACTGCCATTTTTCACAATCTTAGCAAATAAAAAATACCACTTTAAAGTATTTTTCAAAAAAATAAAAGTATTTTTCATACAAGGAATTAAAAACATTTGTATCAATTCAAACCTCTTTTTAAACTTAACTTAATTATGCATTTAAATTTAAATTTGCAATTCAATAGCAAATAGACTAAAATCAGCCATATTTTTTGGAGTTTATTATTACAGTATGAAGAATGTAAAAGCAGAAGAGACACTCACTATGTTCACTTGCTAATACAAAAGATTCAGGAGTTCTTTCAGGTAGGGGAGGAGGTGAATCTTCACTAACGTCAACATCTATATTAAATACATAAAATTCAGACAAATTATGAACTTGTTAAAGAATATCAACTCATTGAAGAATGAATTTGTTATCTAAACAAAATAAAATTTTACTGACATTGTAAAAATCAATTCCTAAGTATCTAAGAGAACCAGTTTTTAAAAATGCAAAAACAAGAAATCTTTACTACTTGACTCGTTATCAAGAATTATTGATGCTTAATGAGCAAAGTGGAATGAACTCCATCACCGCTGCACAGAGAAAATGACTCTCTCCTGACTTTCCTGACACCTTGCAGACATTATTCACTCTGCCCTCTCAATCTGAATGCAATCCTCAGTAGAAAGCGAGGGACCTCTCCATTAGGCTTGCGGGTGACGCTCGGAGTCCACGAAGGAAAGGTTTGGTCATTGACAAAAGCCAGTATTTTACCAAGCTGGATTCAATTGCTTAATTCCGCTCCTGAATTCTGCCATACTACATACTACCATCTGTCCTGATTTTACTTTTTAAATCCCACTCATTTTTAAATTAACCATATCCTTTGGTCACATTTTATTTATTTGGGGGGTCATATTTTAAACAGTAATGACTAAAATAACAAATTTGAAGTGTTATTTTTCTAATATACATAAACTATTAAATTTTTTTGAATGTTCATTTATTTAATGCCTAAAATCTTCTGAACAGTGGCTATGACCTACTCTGAGAATACTGAGCCCATATTAAAGCTTTTCACCTATAAAAAAAGATTCACTCTTGGAAAAGATAATGCCCTAAGCGAGCCTCATCAGTTAGCATATGACCTATTAAAGGTGTAGTAAATCTTTTGAGGTGTCACTGGAGGTAAAGACTATATGAGGATATAATTCCTTGTATGGACTCTAAAAGTTAGGGAGGATGGGGTGAAGAAAGGGAAACATACGAATCCTATATTATTTTGTCTGGGCCCTGACAATTGTTCTCTTTAAAAAAACGAACAGTCTTGCCATGATACTTTGCTATTTAACCATATCTGATAGGCTGTGCATTAAAGAGACTGAAAATCAATAAAGCCTTTTCAGTTTTCAACTAGCATAAGCCAGGTATGACTGCTCATGCCCTTCCTACACTATTTAGCTGAAGACCCAAGAAAATATAGCCTCTGAGTCCTGCTGAGAAAAGAATTCCAGTCCATGACTTTATGTGTCTATCACTAGTACTGGAACTCTCTCTTGCATATGAAGTTAAGCCACTGAAGAACAATCCACCTTATCCAGTGGTAATAACCAGAGCCATCACCATTCTTCCCCTTGCTCTTATGTTATAACAGCTCACAACTGAAGAGGCGGCTGTTGGAAGGAAGGGATGCATAATCTTGCATTGTGGTGCCAGTTCGATCAGGAAGGACAGTCCTGCTTAGTTTATATTAAATATCAGGTATCTTTCAGAAACTCTATACTTCTTTTTCCCATGACAGTCTTTATTCTTAAAGACTTTTATTTTCTAACTGTGGCTCTTGCTTCTCAGCTCTGGTTTTCCTTGGAACTCTAGACTGCCTTTCCTATGTTATAAACTTCTGTTTTTAGAGGTTATCCAATCAAAGACTGGACATTTTACACAGGCTTTTGCAAATCATACACTGAATGGGGACTCAGTGTAGTCATGTTTGAGAAATCTTTCCGGAGGCCTGAGTCAATATTAAAATCGGAATTCATAGCCAGGAAGTTAACTTAATGCAAAGGTTGTTTTAAGTATCAAAACAAAATTATTCTGTTTAACTCCCTAACAAGTTTTAAAACGAGCAAACAAAAACCTAATTCTTATGCCAGTGGTTCATCTAACAAAGTAAATAAACATTAAAATAGAATTGCTTGTAATCATGTTGCAGCACAGAGCACTTACACAGGAAAATTTTTTCAGTATACCAAACTCATTTAGCATAGTTACAATAGGGCAAAAAGAAACCAGAAATCACATTTACAGCTATCTTTGCTTTGACATACAAATAAAATGGAGAGAACAGACGTGAGCTGGTTTACAGCAGAAAGACTTCAACTATCCTTACATAACATTTTGTATTTTAAAGAACTATTGTCACCACCAGAAGATTAGTCCTGTAGCAATAACTTTCATGTATCCTTCCTGCCCTCACACCAAATTCTATTTCTACTAATGGTTTAGAGAAATAAATTTCCCAGGTACAAGATGCATGCCTGATATCCTCCAAAAGCCCAAAAAGGAAGTTTGTCAGCACATTTCCTTGTGTTAGTTACAACCTGGCTATTATTTTCCAAACTCTGAAGTGGAAGAAGAAAAAAGATATTAACAAATTTAAATTATAGCAAACTGGTAAAGTAGTATTTATTGTGGTAACCATTATCGTACGACGATCCAAAAGACAGTTGCCTGGGTGGCTCAGTCAGTTAAGTGTCTGACTCTTGATTTTAGCTTGGGTCCTGAGATTGAGCCTCCACTGGGCTCTGTGCTCAGGGTGGTTTGCTTCTCCCTCTCCCTTGGCTTTTCCCTTACCCCCTCCTCTCTCTCTCTCTCTCTTGAATTAAACACACACACACACACACACACACACAACAATCAAGACTACAGAAAATCCTGTAAATTTAAGAAATGACCTTGGATTCTCGCCTACTCTATCATATACATTCTCAAGATTAAAAAACACAGTATGTGTGAGTTGGGGAGAATAAAGGCATCACAGTACAGATAGTACTCATTAGGTCAGAAATAGAAAAAGAAAGTTATCTTTCAAGTTCACAGTACTTACACTGCCTGCACTTTGTAAATACCAGCCTATGTAGGTGACGACCAAAGTTCAATGACAAGTAAATGACCACTGATAATCGATCTACCAGTAATTGCTTTCACATTTATTACATTTGCTCTCAACTTATGGCCTATTTAAGAAGGCAACCAGAATTATCTCAGTAGATCAAAGATGAGTTCCAACAACAAATAATTCAACTTGGGAACCAAGTGCACATATTACCTTGAAAAGCTAAGACAGTTTTAAAAAGAGTCATTAATTAATAGTATCAATGACTTACATAAGAGGATAGATATACCCTGTTCACTACTGACTGAATTAAATTTCCCATATTCTGCTGAGTAGTTGGAATTTTGCTTTTTGGTTACTCTCAAGAGCTAAAAGTAGCCTCATTTGCAAGAATTTTGTGAAGGGACTTTTTTTAAAGGTATTCTGTAGTTAAAACATAAAAAAGATGATGAACTAAAGTCTGTGATAAACATAGATAAAATTAAATTGTTACTTTAAGCAATTCTATCTTCCCTAAATTATTTCTGATTTTCAGTCAGTTAAATCTTTGACCTACATAAAATACTAAAAACTGTAGCACAGGAGGAAAAAAGTAAAAGCACAAAAATTTTCAGTTACAACTGAAATACTTGGGAAACACAAAACCTAGCAACGCAATTAATAACCAAATTAAGGTAACAAATAGAAGCTGACTTTTAAAAAATGAAATTCTGCTGTAGGTACTAGAGCAAAATATGGAATAAAACATAATTAATATAGAAGAATGCTTAACACAGAAACTGGCACACAGTAAAAATATTCAAATGTTAGATACTGTTATTACCTTTTTCAGCACCTGAATGTATTGTTCCTGCTATATCATGTCTAGCAATGGACATTGGCAATACTTTCCTTGTAGAAATGCTTTCAGTACTAGTGGCACCAGAAACTGTGGCACTTGCTGTTGAAATATTAGTTTTATTCTTGGTCACAGCACCATCAGAGTTCCTTTCATCTGAGTCCGAATCATCAGAGTGAAGAGGATTAGTAAAACTGAGGGGTGCTCTGAATAGAGGCGAACTGTTATGATGATCTGCAAGATCATGGGTTTCAACTGGTGTTGTGGGGCTTGGTGTTAGACTCACAGTTTTCATTGCTTGACATGGGGTATCTGAAGGTTTGCCTTCAGATGAATCAGGCCTGGGTAGGGTATTTTCAGGTCCATGAAATGACCATGTTACATGTCCTTTCTCATCAAGAGGCAAGCGGTCTGGCCGTGGAGGTGTGCCTGAATTCTTCTGTGATTCTTCTGGTGGAGTAAGTGGAATTTTATTTGACTGTGTTGCACTGCAGTCTACACAAGAATTCTGAGAAACATCATCAACTTTTAGATCCCCTGAACTCAATTCCTGTAACTTAGAGATTTTATCACTTATACAAGGTGGAGTCGATTTAATTTTAATGGCATGTCCCCTATTCAAAAGTGTGTTCCCATCAAAACTTTTTGGTCCCTCTTGGAGGGGGACCTTCTTAATCTCAAAACTTAAATTTCGCTCCAGTTTTTTATCCATCTGTTCAATGGTTGATTCATTTTTCCCCGGAAGTTCTGCTGACTTGTTGTAGTTTCTGTTGAGGTCTGTTGAATGTTGTTCTGATGAAACCATGTGCAACACTGGCTTTGGATGGTATCTGTCATTGTCCTGCCACACAGTTGTGACTGTTGGAAAAGCTGAAGGGGGAGAAGGTGTCAAGATGGGTGGTACTGGATGAGGTTCCGGTGGCTGAAGTATTTCTTCCTTGGCATCCCCTTCTACAAGGCAACTGAAAAACATTAAGAAAAGGGCATCATAAGAATGTTCATCCTTTTATGAATAAAGAATTGTAAACTGTCAAAATTTAATGTTTAATAAGGCAATACATGTACACTGTTTATAGCCCTTCAGCTTTCCAGGGACATCAACTTTTAACCTTCTTAAATAGCTGCTTCTAAGATTCACCTCCATTATTTAAAATATTTCAAAATGCACAAATTGTTATTTCTTGATCTACTTCAAGGTTCTCCATTGTCTTCCTACTATGTATCTTTTGTCTTCTCAATACTGTTATATTGTAACACTTAGCTAGTTCAATCTTATGACTATAAATATTATTCTCACCCAAGACAACATGATTTCCTATATTTTCTTATACAACTTCTTGTTTTTCTCTAAAATTGCCTTGGGTTTCAGATGGCTTAGTTCTCTATATCATCAGTAACTCTGCCCTTCTTCAAACTTTCTTTTAAAAAAAAAAAAAGATTCTATTCATTCATTCATTCATTCATTCATGAGAGACACAGAGAGAGAAGCAGAGACCTAGGCAGAGGGAAAAGCAGGCTCCCCACAAGGAGCCTGTTATGGGACTCGATCCTGGGCCCCAGGATCATGCCCTGAGCCGAAGGCAGATGCTCCACTACTGAGCCACCCAGGCGTCTCTTCTTCAAACGTTCATACAGATTTGTGTACTTCCTCTCAATTGGTTAATCAAGCAGACTAGATAATCATCAATACCACAGGTGTCCCTCTTAGATTCTTGGGCTTCCTACTCCAGTATGTACCAGTGACTACCTAGGAACATTCTCTCCTGTGTCAGACTCTCCAGTTTTCTAGGTCCCATCTTAACTTTCCCTAATTATATTCTTCCGTTGCTTCTTAAGAACTATACAGGAGACAGGGGCGCCTGACAGGGCCGCCTGGGTGGCTCAGTCAGTTAAGCATCTGCCTTTGGCACAGTCATGATCCCAGGGCCCTGCAATCGAGCCCCACATCAGGCCCTCGGCTCAGTAAGGAGTATGCTTATCCCTCTCCTTCTGTCCCTCCCCACCCCTGATCTTTTACCACTTTCTCTCTCAAACAAAAAAACAAAATTTTTTTTAAGATTTTATTTATTTATTCATAAGAGACACACACAGAGAGAGAGAGAGAGAGAGAGAGAGAGGCAGAGACCCAGGCAGAGGGAGAAGCAGGCTCCCTGCAGGGAGCCCAATGTGGGATTCGATTCCAGGTCTCCAGGATCACACCCTGGGCTGAAGGTGGTGCTAAACCTTGAGCCACCGGGGCTGCCCAAAAAAACCAAATTCTTAAAAAAAAAAAAAAAAAAAATCTGTATATAGGAGGCAAATTTCTTGAGGCTTTTGTATATTTGAATATTATATTTTCAAGTTACCGATTTTTTGAAAAGATACAGAATTCTAAATGAAAAATAATTTTCCTTCATAATTTTAAGTGTTTTTTTTTTTTTTTTTTGGATGGGGGGTAATCTCTATATCCAACGTGGGGCTGCTCAAACTCATGACCCTGAGATCAAGAGTCACATGCTCTTCCAACTGAGCCAGCCATGCACCCCTCCTTCACAATTTTATAATCTGATTCCTGCTCCTTTAAATGGGAACTGTGTTTTTTTTTCTCTCTCTCTTTCTTAGAGCTTTTAGGTTCTTTCTGATTCTTGATGTCCTAAAATCTCATCATGGAACTTTCAAAATCCATTGTCATGTAATTTTTTTATCCATTATGTTGTCAATTTTCTTTTTAATTTATTTAACTTATTTTTTTTTAAAGATTTTATTATGTATTTGAGAGAGAGAGAGATTATGAGCAGAGGGGAGGGAGAAGTAGACTCCCCACCAGGCAGGGAGCCCAATACACACACACAAATACATACATACATATATATATATACACATATATATATATATTAGAGAAAGTCAAAGTATATATGTGTGTGTGTGTGTGTATATATATATATATACTTGAAAAAAGCACATATATATGTATGTGTTACATATGGTATGTGCTATATATATATTTATAAATTAAAGAAAGTCAAAGCATATATATATTTGAAAAAAGCATATATATATATATATATATACATACACACACACTACATACAGATTTTCCACTATAATGTCTAATACTCCTTTTTTTTTTTTTACTATTCTGATGTAAAAAAAATTCCACTGATAGACATATGACTTGGGTAATTCTTACTGCAAGTATTGGTTTTAATCTGATCTCTTTGGAAGAAGGCTTATTTTTCCCTTCTTAAAAACAAAGCAAAATATTCAGGACCTACCACATAGTAATAAGCATTGTACCAGTGTCAGAAGAAGACAGAACAATGAATACAACAGTTTGGAGAAATAGTGAAAAATAAGGCTATAAAAGTAGATTGAAGCTATACTCTGAAGGCCCATCATTTCAACACAAAGACGTGAACTTTATAATAAAAAAATTTTACATTTCTTTGATCAAGTCTTAAAACAAGTGACTATAATTTTTTTTCAAATTGATGTTTTATTTAAAAACCAGAAATTACTTTTCTTACAATAATTTAGGCTAAATTGCATATGGGGTGGAAAGAGTATGGAAGTGAAGAAAATGGCAACCAAAAAATTAGAACCTAACACTTAAACGCAAAAACCTTTACCATTCTCCTTTTTTCTAGGGAGGTAATAGCATATAATGACAAAAAGCATTACTGGACTGGAAGATAAGAGATTTGTGTTCTCAGCTGAACTTTGCTAGCCTATGCAGGTCAATTCTTCTGGAAAGCAGCTATGTTAATATCCCTGTAATCAAAATCACGGTAAAAATCAATGAGTTTGTGACATCACTTATCATCACTTTGATATATTACTATCTATAGAATAGACAACAAAAAAGGAAGATGAGAAAACATACATAGTAGATGTTAAAACAATGCAAATGATTACTTTTTTAAACCAAAACAGTAGTATATCCTATATTGCTTAAACTTTGGAGTTAAGAACAATGTTCTACTTATGTTTATCCTTTATTTCTTAGTTTTATTAAATATTGTGACTGTTTATCAATAACTTTTAAAATTATGCCAGGGATCAAAAGTATTTCTAACAGTAAAAAGAAACCAACACAAGAATCAGAGAATTACAGTAAGGATGCATAACTTTGCATTTTGCCAAAATTGTATTTTGCCAAAATCTACCCTTATTTATCTTAAAGGGTGCCAATTAGGAATGAATAATTCAATTAGAACTTAAAAGTTTTAATTAGTCACATAGATCAATTTTGTCCTTTGTAATTTCCTTTATCCCTTCTAGGATATCCCCCTCCTATAAAAGTTTGCCAAATATTATATTTTGTTTTAATAATTGACTTTCTCTAATTTAATTATCTGAAGCTTGCTTTGATATTTGATATAAGGATCTAAATATATTTTTCTTCAGATGGTTACTAACATTATATTCTGACTTAATAAATAAATAACCCTTTTCTTTCTCTCCCTATTTGGTATGTATTAATTCCTAACAGGATCTATTCCCTAGCTATTTATTCAACTCCATTAACTGGCAATTAAGTTAAATAAATAAAAAAGAAAATTGCCAACGTAATGGATTAAAAAAATTACATGACAATGGATTTTGAAAGTTCCATGATGAGATTGTAGAACATCAAGAATCAGAAAGAACCTAAAAGCTTATACCACTGACAGACTATTTTATTATCACTGATAAACTATTTTAAATATTATAGTTTTAAAAGAGTTGGTCCGGGCAGCCCCAGTGGCGCAGCGGTTTAGCGCCGCCTGCAGCCCAAGGCATGGTCCTGGAGTCCCGTGATCGAGTCCCACGTCAGGCTCTCTGCATGGAGCCTGCTTCTCCCTCTGCCTGTGTCTCTGCCTCTCTCTCTCTCTGCATCTCTATGAATAAATAAATAAATAAAATCTTTTTTAAAATAAATAAATAAATAAAATAAAAGAGTTGGTCCTCACTTATCACTATTTTCATCCCAAGTTTTGATATTTCTGTCTCTTTACTCATCCAAATGAACCTTCACATTGCATTGTCAAGTTCAGAAAAGATTCCTTTAGTAATTTGATGAAAATTACGTGAAATCTGAAAAGAAATGGTATTTTATATATCATTGATAAAACTAAATTACATTTAACTTTTCCAACCAAGAACACTTTTTTCAATAATACAAATGAGTATATTTCTACCTAATGTTCTACTTTCTATATATAAGGTTATTTCCAGGGATTTAATATTCTGAAAGGCAACTCTTCTAATCATTTCTCTTCTTATTTGGCTGGTCTATAGGACCATTTCCTACTGTTATACTATCACTTTGCTCCTTTCTTAAAAATTAACCACTTTAAAGCAATATATTTGGATTTAATATAATCTATTTTTTAAAAATCAACAAAAGAAAAATAACATTTCAAAATAGAACCAAGATTTCTTTTATAAACAGAAAAACAGTGGAGTAGAATAAGAACTGTCGTGTGAGATGGATTTCTCCCATCACCTCATTTTCTACTTGCGATTTTTCTAGAGTCCTTGGTCACCAAAATCCTACCAGATTCTTTGCTAGATGAGAACTCCCCAAATCAGGTAACTTCAAAAGCCTCCCAAGTGAGCAGATCTTAACTCCTTGTTTTGACCCCACAAATGCCCTCATCTATTCAGGATATGCTATGAGCCATCGATGTCTGCAAGTCCAGTTCATTCTCCCAGGGAACCTTTAAAGAAGTTGATATTCCTTTATTTCTGCCAGATATGAAACACCTTTATGGCTTATAGAATGCTACGGTTTCCTGGTTTTACTTTATCCCTTGGTGGTTTTCTTTTTTTACAGCTTTCTTTTTTGGTCTGTTCCTCACAAATTATGGTGCTTATCAGGATTCCCTCCTTAGAACTTTGTTAAATGTCCAGAATCTGAAAGACTTTATTCCTGCCCAAGTCTTCTATATACCAAACCCTCAATAAGTCTTTACCTCCAGCCTAGATATCAAAATGTCTGAAACAGAACTACATTCCGGGGATCCCTGGGTGGCTCAGCAGTTTGGCACCTGCCTTCGGCCCAGGGCGTGATCCTGGAGTCCCAGGATCGAGTCCCACATCAGGCTCCCCTGCATGGAGCCTGCTTCTCCCTCTGCCTATGTCTCTGCCTCTCTCTCTCTCTCTCTCTCTCTCTCTGCGTGTGTGTCTCATGAATAAATAAATAAAATCTTTAAAAAAAAAAAAAAAAGAAGTACATTCCATCTTCCTTCCAATACCATTCCTACTTAAAACTGTCTGAATTGAGAGGCGTTAGGTAAAAATATCCAGTATACTGTCACTGTCTCTAGTATTACTATAGCACATACCCATTTGTATCTCTGCAGTAAATTTGTTGACAATTTATAGAACCTAACAAGGTATACTTCCAGAGTGCTGGTGTTAGTGAAAAAACATCAAGAACTGTATTAGTTTAACAAAACATGTAATGAAAATGGAAAATGAAATCTGCTATTCAAAATCTTCAATAAGAGCATTGTATAAACCAGTTTGTATAAACCAGAATTATATGACTGATTAAATCTAATCAATCTCTAGATCTTTCTCCAAAAACATGTACTGAAAACAAACAATTCATGTATTTGCTTACCATAGCCATACTGAAAAACAATGTGTACCATTTTTACTTTTTATCAATCACAGGGCTGTCATGATTTTATTTTTAGTTAATTTACAGTAGTTCTAAAACTCATCTCAACCAGGAACTCACAGAGTATGCTTTGTGGAACGTAATGAAATTCTGCCATTTAACTCTATTGCATGATAAAAAAGATGACCTCAGAATGTAATATAAAATCACAGAAATATAAAAATTTGAGCACATATCCCTAAATAAAATCCTGTCTTAAACTGAATGAACATTTTTCTGCTAATATTCATTTGCTACTTCTTTATTATCTTTTTATTAAAGAATAAGAAGATTCAAATTTTCAAAAAGGCAAATGAGAAAGACTTAAAATTCAGAACATTCTATTCATTTTTTTTCCCTTCAAAATTAGGTAGATACTACCACTATTTGTTGTTGGAAATACATGACCATGTACAACACAAACATCAATGTACACTCTGAGAACCTCTACACTGGCTCAATCTCAAAAAACAGATTAAAAGATATTAGGGTAGCAAAAATATTTCTTGTTTTATCACCTTTATATTTATAGCCAGTACAGTTTCTTTTAGAGTCCCACAAACTCATATGTGGAACAAAGAAGTTAGAGAACTAAAACCTTAAAGATTTTAACTGGATAGCTTCCATAGAAGGCTAAAATCCCAATTTCAGAATAGATACCAAAGTGTAAATCAAACAAGAAACAACTTCTGGGAAGTTTTGTTAGTGCATAGTTAACATCCTGAGCATTTAAATGCTGACACGTAAACCCATCTTTGGGTTCCTTAGAGAAGCACACAAAAGTATTCCAGAGACTATAGTAGCTATCATATCTTGCCTTAGTTATCAAAGAAAATTGGAGGCTTTTCTTTTATAAAGAGGAATAATCTCATTAAGGTATAGCATCTCAAGGAGAAGGCTGAACCCCATTCAACTTTAGACAATTTCTATCACACGTTTAAGGGAAAAAAATAATTGGTGAGTCATATATAAAATAAGTCCTACTTTGATGTAAGGCCAATCAATCCCTTTGGGCAGATCTTTGCTCAAGACAAGACCCTGTGTAAATCATTCTAATAGTTTATTATTACAGATGTTCTACTGTGCCTCCTTTTAAAAATAATTCAATTAACACCATTTTAATTCCACATTCTAATGGGAAAATTAACATGTAATGGAAATCTAACATGTGCCAAGTCCTATATGCAGTATTTTCACATAGTTTATTTCATCCATAGAACAATACGTAAACAAACAAAAAACCCAAAACCAACCGTTAAATAAGTGAAGTGACTTAATCACAACCTCAAAGCGTTTAGCCTTTCAGCTAAATGGCTGAAAAAAACTTGAAACTGAAACTTTCTGATTGTATCTATATTCTTTCTATACTACCATATAACTGACCTAGCAGCTACCCTAAGTGAAAAAAGAAATTAAAAAAGGAGCACAAGAATATATCTTGACTTTATTATAAATGAGCTTGATATAAAAGTAATAAAGTGCTGAAACTCATTTTTGCTAGTAATGTTATTAATTTCTTCAATGTGCATATAATTTTTGACAATCAAATATTACTTTAGTCATTATGCAAATACTGAATCTTTAGAATATTTAAAATTTTAATTGTACTACATACCAAAATATGAGCTATTGTCAGTTCAGTTACATTCATTATTCTGGTACAGTATACTACTGAGATTTTACCGTAAGTGAAACAGAATTCTTAGTACACCAGTAACAAATTAGTTGCATTCACATGCTATTCCCTAAACAAAAGAATGATAAAAGTTCCAAAAATAACTTGGAAATATTCAGGTTTTGTTTTAATTAACAGTGAGTAAAATGAAAATAACCTTTCAAAGAAACTGTGATGTACAATACCTGCGGGTCCTTGGTGGTTTTGGAGGAGGAGAATCTTGTTTATCAGGATCTATGGAGCTGACCATATTTTCAGTGTTAATTTCATTCTGCTGAGGGGGGAAAAATGCTTCATTAAAGTCAGAAGAAAAATAATTTTTCATGTTTCACATAAACTGTTTCTAGGCTTTTGAATTTTTAAAATAATGCCAAATGTCCCAAATAACAAAATGGGTTTTATATTCTCTATATTTTAGTCTGAAAGGGCCAATGAGAGAGCTTAATATCAAAAAATAGTCTAGGGCACCTGGCTGGCTCAGTCAAAAGAACACGTGACTCTTGATCTCAGAGTCATGAGTTTGAGGCCCCCATTTGGTGTAGAGATTACTAAAAAAATAAATAAATCAACTTAAACCCAGTCTATTTCCAGTTACTGAACATTCAATTGTGTACATGGCAATTCAACACATTTCAAATGCTACTGTAAAGAAACAGATTTCCCAAGAAAATAAAGATAAAACAAGATACAGCTTTATTTCAGGCATTACTACCAGCAGAATCTTAACATGTACAGAGAAGAAAAAAAGCCAATAAAATAAGGCTTATATCTTTTAATTTTCCCAATCTTTTCTGGGATTCCTATTGCTATCTAGTACTTTTAAGCAGGTTCCAGATCTCATTTTAATCATTCTTTGCCCTACCCTTTATCACCATGGAGTGCCCTGCTCCATTAGCATATATAGCCCTTATATCACTCCCTAGCCAAATAAGCCTCCAAAAGGCAGAGAGCCCATCTAGGCATATCTTTGTTCTTGCTGGTCTCAAGGGCCAGTAATATTAACATTGATGTTTCTAGAGTCATTACAGTTATAAGAATCTTAAGTTGTTGGGGCGCCTGAATGGCTCAGTTGGTTAGGCATTTGCCTTCAGCTCAGGTCATGATCCCAGAGTCCTTGGGATTGAGCCCCACATTGGGATCCCTACTCAGTGGGAAGTCTGCTTCTCGGCACTTGATGGGATGAGCACTGGGTGTTATTCTATATGTTGGCAAATTGAACACCAATAAATAATAAATTTATATAAAACTAATAAAAATAATAAAATCTAGTTTGCCTGAAAAAAAAAAGACAAAAAATAACAAGTGTTAGAGAAGATGTGGAGAAAAGGAAACCATCATGCACTGTTGGTGGGAATGTAAACTAAGTGCAGCGATATGGAAACAATGTGGAGGTTCCTCAAAAAACTCAAAACAAAACAAAACAAAACACAACCATACGATCCAATAATCCCATTTCTGGGTATTTATCCAAAGGAAGTGAAAACACAAACTAAAAAGATATATGCACCACCATGTTCACTGCAACCTTATTTGCAAGAGCCAAGACATGAAAGCCACCCAAATGTCCATTGATGAAAGAACTGATAAGCAAAATGTGACATATACACACAAAGGAAATCTTGCCATTTGCAACAACATGGATGGACCTTGAGGGCGTTATACTAAGTGAAACATGTCAGAAAGAGAAAAACAAATACCGTATGATCTCAATCATATGTGGAATCTAAAAACAAATAAACAAAAAACTAAATCATGGATATAAAGAACAGGTTGGTGCTTGCCAAAGATGGGGGGTGGGAGGTGATTGAAATGGATAAAGGGGGTCAAACAATGCAAATGTCCAGTTATAAAATTAAAAAGTCATGGGATATAATGTGCAGCATGGTGACTATACTTAATAATACTGTAGTACATATTTCAAAGTTCATTAAGAGAAAATCCTGAAAGTTCTCATAATAAGAAAAAAAATTGTACCAATTTGTAATAATGGATGTTAACTAGACTAATTGTGATGATCATTTCACAACATACACAAATATCAAATCACTATGCTGTACCTGAAACCAATATAATATGATATGTTAATTATATCTCAGTAAAAAATAAAAATTTTCTATACATTTGAAAAATATAATGGTTAGAGTATTTTTCACTTGTATATACCAAGGAAATGGTAGTCTAAAATATATACATTTCTTTTTTTTTTTTAATTTCTGTAGTATAGAAGCTTTAATTTTGAAACTAGTCTTGCATTTTTAAAAACAACAAATATCTGCTTAAAGGATTAAAGAAAAAACTATTTAGCTTTCTGAAGCATCAACTGAATGTCAATTTAAATAACATTATACAAAATAATATATAAAGCATTCTATCCTATTTTATAGGATATTTGGCTACATTCAGCACAGATTATAACAGGTTTTAATTAAACTAAAGGGAATAAAGACAGGTGCCTGGGTGGCTCAATTGATTAAATGTCTGCCTTCAGCTCAGGTCATGATCTCGGAGTCCAACATCAGGCTTCCTGTTCAGCAAGGAGTCTGCTTCTCCCTCTGCCCTTGCTCATGTTCTCTCTCTCTCATAAAGAAATAAAACCTTTAAAAGAAATAAACTACAGGGAAAAAGAGATAGCAACGTGTAAGGCCTATGTTAACATAGGAAATAAAAAAGAGGTCACATGTATTAATCTTAAAAATCAGCAATTATCACTTGGCTACTAAAGGAACTACTTACTACAGCTACTTAGCTAACGCTAAACTCATGGGTCAATATTAGATTATTTTAAGACACTGAGATCAGCATTGGGTAACAAGAAATTGTTACCACTTACAAAACCAAAAAATTTCAAATAGTCTGGAAAAATGCCAAAAACAATGTGAAGATAGAAAGGGGGAAAAAGGTTATAAATTTTACAACTTATTTCTTCATTTTACTTTAATTATTGAGGGTAAGTTGATTTATCATGTGATGGCTATCTTAGGTTCAGGGATAAAAATGTAAAGAAATTTTACCAAAAAAATAGCCCAATTCCTTCAAGGACAAGATGATTACATAAAGACAGCAAATAAAAGAACTAGTTACAAAACAGAGACAGAAATGAGAACTCTATGAGAATAAGTATTTCTGTCAGGTCAAAAGTGTAAATGTCCAATAAGATCTTTTAAGGCTAAAATGACATTGAACTGAACACATGCCAGAAAGGGACTTCATTGTAGCACTATAATTCTACTAATTAAAAAGCCTGTACAAAATTAACTACAAAACTTTATATCATCATGACCAAGAACAAAATTTAATTCATGTAGAATCAACTTAAAATTACTTACTTGAAGGATAGAAGAAAAGATGGAACAGTGCAGTTAATTTTCTTAAAAGCAATTTATACTTGAAACATTAATGATTTCTGACATAAGACCTATCTGAATATTATTTAACTTGTACTAGTCATTAAATATCCATGACAATAGAGATATTCAAACAGGAAGAAGGAAAGGGGTTAACAAAATTGAGGTTAAACAAAAATAACAACTGTCATGGCTATTCTCCTGTTAGATAAAACACAGATGACAGTTAAAAAGCTAAATATTAAATCTTGGTAAAAAGTAAAAGTTTTCAGGGTGCCTGGCTGGCTCAGTTGATAGAGTATGGGACTCTTGATCTTGGGGTTAAGTTTGAGTTCCCATGTTGGGTGTAGAAATTACTTTAAAAAAAATAAAATCCTAAAAAACAAAAAAGAAAGAAAAGTTTTCTAAAATTAATAGACCGAGAATACCTACCACTCCATCAGCAAGTTTCTGAGCTCCATGAATTTCATATAGTTGTAGCTGTTTTTCAAACAGCTGGGCGATAGCTCTATGAACAAGCTCATACTGCTCCTATTAGGGAGATGACATGATAAACAAGGAAAAATAAACAAAGGAAAAGACATTTGGGGAAAAAAAAAAAACACAAGAAGGCATTTATAAAACTACAGTTTATAAAATGAAACAAAAAAACTATACCTTAGTTTGCACTGCAGAATGCCTTTGTGTTCTCATTTCTTGTATTAAATTAAATACATTAAATTCCTCTGGTATTTTCTAAAACAAAGAATTTAATGCATCAACTCTTTTTCACATAGACCTTTAACTTTTCATACAGACCTTAAATTACATGCTGGATGACCAAAAACATTTATTGAGCACTACCTAACATCCACTAGACACTACTGCTAGCATAGTGAATACAAAGCTAATCTTAACCCTCAGGGTTAATCTTAACCCTAGTGAGATATGTGAACAAATAAATATCCAGCCAAGATATAATTGAAGTACACTGGGAATAAAGATGCTGTGACTAACTCTAGTTGGTGTGTGGAGTGAAAAGTGAAAGAAATATACATAAGCACAGCAAATTAAATGTATAATGTATTTGGGGAATTAAGCTCAATGTGGATATAGCCTAAAACTGAAAGAAGGGGAGGTATTTAAGGAGGAAAGAAGATAAGGGTACTTGGGATCAGACTATAAACATAATAAGAGTTAGAACTCCTTCTATAGGCCACTGATTTCCTGGGCTGGCTACATAAGGACCAGCTAAGAAAATTGGTAAAAATACAGATTCGTCAGCTACATCTCTGGAGACTGAAACATCCTCAAGAATTCTTTGGTACACCTGTAATTAGAACTACTACAACAGGTAACACAGACATTGAGTAGATTTGATACTTGGTCCGCTTTTGCAGCAGAGGAAGAAGACAGTCTGAAAAGGGGAAAAAACTGGTAAAAGTTTACTGAAGGAGTCTAAAAAAAGATACAAAGTTAAAAATTATTCCCAGGTTTAGTGCTTGAGAGTCTTAATATACATCAAGAGATTTTTACATCAAGTCCTAACCTAAGACAAAGATTATAGATATGTTAAGCCAAATGCAATCAAATGAGGACTATGTTCAAAATACACAACTTCTGAAATGTCTAGATATTTATTTTACTTACTATTTAAATGCCTTTTTCCATACCAATTTTAATCTTTGACTTTTATGTTAAAATGGGTTAGGATCCTGGTTAAATTTTGTTAAAATTTAAAATTTTTTAATTTTTAATTTGAGTATCAGAAGGTGATTACAACTTTTGAGGAATACAAAAATAAAATTTAACCCCAGAGGGCTTTTGAAGAAAATTTAAAATGTAACTATTCTCTCGCAAAATTGAAAAATACTAAGAAGGCGGGGGGTGGGGGAGAGAAAGAACAAAGGGAGGAAAGGAGGAAAAAAAATCCTATTTTATTAATCCTATTTTACACACAATAAAGATGGACATATTTACAGAACATACTCTAAAACTATAAAGGTGTCTACCTGGCTGGCTCAGAGTAGAGTATATAACTCTTGATCTCGGGGTTGTGAGTTCAAGCCCCATGTTGGCCATAGTGTTTACTTTAAAAAAATAATTTTTGAAAAAGCTATGAGGAGGGGATCCCTGGGTGGCTCAGCAGTTTGGCGCCTGCCTTTGGCCCAGGGTGCGATCCTGGAGTCCCGGGATGGAGTCCCGCATCGGGCTCCGGGCATGGAGCCTGCTTCTCCCTCTGCCTGTGTCTCTGCCTCTCTCTCTCTCTCTCTGTCTATCATAAATAAATAAATAAATCTTTTTTAAAAAAAAAAACAAGCTATGAGGAATTAAAAACTTCTCCCTAACGCACAGAATATGAATAGTATAGAACTAGCAAAAGAAGCAAATCTACATACACTGAGAAACATTTTTCAAATCTGTAATGAGGGCTGTTTTATTCACCTTTTATCTTTCACAGTACTGAACACAATGTCTTGGAAATAGTAGTGGTGGTAACAACAGTAACCCCACAGTTGTAATGAAAACTCTGAACTGAGCACTTGCTACAAGACACACACACAGTTCTAAAGAACTTTACAAAGGTCAATTTATTTCTTATGAATTATTAATACTATCCCCATTTTTTTGGTTGAAAAATTGAGGCAGAACGAAATTAAGTAATTTGACCAAAATCCCACAGCCAGTAAATGATTAAATTTTAACCTGGGCAGTTTGGGTCCAGACTCAGCATCCTTAACCACTATAATACAATGTTTGCATTTAGGCATAAATACTTCTTGAATTGACTACATTTATATCTAGAATATATGTAAAAGGTAAGGAGGATTCTGTATTGGAAAAGTGAACCCAGACTTTACATTCTTAGTGTAGGTATCAATTCACATAAAACAAATTGTGGTAACATGTTTACTTTGCTGCCTCATGCATTATCTCAAGTAATATACATCATTTATACTTTTTTCCAGTTCTACTACCTTTTTTCTTACATAGTAAAGCTACTTCTAAAAAAGTAACATGTAAAATGAAACACATGCTATAATTTATTGCAATTAGCCATTAAGATGGAAAATAATAGATCAATTGGATATAATGCTATATAAAAATTATTCTTACCCCAGCTTTTAGTAAATTCCATGTATAATCTATGGCACAAATGGCACCTGTTCTTCCACAGCCTGCACTATAAAGTTTGAAAGAACAATTTGATTTTTGTCATAAAAGAACTATAAAATAAATGAACATGTTAATTCTCAGAAGCAAAAAAAAAAATCACTTAAGAAATTTGACAACATTCTCTTTTAGTAAACAAATTGTAATTTAGAGTGTGTACACAGCAAACATCTTTAAGATTAGTATTTATATCTCGTTTTTATTTAATTTAGGGAACTTCCAAGATTCAAAGGAAACCTAAGTGATTCACAGATTATTTAAGAGTTTTAACTTTGGAAGTCTAATTCTACCTCAGAAAATCTTGTCTAGCCAACTTAGTTAACTTGCAGAGAGGAATTTATTTTTTGTCCAAAATGGCTCTGGTGCCTTAGAGAAGAAACAATACATAATTTCAATTTGCAAAAGGTAGAGAAAACATGAGCAATACCACAAGCCCTAGAAACTGGTTTGAACACTAGCAGTGATTTCACCAGAGCAACAAAGATGCGTGATGCACTCTCATTTCCTAAAAAAACAACAGAACTTGGAGAATGTAAAGTGAAATTCTGCAGGTTTCTTATTTTAAAACATGACAAAAGTACTTTAGAGCAACTGCTTCTCAACTGGAGGGAGTCAGGAGACATGTCCCTCAGGACTGAGAATAACTCTGAGTAATTAAAGACATTACTGTCTTCACCAGAATAATTTTTATTTTTTTATTTTTTTTTCAGAATAATTTTTAGATAGAAAAAAAGTTGGGTAGCATTTTAATGCACATCTTGAAACCTTTAGAAATAGCAGTAGTTTGTCAAACATGTCATCTAACAATTCCTGATAAATTACATCTATCAGCAATTGAATATGATTTTTAAAAAGCTCTTTAAAAATATCAGTAATAGGGATCCCTGGGTGGCGCAGCGGTTTAGCGCCTGCCTTTGGCCGAGGGCGCGATCCTGGAGACCCGGGATCGAATCCCATGTCGGGCTCCCGGTGCATGGAGCCTGCTTCTCCCTCTGCCTGTGTCTCTGCCTCTCTCTCTCTCTCTCTGTGACTATCATAAATAAATAAAAATTTAAAAAAAAATCAGTAATATTTATTTTTAACTACTGATATATTTATCAATTCCTTCCATCAAAACATTTTCAGAATTCTGAGTTAAGAGTTACTCTGGGCCAAATGACATATATTTAAAACTTGATGGTTAAAGTGTGACTTTACAAAGACTTACACAACCAGACTGATGAAACACAATGCAAAATTCAGAAACAGAATTGAGTATATGTAAGTATTATAAAATGGTGGATTCTCCCATGAAAGAGGAAAGATCAGACTGTTCAATGAATGATACAGGGAAGTAAGGCTAACCAGAACAAAAGCTGGATTCTTACCTCATAACTTAATCATAAAAATTCCAGATGGATTAAAAATGTTTACAAAAAAACCTATAAAAATGCTTAAAAGGAGTTTATGTACTATTGTTATAAAAGGACTGTCTAAGCATCTTAATGGACAGAAAGCATACATGAAGATTTACAACTCTGACTACATAACAAATTAAAACTTATGTGTGGCAAAAGATAGGCAGAGTAAAAGCTATATAAAAACCATGCTACTGGGATCCCTGGGTGGCGCAGCGGTTTGGCACCTGCCTTTGGCCCAGGGCGCGATCCTGGAGACCCGGGATCGAATCCCACGTCGGGCTCCTGGTGCATGGAGCCCGCTTCTCCCTCTGCCTGTGTCTCTGCCTCTCTCTCTGTGTGACTACCATAAATAAAAAAAAAAAAAAAAACCATGCTACTTAAAAAAGAAAAAAGAAAAAAAAAGTGCTACTGGGATCCCTGAGTGGCTCAGTGGTTGAGTGCCTGCCTTTGGCCTGGGGCATGATCCTGGGATCGAGTCCCGCATCGGGCTCCCTCCGTGGAGCCGGCTTCTCTCTCTGCCTGTGTCTCTGCCTCTCTGTGTCTCTCATTAATAAATAAATAAAGTCTTTAAAATAAAAATGCTACTTAACATGACTAAAAGTGTACAACCTCAATATATATATAAACAATTTATAACATGATTATTAAGAGATGAATGACTGCTATAAAATAATTGGTAAAGTATACAAACAAGCAATTCACAAAAGAATATGAACCACCAAGAAAAAAACAAAACTCTTGCCTGTCATGCAGGCATTAAATCAAACAAACAAAAAGATAACAGTATTGAGGAGAGTATGGGAAAATGGACACCCCATAAACTAATTATAATTAGCATTAGCTTTATGGATAACAAAAGTTAAAGTATGTACTAAAAGCATGAAAAAGTTCATGTTCTTTCACTTAGAAATCCCATTTGCATATATATCCTTTTTTTAAGTTACGGTTTTATTTTCTTCTTAAATTTATATTCAATTAATTAACATATAATGTATTATTAGTTTCAAAAGTAGAGGTCAGTGATTCATCAGTCTTATATAATACCCAGTGTGTATATATCTATCCTAATAAAGTAATTACAGATGTGCTCAAAAATTTCATGACGAACACCTGCCACTTAGACATTTAAACTATTCTTTTAGATGAAAAAGAATGGAGGAGGGATAGTAAATACCAAAGAATGGGGAAGTTAAATATAAAGTATAGGGCAGTCATAATTCATTGTAGAAAGAATAGTTACATGATTTAGAAAAATATACATGATTATTTTACATGGGGAATATTCTTTAAAAATACTACACACATACTGAAAGGACATATACTGAAGTTTTTAAATGATCACCTCTACTAGAATTGTGAGCAATTTCCTTCCTTTTATGTAGGTATTTTCTAAGTCACTACAGTTAACATACTATTTTATAGTGGTTTAAAAATATTAAATGGTCTATTTAATTTTTAAAGGAAAACCCTCCTATCAAATTGGATTTATGATCTACATATACTGACTGGGTAACATTGATAGAACAAATGATTCTGACTAACTTGTGAAGAAAAGTCAAAGCAATTTCTATAATTAGATTTTTCTTCTTAAACAGTCACCTATTTAATTAAATGGTCAACTAACCACTGAATTAACTGAAGAAAAATACTTTTTTAATTAACTAAGTTGTTAACTGACTCCCACATGCCCATAGCAAATCACCCTTCTGGCCCATAAATAAAAAGCAGCCTTTTCAACTACTAATAGTTTTTCTTATCCAATAGGTCTGACTGTAATGCTTATCATTGATGTTCTGTCTCCACTAAAAAAAAATCTTTGAACTATTTAAGTAACCAGTAAATTTCTGAGTCTGAGAAATTTCATTTACCTTTTATAGCAAATGTGAATGCAGATACAAGTCACTTAGAGAAAGAAACAGTTTTATGAAGTACTGTGTTTCCAAGTCTTTTAGAAGAATCTAATGTAAATTAAAAATTAAGAGAAGAAAAACTGCCTCAGAATTCAGATAGCTTTTACTATTTGGTAACCCCATATAATGACTTATCTCACTTGGTAATTCCAAAAATTAGGTTTCAAAATACCATACATCACCCATATTACAATGCCACTTATATTCCAAAGTACTTAAATATTTGGAAAATTCTTTTTACCTGCAATGAATACAAATAGGCACATCTTCATGCTCTTGATATTTCCTCATTAAGCTGATCATATCCAGAATAGAATCAAATGATGTGGGAACATCATGGTCTGGCCAATTCACATAATGAAACTGATATAGCCTACGAGATTCCTTCAAGAATAACAGAAATTCAGCAATTATGAAAAGACACTACAAATTTTAAAACCTACAGAAAAGCGTATCTCACTTTACCATCATTTCTAAGATATTTATGTGGTATTTAACACTGCCTCAAAAAAATAAATGATAACTACATTTACTGACTCTCATATACTAAGTACTGATCTAAGGGTTTCAAATATAACAATTTATTTATTCTCCATGTGATGCTATGAGGAAGGTACTGTTAATACTATCCACGTTTTATAAGTAAGTAAATTGAGACAGAAAGATGAAATAACTTGCCTAATGTTTCACGGTAAGTAACAAATGTGGGATCTGAACCCAGGCACTCTTACCTCCAAAGCATGCACTTTAACCCTTATATTTTGCATATTCTTTAATTAATCCACAGTAAATGGATGAGCAGTACATCATAAGCACTGTTTGAGTCTACGGTAATTAGAAGACTATTAGAATAATAACTGAACTGAAAAAGAAAATTAGAAACAAACGTGTCCAACCCCAACCCATTTCTTTATTTTATATCAGTGGTTCTCAAAGTATGGAGTGCTGGAACTATGTCTATTTAGAAACAGGAAAGTAGGAGGTGTAGTATGTTTACAAATGTAATAGTTGGGCAAGACTGATGCACTTGATGGCCATGATTAATTGTTCAAAATGGTTTAAAATTTTAAAATAATCAAAATATAGAGACTGAGGAAGAAACCAATAGCATTCTCTAACGTCCATCAGATTTTGATTTCTTCCTAGAAAATTATCATTTTATATAGATCTGAAACACTAAAATCAAGGGCCTCAAGTGAAAACAATATATAATCTAAATGAAGACTTCGTTTTGATGGTGGTTCGTTTCTAAAAAGTTGTAAACTAGCAAAAGTGAGTAGTAATTCTGTAAACAATGTAATAATCTGCTTACTGTAATAGAGGAAAACTATTTGTAGCAAAGATCCAAATATTCCAAATATAGTAAATTTTATTTAGGAAAATTGTTTTAAGGTAAAATATATATTACTTTATCTAATTTGATAAGCTTAAATTAAAGCTCAAAATACTAAGTAAAACATTGCACCCTGATTTTCTTCTTATTTTACATAAAGGAAATTAACAAATTTCCTTAACTATGCAAGATAAGACAGGCTACAATTTATATATCTTCTCTTTAAAAATTATCCTTAGAAACCATCTCTAAATGGAAAAACTTACATTTTGAAATTCAAGTAAGAGTGTCCTAATGAAGTAGTCTGTTCTTGCTTGTTCAGCTTCCTAAAGGAAAACATTGTAAGTCAGTATGAACACTGAAACAAAAACATAAACACAATGAAACAAACAATAACCTTGTATTTAAAGTCCACAGTATAAAATTAATCATTAAAATTCCAGGTATACCTCATAATTACAAAAACAACCATTCTAGGGCACCTGGCTGGCTCAGTCAGTTAAGCATTGGACTCTTGATTTTGGCTCAGGGTGGTGAGATCAAGATCCAAAACAGGCTCCACAATGGGCATGGAGGAACCTGCTTAAGATTCTCTCTTCCTCTGCCCACCCAGCAGCACCCCTCGACCGCTCTCCCCACTCAAAATAAAACTACACTAAAAACCATCAAACCATTCTAAAAGTCACTAAGTTTTACTTAAAGTTAAAAACAAAACAAAACAAAACCCAGAAGTGTCTGTTAACCAATTACTTAACTAGGAGTCCATCACCAATAAAATATTTGCAAATTTATAACTTCCCCAGAATTATGTTACAGAAATAATACAAAAAATATATAATAGTACAAAAAACCTACTACCATCTTCAACTATGATTTTCCTAACCTAACAGTCAACTTTCAGTTAACTGAATACCAACTTGGGAAGGAAGAAGATGCACTCATAAAATTCTAAATTATTATTTTGGTTGATGACAATATAACTACTTTAGAAGTCTCTTATTATCATTTGTCAAAGTATTAGAATGAAGCCATTATATCGGTTTGTCCCTTAGGAAACTGTTCTTTCTGCTTTGTAGTTAAAACCACAGATAATCTTTGACACCGACTGTCAAGAACAGGGTAACCTGTTTTTTAATAAAAAGAAGATTCAATATTACTCCTGCTTTAATTTTTTAAATCACAGTAGTTCATTTTGAACTTTTCAAATAACAATAAAGGGGACGTTTATGTTTTTACTTTCAACAAAAAAAGGAGTATGGATGAAAACACCATTCCAAGACTTAACTTCTTTTTTCTTTGAAGATTTTTTTTTAAGATTTTATTTATTCCTGAGAGACAGAGATAGAGAGAGAGAGGCAGAGACACAGGCAAAGGGAGAAGCAGGCTCCACGCAGGGAGCCCGACATGGCACTCAATCCCAGGTCTCCAGGATCACGCCCTGGCCAAAGGCGGCGCTAAACCGCTGAGCCACCCAGGCTGCCCTTTATTTTATTTTCTTAAGTAATCTCTACACCCAGTGTGCGACTCGAACTTAAAACCCTAAGATCAAGAGTCATATGTTCTACTGACTGAACAAGTCAGGGACACGTAGGCTTAACTTTTTCTTGCCTAAAAAGGCTAGATTGTAAATATTTCTGGCATTGCAAGCCATAAAAGTCTTTGTCTACTCAGCTTTGCTGTTTGCTGTTGTGATAGGCAATGTGTACATTAATGGTCATGGTGGTATTCTAGTAAATATTTACAAAACAGGCAGTGGGTCAGACTGACCTATGCATAGTGTGCCAACATCTGGTCTAAGTGGTTACATGCAGCAACATGCAACTGAGTTCCTCCTAAGAAGTCCTCCCTCCAGGGATGCCTGGGTGGCTCAGCAGTTAAGTGTCTGCCTTTGGCTCAGGGCGTGATCCCAGTCTGGGGATCGAGTCCCACGTTGGGCTCCCTGTGAGGAGCCTGCTTCTCCCTCTGCCTATGTCTCTGCCTCTCTCTCATAAATAACAAGTAAGACCCTTAAAAAAAAAAAAAAAAAAAAAAAAAAAGGAAGTTCTCCCACCCTCTCCCACCAATATTTTACCCTCTTTCTCATCACCAAATCCAGAGAGCTCCGGATACTGTTCCTGATACTGATTAAAACCTGACTGTCAGTCAAGTCACTTACTATGGTTATTTAATTATAAAGTTAATCTTTTTAAAGATTCATTTATTTAAGAGTGCGCAAACAGGCACAGGGGGAGAGAAGAAGGAAGAGCAAAGAGAGAATTCCAAGCAGACTCCCCACTGAGTGTGGAGCATGACTTGGGGGCTTGAACCCACAACCATGAGATCACGACCAGAGCTGAAATCAGGAGTCAGACACTTAACAGACTGAGCCACCCAGGCGCCTCTATAAAGTGGATTTTTGTTTATATCAGTGATAACAAATCCTGAGTTGTTGGAAATAACCACAAGACATACAAATTGCTTCCTCTTTGAAATCTTGAAAGGATTTTCTTCTTTGGCATGAATTGACCCCAGTATTGACACATCAAACCAGCAACTGCTAATCAAATCGAACTTCTCATCAAAAGAACTTCTTAAATTATCTTTTAGTTCAATTTGAAAAATCACCCAGGACCCCTGAGTGGCTCAGCGGTTGAGCATCAGCCTTCAGCCCAAGGCGTGATCCTGGAGTCCCAGGATCGAGTCCCACATCGGGCTCCCTGCATGGAGCCTGCTTCTCCCTCTACCTCTGCCTCTGTCTCTCTCTGTGTGTCTCAAGAATAAATGAATAAAATCTTTAAAAAAATGAAAAATCACCCCAAAAAGTCAATTCATGTTTTTCCAAATTATAATCTTTCTTTCTTCTATTCATTATTTTAAATATTGTTTTACTATTCTTAAAGCCCAACTCTTCAAAAATTTCAACTCATTTAGTTGTAGAATGTTAAGCATCATTTGTTTTTTAATTCGTTTTCTCAGATTTCTGCTGTGTTAGTTTTAGAACAAGAATTTAACTCATTTCCAGAGCTTATTAAATAGATATTTAAGTTTCATAATAAATTATCTGCCATATAGGATCAATTTTTACTCCTAGGATTGCAGTTCTCAAAACATCTTTGTATATAATTTTTAAAAATCTGGATAGCATAACATATGAAACATTAACACAATACACTATACTTCAGTCATCAAGGGTTTTTCACATATCAGTTTGAAATTACCCTGAGATTAAGAGTCACATGCTCCACTGAGTGAGCCAGTTAGGGACCCCAACTTGATACTAATTTTCAAATAGATCATTCAAAGCACACAGCTAGGTTACTCTGTTTACCCTTATATACATAAACATGTATTATCAACTTATATACAAAGACTAACACAAAATTAACATAATAAAAGGAAATTACACATTTATGAAGTAACTTTCAAAGCTTTTAAATTTAAAAGCAGCATAAAAATAAACAACATTTTTTTTTTTTTGAAGATTTGTTTGAGAGAGAGAGAGAAAGCAGGGGGAGAGGCAGAAAGAGATGGAGATAGAGAATCCTCCTGCAGACCCCCTGCCAAGAATAGAGCTGGATGTGGGGCTCAATTCCAGGATCCTCAAATCATGAACTTAGCCAAATCAAGAATTGGTCACCTACCTGACTGAACCACCCAGGCACCCCTAAAACCAAACATTACTATTATTATTTTTTATAATTAAGTGCCAATTTATATGGAAATATTGAATGCTTAGCTTTCATAAAACTGAGTTCATACCATATTATAATTATTCAACAGTTTAGCATCCCAATTTTCTAATTAAATAACATACATATAAATAAGTACTTACACAAGAAATTTTAAAAGGTGCAAATGTTATAGGTTCTTCTCCATACAAAGGCCAATAGCGTTCACATTTTTTCTGTTGTCCAAAAAAAGAGTCAGTAAGTAATTCGTATGATAGTTTTTCCTGAACTTTTACAAATACTTTGTGTACTAGTGTGCAACTTGTTGCTTTTCCCAGAAAACAAAAAAACCTGACATCAGTAAGACAAAGTGTTAGAAGAACTTAGACTTATCCAACTGTTCTTAAAGGGTAGCTACTGTTGGCTCTTCAAGATTACTCATAAAAAAACTTATTAATGTAAGTGTCTGAGCTGTTCATTGCTATCTGCTTGGTCAGTAAGAGTAAACTCCAAAGATCCTCTTCTAGAAAAGAAACACCGTTTTAAAAAAACAAAGTGCCTGGCACAACAAAGTTCATTTAGTATAAAGGGTTGCCAGACAAGTCCTAATACTTGTAAAATGACAATCTCTATAATATCTAGCTGAATTCCCGTTAGGTATAAAATCTGTGGATAGTGGATAGGATAAAGCTACTTGCTTTAAAAAGAATTTTCCAAGTCCTAACGTTACTATTTTATTGACCCTTAGGTTCCTTTACTTGTAAAAATGGGAGTAATAATCCTTATCTTGCACCATTGTTGCAAGTACTAAAAATATTTTTCAAATATTCTATTGATGGTAAAAACTCTATACAAGCATGATGTACTATTTAAATTATCCACTTTTATTTGAGATTACAGAAAGTTTAATTAGTTTGCCCTCTTACCTTCCCATTTTTAACAAGTATAGACTTAGAACATTCAACTTTCACTGGTTACTAATATTAAGCCCCATCATTTTAGAAACTTTGGTTAAGTGAATGCCTAACTTTGTAGAAGATACAGTGATTCTGATGCTAAGAAATGATGCAATTTTATCAAGATCCTATAAAATTAAAGCCTGTAATTAACAATCTAGCTTAAAATAAACCTTTGGCAGTGGGCAATGCATCAGTTCTTACCAGATTCTTACAGGTCTAAACACGTAAGTGAAATCATTAACTACAGACTGGAATTATCTCTAAGTTGACAATAATGCACACAGGACAACAAAGTAGAACTATATAGTAAGTATGTCAATTTAGCTTACAGTAAATAGTGGTAATATTTTAAAAGACTTAAAACCACACACCTCATTTCCCAGTGAAAGTTTACAGAGAATAATAAAATTAATTAAATTATTTTTTAGGGTTTTTTTTTTTTTTTTTTTTGAAGAGAGGGTTTTCTACTGGGTCAAGTCTTAAATCTTGAAACAAGCAAAATACAAGTTATTGGAGTTTAATTTAGTAAGAAATGAAAGCTGCATGACTAACATGTCCCTCTTTATAAGTTATAACTAAGGACTGGTATTTATATTCCAGGTATAAACTTAATAAACAATCAATACCAAAAACTATGTGCTAAACATCATACACGTGTAACCTAAGAACATCATTCATTACAAAGATGAGGAAACTAAAGCTCAGAGAGATAGTTCACTTCACCATGGTCAAAATGATAGTAAAGTGTAGGTTTATTTGATTTCATTATCTATGTTCTTTCCATTAAGTCATATTCTAAGTCAAGATGAATCACAAAATCTTTAGCTTCAAAAATTTCTGTATTCAATACCTTTTTTCATCAAGTATTATTACTGAAATACAAGTAGTAAACTTATTAATAGAATGGAAGGAGGAATAAATCCTAACCTTTAACAGTAACTTAAAAAAACACTAGGAGAATGAAACTGAAATATTCTACTGCAAACAATTAATAATACTGTTTGTTACTAAAGTACATCCTGTCGAATCTTAAACAGATAATTACTTAATTTCTTGGTTTGTGTATTTTCTAATCTTAGACTGTTAATTTTCTACCCAATGTTAATTAATATTTCCACTACTGGTAAAGGATTTAGTAGGGAGGAATGACAAAAATTATTAGTTAGAATAAGATTTTCCGTTGATTTATATATTACAATGTCCACATAACTAAAAGATGCACTATCTTGCTTAATGCAATATATCTCTTACTGAATAAAATTTCACAAGAATTTTTACAACTTTTTTGCTAGAGGTGAATTGGGTAAGGTGATAAGTGAAATAGATTTTTAAAAATTCCACTTTAACGTACCACATTAATATAAAGAAAATTCAAATCACCACATAATTTGTTCTAAGTCTGATATGTGTGTCGGACCACACTTAAGTTTTACTTAATATCTATTATATATAAATCTATTAGCACCTTCAATATTAAAACTTAATTGGTCTTAATGCTGCACAAGACCACAATGGTTTTAAAACTATTTCACTAGCACAGAGTATAAAAATAACAATATTAAAAATTTCAGATTAAGGAATTTTGTTCTCTTTGCTTTTGAAGATAGTACGAACAAAAGAAATGTTGTATTCTCAGAGAAATCAGAATATTCAAGCTACAAGTTGGTGATAATTAATAAAAATTTTTTTAACTCATTTTCATTTGCTCAATTTTATTCTTATTTTGAAATACCTCTCTACTTCAGTCCATAAATAGTCCATAAATACTTATAACATCATTAAACATCTAAAGACTATGAAATAACACAATATCTACTTTTTAAGTGTATCATAAAACATACCTATGAAATGTAAAAAAAAATGTTCATGTGTTTTAGAGATTATGATGTTCCTTTTATCAAATAAAACCAATAGCAGGACACAAAAAAGAAGTATCTACTTTAACCACTTGGGTTCAGAATATAATAAAGGACCAGGAATCATAATATCACTAGAAATGAAGTGATAAAAAGGATACTCCACAATTATTTTAAATGTTAATAGTTATACATACCCTTCCCATCTCAAATTCTCGACAGGCCATCACAATGATCTAAAAAGAAATGGGAGATGGGATGAGATGAAGAATGTACCAGTTAAACACAATTTTACTTTATAAACAAAATATGAATTCCAAGAACTACTTTTTACTCTGAGTAAAATTATACCTGGCCTGTCAAAAAAAGTAGTTTTAATATTAAAAGCAGGAGTTAAAGAAATGATCAAAATAACACCTTATTATCAAGGGGTAACTATACAGCAACAAATTAAATTGGCTTCAATTAACATAATGTATTTTATTTGAATTAAACTTTATGATTCTTACAGGTTGGCCTCTGACTTTTGAAGTTACATTAAAATATAACTTTTAGGATATGTTTACTCAAACACTATGAAATATTCTAAATACATTTAATAAAATTATCTGAAGGTTGAATGCATTTAATGTGTTAAACAAAAAGGTTATTAGATTTGCTTCTTCATCCTAATATTTTGTAATGTAACGTTTCAAACATATAGCAAAGTTAAAATAATTTTACCTACCATCTATATTCTACCCTTAACATTTCACTCTTCTTGGTTCAATCACATAGCTATCCCTCTATCCATCTATCAGTTCATCTTACTCAGTAAGTCAATAACTTACTAGTTATTGACTGAGGAAAAGTAACTAGTAAATTACTTATCTTCTTAAAATAGTTCAGCTAATTAGTGAGAATTGAATGATACACCCTAGATTTCAATTTCTGTCTTTTTAGTAAACGTTATAATTAACATATCCTTATGGCTAAAAAGTCTTCTTATCACTTATTCAGTAAAACATCCTATGTCATTACATTAATACTTCTCAAAACAGATTATGAAAGGTAAATTACTTACTACGACATTGTACTCCCATATCATCCTCCAAAAATCTATTACTGTATTTGCTAAAGGTCCTTGGGTTGCCACATACGCTTTTGGCCCATAAACACCCTAAAATAATTAAAAGGAAATTTCATATTATTATAATTACCAAAAATACTCCCTTACCTAAATTTTAAGGTTTCAAATTTTATTAGTAATACTCCTCTTTTCACATAAAATATTTCTAAATAATTTTTCTTTCATAGTACATAAAAGCATGACAAAATATATTCAATTCACTTCAGCTTTTGGAGAAATACTATTTTTGTGTATTTTTAGACATGGCACACAGAAATGATAATTAAACTAAACTGCCTTATGCTATGGGATGCCTGGATGGCTCAGCAATTGAGCATCTATCTGCCTTTGGCTTAGGTCGTGATCTCCAGGTCCTGGGATCAAGTCCCACATCCGGCTCTGTGAGGAGCCTGCTTCTCCCTCTGTCTAGCTCTCTGCCTCTTTGTTTGGGTCTCTCATGAATAAATAAAATAAAAATCTTAAAAAAAAAACTGCCTTATGCTAATTTACAAATTATTATTTACTTGGCTCTTAAAAAAGAAGCCCCAATACCTAGTCAACAAAGCTCACTGGAAAGAAACATAAAAAACATGCACTGATTCTAAAAACAATAGTAAAACTACCTAACAGTCCAATTATTTACTCAAAAGGTTTACTTGGTACCTACAATATACATATCTAATTACATACCTGGGAATATATGAAATAATATGCTAAACTAGTACATAATATAATCACACAATAAATCACTGTTACTAAGTAGAATTAAAAACATGGACTTTTCTTTGTTTTCAAGGATTTTATATTTAAGTAATCTCTATATCCAACATGAAGTTCACACTTACAACCCTGAGATCAGGAGTCGCATGCTCCATCAACTGAACCAGCCGGGTGCTCCAAAATACTAGAACTTTTAACAAATGTCCTTATAAAAGAATATCAACATTGACAACATCTGAAACAGCAAACCACCTACATATTAGTCTTTGTTTAACTTTTTAGTTTTGGGTTTTGCCATAATTTTAATAAAATTGATTTTGTTGGGGAAAAAAGTTTTTATTTGAAATCATGACTTTAATGTTGACACAGATAATATTAATTTTACCATATAACTTGTACCACCTTAATATTTCAACAAAATATTTTTTAAGTACCTATAAATACCATATATAAAAGAACTGAAATTATTCAAAACACAGAATAACTATTGGAACAAAGTAGTCTTTTATTTAATCAAGTAGCAGTTTGGGCAGCCCCGGTGGCACAGCAGTTTGGTGCCGCCTGCAGCCCAGGGTGTGATCCTGGAGATCCAGGATCGAGTCCCATGTCGGGTTCCCTGTGTGGAGCCTGCTTCTCCCTCTGCCTGTGTCTCTGCCTCTCTCTCTCTCTCTGTGTGTGTGTCTCAATAAATAAATAAAATCTTTAAAAAAAAATCAAGTAGCAGTTTGAATCTATTGATAACTATGTAAGAACTTGACTGCTTTTGTATAAGAGTAACCAAAAATGGTTAACTACATAAAGGCTGTATTTAATCTTGTACTCACTAGTGCTGCCACTTGAAAAATAGTGACAATTTTCAAAAGGTATTAATCTAAGTCTGTAATTCTATAATTTTGAAACAGTATTACACACTAATTCCAGCCCTGATAATTTATCCTCAGAAATTCGAAAGAAAAATGTTCACTGCAATATTACAAACTGGAAACAACCTACATAGCTCAACAACACGGAATGACTATGTCTGTACATTTTTGTACATAAACTCAGAGGGACAATGGAAAAGATTTAGCAACTGGTAAACTGTTTATAAGTCTTCAATGTAAAAAAAGAAACAAAAGAAAAAATAGAAAGCCATCACAACTATCATGAAACTAAGCAAAGTCTTTATCTTTGTGAATAAGGTTAGAAGGAAACCACATAAAAAGTGTGCAAGGGCTGTAATTTTCTTTTTGTTTTTGCTATTGATATAATATTCAGGCAATTTAAAAAAAATTTAATTATTATGTAAGAAGACATTAAGTAGGGCAGAGAAACACCATTTAAAGTTAATACATACCTTAATAAAATTTGCATTGATATAGTCTGAATCTTGAGAAGGAGTCTTTAAAGTCAACTTAACTCGACTGTGATCAACTATAAGGAAAAAAAAATAAAAAGAATTTCATGAATTATGCCCTGTTGATAAACATATGTTTTCTAATAAGCCATATAACTCAAAATATTTTCTTTAAAAAACTTATAATATCATATTTATAGAAAATAAGTCTATAAAAACAAAAATCTGATGATGTAAAGCTATGTTTTAACGCTATACTGTAATCAGAATAATCTCAGGAACTCTTTTAAAATACAAATTCCTGGGCATCATCCCAGATTTTGCTAGACAAGAACCCAGGGTGAAGCCTTTGCAGTTTTTAAACAAGTATATATGAGGTAATAGACTCTAACCACTGATGTACAAGCTCATTTGCTAAAATTCTTATTAGGAAATGTAGCTTTCATATTTCACCAGAAATTATAAAAATTAAGTAAATTATGACAAATGAAATAAGATGATTCATAAAAGTGCTCAATACTACACTTGGCAATAATATTCATTATTAGGTAATGACAACTTAAGGCTAAAAAAAAAATCTTTACCAAAAAAGTTCCAAAATAGAAATTTCATTAGTTTTATAGAATTGCAACTTTATTTTTAAAATAAAAGTAGTATGTATATGATTTTTAAAAATCAGATTTTAAAGAAAGTTTTTTTTTTCTTTCTTTCTTTTTTTTTTTTTTTAATTTAAACAGGCTCCATGCCCTAATGCAGGGCTTGAACTCACAACCACAAGACCAAGACCAAGACCTGAGGTGAGATCATTTGGACACTTTACCAACTGAGCCACCCAGATGCCCCTTAAAGAAAGGTATAAAATGAAAAGTAATCTTCCCCCACCCTTGAAGTCCAGGTCCCTTTCCCAACAAAGACACTATTAAGGTTCTTTTTACCTTGCAGAAGTAATTTTTATGCATATACCTACATACTTGAAAAACTATGCAAATGCAATCATCTCATATTCTGTATCTCACTTTTCAGTTAATCCCATATCTGGGAACTCTTCCCAAAGCTAATACATATATCTATCTTATTCACATAATGTTACATGAAATCCATTATATGGATGTTTTATTATTTATTTAAACAGCTAGTGTACTGATGAACCATTTTTTCCTATTAAAAACACTACCACACTGAATGCTGCTGTCCATGTATCTGCTTTCACTGCTAACAGTGGTATAAGATAGGTTCTTAACAGAAGAAATGCTACTTGCCTTCTAAAAGGTGTACAGTAACTTAAACAGTACAAATGCTATTTGTTAGAGTGACTGGTGTTCTACTTTTTAATAAGTGACATTCTAAAAAGTAAAAACATCAGATGTGTATTTCTTGAACTATGCAAGTGGTCACATATTTCATAATTATTGATTAGATTTCTTTTACCATAAACTGTCTGCTTATATCCTTTGTACATTTTTACCTATGTCTGTTTTCCTACTGATTTATATGAAAAAAAAAATCAGTCTTTAGTCATAGATAGTACAGTTTTGTTCCAGTTTGTATTGATCCTTAAAATTTTACTTAAAGCTGATTTTAGATTTACAGAAAAACTGTAAAAATAGTACACAGAATTCTCAAATGTCCCTCACTCAGCTTCCCTTAATGTTACATAACCATCACACAGTTATCAAAATCAGAAAATTAACATTGTCACACTATTTTAGTAATTATTAGTAATTAACAGACTGCATACAAATTTCCGCAATTAAAAATTTTTTTTTCTCTTTCCCACATTACATGTAGTTATTATTTCACCTTAGTTTGTTCCAATCTATAAAAGCTGCTCTGACTCATTTTGTTTTCTTCTGATTAGAATGAGGGTATGCATTTTTGGCAAGAACACCAGAGACCGATGATGTGTCCTTCTCAGCGAGAAGACACACCAAGTGGTTTATGATGTCAATATCATATTACTTGCCATGTTAACCTTGGATACTTGGTTATTATGTTGTGGCCTGGTTATCCCCACTGCAAAGTTACTATCTTCCCATTTGCCATAATAAATATTTGGGGGGAGATACTTTGAGTCTATGAAATCCTAAAGTAGTAGGATTGACTAATAGTCACAAGTATCCAGATTAGAGAAAACCACAACATATAATATGTGAAATGCTATTATCATATTATGGTCCTTTCTAATCCAGGGACAATGAATATTAAAGGCAATTAAAGGGCAGCCCAGGTGGCTCAGCAATTTAGCACCGCCTTCGGCCCAGGGCCTGATCCAGGAGACCCAGGATCGAGTCCCACATCGGGCTCCCTGCATGGAGCCTGCTTCTCCCTCTGCCTGTGTCTCTGCCTCTGTGTGTTTGTGTGTGTGTGTCTCTCATAAATAAAATAAAATAATAAAATAAAATAAATAAAATAAATAAATGCAATTAAAATAGAAAAAGACAAATACAGAAATGGTAACAGATGAATAAAACTTAGCAAACTCTTAAAAGTCATCTAATGAATAATCTGTCAATGACTCAAATTTTATACATTAGTACTAGGGCTCAGTTCCTCTGATGTTATTAATTTTTGGTGAAATCTTTGGAAACTTGTAGGAAGAGATACAGAAGACATACTAGTCTCCAATTAAAATCATTGATCTCTTTTCTGTGTTTCCAGAAAAGAAAATGTTTATATGTTTACTAATGCTTTGTTTCTTATCTCATTTGATCTTCTGGTAAATGGGAATACTCAGTTGTTAGAATAATGACAAGTAATTTACACGAAGCTTCCTCATCATTTTTGTTAGTAATGAGGAGTCCCAATTAATTACCTTTATTCATGTGGCTATTAGCCTCCAGTTAAAGTATCTCAAACATAGGGCTTTGTACAACAGTCGGTTTACCACTGGATCCTCAGTAATATGTTTCTGGGGATTGTGAACCCAAATGAGAACAGTGGCTCCCAACTCATCGTCCATACTGGGACCAGGCTGCTACATCCAAACTGTTAATTTTTTTTAAATATTCTATGATAGAGAATTTTATGCATACACAAAAATAAAATAACATAATGAATCCCTATATATCCATTACCTCATTTTAGTAATTTCAACATTTTAAGGTTTTTATCTAAGTTCCAGTTCGATTACAGTGTAATATTTAATTACAACATTTTGCCAATCTTATTTCATCTATCTCTAATTATATAACACCTGGGGAGGGGGGTTGGAGAAAGCAAATTAAAATACAAGACTTCTGAATACAATATTCTGTAGTAAGTTTGATTCAGTAAGTTCAAGGTGGGGCAGAAAAATGGCTTAAACTGAAGCACAAACAAACTTTGTAGTCGTTGTTTTATACTAAACAATTGTAGTATGTTATTGACAATTTTTAAAAATCAATATTAGGTTGCTTATATAACATAATACATCATCCTATGTATTTTCAATTCTTCATTGGTGCTATTAAGCATAAACATGTATAGAACTTAAAGAAAATTAAAGAAATGAAAACAATTATTCCTCTCCATGGTTTTGCTGATTGCCTCTACAATCTCCCAAGTACCCAACTCCAAATATGCCTGGGTGGCTCAGCGGTTAAACGTTGGCTTTCCACCCAAGGCATGATATCAGAATCCTGGGATCAAGTCCCACACCTGGCTCCCTTCATAGAGCCTGCTTCTCTCTCTGGCTGTCTCTCTCTCTCTGTGTTTTTCATGAATAAGTAAATAAAATCTTTAAAAAATAAAAACAAAAAAACAAGATTGGCCACACAGGAGGCTCCCTAAGAAGCAACTTTTTTTTTCCCCCAAACAAACATCAGCAACCTATGGCAACAAGGAGAAAATATTTAAATATTGTCACCTCTGAAGTAACCAGAACTTCCTCTTGATTAAATCCTAGGTCTTAGGGAAAAAAAGAAAACTCTCCAAATTAAATTATGATACATACATCACACTAATCTATCATTTCTAAAGGACAACCAGTTTGATTTTAGTCCTCTGAGCAGACAAAGCACAGATCATTCTTGACACAGGGCATCTAAATATTTCTTAATTCTGGAACTGGCCTCAGTATTCTAGTATAAAGTAAATCAAATCTCCAAGACAGCTCCAGAAAAACCTATATAATCTTTGAACAATGATGAAACTACTTTTAATGGACCAAAAGCAAAAATGTCTGCTTTTGCCAGTTTGACATTGTATTAGAGGTCCAAACTAGTAGAATAAGGCAAAAGAGACATTCAGATAGGAAAGGAAGTAGTAAAACTGTCATTATTTGCAAATAAAATGACTCAGTATATAAAAAAAAGCTAAAGGATCCATAAAAACTGCTAAACTAATAAATGAGTTCAGGAAGGTCACTGGATTAAAAAAAAATCAATACAAAGATATAAATTGTATTTCTATGTGCTAGTAATAAAGAATTTAAGAATAATTTCATTCAAATAAAGAATTTTTTAAAAATACAAGACTTGTACACTGAAAATAATAAAACATTGCTGAGAGAGAGTAAAGATCTAAATAAATGGAGAGAGACATTTCATGTTCACAGATTGGAAGAATCAATAAGGTTTAAGATTGGCAGTTCTCCCTAAACTGATCTGTAGATTCAATGCAGTCCTTATCAAAATCTCATTAGGGTTTTTTTTGCAGAAATTGACAAGTTGATCCTACAATTTGTATATAAATGAAAAAGAAACCAAAAGAACCAAATAAATTTTAAAAAATAAGAACACAGTTGGAGGACTTAATTCTTGCTTTTAAAACTTACTACAAAGCTACCATAATGAAGACAGTATGATACTGGCTTAAGAATATAATAGCGTAGTAGGGAAAAAAACAAAAAGCCCTTATATTTATGGTCCAATGATTTCCAACAGGGGTACCAAGGCAATTCAGCGGAGAAAGGACAGCCTTTTCAACAAATGGTATTAGAACAATCCTACTTACACAGATTTCAGAACAATCCTACATACACAGATTTCAGACAATTAACTGAAAATGGATTATAGACCAAAATTTAAAAGCTAAAGCTATAATAGTACTAGAAGAAAAATAAGAAAACAGGGAAAATCTTTGTGTCCTTGAATTAGGCAGAGTTCATGGATAGAATATCAAAAGTATGATCCATAAAAGTGACAACTGGACTCCATCAAAATTAAAAGCTTGCACACTTTAGGGCAGCCCGAGTGGCTCAGCGGTTTAGTGCTGTCTTCAGCCCAGGGTCTGATCCTGGAGACCCGGGATCAAGTCTCACGTCAGGCTCCCTGCATGGAGCCTACTTCTCCCTCTGCCTGTGTCTCTGCCTTTCTCTGTCTCTGTGTCTCTCATGAATAAATAAAATCTTTAAATAAAAAAAAAAAAAGCTTGCACACTTTAAAAGACACCTTAAGAAAATGAAAGGACAAGCCATAAACTGGGAGGAAAAAATTTGCAAACCATATAGATGAAGAAAGACTTGTATCTAGGACAGCTAAAGAACAACTCAATAGAATTAAAAAGAAGTCTAATGGAAGTACAAAGGATTTGAGGAGATTTTCACCAAAGAGGATATATAAGTGGCTAACAGAACATGAAAAGATGCTCAACATCATTAGTTATTAGGGAAATACATGTTAAGAGCACAATAAGATACCTCTACATACCTACTAGAATAACTATAATCAAAAAGACTGACAGTAAAAAGGAATGTGGAGAAACTGGAACCCTCTTATGTTGGTGGTGGGAAAATACAACAGTATACAACTACTTTAAAAAAAGTTTAGCAGTTTCTTAAAAAGTTAAACACAAGCTACTATAGAATCAGAAACTCCATTCCTGGGTATCTATCCAAAAGAAAGAGAGCCATGTGTCCACACAAAGATTTGTATGGAAATGTTCATAGAGGCATTATTCATAATGTTCATCAACTGGTGAATGGATAAACAAAATGTGATATATCCATACAATGCAGTACTACTGAACAATAAAAAGGAATGAACTACTGATATATGCTACAACATGGATGAATCTCAAAATCGTGCTTCGCAAAAAAAATCCAGACATAAAAGACTACAATTTATATACTTACATTTATGTGAAATTTCCAGTATAGGAAAATCTAGAGACAGAAAGCATTAGTGTTTGCCTGGGGCTAAGGACTATAAACTGACATAAAAGATCATTCTGGGTTGATGGAAATGCCCTAAAACTGTACTGTGTCAATGGTTACACAACTCTATAAATCTACTAAAAATTATTGTATATTTAAAGTGGGTAAATTTTATGTATGTAAATTATACTATACCTCAATAAAGCAGTTTAAAAAAATACTGTGTCTGGAAGCACTGGACATGCTAAATATGCAAAGGAAATTGACAGCTTACATTATTTTTATGACAGTAAGTAAATATACATTTCTAAGTACAATTGCTTTTAATATAGTTTTCCAAATTAAAATGACTAAAAATTTACTGAAAACTGACTTACCAAATCTTAAATAACTTAAAAGGAAAAAAGACACTACCAGTCTGACTAAAGCATAATGATTGACCTCAGGTTCTAAAGCAAGGTTTCTCAACCTCAGCACTACAGACATTTTGGCCTTGTGTAATTCTTTGCTTGTGGGGGGAGGCTGCAGCCTCTGTATTATAGGATACAATAGCATCTTTAGCCTCTCTCTACCCACTAGATGCCAGTAGCAGCCTGCCATTCCATATCCCAGTTGTGACAACCAAAACATCTCCAGACATTGCTAATTGTCTCTTCTAAGGGGCAAAATTACCCTAGTTGAGAATCACTGCTCTGGACAACAACTACCTGAGTTCAAATTCTCATCGACTCTATTAACTGTGTCACTAGCTATATAATTTCTCTGCGTCTCAATTTCCCATTTGCAAAGTGGCAGATAATAGTACCTACCTCAAAGTTTGTTGTGATGATTATGGCAAATAATCCATTTACTACAGAAGCTGACAGTACAAATTAGGGTTTTTATTTATTAGAGGGTCAATTTTACAGCACCCTACTGAACTTCCTCCTCTATCTCTATTTAAAATTGTAAAGCTTCCCCCTTCTAGTCTCATCTTTCTCTATGTGCTTCATCCCTACTATATTATCCTCGATACCACTAGTTACCATCTTAGAGACCATATATGTTATTTGTATTTATTTATTGTCCATTCCCTTGACTAGAATATAAATTCCACAAAGGCGGGGATTTTTGACAATTTGTTTTCTACTGTATCTCCAGCATACAGTACTTGCTCAAAGCTTTTTGAATAAAACAAAACATACGAAAATAGAAACCTGGAGCTGTTTAAGATTCATTTCCCCAGATGACAGAAAAAGAAAGTAAGGAAACTGTCTCTTTAATAGTATGTACATTAATTCCAGAGTACATTAAGAGCATGTTGAGATTATCTTGCTTAATAAAAACTGTCCAGAAAGCCATCCCATCCACCATTCTAAGGAAGACTGGTAAGAAAGTGGAATGTGTTTTCCAAAAGCTTAATGTGTACTTACTGTGTGCTAGGTATAATTCTAAGCTTTTTAACATGTACTAACCTATCTAATGCTAAAAATAATCATAAAAAGTATTATTATTTTAATCTCCATTTTACAGATGAGGGAAAAAAGGCACAGAGGAGAGGAGTTCAGAGTCACATAAATACCAGGTGGTAGAGCCAAAACTGGACTTTCAGAGCCAAAACTCATCACCATTATACTACATACACTTGCCACATAGTAATTCTGCTAATACTGGCCACCCACAGATTCCACAGCTGAGAATACAGTCGAACAACGAGAAAAAGATGAAGGATTACATTTATGCAAAGAAGACAGTGAAAAAGAGGGATGAGGCAACTTGAAATCCAGAAGGATATCATGGAAGAAGAAAATTTCAGAAATAGAGACTAGTTGATGGCATCAAAACAGTTAACAGGAGTAAGCACTGAAAAAAAAAAACTACTAAATCTGGCACAAAGAGTCACTGGAAACTTTATCAAAGACATTTTAGGGAGATGAACCTTTAAAAATCAATGAGATTTTGTCAATTTTATCTCAATAAGGCTGGGGAAAACAATGAATGAGAGTTGAGGGAATGGTGTCATGGAATGTATTTCAAGACATCGAAGGGAAAGAAAGAAACTATTAGCAGCTTTAAGAGCTAGCACGTATGATGTAAAGATTTTATATAAAACAGGAACACTCAAGTATGCATGCTTTTAGAGTTAAAAGTATTTTGCCAAAAAATGTGCTTTTAAAGAATAAAATTATATTATTTGTATAAAATAATGTTATAAGTCTAAGGTAGATTCTCAGAGACACATACTTAGACTACTGAGAAAGCAGGTATCAGGCATGAATCATCTTATATGGTTCATTTTTCATGCATAATTAGTCAATTACGGTTCTAACTGTAAATAGATAATAGATAAGAGTTAATATTTTTAGCATTTTATAAATTTATTCCATTATATTTACAGAATTATCTATTTCATTTTAACAAAACAACTTCTTTGAACAGGGAGTCACAAAATATATACTTGGATTTTTCTGTATTTAAAAGTTAGTATCAGAGCAATTATGATGCTTAAAGAAAAAAGTAAACAACAAAAACTACTTTCAGAAGAAAGAACAAAAAGCACAATTACAAATTACCTTATCATGTACCTTAAAAGAGTAGTTAATTACTAACTCAACAATCAAACTCATTAGGAAGAATAAAACTAGTTTAGACTACAAGCTACTAATTAACATTTCCAATTGTACTATGAGGGCATTTCAAACTTACATGGCAGTATGTCCTTATATCTGTTCTTTTTAACATTTTCTTCTTTTTCTCCAGTGGCTGTGGGATAAATCTTTTCTGTTCTATATTTGGTAGACAATCTTCTTAATCGCTTAAAACATAAACAAAAAATTCAAGTTTATAAAAACATTAATATCTTCACAATTTTAATGATTTATAAATAGCTCTTTATTGAATTTTGCTAACCCCAATTCCTTAAAACTCATTTTCCTGTTTGTCTAAGCTCACAGTATCTCCCTATCCCTTAACAATTAACCCCAAGGAAATTTTTTTTTACCTTAAGTGAAAACATAAGATTAATATTCCAAATGGCATTGAAAGAGGACACCAAAATACAAGAAAGCAATTTTATTTAAAGAAATCATTAATAAGTTTAGTCAGAATATTTCAGTCCTTAACTTACTCAAGTAATTTTTGTGTTTAACTATGGGTCCCTAAAACCAAGTAAATCATGCCTAAAAGATTATTTACAAGTTTCTTTATTCCTTCTCTCAATAAACCTTGGGCACCCATGATGTGCCAGGCTCCTTCCAAGGCATAAGCTAATAATTACTTATAAGACACTGCAAAACAAAGTTCTTTCATATTGCATTGGAAATGCCCAACAAAGACCAATTCTGCTTATTCACTGCATTACAGAAGTGGTTTGTGAGTTAGTGACAAATTCTTACCACATATGGCAGTAGGGATGTTCTTTGGGCTGGAATATTTCTGCATGTCAGTAATACACTTCCTGCTTTCAGAAGCACTGAAAGTCAGCATTGTGAATTGTTTAAATTCACTACTCAACTACATTGCTGAAATTTAATTTCAAAGAAGCCTACTTTCTTCCAAGCTTAAAGACATATTGAAGGCATTCTGGTTTTACTATTCAACAAATTATTGAATACAAATGAAATGAACAAAAAGTCTGGTAACATTTAACTTTTTCACCATTTTACTTTTGCTACTTGTAATGTTCATGTTTAAGCAAAAAAAAAAAAAAAAAGTTTTTTTAAAATCACAGAACTTATTTAAGGTTCTTATTCTTGTTATGATATACTTCACAACATACAGCACTTGAAATAATCTTTTAAGTAGACAATTATCATAGAATAATGAGTCTTTTGTTTTTCTTTGAAAAACTACTAAACTTTATAATGACAATATTAGAGACCTAAAAGAGGAATGAATACACATTTTTTTTTTCAGTAAGATGAAAAGACCGACGAGAATCTTGTTCTGCATTGGCACAATGCCGAAATTAAATTCCCCACATTTATGATGCTATTTTCTATGGTAATAAGGTTTTCAAAAGTAGGTTAGGGAAAAAAATTATATTTAAAAGTAAACGTGCTGTTGGTAAGAGTGTGAGAAAATCAAAACTTCAATATAATGCTGGTAGAAAAGAACATTAACACAAGCCCTAAGGAGGGTAATTTGTTGATTACAAATACACATAACCCCTTAACCCAGGAAGTATACTTCTAAAAATTTGTCCTTTACACAGCACATGTGAAATGACATATTATACACCAAGTTATTTATTGCAGTATTGTTTAAAACAACAAAAGACTGCAAATAAAAGTCTATTAATAGAGGACTGGCTAAACAGATTTGTTTCATTTATACAATTAAATATAATTGAAAACAAATAAGGAAGCTCTTTATATACAGTGATATGGAAATGCCTCAAAATACGTATTAAGGGTAAAAAGCAGGGAACACCATAGTGTATATAATACACTACCACTGGTGTTAAGAATAAAAATATATTTGCATTTCCTTGTACATGTGCATAAAATATCTCTAGGAGAGAAAATGAACAAGGTTGTTGTTATTAGTTGAGAAAAGAAATGAATAGCTATAAGAAATGGATGGGAAAGAAACATTACTGTATGATATCTCATGCCTATTTGATTATATGCATGTATTGTCTATTCAAACTATTAAATGCTGAAGGAGTGCCTGGCTGGCTCAATAAGAGGAGCATATGGCCCTTGATCTCAGGGTCATGAGTTCAAGCCACATGCTGCATGTAGAGATTACTTAAATAAATAAAAACTTGAAAAAAGATTTTTAAAAATTAAATGCTAAAAAAATTAAAGGAAAAAAGACAGCTATTTTCTTAATCCATATTAACAAAGACCCTCCCAGTTATGCACTATAAATCTTACATATTTAATTAGAATCTCTATTATTTTTGCTCAAAGATTTTAATTTTCAGGTATTTATAGTATCTTAATGCATTACAAAATATTGTATGTGAATGTGACTTACAGAAGGATATGAGTCTAAACACAGGGGTAAAGGAATTAACTGAGGTAATAATCACAAAAAAAATGTAACTACAAAGAAATGGGAAAAGGGGATGAATTTAATTATAAAATGTTAATGCACTTCTGGAATACCTGCAATTGTTCCATTTATTTTTTTACACGATGAATTATTATTGAGAAATGGACAAAATAAAGTTTTTATATGAAATGACTGCATTTTTCATATTTAATTTTAGAATACTTTTGTGTACAAATAAACATTACACATGAGTTTGAATTTTATACATTCAGTTTTCTTAAAGCCCTGCACAGTATGGTGTACTTCTACTTCAACCTTCCAATGTTCTATTAAAATAAGTCTACATAAGCAGTATACTTAAAAAGTTTCATACTCATCAGCAATACTCATCTCTGGTGTAGTATAAATAAAACAAAGGTGGTCCATTAAACATTAACCTTTGTACATAAAAAAATTGACATTGAAAAAAATTCTACCCAAATGTTTTTTAAGAAGATAACAAGTAGGGTCTAATTTTCCTAACAAAACAAAACAAAAAAAAGGTCAGCTTTACAGTTAGTTGCTTGAATTAAAATTCTAGATCTACCACTTTCTAGCTATATGACAATGAACACAGTTAACCCATCTCATCTTCTGTAATATGAGGACAATACCCACACTCAGTAAACAAGCTTCCAAATCTTATCTACTTTTTAAGTCTTAGCTCCTTCAAAGTTTCTTTTCCCACTCATGCAAAAATAATCTTTTCCTTCTGAATTCTTTTTAGACTTTATATGCACTCTCAAAATACCATTTCCTTCTCTTTATGATAAATATGTAAAGAGAATACATTTTATTTCTCCTACTACACCGTAAGCTCTTGAGTACAAGATTATAATTAGATTAACATTTGTAATGTTCTGTACCCCTGGAACATATTAAATGCTTGTATGCTAAATACATTAATCTTAGAATACGATTTAAATGCTGGCCTAAACAAAAGATTTTTTTTAATACATCAAAATGAATGTCCAAATAGTGACTGAAGTAGAGATAGCACCAAAACTCATTTAACTACAGGAAATGAAAGTATCTATATATGTAATTTCATTTTAACTTCCTGGCCACCAATTCTATTGTCTCTAGGTGAAATTAATTACTAGGAAATTAACTGAGAAACATATAAAATACTAAGGAATCTTATTCATAGATATAGTGCATGTGACAGACTGTGTCAAAATAGCACTGAACTAAAACACCAATAAAATAATTCATTTGTTAAGTTTAACATAGTTATTTAATATACTCCTAAGGAAGAAAGTACTTTGAATCATTTACCATCCTAACTGAGCAAAATATAGCTAAATGGCATATTTACATAGGCTTACAGATACCATACCCTGTATCAGATATGTTTTTTTAATTATGGAAACAAAAAGCCTTTAAGAAAAATTTTCAATGGTCTACTCTTAAACATCTTGAAAAAGTCAGTAAGTTCTTTTAAATAATTTCATATCGCAGAGTTACTGTCCTAAAAGGCAAATCTGATCATTTTTAGTCAATCACATTAAAATCCTCTCGTGTCCATGACTTCCAAAATAAACTACCAACTCTTTAATTACAACATTTTGAATGCTGCCTGTCCAATTTCCTAGCTTCTTTTTTTTTTTTTTTAACACTCTCTTACTTAAGAATCTGATGCTTCAGCCACATAGAATCACTTAGTACCACCACCACCAAAAGCAATCCTCCACCCTTCAACATCACAGTTTGACATTTTTACCCTTGCTGGTGAATTAACAGTAGGATCTGGCTAAAGTGTTATTTCCTTTGTGAAGCTTTCTTGACCCTTCCCCTTAACAGCTCCTCAGCCCCCAGCACCAAAGAGTCAATAATACATTGCTCTCTTACCACTTGTGAAATTTCAGTCTTGCCGATCTCACCAACTATAAAACTGAAGGCACAAACTGGACTATCTTACTGGACTTTATAGACCAAGATCTAATGCAAATCACATTAAAAATGGGTGACATCATTTATTTATTGAGTTCAGGCAAGTTATACAGACGTCTCTAATAGATTAGAATTTTGGATGCACAAAAAAAACGAAGTTTAATACTTTGTTTTAATGTTCCAAATTCTTCTCTTTATTTCTTCAAACACAAAGCTTTATTCTCTTAATCCTGTATCAATAAACTGATTTCTCAAAAGCTTCTAACAGTCACATGCAATATAACTATTCTCTTTTAAGATATCCATTTGGTGTCAAGATTTGAGTTCTTTAACAAAGTAGTACAGTTTAATTGTTTACCTATGGTTCTAAGCTAGTAAGAATGTGTTGTGTGCTGTTTGTTGAATCTCTCTAGTCAAACAGCTGTCTACTGGATTGTCCACTGGGTGTCTCATGAGATCACAAACATGTCCAAATAAGCACTACCATTCAACAATTGCTCAAATCTAAAAGCTAGGAATCACCCCTGATTCCTTCCTTTACCTCCCCTACAACATCCAATGCATCAGCAAGTTGTGTTAGCTCCATTTCTAAAATATATCTAATTCTCTTCATATTCATTGAACACTTAGAATTCAGAATATGTTGAGGTAAGCAAAGTATTAATTGGCTGGATTTTAAATCAGAACAACTAAGAAAACCATGGACACAAAAAGTAATAGAGCTAACATGGAAATTTAGCTAACTCAAATAAGATAAATATCTTTTGGAATAAGATAGAATATAAATAAATTAAATATTGGAGCTCAAGACTTCTTACGCTATTACCAGGCCACACACTACTGCCCCAAATTCCTCAATGTCAACACTTAAAAAACAGTATTGGGGCACCTGGGTGCTCAGTCAGTAAAGCATCTGCCTTCGGCTCAGGTCATGATCCCAGGGTCCTGGGATGGAGCTCCACATCAGGCTCCCTACTCAGTGGGGAGCCTGCTTTTTCCTCTCTCCCGTACTGCTCCCCTCCTTGTGTTCTATCAAAGAAAAAAATAAAATCTAAAGAACAAAAAAACAATGAGTTTCATAAGTAGTAAATATGCCCACAAGAATATACAAACCTAAAAACTGAACTTTAAGGGGAAATAAAACTGAAATACTTTAAGCTTAAAGTTTATATTGCACCAAAATATAATACCTAATGCCAAAAATAGTGGTTTTGCCACTGCTCTGAAAAATTTGAGACAATTATTGAAGAATCCATCTGAATTTTATTTTATTTTTTAATGTTTTTGAGAGAGCAAGAGCGAGCACATGTGAGCAAGGGGAGAGGGGAGGCAGAGGGGAGGAAGGGGGGAGAAAGAATCTCAAGCAGATGCCCTGAGCTCACAGGATCCTAAGAACTCTGAGATCATGACCTGAGCCAAAATCAAGAGTCTTAACTGACTTAAAATCAATGCTTAACCGACTGTGATCCATCCAGGTGCCCAAATCTATCTGAATTTTAAAAGGGAGGGGGCTTGGCACATAGATGGCACTCCATACTAACTGTTAAATGAAGAATCTGATTTTATACCTGAAACATTTAACTGTCCTGTCACAAAGCCACTCAATTATAGTATTACTAAGTTAATACTACTATACAAATTGTATGATCATTAAGCCAGAATAATTTTTAAACCCCAAATACAAAGTTAACAGCAATAAATAATAAAATCATATTATAATTCCCAGCAAAAGTATACTATCTCTAACTAGCTTTTCTTAAATCTTTACAAACCTATTTATATAAAAATATGCACATCACTAACACCCATCACAGGAATCAAAACAACCAAAAGGCCTTTAAATCATACAATTGCAATGTCTATATTCAATTGTAAAACATCCAATTCTGCCTTTCAAAATTCTTCCTATCTTTGCTCACGCTTTACCTATTACTGTATAACAGACTAACTTTAACTTGTCAGCCATTCTTTTTCAGAGAGGAAAGCTATGCGTTCTTTGAAGCAAAGTCAGGACAAATGGTAAAAGGATATTATTTTGAAGTAGGAGCAATCATATGGGTTCTTTGGGTAACAAAAACATTTTATTCTTTATTCATGTTGATTTTAATGCTTCAGTTATCTTCTTAGTAGTATACACCAAACAAACTCCTCACTTTATTCTAGCTCACTACAGAAATCCTCTTGTTAAAACATTTCCTGAGACCAGTCCTGGCACCAAACCCCATCTCCCACTTCCTCCCAAAGTGCTTCCTCATCTCTACCCACAGCTCTTTATCCTCTACTCTAGGACATATCCCAATGTGCAGTAGTTACTTATATATGTATCTATGCCATCAGAACATGAATTTCCTGAAAATGTCTTCTTTCTGTTAATACTAGCTACTACCGGCATAATTCATAACTCACAGTAGTGAGTAAATAGTGAGTAAATAAACTGTTTAGGTCTTCTCTGGTGGTAATGTTCAGAGAAAATGAATACAAATTAGAATTGACCAGTATACTTAAGAAACAAATGTCTATGCCCTCTTACACTTTATTACTACTTCACAATGGGACAGCTTTGAGGCTGAGACACTAGAGTTCAATTCCTAGTTCCATCAACTGCTAGCAAAGGAGATCTCCCGAACATAGCAACTTTTATAATTCTCCTCGAAGGGGTAGCAATAAGCTTTAAGCTTGTCTTTGTTTTTGCTTTTTAAAGATGTGTTTATTTGAGAGATCGAACACGTGCGTGCCCACCCACATGCACAAGTGCAGGGAAGGACAGGAGGCGAGAAACTCAAGCAGACTCATGCTGAGCTTGCAGCCTGACACACGGCTCCATCTCCCGATCCTGAGATCATGACCAGAGTGGAAATCAAGAGCTTAACCAAGTCAGATGCTTAACCAACTGAGCCAACCAGGCACCCCTTGAGAACTTGTTTTAGAATATAACTTTGTACTATAGACTTTTTGTGTCTGTGCAAAAAGGTGGTTTTATTAGAGCACAGGGACAGGATAGGACCTGTGGAAGAAAGAGCTGCAATGAACTATAGACTTTATATATTAGAAATAATAAATATGGCAAAGCATAAAACTAAAAGGAAAAATAAATTCCCAATTCTATAATCTTTTTTTTTTTTTTTTTTGCACAGCCCAGACAACAAGCAATACTTTCTTTAAAGGAAAGGCTCTTGTTCTTAGGTTGGAAAAGACAACACAGTGCTTTCTCAAGATCTCAAGTAAGTTAGGAGGATGTAATAAAATTTCTCCTCTGTCAATGTGCAAGTAACATTCTTATGGAAATAAAGTAGAATCCCATTTGAATTAACAGGACACTAAAATTATATATATAACTTTTACTGAAATGAAGATATATAATACATACAACAAATGGCAAAGAAGTGTTTGCAGGCTTGATAATTTTCTTTCTATACACAGGTTCTCACCTGTCCGTTCATTCCTTTCTTCATCATCCTTATCTAATGGTCCTCTTACTACCATTTAACTCATGAAACCACTGGTTCCACATTTTGCAGGTTAATCCCAAATTCAAATATTTTGTCCCACTGTCCCAGCAAATTGCTCAGAAATTCCAAAATTTGGGTATTATACTTATGGCTCCTGACCATGCCACCCCCTTTATCTGATTATGTGTCCTGACTGAAGAAAACACGTCATGACAGTCCCTACCCTTGAGTTTACACAGGGGAATACTCTGCCAAGCCCAGACTCTCATAGTTTTCCAAAGCAATCTATCACCAATTTCATTATTCCATAACATAGAGTATAAATAAACATACAGTAAAATTGAGAATACACAGTTCCAGCTTTAACACATTAAGCCACAATAACAGCAACTGTCGAACTAAAAAATTAAATATGACCCCCAAATTAATAGCATGGTTGCAGAATTCCTATTTACCTTTGCAAAAACAAATAGCACAGGAAGAGTCCCCTTAGCAGCTTAAGAGTTCAATACATATTTACCACTATATGGAAATAAATTATGTTTTGCTCAGCCAGACTGCCACTAAGCTGTGGCCAACAGATCACAGTTTTAAAGAGAAACCTGAACGTACTGGTGAACCTTTAACTCCCGAACCCCTCAAAAATTTCAATCTTCTCTTTACCACTTCTACTGAAACTACTTTTATGAAGTCACCAGTAATCTCCAAACTCCATCAATATCTCAAAGCCTTAATTCCGAAAAGTATTTTATTTAACACAAATGATCCTCCCCCTTTTAAAATTCCTTTCTTAGATTCCATGAAACGGTCCCTTGATTCTCCTCTTACCCTGCTAAATTAGTCCTTTCTGCCTCCTCTGCTTTCAAACCCCTGAATGTTGTGTTTTCTATGGAACTGTTCTCTTCTCAGATTTCATTTTTTAGGAAGCTTATCCCCTCCCTATTCTGACATTAACAATTACATTTATGAAGATTCCAAAATCTCTATTTCCAGTCCTGACTTTTCAGTTGTAGTTCCACAAACTGCTTATTAAACATCCCCAACAGCAATTCGAACCTAACTAGATAAAAAGAAACCTAATTTTTCAAATGATTCTTTTTTTCATTGCACCTCTGCTCTCCTTACCCTTTCAAAGGTAAGACCTCCTAAGAAGTTTTGGACTTTTCCCCTCTTATCTATCCCACTTGCTTCCTCTCACACCTAATCAATTTCAAGTTCTCATGAGTTTACTTCAGTAAACAACTCCCAAACATGGCCCCTTACTCTCCAGTCCCATCGCCAATGAAGAAAGAAAGCTGTTTTACTATATGAAATAGGTAACTTAATTTTCTTTCCTTTAATTACTTGTCTTTTCAATTAAAAATTAAAAGACTTAAGAAATCTTTTGAATGAGGGAAAAAGAACAACTTGGTGGGCTTAACAAGATAAATATAATAAATAAATAATATTGTTTATGTAATAATTATTTTAAATGTGATAATTACATTAAGTCAAGGAGTAAAGACAGAAGAAATGCATTTATTAAATCATGCATGTAAAGTACCCTACATAGCACCTAGCATAGAGCATGTCTTTAAATATGGAAAAATTAAGATAAGCATGAAATTTATTAATAGATGAGGAATTTAAGGGAAAAGTTTATTTTTTTTTATTTTTTAAGGGAAAAGTTTAATTAGCTGTCTCAGATTAGCTGAAATGGCAGACATCAAATTATCCTTATTTGTATACTCAAACACTGTCAAAAAAAAAAAAAACAACACTGTCAAATTTTGGTTCTTAAAGAGCAATTTAATCCTTTTTGTGTATACCCTAAGATTTGGTGCCATACTAGAGTAGGATATTGAGACCACACTGATTACCAGCTCCAATTCTTCTTTTAAAAACTCAGAAAGCAATATAAGTCTATTTAGACCCATTACATAAAATAAATCATAAGCCAAGTTCTAAAATGATAAACTGTCATTGATGTTCTCTCTAATCCTTCCATTGTCAATCCATACAGAGACCACAGAAGTCCTAATTGTTATATATATCCAAAGGCTTGAAAATTACTTGGCAAACCAGAGTTAAGTTTTACAAGCCATATTTTTGCACCTTTCCACTTCAACTCCCCAATAAAAATACATAAAGCATTATCATTAAGGGATCTGCTATGCCAATTTTTCCTATCAATGCATAAAAACATTCTTTGCTTAGTAAAAGATATTTGTTTTTAGATATAAAAAATTAAGAATAAAGGATCTGCTTTAACAAAATTACCATTTTTCAAAAAAAGGAGAGACCAAGTAGAAATAAAGTCGTGTTAGGTTGCCAAACTTTTGTCTGTAGAATTAGGTTTTAAAATCTTAATAGAAACATAGTTTGGCAATTCCTGAAAAGGATAAATATAGAGCAACCCCACACAACCCAGCAATTCTACTCCTAGGTATATACCCAAGAGAATGGAAAATATATGTCTGCAGAAAAACTTACATACAAATGTTCATAGCATTATTCATAAAAGCCAAAGAGTGGAAACAGCTCAAATGTCCATCAACTGATGAATGAACAAAATATGGCATATTCATACAGTTGACTATTGTTCAGTGATAAAAAGAAATAAGGTACTGATGACATAGTTAACAAATGGGTCTTGAAAACATTATATACTATGTAAAATACACAAAAAGCATATGTTTCCATTTATATGAAATGTTCAGACTAGGAAAATCAACAGAGGCAGAAAATAGATTAGAAGTTACATGGTATTGGGGAAAGGGAGAAATAAAGTGTTACTGGTAACGGGTATGGGGTTTCTATTAGTGACAAAATGTTCCAAAACTAGATAGTGATGACAGATACCCAGCTTTGTTACTACACTAAAAACTACTGAAACGTATATTTCAAAGAGGTGAATTTTATGGTATATATGAATTAATCTCAATATATGTGAATTTACCTTAACAAAGCTGTTATAAAAAAAAATCCTTAAAAGGAACTTAGATAATATCATTAATAGTAATTATTGGCGGCATCAGAGCATGCTAACGAAGGCATCCAGTCCCATCCAGTAATAAGGAATATCCATCCTCCCCAAAAGGAGTATTACGAAACTTTTGTTCTTCACTGCAGACCTTCTCATTAGAACATTAATTTGACAGGGTCAAACATAACAAGAACACAGAATCTGGCTGAAATAGGAGTAAAAGGAAGAAATTACAAATGAATAATTAGGTCTATTAGAAACTTTGGCCAGTGAACTTAGTGTATAATTTTTTTTAAGATTTTATTTATTCATTCATAGAAACATAGAGAGAGAATGAGAGTCAGAGACACAGGCAGAGGGAGAAGCAGGCTCCATGCAGATAGCCCGACGTGGGACTTAATCCAGGATCTCCAGGATCATGCCCTGGGCTGCAGGTGGCACTAAACTGCTGCGCCACCAGGGCTGCCCTAGTGTATAATTTTTTAAGGAAAGTATAGGTAGGGATCCCTGGGTGGCGCAGCGGTTTGGCGCCTGCCTTTGGCCCAGGGCGCGATCCTGGAGACCCGGGATCGAATCCCACATCGGGCTCCCGGTGCATGGAGCCTGCTTCTCCCTCTGCCTGTGTCTCTGCCTCTCTCTCTCTCTCTCTCTGTGACTATCATGAATAAATAAATAAAAATCTTTAAAAAAAAAAAAAAAAAAAAAAAAAAAAAAAAAAAAAAAAGGAAAGTATAGGTAAGTATGATGAGTAAGAAAGGTAAAAAATGCAGGTTTTAACATAACTTGATGTACAAATCACACTATGAAGCTAGACAACTGATCTGGAAGACCAGATATTAGGAGAGGAAGACAAAGAAAATGCTGAGGGAAAGTAGGAAGAACTGATAAACTATCTAAGATTAGGGTTGAAGTCTAAATTCTATACTTGTATAACTCTAACCCAAGATAGGAAAGAAAACTAAAGTAAAAGAATTAAACCCAAACCTGATCATCAGGAAGTCGGCTTGAGATTCTCTCTCTCCCACTCCCTCTGCCCTCCCCCAATCATGCAAGTGTGCATACTCTCTGTCTCAATAAAGAAATAAATCTTAAATACAAATTTATGATATAGAGGAAATACATAACTAAAAATATTATCTAGAATGAGTTTCTTAACTTTTTAAGAAAAAAGATAAAATAAGCCAAAACTTTTTAAATTAACAATATTTTGACAGCTTTTCAAATTACGGTCAAAGTCACTGAAGAGATTGTACTAATATATTCACCAGAAGAAATGTTACGGAGACAAACAGACTTGTCAATCTGTATAGTAGTCTTGTGAGGAAAAATGATAAATAGCTGAAACTTCAGCTGACTGTAATAACTATTAATTAAATTGGAAATAGGAGGCCATGGGATCCCTGGGTGGCTCAGTGGTTTAGCACCTGTCTTCGGCTCAGGGTATGATCCTGGAGTCCCGGGACTGAGTCCCGCATCGGGCTCCCTGCATGGAGCCTGCTTCTCCCTCTGCCTGTCTCTGCCTCTCTCTCTTTGTGTCTCTCATGAAAATTAAATAAAATCTTTAAAAATAAAATAAAAAAAAGGAAATAGGAGACCATATAACTATCCCATATGATGAGAGCATTTAACTTCAAAGATGACTCATAGTTTTATTATGTTTGGTAAATTTTTATAAGCTGAGACTTCTCTGTGCTAACAATGGATGTATAGAAATACCCTGATATAAAGAGCTCCCACAACTCAACAACAAAAACTAAACACTGAAATTTAAAAATGGGCAAAGGACTTGAGTAGATACTTCTCCAAAGAAAATATACAAATAGCCAACACACATATTAGATGCTCAACATCACTAGTCAGCAGGAAAACACAAATCAAAACATAGTGATGTATCATCTCATGCATTACAATGGCTACTACCAAGAAAATAAAATAACGAATGTTGGTGAGAATGTGAAGAAACTGAAATCTTTGTGCACTACTGGTGGGAGTGGAAAGAAAATGGTACAGACATTAAGGGAACCAATACAGCAGTTCCTAAAAAAATTATCACTTGAATTATCAGATGATCCACAAATTCCACTTCTGGGTATACAACCCAAAAGAATGAAATGCAGAGTCTTGAACAGATGTGTGTACACTCATGTTCATAGAAACATTATTCATAACAGCCAAAAATGAAAGCAACCCAAATGTCCATTGATAGACAAATGGATAAACAAAGTGTGGTACACATATACAGTGGAATATTATTTAGCCTTAAAAAGGAAAAAAAGGGGGATCCCTGGGTGGCTCAGCAGTTTAGCGCCTGCCTTTGGCCTGGGGCGTGATCCTGGAGTCCCGGGATCGAGTCCCACGTCGGGCTTCCGGCATGGAGCCTGCTTCTCCCTCCTCCTGTGTCTCTGTCTCTCTGTGTCTATCATAAATAAATAAATAAATCTTTAAAAAAAAAAAAAAAAGGAAGAAAAGTTTGGCACATGCTGCAACAGGGATGAACCTTGAGAACATTATCCTACTTGAAATAAACCAGTTATAAAAGGACAATTATTGTATGATTCTATTTAAGTGAAATACCTAGAATAGACAGTCTTAGAAATAAAAAGAATGCTGGTTGCCAAGGACAGGGAGAGGAGGGGAATGGGACTTGTTTAATGAGTACAGAGTTTTAGTTTTGCGAGATAGAAAGAGTTGTAGACCCTGGTTGCCCAAAACAGTGAATGTACTTAAATTAGTAAACTGTATGCTTATAAATGGTTAAGATGCTAAGCTTATGATGTTTGCATTTTACCACGATTAAAAGGTTTTTTTTAAAAAAAATAAAAAGCAACCCTTTGTAGTTCTTTGCTTAAAAATTAAATGTCTATCTAGTCATAGGAAGAGGAACAGCTAGTTGTAGGTAACATCATTAAAATATCTCAGATTAGGGCAGCCCGGGTGGCTCAGCAATTTAGCGCCACCTTCAGCCCAAGGCGTGATCCTGGAGTCCCAGGATGGAGTCCCACATCAGGCTCCCTGCATGGGGCCTGCTTCTCCTTCTGCCTGTGTCTCTGCCTCTCCCCCCGGCCCCCGCCCCCATCTCTCATGAATAAATAAAGTCTTTAAAAAAAAAAAAATCTCAGATTACTAGGCCATACAACATTCATATAAAATCAGATAGCTCTGCTCTGCTCATGAATTAATAGTTACAATTTTCAAAAAAAAAATCTACTTTTTCAGTTTGTTGACATACTGGATTCAGGCACTTCTGACAAGGAAATGAGTGAGATTCAATTATCACCTTCATGAGGATGACTGATCTCACATCATTTTCTCCTAATCTAGTCTGTGTGCCAGGTTTTCTTTTAGGTGCTATAAATATAGTGGTAAATAGGACAAAAATCCCAATTTCATGTGGCATATATTTCAAAAGCACATCCTGCCTGTATAGCATTTATTATTTCTTCCTTTAAAGCCACCATCTGTTTACATGGTTTATTAGCCCATCACTACCACAGCTGCTGCCGACCAAGATTATAATTCCCTGTCAGTGACAATCTTTTATATTTCTCTTTATTTTCTGACAGTGCCCAGTGTATTCCATGTATTATATATCAAATAAAGCACGGCAAGTCTTTTAGACATATTGGTAACTGATAAGCACATTCAGAACAACACATAGTCAAATGAAATTGGGCACCCTACTGTCATAGTTTTGTTTTGTTTTTTTTTAAGATTTTACTTATTCATTCATGAGACGAGAGAGAGAGAGAGAGAGAGAGAGAGAGAGGCAGAGACACAGGCGGAGGGAGAAGCAGGCTCCAAGCAGGGAGCCCGACATGGGACTCAATCTCGGGTCTCCAGGATCATGCCCTGGGCTGAAGGCAGTGCTTAACTGCTGAGCCACCGGGGCTGCCCAACTGTCATAGTTCTAACACATTTAGTTCAGTAACTTGAGATAATATAGTTTGTATAAACAAAGAGTATACTCTTAAAGCCCTTTTATTTGGTTCTATATTATATTACCTACAATGTCACCAAGGAAAGTTTGCAATCTTCTATCACCAGGGGAAAGATATGCAGAATAAAAGGGCCACATAATGTACACATATTAAAAAAAAAAAAACAAACATCAACATATCTTTAGAGATGTGTATGTATATACATACATACAATTTAAACATGTAATACATTAAATTTAACATTTTAAAATTTATATAAACAATACATGCAGATGCTAAAATATTCAAACCATACTGACAAGTTGTATCATGTATTCCCAAGACCCATTCAAACCATACTGACAAGTTGTATCGTGTATTCCCAAGACCACCTTCAGGTTCAATGATTCACAAGAAAGACTCCTAGGACTTAAATACAGTCACTGACAGCTATGATTTATTACAGCTAAAGGATACAAAGCCAAAGTAGCAAAGGGAAAGATGCATAAGGCAGGGTCCAGAAGAAACTAGGGACAAGCTTTGAAGAGTACTCTCCTAATGGAGTCACATAGGACCCATTTAATTCCTCCAGTATTGAGCTGTGACAAAACTTGTGAAATGCTGTCTACCTGGGAAGCTCATCAGAGATTTAGTTAGTGCCCAGTGTTTTCAATGAGGGCTGGCCATAGCCTAGCGTGAGTCAAAATTCCAGATTTCCAGAAGCAAAGTAAGTGTCTAGCACAAAACCATATACATAAAGGCATGGTGAGCCACTCTTACAGGGAATGATGGGAACTCTCCCAAAGGGGTAAGTTTCCACAGACTTTCCCCAAGGGCTAATCTTGCAAACAGGCCTTTCTAAGGATAGCAGTTTCAGGCTTGCTATATTAAATTTCTTATCTACACAATTATAAAATGAAAAAAAAAAAACTCCTCCTTCCCCATATTCCTCCCCTTAGAAGTAACCAACCATGTTAAACCTCTTTAATAGGTATTTTGTTTCACAAAAATTGCTGCAATGAACATACTTGAAATACTATTTTACGTACATAGCAAATATCATAAAGAAAAGATTCCTAAAGGTTGACCTGCTGGGTCAGAGTATATGCATCAATTCTATTAGAAATGGCCAAACTGCCTTCCAAAAAAGGTTTCACCAGTTTATATTACCATCAACAGATAGAGAATGCCAGTTTTTCTATATCTTTGCCAACATTTATCAATTTTTTAATTTTACACCAAATTTGGTGGAATCTGGTGAACACTCCCCCCAAATTTAATGTTGATTAATTTACATTTTTCTAATTATTAGAGAAGTTGGCAACTTTTCCCCATGCTCAGTAATTATCTGCATTTTTCTTATGTTAATTACCATTCATAGCATAAGCTCATCCTTCTATTGGAGTGTTCTTTTTTAATGATATATAGAAGCTACTCATGTTTCAGATAATAACCCATCATCCAGGGACGCTTAGGTAGCTCAGTAGTTGAGCATCTGCCTTTGGCTCAAGGTGTGGTCCGAGTTTCCAAAAGAGTTTCCAAAAGAGTTTCCGAGAGTACCACATCAGGCTCCTTGCAGGGAGTCCGCTTCCCCCTCTACCTATGTCTCTGCCTCTCTCTGTCTCTCGTGAATAAATAAATAATATCTTTAAATAAAAAATAATCCATCATCTAGTAAATGTGTTGAAAATATTTTAACTTAATCTACTTATTTTTCATTACCTTTTGTATTATAGAAATTTTTAATGTTTATGAGATCAAATTTGATCTTTATTATATTTGTGCTTTAAATGTAAGTCTGAAGAAAAAGCATTCTAATTCAGAATTGGTTTTGACCTTAAATGGTGTTTCACCAGTCTCCTTACATTGGCATACTGACTGACTTCCTCTAAGAAACTATTTATCACCCTAAAAAAAAAAAATTTACCCAAATATGGTGGATATTATATCTTTTTTAAACTTGCTTATTTTATTTTTGAGGGGGAAAGGGAGAGGGAGAGAGACAATCTTAAACAGGCTCGATGTCCAGGGTGAATCCCAATATGGGGCTCAATCTCACAAACCTGAGATCATGACCTTAGCTGAAATCAAGAGTCAGGCACTTAACCAAGTGAGCTACCCAGGCACCTCTCACCTTGATAAAGGAAGTCTTAGGCAAAGTGGTATTCTTCTGGATCACTTTGTGAAGTGACAATTCTTAGGCACCCACCTAATTCCTAATAGGATGAGGACTTCAATGTGACCCAGTACTACACTGCTTAGAGACATACAACACTACTTATATAAGCCTTGATAGTTAATGTGTAGTGTGGGTACACTGACAATCCCTGGGGTTAAATTATTTTAGAGCATATCCCCGGTAATCGAATAACACTTATTTTTTTTAAAAATTTATTTGCCCTAGGCAGGGAGGGAAAGGGAGAGAGAGAAAAAAAAGAGGAGGGGCATGTGGCGGGGGAGCGGTTAGTACAGGGGAGAGGGAGGGAGTCTAAAGCTGACTCCTTATCGGGCCTGGAGCCTGATGTGGGGCTCAATCCCACACCCACAAGATCATGACCTGAGCCAAATCAAGAGTTGGACACTTTAACTGAGCCACCTTCTGGATTCACTTTATGTATTTACTTTTTAAAGTTTTTTTTTTTTAATGTTATTTATTTATTCATGAGAGACACCGAGAGAAAGAGAGAGAGGCAGAGACACAGGCAGAGGGAAAGCAGGCTCCATGCAGGAAGCCTGATGTGGGACTCGATCCCAGGACTCCAGGATCACACCCTGGGCGGAAGGCGCTAAACCGCTGAGCCACCCAGGGATCCCCTATTTTTAAAGATTTTATTTATTTATTCATGAGAAACAGAAACAGAGGCAGAGACACAGGCAGAGGGAGAAGCAGGCTCCATGCAGGAAGCCTAATGTGGGACTCTATCCCAGGACCCGGGGATCATGCTCTGAGCCGAAGGCAGATGCTAAACCGCTAGCTACCCAGGCATCCTGGATTCACTTAAAAAATCCTTTCTTATAAAGCATTCCATGACTGTCCTAAAAGTATATGATTTTTCCCTTTTAGGAGTCCTCATTGCACAAAAATGTGGATGTGCGCTTAATGTCACTGAACTGTATATATTTTTTAAAGACGTTATTTATTTATTCATTCATTCATTCATTCATTCATTCATTGAGAGACACAGAGAGAGGCAGAGACACAGGCAGAGGGAGAAGCAGGCTCCCTCAGGGGAACCCAATGTGGGACTTGATCCCAGGACTGGGGGACCACACCCTGAGCCAAAGGCAGAGGCTCAACCACTGAGCCCACAGTCGTCCCTAAACTATGTACTTTTAAAAATGGTTAAAATGGGTAAATTTGATGTATATTTTACGATAAAAAAAGAGTTACAAAAAAAAGAAAAAGAATCCTTATGGCACTTTGTCCCACAGTATTGTATTCAGCTTTGCATTAGTTGTTTGTGTACATCATTATTTCCCCATCTCTACTCAAAATTCCCTCAGGAAAAGGATCACACACGGAAAGGGAATGGAATTTAAATGGGTGGGTTGAATTTCCCAAAAAACTCAGAATAACTCACTCTCTTTAAAATGATGCAAATTTAGGATATTTCTACATATGATTCATTCCAATTCTAATGTGATTAAGAAATACAGAGGTGACCATTTAACGTCTGTTTTTCTAACTTCAGTAGGTGAAAAAGAGCCTATTAGCTTTACTTTTACAGACTAAATTAGTGCTAAACTACTTCATTGAACCAAAACTCCATTGAAAATTATTACACTGATAAGAGACTTTAGAAACATATGATCATTATTCATTGTTATCATTATACCATCAAGTATTACTTATGAAAATATATACTAACTAGTAGAGTATATAATGGACAGAAATGCTTTGATAAGTTTGCAGAAAAGAAACCACCCCCACTCCCACCTGTGATTTAAAATGGTTCACATGTAGCATGTAAAAGAAATTCCATGTTAAAAACTATGGGACACTAACATGTTCAATCCATACCCAAGTATATTTAAGGTAAAGGATTCTGACAAATAGTTGACAGCCAACAGGTATGTTAACAAATTCTAAGATGTCAGGCAACCACTTATTTCCAAGGTTCTGCCAGTGACTCCCTCTCTCTCACAGTGGGAATGGATGATTGTGCTGCTGGTGCCAACAAGTGCACTGAAAGAGGTAACAGAACATAACAGTGAACAGCAGAAGTTTATACTGGAGTAGTTCTGCCACTTACTACCTGTGTGACCTTGGGCAAGTTCGGATTCCTCACTGCAAAAACAGGAATTAGAGTAGTCTGAGGATCCAATATAAAAGAAGGACCTGGTAATGTTTCTTGCAGAGTTCATTGTACAAATAAGATATATAGTAGTTTATAAATACATCATTATTTGTGTTATCTGGTAAACATACTTTGTAAGTACACTGTAACGACTAATTTATTTAACAAAATTTACTAAGCACCTATATGTAGCCATTGGCTAGGTACCAGAAGTATAAAGGCAACTCTCTATAGCAAGCATGAGAGTTTATCAACCTCAAACAGACACTTAAGTAACTCTAATGTTCTATATTCCTCTGTTATTCTCAGTATATATTATCTCAATTTCATCTTCAATGAGTTCCATAATCACCCATACACACACAAAAAAATTAGAGATCTATTAGGGAAACCAAGACATTGACCTGAAATCTATATTCAAATCAAATTCAATATATCTACAATTGCACTCAGTACCCAACTCCTCAGATTGTTTTCCTCCTGTATTGTCTTTCTCCTATCACTTAGTGTCCAACTTAGCTTAGATGAGCTCTTCCTCACCTTCTAATATGACCAAGTCTTGTAAATGCTACCTAAGAAGTGCCTTCCAAATTCATCCCTTTTCCTCAATTCACCGTCATAATCTTCAGGCCCTCCTGCTTCAACTACTGGAATAGCTTTAAGTGGTCTCTCCTTTGGTTCTTAACCTCCTAAATTTTAGTCTCCACATAGCAGCCAAGGTGATCCTGTTAACATCATACCTAAGAGTAAAACCTAAAAGATTCTCATCTTACTTAAAGACCATTCTTACAATGACCTACAAGAACAGAGATAGTCAGCCCTAACTCCCAAGCCTACCACAAATATAGTACTCTCTTCATCACCTATTCCGCTCAAGTAAACAGCTTCCTTCAACACTCTTAACTCAGGTCCATGGGCACTTAATGTTCTGTCTGGAATGCTTTCCTCGCAGATAACTACATTTCAAGTTTTGGTTCAATGTCTTAACCACCTTTTTAATATCTCCTAGGGCACCTGGGTGGCTCAGTGGTTGAACACCTGCCTTTGCCTCAGGTCATGATCCCACACTGGGCTCTCCACAGGGAACCTGCTTCTCCCTCTGCCTGTGACTCTGCCTCTCTCTCTGTGTGTATGTATTTCTCATGAATAAATAAATAAAATCTTTAATAACAATAATAACAATAATAATAATAATATCTCTTCTACTTGTCATATGGTAGATTGATCATATTAAAAGCCTAGTTTTCATCCTTCCCTGTATTAATTCCACATGTGACTTTTGCAGGGTTTTTTTACTTAAAAGATGAAATTGATTTCCCCACCCCTTGAAGTAGATATGGCATTGTAACTTGCCTTGTTTAACAGAAAGTAATGGAAGTGACAGTGTGCCAGTTCCAAGACTAAATAGGTCTTGTGTATTTGTTCCCCTCACCTGCACCTCTGCAACAGCCATGTAGCCTATTGGGGAATGAAAAACATGTGGAGCAGGGACAAGCAATCCTAGTCATCCCAGCCATAGCCAGGATTGATGTGCTGACAGCCAGCCAACCCCCAGAAACATGAATGAACCCAGTCAAGATCAGCAAAACTGCTTAGCTGACAACCAACAGCATGTAAAAATATTTATTATTATATGCCACTAAGGTTTGTGGTTGTTATACAACATTACTGTGGTAATAGATAACTGACATACTCCTTTTTCTTCCTTACTGTTTTACTGTTCTCTATTGCACTTAATATCTGACCTAGTTACATTTACTTGTTTATTAGGTTATTCTATGACTCTTGCCAATAGAATATAAGCTGCAGGAATTGTAGTCTTCAGAGTCTAGAATAACATTTGGCACACAGTAGGCATTCATTAAACATTAAACAAAGAAATAAAAATAAGCATGATGATTTAATGAACTATTTGGATCTATGAATCTGTCAATTATCTTTTTTTTTTTTTAAAGATTTTACTTATTTATTTATTCCTGAAAGACACAGAAAAAAGCAGAGACATAGAGAGAGAGAAGCAGGCTCCTCACAGGGAGTCCAATGCGGGACTCGATCCCAGGCCCTGGGATCATGCCCTGAGCCAAAGGCAGATAAATGCTCAACCGCTGAGCCACCCAGGTGTCCCAGTTATCTATTTTATTTATTTTATTTTTTATTTTATTTTATTTTTATTTTATTGTATTATATTGTATTTATTTTATTTTATTTTATTTTATTTTATTTTATTTTATTTTATTTTATTTTATTTTATAGAGAGAGAGAGAATGCACAAGCAGGGGAGGGGGCAGCAGGAGACGGAGTTGATTCCCTGCTGAGCATGGAACCCAGTCTTGAGGTCACCAGGCTCCATCCCAGGGCACAGACATCAAGACATCATCCAAAGTCAGAGGCTCAACTGATTGAGCCATGCAGGTGCCCAGTCAGGTATCTTTTTAATCTAAGGAAGTAATTAAACTCTGAGCCAGTCTTTCAAATCACTATTTTACAAGGTGTTAAAATCAAGACTTTTACAAAGTATTTTAATTTTACTGAATATCCTTTGTCATTAATAAATATTTTTAAAATTTATGAATATTATTTATAGGCTTTATCTCATCCTATTCTAATTTTTATATGTATTTTATAATAAATCTTAGCATCTGAAACTAATGATATACTATTATATATTGGTTAACTGAATTTAAATTAAAAAATAAATTTTAGCATAGTTGTATAAGTATGTAATTTATAAATTAATGAAAGTATATTGAGAAGGTGCATGCTTAAAAATTACTGTAATCAAAAGTTTAGAAATCACTGGCTTAGAGAATAAAGTCAAAACTCCCAAGTTGCTATCAATGATATCTTCAGATAATTACATTACATTGTTTCTTTCTCTATCATCAAAGAGGTTCAAAAGCGAAAAAAAGCAAGGGGTTGCCTTTTCCCTTCACATTTATTTTACTTCTCACTTAATGCCCTTAATCACTCTTCATTTCTAACTATGATTTATTTAGAACAACATCTAACACTACATTATGTTCTTTATTTCATATTATTACTAATTCTCACAGGGCAAAGTATTCCTGTTTTATGGATAAGGAAACTCAGATTGAGAGTAGCTTAAAGACTTACTTGAGAGACAGAGAGAGCACATGAGCAGGAGGACGGACAGAGGGAGAAGCAGGCTCCCCACAGCCAGACGTGGGGCTCAAGCCCAGAACCCTGGGGTCATGACCTAAGTCAAAGGCAGACACTTAACAGACTGAGCCACTCAGACGCCCCAAGAGTAACTTAAATAACTTACTGAAAATTACATGGATATGTAAGTAATGGCTAAATTTAATCCAGATAAAACTACTGTGATCTACATTTGCTAGAGTATCCAATGTAACACTAGACACTCAAATTGCTAAAATCAAATATATCACAAAGATATGCTACTACTTCCGTCTGGTCTTTTCTTTCTTGACATCTACACATTCCTTTCTTGACCTTAAATTATAATTCCCTTCCCCTAGCATCAAAGATTATTTTTCTGCCCTCTTCTAGTTAAAACATATTTTAAAGATAAAATAGTGACAATTTATATGTCTATTCAATCCACATTCTGTTTTAAAATAAAATTTTCTAAACCTCCATTAACAAGAAAAATAGTAAATGGTGAGATAACTCAGGAACATACTTGAAAATATTAACTATGGCAAAACAAGATATGGTTTGCAACCGATATATAGCTTGTAAATAATGTAAAAACTAGCATATAATACAGTGATAACAGAAGGATTGGTTAAATATTAATCCTATACTTCTAGTTTAGATTGTTACGTTTTCTAAAAATACTTTAAAAATAATCTGCTAGTCATCACAAGAATGTAGAGTATAAGAGAATATCAGTATTTTATTATTCTTTGAGACTCTTCACCAACATTAGAGCAACCATGTCACTATAGTCAGTTTCACAAGATTAGGAAAATTCTTATTTCTAAATATTCAATTATATTTCCCATAGGACTTCCCATAGGGTAAAAAAATAGAAGGTATATTACATCTGAGCCACTATTAGAGGAGAAAGACTAAAGAGAGAGGTTAAAAAAAAAGAAAAACAGGTATAAATGTTTCAACATCAGGTTAAGGACTCAGAAAAAAAAGACAGTAATTATTGCTGAATGCTAAAGAGGTATCAACAAACAAAGATGCATACTACTGTAAAGAATCTACTGGATGTGCCCTGGAGATCTGAGACAACCATAATAAATGCAATTTCAGCAAAATAGTAGATCCTGAAATCAAATTACAATGGGGGTTAAAGAAATGAAGAAGAGGCTGAGCAGGTGGAGTTAGCCAGTAACTACCTATTAATCAAGAAAGGAAATAATAGTTCCTATGAACATTGACTTTCACAAGTAAAATTTTTTTGTTTCAAGCTTTTGAACTATTAAAACATCCAATCTCTTTACTTTTCCACAAAATGAAAAGACCAAAGCATCTGGTATATTAAGCATTAAAACCATAGTTTTCTTACTTTAATAGCCTTCTATTATTCATACTATAAATTAAACAAGAAAAACTTTTTATTTTGAAAATCTAATAATGTCAGTGAATAGGTTTAGCAATAAATATTTGAACATAACCAGTTATTTCAGTTGCAGAATCCTATTATTGATATCCATCTACTCTATGTTCCTCCACTTATGTGTCATTTATTTACAGTATTAAAAGCAAAGAATTACAGAGGCACCTGGGTGACTCAGTTGGCAGAGCATGTGACTCTTGATGTCAAGATTATGAGTTCAAGCCCCACACTGGGAGTAGATCTTACTTAAAAAACAGTAAAAGAATTACAAACACTAGGCATATATTATAGGAAATTTCTAAATTACACAGTACATCCTGATCTATCTCTAATACCCATTTCTAATACACATTAATCTGAGGCACAAAGAGGTGAATGGACAGCTAGAGAAACTATGAGTAGACAAAACATGGCAGAGAGATACAGAGGGAAGCAGATACAAAGGACATGCACACTATTGACAAGGCAAGATATTACATTACTCAGTTTTTATATGATTCAGGAACTTCTAAAAGAACTATAGATCTATTTTGTTGAAGCAAAATCTATTGTGAAGTAAATACATTAGTCTTTCAGATAATGATATATTTCAGATACACATTTGAGAAGTGAAAAAAGAATGACCATATAATACTTCAATAAAATGATCTTTTTTTTTTTTTAAAGATTTTATTTTATTTAATCATGAGAGATACAGAGCAGGAGAGAGAGAGGCAGAGACACAGGCAGAGGGAGAAGCAGGCTCCATGCAGGGAGCCCGATGTGGGACTAGATCCCGCATCTCCAGGATCACGCCCTGGGCTGCAGGCGGCGCTAAACCGCTGCACCACCAGGGCTGCCCTAAAATGATCTTTAAATAAGATATACTTACAAGAAGGTAAACGTTCTGGTTCCATATTTTAACACTGAAAAAATACAATTCAAATTTTAGATTCCATTAATATGCAACTTAGAGACTATCTTAATTTTATAGTTTTCACACACACCAAAAATTTGCCTGGTGTTTAATATGTACTGTGTATGTGAAATTAAACACCCTACCAGAGCCAACAGAATGATCTCTCAAGTCATAAGGACTCTTTAGAGCCAAAAGAATGATCTCTCAAGTCATAAGGACTCTTTATACTTCTTTTCCCCTTCTCTGAAAGAGAGTAGAAGTTTATTTGGGGCTGAAACTTCAATAGTTAAATTTTTTTTCAGTTTTGCTTCAAGGATTTTTGGACTAGGTACTCTTCGGACTGCCTGCCTAGTTAGTGAATGATCATTCTATTTACCTAAGAAAAGTCCCTTCCCCCTCCCATACATCTGAACAAGCTCCCTACTTGGTCAATTCACACAATACTCCTCTCACTGGTGAGTTGACTGATTCAGGAATGTGAAAAAGAGCTCAAGCAACTCTAGTCATTCTGATCTCTTACCCTAAACTGAAATAAATGAATGAGTTAGTTGAGACACCGAGATGGATACCTTTAATTCAGAATACCTTTATTCAGAACAGTGAAAGTCAAAATGCAGTGAGAGAAAAATAAAGCAGGTGCCAAGAAGCCAAGACAAGTATCCAAAAAGCCCTCTAGAAACAGAGAAACTGATAAATCATAGAAAGAAGGGCTGTGAAGAGAGAAGGTAAGGTTATGGACAGCTCTCCAATTCTTGGTTTCTGTTCTTCAAGTAGCTCAAGGGCAATATTCTATTGCAATTGATTTTTTTTTTCATTTAAGCTAGTTTGGAAGTAGGCTGCAGACAAAAACTATACCAACAAGGAATTTTTCTGTATTTCTCATGTTCTGCTTTTTTACTGTTTTCCCTAAATAGTGAGAATGCAATTGTTGGCCTAGGCAACATCATGTCATAGAAAAAGCATGTGCTTTTATAACTTGGGACAAACTCAGCTCTGCCAACCTCTAATTGTAAAACCTGCTACAAACTCCTTAATTTCTAAACAGTTTTAATGTTTCTTTTCCTATCAAAGGGTCTATAACTTATGAGTAAATCCATTGTACATAATGTGGGAAGAAGTTATCCAGAAAAGCTTTTCTCCACATTTTTGTACCATGGAATCTAGAACTCCCCTTCCTTTCTCACTTTGGTTCTGGTCCCAAATGTGTAGTCTCAAACACTCTTGAGTGATCTTATGCAAAACTCACATTTGCAGAGAAATTCAAACTAAGCAAGAGGTCTACCACTATAAATAGGTCTAGGTCCTAAAGATTTTTTTTAATTTAATTTTTTTACAGGCCACTTTTAACAGAAGCCAATGAAAAACTGATCTAACGATCTTAAGAACTATGTAAAGTACTATTTTATATACCTGGGATAAAGTAAAATTACCAGATTAAGAATACTGACCACATGGTTGGAACTCAGTTTTATTTTTATTTTTATTTTTATTTTTTGGAACTCAGTTTTAAAAAGCTCTTTCATACCAACCAAATTGTACACTGTAAGAATAAACAACTATGTCATAATAATGAGACATCAAAACACTCCTCACCAAAACATTAAAAAATGCAAAGGTCAACTTCATATTCATCTCCTACTCAACATTTAAGTTGTCTCCCTTTGGGAATTCCCTTCCATATTTCAGTATATAGGGTTTGTTTATTTTATATACTTTACCACTCTGTTCCTCTCATCTAAAAACCAAAACTCTTATCTCTATGTGTTTTTAAGTGCTGTTAGTTTTCTGTATCTGAAATGCCTTTATGCTAGTTCACCTGACAAACTCTTCCTGTAAGAAAGAGTCAGTTCAAATGAGCTCTCTTTGCCAAAACGGTGCATATCCTGCCTCTAAGGTTTAAATCTTGAATACATTTCCACTAGAATAATAAGACATCTTGAATTACTACTGAGTACCTTGTACAGATGATGTTACTAGCTTTACATACATACTATCTTGACCTTGGTCCATCCAGGTAGGTACTATATATCCACAATTTCCCGAGACAACCAGCTTAAAATCAAAGCATAGCCAGGATAAAAATTCCTGTGTAGCTCAAACCTTGTTATCTTTCTACTAATCTGGAAGTTCCAAAGGTTTTTGGAACCCAAGCCCCTTGAAAATCTAAGAGCTATGAACCTTCTCTATCCCACCTCCACCAAAATGGGCATATACAAAAAGTATTAAATATAATTTGAAAGGGTTCAGAGACCCCCTGAAGCTCACTCAATGGAAACTTCCTGCTGCTTCTCCTAAGTCTGTTCACAGTTGGTAAACTTCTTGAGGAAAATGACTTTCATATTTTCAACTGCCAATTCTAAACACAAGTGCCTAGGGCATAGTGGGAACTCCAGAAATCGCTTATTTATGAACCAGTGGATGGCAAGAATCATGGAAGGATGACAGGGATACATTTTTGCATTCCTTCAGAGCCTACTAGGATAGCTACTCCAATATTGTTAAATAGCTTTTCAAATGCAGATTACATCTAAGAATAGTTATTATAAGAATTGTAGACATTAGCATATATCCCAAAGCGTCTGAGATTAACATGATCCACATTCCGTATTTTCTAGGAAAAACTCTGAGGGACCAACAACTTTTATCTGCCATAAGGCAGCTCATAGACACTACAATATTATACAAATGGAAATAAGACTTTTGTGTGTTTCACAGAGAAGGAGATAATTGTTAGGGTTTGACTGCATGAATCTAAAAAATTTTTTAGAATCGAAAGAACCCAAGAATCTAAAAATACTACAGAAAATATGAAATGTTGAGAGAGAAGTTCAACTATCTGGAAGAAACTTAGGGTGTCGTGAGGTTTAGAATAACTGCGTATCACTGGACTTGCATTAGGCAAGTCTTGAACTCAAATCTAATGCAAAACTTTTTCCTGATATTAAAAATCAAATTTTACAATAGAGATAGTATTACAATACAGATAACATTACAATGAGATATTACAATGGAGAAATGCTTAAGATAAACTGGGCTAAAATATTTACCCCAGAGAATTAATTACATTTTTGCTTCTAAGTTTGAGGTCAGGGTCAGAATTTTCAGTATTCTGATCTTCAAGGTACTGGTTAAGAAGTTTTCTAAAAAATGGAAAAAGTATGTTTAATAGTACACCACAAATAAAATTTCATTCATCCAGTGGGAATGCTCAAGGACAAGATATAGATTATTCCAGAAGGAAGGGGATATATATACTGCAGAGTACAGGATTTTAACACTGCAAAGGTGACAAACTATGTTAAGGCTCTGGAATGCCAAGCTAAGAAGTACAGACTTTATCCTATTGGCCTGTGATTCTAAACTAGGGCAAAAGTTATAAAATTGGGAGGACAGGAGAGAGGGAAATTGGGAAGACAGCATATAATTACAGTATGAAAATAATCAGAGCAAAAAAAAAAAAAGAAAAGAAAAGAAAAGAATCAGAGCTTGGATCTGATGCTTTGATTTGGCCTGGGCATTTAAGATTCTAATAATTTTAATGGTCATCAAAGGGAGCCTTGAATTGTTTTTGAAATTACATTTTTGATAATAAAAATAAAACCATTTTTCTTTCTTTCTTTTTTTGTAGGCTCCATACCCAGCATGCAGCCCGATGCGGGGCTTGAACTCGTAACCCTGAGATGGGGGGAGACCTGAACAAGATCAAGAGTTCTGATGCTTAATCAACTGAGTAACTCAGGCATCCCAAAGATAAAACCATGTTTCCAGTACCATCCTAAATAAACTTATTGATGAAAACAGAACTAAGGAGCAACACAGGGACTAAAATAGACATATCCTGATTTTTACAACCAGTGTTTTCTATTATCCCACAGATGCCAACACTTGAAAATGGTATTTTAGGAAAGTGAGTATGATATGCGGAATGGATTGGATGAGGCAAGAAACCAGAAGCAAGAAGAGAACAACAGCTATTGCTGTAATCACTCCAAAACACCCACAAGTTACAAGATACCACTATTTTTTGAAGAAATGCTAATAACATGGTATCTGGATTTTATCAATGGAACCTAAAATCAAAAGTTAAAAGTAGATATTTTATTAAAGTTAATATTCTAAGATAATGGTCTCCAAGTAGGATTCACGGGGTGGGGGATACATAAGCAGTTACTTCAAGTGGTTCCCTGAATCCTTACACATATCAACCAGCATCCAGAGAAAAATACGTACTATCTTTCATATTTATGCAGCAGATATTACAATTAATAAAACCCTGTTTATCTAAAAGTTTTCCTGAATGCAGCCTGATACTTTATCTCAAATTTTTTCAGTGGGTACTAAAAACACAAACACATTGTGTAAGCATACACAGAAGTGTGTACGCAATGAAAGGGGAAAAGCAGTTCTGCTCCTCTAAGAGACAAATCCCTTGGACCATTTGAAGAATCCACCTGGGGATCCCTGGGTTGCTCAGCATTTTGGCGCCTGCCTTCGGCCCGGGGCGTGATCCTCGAGTCCCGGGGTCGAGTCCCGTGTTGGGCTCCTTGCATGGAGCCTGCTTCTCCCTCTGCCTGTGTCTCTGCGTCTCTCGCACGCTCTCTCTCACGAATAAATAAAAACATAAAAAAAATAAAAAAAAAAAGAATCCACCTGAAGAATAAATCTCTGTCTTACAGTTTCAAGCTCACCACAATTTCTGCTCATGCAAGGGCCATTAATGCCTGTTAAGTGCCAGGCACTATATTAAGCAATGAGGATACAGAGATAATTAAGTCCCAATTGCTAGCCCTGGAGGCTTTCAGTCCAGGGAAGTCAGAAATGTAAATGTTTATGAATCTAATGAACTGAATGTTATAGAAACACAGAAGCATTTAACATATGAAGAAAAAAGTTTTAATCTGAATGTTAATGTCTTACTTTCAAACTGTCAAAAACCTTTTCCAAACTAAATGTCAACTATTGAATGAAAAAAAAGCTAGCACTATTCTGAAAGTAAATACATACAATAAAATTTTTTGAGAATTAACTATTAAATTTGTAGTATGCTGTCTCTGGTAAGCCATAGGGAAAGAGTTACTTAAAAGTTTACTTCCACTTATTAAGTTACTTAGAAATATGTTTGGCTGGATACTCATCAAAGGATGGCTTAGAAACTAAACCAGTAGCAAATGCAAAAAGAAAATACTTCCTATCACTCTAGGTTTGAAAGACACATTAAACATACAGAACCATTTATATAAACTCACTAGGATATTTTAAAAACCTACAAGTCAACCACAAGATACACTCCACCCCACTAGGATGGCTATAATCAAAAAGACGGACAAGTGTTAGTGAGAATGTAGAGAAATTGGTGGGAATGTAAAATGTGCAGCAGCTTTAACAGTCTAGCAGTTCCTCAAAATGTCCAACCATATCACCCATTAATTCTACTCTTAGATATATACCCAAGATAAAGGAAAACATATATCCTAACAAAAATGTGTACATAAATATTCATAGTAGCATTATTCATAAAATACAAAGTATTCTATTTTATGTATTATTATATAAAGAAAATATTCCAAAAAGTGGAAACAATTCAAATGTCCATCAGTGGATGAATGGATGAACAAAATGTGGTATATCCATACAATGGAATATTATTTAGTCATAATAAGAAGTCAAATAGTTTCAATTCCTGCAACACATGAACGAACCTTGAAAACATTATATTAAGTCAAAGAACTCAGTCACAAAACAGCACATATTGTATGATTCCATTTGTATGAAGCAAATCTATGGAGACAGAAGGTAGATTAGTGGTTGCCTCGAGGTCAGGGATAGGAAAGGGAGGAAGAATGACTGCTAATGGGTATGGGGTATCTTTTTGGGGTGATAAAATTGATAATGATGACTGCATCATTTTGTGAATATACTAAAAACTATTAAATTATACAGCTTAAATCAATGAGTTTTATTAAGTGAATTATCTCTCAATAAAGCTGTTACTGATTTTTAAAACACCTCAATCCACAGCATTTAACACTTTAACAATGAAAATTTTTATACTTATTTCGGCTGTGCAGCATAAAATCTTCCAGGCTTTCCATCTTTCTTCACTTCATGTTTTCTAACATTTCAAACCCAAACTTTAAAAAGCTTTAGAGGCCTCATTTAACCAAAAGACAAGTTCTTATCTGTCTTTTAAAATTATATTTAAAAAAAAATAAAATTATATTTAAACAGCAATCATTTCACAAACGAGGACACACATATAGTTAAGAAACATATAAAATACTGCACCTATCTTACCTTTAACACACACACAAAAAAAAGCAAAGTTTATGAGGGGAGCTCTCCTTCAATCTGTCTTCCTCCAGTTTCTACCATCTACTTTCAAAATGTTAAATGTAAATGTTAAGAATTTATACTCATTTGACCTATTTTCTCCTCAATCAACTACAATCTAGACTCTTCCATATCCTACCCAAACCACTTTTTGTGGTCACCAAATCACTCCTACTTGGCAAACAGAATGGGTACTTTCTCAATCTCACCTTACCAGTCCTTCTAGAAGTATTTGTTTTTGCTAACTACTCCTTTCCCGAAACCCTCCCAGGCTTTTCTGACATCCTCTGGGTTCCCTTCCCTCCTCTCTGAGCATACGGGCTGCTCTTTAAATGCTGCTGCTCTCCAACCTAAAGCTGGTCACTTTATACGCTCATCTGAATAAATTCATTCCCTCTCATGCTTTCAAATACCTTTTATATGCTCATATGGCAACTTCCAAATTTTTAACTACATCCTGTCAGCTTTCTTGAGCTCTACATTTCTGCCTGATGTCTCAGGCACCTCAGTTTACCACATTTAAACTAAACTAATTCTCTTCTACCTTGAAATTTCCTCCAACCACCTTCTGCTTGGTCTCTTCTACTTCTTTCTCTTCCCGTACTCCTAACCATACCAAATGGTATCTTCTAACTTGGGTGATAGTATACCAAACCAGGAAACTTGGAGTCATACTGTAAATATTCCTTTCTCCTGGACTACCCACATCTAGTGAATCGAGACTTCTTTCTTAATCCTTATCAGATCCTATATATACTCTCTATTCCACTATCTTAGTTTAGTTCAGGCCCTTATCTCACTTCCTATATTTCAACAGCTTCCAAAATGCTCTCCTTCATCACTAATTCCATCCTTAATACTGCCACCAGAATCAACCCCTACAAACACAAATCTGCCAAATGACTGCTTACCCTTCTTAAAACATATAGTGGCTATCCAGAATCTATCTGTATCAAAGAAGTGAAGGCTCATACTAAAGCAGTCTGTGGCAGAGGGTGGGGGTAAGTAGTTAGTAGTTCTAACATTGCTAGAATGTTCAGTTACTATGTTTATTTTCTTAACACCTGCCCACTTTCCAAGTGACCCTAAGAGTTGTAGTATAGAACTATTCAAAATCACTAATACTGATCTATTGAGTAAATTATAGCATAGATGCAAGAATCTTCACAATCTAACCCCTACCTAATTTTCTCAGCATCACCATTAGCCCTTACCATGCATTACTTCACTGGTTCTCAAAGTATGGTTCAGGGACAGCCTAGCCCCTGGCCATTTCAGAGAGTCCATGAAGTTAAAATTCTTTTCCTAATAATATTAATTTATGTTTCCTCACCTGTAAATATAGGAATGCACAGACCTAAGGCACGGTAATTTTTAAAAATCATTTTCATTCTCCTTTTTAGAGTGTACAGTGGCGTTTTCTAGAGTACAAACACTGCAACCATATGAACGAATCAGATACGAAAACCCAAATCCAGTTTCCTATTAAGCCAGACATTAAAGAAATTTGCAAAAATATAAAAATAATGCTTCTTCTCACTAATTACTTTCTGTTTTGAATAATAATTATCTATAGTTAATATGAAGTGGGTTTATTATTTTTTTAAGCAGATTTTTTTTATATATCTATTTTAGTTTGTAGTACAGTAAATAAAAGCTTTTTGGAGCCCTCAATAATTTTTAAGGCTATAAAGGATTCTAGAGACCAAAAGGTGTGAACTACTGTTTTTAGGTGATTATCTACCACTCCCCTAAACATGTTCAACTTTAATTTTTTTTTAAGAATTATTCATTTATTTCAGAGACAGAGTGTGCACGCACGAGTGAGTATGCAAGCATGCACGTGGGGGGAGGGGTAAAGGGAAAGAATCTCCAGTGGAATCCTCCACGCTGAGTGAGATTCAGCTCAATCCATGGACCCATGAGATCATGACTTGCACCAAAACCAGGAGTCCCAAGCTCAACAGACTGAGCCACCCAGGCGCCCCAAACATCTTCAACTTTAAAACTTCCATCCCTTTGCATGGTGATATACCCTCCCCACCACTAGCCTAGTCCCAGCCAGGTCCCAAAGGACCTCAGCTGCATCCTGGAGAAACAGAACAAAAAGAACAGAGGTTTTGGGGTGCCTGGCTGGCTCAGTTGAAGGAGCTTGTGAGACTCAATCTCGGGGTGATGAGCTGGAGCCCCAGCTTGATATAGAGATTACTGAAATCAATAAATTTTAAATGCTATATGTTGGCAAACAACTTCAATAAAAAAAAAAATATATATATATATATATATAAATTTTAAAAATGCTATATGTTGGCAAATTTAACTCCAATAAAAAAATAAAATAAATAAAAATAATAAATAAATAAATGAATTTTTAAAAAGAACAGAGGTTCTGAAGTCAAGCAAAATACTTAATTTCTCAGAGTGTGCTTCCTCATGTGTAAGATTCAATTTACATCTATCTCATAAATTGTTGACATGTGAAGTAAGATAGGGTGTAAAGTATCTGGCACAGTGTTTAGAATATAAAAGGGACAGAAATGTTAATTTCTTTTTTACTTAAAATAACTTATAAAGACTAACATTACTGTAGTAAAATAAAAATGGTCTAACAATTATTTAATCATAACAAAGCAAGCAGACAGGTTGCTTTGAGCAGTTATGTCAGGATTACTGTTTGTAGAACAGATGGTTTTATATAATAAATCCCTTGAAATGGATAATTTCTACAGTAGTTCTGAGTACTTTTGGTTGATAAATTAAGTTCAAATTAGTTTAAAACACCAGAATTGGGACCCCTGGGTAGCTCCGCGGTTTAGCGCCTGCCCTCGGCTCAAGGTGTGATCCTGGAGACCCGGGATCGAGTCCCACAACAGGCTCCCTGCATGGAGCCTTCTTCTTCTCCCTCTGCCTGTGTCTCTGCCTCTCTCATGAATAAATCAATAAAATCTTAAAAAAAAAAAAACAACACATCAGAGTTATTTTAAATAGCATTTTAACGTAGAATAGCTTGCTATTATACCTCAGTTTGGCTTTAGAAAAATGTCTGTAAATACTCTTCACAACAAAGTCCTGAAATTCACACCTCTACTGCATCCTGTTTTTTAAATACTCAACTGAATTCACTCATTATATTTTTGTTTTCACCTTCATGAATGGAGAGAGAACTGGTTTTTAAGCCGAAACTGCCATATTTACTTGTAGCTTACGTGTCATCTGTAATTATTTTTTACATACAAGTGTCTAATATAAATTAGATAAACTTTAGTCTGATCAAGAGAAATCTACTGCTTGTTTCAATGTTTCAGACATTGTAAAGATTTATTCATTTATTACTTATTTTTAAGTAGGCTCCCAGCATGGAGCCCAGTGCTGAGCTTGTAATCATGACCCTGACAAAAGATTGGAGCTGAGATCAGGAGTTGGATACCTAACTGGCTGAGCCAGGCAGGCACCCCTAGACGTTATAAAGCTTTAAAAAGCACAAGAAAATGATTGAAAACAAAAGCCCAGATACCTTTTTCTTTTTATGTCTAGTTATCTGTAACTGACTACATAAATTAGCTATATGAGACCACAGACTTTAGCACCAGGATTTGTTAAATGATGACTCTAAATAATCACTCCCATACCTCAGCCCTATGAACTAGGTAGCATTTTTCTTCTTTAAAAGATGACAGAAATCAGTCATCCTATTTTCTTCAAAGTGGCCAGCCCAAGGTCCAACAGCTATACAATGAAAGAGATGAGCATAAAACCAGGTCTATCAAACACGATTACACATCACTCTATCCTATACATTTACTTGTCATGATCACTGTCTGCCATCTTGTAAGAAGACTTAAAGTCAAGATGCTCAAATCGAGTCCTGCATCTGCCACAAATCAGATGTTGAATAAGTAATCATCTTGGTGCTGTAGTTTACACCACCTCAATATCTTAGTTTTCTCCTCTTTAATGGTGGGCTGGAGAGGACACAACACACCAAGACAGGAATAGACAACTCAAAATAGTTAATGACAGGTGGAAAATTCCCTAACCTTACTAGTCAACACAAAATTCAAATTAAAACAAGAAACCATTTTCCAACCATCAAATGAATTAAATGAACGCTCATGTACTACTGGCAGTCGTATAAACTGATACAACTTCTTCAAAAGGTTATTTATAAACATGCGTTAAATGTTTATATCTGGGGCACCTGGGTGGCTCAGCAGTAGAGCATTTTGCCTTCGGCTCAGGGCATGATCCCAGACTCCTGGGATGGAATCCCTATCAGGCTCCCTGCAGGGAGCCTGCTTCTCCCTCTGCCTCTGTCTCTGTATCTCCCATGAATAAATTAATAAACTCGTAAACTCATAAATAAATAAATAAATAAATAAATATCCTTTTACCTAGTACTTCCACTACTGGAAGATATCTTATGCAACAATCCAAAATAAGGAAGTTTTACCCATAAATGTTCATAATAGAAAATAAATGGCCAAATATTCAATCACAAGGAAATGGTTAAGCTATAAAATAGTTGCCAAGTAAAATATCATATAGCCACTGAAATATTAAATAGCTACTGGATTTTTACAAATGAAAAGTACTTATCAAAATGATAAGTTGGGAAAAAAAACCAACAATATAAAATGAAATAAACAGCACCGTCAAACAGATGCATTAAGAACATTAACAGAGACGGCCTTTGGGTGACAGGACTAGGAAGGCTGGATACAACAAAGGGAAGAACATAATCCACCCCACATTCCTAAGAGTAAGGCATTATTAATTATTATTCTATAATCTCCAAATTTGAAATAAAAAAAACTAGTACTTTATAACTGAATAGTATTATAATAGATTATTTCTAAGGCTCAGTTCTAAAATGCTACAATTTAATAATGCATTTTTGATCCACATAAGAATTTAAGAGTAACAGAACACTTGAAATTATTAGCTTATCTTCTATTCTCTCTCCACAGCACAGGGGACATGGTCTCCCTCTAGCCTTCCAGTCAAGGGAAAAAGCAGCACCATCTATCTAGCAGGCTTAATTATAGCTATTGCTTATCAAGTCATGGAATAAAAAAAGCAAGCCCTATAAAAGAATAGCCTTAGTCATCAAATCTCCAGCGTAGAATCACCTATCTATCCCTAGGTATTATGGAAGATAAAAGAAACTCAGTCCTTCAGAAATGAAATCTCCAATAGGATCCCTGACTCATCCGCAAAGCACGAACCCCAAGGCTACTTCCCCTGCACATAAGTTCAGAGACTGGGCACCTGTCCTGACGGCCTTCATCACCAAACAATGCTCTTTCCTGACAGGATATGCCCAGGGATAACAAGATGACTAGCATGCAAACTCACAGTGACCAAGGACCACACCACCTCTTCTTCCATAACGAAAATAAGACTGCAAAAGCCTGGTTTTAAACTTCTAAAATGCCCTAAAAGTAAATATTTTCTATTGGCCAAAAAAAGGAAAAAGGGGACTCCCTCCAATTACTTCTGAGTGGCACGACCCAATTCTCACTAGTAAGAAGAGAAAATACCCTCTTTATTTTCCTCGGATCAAAAACACATAGGCTAAATATCCACAGAAAATGTCCAAAACAGGACACAGATTATTTTACCTACATTTTTCCATCTTCGAAAGATACTAACAAAATCTCACTCCCATCCTCTTTCACCGGTCTAGGAAGGCGGGAATCACGAAGCTCAACAATACTATTACACTGCTGTATAAGGTCAACGATCTATTGTACAAGCTGTTAGCAATTTTAATGCCTAAAACTGTAGATAACCGAGTCTCTTTAAAATGTGAAAAAGCATTTTCAGGGCTAAAAGTCATTTCAGCGGCACCTTGTAAACAATCAAACTGCACTTTGAAACAAACAAACAAACAAAAACCCTAGACAATGTGTGCTGCCCATTCATTTTTATGGACTTAGCCGTGTGTCCTTTTCACAATGGAGAATTCCGGGGTTAAGGGATCATTCTGCGGGGGGTACCTTGCCCGGGACCAACCTCTCCCGAGCCTATTTCCCATTCCCGAACCCCGCCGCGGCCAAGGAGCAGCCACTTCCCCAAGTCCCACTTCCTTTTCCATTCCCCAGACCTCCAGAGTTTCCAACGCCCCGGTCTTGCGCAACATCCGTAGGAGCAGCCGCCGCAACCACCGCCTCCTGAGCCGAGAAACAACCCTAAAGGGAACATTGTCCAGCAGAAAAATAAAAGGTGGAGGGGAGGGGGGGCGATGTAGGAAGCGGACTTCTGGTCCCACGCCTCTGGCCCTGACCCCCTCCTAGGGGCTGTGCCTCGGGCGACTTCGGGAGCAGGACCTCGCACCTCCCGCAGCCCGTGCGCCGAGCCGAGGGCGGAAGGGGGGGCAGGGAAGGTTATCTCCCGGTGCAGCGCTCCGGCCGCTTCGGAGCCTCCGCCCCACCAGGACTATTGTTCCCGAGTTCCCCGCCCCCACCCCGGATAGGAAGTGATGGTCACATCCCCTCCGCCTCCGACGACACCCCCAGGGGTCGGCGGGGGCTTCCTGCGGGAGCGGGAGCGGGAGCCGCAGCGCCGCGCACACCCGGGCCCTCCGACCTAACGTCGCGGGGACCCCGGCGCCACCGCAAACCTGGGTGTCGGGGCCCGCGGCCGACCCCGGCCCAGCCTCGGGGGTCCTCGGGGGTCCTCGGGGGTCCTCGGGGGTCGCGGCGGCCAAGCGCCCCGTGCCCACCTCCGCGGCCGGCGGGGCAGGGCGGCCCCGGGCCGGGGCTGACCTGGCGCCCCCGTCCCTCCGCCCCGCCGCGCTCCCCGGGTCACCTCGCCCCGACCCCGCGCGCAGACCCCGCGGGGAGACCCCCCGGGAGACCCCGCCGGGCGGGGCAGGCTGCACGCTCCCGGCCCGCAGACAATAGGTGGTCGCGGGCGGCGGCGCGCGGGGCGGGCTCGGCCGGGCGGCGGCGGAGGGAGGCCGAGGGCGGCGGCGGCGGCGGCGGCGGCGGCGGAGGAGGCGGCCCGGGCCGTCCGCCCCGCTGCTCAGCTCACGGCCGCGCACAAAGCGCCGGCGGGAACGGGCGGCGCGGGGCGCGACTCACCATGAAGTCCCGGGCGAAGTTGTCCTCCCCGTTGTGGTCCGGGCTCTTCATGGCCTGGACCCTCTGGATGAACCGCCTCAGGATCTCCACTTGCTCCATCCTCCCGCGCGCCCGCCGCCGCCGCCCGCCCGCCCGGCGCAGCGCCCGCTCAGCCTTCCCCAGCGCGCCGCCCGGCCTCCCGCGCCCCGCTCCCCCCACCGCCCGGGGCGGCGGCAGCGGCGGCACCGGCCCGGCGCCCGACGCCGCAACTCGAGGAGCAGCCGCCGCGCTCCCCCGGTCCGAGGCGAGCCGCTGCGGCTAGCGCCAGCCCCAACCCCCCGCCCGCTCCATCCTCGTCCCCGCCCTCCTCCTCCCCCGTTGGAGACGCCGCCGCCGCCTCAGGAGCTCGGCTCTCCCTGGCCCTGCCCCCCGGCCCGGTCCCTCCTCCCCACCCCCTCCCCACTGCCCTCCGCCGCCGCCGCCGCCGCCGCCGCCTCTCCCCACGGGCGCGGCCCCGCCGCCACCCAGACGCGCGCCCCCGAGCCGTGGCCCCGCCCCAGGCGCCGAGACGCCCGGCCAGGCCCCGCCCCCGCCCGCGGGCCCCGCCCCCGGGCCCGCCCCGCCGCGCCCAGACCCTCTCGCAGTGGCTGCGAGGCCCGCGGCGGCCTGCGGGGCCGCGGGAGCCACTTCCGGGGCGTGGTCCGGCCGGGGCCGCCTGGAGCGCCCGGGGGTGGGGCGTCCCGGAGGACGGGGTGCGCCTCCGAGCCCAGGAAACCCTGGTCGGTCCAGGAAGACTTCCGCTGGAACTTGCGGGCTCACGGCCCGCTGGTGGGAAAAGCGCACTTTGCGAGTGTTTCCGCGCCGCCCTGCGGCCACAAGGCCCGGCCCGCGGGAGTCGGGGGGGGGGGGGGGCGGGACGCAGAGGCATGCCGGGAACTGTAGTCGCGTCCCCCCGCGTCGGGGCGGGTGGGTGTGGGTCCCGCTGCGGGCCCGGGATGCTGACGGCGCCTGACCTTGCCGCCTCGGGCAGTGGCTGCGGCCGGGACAAGCCAAATATTCCTTGAATGAAAGGCCTTCTGCAGATCCGTCTGCAGATTCAGCCCTGGCGGGTGAGCCCTGAGACCCGGAGCGCACCCGAACACCTGCCACGCCTGTGTTGGCTGAATGAGACGCACTTTGTGCTTTGGAGCTCAGATTCGCAGCCCTCCGGACAGAAATGATTAACAGGCTTTTTTCTCCATAGAATGGACTTGATGAATTTGTGTGCGTCTTTGCAAGTCTTCTGGCAATTAGAGAGAATCTGTCCTAATCTAATTCACCATTTTTGCGAAGAAAGTGGTTTGCCTGGGCCCACCCCTGCCCCCAGCGTACCCTTAGCAGAGCCAACACTAGAACTCAGACCTTCCTGCTTTCAGTACAGCCCTTAGATGGATTGCCCCTCACTAAGGAAAGTAAACGTGTGGTAACGTGGCAGGACAGAATGATTGGATCCCTGGACTTCTCTGGATCCCTCCTACCCACACCCAAGAAATTTATCAGATAAGCTTGGGCAGGGAATGGGTCGAAAATAGGGAACATGCGTGCTAGCCCCCTCCTCCCAGATGAATGTTTAGAACCACTATGGAGCTTAACGATAAAACTCCTTGAAGAATATAGGTGGGTACAATATTTTTCCTGTTTCAAAGAACGATGTTTCTCTTTAAAATGCACAACTGATGTATGCCAGTCCAGTCCTGCTCTCAGAAATACGCACTTCCAGGTGTGCCCTCCTCAACCTCCTATGTATCTAAGTGGTGTATGTGCATATGAAAAGATAGTTCTGTCCTGTACTCAAAGATTCACTTAGAATAGTTCAGTTTCCGAGTTAGGCTCCATTGGAAACAAGGGTCTGGAGTATTTTACTTTAATTAGATACTGAGACTCAGTTTTCCACTGGATGTAGGAAAAGATCAGGATCTGGTCTTGATCACCCACCAAGGGTCACCCTGTAGGTAACCCTTTTCCCCCCAGAACTGGGAAAGAAATTAAAACTCTAAGCAAAGCAATGGGCAGATGATGAGGAGTGCCTGTACTTTTGATATATCAAAAGAATGTACAACCCAGAGGGTATTTGATGACTATATGCTAGACAAGTTGAGTAACAATCTAGGGACTGACTGATTGGATGTGTTGACTTGTTTTGAGTACGGAGCCTCATATTGTCTAGTGTTTTTGCAGTATTTTTACTTTTCCTCTTACTGACAGCCTTCTCTCTCTCTTTCTTGTAAAACTTGAGTGTTTTTTTAAGTTCCTAGCATCTACCTTTGGCATCCGATGTAGATTAGGGAAAACAAATGTAGAGTACCGTTATGTATCTTGACTCTTTTGCAAAGGCTTACTTAGCATTTTAGTATACTTAGGTCACCTTTCAATTTACAGATAATTTTTGAACACCTCAAAATATGTGTGTATGTGAAAGATGCAAAAATGTTTTAGGGATGGCTTCTTAGTGTTTATAGCCTGGTTCAGGAGACAGGAAAAAAACAATAAACTTAGTTATACTGTGGGTTCATAAATGCCAAATGCATGATACAGACGTTGGATGGCTTAACATTTCTGAGAAAGTTGGGACCCCGTTAGCAACATGCAGTGGTCTCAGGGGACCTTGAAGTCTATGTGAATTGAACAAAAAAGAAGAGCTCCCTGGTAAGAGAAGCGATAAAACAAAAAAAACACGAAGACAGCACAGCAGAAGTTTGAGGCAGAACTTTGATATGCCCGTGAAGGTGCTAACATAGACAGATTGGATTCTAGAGAGTGTTGAATGCCTGCCTAATGACTTGGATTTCATATTGTCAGTGGGAGCCACCAAAGGTTTTTGAGAATAGACATGAAATTAGGAAAATAGTAATCTGGCTTTTTGTGGTTGTTGTTGTTGTTAAATCACAATAAGGGGAGAGAATGGGATGAGGTATTGGGAGCCAATATTATGAAGCAACAAAAACTGTAACTAGGGGCGCCTGGGTGGCTCAGTTGGTTAAAGCATCTGCCTTCAGCTCAGGTCATGATCTCAGGGTCCTGAGGTGAAGCCCCACGTTGGGCTCCCTGCTCAGTGGGGAGCCTGCTTCTCCCTCTCCCTCTGCACCGCTTATGTTCCTTCTCTCTCTCTTTCTCTCTCTCTCTCTTTCTCCTGCTCTATCTCAAATACATAAGAGTCTTTAAAAAAAAAAAAAGCTTTAAGGTTACAAGACATAGATGGAGGTGAGAGAGACAAAGACCTCACAGAACTAGGGACTGACTTAGTAGACAAGAAAGGAGGTAGAATTAAAAATGACTGAAATTGCCAGGTTGGAAGAGATCAGAAGGTTTGACAATGCAGGGCTATGCATAGTTTCAGCAAATGGGAACTTTCATGCATGAATTGTGAGAGAAATCTGCACATCTTTGGATGCAGTTTGGCCATAAATGTATAATAATGGAAACCTCACACGTGCTTTGGCTGAAAAAACCTTAGAGGTAATATTTATAGGTGTATACAAACACAAATTTATTACAGCCTTATTTGTAATGGCAAGAGTAGAAAGGGGCCTGCATTTCAAAAGGGACTGGTTAAAAAACAAAATCACATCCATATAATTAGGTTTTTTGAAGCCAAACTATAAAAAAAAATAATCTGTGTACGTTGATGTGGAGTAGGTCCCAAGATCTACTTACGGAATGAGAAAAGCTAGGCATTGTGTTTATGGTATTCTTACTTTTATATAAAATGGAATGTGGATAAAATACTTGAACACAGAATTTGTCTCAAGGATATTTCAAAAAACATTAGCTGTGTTTGCCTGTAGGAGGGCCCTGGCAAAAAGGAGACAACTTCAAATGTGTATACCTTTTTTTTTTTTTTAATTTTATTTATGATAGTCACACAGAGAGAGAGAGGCAGAGACACAGGCAGAGAGGAGAAGCAGGCTCCATGCACCGGGAGCCCAACGTGGGATTCGATCCCGGGTCTCCAGGATCGCGCCCTGGGCCAAAGGCAGGCACCAAACCGCTGCGCCACCGAGGGATCCCTGTGTATACCTTTTTATATTCTAAATATTACTGTGTATGCATTACTTTTCCAACAAAATTAAATCTATTTAATTAAAAATTTTTTAGACTTTCAATCTAGGTGACAGGAAGAATGGCAGTATCTTCAATAGAAACACCCAAATGGAGAAAATGGAAGCTGATCTTATTTGGGGAAATTTTTTAAAAATGGCACAGGTGTTTCAGAATGCCGACCCACTTATACCACAATTCTCGAGAAACTATGGCCACCTTGCTCATTCCCAGCCACAGCTGCACTTGACCTATGCTGTGTAAACAGGCCAGCAACCTGTGGCCTGGTGTAGGAACAGGATCTTGGCCAATTAGTTCTCACTGTTCACAATCTGAACTTAGAAACCTAGAGAGAGTAAGTCATCAAACAGCAAGGTCAGAAACTGAATACCTTGGGATATTTTTAGGGAACGTCTTATAAGAATAGGAATTATAAAGAATCTGGTTGGTTAGTCAAAAGTCACTAACCAGTCATGCAGACATATGTAGAGATGTCACTCTGTAACCCACGTGGCCATGAGAGAAGTGGAGAGAATCCCTTTAACTGAGAACTGACTTAGAACTTTTCAGGACAGGTTTGGCCGGCATTTAATCCATAAATAAATTCTGCTTTTCCCGAAACAGAATAGGTCAGAATAAAGAGCCTGGGCTCAGAAGTGAGAGAGATGAAGTTTCAAATGCCCGTTCCATGCATTTCTTAGTCAGGATGTCACTTCAGCTCTCTAAGCCTTGGGTTGTAGAATTAGGGTACTGCACGTTATGCTTGCTCACAGAAAACAAAATAAGAACCGGTTAAACAAACAATGGATGATTTCTGGACCCTTTGCTTCTTTACCTACTGTCTCCTTAGGCTCTTGCCCTACTCACTAACCACCTTTACTCTGGGTAAAGACATGAGGGATGAAAAGAAAGCCAAAATACCATTTTCAAAATGTATTTTCTTAGTACATTTGTGAAGGTTGGAGTGAGATTTTTAAACCAACAATTCAAAATGGGTTTCAGGATTATCCACCTGTTTCATTCACGATATCCCTTCCCCTGTCACTCAGTTAAAAGTGATGCTTCATATCTGTGTAGAAGTTCTGACTTTTAGAGTATTTTTGCGACTGTTCTCTTATGAAAACTACCTTTGTTATGGCTTACATGGCATTATAACTCTTTGTGAGTTCTTTTTAACAATTCTGGAAGGCAATTTGACGTCATTGTCCTCATTAATAGATGAAAAACTAAATAAAACGTGGGAGTGAACACGACTAGCTCACTTGTAAAAATACAAATGTCAGACGCATATCCAGAACTGAGTTTCCAGCTTGTTGCATAAACCATTGAGTCACAATGCTTTAATACCTGGTGTAATTTAAGCAAAACTACACATAAGGATTCAAACCATTCCTGAGATTCTTCCAAAGTATTCTCCCAAAGTATTAGCACTTCTAATATTAACTTGTCATTAGAAACATCCCTCAGTTGTCTCTGTACTTTCAAACTAAAGGACTCCTAACGAGGAAGTTATGGGAAATAAAAAGGGAGGGAAATTCTTCTCTAATTTATTCCTGGTATCCCTTACTCCCTCATTCCTAGACCTGGTCACAGCAAAAAAGTTGTTGACCACTTGTAATCTGTGAATTTATTTTTGAGGTATGTGGTCCAATAGGGAACTGGAGGGAAAAAGCAGTATAACTTTTTAGTCTAGTGTGGCATAACATTTTTAGAAGAAAGGCACATAAAAATGGAAAGAAGTTTGGAAAGGATGATATTTCTTAAATATTTGATAAGTATTTGTAAAGCTAAGATTTCAGAGCTTTTTGACATAAGACTCCCATTTATTCCAATAACTCTATCCTAAGTAGGTAAGCCACGTATGATTATCTCCATCTTTCTTTATACATTAGAATGCTACTGAGGCTAATAATGCCTAAGCTTAAAGGAATTATTAAATGATTTGCTGAAGGTCGTATGGATAGCAGAACTGAACCAAAGCCCAAGTGACTCTCTATTCAATGAAAATTTCCCAGTGTTATATAACAGAGGTCAAATAGTGCAACAATAAATACTAACTGCAGGTGAATGCAATAATTAAATCCGCCCTCTAACTTTTCTATCTCATATTTCTTATACTGTTTCATTTAACATTCAAAGAAAAATTAAAATTTTACAAGTAACCTCAAAGTCAAGTACCTTAGCATCTAATTAGTGATCCTGCAGCCTAATGACATATACTTTCTATATTCAAGAATGGATCATTAACAAGGACCGTGAAATATGATTGTACTGTATAAAATCCATTCAGTGTATTGATTGGACTCAGACCCAATTAACAGAAAGCCTCAAAACAAAACAAGCAAAAATCCCTTTCATTCAGTGACTGCTAATATTTTATTTTATTTTATTTTTAAGATTTATTTATTTATTTATTCATGAGAGACACAGAGAGAGAGAGGCGGGGTCCCATGCCCACATGGGACTCAATCCCAGGTCTCCAGGATCACACCCTGAGCCGAAGGCAGCACTAAACCGCTGAGCCACCCGGGCATCCCAACTGCTAATATTTTAAAGTTAAATTGTAGACAGAGACGAATACTGAATGGTCTCACTTATCTGTAGAATCTAAAAAAGGGAAGAAGAAACCAACCTCAGAAAAAGGGATCAGACTTTTAGTTACTAGAGGCAGATGGTGGGGGAGAGGGATTTGGAAGAAGATGGTAAAAAAGTAACAAACTACCACTTAATAGGCTTAATTAAGCACTAGGTTTGTAATATGCAACATGATGATTATAGTTAATACTGCTATATAATACATTGGAAAGTTAAGAGACTAAGTCCTGAGAGTTCACATCACAAGGAGAAAGGGTTTTTTTTCTTATCATATATGCAATAATGGAGGTTAGCTGAACTGATTGTGGTAATCATTTCACAATATATATAAATCAGACTATCAAGACGTATGCTTTAAACTTATATAGTGATATATGTTAATTATCTCAATAAAATTAGAAACAAATAATGATTCCACTTAAATGAGGTATCTAAAACATTCAAATTGATAGAAATATTAAATAGATTGGTGATTGCCAGGGACTGAGGGTAGGGGGATTAGGGCAGTTGTGGGTTTTTTGGTGTTTTAATTCCACTATAGTTACCATACAGTGTTACATTAGTTTCACGTTTACAATATAGTGATGCAACAATTCTATTACATTACCCAGTGCTCATCATGAAGAGTGTACTCATAATCTCCTTCACCTATTTTCCCTATTTCCCCACCCACTTCCCCTCTGGTAACCATCACTTTGTTCTCTATAGTTAAAAGTCTATTTTTTTGTTTCCCTTGGGTTTTTTTCTTTGATTTTTTTTGTGTGTGTATGTGTTGTTTGTGAAATCCTACATGAGTGAAATCCTTTGGTATTTGTATTTCTCTGACTGACTTAAGTGGCAAGATTTAATTCTTTTTAATGTCTGAGTAATATCTACACATATACCTGTACACGTACATTGGTATACCACTTCATCAGTTGACAGACAGTTGGGCTGCTTGCATAATTTGGCTATTGCAAATAATACTGCTATAAACACAGGGGTGCATATCTTTTTGAATTAGTGTTTTTGTATTCTTTGGGTGAATACTCAATAGTAGAATCATTGTCTCATATGGTAATGCTATTTTTAATTTTTTGAGGAACCTCTATACTGTATTCCACAGTGTCTGTACCAGTTTATATTCCCACCAACACTGCACAAGGGTTCTTTTCCCTTCACACCTTTACCAACACTTCTTGTTTCTCCCGTTTTTGACTTTAGCCATTCTGACAGGTGTGAGGTGATATCTCATTGTGGTTTGATTTGCATTTCCCTGATAATGAGTAACACTGAGCATCTTTTCATGTATCCATTGGCCATCTGGATGTCTTCTTTGGAGAAATGTCTGTTTGTGTCTTCTGCTCGTTTTTTAATTGGATTATTTGGTTTTTGGGTATTGAGTTGTATCAGTTCTTTATATATTTTGGATACTAGCCCTTTATTGAGTATGTCATTTGCAAATATCTTCTCCATTTAGTGGTTGTCTTTTAATTTGGTTCATTATTTTCTTTGCCATGAAGACACTTTTTATTTTGATGTAGTCCCAATAGTTTATTTTTGCTTTTCTTTCCCTTGCTCCAGGAGCCATATATACAAAGGTGTTGCTACTACTGATGTGAGAGAAGTTACTGCCTGTGCTGTCTTCTAGGAGTTTTGTGGCTTTAGGCCCCACATTTAAGTCCTTAATCCATTTTGAGTTTATTTTTGTGTATGGTGTAAGAAAGTGGTCCAGTTTCATTCTTATGCATATAACTGTCCCTTTGTCCCAACCACTTGTTGAAGAGACTTGTCTTTTTCTAGTTGCATGTTCTTACCTCCTTTGTCAAAGATTAATTGACAATATAATCATGGATTTATTTCTGGATTTTCTGCCCTGTTCTATTTTGATCTGTACGTCTATTTTTGTGCCAGTACCTTACATTTTGATTACTACAGCTTTGTAATATAACTTGATGTCTGGAATTATGATGCCTCAAGCTTCGCTTTTCTTTTTCAAGATTCCTTCTGCTGTTTAGTGTCTTTTGTGGTTCCATACAAATTTTAGGATTATTTGTTTTAGTTATGTAAAAAATCCTGTTGCATTTTTTATTGTTGTTGTTTTAAGATTTTATTTATTTATTTATCTGAGAGAGAGCACACAAGTAGGGGCAGGGGCAGAGGGAGAAGAAGAGAATTTTGAGCAGACTGCGCTAAACAGTGGAGCCTGACCCAGGGCTCAATGCCAGGATGCTGAGATCATGACCTGAGTGGAAACCCAGAGTTAGAAATTTAACCACTGGAGCCACCCAGGTGCTGTGCTGTTGGTTTTCTGAGAGGAATCACATTAAATGTGTAGGGTATTTTGGGTAGTATAGAAAATTTAAAAGTATGTGTTATTCCAATCCATTAGCATGGAATATCTTTCCATTTCTTTGTGTCATCTTCAATTTCTTTCATCAGTGTTTTCTAGTTTTCAGAGTACAGAGCTTTCACTTCTTTGGTTAGAGTTACTCTTAAGTATCTTATTATTTTGGTGCAGTTGTAAATTGTAATCCCAACTGTAAATGAGATTGTTTTTTTAATTTCTCTCTGTGTTGCTTCTTTATTGGTGTATAGAAATGCAACAGATTTCTGTAGTTTGATTTTGTATCCTGCAAACTGATTTTATCAGTTCTAGCAGGTTTTTGGTGTAGTCTTTGGGTTTTCTGTATAGACTATCATGTCATCTGCAAATAGTCAAAGTTTTACTTCTTCCTTACCAGTTTGAATGTCTTTTATTTCTTTTTGTTATCTGATTACTGTGGCTAGGAATTCCAGTACTAGGTTGAATAAAAGTGGTGAGAGTGGACATCCCTGTGTTGGTCTTGACCTTAAGGGAAAGGCTCTCAGTTTTTCACCATTGAAGGTGATGTTGCCTATGGATTTTTCATATATGGCCTTTGTTATGCTGAGGTATGTTCCCTCTAAACCTATTTTGTTGGAAGTTTTTGTCATGAATGGATGTTGTACTTTGTCCAGTGCTTTTTTCTGCATCTATTGAAATGATCATATGGCTCTTAGCCTTTCTCTTATTGATATGATGTATCACATTGATTTATTTGTGAATATTGAGTCACTTTTGCAACCCGAGAATAAATACACTTGATCATGATAAATGTCACTTGAATGATTTTTTTTAAGTTTACTTATTTATTTATTCATTAAATTTTTCTTAAGTAGGCCCCATGCCCAGGGTAGATAAAGCCCAATGTAGGGCTTGAAACTCACAACCCTGAGATTAAGACCTGAGCTGAGATGAAGAGTCAGATGCTCAACCAACTAAGCTACCCAGGCACCCCTTTTATTTATTAAGTAATCTCTACACCCAGCGTGGGGCTCCAACCTAGACCCCAAGATCAAGAATCTCAGGCACCTCCAACTGAGCCAGTCAAACACCCTGTGAATGATTAAAGTATTGTTGAATTTGGTTTGCTATTATTTTGTTAAGGATTTTTACATCTATGTTCATTAGAGATATTTGCCTGTATTTCTGTTCTATTGAATGTGTTTATATGGTTTTGATATCGGGGTAATACTGGCCTGATAGAATGAATTTGAAAGTTTTCTTTCCTTTTCCATTTTTTGGAATACTTTGAGAAGAATAGGTATTAACCTTTTTTTAATGGGCAGTTCTCATATTAATTTTTGGTACCCCCATGGCTCCACAAGCCCTATACTCTGCTTCCTCATTCCTAGAGAAAATAGGAGTTACCAAGTTTGAACCCACTCACTGTCTCTGCTTTCCAAATAAAATTTGGAAATCATAAATTTACCTTATATCTATTTGTTTCTTTCTATTATTAGGATTCTTAGTCCTTTCCAAGGCTAACCTCTCTCTTTGTTGAATCTTTTCTGCACTCTTTTTTATCTCTTTCTAATTTTGTTGTACAGAGATCTCCTCTCCTTTACCTGTGTTCAGCCTTTCCCTCTCCACCGACTCTCCTTATTCTACAAAATGCTCAAGACTCCCATGAGCTGCTACACTGGCCCATCTATTGCGACCCATAACAATGTGACTACTGGCACACTTCTATATGGACTCCCCCCACTTGCCAGATCTTTTTTTTTTTTTTAAGATTTTATTTATTTATTCATGAGAGACATAGAGAGAGAGGCAGAGTCACAGGCAGAGGGAGAAGCAGGCTCCCTGTGGGGAGGCTGGTGGGGGACTTGATCCCAGGACAGGACCCCGGTACCCCGGCATCATACCCTGAGCCAAAAGCAGACGCTCAACCACTGAGCCGCTCAGGTGCCCCCTACTTGCCAGATCTAATGAGCTCTTAGTTTATATCCTACTCGACTGGTCTGGGTCATCTGACCCTTTTTGATAAATACCCTTCCTTCCTTAAATTTCTCCCTTTAGTTTTATTTTTAATGTGATGTGACATTGACATAGCATAAAATTGACCATTTTAAATTAACAATTCAATGACATTTAGTACATTCACAGTGTTGTGCATCCACCACCTCTATTTAGTTCTAAAATATTTTCATGACCTAAAAAGAAACCCTGAATCCATTAAGCAGTTACTTCCTACCCCAACCCTGAATCCATTAAGCAGTTACTTCCTACCCCAACCCTGAATCCATTAAGCAGTTACATCCTACCCCTCTGCTTTCGCCCCAACTCCTGGTAGCCAGTGATCTATGTTCTGTCTCTTTACTTATTCTGGGTATTTCATATGAATGGAGTCATACAATTTAGGGCCTTTTGTGCCTGGTTTCTTTTATTTATTGTAATTTCTAATTTCTTTGTTTTCATCTCAAATTCTAGTAGTTTGCTGTATATGCTTCAGATTTTATTTAGGTAACTAAACATTACAGAGAGAATTGAGATGCCTTTGTTGTCCTTCCCTTTCCTCCCTCCCCAGAAATAACTAGTATCTGGGATTTAGAATTTTTATTGAGATGTTCAATTTTTTTCTTAAGATTTTATTTATTTATTTATGAGAGACACACAGAGAGAGGCAGAGACACAGGCAGAGGGAGAAGCAGGCTCCCTGCGGGGAGCCCGATGCGGGACTCTATCCCGGGTCCCCAGGATCACCCCTGAGCCAAAGGCAAGCGTTCAACCACTGAGCCCCCCAGGTTCCCCCTGATGTTCAGTGTTACATTGAGTGGTGTCTTGCCTTGTTAAACTATGGTTTAAAAAAAGTGACTTAAAGTTTACTATCTGGGGTTCTGTGCTCAGTGGGTAATCTGCTTCTCCCTCTGCTTCTCCCCCTGCTCACGCATAAATGCACTTACTCTCAAAAAAAATGAATAATCTTTTTAAAAATTTTACTATCTTAATTATTTAAAAATGTACATTTCAGTAGTGTTGAGTATATTCACATTTTTGTGAAACATTTCCAGAACCTTTTCATCCTGCAAAACTGAAAAACTATACCTATTAAATAACAACTGCCCTATTTCCCTTATAGCCCCAGGTAGTCACCTTTCTACTTTCTGTATGTATGCATTTGATTACTTTAGATACTTCAAATAAGTGGAATCATACGGTATTTGCCTTTTTTCTGACTGGCTTATTTTCCTTAGCATAATATCCTCAAGCATGTGACAAGATTTTCTTTCCTGTTTAAAGCTGAATGATCCTCCATTGCAAGTATATACCACATTTTTCCATTTGTTGATATTGTTTCCATCTTTTGCCTTTGTGAATAGTGCTGCTATGAACATACTTATACATGCATTTGGAGCAGTATCACTCAATCATATGATATTCTGTGTTTACCTTTGTAGGGAACCACCATGCTATTTTGCGCAGTGGTTGTGCCATTTTACATTCTCACTAGCAATATACAAGGGTCCTAATTTATCCATATCCTTGCCAACACTTGTTATTTTCCTTAAAAAGAATTTTTTGGGGGGGACACCTGGGTGGTTCAGCAGTTGAGCGTCTGTCTGTCTGCCTTTGTTACACATTGTGATATCTCAGGGTCTGGGATTGAGTCCCACATCAGGCTCCCTGCTGGGAGCCTGCTTCTCCCTCTGCCTGTGTTTCTGCCTCTCTCTCTGTCTCAATAGATAAAATCTTTTAAAAAAGAAAAAAAAATTTTAATCTTTAGATATCTTTGTGGGTGTTAAGTGGTACCTTGTGGTTTTGAATTGCAACTTCCAATGACTATGATGCTGAGCATCTTTTTGTATACTTGTTGGCCATTTGTGTATTGGAGACATGTCTACTCAAGTTCTTTGCCAATTTTTAGTTGGGTTCTTTGTCTCTTTATTATTGAGTTATAAGAGCTCTTTATATATTCTAGATACTAAACCCTTACGAGGTATATGACTTGTAGATATTTTTTCCCATTCTGAATGCTGTCTTCTTTTGGGTTTTAAAACATTACTCTGCTATTTTCCTCCTATCACTCTTTCAAACATTAACTTTATTCAGTAGGTTAATTTTGATTTCTTAGTATAGTGTTAGTCACTGTCTTTGGTACTGGCAGTAAAAATACAAATATTATTTACTATCTGACACTTTTTTATTTCTTTCATTGTCTTCTGTATTCCTCTTAATGCTTGAATGTGATCATTCTCCAGAGTTAGGTTGCCTTCTCTGTGGAGGTTTCCCACCTTTTTGTTTCAGAAAAAGCCCTATTTAACCTTCAGGTCCCAATCTGAACATTAGTCCTCTGGGAAGATTCTCTGATTTCACCAGAGAGAACCAGTTGCTCCTTCCTTGTTCCTGTAGCACTTTATACATTTAGCACAATATTATAACCTTTACAATGCTTGTTTATATATCTAGGATATGAGCTCCTTAATGTACATTATCCTCATAGCTAATAAATCTTTCCTGAGCTCCTAGTAAAAGTTCGGCACATAGCAGTTATTCAACAAGTATGGAATGAATTATCAGGCCCTGGATTTTTAAAACTTTACTGTGAAAAATTGTAAATTGATATAAAAATAAGGAGGATAGTGAAATGAATCACCATTCTTCATTAATCGGTTCTGACAATTATCAACATAAGGCTAGTCTTGTTTCCTCTAACTCCCTCCAATTCCCTCTCCCCACAGGATTATTTTGAAGGAAACCTCACAGAAGTCATTTCATTCCTAAATATTTTTGTAATATTTTCAAGAGAAAATTTTGGACATTAAATATAAAACTTTAGTGTACCTGGAGTCAAACAAACAGAAACTTTAATTGTTCTTCAGTTTTAAGAGAACTGGACAAATTATAAGAGCTGATCTGCAGTCTCAGAGCTTAAAATATTCAACTTTGTAGGTTATAGTCTTAAAACAATTCCAGCATTATCTACTAAATTTCTACACTTGGAAAAACTCAGACAATAAACTGATATTCATTACACTGAACTTAAAGTAGCAAGATCTAAATTATCAAAGAAATAACCAAAATAAAATATTTTACGTAAGCAAGAAGTATTTTTTTTGTTGCAGAGTTTTTTTTTAAAAAAAAAAAAAACATTTTATTGAATCTTGTTTCACCAGAAAATAAAGCTTCCTTTTATTTACTTACTTATTTATTTAGTAGGCTCCATGCCCTTCGTGGAGCCCATCATGGGGCTTGGACTCACAACCCTGAAACCCTGAGATCAAGATTTGAGCTGAGATGAAGAGTCAGATGCTTAACCGACTAAGCCATTCAGGTGTCCAGCTTTATTATATTTAGATATAAAAATGACATAGCTAGAAAGCCAAGGTGTTTTTAAATTGTATCACATAATGAAGTAATATTACAGGAGTATTTTAAGAATATTGAAAATTATTACTCTTTACATTCTTTACTAAGCATTTTTTTGTTTTTGTTTCATTTTTTAAAATTTAATTTAAATTCAATTATTAACGTATAATATCTTACTGGTTTCAGAAGTAGAGGTCATTGATTCATCAGTCTTGTATAACACCCAGTGCTCATTACATCACATGCCCTCCTTTTTTTTTTTTTAATTTTTATTTATTTATGATAGTCACAGAGAGAGAGAAAGAGAGAGAGAGGCAGAGATACAGGCAGAGGGAGAAGCAGGCTCCATGCACCGGGAGCCCGACGTGGGATTCTATCCCGGGTCTCCAGGATCGCGCCCTGGGCCAAAGGCAGGCGCCAAACCACTGCGCCACCCAGGGATCCCACATCACATGCCCTCCTTAATGTCCATCACCCAGTTACCCCATCCTCCCACCCATTCCCTTCCAGCCCCCTCAGTTTGTTTCCTGTGATTAAGAGCCTCTTATGGTTTGTCTGCCTCTCTGATTTTGTCTTGTTCTATTTTTTCCTCTCTTCCCCTATGATCCTCTGTTTTGTTTCTTAAATTATACTTATGAATGAAATCGTATGGTAATTGTCTTTCTCTCATTGACTTATTTCTCTTAGCATAATATCCTCTAGTTGCAGCCACTTCATTGCGTATGGCAAGATTTCATTTTTTTTTGATGGCAGAGTAGTAGTCCATTGTGTATATATATGTATATACACCACATCTTCTTTATCCATTCATTTGTCAATGGACAGCTGGGCTCTTTCTATAGTTTGATGATTTTTGGACATTGCTGCTATAAACATTGGGGTGCAGGTGCCCCTTTGGATCACTACATTTCTATCTTTGGGGTAAATACCCAGTAGTACAATTGCTGGGTCATAGGATAGCTCTATTTTCAACTTTTTGAGGAACCTCCATACTGTTTTCCAGAGTAGCTGCACCACCTAATAAACATTTTTTGAGTTCTGTTTCCTACGTGCCCTTTGGGTACTCTGTCTGAAACTTATGGAGGTCTTTTCTGATATATCTCATATTTCTACTTTGCTACTACCCTTGGCCAAGCTGCTGTCTTCTCTCATCTGCCTCTTATGATCTTTGTCTAACTCTCCCTAAAAGTTAGAACAATCCTTTTCAGACATGTCAAGTCATATTCCTCCTCTGCACAAAACTTCTAGTGGCTTCCCATCCCTCTAAGAGACAGGAAGTAAAATTCTCAGTGGGATTGGTATTGCTCACTAGGGTGTATGTGGCAGATGTTTCTGGGGATGTAGCATTATTTTATTTTATTTTATTTTTGGGTGATGTAGCATTATTTAGTGGCATTTAGTGTAGGGGGGCCTGGGCTACTGCTCCATCCCACAAATTCTCTCACTTTCAAGAAGTCTCTCTCATCCTTCATGATATTTTTTAAAATCAGTTTTTGAGATACAATTTATAAATGTAGTTTTGGGGGATTAGCAGTGTAAAATAAAATACACCAGTTTAAGTATACAGTTTGATGCATTTTGATAAATGTGTATATCCAGGTAACCACAACAATCGAGATATCAAACATTCCCATCACCACAAAAAGTCCCCTCCTGTGTCTTCTGCATGACTTTTGGATGTCCTTTGGACATTTCTGAAGGTGAAGAGCCTGTTTATAATAACTGGACCTGGAACCTAACTCCATTTATATATAAATACAAAATATTTTTTGCATGGTTTTAGTGTACACTTGCTTTTCCAGAAATGCAGTTATTATGTAAATCGAGGGAAGAGGATACTCCATTCAGAATTTTACCAGAGGTTTGCCATTTTGAAAAATCATGTCAGAGACTTGCATCAGCATCACTATTTGTGGCATTTGAATTTCCAAGAATACGCTCCTTGGTCAGTCTGCACTTGTAGCCATCACACTTGTAGCGATTCTACATAAAGGTGACATATTTCATTCTTTAATGGTGTTTATGTCTGAACATTTACATATTGAAATATATATTATTTGATTATAAATTACTTTAATTTATTTCTCTCATAGATTCTTTCATTTATTTCTTATTTATATTGGTTCTTTTGAAGTTAGGTGTATAGGTAGGTTGTACTATCTGTGAGGTCAACTTGAGGATAATAAAGGAAGAGTACAAAATATTTGTTATAGAAAAAGAGCATTGGGCCTGTCAGATTAGAGAAGCACTGCCCTATGTATTCCGGTCCTGCTCCTCCCAACCCCACTCCCCCCCCACCCCCCACCGCCTCCACCAAGATTACTTCTTATCAAATCTGCTCACTATTCTCTGTGTTCCCTTTCTGTAGCCACACTGGCCACTGGCTTCCCTACTGTTCCATGAAAGCTGCAGGCATATAGCCACCTCTGGACCTCTGTCTGCCTTTGCTGCTTGTTTCCTCTGCTGGAATGCTCTTCTATGGGTATCCCTGTGACTCATTCTCTCCTTTATATGTAGCTCTTTGCTTAAATGTCACCTTTCCAGAGAGGCTTTCCCTAACCATTCTTTTTAAAATTGTACCTCTACCCTCTAGCACTACTCATGTTTTCTTCTCTGCTTTATTTGTCTTATAGAATTTATTAATCTCTGGATAGACTTTATATTTTCCTTATTTACTTGTTTATTTTTTGTCTGCCTCCCCGACCACCACACTAAAATGTAAGCTTCATTAGGACAGCTGCAAAATGTGGGTTAGTGCCAGTGGAAAAAAAATTATTCAGTTCCCCAGCAAAGTGGCATTTGTTTCGATATGTTACATAGTCAGCTCTGGGCTCCCTTCTTATCTTGCAGCCTGGTGTATTGTACTGGCTTCCACCATCCCTTAGTCATATTTTATAAAGGCAGCAGTATTCCTGGAGTTTAGAATTGTATCCAGCACATAGTAGGTTCTCAAATATTTCCTGAATGAATGAATATATTTAGAACAACAGGAGAAAAAAAAAAAAAAAAAAAAAAAAAAGAACAACAGGAGAAGTGGTTTTGTGTGATTTTTATCTGAAAGTTTGGAGATTTAGATATTTTTATTTTTATATTAATATGCTCTTCTATAGAGTAATACAAAGTATATTACCTGGAGAAGTGCCATTTACACTCCCTTATGCTGTAAAAGTTGGTTGATGCATAATTGGTTCTTTAAAGGCCCTATTGTATTCTTTTCCTCATTAAGAGGATTGACAGCTATAACCTAGTGTTATTTATAAGCTATACCCATAGGCACATTGAAGTGTGTCCTACATATGGTGTAATTAACCTGAGTCTTAAATTGCTTATCAATCATTTGCCCCCAGGTGTCAGAGGCAATATATGGTGTCTTAAGAATAAAACTGGGGAAACATTGTTAATACAAATATACCTCATTGATTTGAGCCCCTAGTATTTCAGAAGTTGAGTTAAACTTGAACTGAGCTAAAATTTTTAACCCTTCCCTAACCCCTGAACAAAAGCAAATTAGTGGTGTAAAGAGGATTATAGGAAAGTGACCAACCTGTTTAAGAGAGCAACCTACTTGTAAGCAATCATTTGAAGTAAGCATTCATTATTCACCCAGCCAGTATTTATTAAGCAGCTATAGATTACAATTACTGCACCAAGCATGAGTCTGGAAATAGAAGGACCAATTAGGTAAAGTCCCAGCCTTTAAGGAACTTACATTATACAAGCAAGTAAACAAAGAGGAACAGTAAAATGTCATGATTGCCAAGATAACAGTCTTATGGAAAGCAGTAGAGGTGGAAGTGTAATGGTCACATCTAACTAACTGCAGGACTGGGAATGAGGCAGAGAAGTCTTTAAAAAGAAAATAACATTGAACTGACTCTTAGTTAAGAATGTGGTTGTGGGGATCCCTGGGTGGCGCAGCGGTTTAGCACCTGCCTTTGGCCCAGGGTGCGATCCTGGAGACCCGGGATCGAATCCCATGTCGGGCTCCCGGTGCATGGAGACTGCTTCTCCCTCTGCCTATGTCTCTGCCTCTCTCTCTCTCTCTCTGTGTGACTATCATAAATAAATAAAAATTAAAAAAAAAAGAATGTGGTTGTGCAGCTGAATGGATGAGACAAAGATCTAGGCATAGAGTGCATGATATAGAGGTTACAGCAATCTACATGGTCAGCAGAATTGTTTGGCAGGTTTACAGCTAGACTGCTACTACTGATGGAGTACAGTGAAATCAGGCTGAGTACATGGATAGCCTGATACCATGGACTAAAGAAATTTGAACTTTATCTTATGGGCAGTGGAGAATCAGTGAAGTCTTTTCAGCAGGGTAATAATATCAACTTACTTTGCTGATGCGTTAGCAATGGATTGGGCAGGTGGAGCTAGGGAAGGTTAACTGTTACAATAGTCCAGATGAGCAATGATTGAGATCCTGAAGTAGGAATGTAGCAATCAAGATGAAAGGGAGGGAGACAGATTAGAGAAATGCTAGAATCTATAGGATTGCTGATTGATTGTAGCAGAGGTATGGCAAAAGGAAGGATTTAGGACAAGAGTGAGCCAGACAGATGACACAGATGAATCAAAGGAACATCAGCATCCACTGTGGCCATTACACTTACTGCATGACCTAAGAGCTTATCTGAGTCTAAATGGGACGTCTGTTACTCAGCTCTGGCTGATTTTTCCATGTAGATAAGATCTGAAGTTTCCTCATCTTCTGATTTTTAAAGAAAAGCTAAACCTGTGTTTTTATGCGAAATGTCCCAGATCCTAATTGTTGGCTCAAAGTTTTTAAACTGTTGTCTGAATTACATAAAAACAACTTCAGTAAATAAGCAGAGAGGTTCCAACCTCTCTTCTAGGATGACTCCTGTTTACTAATTTGAATGAGTAGGAAAGTATGGCACCATTCAAACAGGAAAGGGAGAAGGAGAAGCAGAATTAAAATAGGAAAGTGAGGAGAAGCAGGTTGGGAGGTGACGCAGGAAATGTAAATGGTTACATTTTGAACATGTTGAGTTTGAGATGCCTCAACTGAATGTGGGTCTGAAACACAAAAAAAAGCCTGAATTGGAAAATACAGATCTGGGAGTTGTCAGTAAATAGATGGTAGATGAAACTACTGGAGGAAATGGTTCTGCTTAGAGAAAACAACATATGAATAAGATGAAAAGAGAGCCAAGAACAGAATCTTCGAGAACACTATCGTTTCAGAGGCAGGCAGAGAAAGAGCAGCTCGCAAAAGACAAGAAGAAATTGTCACAGAAGTAGGAGAACTAGAGATCAATTATGTCCTTCAAGTCCAGAGAGATGAATATATTTTAAGAGCACCAGATTTCTTGAAGAAGTCAAGTAAGATAGAGTGAAAGAAGAGAAAGCGTGGAGGGGGTGTGTGTGTGAGAGAGAGATTAGAGTTGGTGGGTGAGGCTTCAACTTTGACCACTTGCTGAGGATGATAGGCGTAACAGACAGAGTTGCACTGACTGATTTGGAGAACACAGAGCCTACTGAGATTCCTTTGGTCCTATTTTGTTTTTAGCAAACTTTGGCCTTTGCTCTTCTCTCCAGTAGAATGCTACGGAGAAGTTTTCTGGGTATTTCTGAAGAAAACTGACATAGGCAGTTAGCAGGAAGAATTAGCCAACTTCCTATAAGGTGAACTCCTGATGGAATCATAGATATCTGAAATAGCAACAAGGCCTGGGATTTGCATAAGCCATTGGGTCTCAACTCTAGTTACATATTAAAATCATCTGAGGAGCTTTTAAAACTACTGTTGCCCTAGCTCTCCTCCAGATCAATTAAATTAGCAGCTCTGTGGATAGGTGTGTTCTTAAAACTTCCCAGTTGAGGGACACTGGGTGGCTAGTCAGTTAAGCATCTGACTTGGACTCAGGTCATGATCTTGAGGCCCTAGGGTCTAGCCCTGAGTCACACTCTGTACTCAGCAGGGAGTCTGTTTGTCCCTCTCCTTTTCCTTCTGCCCTTCCCCCACTCATGCTGTCTTTATCTCTTTCAAAAAGAAAGAAATAAAATCTTTTTTAAAAAGTTCCCAGTTGAGGGATGCCTGGGTGGCTCAATGGTTGAGTGTCTGCCTTTGGCTCAGGGCAATGATCCTGGGGTCCTGGGATGGAGTCCCACATTGGGCTCCCCACAGGGAGCCTGCTTCTCCCTCTGCCTGTGTCTCTGCCTCTCTCTGTGTGTCTCTCATGAATAAATAAATAAATAAATCACTTAAAAAAAAATTCCCAGTTCTACAGTTGATTTCCAAAGCTAAGAATTAATGACCTTGAAGAACTGGAAACACCTGGAACTGCTTGGGAAAAATGGTACAAAAGTAGAGTTATTCCCATATGTACAATAATAATGGTAATTGCTATTATTATTCATAAACTGTATAAGAAAAATACATTTCTTTACTCTCTGTAATACGTTAAATTCTGTGTGGGCTTCCAATCCCACCAGGTTGATGGAAAACTTAAGAGCAATCCTTTAAGCCTCTCCTCCTCCCCCAGTTATACTAGGTTCTGGTATCTTACACATCGCCAAGTTGTCAGGTATTGGCACCTTGTTGCCACAGAAAGAGTTACCACCCCAGTTGTCCATGTGGTCACCAGCTTCCAATGATTATTACCTCCTGACATCCACCTCCTTGGGTCACCCCCTCCTCCATCATCTGAGAGTTGGTCTGTGTGACAAATAGAATTCAGGGGAAATAGTGGCCTGTGGAGATTTGGAGATTAGGTCAAAAAAGTGAAATTGCCACCTCTGACTTGCTCTCTTGTTCTGGGTGAAGCTAGCCACCATGCCCCAGGAATACCACAGAGTTGGTCTGTGTGACAAATAGAATTCAGGGGAAATAGTAGCCTGTGGAGATTTGGAGATTAGGTCAAAAAAGTGAAATTGCCACCTCTGACTTGCTCTCTTGTTCTGGGTGAAGCTAGCCAGCATGCCCCAGGAATACTCAAGCCCTGTGAGAGGTGCACATGATGACAACCAGGCCACCTGCCAATGGCCAGCACCAACCTGCCAGCCATGTAATGGAGCCATTTTAGAAGTGGATTCTCTAGCCCTAGTCAGGTCTTCAGATGACTGCAGGCATGGCTGATATTTTGACTACAACCTCATGGGGAGATCCTGAGCCAGAAGCACCCAGCTAAACCACTGCTATGTGAGATAACTATTGTTATTTTAGCCCGCTAAGGTTAGAGAAGTAACTTTCTATACAGCAATACATGCCTAATGCATCATGGTTCATTCAGATATAAACATTGTCTCTTGCTTACACGGTACCCAGGAGCACTGGAATTCTGCTGTTTCATGAGGCACTTTGAGTATGGAAATTTTTGTGGGGTTGTGTATGACCCTGTTGACCCCAACACACCATATAATTATTCTTTCACTGGGATTCTACCTTCCTAGTTTCGTGCTCTGGAAGCAAGTCCCCCCCCACCCCCCATCCTTCATTCATAGCCTAGAGATATTTTGTTTGTCTTGGAGAAATCCTTACCCACCTTTATGGCCATATTTTCTTCTTCAATCTTCCCATCATCTCCAAGACTGTTAGAAATAAGTCAACAAACCTGCTGGCTTATCCGTTTCCTCCCATGTTCTGCTCCCTTCCCTGTGAACATGTAGCAATCTTTTTGAATTTCAGGCGGTGGAAAAGGGAAAAGGAATATGAAGGGCAAAAAATTGTAGGTAAATATCTCAAAATATGTGCTACTACAATTATCAATATGTGTTGAGTGCTTACATGCACCAGACACTACACGGAATGCTTTTAGATATTTTATTTCACTGAATCATTATAGTAAACTATGAAGTAAATACTATTAATCATGCTCATTTTACAAATAGGAATTTTGGGTTCAGAGGTCAGACTTTTGATCATTACTATAAATTTTCTGGTGAGGATGAGAGAGGGTGGATCTAAGGATACTCACCTTTGGCTTTGTTTGCTCACATAAGCATGTATGCCAGCCGTAGCTAATATTTATCTATTCATTAAGACATTCAGACAGGCGGTTCTCTGTGCACTTGAAAATGTTAAAGCTGCAGTTCTAAAATACTAACTCAGACTATTTCATTTAGTTAAGTAGTTATGTAAAATAATTGAAATGCAGGATGGATGTTTGTAGATAAGATAATGAAGAGGTTTGTTATACCACAATAACAAGTTAAAAATATTAAAATGTCACCTCAAAGGTAGACTCTTGTCCAAAGATATGCTTTGTTTGGTGTAGGTTTTTTGGTGGATTTGTCTTTGATTTTTGGTTTTTTGGTTTTTTGTTTGGTGTTGTTTTTAATTTTAGTATCTTTAAGCAGACATACATCCTCCAGTTTCCTGTCTCCTTGGGCCCACCTCTTCATATTATATGTGACCCAACTAATCACATAGTTGGGTTTCCTACCTACCCCTGTAGACATTTGCGTTTATTCCTTTTGCTACAGCAATGAGGAATTACTGGATAATATTTTACAGCAGAGAGAACATGAATGCATTTGCTTTTTTAGAGAAGACCATTTTGGCTTACTGTGGAGGATGAATAGTGGGGCCACATGGGAAGGAGGGATATGCAGATTAAGAGTCTGAAGGAGCCCAGGGAGAGGAAAGAGTTATGATTTTCAGGTTCCCACTGGATGAAGCATGGTTCCTTCTACCCAAAAGGTCATAAAATTCCCTAGGAAGTATTCTAGGGCACTTGCAAAGAGTCCACAAAATGGATATCAGGAATACCTGGATGAGATTTACCAGGAGACTTTTCAGAAGTATCTTAAATGTACCTATAAATATTGTGACGTATTTGTGTCACAAATCAGGATACATGTAGGACATGTTGGAATGTACCAATGGTAATAATGAGATGCACTGTTTATTTTTTTTTAAGATTTTATTTATTTATTCATGAGAGACACACAGAGAGAGGCAGAGACATAGCCAGAGGGAGAAGCAGGCTCCCTGTGGGGAGCCCAATGTAGAACTCGGTCCCAGGACCCCGGGATCATGACCTGAGCCATACGCTCAACCACTGAGCCACCCAGGTTGAGCCACTGATCTCAACCACTTAAACACCCAGGCACAATGTTTAAAATGGGAACTGTTCTGAAAAATCTGGTGTATGTGGTCACTAAATATAAGAATTAGTTTATAGTCTCATTTGGGTTTTCTCTAATCAAAGTTCTCTCTAAATAAAAATATTAATTACCATTAGAATGTGCATATCTCAAGTACAGCTGGTCAATCTGCAGCTGTGGTTGTGCCCCCCCACTCCCGCCATTTGTGGTTTCAGTTACCCATGGTAAACTATGGTCCAGAAGCAGATGATCCTACTGTCAGAAGGCCAGTATTACCCTAACACCACATCACGATGCCTATATCATTCACCTCACTTTATCTCATCATCACAAGAAAAAGGGCAAATACAGGACAAGAAGATATTTTGAGAGAGAGAGACCTCATTCACATAACTTTTAGTATAGTGCATTGTTATGATTGTCCTATTTTTATTATTATTGCCAGTCTCTTTCTGTACCTAATATACAGATTAAACTTTATCATAGGTAGGTATGTGTAGGAAAAACAACATATATAGGGTTCAGTACTACCCACAGTTTTGGGAATTCATTAGGGGTCTTACACCCTGTGGATAAGGAAGAAATGTATTTCCTTATTTTCATCTCAAATAATAATTTAAATAATAATTTAAAACTCCTTTCTACCATCCTTTTTCCCCAGAGCTTTAAGTGGTTAACCTCATCAGCTGACTTGACTTTCTTTCCTCTCTTTTTCTATAGCTCACATTCACTGGAGACATTAATGAGAAATATGTCTAAAAGACAGCAGGAGAGACATGGGTAAATCTCCACACTGGTTACTCAGGTACTAAGTAATCTTAAATCCACAAAAGTCTCTTCTATAATCTAAAAATACCTAGCACTTAAAGTACAAGGTATATATAAGAAGGAAAACCACACTGTAGCAATGTCTCCCTTGCATTCTGTACATATTACCATATTATCACTTTATAACTGTTAAACCTCATTTTATGTTAGAAATAATTAAGTCACAAACTTTCTCAAAACTTTAGAAACACCTTTAACCTACCAAAAATACTGACTGAGATACTACACAGACCGTAAGGGTGTATAAAACATGATTTCTTCTAGGAGCTAAATAGTTAATAGAGGAACTAAGAAAAAATAATAACATATATGGTGTCAAATAGTTCTGATAAGTACATACTTTACAAATAGCATGACAAATAGTCCAAATGATAAGGAAGTAATATATTTTTTAATCAAAGGGGCCCAAACAGTATTTGTCAGTAGTGAATACATGCTCATATTCAGGAATGCTTTACTAGTTAGTATGATAATGTGTTCATGATGTTCAAGTAATGACAATGTAAAGTAGTCTCATTTTTTTGAGGAAATCAAATATTCTACTACCAAATTCTAGATCAAAAAATAATCTATCCATGAGAAAGTCAAATATTGCTCACATTAAAGTCTTTTATTGAGACGCCTGGGTGGCTCAGTGGTTAAGCATCTGCCTTTGGCTCAGGGCCTGATCCTGGAGACCTGGGATCAAGTCCCACATCAGGCTCCCTGCATGGAGCCTGCTTCTCCCTCTGCCTGTGTCTCTGCCTCTCTCTCTCTCTTTCTCTGTGCCTCTCATGAATAAATAAATAAAATCTTTTTAAAAAGTCTTTTATTAATTAAGGATAGTAGATTTTAAAGATATCAAACAAATTATTGTTTTAGCATAATAGCTTTTATTGTAACTTGTATTTTTTCTTATTCCAAAAGTAATACATATTCATGCCGAAAATTAAGGTAAAAATGAGCAAAACATCATAATGAGTTTTAATATCATAAAGTAAATATTTTGACTACTAATGGTAAACTGGGTTATTTGGACCAATCTTTCTAATAAAAATTACTAAAAATGCTAGAAAAAGTATAAAAAATAAGTTTTTTTCAAAATATTTTATTTATTCACAAGAGAGGCAGAGACCCAGGCAGAGGGAGAAGAAGTCTCCCCATGGGGACCCCGATGTGGGACTTGATGCCAGAACTCCAGGATCACACCCTCAGCCAAAGGCAGGTGCTCAACCACTGAGCCACCCTGGCGTCCCAAGAAATAGTTTAAAAGCATTGAAAATGTGGGAAACTCAGGTTAGTGAGCACAGAAGCCATTTGCTAAAAATACTTGCTGATCCTTAGCATACTTCACCTTTCATTCTGTTAGCCTTATGAGGCCAAGGGCACAGAAATCAAAGTGCTTGGTCCACATGTCAAGGAGTTAATAGGCAATATGGACTCACACAGTTAGTTGAAGGTCCGAAACAATATACCTTCCTGGTAACGGTAAACTAGAGATAAACCAGTGCCCAGTACACCGGCTTGGGAGACAGAAGTCCTAGTATTTCAGCTTACAACAGTACAGATTTCTAAGGTCGCCCATTTGTACAAAGGTTATTAGTTCTGGCGCTTAAATCATGTCTCTGACCTGTCAATTTATACCATATACCTTAAGGAAATGAAAACAGCCTTGAAACAAACAATGAAAAGAGAACTAATCATTAGATCCCTGTATCTGTTGGGAATAACCTCAGATCTAGGTAAAACACCCCAATAACAATAGCTCAAGCAAGATAGCCTTTTGTTTCTTTCTCACATAAAAGTCTGCAGGTCAGGTGGTCCAGTGCTGTGGTAGCTCCATTCCCAAGATCACCTCATGTTCCAGCTACACTGTGCCAGCCATCACAACCACATTCTGGTCTGTCTGGAGGAGGAAAAGAAGAATCAAGGGCCTAGGGTACATGCCAGCTATCCTTTAAAGAAGGTCTCAGTGCCATACTTTGCTTACCTGTGAGAAAGAGAAAAGCATCCCCTGACATTCAAGAGCTGCCCTGGCCCTCGTGGCTGGGCCTTGGTATTCTGTTAAGCACATGCAATTTCAAAGAACATCAACATCAGACAAGGCCATAAAAGCAAGACTACTCCATAATTATGCCTGAACACAGACAAAAATAATGAACGTTGTCCAAACCACAAAGTGACCAGACATCTCCCTATTTTGCCTAATGTGAACGACTGCTGCTTTGTTACCAATTACAGCTTTGGTTGTGTTTCATTCCTCCTGATAATATTTTAAGATACCTAATTATAGAATTGCCCCTGCTTCCTGACAGCACGCGATCCAGAGTAAAGCTCTGCTTCTTCAACCCTTCCTAAAATGGCCTAATACAGGCCAAATTCTATACTAACGTCCTTCTAACACCCTGCCACTGAGACACCCATGGTTCGCTGTAGTCTTCATTCTCCCTCCTTGCCACAAGCAGTAAGTTCAACTTGTTTAACTACTGGCTTATTCCTATGATCTTTGGATGAAGATCACTGACACCTGTTATTGGAAATAAATTAGTTATCAGACTACATTCAGTTGTGGGGTTGCTGAGAAATATAGTCTTGTCCTTGGGCCAGCATGTGCTCAGTGAAAATTGGGGTCTCTGTTGCCATAGGAAAGAGAATAGATACAGGACCAATAGACCATCTTTTCCACAGTCTCTAAACTTAAAAAGCTTAAAGGCGCTTCCGATGTCACTGTCCAAAATAAATGTGTGCTAAGAAGCAAGAAGGTGCCTTCAGAAAACAGGCCGTGTAATTGGCATGAGTCGAGGAAGCCAAGTTGTAGGCTCAGTCTCTTTCAAAAAAGGGAAAGATGTCTCAGGTGAGAAAAGCAGCCTCCACAAAGGAGCCAGCTACAGAATAGAAATCAGTTGGACCAAAACCAAATTCAAAGAGCACACTGCAGAATAAGACATCCTTTGTAAGCTTCATTCTAACAGCAGAAAAACAAAGTCATAAAAAGTTATGATTGTTGATGATAAATGTTGGCTACTGCTAACTCCAAGGTAGTGTGTAAGCAGAAACAGGGATTGGTTCTGTCTGGGAACAGGAGAGATCTCAGTGCCAGCCTCACAGAGGAGCTAATATTTTAGCTGCACTTTGAAGAACTAGGAGGAGTCTAGTAATAATACAAGTTTTAGGAAAACTATTAAATGAATGGATTTTTCTGCATTGGATGTAATAAAGGTCATTATTTGTGGCAGGGGGTGGGGTTGGGTTGGGAACATGCTGCCAGTGTTCATTCATGATAGACACAGAGGGAGAGACAGAGACACAGGCAGAGGGAGAAGCAGGCTCCTGCGGGGAGGCCTGATGCAGGACTTGATCCCGGGACCCCGGGGATCACTCCCTGAGCCGAAGGCAGATGCTCAAGCACTGAGCCACCAGGCGTCCCACATGCTGCCAGTGTGATGAGGTTTTAAAATTAAAGTGAGGAAGACAGTTGGTATTACTGCTGTCTAGGTTTTCTCATTGAGGGGGTACCTTGCTGGCTCAGCAATAGAGCACATGACTCTTGATCTTAGGGTTGTGAGTTCATGCCCCGCATTGAGGGTAGAGCTCACTTAAAATAAAATTAAAATTAAATAAAAATGAGCAGCTTGAAAAAAAATTCCTACTGAGAAGTTGCTTATGATGTCCTTTGGCCAGCCCTTTGTGTTTCCATATGCTACAGGTAAGTGTATTAGTTTTTTTATTTTTAAGCAGCAAAACAAATAGCCCTGGGTTCATTGCTTAAACAAACAAAAATCGTTGTAATTAAGTTAGCTTCGTAGATGTTTCTTCATAGATGCTTATTAAAGACTCTTCAAAGAAAGGATCCTGGGGCGCCTGTGTGGCTCAGTTGGTTAAGCGTCCCTCTCGGCTCTCGTTTCAGCCCAGGGCATGATCTCAGAGTCCTGGGATCCAGCCCCATGTGGGACTCCCCACCCAGCAGGGAGTCTGCTTCCCCTCTCCGTCTCCCTGTGCCACTCACATATGTACTGTCTTTGTCTCTGTGTTTATCTATCTAAAATAAATAAATAATGGCCTAATGAAGGTATTCCTCACCTTCTAATTTTTTGCAACCAAAGTAGGAGCAATGACAAAATAGGAAGAGAACATTGCCTCTTCCACTGAAGACAATGTTAGATGATTAATTTCTGTAGCTTTATGAATAATAATAGCAGCTGACATATTTTGATCCTTTATAGATTATTGCATTTAAGCCTCCACACAACTCTATGAATTAGTTATCTTTTATTTTAATTTTACAGATGCTCAGAGTTACACAGCATGTAATTGGCAGAGATGACATTTGAACACAGACACTTAAATTTTAGAATCTGAACTCTTAACCACAATGCTCATGCCTCCACTTATATAATAAATAATACACTGGCATATTATTTGAAAGTAAGCAAAAAGTGGAGTAAATACAGTATTGAGGACAATTAAAAGAAAGAAATCAACTGCTTTGAGCAGCTACAATATGCCAGGCATTATACTGTGTGCTCTCATTTAACCTTCACACATCTAGTATGAAATACATAGTATTTTTAAATTTTCTGTTTTATAGATCGGGAAACTAAGGTTCAAAGAGCTTAGATAATTTATACAAAGTAACTTCAGGTCTATTTGAAAGCAAAATTCATGCTCTTAATTACCTGAAAGTGTTAGCTACATATTTATGGTGATGTTAAAACACTGGAAGATGTTTTCTGTTTTTGGTAAGAATGTTCATTTTTAGTTGTCTACATTTTTTATTTTATTCAAAACATATTTTCAGTTGCTGATCAGCTTCATTATATTGCCCACAAATGTCACTTAGAGAATGGAAAAGAATTTTAGTATTGGAATAAAATGTAATAAAAATAAGTACCATATTTGCTTTAAAATGATCACATACTATTAGATATTATCAATCGAAATATAAATGACTTTGTAACTATATACTTTTTCGTATGATTCACTATATTTCAGTTAATGAAGTTGTAAAATTCATAGAATTTTATTTTTTTAAAGATTTTATTTATCTATTCATGAGAGACACACAGAGACAGAGAGAGGCAGAGACACAGAGGGAGAAGCAGGCTCCATGCAGGGAGCCTGACATGGGACTTGATCCGGGTCCCCAGGATCACACCGTGGGCTCAAGGCAATGCTAAACCGCTGAGCCACCCAGGCTCCCCACAATTCATAGAATTTTAAAAATTCAGAATTTAGTATCTAAATTGTTTTCACAAGTCCGTTGATAGCCATGACCCACTAATTAGTGTTTTTCTCATCTGAGTTTTGAATGTCACAAAATGTCAAAGGTGCCTGGGTGGCTCATTTGGTTAAGCATCTGACTCTTGATTTCGGCTCAGGTCACGATCTCAGAGTTGTGAGACCAAGCCCCACATCTGGCTCTGCACGGGGCATGGAGCTGCTTAAGATTCTCTCCCTCTTCCTCAGCCTCTCTCCCCTTCCCCCTACAAAAAGAATGTCACAAAATGTCAGAATTATAAAATCTGAAAGTTGGGCCAGACTTTTTAAACTATGTAGTCCAACCTTCTCATTTTCTTGATGAGGACACTAGGGTGTCAAGAGGTTAAAATGGTTTGCCCAATGTGACAAAACAAGTTATGCCAAGGAATAGCTGGAAGCCTTACTACTACTACTACCTGCCCTTCTCCCACCCACCTTAAATAAAGTATCTAAATAGAAATGTGTTTGCTATGTTACAAAACATGAAGACCCCAAAATCTATTGGAATTACCCCAAATCACTTTGAATTTACTTAAAAACTGTGTTTGCTGTGCACTTATGAATCAAATTGCTGCCTTTGTGCCTCTTTTTTCTGTATAAATTCTGGAGTCATCAGTGTGTTAAAGCCACAGTTCCTCTAACTTCAAGTGCAGTTCCTTCCTTCTGGTGTCATTACTGAATTCACTCACAACATACTTAGAGTAATACTTGTGCTTGCTCTGGCCAGCGGCTCTGTTCAGTGCTTTATGTATATTGACTTATTTGATCTTTCCATGGTCCTGTGATAGCCACAGTTTGTAGATGACAGGACAGGCACAGAGAAATAAGGAAATCAGATCCTTTAAGTTTCAAGTGACAAAGCTAGTGATTCTAACGCAGGCAGTCTGCGTCCACTATACAAATACTACAATGACAACAATGTAACATTCATAGGTCTTTCTAGAAAATTTTTAAACATCTATCCTCAGAATTTTTTGCATCCATATATTCCTTTGATTCATAATTAACTTTTTTGTTTTAGGCAAAAGAGTTCTTCTTTTTGGTGCTTTTAACCCCCTTGGATTATGCCAGTCGTTATACATCGTCTACATAAATTTTCAATTAACAAAATAGCTAAAGTAAAATACATTAATTTTAAAATAACCTAAACAACATAAAATACGTAAAGAGTGAAAATCTCTTAGCCTCCTCTCTAGTTCTGTTCTAATCCAATTTTTCCAGATACTTTTCAATCTATTTTCAAAGATACATTTTTAAATGTTACACATAAATGCATTTATGTTATATATACTTGCATATGTATAGAGCTATATGGACACATCTGTGTGAATAAATATATGAAAATCATACAGTTTAAATTTTTCACATGTAGAAATCTACATCTTTTTAAAAGAATTTTAAATTTAATCAGTGAATACCTGGTGCCATTTGAGCTCAAACAGGGAGTTTTTTTTTAAAATAGTTACCTCTAAAACCACTTGACATGCTTTTAATGCTGTTTCTTAATTTATCAGTTTAAGACTTTGTATTACTTATCTATTGCTGTGTGACAAATTACCCAAAAACTTAATGGCTTAAGATAACACTCATTCATTATCTCACAGTGTCTACAGGTTAGTACTTTGAGAGTGGCATAACTGGGTGATTCTGGCTCAAGGTCTTGTGAGGTTGCAGATAAGCTCTCAGTCTGGTTTACAGGGTGGACAGGGGGTGGGGGCCTCAAGATGGCTTGTGGGCGGAGACACTGGTTCCCTCTCCATCTTCTTTAGAGATTTAGAGATTTGTTAAAATGTCTTGCTATTGCTCCTTATTTCCTGCTGTCTTTGTCATTATCGATGTATATGCTGTTTTATTCCTTTGCTGTTATTTAAATGAGATTTAGTGTAATCAGTGCATCATCTTTAACTGGAAGACCACCTCATACCATTTAAAGGCTGCACAGTATTTCACAATAATAGCTGTACAGTAACTTTAAGCATACTTTTATAGAAAGACATTTGGATCATTTATTTTATTTAGATCCTCCTTGCTTATAGATCTCTGAATATTTGTAAAAGTGTTTCTATGGGATTAAATCTCTATAATTTGTTAAGAGATATATATATATATGTGCTACTAAGGGCTGTCTAGCTGGCTTGTGACTCTTGATCTCAGAGTCAAGAGTTTGAGTCCCATATTGGGTATGGAGCCTACTTTAAAAAAATTTTTTTTTTTAATTAAAAGTACCACAAAATTGCATTTCACAAAGCTGTACCAATTTACTCTGAAATTTAGTTTTGGTCATAGTTGTTCATACATAAACATTCAAACATCCTAGGACTAAGCAAGTATTCCTCTGTGTTATATCCTGTTCATGAAAGAGTGGGAGGAAAGGAATATATAAGGTGTTTCCACAGCATAATGACAATTCCATCTTTAGCCTGTAAACAGGAAGTAGAACCAGGATGAAAATATGACTTCCTCCATTTTCAATGAGAAAAGCATAACAAACACCCTCCGCCTCCAGTATTACCCCCCACAAAGAATTAAGCAGCTAAATAAACATGCCACCACCTATAGATAACCACATTCACAAGCAAAATGAAGGTTGACATTTTAACCAGATGAAAGCCAGCCCCAAACGAAAATGGAATCCCTGTATATAAGGACCTATGCCACCGCGGCCACCTCAACGTATATAATAACTGCCTGAGTAGCTATGTGTAAAATGAGTTTTTTAAGTAGAACAATACATTATATTTACAAAGAGTGTTCAACTCTTAAATGAACTTTATGGCAAATCAGTCTTAATGTATTTTTTAATTCTATAAACATCTGTTTTCTCAGATGAATTTTGAATAGATCCCTTATTTAGAGTAATTGAGGTCTTTATTTTAAAATTAGCCAATTTGATTTAAACCACATTTTAAGAAACTATTGTTTTTCTGTTCTTGCTCCCTGGTGATATTTGTTAGTGATACTTCTCCTGGTCCTTTTAGGAACCCTTTATAGTACCTGGCACAGTGAAGGGCTTCAGAAAAACTCACTTTCTGGCAAAGAAAAGGATTTTTCTCTTAGTTTCTAAAGCACTGTCCTTATCCTCATGGCTGTTAGCTTTGTGTGTTTCTGAGCAGGAATTTTTTTTCTTTCTTTTTTAAAAATCATTTAAATGCAATTTAATGAACATGTAGTGTATCAATAATTTCAGAGGTAGAATTTAGTGATTCATCAGTTACATATAACACCAGTGCTCATTCCATCATGTGTCCTCCTTAATGCCCATCACCCTGTTACCCAATCCCTTCACCTCCTCCCCTCCAGCAATGCTCAGTTTGCTTCCTAGAATTAAGAGTCTCTCATGGTTTGTTTCCCTCTCTGTCTTATTTTTCCCTCCCTTCCCCTATGTTCATCTGTTTTGTTTCTTAAATTTCACATATAATATTTGTCTTTCTCTGACTGACTTATTTCACTTAGCATAATACCCTTCAGTTCCATCCACATTATTGCAAATGGCAAGATTTCATTCTATCTGATGGCTGAGTAGTACTCTATTTTATATATATAATATATATATATATATATATATATATATATATATATATCTCGCATCTTCTTTATCCATTCATCTGTTGGTGGACATCTGAGCTCTTTCCATAGTTTGACTATTGTGGACACTGATGAGCAGGAATTTTTCTGTCTCTGATGGTACCAGAACTGGGTTGAGGTGGGCTTCCTGAAGGTAAAATGTCTCCAAATGCCACTGTTCTTATATTACAAAATTGTAAGTTCTTTTTTTTTTTTTTAATTTTTATTTATTTATTTATGATAGTCACACAGAGAGAGAGAGGCAGAGACACAGGCAGAGGGAGAAGCAGGCTCCATGCACCGGGAGCCCGACGTGGGATTTGATCCCGGGTCTCCAGGATCGCACCCTGGGCCAAAGGCAGGCGCCAAACCGCTGTGCCACCCAGGGATCCCAAAATTGTAAGTTCTTAGAAGGTGGAAATCTTCTGCCCTGTTTCCTGATTCTCCACTAGCAGCTCATATTTTTCTGCAAATGCTCAGAAATATGAATTGAGTAAACAAAACTGGTATTTATTTTGAATTTTCAGGCCACACGAAGATAAATTTGTTTCACAAGGTTATCTCAGTAGCTTACTGATGTTACATGTAGGCTGTAAGTCAGGTGCACCCCTATTAGCCTTCTAGTAGGCTTCACATGCCTCCTTATTATAGGGACCTAAGCTGAAGAAGCATTCCCTTTGTGAGACATTCCCTTCTCATGGCAGAAAAAAAGATGGCTGGTGGAAACACAATGTCTTTTTTTTTTTTTTTAATTTTATTTATTTATTCGTGATAGTTACACAGAGAGAGACAGAGAGGCAGATACACAGGCAGAGGGAGAAGCAGGCTCCATGCAGGGAGCCCGACGTGGGATTCGATCCCAGGCCTCCAGGATCGTGCCCCGAGCCAAAGGCAGGCGCCAAACCGCTGCGCCACCCAGGGATCCCAACACAATGTCTTTTAAAGCTTCTACTCAGACATTATGTATATCATATCTGCTCACATTCCCTTGGCTAGACCCATCATCTGTGAGTGGGGATACATAATGGTTCAGGAAGCCTATCTATACTTGCAGTCTCTTAGACAAGGTGACTCATATTTTTTATAATATAGATGTGATGAGGAGATGAGAAGAAAGTGCTACATTTGAGATGTTATTCTTCTGATAGGAAAGGAAAAGTGCTTAGAAATAATTAGATCTCTGTGCAGAAGAGTGGAGGGTTTACTGGTTTTGACATTTTGAAAGAAAGAGTCAGATTACAGTGGAGTGAGTCTGCAAACAGATCTCAGGCTGGATTGCTAATGGTATGGAGTTTCTTTTTGGGGTGATAAGAAATTTCTATAATTAGTGGTAATGATTGCACAAATTTGTGAAAATATGAAAAGCCACCGAAAGGTATACTTTAAAAGGGTACATTTTATGGTATGTAAATTATATTTCAATAAAACTGAGATAAAAAAGTACTTGCATGCTGGAACTGTAAAAGGATGTTTTTGATACTTTAAGGAACTTTATATTTTTCTAGGGTAATGTTAAAAAAAATATATTCAAAGAGGGGCAACTGGGTGGCACAACCAGTTAAACATCTGACTCTTGGTTTCAGCTCAGGTCATGATCTCAGGGTCTTTAAGCTTTTTATTATGGAAAGTTTTAAACATACATAATAATATCACAGTATTATAAAATCTATATACCCATCGCCCAGTTTTAACAATTATCAATTCACCAGTTTTGTTTTCTACTATGCCTCAAATTACTTGAAGTCCTAAGTAAATATTTAGTACACATGTCTAAAAGTAAGGACTCCACCATTTAAACATGATCACAAAATTATTATTACAGATGCAAAAACAATGGTAACTTTTTAGTATCATCAATTTTGTAGTTAGTATGCTTATTTTCCTAATTGTCCTATAAGGACAATTTAATAAATTGTATGAATAATATTTTTGTGAAGTCTCTTTTTTTACCTGAAAGAAAATCTAGTGCTCTAGATTATTATAAAAGAATTACGGGATTCAGAGCAAGAAAGTAAAATTCTTTATAAATATATATATAAACTATTTCCCAGAAAATACTAAGTATCTGAAAGGGAACTTCTTTCTTCAGCCTTAATGACATATTTTTACCCTAACATTTAAATATATGTGTGCCTCTGCAGGTAGTTACCTTTGAGGAAAGGAACTGCAGGTAAGGAGGGGGATTTTTCCTTTTTCTTTTTTTAAAGTAAGCTCCAGGCCCAATGTGGGGCTTTAACTCACAGCCCTGAGATCAGGAGTCCACATGCTCTACCGACTGAGCCAGCCAGGCACCCCAGGAGATTTTTAACTTATTCTCTATACTATTTGGATTTCCTAACTTTGGCAGCATATTTTCTTTAAAAATTAATATCAAGAGGAGTTCTCCAGATATTCTACTTTTGCTATCCCCTTTTTATTTTCCTCTATTAATATATAATAAACGTTACTTTTTATGTAAGGCGACAATGAAGGCTGAGACAAAAGACAACTGTCAGATGCAGCCAAGGGTGCACATACACCATTGAACTCTATATAATTGCTAGGAATGGGTTGCAGATTTGTGTTTAGTCTTTATAGTGACCAATAAAAGGATAAGCTGATGAGATACACAAGATATTACATAAGAAGAAAGTGAACCAATTGCTTAGGGAAAGCACACGTAGGCCTCTTAACAGAGGCAGAAGAAAATCTCCTAAGGGTCCTCATAGAAGATTCCACTTTGTAAAGAACATGCAATCCACACCCTTGACTATAGCTGAATGCAGAGTTTCTCGGGCTGTTTTATAGCTTCCCTAAATGTAGGCTGATGCCAGCCACCAAAATTAAAATCAGCAAAAGCAATGCTGAGAGTAAAATGGCAATGCCTGATACAGTCCTAGCCTCCAGGCCTCTGCTGGTCCTCATTGATTGTAGAGTATTCGTAGACGTTGCAAAGGCAGACGTGTGTGGAGGGTGACCACCTGGAGATCCCCTGCCCTAATTAAATGGCACAGCTGCCATTTTCTCAGTTCTAGCAGATGTTGCCATGTGGGGACACCCATACAGTGTTTCAGTCCTTCTATATTTGAAATCTCATAATTTTTCAATGTCAGCTCAAATTTTTAAAGATACTGTGTGGGCCAAATAAAGTATGTCTGTGTGCTAGATTGATCTTATTTTGTGACATTATCTAGAGGAATGAATTGATTTCATATCCTTCAGATAATCTCCACGATCATGCTTCTTTCAGCACATCTACTTGTTCTAGTTTTTTTCTGGACTGGAGTAACGATCAACTTCCTCTTGCAAGAATAAGAGTTGCTTCAAGGCATGCGTTCCTGAATAGAAGGCCAAAAAGGAAGAGAAGGTAATACATTCCTTCTCAGTTTTCATGAAATGATCAGCAGAATATTAATTTTAGAGCTAGCCTTCTTCCACACTACACTTGGAACTAACCCAAAAGAGGCCTTACTTATCACACAGTGGCCAAAAATGACCTGGGGGCAGCAACCAGAAGGCATTTCCTCCTCGGTTAGGTTCTTCTATTTGTACTTCCCACCACTGACATTAGGGCTTGTTGTTCTCTTACTCGTAGGTCACCAATTCGGAGTTCACAGATAATGGTGACTGGAAGAAGGTTTGACCTGTAATTTTATTAGAAACAGAGTACTATTGAGACGTCAGCATGATTCGTGGGTGTCCCAGTTCTTACATTGTGGTTTTAGCAGGTCAGCCCTTCTGATGCATGCATACCACTAAGGCTAAGTCAAGGAGAATGCTTCTCATTAGCATCTCCTCTAGGACAAGTATAAAATGTACATAACTCCCAGACTGGCAAGTTTCACATTTGAGAATGACCTCAAATACTCAGCTAATCAAAGTCAAAGGAAATAAAAATTTTAGAGACCACAACTGGAAATATGTCAGATTTGTTTCTTTTTGATTATAAATCCAGGGAATGATTGAGATTTTTTAAATTCATATGTGGAGTTCTATGATTTCTACTATTAATTAAAGGAAGTTTTTAGAATAGTTGGAGTACATGGCATTACATTAATGATGTAATATATCTATTCGGAGCTGTTTAACATGTTTGGAGGCAACCATATCTACTGCTGCTACAGGGTGTCAGTAGATTACATTTAAATAAACACACATTCCTAGTGTTTGGCTCTTGTGGTAGATATCACTTATCAGGAGTCAGATTTAACCTTTAATCAAAATAATTGTTAAAATTAAGGGGAAAATGTATTTAGTTTTGGCAGGATATAATTATTTATCTGTATTCTTTCTAAAAAAGATTTGAAGCATTGAGACATTTTTTAAAAAAGAAAACAACAGAATAAACAAGTCAGTGTTCAAACAGGTTATTGGGAATGAGAGGTTTAGGGATGATGAATAATTAATCTGAAAAGAACAAGTAGATGTTAAAATTGACTAGAAAACTTAACTCTGAACTCCTGGTAAAAAGAGAAATATAAGGCACCCCTAGGTGGCTCAGACAGTTAAGCCTCTGCTTCCAGCTTGGATCATGATCCCAGGGTTCAGGGATCAAGTGCCATGTGGGGCTGGCTGCCTGTTCAGCAGGGAGTCTGCTTCTCCCTCTCCCTCTGCCCCTACTCCCACTCGTTCTCAATAAATAAATAAATACACAAACAAATAAATAAATAAATCATTTTTTAAAAAGGGGAATATAAGTCACATAGTTCTTAACAACAACTAAAATGAAACATACTAGTTGATGAAAAGAAACAAGTATTGCCAAGCATTAAACTCAAAGACAAGTTTACCACATAGATCTTATGGAGGACAAACAAAAATGTCATCAAATTAAAATCTTTTGAAAGATGACAAAATAATCCCTACTTGGTTGTTTCAGCATAGGTTTTTGGCAGAAGTCCAAGAACAGAATGTTAAATAGATTTCTATGAAAGCTGAAGAAATATAAATTTATTTTGTAACTTTGGGGGTGATTGTAGAATGAACAAGTATAGACTCGATAATTGCTATGCTTCTTAGAATGTCCACTTAGTGTACAATGAAAGAAATATTGAAGACAACGCGTTTCAAGACTCACAACCCTTTTGAGATCTTTCATTTTCATTAATTCATCAGGTATTTACTGATGTCACTACATATATGTTTATTTTATATGTGTCCTAGAATGTTCATGATTATCTTATCATTAGATGGCCCTAAGTATTTATTTATTTATTTATTTATTTATTTTAGATTTTTATTTATTCATGAGAGACACAGGCAGAGGGAGAAGCAGGCTCCATGCAGGGAGCCCGACGCAGGACTTGATCCCGGGTCTCCAGGATCATGCCCTGGATTGAAGGCGGCGCTAAACCACTGACCCACCCGGGCTGCCCGGCCCTAAGTATTTATAAGTATTTATATATGATGTGTACATCCACTTGGTTCTAAAGAAAATTGTACTTACTATCAGCTCTACTCTCTGAGATATATACATATTAAATTCTATATTCAACTACTGTTTTCATGAGATCTATAGATAATTAATTTTCACCTCTTGTAAAAGTGAGGGCATGCACTTAAATGGGAAAAAAAGTCAAAGAAAAACATTCCATGGATCTAGTTTGGACAGAACATTTTAAATTATTAATATAAACAATTTAAATAATAAGAGGCAAGGAATTAAAAATAACCAGAAAAAATTCCAGACCCTCCAACTTTTATCTGGCCATTTGATCTAGCCATTTGTATTTCGGATAAAGTCAAATATTTTTGGTCAAGTTCTCATATATGCATTTATTTTGAGCCTTGGCTTTGGGAACACAGCTAATATATGTGCCAGATGATTTTGATCATAATGGGTGATAAAAGATGAAACATCAAATATTGTAATATGAGGCCTATGTCAAACTCCGAAGAATAAACCTAACAATTCTCTCTACTTCTGTCCTCTGGGAAATTATGTGTAACATTAGTTTGAAATGCGTGAAGAGCCTCTCCCAACATAGCAAAAAAGATGGAAATAACTTCACTCAGGCTCTAACAGGAGAGACAGTATAAGGCATCATGCTAGGCATTTTTACAGGTATTATACATTCTCATATCCTGTCCATGGCATCTCGTACATGAGGGAACAGATTTGGGGTAAGTAACTTGACCAAAAAAAGTGTACCAAGTGAGGATGGTAATGATGGCAATAACGTGAGGAGGCTTCCTCCAAAGGTGGTAAGGTAACCTGCCCCAAACCCCACACTAAGTGTTGGACCAGTTTAGTTCTTTGCCCAATACTTTATAGGCACATTTAAAAAATATATTTATTTATTTGTTTGTTTATTTGTTTGTTTGTTTGTTTATGTTAGAGAGAGTACACAACAGAGCTGGGGGAGGAGCAGAGGAGGGAATCTCCAGCAGACTCCCCCTGAGCGCAGAGCCAACACAGGGCTGGATCTCACCACCCCGAGATCATGACCTGAGCTGAAATCAAGAGTCAGACGGCTCAACCAACTGACCCACCCAGGCACCCTGGCACTCACATTTTAATAAGTAAACAAAAGGACACTGTGATAATTGTTAACTTTTTGTGGAGAGAAGGGTGTTGCTGGCAGTGGAACAACATCAGTGAACCAAGTGAACAAAATCCAGTGCTTGAACTTTCTGTGCTCCTTATCCATACCTTGCCTTTCTCAATCCCTGTTTTCCTGTCATATGCTTATAAATTTGAGGGAATGTGAGAGTTTAGAGAAACCATAAGAACATATTTTAGGTGTATGAAGTTCCCCCAAATTAGCTTACGCTTTACCAATTTCTAGGAGGCTCTTCTGTTATCTAAAAAAAATTAGGAGGGGTGTTTTATTAAATTAAATCAGTTCTGAAAATCTGAACTGTAATTTCTCCAGATGGTCTATTTACTAGATTTTTTGCAGAATAAAAATTTTTGTAACGTGGTATCTATTTTTGCTTTGGACAGAAATGAATACTCGTGGCATTTAACTTCTAAAAACACAACAACTCCTTTGCCTCTCATTGATAGCAAAGCTTTGTCTTCCCTCAATATCACCAGTCATGTCTAGTTGGGTTTGTGTGTTCCAGAGAGCTTCTTTCCATTAGGGAACTTTCTCCTGTGATATATCTACTTCTTTTGGGGTGGAGATTCCACAAACTCTCCCTCTGGGTAGCTGATTCCAGTGCTTACTCATCCCTGTAATCAGGAAGTTCATCTTTGCATCTACCATATATGATTCCCCCTGCATCTCACCAAGCTCTGCCTGCTGTGCCAGTGGGAGCAAGTTGGCAGACATGTGCTCACTGGGGAGCCTTCCCAAACTCTTAAGCAGAGAATGCACGAGGGAGTGGTTGTTGGCCAGTGAGGTGTAGAACAAATTACACAGTGCCCACCATGGCCTGTAAGTGACAATAATCCTACTCTGATCCCAGCCCAAACTGGCTGCTCCATTAATCTCAGTACCCCCCAAATTATTCTATTCCTCTCCCTTCCCCCTTCAAAACAGCTGCTTAACCAGGGATTGAATGGAGCAAACTGATGAAATATGTTTCATTTAAATATGTTTCATTTAGATCTGAGTGATTGAGAAGGCTTTTTTTCTCCAGCAGGTATTTATTTTTTAAAGCAAACCCCTCTTTCTTATTTTTTTTAAGATTTTATTTATTCATGAGAAGCAGAGAGAGGGAGGCAGAGAAAGAGGGAGAAGCAGTTTCCTCCTGGAGCAGGGAGCCCGATGCGGGGCTCCATCCCAGGACCCTGGGATCTTGACCTGAGCCGAAGGCAGACACTTAACTGACTCAGCCACCCAGGTGCCCCAAGCACCTCTTGATTAATAAGGAATAAAATGCTTATCAGTGAAAGAAATTAGAAGCTGGAGCTCATATTACTTCCTTTCAGGCCTGTGTAAAGTTTAGAAATAATACAGTAATAAACTGCTTAACAGATTATACCCATAAAGCAAATAGTATCTACTATTATTAGATCTATAATCCAAATAGTCTTTGATCCTGTAAATAATATTTCTATGTCCTTATCTGGAGAGTTTGGTGCTTTAATACAGTCCATATTAATAGTTTTGAAATGGAGACTCAACTAATAAGCTCAGTTTCTTTTTTTTTTTTATAAGCTCAGTTTCTTAAACTTGTCCTTATAGGTCTGATTGTATATTTTTTAAAGCTTTTGGTTATTTTTCCTTGGAATCTTTAATTAATTTGTAATATATCTATAACATTTATTTTTCTAATATTTCTATAAGATGCATACATTTTAAAATGTGAACAGCCAAGGGTCACCTGTGTAGCACAGTCAGTTAAGCATCTGATTGGTGATTTTGGCTTGGGTCGTGATCTCATGGATCCTGAGATTGAGACCCACCTCAGGCTCCATGCTCAGTGGGAAATCTGCTTGAAATTCTCTCCCTTTGCCCCTCCCTGACTTTCTCTAGAATAAATAAATCTCTTTTTTAAAAAAAGATTTTATTTTTAGGTAATCTCTACAAATTAACGTGGGGCTCAAACTCACAACCCCAAGACCAAGAGTGACTGAGCCAGCCAGGCACCCCTATTTTTCTTTCCTAAAGTAATGTGCTACTGGTGTCCTGCAAACCATCTTCTGGTCTTACCCATCTGTTTTCTTGTATTGTTAGAAATTTTAGTTTTAATTCAGTTTTCCTAGTTCATGGCCACTCCAGCCACTTTGAAGTTACTCTTAATTATCATTATTCAAATTATAATGGAACTGCAAAATGGCATAGGGTTCAGGACTGATCTGTAAAACACTCTGCAGTGCCCAAGTCCTAATTGGCTGTGGTATATTGGAAAGAAGGGGATGTTGAAAAGGTGGAGAAATATTTGGAAAGGAAGGAGGCCAGAATGAGAGAGAGAGACCTAGAGATCCAAATAGAAAGATATAGATGAGTAATGAGGTTAAATGGAAATATGGGGCTAAATAGGAAAAAGGAAAAAAGTATGCAACAGAGAGACATAATAAAGTTCAATAAGTGAGTAAGTAAGCAAAAGTTTAATGTATACACCAAGTCTTATTTAAAGCTGGCACACCAGCTGTCCATTATTTCCAGTGACTATTTGAAAATACAGTCTTAAGATAATTTTTTAAATTAACCATTACCATTTAAAAAAATTCTCTCCAAAAGATAATCTTTTTATATGGAGAAAAATTAATAACAGTTATCTTTGATTTGGGCTAACATACAGAAACAGATTTTTTTTTTCATTTAAAAGAATTGCAGTATGGTATCTTAGAATAAACAGGGGTTTAAGATCTAGGTAGATTTGAATTTCAAGTCTTTTCTTCTTGCTACTTGTTAATCTCAAAAGAATCACTAAATTCTCTGGCCTTTTTTCCTCCTTTACAAAATAGAGCTGTAATTAAAGACTTTCAGGCCTGTCATAAAGCTTAGAAATCATGTACATAAAATGTTTTGCAGAGAGTATGCATAAAATAAGTCAAAGGTATTTTTATCAGATCATGCAGTCCCAATTAGTCATTGATATAAGTAATATTTCTTGCCTTGATCCCTGACATTTCATTTAATAGGACCACCTGTATCTTTTCTTATTTTGTGTGCTTGGTATTTTGACATTAAATAGGAAATTTTAACATTCAGAAAATAATCTACACAAAATAACTCTAAAATGTCATCTAATTATTTCTTTACTGCAACCAGTAATTTATCTTGTCTTGCTAATGGGTACTACCTTAACCAAGTGACCAAGTTACATCACTAATGAGCAAAACTCTCTCTGTATGCCCCCTGAAGTAATGCGCTAAAGAAAACACAACATCACTCATTAAACATTCTTGCCAAAAATACATGTTTTGATCTACTAATGAGGCAACCTCAAAGTAATCTAAATTGGAGAATATTCCGTAAAAACAAATTCTAAAAAAGTCACTGTCATGAAAGACAGAAGAAGGCTGGAAAACATGCCAGATTAAAGGAGCTTTAAAAATGTCCTCTAAGGGACACCTGGGTGGCTCAGTGATGGAGTGTCTGCCTTTGGCTCAGGGCATGTCCCTGCAAGGAGCCTGCTTCTCCCTCTGCCTGTGTATCTACCTCTCTCTGTGTGTGTCTCATGAATAAATAAATAAAAATCTTAAAAACAAAACAAAACAAAACAAAAAGAATGTCAGCTAAATGCAATAAGTGGTCCTGGATTAGATCTTGGATTAGGGGGAAATTTGCCAGAAAGATCAATACTGGGAAATTGGTGAAATTTGAATAAGAGAATATATTAAATAATAACATATATTGTATTAAAGTTTGAATTTCTGGTTATGTAAAAGAATATCTATAAATATAAATACATAGATAGCACACACAGATAGATAGGCAGAGAGAGAGACAAAGGAAACTCTAAAGCAAATGTGACAAACTTAAAAATTGGTGAATCTAGGTGAGGAATATCCAGGAATTCTGTGTCCTACTCTTGCAATTCTTTTGTAAGTTTGAAATTATTTAAAAATAAAAAGTTCAAGGTGAATTTATCTTGTTTTATAGAAAGCAGCTGATTTGTTGATGCAACTAGAACTCAGTTAGAAAAGGTTTCTCGTCCTAGCCTTTAGCAACCTGTTAAAATTTATTTACCATATTGATTCCTTATTTTCGTGAACATACTTACAAGAAGTAATGAGGGTGATGAATTCTCTGCCGTCCTTTTAATATGTGGTTCCTCCAGGCAAGCAGAATATCATGGCTAGCTCTGTGTGTAAAAGTTTGCATTATTAATAGGAACTGAATTGATGATTAACTAGAAAGCAGCAGTTACAATTAATAGTTTTAAACTTCCATATAGAAGTTGTACCCGACAAATAAAAATTAAATCTTCTTTAGGAAAGATCGATCTCAATTTAGCCCATTGATCTTCAGAGAAAACTGTTAATATATACATTTTGAAAAGTCATTTTAAATATTTTAGATTTGTTTTCTCTGAGAATTTAAGAAAGTATCACTCATATAACTTCCCCTGAAGTCTGGAAACAAGATTAAATCTTACCTTTTGGTATTAAGAGGATAAAAGGGGGGGTCTCAAACATTTCACTTTTCCCCCAGAATATGAAATTCCTTATGAGGTAGCCATCAAAATATGCTGTTTCAACAGCATAAAAATGATACTGTTATTTGGATTTGGTTCACATCTGTATTTTCAATTTTGTGTGCATGCATTCATTTTAGACTAATTTTGGGTTCCATTTCTATTTTTAAAAATAAATAAATTTTCTTTATAAAACTGGCAAAAAAAAAAGCAAGTGCTCCTTTATTTAATATATTCTCCAGTTGGGAATGGTCACAGAATCCTAGAGGCCATGTGTCATGAAGTCAGTGAAATCACTCCTTTGTTGTGGAGCTGAAGTGCTTTCGTGAGTCCCTGTGGTTTGACCGGATTTCCGGGTTGAGTTAGAACAACCTTTGCTATCATGGGATGCCTTGCCCTGGTTGTGCAATGTAGCCATTAAAACCAAGCAAACCTGTTCAACTACTTTAATTCTGTTTCTTCTATATCCAAATCAGGTTATGCCCATGCAAACATGGTTCAATAGAATATTTACCACCTGACAAGAAGGATTGCAAAAATTTCTGTGGACTTATTGAATTAAAAAAAAACTGGTTTGAAAATATGCTATGAGTCCACTGGGGCTTGAAAGACACTCGGAAAAACAGGCTTTATTGTCTGAGTAAAATTCAGGTTCAGCCAAGAATAGGTGACATCAGATGCAATTGTTCCTGACAGGTGGCTCTCCCTTTCTTCTCTCTACCCACCTGGGCTACCCACAAACTCCTTTATTTCTCATCCTGGAACTATAGCACAGGTGTGGTAGGTGTGGCACTGCCACTGGTATAGCACTGGAAGAGATGCTCCTGCTTCCACCCAGGCCCGGGACCAGGTCATTGGTGTAGGCATGGATCCTTTGTTCTAGTTTTGGGGCAGAATGGGGGACAGAACGTGAGAGGAGTATATGAATCATCCTCACAAGAGAACGTATAAAGTCCTAGTTTCAGTGATTCCAGATTTCTTTAGTTTTTACATGATGACCTTAAAAGTCCATCATCTATTTCCTGTGAAGTAGATGATTTTTTTTAAAAAAAATTTTATTTATTTATGATAGTCACAGAGAGAGAGAGAGAGAGAGAGAGAGAGGCAGAGACATAGGCAGAGGGAGAAGCAGGCTCCATGCACCGGGAGCCCGACGTGGGATCCGATCCCGGGTCTCCAGGATCGCGCCCTGGGCCAAAGGCAGGTGCTAAACCGCTGCGCCACCCAGGGATCCCTGATGATTTTTTTTTTTTAAGATTTTATTTGTTTATTCATGAGAGACACACAGAGAGAGGCAGAGACATAGGGAGAAGGAGAAGCAGGCTCCCTGCAGGGACTCGATCCGGGTCGAGAACCCGGAGATCACACACTGAGCTGAAGGCAGACACTCAACTGCTGAGCCACCCAGGCGTCCCAGAGGATTCATTTTTTATGCTTTTTGTTCTGCTTTTGAAATTTATTTTGAGAAAAATGTGAATCAACTAAGTTTGAACTCAATTTTAACTGATATTAATTTGCTAACTCAAGTATTAATCCCTCAAAAAGAAAAGAAACCACTTGTGATCCCCAAAAATGGATTTGGAAATATTATTTTTAAAAAGAGGCAAAGAAATGGCTTAAATTTCCCTGGGCAGTTCTGTGTTGTAACTTTCCATTGCCAACATCTGAAACTTCCAGGGTTTCTGTTACAAAAACTGCTCTTGCATAAGGTTTTTCTTCTTTGTTTTATTTTATAATATTTTGCGCCCCCAATACTTTGCTGCATTAATAGGACATTTTGGGGTCTAAACCATGAAAAGATACACAGATTATTAATTGTGTCTGTGTACTAAACAAGTAATTGCTGAGGGCCTACTATGTGCCAGCCGCTGTTTGTGTGCCCAAGGTACAATAATGTTGCTCGCAGTCTAATTGGAGAAATATCTATGTATCTGAATAATTATGAAGTGGTCAAGGAGATGGTAAAAGAGATACTTACAAAGCACAACCAGGACCAGGCAATGGAACAATGAATTGTGCAAGAGGGAGGCAAGAAATGTGGTAATATTTGATCAAGGTCTTAAAGGATGACTAGAGATTCACTCAGTGGGTTCACCCGGTGGGAGTAGGCATTCCAATCACAGGGAACATTGTTTGTAAAAGCAGGGAGGCCTGAAATGCAAGATAAATCCCGAAAGTGGCCTGGAATTACTGGAATTTAGGGTACAAAGATTAAGCATAACTTCCTTTCACCAGTTGGCTGGCTCTCAGCTGCCTCTCACATTCTCTCTAGCTTCATGCCTGCTTCAGCCCCTAATACAACAGAGCTCTTTTTCTCACCCAGCATCTCTGGCCATTGAGTAGATAATTTCTGGGCTAGTTTATGAGCGTCAGACTCCTTTCATGAAAGGGACACACCTAGTGCCTCTCTGTGTGTATTACTCTCTTTAACAAAACCAATCTTGCCTAGTCTGATTACTCCTCCTGTTTATTGGGGTTTATTCCCAAAGACTTTTGACTGCTTTCAAGTCAAGTCTACCCTTAAAGAGTAAAGATTTGTCATCATTTGGGATAATTAAGGAATATGTTGCACATTCTGAAAATAATCTTGAGAAGTATTCCAAAAATGTTTTGAGAAGAGTTGGCATCACTTTACAGCCTTTTAAGGTGATTCTCTGAGAAAACTCCTTTGGATATGCAAATTGTAGTGTATTTTAAAATAGTCACATATTGTTCATTTTAAGGTGTGAAAATGATATTGTGGTTATATCTTTTAAAAAATTGTTTTTTAGAGACACATACTGAAATAATAAAGTGAAATGGTGTGAGATGTGCTTTAAAATAATCCAGGGGTGGGAAGAGGAGGCAGTGTCAGGAGTACAGATGAATTAGTGGATAGCTATTGGGGTTAATCGTACTTGGTCCTGCACGTGGTTTTTTTTTTTTTTTTTTTTTTGCCATGTTCCAAACTTTCAATGTCAGAAAGTTTTTTTTAAAAAGTCACATTAGGTCAGGACGCCTGGGTGGCTCAGCGGTTAAGCGGCTGCCTTTGGCCCAGGAAGTGATCCTGGAGTCCCAGGACCGAGTCCCACCTTGGGCTCCCTGCATGGAGCCTGCTTCTCCTCCCTCTGCCTGTGTCTCTGCCTCTCTCAGAGAATAAATAAGTAAAATCTTAAAAAAAAAAAAAAAAAAAAGTCACATTAGGGGCACCTGGGTGGCTCAGTGGTTGAGCGTCTGCTTTTGGCTCAAGTCATTGATCCTGGGGTCTGTCCTGGGATCAAGTCCCACATTGGGCTCCTCACAGGGAGCCTGCTTGTGTCTCTGCCTCTCTCTCTGTGTCTCTCATGAATAAATAAATACAATTTTTAATAAAAAAGAAAAAGTCACATTATAGTCACCCTTCTTGTACTTGTAGGTGGGAAAGGAGTAATCATTTTCACAAACATAAAGATCCATGTACATTCAATGTCATCCCTTCATTATCCCCCTCCATAAGTTGAGAGAATCTTGAGTTCTTTATAAGGACCTCTAAAACCTTTCACTATAAAGAATTGTAATATATATTCATATGTGGATAAGTAATCTTTTAGCAATTCTAAAGATTCCTAAGTGGGCAACTAAATGTATACTGTAAAACTAACAAATTAATGTATCCTAAAAAGTCTACCTTTTATCCCAAAGAGGGCCTGACTTCTTATTTTAGTTCATCGTTATTTTTTATTTCACAGCACTTCTGGACTGTGAACACTAATGAATAAATATTACCAAATGTAAATGTAGAGGTATTTCTCTCTCTGTTAAAATTTATCAAGTTACATTGATTTATCTGTCCTTGTTATAGCGTCCTCCTCCACCGAAATAAAAGCTTTTAAGAATTCCAGGCATTCGGGGACAATAAAGATCTTGTTGAAGTCAGGTCTCTCTTGAATTCAAATTGTTTAGCCTGTAAAGTAGTTTATAGAGTGAGATGTCTTCAGTCCCTCTCCAGCATATAAAATGTTTTGTTCTAGAAATGGCAAGCTGACTCAGTAGGTCCTCTTCTTGCCTGGGAGAGCCCGCAGACTCCAGAGCACAGTGAGCTCATCAGTCTGAGCTCTCCTTCCGACCTCAGCCACTGGAGATGAACAGTGGCAAGTGAATCCTGAACTCCTAATATATGCATTTTGTAGTGGTCGCCTTGCTCCAGAGTCTGTTTAATTAGCCCTTTGGTTTCATAAATCACCTTCACAGATTTCAATTTATACATTTTCCAGGACATTTTCTTTTTAGGTGAAAGTTTCCCAAAGTGTGACCAAGGTTCACTCATACCCACATCTCTTGGAATGCTTGGAGAGCCACCCCCCACACGTTCCAGAACACATCACTGGAGGCAAGGCTGGGCACAGGGCTCTGGTACATGGTAATAACTGACACCTAAGCTTTAGAGGAAGTTTTCATATGGCTTTGGGATGGCAGGACCGAGGCCAATAAACCCCGACTGCACTCCTGCCCACACCTTCTTTCTTTAGAAGTGTATTTCCTCAAGTGGTAAAATGCACTTTTGATCTAACAACAGCTTCTTGTGCAAAAAGAAATCCTGCATTTTGGACAAAATTTCAAAAATATTAAATGCAAAAATATCCATCAGTTCTAAGAACAATAATAACATTGCACATATGTTTACCAGTTGTCACTTAATAATAAGCTCTTTTAAAATACAGATTTAAATGGTTAGTCATTCTCATCCTTTTAAGTTTTTTTTTTTTTTTCAAAGTGTATTTTATGCCATTGAGGAGATACTGCTTAGGCAAGTTGTTTTAGGGTAGCAGTCTTCAGATTATACCTAGGTCTCCCGTGGCCTAGTAGGAAGACTTTATATTAGATATAAAGGCCAAGGAGAGCTTTAAGGGAATCAAGATTGTGAATATTCCATTTCCCTTTGCGTTCCTTAAAACTGATCTGAAATAACTCCTGGAGGGAGGACCAAAATGGTGACATAGGAGGCTTGTGAGCTCACCTTGTCCCATGGGCTCACCTGAGGGTACGGCTATGCATGAAGCAATTGTTAATGAAAGAGACCCAGAAACTAGCCAAGCAACTTCTACACATCAGATGAATAAGAAGATACCCACATCAAAACATGTGGGGAAGGCTAAGGCACACTTGCCATAAACCTCCTCCTACCGTCCACACTCCTAACTCCCAGTTTCTCCCTGAGGAGCAAAGGGTTTGGACCCCACATTTAGTACCCCAACTTGTAAGACTCCCACTTGGCTGGCCCCCAAAACACCTAGCTTTGAAAGTCAACGGAGCTGCATCCACAAGATCCACAAGACCATAGAAAAAAGTATCATCAATAAATGATGTTGGGAAAACTTGGCAGCCATGTGCAAAAGAATGAAACTAGACACTAGACCACTATCTTACACCATACACAAAACTAAGTGGATTAAAGACTTGGATGTAAGGCCTGAAACTGTAAAACTCTTGGAAGAAAACTCAGAGGGGTAAGCTCTTTCAAACTGATCTTGGTAATGAGTTTTGTTTTTTTTTTTTTTTAATTAGACAAGAGAAGCAAAAATAAACCAGGGAGACTGCATCAAACTAAAAAGCTTCTGCACAGCAAAGGAAACCATTACCAAAATGAAAAGGCAATCTATGGAATGGGAGAAAATATTTGCAAACCACATACCCAGTAGGCATTTAGTATGCAAAATAAATTAGAAATTCATACAACTTAACAGCAAGAAAGGAACTAACCCAATTAGAAAATAGGTAAAGAATCTGAATACACATTTTTCCAAGGAAGAGTAGAAAATTGGTTACGATGTCTGGGAGGTTAGGGAAATAGGAAGAGATTGGTAAAAAGGGCACAACCTTTTGGTTATAAGATGAACAAGGTCCGAGGGCCTAATGTATAATATGTGTAGTTAGTAACACTACATTGCACAATTGAGATTTGCTTAGAGAAATTAAATATTCCCATACACACAATATAAATGATGTGATAGGTGTGTTAACTCAATGGAGTGAATCCTTTCACAGTGTATAATATATCAAATCATCACATTGTACGCTTTAAATATCTCGTAATTTTGTCAGTTATACATCAATAAAGCTGAAGCAGTTTTTAAAAACCTGATCAAACTCAGGATATATTTCCAGCTCAGCTTCCACATGTCCCTTCCCCATTATCTTATATTTTAAAGAAGAAAGGCCCCCTTCTCACCCTAATCTTTCTATAGCATATTACCCTGTAGTAGAAAAACTGTACCCCACTGATATCATTAGAAACATAGTACAGGTATTGGTATCAGTGTTGAGAGAGTCACACTAACCAATGAGTAACAAGTTCTTTTGTAGTTAGATGGTTTCCTAGTTTGCTTTCAGTAAAGCAAGGAAGATCTACAATCAGCTGTCAACTGATAATTAACAAATTTTGGTGCAAGCTGCCCCTGTGATTTTTGGCATATGACTGAAAGTGCAAAAGTGCAAAGAATTGAGAGCACTGCTATAACAAAGCTCCTTCTATCCCCACCTACTTATTTATATAAACAGTTTTTCTCAACATTTTCAAAACACAAAAAGGTGGGAGGATAAAACTGATGTTGAGCCCTGTCTTGATTTAGCTGAAAGTAGTAAGTAGGGATCCCTGGGTGGCGCAGCGGTTTGGCGCCTGCCTTTGGCCCAGGGTGCGATCCTGGAGACCCGGGATCGAATCCCATATCGGGCTCCCGATGCATGGAGCCTGCTTCTCCCTCTGCCTGTGTCTCTGCCTGTGTCTCTGCCTCTCTCTCTCTCTCTCTCTCTCTCTCTCTCTGTGACTATCATAAGTAAATAAATAAAAATTAAAAAAAAAAGAAAGTGGTAAGTAATTATGGCTAAATTGATACGTGACCTAATTTTAGCAAAAATTAAATACTTGACCTAATTTTAGCAAAACCAGCCAGTCCCTATCCAGCTCTTACCATACATCTCAAATAAAAATTTTGATTTTTCTAATTACTTAGCAAAATTTATAATAAAATCCATTTTGTTTTCTTCAATAGTATGCTAATAATAATTGAATAACTGAATCCAGAATAATTTTTAAATACAGCTTCACAGTCATGGGGAAAAAAAAATATAATTTCAACCTATATGTCTTTTGTTGTGATAAGGTAATTGACCAAAGTCATTGAAGAAAAAAATATGTCATATTAGAATGATAGTTTTTGGTAGAAGCAGAAGAGAAATAGGAGTTCAAGAAGAGAAAGGAAAGATGCAAAATATCTGATTATTAAAGACCAACTTGCTTGTATATATTTAAAAAATAGATGATATGGTTTTAGATTCTATTAGATTTGTTAAGTACTGTTAAAAATATATTTTAATGATAATATTTACAATACTCTGGAAGTTAGATCTTTTGCAAGTATTTTAACTCAGGATGAAAAGTTTTAGATGTCAGCTTAATAATGTGCTCTCGAGAAGATACAAAGCTTTACAAAATCATTTTGGAAGTGTTTGCAAGTAAAAGGTTTGAAGACCACTATTTTAGGAAACCCAGTCAGAGCTCAGTGTGTAGTATGGGGAGGAATGGAGAGAAACTAAGCAGGGCACCAGTTAGGAGACAATTGATTTTTTCCAGATGTAAGGAATTTGAACTGTATCAAGTTCATAGTCATGGACATGAAGAGAGGCAGACTAAAATCCAAAGCTAATAAGAAGTAAGAATTATTAGTATCAGCCCTTGTTTCCTTTCTTTTATTTTTATTTTTATTTTTTTAGCCCTTGTTTCCTTTCATCTTAAATTTTAAATACTGTCAAAACAGAATTTTCTGAATTTTCTACCTGGACTTGATCTTGAGCTCCTTGCTACCCACTTACCCTCCCTCCCCTCCTTCCTTTCTTCCTTCTTCCCTTCCTTCCTTTCCCTCCTATTCAGTAGACCCTCTGCTGAGTGCTGGGACTTCGAAACAGTTAACATCAGGTCCCTGGCCTCCGAAAGCTTCCAGTTTGGTAGAGAAGCTTACAGCTAAGTACAATGCTGAGAGAGATCCATGGCCCGTACTACTCCAGCTCTCTGCCCTTTTAACACGCTAGGGGACAGAGAGCTAAAGCTTCCACTCCCCAGACTTCAGATTCCATATGTGGCCCACCCAGCTTTTGCCAAAGCAGACATATGAATGTTATATTTGGAAGACAGAAGTGAGACAGAGGTGGCACTTCTGCTGTTTCCACTACCACGCAAGGATATGGAGGCTCTGGCTTCTGTGTAATGTAGCAGAGGCCCCGGGGTCTGGTACCTATTTCTTTGGATGCCAGGGACATCCATTTTGATGGCATGGCTCTGCACTGAGACAGTGTGCCTGGAGCCAGGAGTTGAGGCTTCCATTGCCTTATTCCTCAGCTTTCTGGTCATTCTCCCAGTTTTCTGAGCATTGTACAGGTTGGCACATCTTGTGGTTATTTCTGGAAGCTCATCCCGAGGCCTGTTTCTCCAGACTTTCTAACCATTTTGTAAACAATTCATTATATTAAATCCCCTTGAATTTAAATTAACTAGAATGGCTTCTTTTATTGGCAACCAAATCCTGGCTAACACAGATGAAGCCCATCATTCCTCCCAGCCTCCTATTGTTCCCTACATCTCTTTATTGTCAAACAGCTGTTCTTCTATGGGCCCTGTGATAACTCTGGAATGGGACATTGTTACTTGAGTTGCTGCGGTTTCCCTTCAGTGTGCTTTAATTTTCAGAGCTAGTCTCTGGCATATTCTAAATGGTCCCGTTTTTGGTGAACCCCAGTCTCCCCTGCCTTACCCTGGTGAAGGCTATTCATAAACAGATCTAAATGGGGACTTCAGAAATACTGAACCCTTACATACTGTCTACTCTTGTCTGCCTCTGTGTTCCACTCACCTGCTTGGGACTCCATGACCTCTTTCTGTGTCCTTTGGACAGGGTGTCTTACTTACAGTGTGACTTCTTTTAATTGGGTCATTTCCTTTAGAAAATCGATTCTGTTTATCTGGCCTAAGAAGTCCCCTGAAGAGCTCATTTAAAAGGCAGATGCCCAAACTCCATCCTGACACAGTAGGTCTGAGGTATAGCTGAAAGTCTACATTTTTAACAAATGTAACAGGGCATTCTGATCCACTCAGGCCTTGTACTGCACCTTGACAACTCTGTGATGTCAGTATGTAAACCACTTGAGTGGTTAAGACAGAGAGTAGATCCTAACTCCTTCCCCCTTCCCTGTACTGTGAAGGATGAAAAAAGAGAGACAATAAAGGTAGCCCCTAGGTTGTAAATTTGAATGACTAGGATTATGATTGTAGCACTAGTTCAAACAGGGAAATTAAGAAGGGAAACCAGTTTATTGAGGAAATAACGAGTTCCATCTGAGGCACATTGGGTTTGACATCCAAATGAAAATTATATACTGTTGGCGGCTTGTAATGGATTAATGACTCAGGCCTGGAGGTTGATTAGTGGGATGGATTCTCTGTTGTGTGGACTTCAGAGAATCACTGCTACAGCTAAATCATTTATTTAATGGTACAACCATGATTGTCCTGAAGACATACATCTATTGGTGTCTTTCCCAATATGGCATGGAATCAAATATATTTTGTATTTTTTTACCGAATTGTATAAGAGGAAATGTGAGAAGATTCATGGTAGGATAATCATTGTTATAAGTTGCCTAGGAAATGCCTAAGATACAGCTCTTTCTCTTAGAGCTCGTTTTTTTCTCCCTCAGTCCTCCCTTCCCTTTCCTCCAGCCTTCTGAGAAACACCCGTTAGGTATATAACTTGGGGAAAGAAAAATTATGTAGGATAAGTGTAAGAGAAGAGAATAAAACCCAAAACTACAGGAATTACTGTAAATGCAAATGTCTCACAAGTCTTTGTGTAAAGGAGAACTCTAGACTTTTCTTCCAACTTATTGTAAAAGCTCTGCTTCTTCTCTGGACTCAAAGCCAGTGTTTAGGGATGGTTTTCAAGCTTTCTTCAAGTGAAATCTTATGCAGAAAAAGTATTTCAGAAATATAACTGTGCTTGATTGAATTCAAATGTATACCATTTATTCATTCTAACCTTGTTGCCTAGGTTCCATGGAACAATGAAACTATTTTGATGGACATAAAAGTTTAAAGCTAGGTTATATGGACATTGGTTATATGTGAGCAGATTTCTTTTCAAATTTGTACCGATAAAATCCTGATTCATTCAGAAGAGTAGTTGCAAATGAACACTTAAACAACAACAACAACAACAACAACAACAACATATTTTGCAATCTTGGCCTACTGAAAGTAGATTGATAAGGTAACAGAACCCTAATTCTGAAACCTACCCTATAATTATTTAACTTTGTCAGGGGTCAGTCATAAATATTCATTGAATACTTAGTACATTCTAGATACTGAGGTTATGTTAGAGAAAACAGACACATGGAATTTATGGCCTAGTAGGGAAGGTAGACACTAAAAAAAAAAAAAAAAAAAAAGGTAAGTAATTTACAAGTGCATAGCATAAATTACAATTGAAAACAATTTTAAGTATGTCGGGAATGTATGACAGGAGACCTAACCTTGTATAAAAGTGGTCAAGGATGTTCTTCCTAAGGAAATGGTGTTTAAGCTGAGACATAAACCGCGACCAGGCAAAGGGAAGGGCAAAAAAAGTATTCCAGGTCGATGGGCCTCTCTGTGTAAAAGCCCTAAGGTGGTGGGAGAGGGCATGGGCTATTTGATAAATTAAAAGTCAATGTGGCTCTTCCCCAACAAAGCTGGAGAGACTAGAGAGCTATTGATAGAGTCCGAATAGTACAAGACTTTCTAGCCAATGCACGAGGGTAGTTTGTACAGTTATGAGTTGATGTGTTTTAATGCCAGTATCATTATTAACCCTCACCCCTCTACCACTTGGGCTGTAAGCCAAGAGGATTCCCCCCAAGAGGTGGAGCAAGTGCCATAAAGAAAACCAATAACAAAACTTTAAATATTTGGCTAAATCTAAACCAATAATAATAATAATAATAATAATAATAATAATAATAATAGGCTGGGCATTAGAAAAATTGGGGCAGTATGGTTACTGAGTGAGGGTAGAGGAAAGCACCCGCATGGGGTACCTGAGAAGAGGACCTGAGCACAGCCTCACAGATGAAGGTGATCCCCTGTGGGCTGCAGGGAGCAGCCCAGTATATTCCAATGTGACCAGAAAGTTACACTAAAAGGTAGGCTACTGAGGAGGTTGCTTGCAAGGGAATGCCAGTACTGAGGGGAGCAAGTGTCCAGACTGGGAGAGACAAGGGATCAGTACGTTGGGGTGGGTTGGGACTCCATCAGCTCATATTTCTTATAGTGTCCTGACATATCTCTGTTAAATATTGGGCATTATTTGAAAGGTAGTAGAGGCCACTGAAAGATTTAAATAAAAAAATATTTTATTTATTAGAGAGACTAGGAAAGCACATACACGCCCGCGTGCAAGCATGACCAGAGGGAGGAGCAGAGGGAGAGGGAGAGGAGTAGGCTCTGGACCAAGCACGGAAACAGATGGGTACCGGGCTGGATCCCACGAAGGCAAGATCAAGATCTGAGCCAAAATCAAGAGCTGGATGCCCAACCAACTGAACTACTCAGGTGCCCCACCACTGAGGGATTTTAAATAGAAACCTGTCTTGAGGGGGCACATGGGGTGGATTAAGCGTCTGCTCTCGGCTCAGGTCATGATCCCAGGGTCCTGGGATCAAGCCCCACATCAGGCTCCCTGTCAGTGGGGAGCCTGCTCCTCCCTCTCCTCCCTGCTCATGCTCTCTCTCGCTATCTCTGTCTCTTCTCTCTCAAATAAGTAAATAAAATCTTTAAAGAAGAAAGAAAGAAGAAGAAAGAAAGAAAGAAAGAAAGAAAGAAAGAAAGAAAGAAAGAAAGAAAGAAAGAAAGAAAGAAAAAGAAAGAAAGACTTGTTCTGATGATACCTCTCTAGCTGGGTATACAGAATGGTTGGCTGTAGGTGGAACTGATTTCAAGGGAAAACTGCCAGAAGGATACTGCAGTGGTCTATCTGGCAAGAGATGATAAAGTGTGTATGAGGATGGTAGCAATGGAGATAAAAGGAAACGGATATAGATATCTGTCTAAGTCTACTCAAAGTGCCATAATAAAATATACAATAAAGACTGGGGAGGGGGGGCTTAAACAACAGAAATTTATTTCCTCACAGTTGTGGAGGCTCATTGTCCCAGATCCAGGTCTACCAGGGTTGGTTTCTGGTGGAGCGACGAGGAACTAGTCCTAGCTTGCAGATGGCTTGCATTGTGTCCTCACATGACACAGAGAGATCTCTTTCTTTCCTCCTCTTCTTATAAATGACTTCATTTAACTTTACCTCCTAAAGCCCCTATCTCAGTTAACAGTCACACCAGGGGTTAGGGCTTCAACATACAAGTTTAGGGAATACAATTCAGTTCATGGCAATATATTATATCTTTAGGAAATAGTACTTGATTGGATGTGGGGATGAGATGGAAGAGGGTAGGGGAGTCAAAAATGAACTTAGGTTTTCTGGCTTGAGTGGAAGTAATAGTGCTATTTATGGAGATTGGAATCGCTGGAGGTAGAGAATATTTTGGGGGAAAATGTCTCAACCTAAATGTTAAACTTACTTATTTTGAAGTATCTATGAAATATCAATAGGAAATGTCAAGTGGGTAGTTGGTTCTAGGGGCCTGAAATTCAGAAAAGACATCTGAGGTACAGATGTAGATGTAGGTCTCATCTGCCTATAGATAGTCATTGACCACAGGAGTGGGTGAGAGTCCCCTGGGCAGTGGTTCTCAAACAGAAATGTGCATCACAATCACTTGAATAGCTTATTAAAACAGATTGCTTGGCCCCACCCCCAGAATTTCTGATACCACTGTACATTCGGCAGCATATGAACACTTTAGGGCTTTTGAAATATACTGGCAAATTACTTTCCAGAGAGCTTTTGACAATTTATGTTTTTATCAGGTGAGCATAAGAAAGCCCATCTCACTGCACCCTTTATTGCATTGAATATTGTAATTTCTTAATGCTAAAGAAAAGTGAACTCATTGCAATTTTATTTTGCACATCTGTGGTTATCTGTGATGGCGAACATTTTTTCACATTAAAAAAAAATACTGCTTGAAGGCCCTTTGGTTTTTGGTAAAAACTTTTCTGTTTTTACATATTTCTATTTTAACACATATTCTTTAGCCCCTTCAGTACGCCATTGTAGTTTGTGATCAGCATATTTGCAAGATAATTTGTGCTGATGAAACGTAGCCTAACGTGTGTGTGTGAATTGAAAGAATTAGGCAGGTCTTTAATATTCCTCTTTGTCAATACAATGAAAAATACTCTGCTGCTGATACTTTTTCAAGTTGAATAATATAAAAAACTAGGCCTAAATGGCGCTAGAGATAGTTTCCATATGTGTGTAGGTTAAGTAAGACCAAGACATTGTCATTCTGATTGATGCTAGCTTGTCCTATGGCCTTTAGGGGGGCAGAGGCCCAGAAATTCTTCTTCTTCCCTAAATGTGGAACACACTTGACTGGCTAGGGCAACTGGCCATGACCTAATGTTCCATCTTACACCAGCACATTGCATGTGAAAGCCAGCCCCGAAGCTTAGCTAGATAGCAGTGAAACTACTGATGACAAAACCAGATCCTGCTGGGAGCTCAGCTGTCTCATCTCTGTGGCTCTTTTAGTCAAAACTGTGTTACTTTTCTGACAGCCTCGTTCAGTCAGCGACGTTGGCCGACTTGAAAGTATACTTCCGCGTATGTTAGAAACATCTTATGACTCTTTCCTGGCCTACAGTCGTCTTTGTCAATTTGTTATCACATCTGCCTTGGCCCCCTGTCACCACTTGTTTTGGCACCTAACAATCTCAATGCACTGAAGCTGGGACTCGGCCTGGTTTGATGGCTGTGAAGCAGATGTTCCCACAGTCATCATCAAATTGCATTTCTCAAACACCCACCCTAGCATTAGTTAATCACAGAGATACATTCCGGCTATTTGAAGTGAAAGAGAGCCAGCAGATTTTGCAGATAAAGTGCACAGAGGCATAGTATGATGTCATAGCAAGGGCAACTCCCTTCATATCCGCAGGACATTGGATTTTACAATATTTTTTTGCTCTGAACAGAGATTCTGGGACCTCGTACCTCTTCTTAGATTGGGAACAAAGCATAGCGTGATGGAGCAGACTTGAATTTTGAGTTTAAACAGACCAGTCTTCTGGCTGCGTGGCCTTGAGCAACTTTCTTCGTTTCTCAGAATTTGTTCCTTCATTTGTGAAGTGGGGTAATACATTTCTTACAGGGCTGTTGTGAGAATGCGGAAACATGTAAAACACTGCAGGTGTCCAAATGCCAGTTCCCTTCCCTTATTGACTCGGGGTAGCCACCATTTTATGAAAGGACTTATCAGTGTGACTCGGATTCCGAAGGTAAGTTGTCTCGTGGATGGCCAGATGATTCTTGAATCACAATGGCTCAGCCACAAGGGCTTGAGTAATTGTTTTATTGCTTTGAACTTCCTTTGGCACAGAGCCCCACCCAACCCATGTGAAAATGAATACCACTGAGCAGCCAAGTGTTCCTCAGTTGTTAGCACTCTCAACACAAATTTATACAAAGAATTTAGTAGCCAGAAATCAAATTACTACAACGGAATATTGCATATGAAGACCAGGATTCCCAGGACTCTCATTCCATGCCATGTCTTTAGCGTGGCTGTCTCTCCCATTTCTTTCTGGGGTCCATGATGATAGGAAGAAACAAGGAGGTAGAAAGAAGAGAATGTACCTGTTTTGGGCTCCATCAAAGGTTTCTTGCCAGGCCTCCACTTTCTCTTTGCTGCAGATTTTTCATGATTACAGTAACACCATCAGTAGAACTTCTGAAAATCACAAATTAAATAAAAGCTGGCTGGGCTTTGGACCCCTTTGATGTAGGGTTGTTTGGAACAACTCAGCTTAGATTCGTCATATGCTGATCACCTGTCATCCATATCCAGTCATTAAAACAGAATTTCTAATCTCTGTGAGCAAGACATGGTCAGCTTAGACTTATTGCTGTTTTTACTTCAAAGAAAAAAACTCTTCTAAATTAAAAAAAAAACTATTCTTTTGATTAATTCAGGCTGTGTCTCCCTACAACCTCCAACCTCGTCTGGTTCAAATTCGGCACTTGTAATTATTTGAATTTATTTTCCTTTGAGCATGCTGAATACAAATATGAAAATCAGAATTTAAATAAAGTTTAGTATAAGTTAGAGGCTAGTTATTAACTTTATGGAAAAGATTTCCTTCTGTAGTTGGAAATTATCTGGTTCAACTAAGTCAGTGATAAAGTCATGGAAAAACGCAGGCGGGAATGCTTGAGGAGAGCTCTGGTCTAGATTCTAGGGCCATTACTGACCAGTTTTGTCTCATTAGTTGTATCCTCTGGTGCTCAGTTCCTTACTATTAGTGGGTTAAGCAAGATAATCTCCATGGTTTCTTTTGTAAATTCAAGTTACAGGAACTCATCCATTGTGTAAACCCAGGCCCAAATTTCTGTCTTGGACATTCTGAGTCTCATGTCATTGTTAGTGGAGTCAGAAATTTCCCAAACTCTGTTTCCCATAATTCCTTAGTTCTACCATTAAGTACCACTGTAATAGAATTCTAAGTATTTTGTTGTAGCTACAGCAATTAAACATTATATTCAAGGGCAGGTGGAGAAAAAGTGCTTTGAGTTAAAAGGATGCTAATACATTTCATATGATAATGAGCTTATTCAATAAGCTTGCAAAGTTTCTAACTAATGCAGTATTATGTTTTAACTTGTATCTGTAGTCTATTAAGTAGTGCCTTTCCCCTTTGATTCAAATTTATGCATGTTGACATTAGTGATCACATTTTCTTTCAAATCACACCCATCATAGAACATGACCTGAGTCCTAAATTTAAATTCATACTGCAGTACAATTCCCTTGCCTTCTTCTGGTACATCTAAGATGCAATGATGGTATTACTCAACCACTGTTTTGGACATTTAGGATAACTCATTATTTAAAAAAAATTTGAGAACCGAAACTCCACTAACCATCAGAATGACTTTGAAAGTGACTCACCCAATTTGGTAGTCAGACTTTTTTAAAAAAAATTAGGTTTGAATGGAAAATGGAGAAAGCAAAAGGCTATTAATAATGACAGGAGGTGGGTGTATAAACAGGTGTAGTAGATTGTGGTGACAGAGATGTGAAAATGCTCCTATTCTGAAGAACCACATCCCCATTTTTTTGTCACCTTCTCAGCAAATGGTGGTTTTATGACTCGGAAAAAGATATACTGAAGGTTGAAACGAGACCATCAGAATCTTTTTCTTATTTAAGAGGATGAAAAGATTTCAGTATAAAACTTCAGGACTCGAGAATGAGTGTTATTTGTTATTTGTTTTAATCAGAATTTTGCACCAATAAAGGAGATCGCACATTTTCACAGGCATTTTTAATGCCCATGACCAAGAAGTCGTTAATTTCATACATCTGGGAAGTTATCAGCTGTCACTGATCCTATGTCCTATCTTCAGTTGCATCCTCTTTTCTGTGTCTTCCCTGTGACTCCGTAGGCTTCCACCATTGTCCTTTCTTACCCGACAATGACACCAGCTCCCAACTGCTCTCCCTGCTTCCAGTATTGATTCTCCATCCTGTCAACAAGCTGACCTTCCCAAACATGAGTCTGATCATGGCCCTCCTCTTTTAAAAAGCCACCAGTGCATTCCGATTGCCTTCAGAATAAAATGCAAACCTTCAGCGTGACATAGAAGATGCATTAGGATCTGCCCTTCTTGTCAGCCTCACCTGCCAGCCCTCTGTTCTGCTCTCCAGCTTCAATTCTTGGTCATGCTGAATCAGATTTTAGTTGCTAAATTCACCCTGCTTTCTCCCCACACTTCTCTGCACGTACTGCTCCTCTTGCTTGGAATCACTTTCTTCATGTCTTCATCTGGGAAACTCTTACTCATCCTTTAAGATTCAGCCACCGTCTCCTTTTTTCATCTTTAATCACTCTCTCAGGTTGATGTTTCACCCATGCGCTCCCATGCATGCCCTCTCCCGTGATTCATTCCATTCTAGGTTGCACTTTATTGCCACGCTGTGCTGCAGTTGTCCGTCCCCCTACACTGAAACTCCTGGAAGGGAAGGACTGTCTCATTTGCTCTTGTCTCTCAGCACTTAGCATAGTGTCTGGCACAGAGCAGGCATTCTACAAATGTATGGTTTTTTTTTTAATTTTTTAAATTTTTTTTATTTATGATAGTCACAGAGAGAGAGAGAGAGAGAGAGAGGCAGAGACACAGGCAGAGGGAGAAGCAGGCTCCATGCACCGGGAGCCCTACGTGGGATTCGATCCCTGGTCTCCAGGATCGTGCCCCGGGCCAAAGACAGGCGCCAAACCGCTGGGCCACCCAGGGATCCCTACAAATGTATGTTAAAATAACCAACGCATAGATAATCCAGGAAAGAAAAGTTCAACATGGAACAACTTTATTTTTTTAATATGAAGCAACTTTAACATGGGATTATAATGATACTGATTCCATTATATTTAATAATACCAAAGCTGCTATGACCTACAACAGAAAGTGGCCCAAAACCGTGCAAATAACTCAGAGGAAACATTATTTTCTACTTGACTAAAAAGAACCACGCTAAAACAACAACCTTTCCTGATATTCTTTTATTTTACTTGAAAAGGAAGCCTTCATGATTTCCCCTCCCTTAAGCTATGGTTATTACTGGCACTTAAATCTCTGAAACTTCATGTATTCCAGTTAAAACGTCAAGTATTCCAGAACAATAACTACTGATTATACCTCTTCAACCATTTCTGTAAAATTATTTGAAATTTTATTTATATGTTCACAATGTAATTCTGTGAAAAATGCAAGCCCCCAGACAGTAGGCTTTCATAGGGAGAAACAACAGGCAAAGCAAGGATGGATGGATCTCCATGAACTTGGGCATCCAGGAAATCCTTCCTTATTTTTCTATATGCCTGTCATTCTATGAACTTAATTTCTATATAAGCCTGAGTAGGAAGGCCAGAAGGAGAGGTGACAGAAAGTTAAGCTCAATTTGAACTTCTCTTTTCTTCTCAAAGTCCAGGGGCTGATCTAGTTCCTGAGGATCAGAGAGCCAGGGAGAAGGGGTGTTTGGTTGTTATGCTTGTCTTTTAAGCAGCTACATCTCAACACACACACACACACACACACACACGATAAAAATACAGGCCATACTCAGTTGACACTGAAGTTGGCTATTGTGACATTCAAGCTAGTGAAAATCAAAAGTGATAGCATACTGCTCTCTACCAGACCCAAGTGATAGATTTTATTAACTAAGCTCTAAAGCATTTACTATGCCCTCTGAGAATCTTAAACCAATTTCAGATAAGTTAAAAATGTTAAGCAAGGTTAATGCATGTCAGGAGTCCTACATCAGCTAAAATATGTAAGGTTTAATGTATGTAACCTATTGAACAATAAAGTCGATATGTTACAAAGAAGTAGATGATTTCTATCAATAGGAAATCGTGATCATGAAACAAATCCCGTGGTTTTAAACCCAAAGGGAAATAACAGTGGCTTTGAAATACACAAAAACAGAAGCCCTCTTGGAACTACATAGGTATCTGTGCAGCCTTGTTAATGTAACAATAGAAAAAAAATCAGAAAAATGCATTCTGAGGTATTAACACTAATTATATTGGGGTAGCAAGATCTCTGATGATTTAATAATTTTCCTTTTATTCTGTAAATTTTCTTTAATGCATATGTGTTATTTTCAGGATCAAAATGATTAAATTGTATTTCTAAATTCCACTTTTGAGGGTATTGTTCCTGAGACAACAGGCATTGTGTGTGTACTCGTGTGCACACATGAGAAGTCTGAAGGTAGCACGCGGGCTGACTGTATTCTAGCATAGTAGAGAGAAGCTCAAGTAATAATGGAATTGGGAAGGGCATACAAATAGTGTGGGTGAGAAAAAAGCAAGTAAAATGGAAGGCCAAACCCTATCTCAAGAGGGCAGCTCATACTCATTGCCAACTGACTGCCGAAAATGAGACGATAGAGCTCATAGAAGTTTTTCATGAGAAGCCAGATATCTAGATTTTTATGTGAAATTTTTTAATGTTGAAAGCAAATTATTTTTTAACTGTCACCACTGTATCTGCCAAACCAAAGAGGTCTGTAGAACAGATGTAGCTTCTGGGCAGCATATTTGGACTTCTGCTCAGACCTATTGGTTCATAATTTCTTAAATTAATTCACAGTGCTTTCCAACATATTTGACACCAGAGCACACATAAAAATATGGTAACATTTGCACAGCACACTGAAAGAAGCTTTGCGTTGCTTAGAGGTATCTGAACTGTGGCCCCTTAATGCTTAGGTTTCAATTCTCCCCTGCCCTACCCCACCCCCGATTTATAGAGGGGCTGAAGAGCTCGCTGTCCCCGGCATCCCTGTATCTCACTGGCATCCACTTGCATCATCCACTGTCGTATACGGCCCACTTGACATAAGACAGCTTGGAGGAAATGAAACAGCACAGCTTTTCGTGCTGGAATAGGGAACAGGAAACGGGGAGAGATCCCAGGATGCAGAGAGCATTTGGTAGGAAGCAGGGGAGGTGGCTGGCCGGGCTAGAGCCCTTCGGTGAAGAAGCTGAATCTCTATCAGCTTCTTTGAAGACCAAGAGCATACAGGTCTTTGTATCCCTGACCTGGCACAGAGGCTGACATAGAAAGTGCCTAAAAATGTTTGTTGAATAAACGAGATGCAGTCCCTGGGTGCTGATTCAGGAAGAAGAGGCCTTACCTCAAAGTTGTCCCACTTTGTGGGGGGGTGGAGGGTAGATGTAGCCCCTGACTGCTCCACCTATGGACACCTACCACTCCTTCCTCTACCCTCCTCCCCCCAGATCCCTGAGGAATTGTCCTTGTCTGCAGGGGTCACATTGGCTTTTCTTTGTACAACTCTCAGAAGATACTCGTGGACTTAATTTTTATCTTTGCCGGCCTCTCTCTCCCACCTTCGGATAGGGCATGATGCAAGAAAGGAAATGCTAGTCAGCTTAAAGCAACTAAAGGTGCACAGGATTTCTATGAAGCACAGGGGCATAAAGATAGATTTGTTGGATGGAATCCAGTTGCTTCTGGATCTTCAGCTTCCTCTACTCTCTTTCAAACTGCATGAAGATATCCTTGAGGTGTGCTGCTTGCTCCTTTCTCACCGCCTCTTGCATAATGCCCTCCCCTCCACCTTGCACATTATGAAAGGGCCTCCCTCCCACTGGAGATGTTACAGCCGCACATTGCTGCAGGGTGAAGGAACCTCTGAAGTGTCGGACAAGAAGACAATTCAAATTATTGGTTTGGATGGGGGACGGGGGAATCATTATAACAGTCTTTTTGAAACTCAGGTTTTCTTTACTTTCAACAGAATTCAAGGAGGAACTAATTGAGCGGTCAGCTGGTGATTCATTAAAAAATAATTTTTATGATTCATTTCTATGTGATTTCAATTATATAACTCAGAAGGGGTTCAAATAATTGTAGGTCATTGCTGCAATAAAACTTTCAATCTCTGTTTCCCATGCATATGACTAAGTTTTTTAGTACTTACTGTAAAAAAGAGGGTTAAATATAAGTCTGATTCTAGCATAAGTAATATTAACCCACAGATACAAAGCCTAATTGAAAAAAGGCCCCATTACCTCATTAAAAGATACGCTTACAATAATATGTTAACCTATATTTGACATTCACTTAAATGTGTCAATTGGGTTGTTTGATCAGTGTTGTCATTCTGTGACAGTAACTACAGAAGAAAACAGTAACGGTATTATAGAAGCAGAAAAAACTTCAATGTGCATGTGTATTTTTATTGTAAAGAATTATGATACAGTGATTAATCAGGGACTTTCAACCATCAAAATATGACATATTAGGATAAAATTTTGTGAGTAAAATGGTATGGAAATATGAGTTCAAGGAGAAAACGTGATGTGAAATTCCTGCATATATAATATAAATATATATTTGTTTTTAAAAAATATATATATTTTTTTTATTTTTGTTTTTGTGAGAAGGAGAGAGCTTGAGTGGGAGCAGAGGAAGAGGAGAGAGAGAATCTTACACAGGCTCCACGCCCAGCATGGAGCCTGAAGTGGGGGTTGATTGTATGACCCTGAGATCATGACCTGAGCCAAAATCAAGTCAGATACTTACCTGATTGAGCCACCCAGGCGTCCCTCATACATATTTTTTTAATGATGTGGGAATCAAACCTCTCTGGTGTTACATTCCTGGACTACATTTAAGAGTCAGGTAATAGTTTAATTTCAAACATGTCAATAGTTATAATACACCAGGAGTCACATCCTTTGCCATTATTTAAATGTATCATGAAAAAAATTAGGCACAAATTTAGAAACGTGTGAAGGACTATAAAGTCTTTAAAAATTATTTTAGGTAGCATGCAAGCAGAGTCTAAACACCGCTCGTTTAGGAGCCAGGGACCGGATAGTAGGACTAAATCAAATCCTTTTTTTTTTCCAGTGATAAGATAGACTCCATGTTTGGAATTGTAATAATCAGTGTATTTACTTCTTCAGTGAAACAGATACTAAAGAATGCTGTAAGAAAATCTCAGTAATTAGCTGTTACTTGGTCATAAGGAGAAAACATCTAGAGTATTTAGCTTTAAATAACTTGTAAGTGCAGATGATTCACCGACTGACAGCTCTCACCCAGACCTCTCTCCTGAGTCTGGACTTACAATTCCCACCACCCTTCCCACCACCCGTCAGGGGGCCACCTGCTGTCTCTGGCAGGCCCTCTGCCCACACCTCGTCCCCTGTTCCAGTCCTGATACTGTAATTCCCTCTCAGAACCTCGCACTGGTTCCTCTTGCCAGTAAGTATAGCCTCCCCTGGGGTTTTAGGCAACTGTGGCCCCTTGCTGCATGTGGGACGTGAAAGAAATAAGAAAAGAAAAAAAAAAGATTAGGAGGGGGGAAAAAACCCAAAACACCTAGGTGATTTCTTCTGTTTTCTCTGAGCATTAGAGGTCTCCTTGCTTGCTCTTTGGGCCTGAACTGGAGCCTTCCAGCATCCTCTCTGTCCAGGCCTGGCTTCCACTTCTGCTTTGGGCCGGCCCGCGTCCAGGAGGCCCATTTCACTTCGGAGTATTCAGGTGCTCTGTCCATTGGGACCTGTACACAGTGACCGGCACAGGATGGAGCCTGCTGATGCGGAACCGGAAGCTCTGTTCTGGATCTTCTTATTGTGGAATCAGCATCTTCCATGTTTGCTAAGTAGTTACGGGGTGCCTCCCACACTTTTGATTGTTGTTTCCCACTTCTGTCTATTGTAAATGGTGATGAGCTTATAGTTAGGAGAATCTCTCTCTCTGTGGGGCCTGGGCCTTCCAAACACAGTCCTGTTACAGTGAGACTCTTTCTCCTTTTCACCATTAGACTGTCTCTTAAATTAGCCGGAGTTAGTAGATGTTAAGTTATAAGGGAAGATCGAGCAAGTCTATTTGAATTTAGGGGCAACTGTATTTGATCTGTAAGACTTAGAGCATCGTAATTGAGGGTGCACGGTGGCCCAGGGCACGCATGCCTGACCATTACTGAAAAGACGCACAAATGTATCTGAGTAGTCCCATAAACGTCAGAGCTCTCTGGCTCTCTCTCTTTCTAGGACAACCTGGCGTGAAAGGATGTGGGTCAGTGTGATGTGTTACACCTGCTGGAACCTGCAAAAAAAAAAAAAAAAAAAAAAACAAAACCTGCATTACTTTTCTCTCCTGAGGGGATGAAGCAAACCCTGTGATCTTGGGAGACCCACTTGTTTTGTTTTGTTTTTTTTAATTTTATTTATTTATTCATGAGAGACAGAGAGAGATTGAAAGAGACAGAGAGAGGCAGAGACACAGGCTCCATGCAGGGAACCCGACGTGGGACTCGATCCCAGATCTCCAGGATCACACCCTGAGCCAAAGGCGACACTAAACCCCTGAGCCACCCAGACTGCCCGACCCACCGGGTTTTAGATGCTCCCAGGTCTCTCCACTGCCAGTACTCTGCTTCTTCCCCGGGAGATGAGAGTTAGAGCCCTGCTGTCTCTTGGAGTAGGGACCCTCCTCTTTCCATCTCGTTTAGTGTGGTGGGCAGGAGGTGGCACAAAGCTTGTTTTTCTATCACGCATCATATGTCTGTATTCTCCATGTAAAGTCTCACTTGATTAGAGGAAAAATAACCAGATTTTAGTTCCAACTTGGGGTGTAGGAAATTACTCTGATTTTCTTCTATCAGGCTTCATCTGTCTAAATGATTAGATTTCTCTCCAGAAAGATGGGACCAATCTACTTTTCCACTAAAAATATATGAAAATGCCCGTCTCACCATACCCTTACCAATAATGCTCATTTCTAATATTTATTAATTTGACAAATGAAAGATGGCATTTTCCTATTACAAATGTTCTCTCTTTAATTGCCTGTGAAGTAGAACATTTTTCCACGCTGCCAGTTGAATCTCTTCTTTTGTGAATTGTTCTTGTTCACTGTCTATACCATGGGCAAATGTTCATAAGTGTCACATTTTTAAAAGATTTAACATTTTATATTGATCATCTAGAAAAATCAGCAGTGGAAATACAAAGAAGTCTGACAAAATTCTGTTCTTTAGCTCTGAAATCGTTTCACTGCATTGTTTATTCCGGATCCACGTGGGAGAATGGTGGCAATTTTTGCACGAATAAGGAAATGTAGAAAGACCCTAAAGATCTAAATTAAGATAATGTCCTAAGTTTTCTTCCAACTTCTTGAGCAAACCAGCTACCAATGCTCTCCTTCCTGCCCTGCCTGCCCTCTGGTGGAGGTGTTAAAGAGCAGGCCCGGAGATCAAGCAAGCCATAGGGGAATAGAAATAGTGCAAAGGACCAGGGTTAGCACAAATGACACGGGCCCATGAGTAATGGAACAGCCAGTGTTTGACTTAACAAACCTCTGATCCTTGGTTTTTCTAGCATTAAATGAGGTTATGAGAATTTACCATAATTTGCCCCTTATTTCCACCACGGTACCTTTCCATAGGTACTGCTCTCTCTCTACCTTTGGTCTTGCTGACCTGAGTTATTCCTGCATGAGTAAAACGATCCCCAATTCTGGATCTGGAAAAGGACACAGGTTGACATAGTCTAGAAGTTGACTATGTCAACTAGAAGTTGACTACAGACTAGAGCTATAGTCTAGAAGTTAGGGCTCTCTTCCCAGCTCCAGCACTCGCTAGATAGTTGAGTGCCTTTGGGTAAGTCCCTGAAGCTCTCTGAGTCTATAAATTAAGAACAATGATATTAATGGGTCTATTGTGAGGCTCAAACGAGATAATAGCAGTGAAAGTGCTTTGTAAACAATAAGCCACTACAGATCTAGGGTGATATTAATACAGTGTTGACAACTCTTTCTCTCAATCAATATTTAACTTGACTTAGTTGCCTTTGTATTTTAAAACAAGAAATAATCAGTTTATCCTTTTAAATCTTTAGCAAATAAATGGAGCCTTTGGTCTCACATCCATAGAAAAAGCAAATTACATGTCCCAGTGTGACCCAGCTCTGTGTGTGTACTCTGATCTCACTTTCATTTTTCGTTGTAATTATAGCATTGAAAGAGTGGAAGGTTTAAAATTACCCCTGTCAGAACTAGTCATTATTCAGTGACTCTATGTTTCAAAAATATTGCTCATGTCTTTAAAATAAATTATCAGGTTCTTTTATTGTTACCTTGACCTAAATATAAATTTATTGACAGAGTGATGATAATGGTCTTTAGTGTTTTTTAAAACATTTCCTTGAAGTTGTAATAATGTGGAAGATTCAAACATACTATTTAAACATATTAAATATTTACATACAATTTAAGTATTTAAATTGCTGATACATTTTGTTCTGGGTGGCTAAAGATAAATGTGAAAATACATAGATTTATATACCTAGAAGAGTTGAGAGATTTGTACTCCTTTCTCCGCTACGTACATAGTCTCTCCTTCCTCCTCTCACCCACTGTAGTATGATACACTAGAAGGATAAAAAGGTAGATTATCTGAAAAGAGACAAAACTGTCAAAGGTATTTGGTCCAAGGCACCATTATTCTTGCCTGAGTATTTATAATAGCCACCCATCTGGTTTTCCTACTTCTGTGTGTTCTTAAAACAGCAGCCAGGATGACTCTGTTAAAATCCAAGTCAGCTGAGTGAAGTAAGTCAGTCAGAGAAGGACAAACATTATATGTTCTCATTCATGTGGGGAATATAAATAATAGTGAAAGGGAATATAAGGGAAGGGAGAAGAAATGTGTGGGAAATATCAGAAAGGGAGACAGAACGTAAAGACTGCTAACTCTGGGAAACGAACTAGGGGTGGTAGAAGGGGAGGAGGGCGGGGGGTGGGAGTGATTGGGTGACGGGCACTGGGGGTTATTCTGTATGTTGGTAAATTGAACACCAATAAAAAATAATAATAATAAATAAAAAAAAAATCCAAGTCAGAGGGCAGCCCGGGTGGCTCAGTGGTTTAGCACTGCCTTTGGCCCAGGGCCTGATCCTGGAGACCTGGGATTGAGTCCCCCGTCGGGCTCCCTGCAGGGAGCCTGCTTCTCCTTCTGCCTGTGTCTCTGCCTCTCTCTCTCTGTCTCTCTCATGAATAAATAAATAAAATCTTAAAAAAAAATCCAAGTCAGAGAATATCATTTATATGCTCAAAAACCTCTGATGGCCTTTACTACCCAGTCCCCTTTTCCTACCCACCCCCTCACGCCCTCTGTCCAGCCACACTGGCCTCCTGGACCACACAGGTTTCAGTTCAGCTTTGCCCTGGAATGCGCTTCCCTCAGATACCTATAGGAGTGGCTTCCTCACCTCCTTCAGGTTTATTCATTTTTTTTTTTTTTTTTAGGTTTATTCATCTTTTCAGTGGAGTCTTCTCCTTTGCCACTTCGAAAATTCCAGCTCCCACCCCATTCCTACATCCCTGCATTCCGTAATGCTTATCACCATCTAGCATACAATATGCTTATTTATTTCTTCTGTTTATTATCTGTCTCTTTTCCAGAATGTAGACACCACGAGGGCAAAGAGTTTTGTTTGTTTTGTTAACAGCTGTATTCTCAAGGCCTGGCTCATAGTAAGTGTTCAGCAAATGTTTGCTGAATGAATAAATGAATGCATAAAACAAAGATAAGTCATGGTCTTATTTGATTTGCGACACTGTGAAAATTGTAAATTTTCATCAAAACTTTTTCAAAAGCCAGAAAACTTTGGATCTTTTCTGATGATGAGACATCCAAGGTATCAGTGTTTTCCTTTTTTACCCTTCTCCTAATATCTTGGCCATTTTACATCTGAAGAATTAAGATCTTCATTAATCATCACTATCCTGTTTTATTTGTATAAATCACTCCTAGTTTGTCCTGAAAGGATAAAATAATTGAATAATAATGAAATGTCTGTCCTTTGCTTTTTTTGACACTATCTCTTGATGATTTTAGTTTTGGCGACCCTTTTTCTGACTTCTCTTTCTTGCTGTTTCCAAAATATAAGTATCACCAGAGGATCTTGCTTGGATTTCTTTTCTTACTTTGCGTATTCTTAACCACTGTTGTGGCTTTTGTTATCTCCTTTTCTTAGATGACTCTTAATTTGTAAACTCAATCTTGATATTTCTTATTGGCTCTCAAATCTGCGTGTCCCAGGCTGGACATATCCAACTAGCCACCTTGCAAGGTCTCAAATCTTACATATCTAAAACCACATTTATCTTTTTTCCTTTATTTTTTTAAAAGATTTTATTTACTTATTCATGAGAGACACAGAGAGTGAGGCAGAGACTCAGGCAGAGGGAGAAGCAGGCTCCACGCAGGGAGCCCAGTGTGGGACTCAATCCCTGGACACCCAGACGTCCCTCTTTTTTTCCTTTAAAACTGGCTCCTAGGGGCGCCTGGGTGGCTCAGTTGATTAAATATCAACTTCTGCTCCTGTCATGATCTCTGGATCCTGGGATCAGGCCCGTATTGGGCTTCCTGCTCAGCAGGTAGTCTGTTTATTCTCTCTCTTTCTCTCTCTTTCCCTCCCCATCACTCATTTTCTCTATCTCTTAAATAAATAAATAAATAAATAAATAAATAAATAAATAAATAAATAAAATCTTTAAAATAAAATAAAATAAAACTGGCCCCTGTTCCAGTAACCAATTTCTGTTAATAGCTTTGCCTTCTTCCAAGTTTAGAAATGTTTCTAAGGCTTGAATTGTTTGTAACTCTTTCCACATTGTCAGTTGTCAGCCCTTCTTGCTTGTATTTCTGAAGTAGCTCTTGATTCATCCTCTTCTTTAAGTAGATCGGGAATGTGGCCTAAGATTCTGCATTTCTGGTCTGCTTCCTGAGTCAAGCTGATATTGGTCTGTTCACCACACCTTGAGTAGGAAAGGCCTACTATAGGCTAACAATGGCCATTTGAACATAGTCTTTCGCTTCCCAGGCCATGGCCGTATCTAAGGAATACTTAATTCTCTTTCAAAATGGAAATCTAATATTGCCTAGTCTTGCTTTAAAAGAAAAAAACATCTTTTCTATGTCATAGATTTAGAAAGTTATAGAGACAGAAGATAAAAAATTCAAATCAGCCATAATGGTCCATTCACAATTAATCATCAACACTTAGAGACATCCTTATAGTCCTTTATTTCTTTGCATACAAAAAAAGTTCAGATTTTATTTATATTTTTAAAACCACAGAAGGATCTTTGATTCTTTCTTTAGTTGCTCTATGTATGCATTCGCTGAGTGTGTTGAATCCCTTGTCTTTTAAAGTAGGATCTGTCTTCCCTATATGATACAAGTGCTCACTGCTCCTTTTCTTGACCTCTCTTCCATCTGGGAACTCGGGACTTGGTGCAGCCAAGCAGATGCATCCTCTCTAGACTTTGATTCAAGAGCTGGTGACTCAAACAGCAGGGATGACGCAGAATCTGTCCTGGCCAGGGCACAGCAGCAATGGCAGCTGCATCCGGTTTCCAGTGGCAGGAGGGACAGCTGTTCTGTGGCAGGGGGCAGTGTCCAGCATCCAAGGACTGGGCACTGCAGATCACGAGGTCAGTGCTTGGCAGCTGCCATAATGACCAGCTTTTCAGAGTGCTTTGTTCGGGTGGGGTTCTTGCCCAGTGGTTTGTCTTTCCACCTTTACTTCTTAAATTAGCTTAAAAGTGGACTTAATTTACTGTCAAGAAGTTCTAATGATATTAACAATAACTAACTCTTTGGATTAGATATGCCTGGCAAATTTCAAAGGATATTTATGTATAAGGTATGCTTTGTGTGTGTTCATTCATTTAATTTTTACAACTTCTCATGCATGTACTGGTGTTACCCCCATTTTGCAGGCGCTGAAACTGAGTTACAGAGAAATTAGGTTACTTGCTCAGGGCCTGCGGAACTATAAATGGTGGCCCTGAAACTCAAACCTGGTCAGCTGACCTAGTTCTTCAGAGCCCTGCCTGACACATGTACTGTTTTATAACCTGCTTTTTTCTATACTAAAACTTCATGGGCACTTCCACATTATTAAATATTCATCTAAATATTTAAAGTAGCTGCATAGTGTTCATTTGTAAGGGCGATTCCTGATTGGTTTAACGAACTTGTATTGTTGGACGTTAAGAATATCTTGGTGGTTAAAGTTTTTTGTTTTGTTTTGTTTTTTAAATATCCATGACTCTCCTTGGGATAAAGTCCTAGAAGCAGGACTTTAGTCAAAGGGTATTCCAATTGCCTTCCAGAAAGTTTCTACACACAGCAGTGTATGGGAACATCCTATTTCCCCGAGTCCTTAATAGCAATGGATATTATCATTAAAATTTTTTCTTTATGGTATTGAAAATGATATATAGCTTTCACTGAAGCCTGAAATTCTTTAAACCTTAAAAATAAATCTATTGATTATTTGTCAAAAGTTCTTTTTTGAATTGACTACTCCATCACCTATGGGATAAAGTTGAAACCTTAGAAGGCAATTCAAGGCTCTTCCTACTCTGACCCCAACTTCTTCTCTAATTCTCCTACAAGTCCTAAAAAACATTCACCCTCCACATCCAGGGGGATTATTTTGTTTTGTATGAGTTGGAACTATGTGAATGTGCTATTTTTATAGGCCACAAATGGTTGACTATTGACGTTTTCTTATGGTTAAGTCTTATAAATCTCCAAAATATTTGCTTTCCCACTAGAATGTTTTCCCAAATGTCTTCGTGTCTCGCTGCTTGGTGAAATCTTTCCCATTCCTTATGAAGCCATGTTCACTGGTCCTGTTCCCTACCCCCTTATTCCTTTACCATCCTTCTCCTCTTCCCCTTCCTACCCCAGTTCAGGTAACTGTAAATCACTCCTTTTCACCATTTCCACTCTACTTCTTTTCTATCTAGCTGTGGAATGGATTACAGCTGGATAATGTGCATTTGCCTGGTAGAGGCCAAGCCTTCTGTTGCTTTTCGCCAGCAGAGACTCTCTTATTTATTTTGGCAGTTAACAAGGTTTCCGGCTCACAGCAGTTGCACAACAAATGTACGTTGCAGTGAAGAACCAGTAACTTTAGGGCCCAGGAAGTGCCTTATTAACCAAATAATAATTGCAATTTCCTTCCATGTTAAATAAGGAAGAGCATGTGTAATATCTTCTAATTTGGTTGGTTGGTATTTTGCTTGGCAGTGGCCCTATTTATTTGGAATCCTCCATCCTTCTCTTTCATTTTTTTCCCTAAATTTTCAGATGTGGTAATTATATTGCAATTCAAAGAAATTAATTTACTCCATGGCACAATTCTCAAGGGCGAAAGAACACAATTCTCTAACTGGCTAAATAGTAATCAGTGTACTTTCCAATGAATAAATGTATGTTCTCCCTTTTAATTAGATTCACCTTTTTTCTTAGGTAGACTTTTAGGGAACATTTAGTGACTTCCAGGAAACACTAATTGCTATGGATAGAATTACAGTATTTCAGCAAGCTACAGAAAACATTAAGAGTAAAATTTTGCTTTAATCGAAGTGGAGTTGACATACAATATTATATTAGTTTCAGGTGAACAAAAAGTAAAAATACTTTTAAAACCATTAAAAACACTTAAACTGAATCTCATTAAGATAAAGCCTTCTATTTATAAAAAAGATACATTCCATGATCAATTTAAATTGTACTTACAGGAAGAAAGTCACGGAATCATAGAACTTTAAAGGTAGAGGGGATCCCCAAGGTTTTTAGTATGTTCTCTGGTGGAAAAATATCAAATAGGAATAGAGAGAAGATAATAGTCTGAATTTAGCATTGGCTCCATATTCCCCTCTCCAGTGAATTTTCAAGTGAAGTTTCAACCCTTGGTCATCTTCTCTCACCCACATATCATGCCCTAGCCATGCCTCAAACAAATTCAGGTAGAAGCAATCTCAATCCAGGCCTCTTTTGTGTGTATAGTCAGAAGAGACTGGGTGCCCCGGATCCCCCATGACTTTTTCTTTCTGCTTTCTCAGAATTTTTCCTTTTTTTTTTTTTTAAGTCGCCTCCATGCCCAGTGTGGAGCCCAACATGGAGCCCAACATGGGGTTTGAACTCACAACCCTGAGATCAAGACCTGCGTGCTGATTAAGAGTCAGACACTTAACAGACTGAGTCACCCAGGCACCACAGATTTTTGTCCTTTGTAGGTGGGCTTTGCTACCCAAGGAATTGGTTCAGTTGCCAGATCCAAAGGTCCAGAAGATCTGTTTGAGATTTTTAAATAGAGGGTGGGATGTTATGATGACAAAGGCAGATAATAACAACTAACTGGCAAGAATGTGGAGAAATTGTAACCCTCATGCACTGCTGATGGAAATGGGAAATGGTGCAGCCACTTTGGAAATAGTGGCCGATGGGTCTTCAAATAGTTAAACACAGAGTAACCATATGATTCAGCAAGTCTACCTGTAGGTGTACCCAAGAGAAATAAAAACATTTGTCTACACAAGAACTTGTAGATGAATATTTATGCAGCATTATTCATAACAACCGAAGAATAAAAACTACCTAAATGTCCATTAGCCAATGAATGGATAAATAAAATGTGGTAAATTCATCAAATGTAATATTATTCAACAACTAAAAGGAATGAAGTACTGATACATGATACAACATGAATGAATATTGAAAACATGCTAAGTGAAAGAAACCAGTCATAAAGGAGCACATTTTTGTGACTCTATTTATATGAGATTTCCAAATAGGCAAACATACTGACAGTAGGTTAGTGGTTGCCTAGAGCAATGGCACAGGGTGGGATGTGGGGGTTCTCTTTGGGTCATGAAAGTGTTCTAAAATTGATTGTGGTAATGGCTGTACAAGTCTGTGAACATACTAAATGCCATTGAATTATATACTTTAAATGGGTAAATTATACAGTATGTGAATGTTATGTCAATAAAGCTATAAAAAAAAAGAAAAAAGGGATGTGTGTGTGTGTGTGTGTGTTTCATTTAATTTTATCTTTTTGTACTTCTCTGGCCAGCTAGACATTCCCATGTCTAATTTCAGACTCTCTTTGCCCTTTGATTCTGCTTGAAGTCCAGCCAATAGCTAATGTAGCAGGGTGGAAATTTAACTCACACTACAACTCAGACACAAAGAGAAAATGTAAGTTCTTTATTTAGGCTGTAACCAGTCTGGTTTTTCTCCTGCAGCCCCAACTGATGAATAGTAGTGAAGACGAACAGCATGTTTAGTCCCCAGTCTCTGGGAGGCCACTATGATGGAAGGAATGGGTGAGACTGATTTACCTGCAACAACCACACACTTCTTGTTGCAACTAGAACTACTCAAGTGACCAATGGACAGGAAAGTATGATGTGCTAAATATATGATTCTGAATTCTTGATTTTTAACTCTGTGCCTTGCTTTGGCCTTTGTTTTCTATGAGATTCAAGACTTGCTTTGAACTCCTGAGTGTATGTGTGCTGCATAACTCATGATGGCTCTCCTGACATCTGACTACCAGTTCTGTCTTACGCATTGGTTTCCAGGTAATGAATATGTCTCTGGGTTTGCTTTTTTCCTGTAACCGGCCGCAAATGTTCATTGTTTCAGTCTCCTGGTCATGGCTTCTAATCTCATCTCTATGATCAGTAGCTGGCTCAGGTGATAAAATGATTGTTTTGTGGTTTCCTGAAGCATTAGAGCTTAATAGACTATATATATATACTTGTTCCCTTCTAAGGAAGGTACATTTGAAGGCACTCTAAAATATTTTAAATAAAATTTAACATGTGCTTATAATTTTGTATTGATGATGCTCTGAGTACTTACTTTACTTTTTAAAGCTGTGTTTTCTGTTTTTTTGTTTGTTTGTTATTTTTGGAAAGTGGGCTGCCTGACTACTGGTGCTTTGAATGGAGGGAGGTACAAAATAGTATTATATTAGTTGGCGGGGAGGAAGATGAACTGTGATGTATATTGGCACTTCAAATTGTTTAATCTTGGCCAAACCAGGTCAGTAACATGACAATTCAGAAAGGAATTCAAAGAGTACTTACTGGCTGCTTTGAGCAATTGATTCTGAAAAGTTGTGACTTCCTTAGACACCAAAAATATTTCAAAATTGATGTACAATCAGGACTGAATAGGACCTTAGCAGTGATATGTGTCCTACAGTCTGAGTGCCAATCCCGGGAGGTCTTTTTTTGTTTTTTGTCGGTTTTTTAAATAAATAATACATTATTTGGGGGGCAAAACCCCCAAATTTAAGAACATTAAACATTATGTGAATGCCTTTTGAGTTTACAAAGAGACAAAATTGATTAAACTATTTGATTACTAAATGAATAGGGATTTGAGTATATATTTTATAGGATTTTTTATTCAATTGAAGGTATCTATGTGTACATATATAAATTAAAGTTCAGGGGGAATATATGTGAATAAATATAAATAAATATGTACATATAAGTAAATCATAAATATATGTATATATTCTTTCTTAGGTATGCTGTGCTAAGATTCTGCTGGATATAATTTTCATATTATCCTCTAAATGAAAATATTTGTTAATTCGTAAATTATACCTATAAATTCACTAAGAAGTGAAAAGTTGATAATGACCATTTCAAACAAGTGTATTCTTTTGGGTAGTTATTTGCTTACTCAGATACTCAAAAGTTCTTATGAGATATTAAAAATGCCTGAGACATTTGTAAGGACCTTAAAGCAGCTATAGAAGAAATACTAAAAAAGCATGAAGTGAAATTACATAGATTGCTAGGCCTGAATAAATGCAAGGATGGTAGACAAAGAAACGTCAAGAAGGAGAAGGAAACGGGCACCCGGGGGGCTCAGTCCATTGAGCATCTGCCTTCAGCTCGGGTCATGGGCCCAGAGTCCTGGGGTTGAGCCCGCGTCGGGGTCCCTGCTTCTCCCTCTCATTCTGCCCCTCCCCTCGCTTGTGCTTTCTCTCTCTCAAATGAATAAATAAAATCTTTTTTTTTTTTTAAAGGAGAGATGGAAGTGGAAATGAGAAGAGTGAAGTATCGAAGGACTAGTCTATCTAACTGGGGCTCCTGGGTGGCTCAGTCGGTTAAACATCTGCCCTCAGCTCGGGTCATGATCTCAGAGTCCTGGGATCCAGCCATTTTTTGGGCTCCCTCCCTTGCTGGGCAGGGAACCAGCTTCTCCCTCTCCCTCTGCTGCTCCCCCTGCTTGTGCGCATGCACGCACTCCCTCTTTCTCTCTGTCAAATAAATAAATTAAAAAAATTTTTTTAAAAGGACTAATTGGGGATCCCTGGGTGGCTCAGCAGTTTAGGACCTGCCTTTGGCCCAGGGCGTGATCCTGGAGTCCCAGGATCAAGTCCCACATCGGGCTCCCTGCATGGAGCCTGCTTCTCCCTCTGCCTGTGTCTCTGCCTCTCTCTCTCTGGGTCTCTCATGAATAAATAAATAAAATCTTTACAAAAAATAAAAATTAAAAAAGGACTAATTTAACAGAAGCCCTGGGTGGGACACTGATGATCACTGTGGAAGAATGGAATGTGTTTGCACAATTTAAACACTGTGCTGCAATGAATGTGTGTATTCTCACCCAGCTCCTAGCTCGTCTTCTAATTATATTGGTTGGGCTGCAGGATAGACTTGTCTCAAGCGGGCCCAACATAATGAGTTAAACAAGGAAAATCCAGAGTCAACAAGGTGGCTTCCAAGTGCCTGGGACTGAGGCTCCTAATTCGTGGCTTTGCCATTCCTGAAGATGTTACCTTTATCATTCACACTGCAGAAAATGTCTCACCAGCATCCCGATCGGGCCCACATTTTAGCCAGTGAGAAAAGGAAAGGCAGAAGCAGATGGCCTTATGAAGCCTGACATGGTGTTAATCAGAAAGGGAAATAAAGGAGAAAGAAACCTGACCATGTGTCCAGTGTGATCTAAGAACAGCTTGATTTGGAAATTTAGCCCTTTGGGCAACCCTTTGGGTATGCCTTTCTAGGAAAAAATGGTTAATCTCTGGGGTCCCCCCACCCATCCTGTTTCTCACCTTAGAGAGATGCCCTGTTATAATGGGAAGAGGATGTGGTTTATGTGTCCCTGATGTGGGGTGAATTGGAAAGGTTTGGCTGCGCACCAGGTTTCAGCAAGGGTCAGCCACAGAGATGATCTCTTTCTAGGGCGCTACATGAAAATCAAGGACAAACTCCTACGTCATTGGTATTACTTTCATTTATTCAACACTGGTTCTCCAAGTGTGGCCTCTGGACCAGCAGCATCAGTATCACCTAGGAACTTGTGAAAAATGCAAATTCTCCAGCCCCACCACAGACCCACTGAATCAGAAACTCTGGGAGTGGAGCCCCACGACCATCTTTTAACAAGTCTTCTAGGTGATCTGAGGAACGTTAAAGTTGGAGAATCATGGATTTAATGCAATTCACTGAAAGGAGGAGTAGGAATACATGTTTGACTGCTTCTCTTTTTTCTCTTGGTCTCTTTCTCTCTCCTTTCCACAATTCTCTGGGACTAAGAAAGAGTAAGCTCTCCTTTACTTCCCCTAATGTGATATCCTACTTCTGTATAGCACCCACTTTCATATCAACCTCACTTAACAAAACAGGCAACTAATAAACCAAACTAACAAAGCCGTGAGAATGGGCCTTCGGGCTTAGTTGGGGAGAGGGGAGGAAATAGGTATTTGGAAAATAGTCTGGATTTCTGCATGATCCTACTTTGAATGCCAGAAACTATTTTGCCTTTGCATTCCTTCTTTAAGGTTTACACGTTTCCAGCCCCTTTTCCTTTTTTTTTTTTCCCCAGCCCCCTTTCCTGATGGATACCATGAACTCACTATGCTGACGACCCTGTTCTCAGGGCAGAAAGGGAAGAGCACACTTTCCCAAGTATTATATTACCCAGTTGCATCTATTTGTTTTTGCTAGAAGTCTACACTGAAATTTGATGAGAATGTTGTTGAAGAGGACTGACTGCCTACTCCTACGATGCTCCACAGAAAGAAATAGTACTGGGCAACAAAACCAGAGAGAAATAGTCAAGAATAGCGAATGTCTAATTCCAGCTCTGCTTCTATCCCAGCATCCTCAGGGAAGTGCATAGTTTCCCTTGATTATAAAATAGAGATAAATTCTAAATGCAACATTACATAAAAAGGCATTTATTTTTGCTTCCTCCTCTGCATGGAGACAGTAATTTGTCTTCATCTTAATGTGAGTTAGAATTTATAATGCCCGAATAAAAAAGATTTCAATTTTCATTCATTTAGCAATAGTGTGTTTCCTTGGGAGGGAGTTGCCGAGTAAACAAAAAATGTGTGGGATGTTAGGCTTTTATAATCATTTAAAAGAAATGACTCTAAACATGCTACATTAATATGTGTAAATTGGAAGTTGTCATTTTTGTGAATGGAGAATTTATGTGGAAAGAGGCATGATTATTTCCTTCACTTAATCTATCCTCCACATGTCTGACCTTCTGAATAATCATTTTAAAAATATAAATTGCATCATTCCCCTCTTGTGGGGCTTCCGAGTGCATTTAGAGTAACCTTCAGTTGCTGCTGAGGCTCTACAGGATCTGCCCCTGCATTCTTCCTCGGCGTCCTCTCAAGGCTTTTTGCTCTTGCTCATCTTGGCTTTCTCTCCATTTCTTAAAGGAACCAAATTCTTTCATAACCCAGAGCTTCGGGATGTGTCCTTTGCCAGGAATGTCCTTTCCCTGACCTTTCATACAGTTAATTCCCATGTGTTCCTAATTGCTCAGTGAAAGGTCTCTTCCTCAGGAAAGCCTCCAGTGGCTTTAGAAGCCCACTGACCCTTCCCTTTCATATCTGCTACCAGTTTGGAGTTTTGTATTAATTTGGTGCTTCTTATTTTATTGTCTAAATTAGAGAATAAACCCTGTCACAGCAGAGACCATGTCCATTTTGTTTCCCTCCCCCTAACCAGTGCCTAGCATGGTGCCTGGCGCATAGTAGGTGCTCAATAAACATTGCACGGTTGGATTACCAAAGGGCTTTTTTTTTTTTTTTAAGATTTTATTTGTTTATTCATGAGAGACACACAGAGAGAGAGAGAGGCAGAGACACAGGCCAAGGGAGAAGCAGGCTCCACATAGGGAGCCCACATGGGACTCGATCCCGGGTCTCCAGGATCAGGCCCAGGGCTGCAGGTGGCACTAAGCCATTGAGTCACCCGGGCTGCCCAATTACCAAAGGTCTTATCCGACCGCACAACAGCCACTGTGGTTTGAAATGTCCACGATCCATTATCCTGAAATGTTGACACCATTACAGCATATTGAATCTCACTGTTCACAAATGAAATTGACCCCCAGGATCTGCTAACTGGTTATTTGCCAGGTCAGATGTCTCTGTAGAAAAGCCGGCAGTGTTGATCCAGGGCTACACCCGCGGAGAGTAACGCTTAGAGATTTTCTACCAGCTTATCTCCATCCCGTTATTGGTGTCGTGAGACTTCGGTTTCCAAATTAGGGTTCCTAGTTTTCAGCCTCCACTCAATTTTTGAGGTCTTTGTTTTTGTGAAATCAAGATAGAAGTGGTGTGTTTAAAAAGATGGGTTTTTTAGTTTTTCTCTCAGGGTCTCTCTCAGTATTGGAATATTTGCATGAGGAGAGAGAAGCATTGCTGTGAAATTGCTCTCAGCAGAAGAGGTAGCCTTAAGGAGCTGGAAAGAGGGGGGCCTGGGGGCTTGGTGGCTGAGGGCTTCCTGCAGCCCAGGGCGTGACCCCGGGTCCTGGGATCAAGTCCCGTGTTGGGCTCCCTGCATGGAGCCTGCTTCTCCCTCTGCCTGGGTCTCTGCTTCTCTCTCTGTGTGTCTCATAGATAAATAAATACAATCTTTAAGGATTTTAAAAGAAAAGGAAAGCTGGGGAAAAGAGCATCCTCCCGAAGGAGTTTGGGAGGAGATCTGCAAGCACACCGTGTCTGGGTGTCCGCAGACTGGGGGTGCAGTGAGGTGGGGGGGGGGCGGCGACCCTGAAGTCAGCTCCTGGTGCTCTGCTGGTCATCGTGGCAGCTGCCAGGCTCTGACCGCCGTGGCAGGGCTGGCTCTCAGAGACCTGCTCGGTGGCACCTAAGTGTCACCCACCGGTGGGCATGTATGACTTACAGGGCCCAATATTAGTCAGGCATCAGCTCTCTCCTTAAGGTCAGTTCAAATCAAATTCAGATTTGCTTTCAAGTCCCTCCCAGACCTATAAAAGCACATTAGGCTCAGAGAGGCCTAAGTGGTGAAAAATTTCCCCACCAGAACAGGAGTTTCCACAACAGCCTTGACAGGTGTTCCTGCAGCCTGTGTTTGAGTACGCACCTCCTCCACACTCAGCCTGCTTCCTATTTGGACAGGTCTCGTTGTTACATATTTAACTTCCTTACGCTGTAATGAAATATGCCTGCCTGGACTTTCACCTCATTTGTCTTTGTTCTGCCCTCTGGAGCTATGCAGAATTTGTCTAATCCTTCTTCAACATGACAGCTCTCCAGGTATTTGAACACAGCCGTCAGACCCTCTCCCCTAAATTCTCTTTGCCAGGTGAAATAGCCTCAGCTCTTCCGATTGTACCTCTTCTAAATAGCTACCAACGTGGAGAGTGTATGAGCAACTGCCCTATGCAGACCTAGCTTCTGTTGATTTGTGTATTCAATTACTTATTCCTTTTGCATTTATTCCCACTGGTAAGTAGAGTAAGTACGATCAATCCTAACAAGTAGAAGCACTTGGTTCAGTGAGTGCAGATACCGAGGGGTTTGGCCAAGGCAGGGAAGTCAGCTAAGGCCCTCTTAGGAGGTCACTGTCCAACTGAACTGATGGGTGGGCAGTAGTTAACAAGGTGAAGAGGAGAGGAATTGCTCTCTCCATAGAAGGAGCAGTATGTACAAAGGCCCTGTAATGGGTAGGGCACGTGATGGAGGTTTGATCTTTAATTTCCATATATATGCAGAGATGGACTGTAATACCTTCTCCCTTATTAGACAAATTATTTCAAAATTATTTCAAAAAAAAAAAAAAAGAAAGAACGGGGGCGCCTGAGTGGCTCAGTTGGTTAAGCATCCAACTCTTGATTGGGCTCAGGTCATGAACTCAGGGTCATGAGATCAAGCCCCAGACTCTGTGCTGAGTGAAACCTGCATAAAATTCTCTCTCTACCTTCTATCACTACTACCCCCACTTGTGCGCATACACCCGTGCTTTCTCTCTCTCTAAAAAAAAAATTCAAGGACTATTGAAATGGATATGAATATGCTTTAAAGTGGTAACGTCCTATGGTATTATTCATAATAAAATAATCCACTAATCCAATCAGGTCTGTTCCATCACTAGACATCTGTCCTTTTGCTTCTGCTCATCCCTTCCTAGAAAGGCCTCCTCCTTTTCTGCTTATCCAATCCCTGCAATACTTAATGCCCGTCTTATTCCTCTGGGAAACCTCTCTGAGCCCTCAGGCCCAGGTCTCTTTCCACCATGTAACGGCTAAGTGCAGGGTCCTGGGTTTGAGTCCAGGTTCCATTTCTGACCACCTTATGGCATTAGACAAATTATTTAATTTCTCTGACATTTATGTATTTTCTTTTAAAGATTTTATTTATTTACTTGAGACAGAGAGAGAGAAGGAGAAAGAGATCACAAATGGGGGGAAGCCCAGAAGGGGAAGCAGTCTCCCCACTGAGTATGGAGCCCAGGACCCTGGGGTCATGACCTGAGGTAAAGGCAGATGCTTAACCGACTGAGCCACTCAGGCACCCCAATTTCTCTGACATTTAATTTCCTTGTCTGTGCAAGAGGTAATAGCAGTAACTACTTCATTCAAATTTTTATGATGGTTAAGTAAGATATTTACGTATCTTTATGTCTATAAATCTCTACCTATATGTCTCTGTCTTTGTGTTTCTCCATCAGTTTGACAGAGCACTTCCTAATGGTTCTTACTCCCTGTCCTGTATCTCCTACCTGGTTCAGTAGTTCTAATGGTGGCTCCAAGGATAGAGGCTTAGGGAAGAAGCCATATGCTCTGCTGCTGAATATTTGAAGCCTCTGGTCTCCTGGCAATCGCTAACCCACATCTGGGGGAAGTGCCCTTGGTAAGCCCACATGTACATGCGCACAGGACCTCTGAGCCACCCACTGGCCAAACCAGGAAACTTACAGCTCCTCAGGCTCAGTGTCACCATGCTTGACCCAACCACCCCAGCGAAACTGCATGAGGCACGTTATATGCTTTAAGTGGCAAGTAAAAACATGTTTCAGAATGTCATGTTGAAAGGCTTTTCTGAATTAATAATTCTTTTGCAGAATCCTATTTCATAAATACAGCTTGACAATGTTTAATAACCAGAAAAACAAACTGTTTAATTCTTAAATAAACAGGTTTTTAAAGTACTTACATTCAAATGAGGTTTACTAGGTGAAATTCTAGTATTATCTTCGAAAAGATTGCAACCTGTGTACCAAGACTGCAATTGAGGGTGTTGTAGTGACAAGATATTGAATTTCCTTCTTGAAAAAGACCTGGAAATGTGTTAAATTGATTAAGTCAATTGATTTAAGATTCTTTATGTTTACCTACTGCAGACAATAGTGGTTCAATATTGCAAGCAGTTTTCCTCTCTGTAAAAGTAAAAGAATCTGCATAATAGAAACTAAATCAATGTTGTGCTTGCACTTTAAAATATAACCCCTTACCAACACCACTCTGCATTTATTTCATACTCAGATACTTCTCATGCTCTTCCACTAGGCCAGGGACTATAGAAGACATTGTGTGTGTCTAATTCTGCAATCAATAAAGCTAATTTAAACTATCCTTTAACAGGTGAGGTAAAAGATTAGCATTTAGGTCTGGGATTAACAAGTAAAAATAGGTCATTCTGTGATATCTTCAGGGACACAGCACAGTTCAGGGTTTAAGGCTCAAAGAAAATCTGTTTTGAAAAGGACAAAGTCAAATACTTACTTCAATGCGGACAGACCTGTATCACATTAATGATGAACCTTTAACTTCAGTTCTGGAAGCGTCATCTCTCTATTAGGATATAACACATCTTTCCCCCACCAACCTCAGTTCATTCAGCTGAATTTTTCTGCCCTTCCCTTGGTTTTCTAAGTGAAGCCTTCAGTCACATTTACCTTGATTACTGCTTTGACAGATACTAAAACCAAGATCAATGTGCCTATTTTTCTGCTGCAACTATTTTGCATGATAAGTATTCAGATAGTACGCAAAATCTCACTGAAGCACTCAATTCAAAACCTGAAAATGTGGGTACAAAAACATCACTACCATGATTCTGTAGAGTTGAAAATTGGCCATTTTGCTTTCTTATGAAATTGGTCAAAACGAAAATGTACATTTTGTTCTCTTCATTTGCTTTTCCCTATCCTCTTTAATTCAGTTTTATTTCCTTTGTTCTGTGTACTTTCCCTCACCCCCATGCTGATTTTCTTTCTGCAAATCCCTTCAGTGATGGATACTGACATCAGTGTCCACAGTTTTAACATTTTTATTAAATCTAACACCGTTCATAAAAAGCCAGGCACACTCTAGGGAATTAGGAGCTCACTAAATGTTCAATAACCTCGTTTTATGGCCAAATTCCTCTTTTCCTGTTGCTCTAACATTTATTTTATTCAATTGTTATTACCTTTTGATCAAACAGCATGATAAGAAATGTAATTGAAGTTCCATTTTTTCTTTCACCGTCCAGCATTTTGTTTTGATAAATTTCAAACAGGCAGAAAGGTTGAAATAATTATATAGAGAATATCTGTACGCCCACATGTGCATATTCTATGAACATTTTATTACATTTGCTTTATCACCCAAGTGTGCATTTATCCATTCTTCAATACATCTGTCAACCCATCATAATTTTTTGATGCAAAAAGTTAGAGTTATCAGTATACTTCATCTCTGAAGTTTCAGCATACATATGTAGCGGTAACTAGAGTTCTATATTGGTTTACAATTCCTTTTTTTCCTTTCAAGTGGTGTGTATGTGTAATGACCTGTACAAATATTTAACTTACCGTTTGCTAAGTTTGGGCAAATATAGACACCTGTGTAACCTCAACCCCTATCAAGACAGAAAACCTTACTATCACTGTAGAACATTTCCTCGTGCTTCTTTCCAGTAAATCCTCACCCCCCCCCCTTTGCCCTGACCCCAGGCAACCCATGCTCTAATTTTTACCACCACAGATTAGTTTTGCCTGTTTTAGAACTTCATATGGATGGAATTTTAAAGTAAATGCCATTATGGGCAAAACTTTTTTCATTCAGCATAATGTTGAGATCCATCCACGTTGTGTGCAGCAGTAATTAGTTCCTTTTTACTGCTGAGTGGCATTTTGTTATATGACTGTCCTACCTTTGGTCTGTCCATTTTTCTATTGATGAAATCTGAGTGTTTTTCACATTTGGACCATGATGAATAAAGAAGCAGCCATGAGCATTTTTGTAGAAGTATTCTTGTGAACATTGTTTTCCTTTCCCTTGGGTTACTATTTAGGAATGTAATTGCTGGGTCCTAGGGTAGGTGTATACTTAATATAAGCAGGGATGCCTGGGTGGTCCAACTGGTTAAGCATTGGACTGTTGGTTTCGGCTCAGGTCATGATCTCAGGGTTGTGAGAGTCAGCCCTGTGTCAGGCTCTGTGCTCACCAGGGAGTCTGCTTGAGATTCTTTCTCTCCCTCTCCCTCTGCCCCTTCCCTTGCTCTCTCTCTCTCTCAAATAAATAATGAGAGCTACTTGCATAATTTACATATGAGTAATGATATATTTATGCTTATCTAAAAGAATGTGCATTTCATATATACTTATATTCTAATATTCTGATTTGAAATCAGTTTGTATGAGAATACAGCTATATATTTTTTCTACTAAGAGTTAATGAGTGTAGGGTGCCTGGGTGGCTCAGCTGGTTAAGTGTCTGCCTTCAGCTCAGGTCATGATCCTGGGGTCCTGGGATGGAGCCCCACACCAGACTCCCTGCTCAGTGAAGAGGCTGCTTCTCCCTCTCCCTCTGCCCCTCCCTCCACTTGTGCTTGCTCTCTCTCTCTCAAATAAATAAATAAAATCTTTAAAAAATATTATAAGCAACTACGAGGCCGATTTCTAAAATTGTGCCATGTCACATTTCTATCAGCAATGTATGGGATGTGGTTGCTCCACATTCCTGCCAACATTTAGGGTTGTCAGTCTTTTGAATTTTAGCTATTTTGGTGGGTACATATGGTATATCACTGTGTATTGTGGTATTCCTTGGCATTTCCTAATGACTAATGACGTTCAGTACTTTTCCTATGCATCTTGGCCGTTTTTAGGCCCATTTTTTGTGAAATGTCTGTTTAAATCTTTGTCTATTTTATTTGGTGGTTTATGTTTTTGCTTTTGTATATATCCTGGATGCCAGTCTTTTGTCAGATATATGTTTGTGAACCCATTTCTTTTTTATTTCATCCGTCTTGGTCTCTATTCTGTAGCGTAATTGATCCTGGGTTGAATATTGTCTCCATAGCCTGTCCAGACTCTTATAAGATTGTAAAATAAATTCCTGCTATATTTTTCTTTAATGCTATAGGAAGGCAATTGTGGAGTCCTGAAAACTGTTGAATGTCAGTAACTAATTTTTCTATTTTTTGAAGTTTTTTCTGTAGTATCAGTGGTTTTTTTCAGGATGGAATTAGCACTTAGCTTACGTTTCAAAACAGTTTCAGGGGTTTGTGGTTGGCTCAGTCGGTTAGAGCACATGACTCTTAATTGCAGGGTCGTGAGTTTGAGCCCCATGTTGGGGGTAGAGATTATTTTTTAAAATAAAAATAAAAATAAATAGTTTCACCTAGGGATCTATTTATAAGGTGATACAAAGTGAAACAAATCTAAGAATAATTATAAATCTAAGAAAACCAGGCATCACTGGAAAAGGTTAGAAAGCCAAGAAATAAATCCACTCATATATCATCAATTAATCTACGACAAAGGAGGCAAGAATATAAAATGGGAAAAAGAATATTCAATAAATGGTGCTAGGAAAATCGGACAGCTACATGCAAAAGAGTGAAACTAGACCACTTCCTTACACTATACACAAAAATAAACTCAAAATGGATTAATGGCCTAAATATGAGACCTGAAGCTATTAAACTTCTAAAAGAAATAACAGACACATCATCCTTAGAAACATATTTACGGGGATCCCTGGGTGGCGCAGTGGTTTGGCGCCTGCCTTTGGCCCAGGGCGCGATCCTGGAGACCCGGGATCGAATCCCACGTCAGGCTCCCAGTGCATGGAGCCTGCTTCTCCCTCTGCCTGTGTCTCTGCCTCTCTCTCTCTCTCTGCGTGACTATCATAAATAAATAAAAAATTAAAAAAAAAAAAAGAAACATATTTATGGAATCTCTCCTCAGGCAAGAGAAACAAAAGCAAAAATAACCCATTGGGACTACACCAAAACAAAAGAAACCATGAACAAAACAAAAAGGCAACCTAGTGGATGAGAGGAGTTATTTGCAATAATATATCTGATTAGAGGTTAATATCTAAAATATATAAAAAACCTATACAACTCAACACCAATCCCCCCAAAAAAACCAAAAACCAAAAAACCAACCAGTCTAGTGAAAAAATGGGCAGAGGACCTGAATAGGCCTTTTATTAAAAAGACAAATGACCAACAGACACAGGAAAAGTTGCTTAGCATCACTAAATTACCAGGGAAACACAAATCAAAACAACAATGAGATACCACCTCACACTTGTCAGAATGGCTAGTATCAAAAAGACAAGAAATAACAGGTGCTGGTGGGTATGTAGAGAAAAAGAAATCCTCATGCACTGCTTGTAAGAATGTAAATTGATGGAACCACTGTGGAAAAAGGTATGGAGTTTCCTCAAAAAATTAAAAATAGAAATACTGTATGATCCAGTAATTCTACTACTGGGTACTTCCTTAAAAAAAAAAAAACAAAACCACTACATTGAAAAGATATATGCACCTCTATGTTTATTGCAGCTTATTTGCAATAGCCAAGATATGGAAGCAACCCAAGTGCCTATCGATAAATGAAAGGATAAAGAAGTGGTGCATATATTTACAATGGAATATTATTATGCCATAAAAAAGAGTGAGATCTTGCTGTGTGCGACAACATGGATGGACCCAGAGGGTATTATGCTAAGTGAAATAAATCAGAAAGAGACAAATATCATGTGATTTCACTTATATGTGGAATCTAAAAAGCCAAAATGAGTGAACGAACAAAGAAACAGACAGACCCTTGAATACAGAAAACAAGGTTGCCAGAGGGAACATGGGTGGGGGATGAGGGGAATAGATAAAGGGGAGTAAAAGGTGAAAACTTCCAGCTATAAAATAAATAAGTTACAAAGATGAAAAATACAGCATAGGGAATATAGCTAATAGTACTGTAATAAAAAAAATACTGTAATAATGTATGGTGACAGATGTGACTACTCTTATCATGGTAAGCACAGAGTAATGTATAGAACCGTCTAATCAATATGCTGTACACCAGAAACTAATATAACATTGTGTGTCAATTATACTTCAATAATAAAGAAAACTAAAAAAAATAATAATAAAGAAAACTAAGCAATATTTTACTGTCACTTTATTCATAGTTATTAGGGGGAAAAGTAGCTAGTGCTGTCGGTGATTTGATGATGATAATAAAGTTGGTGATGACACTGCATATGTGTGAAACCACCTTTTTTATCTTTAAAATAAAAGCATGTCCACATTTTTTTATCTTTAAAATCAGGAAACAAACTTGGGAGTTACTTTCCTCTCTAAGAGAGAGTACTGCAACTAGTGTAACTGTTGTGGCAAATTATATTCAGATCTTGTTCTTAAAACCAAGGTGTAAGTGAAAATCATGCAGAGTTAAAGTCCTTCTGCATCATGCGTCACTACATCGTATTACAAAAGATTGGTAACGGTTCAAATAAACTGTTTTAACCATCCAATGGAATACTTTCTTTCTCTGCCTCCTGCTGGATGTGTCGCTTGTGTTGTTTTATGTTTTCTTTCTTGGTTTCATAACCACTGGGTTCTACAGATGGAAAGAACTTTGGGGTCCTCTGGTTCTATCTCCTCATTTTACAGAGGAAGAAAAAATACCCGATATTAAATATTATGCCTCAAACAGTAGAACTTATAATTTGAGGAATTACTACTAGGCATAGTTAGGACTAGACACAGATCTCCTGATTGAATAATCTTTTAGTTTCATGTTTTTTCTTCTATTGTCCAGCCCTGTGGATTTTTGCTTTAAGGTGACGCTTGTATTTACCCCCTTCATTTCTACTATGTTTGCCAATAGGGTCTCTAATTATATCTAAATTGGATTGTCACTCTAATCTATTTCCCTCAGGTCCATCCTGCACTGTTTAGTCTCACTGATTTTCCTTTCAACAGGCGCTCTTGCTTTCCAGCAACTTCAGTGGTTGCTATTGAATCAGGTCCTAGATCCTCAAGGATCTTCATGCCCTCCTCCCACCTTGCCTCTTCATCCTTATTTCCCACTCTCCCCAACCTGCACCTGCTCATCAGGGTGGTCTCCCTGTTACCTAAATTCCTATTGTGTTTCCCCTGTTAGTTCCTTATTCTGGAAACCCCCTCTCCCACCCCTGCTCTCCATTAAATCATTTACATACGGTTTATAGTTCAAAATCCAGCTCAAGCTCCATGAAATATTTTCTAATTCGTCTCAACCAGAATGATTTCTCACCCATTATTCATGCAACATACACTGCAACATCCCACGTATCAGTTGACGTGGGTACTAGCGTCCATAAGAGATAAACCCCCAAATCTCAGTGGCTTAACATCATAGAAGTGTACTTATTCAAGGATGATAGTGTGGAAGTATTTGTATATTGCCAATGCTGGTGATGGGAGCCCTGTGCCTCTTGAGGCCATTTAGTTGCCCAGGGTGATGGAGACTGTCATCATTTTTTAAAAAGATTTTATTTATTTAATGGGGGGGGGAGGGGAGAGCATGAGTGGGAGGGGCAGAGGGAGAATGAGGAGCAGACTCCCCACTGAGCAGGGAGCCGGATGCAGGGCTCCATCCCAGACCCCAGGATCATGACCTGAGCTGAAGGCAGATGCTTAACCAACTGAGTCACCCAGGCGCCCCTCTGCTATCTTTAATACAAAGCCCTCATTGTTGCTCAGGCATTGGAAATTGGGGGAAGAGTGGAGAAGGCAAAAATTCTTCTTAGCTACTTCAGTCGAGGAGGGACATGTCACAACACTTTTGCTGGTCAGAACTAGTCACAGGGCTCTCTATCTTTGTGTGCTCCCTGATTCAGCCTGTGTATCCCTGGAATCACTCTTCACTAAGGAGGGAAGCACAAATCTCTGGGGGGTGGCTAGCTAGCTTTCTTAACAGTGTTATTGTACTGATTTCTAATTGCTTGGTGTCCTCATATCCCCATCTGAATTTTACACTGTAACTAAAATTCCACAAATGTATATGGCAAAATGAGTCTGGCGCTTAGTGAAGGCTCAGCGAATGCTTGTTAAATAAGAGAATAATTTATAATTTATATGGTTTTTTTGTTCTTAATTCCTAAATTGAGAAAGAAAAACAAAGAATAATAAGTCCTTAGGGTTTCTGTCTTTGCCTTTTTTTTTTTTTAAGATTTTTATTTATTCATGAGAGGCAGAAAGAGAGGCAGAGACATAGGCAGAGGGAGAAGCAGGCTCCCCATGGGGACTCGATCCCAGTACCCCAGGATCACGACCTGAGCCAAAGGCTCAACCACTGAGCCAGCACCCTTTGCCTTTTTAAAGAACACATGTGCAATGTATTCTTCACACACAGAAAGGGAAACTTAGCTGGATTATCTTCAATTTAAGAATAATAACATTGTTTTCACCTTTAAAAATATTTTTAGTTGGTGCATCTTGTTTTCCTAAATTTCTTCTGCTATAGAAAAGCTTACACACAAGAATAGAGTGAATATTTATAATGAAGTCCCACGTACACACTGCTTGGCCTCAGTAATGACTGACCCGTGACCACTTCTGTTTCATCTATATGCCCCACTCCCCTCCCACGTTGAATTTCCGAAACTAAACATAAATATCATATTATTTCACGTGCAAATATTTCTATTTATATTGCTAATAGACGAAGCCTAACCCCACCCCCATAATAACTATATCTTGTTTAAGTAACAACAATTATTTCTTTCATCACTTAAAGAATCCAGTTAGTAAGCAAGCTTCTCCCATTTTAATAAACTATTAGTTTGTTCAAATCAAGATCCAAACCCTACATCTGAGACATACCTCTTAGATATTTTAAAAATTATAGTTCTTCTCCCCCTACCCCACTTTTTTCTTGGAAATTATTTGTTGAAGAAACCAAGTAATTTGCCCTATAATAGTTCTCATTGTCTCAACTTGGCTAATTCTATCCTTACGGTTCCTTTAAACAGTTTAATGTGCCTCTGTCTCCAGCATTTCTTATAGGCTGCAGTTAGGTCTAGAATCTCAATCTGATTCAGGTTTGATTTTTCATCATAGATCGGGGTGTGTACCACTATCAGAAGACACGTGACGTCTGCTGATCTCTCGTTTACAGGTTAACCTTTATCAGTGAGTTTAAGAGTTACTCTGATCCATCCATTATAAAGTTTGCCATCATGTGGTCTGGGCCACCACGGATGATCCACCTAGATCCATTATATCATTGTGTACCTCTTGTGTCTTTTTATAATAAGATCTTTCAAAGCTTTGAAATATTTTATTATTCCTTTTCATCTTGTGTGATTAAACATATGTAAGACATTGGAACTCCTCCCCCCAGTCGTAATAATGGTAATTAATATTAAAGTAAAGTGTCCACTTAAAATATTTTCACACGCACTGTTTCACCAATATTATCTGATCCTCTCAAATCACCTTAGAGGGAAGCTGGCTTTATGACCTTAGGCAAAGGTTGTCATCTTAAACATGAAGAAAGTAGTAATAACCATCTCTAGGACTGCTGTGAAAATTTAACAAGTTAAATACATATAAACCGCTTGCAATAGTTCTCACCCGACTCTGGTAAGAGTGAAACAAATGTTTGCTGCTGTTATTATTAATATTATTATATTGCTACCATCAAAATTTCCTTCTATTGTAACCCACATGCTGTAGTTTTATTTTAATCAATGTATGTAAGACTATCATATAAAGTGAATAGATACATTAGAACCTAGACGTAGAGACCACTGACAGCCCTTCCACAGGCATTCTATGCCTGGTAGTCCCATCCGTTCACACACAGTTGTACCTGAAAGAAAGATAGAATTGCAAGGCAGGTTCTAGGTAATTTTTCACTTTTGTGTATTTTTTTTTTGCTTTTATCATGGAAAAATTTAAATATACACAAATGTAGAAAGAATAGTATAATGAATCCTTAGGTACCCATCACTCAGCCCACTATCCATCAACCTAAAGACATTCCAGTTCTATTCTTTCCCTCATTCACTTCCCCTTTTGTATTATTTTGAAGCAAATTACAGACATCATACCATGTCCTCTGTAGATATTTGAAGTATATTTATCTAGAGGAAAAAAACATTTAAAAAATAATCTAAGATCAATCATCACACCTAAAGTTCCTTGATTTAATTAGGCAGTTGGTATTCAATTTTCCCGTTGTTCTACAAACATCAACTTTTTCAGTTCCTTTTTTTTGAATTGAGATCTAATCCCCCACATTGTAATTATAGCTCCTTAATCTATGTTACTTTTTTTTTTTTTAATCTATGTTACTTTTGACTTTATTCGTGTTGAAGAAGACAGATTTTTTTTGACCTGTAGCTTTCCCCAGGGTCTGGATTTTACTGCTAACATCCCTGTAATGTAGTTTCAAGGCAGCTTTAAACGTTAGAGTGTTCATGTGTATTATTATCAAGGTTTCACCAAATGTGATGGTATTATTTTGAGCACTGGTGATAACAGCCAGAGGTCAGGGGAAGCCAGCATTGCTGGTGGATCCCAGCTGACTGTGAGCACTCTGTGACTGGCTGAGGTCGACTTGTCAGTAGGAGCAGCTGCTGTTGGGCTGAGAAAGCTTGTCTCCTGCCCCAGGCCTTTCCTGCTCTCTAATCTAAATGGGACCTCTTGTTATATATACAGTTTCAGGGCATCCTCTACTTTTCCTTCACAGCAAGTGTCACAATTTGTAACTGTAGTGGACTTCCCCCATTTATATTCAGAAAAGTCGGCAGTGCATGAATGTAACTTGGTGTACAGCTCAATTCCAAAGAACACACAGACCGTGGTTTCCAACTAGGAATGGGGCAACACAAACCTGACATGATAATCATTTCCACATTGGAACTTTTTCTCTTATGACTAAGCACCAAGTTAAATTGAATTCGTTCTTCCTCTTCTCTTCTCCCAGGGAGGACTAAGTTCCTGGGCCAGAGTCATGCCATTTATATGCAGTTCTTTCTTTATTCACTCCTCCCCTGTAACTGAGGTTGAGGCTATTTCTTCATTCTGCATTTGTCCTGATTTCACAGGTTTGTAAAAACTTTATGGTCAGTCTTTCCTCCAAACAGACAAGGAGAGGAGACTCAGAGGAGACAAGAGTAGAGAACAGATGCCAATGCGTGCTGAGAAGAAGCACAGGGCACCATGTTCCTTATGGGGCAAAACCAAGGGGGAGGTATTTGCAACACCCAGATTTTACTTAGATGAATCTCAAGTTTGGAATAGCACCCAGCCAATAGGATGTCTGGGTAACCAAGGACTGAGGGAGCCCTGGCAGATGGGCTGAGGACAGTATTCTAGAAAACTGCACATGCCAGAGCAGTGTGGGGAGATTACTGAGAGTTTTAAGCCCCTGAACGATTTGAGGGTGGTGGCAAAATGCTAAGAGGCCCAGGGAACCAGGAGACACTGTGTGTGTGGACCTTGAGGCTGGAAGCAATGGCAGGGCTTGCAGACACCAGCACTGGATGCCAAATAGACTGTACCTTGGCTGATGTGTGTATGTGACTCACCAAGGACCATGTGGACAACCACACTACCGAAGCCGCTCGTGCCCTGATGCTGGAGGGTAGTTAAGGGCTTCCTGGGGAAGTTGGCTTATCTTCAAGAAAAAGGGAAACAGAAGAAGGAAAACTGAATCAGAATGCATAGTCACTCGTTTTAAATGGAAAGATACTGAGTTATCTTCAAGTGGCAAATTTGAGCTAATTTTCCTTCCATCAGCAGAAAGGGGACTTGAGCTAAGTTTGAATTCCATCCGAAAAAGATAAAGGCACATTCCAGCACATCTGGGTTTTTGGTTTTTGTTTTTAAGATTTTATTTATTCATTTGACAGAGAGAGAGAGAGGGAGGGAGGGAGGGAGAGAGAGAGAGGGAGAGCACAAGCAGGGAGAGCAGCTGGCAGAGGCAGAGGGAGAAGCAGACTCCCCGCTGAGCAGAGAGCCCAATGCAAGGCTTGATTCTAGGACCATGGGATCATGACCTGAGCTGGAAGCAGACAATTAACTGACTAAGACACCCAGGCACCCCTGCTCTGACTTTATTCTGTATCTGAAGGGTATATTGGATACAGCAGTAGCCATAGCTGCAGATGACAATGATTATTCTGTGGAAGATGCTGAATAGTCAGTAGTGACTTCCCACCACCAACATAGTCCTGGCACCTTGGTTCCAAAACTCTCTCTCCTTTTTCTTCCCAGCCTGGGATCCCTTCTATTCTCATTGTCCTCTGCTTTTTCTGTGTTACCACGTTTGTCTGCTCTTGCCCATTGACACCCCCAATCTTCATGCCCTTTCAGGGGAGAATTCCTGGCCAGACAGGGGACATATGTTCTGGTTGGCTCTTGTTTCAGGTAGTCTTCTTCTTTGGGGAAACCAAGAGGAAATTTTATTAAAATATGTCAGTACGCTGGGGTGCATAGGTGGCTCAGTTGGTTGAGTGTCCGACTCTTGGTTTCTGCTCCAGTCATGATCTCAGGGTCATGAAATCAAGCCCCATGGTGGGTTCCACATTCAGCAGGGAGTCTGCTTGAAGATTCTTTCCCTCTGCCCTTCCCCTCACTCGTGTACATGCATGCTCTCTCTCTCAAATAATTAAATCTTTAAAAAAATATGTCAAAAAAAATAAAAAAATATGTCAATATGCAATTTTATATCTATATCTTTAAACCATTAATTTGTATTCCAGGGGCACCTGGGTGGCACAGGGTTAAGCATCTGCCTTTGGCTCAGATCATGATCCCAAATCCTGGGATCAGTCCCCTCATCAGGCTCCCTGCTCATCGAGGAGTCTGCTTCTCCCTCTCCATCCTCCTCTCCTCCCACTCACTCTCTCACTCACTCTCTCTCAAATAAATAAGTAAAAAATATTTTTAAAAATTTGTATTCCACCTCATTCATAAAGTATTTGAGGTAAGTAAGTATATCTTAGTGAAACATTTGTTGTAAATAAATTCACTAACCAGTTAAAAAATCTGATTTTGACTTGGGAAATAGGGACCCATAATACAGTATTTCCTGAATTTGCCTGAAACACAGATTTATCAGGCCTTTCCCCTCAAGACTGATTGGATGGCTTTTTTTTTTTTTTTTTGCTTTAGGTAATTATTTTCACTTGAAAACTTTAATAAAAATCACCAATGTTAAAAAAAAAATTTAAAAAATCACCAATGTTAACAGGGACAGTGGTGGATGAAGACACATGAGGAATTGGGACAAAAGATTGTGAGGAGAGACAAAGAAATTTCTGAGTGAAAAGGAATTTGATCCAGCACTCTTTTTTTTTAAACAGTTTTTTGTTTTTTTTTTAGTAAACTCTACCCACAACGTGGGGCTTGAACTCATGACCCCATGATCAAGAGTTGTATGCTTTACTAACTGAGCCAGCCAGGTACTGCAGCACTACTTCTTTTCCTAGTATGAATATTTCTGTGTGAATGTTGATAATCAAAAAAACTCATGGCATTATGGAAAAATGATAATATTGATGGTGGCAAATTATACTGAACTATCAAAGTTTAAAAAAAAAAAACTAAAAATGTTGGTCAAGTTGTGTCAAGTGGTACTAATTACAGCCTTTCCAAGGATCTCCTTACTACTGTATCTTATTTTGCAGCATCAAATGTGTCCAATTAACTGAACTGTAAGTTTTATTTGATTAGAACAGTAACCTCCCTTCAAATACCTATTTCTATCCATATATGCATCTTCCTAGGCATTTGTATATGAGCATGATACCCTCTCAATTTTATTTTTTTTAAAGATTTATAAATTTATTGTAGAGAGAAGGTGAGCACGTGGGAGAGCAGGTGGGAGAGGCAGAGGGAGAGGAAAGAAGAATCTTAAGTGGACTCCGAGCTGAGCATGGAGCCCATCGTGGGGCTCAATCCCAGGACCCTAAGATCATACATGAGCTGAAACCCAGGGTTGGAGGCTTAACCAACTGAGCCACCCAGATGCTCCACCCTCTCAATTTAAAATTATTCAAAGGAACACTGCATAGATAAGATCTGTTCTTTATTCTCATTTTCTGAAATTTCAGACAAACAGCTTTTAGAATATAGTAAGTCACCTATTTTATAGTCTCTTTTGAGAATTTTGTTCCTTTCTGCCCCATCTTCCCTTGAACAGAATTCCACATTTCAGAAGCTTCTCCACTCAGCAAAGAATAGCACTTATGGAAAGGGAAATCCCAAGGTTTTGTATTTGGGGATCTCCAGCCTCTGAAGGCTCTGTCATTCACCTCCATGAGTCTCAGCCTCCCAGGGAGGGAGCTTCTGGGAAGGAGAGCCTCCAGGGAGGTTGGCAGATGTGAAGGGCAAGGATAAGGGGGTCAGGAGGGCTGGAATGGGCTCCTTGCTGCCAGAAGACCTCAGTTGCTAGGGATTTGTGAGGGTCTCGTGGAAGCTGACAGTCTGGAGACTTCAAGGCCTTCTGGCATCTGATCCTGCCATAGTGTCCATTGCTTAAAAAGTGAGATTATTAAAACTAATAATTCCAAAAGGACACAGTTTTTGTAGTAGGAATCTCTTCCTAACAAAACACAGCACCATGTGGAAGGCGTTTCTTGGAGCAGGTTTTCGGGCCATTGCATTCTCCTGCCCACGTGGTCTGTGGGTCCTGTTGCTGTTTCTTGTCAGCAATCTGGCTTCTGGCCAGAGACAGCATATTTTCTAAGCCTGTCGCACTGAAAACTATTGCCATTCATAAAAATTCCTGGTTGCTTAGTCCTTTCCAAATGCTAGGTACTTTGAGAGGTTTGTAGCTGTGCAATTATGTCTATTGGTGTGATGTTACCACTGCCCCCGACTCCCGCCACCCCGTCTGCTTTTATGCAAACAAGCACATGGTGCTGGCTGGTCAGGTACTGATGGAATTCAGCAGGGACCCTGAGCATATTATCCAGGAAGATTACATCCTGGTTTCATAGAGTCACACTGCTGCTGCCTGTGTTTACCACTCTCGTCCTTTCCTCTCTTCAGCTGTCACCACAGAGTTTGGGACATCACTGAAGAATGGAGAAAGGAAGCCTTTAGAGTTTCCCACAACACATTTTCAGGAATCAAAGGGCAATGGCATTGATAGGAGAAGCAAGCTGTATTAAAATTATTTGGGCCCTTAGCTGGATTTCCTTGCCGGCTGGATTTGAGTCCCTTCCTTTGTGTCTGCCTGTCCATCTGTGAAAAGGGGATAATTACACCTGTTCCTCATTTGCCTCCAGAGGGATGTTACGAAGATTCATTTAAAAAGTCTATAAAGCTTTTGGAGCATGGAAAAGTATAATTATAAGAAAATAGATTGTCACTGCAGTGGTCCTGACAAATAGGAAGTAATTTCATTCATCAATGTAGAGATGAATATGCAATATTCACCCTCATTACATAAAAGTTGGCTCTTCATGCTCTATGACTTTTCCCAAAGTATATATGTCTAAGAGGTGGGAGTTTAGAGAACAGATGACCAGCCACAAAGGTGGATTTTAAATAAACCATTTTCTTTTAACTCATTGTATTCAGGCTTGATGCTTAAAGAAATGAGCCAAAGAAATGACATGAAGGAAATAGTAATCCTCAGCTACACTGTACAGACTCTAATATTTTTCTGGCTTATAATAAAAAATGACCATCTGAATCAGAAAGATTTCTTCAGGTCAGAAATGCTTATTTCTGTTTCCTATTTTATTTTATTTTATTTTTTTAAAGATTTTATTTATTTATTCGTGAAAGACAGAGAAAAAGAGAGAGAGAGAGAGAGAGAGAGAGAGAGAGAAAGAGGAACAGACACAGGCAGAGGGAGAAGCAGGCTCCATGCAGGGAGCCCAACCTGGGACTCGATCCTGGGACTCGATCCTGGGACTCGATCCTGGGACTCCAGGATCACACACTGGGCTGAAGGTGACGCTAAACCGCTGAGCCACCTGGGCTGCCCTCCTATTTTAAAAGTTCCTGTGGGCAGCCCTGGTGGAGCAGTGGTTTAGCACCGCCTGCAACCTGGGGTGTGATCCTGGAGACCCGGGATCAAGTCCCACATCAAGCTCCCTGCATGGAGCCTGCTTCTCCCTCTATCTGTGTCTCTGCCTCTCTCTGTGTGTGTGTGTGTCTCTATGAATAAATAAATAAAATCTTAAAAAAAAAAATTCCTGTGTAGGGACGCCTGGGTGGCTCAGTGGTTGAGCATCTGCCTTTGGCTCAGGTCATGATCCTGGGGTCCTAGGATAGAGTACCACATCGGGCTCTCCGCAGGGATACTGCTTCTCCTTCTCACTATGTCTCTCTCTGTGTGTCTCTAATGAATAAATAAAATCTTTTAGAAAAGTTCCTGTGTAAGTCTTAACAAATCACCTGGACATATTTTAATTTTAATTTTAATTTTAATATAATTAACAGACAGTCATATTAGTTTCAGGTGGATATATAGTGATTCAACAATTCTATACAGTATTCAGTGCTCATCACAAACAGTATGCTCTTAATTCACCTAGATCTTTTTAAGTGATAAGTTTTCCTAAGGATTCGAAAGAATGTCAGAAGTCAACTGACACATATACTTTAATTTTTTTTTAAAAGTCAATTGACATAACCCTAAAACTGCCAACTGTCAATTATGTAAGAGGCATGGCTATCACAGATATATAGGAAACACTAGTTTCTTCCAAAATATCATTTTACCTATTATTAAATTTTCATTGTCTTTCAAGGAGGTGAGCAACAGCTGTTTCCTGAAAGTTGCTAACATTGCATTTAGCACTGTTGTGCTAAAATTGCATCAACAGCGTGGGAAACAGAGTGAGGAAAAGGTACAACAAATAAATACAAATCCCCAAATCCAAATGAAGCAATTCCTGTTTTTTCTGTTCCACAGCACTCAACCCTGACCTCAAATTACGAAAATGAACAACAAATGGTTGTTAAATGCCTGCCTGCTATGTGTGGGAATCCTGGTTCTCAAGTGTGCTTTCCTAGACCAGCGACGTCAGCATCACCCGAGAGCTTGTTAGAAATTAAAATCAGAAACTTTGGGGCTGGAGCCCAGCAATCCATGTTTTAACAAGCCCTCCAGGAGATTCCCATACTATGAAAGGTGTCTTTTAGAGCTGGAATTTCACAGGGTAATGATGAGGTGGAGACTGGGCTGGGCACCCTGTGGGCAGTATGGGGTAGTCGCTGCTACAGCGAGCTCCTCCCTCTGACTCCTCAGGGGGTGCACCTCAGTGCCAGCTCAGGATTTGCATTTTGGGAGAAGAATCACTTTTCTCTGGGAGTCAGATCTCATTCCAGATAAAATGCTCAAATGGAAGAGATTCCAATTTGTGGTTAATACTGTGCCATGAAAACAAAGCTGTTCTCTATTGCTCTCATGACATTCGCTTACAGAGCTGGGGGAGGTACCTCAGAGGGAGGGCATAAGGACAAGAGGGCCTCAAAAAGATTCGGTCCCCACTGTTACCATCTCTCGCCTCTACATTCCTGCCCCACAGCTCTTTCGCCCTTTGCCTTTTGACCTCCCTTTGTGTGTGGCACGCTCTCCTATGAATTTTGGGAGAGCTGAAACAGTGAAGGTGAGATCCATGCTAGAGATGGTGTAGAGAGGGAGGCCCCAGGCCAGTCTCCACCTCACCCACTAACCTGCCAGGTTCTGATTCCAAGGGCAAGTTGCGGCTTCACTAGCCAGAGCTATACTATATATCCAACTTCACTTCCTTCTGGTTATTTTATTTTAATATTTTTGAAAGCAGTTCCTGGAGATAGAACTTGTCTTTCACTTAAACAGGACGTAACTCTGATGTACCTTCCAATTTCCACTGTTGGTGACCCAACTCCCAGTAGAAAGACCAAGCTGCCCCTACCCTAGTCCTTGGTGAAGAGGGCTGCACCCCCCATGTTCCCCCTTCCCGAGGTGCACAGAGCATGTCAGCCCTCTGCACACAGTCTCAGCAGTCGGATTTAGGGACCAATCATGCTTGGTGTCAGTATTCCCTGCAAGAAACCTTCCCTTTTGAACCTTTGGATCTTTGCAACATCAGAGTTCACCTGTGGCTTAAAATTAATATGTAAATATAATGAAAGAGAAAGAGGAAGCTGAGTGGAGTCAGCCAACCTTGACATCTGGGTCTTTTTCCCATACGAATTTTTTTGCGAGATGATTATTCAGCTGCATACACTGAAAGATTACTAACCAAAGGATAGGAGACAGAAGGGAAAGTTTATCTGGAATCCATATAATCCATATGCAAGGAGATAGGATTTTCCTAACACTGAAAGAAACCTTGACTAAAGCATTTAATTTTTTTTTTTTTTAAGATTTGTTTGATGGCATGAGAAAGCACAAGCAGGGGAAGGGAGAGGGGAGAAGCAGGCTCCCCACTGAGCAGAGAGCCCAATGTGGGGCTTGATCGCAGGACCCTGAGATCATGACCTGAGCCAAAGGCAGACACTGGCTCAGAACTGGCTGAGCCACCCAGGTGCCCCTTGACTAACGTATTTTAAAGCAAATATTAGCAAAGTTGCTTATATCTTAGATTAACTAGAAGCATTTAACTACCCCCAAAGTATGGTCAGGCGTTTATCCAGTGGTCTGTGGATAAACCTACAGTTTGCTTTTTTAGGGGTCTGAGCGGTAGAAGTAAACTGCTGTTTTTAAAGACTCCTTAATATTCCTTAATTTTTAATTCCATTTCCACAGTTTTCTTTGTGCAGTGTGTTTTATCCTGCTATTTAGGATATCTTTGTTAAAATTTTAGTGTTTGCTTACTAGCACAATTTTTCTCCTAAGCCTCTCTCTTTTTTAACTTATTTTATTTAAATTCAATTAGTTAACATACAGGGTATCATTAGTTTCAGAGGTAGAGTTCATTTTTTGATCCATTGCATATAACACCCAATGCTCAATCCATCAAGTTCCCTCCTAAATGCCCATCACCCAGTTACCCCATCCTGCAATCCCCGTCCCCTTCAGCAACCCTCAGTTTGTTTCCTGTAGTTAAGAGTCTCTTATGGTTAGTCTACCTCTCTGATTAAATCTTATTTTATTTTCCCTTCCCTTCCTCTATGGTCCTCTGTTTTGTTTCTTAAATTCCGCATATGAGTGAAACCATATAATGGTCCTTCTCTGATTGACTTATTTCACTTTACATAATACCCTCCAGTTCCAGCCACGTCATTGTAAATGTAAGATTTCATCCTTTTTGATGGATGAGTAATATTCCTGTGTGTGTGTGTGTGTATGTCTGTGTGTGTGTCTCACACCTTGTTTATCCATTTATCTGTTAATGTACATCTGAGCTCTTTCCATAGTTTGGCTGTTGTGGGCATTGCTGCTGACACCAGTCAGAACGGCTAAAATTAACAAGTCGGGAAACAACAGATGTTGGCGAGGATGCAGAGCAAGGGGAACCCTCTTGCACTGTAGGTGGGAATGCAGACTGGTGCAGCCGCTCTGGAAAAGAGTGTGGAGGTTCCTCAAGAAGTTAAGTATAGAGCTACCCTACGACCCAGCAATTACACTACTAGGTATTTATGGAAAGATGTAAGCCTTGTGATCCAAAGGGGCCCCTCACCCCAATGTCTATAGCAGCAGTGTGGTCAATGTCCACAACTGGAAAGAACTCCGAGCGTCTCTTGACATATGAACTTGGTGACGGATTGGTGAGTGCAGATCTTTTTGGGTTATCTTATTGCCAGTATAGTTAAGAATCTTATAGTTAAGAACTAAGTGTAGCTAAGAATCATATTCTTAACTATACTGGCAATAAGATATACCAAAATCTACCTCTTCTAGGTATACTCCTTTATACCTAACAGAGACTTCAAAGATCATAGTCCAAGGAAACCAAGTCCAGAAAGTTTGAGTGGCTTGCCCAAAGTGCTTGAACTGTCTGATGCCAGGACTGTGACAAAATCCAGGCTTTCCCCCCCGCCCCCAAGATTTTATTCACTTACTTAAGAGAGAGCATGCGAGCTCCGCACCAGGAGGGTGGAGGAACAGAAGAAGGAGAAGCAGACTCCCCACTGAGCACAGAACCCATGCAGGCCAATCCCAGGACCCCAAGATCATGACCCGAGCGGAAGGCAGACAAATAACTGAGCCATCTAGGTGCCCCACCCTTTTTTAAAAAGTAAGCTCTGCGCCCTGTGTAGGATTTGAACTCAGAACCCCCAGATCAAGAGTCAAACGCTCAAAGGACTGAGCCAGCCAGGCACCCCAAGAATTCAGACTTCTTAACTATCAGGCCAGTACCGAGTACGTCACCCTACTGCTTTGCTAGTTTGTTTGCTTTAATACCTGACATTCTTTACTCTCTTGAGATTCCCTTCAGCATTTGGCCAACCTGGTGTAGATATCAGGTTTTTCTTAAGCAAGGAGGATTTGATACTATCAAAGGATACCAACATAGGAAATTGCTCCCAAGGGTGGACACAGATTAGATGGATATTTGGAAAGCTAGAGAGAAAGATGACACATTACAGGCTTCAAGCTGCCATAAGTGCTAAACATTCTGATGGTATTGTGATTTTGTGCAAGAGAGAGATAGGTCTTTCCTGCTGGTTCTGACTTGTCTCCCATTTTCTCTTTCAGCAGTCTCAGAGACCAGGCTTAATTAAAATAACGTAAATAGGGGAATCCCTGGGTGGCTCAGCGGTTTAGCACCACCTTTGGCCCAGGGTGTGATCCTGGAGACCTGGGATCAAGTCCCACGTCAGGCTCCCTGCATGGGGCCTGCTTCTCCCTCTGCCTGTGTTGTGTCTCTGCCTCTGTGTGTGTGTGTGCCTCTCATGAATAAATAAATAAAATCTTTAAAAAATTAAATAACGTAAATATCATGGATTTTTGAGAACGAAGATGGCTTAAACTAAATATATTTCCAAAAGTTAAATGAACAGAAGGGGGAACATTAATGGAATCCTCAATGTAACTTTAAAAACATCACCTCCAAATGCCCTGTCATTTTGGCTATTAACTGCTTGGATCCTCTTTTTTCATGCACCGGGCTAGTTTTGATTTCTCTGAAGCAGTCTGATTTATTTGCATGCACCCAGAGAAAGATTCAGAGGTCTCCTTTTTTTTTGGCACAGTAAAATCTTTTTCAAAAAGATTTTCTATGATGTGGATTTTTAATACTTCAGGTCAAATCATGTTCCCTTTGTATATTGTGATTCATGATAAGATAAATAAACCACCACTGAAATTTGAAAAGAAGCTACTTCAGGAAGATCTTTAAGTAGTTAATGAGTCAGTGTGTATTCATAGAACTTTGATCAATGCTTGCAGGGACTATTTTGTGCTGAGAACAAAGACACCAAAGAGATAGGGCCACTGGGAGGAAGCTGGAGGGAGTGAACAGGCTGCCGTTGCAACCCTGGAATCAGGAAATTCCCAGCCCTAATAACCAAAGCCAAGTGCAGGGGAGAGCAGCTGGGAAAAAAATTCTGAACTGCCAACAGGTGAAAAATGCAGAAAATCCAATTCTTAGCAAGGAGAAACACCTTTTATTTTAGATTACCTGCAACATATTTTCAGGGTGCAATCTTGGCTAAGAAAAGAGGTTCATGTGATTCAACAGCTGAAGACAGCCTGTCGTGTCCCCTCCAAAAAACCCCGACACTCCCTGGAGGGACACCAGAATCTTCTGCACTGGAGCATCACATCTTACAACAAAATATTTCATTTCAATCGAATGTATTTTCCTAGGAGCATTGCAAAGTATGGACTTAACCCTCTGCTCTCGAGACGGTAATTTATTTACATAGTTCCTGTTTATTGGGGACCTAGCTTGGCTGGTGTGCTTCCTCCAGGAATTACCCCTCCGGAGGCGGTGACAATAGGTCTTCTGTGCAGGGAATTGCTGGGAGGGCCACCAGCTTCAGCAGAGGCAGCTCGAGGGAAAGGGGGAGCCCAGGGCCAGGCTGCCAAGATTTTAATGAATCGCTCCAGATATGCTCTCTCATGCCTTCCCCTGTGTTCAGAAATCTGAAAGAAAAAAAAAATCCACATACAAAACACATAGCAGTTGGACATTAAAAATCTGCTACCCACACCAGTATCTGTTATGTTTCTTTTTAAATGGCTGAGTGCCATTTAAAAATGTACCTTTTTAATGAATATTTTTCTGTAGTAGGTGTTATTTAATTTTTAAATCAATTTCCCTATGAAATAAAGTCATATGATTGCTCAGGAAAAAAAAATGTTTAATTTTAGTAATTTTTTTTCCTGGGGCCAGTTAATGGAAGATTCCTATTAGGGAAAAAAGTCATTTCGGAGGTGAAAAAATACAATTTTCCATCATGCTTCTGCTTTTATTTGACTGTGGCTTATTTTCAGGCAGTTTGGGAGAACTTCTTAAAGCACAAGGTAAATAAGTTCAGTAACTTTCTTTGCGTTTCTTTAAAGGCAATCTAATTTAAAGCCTTTACATCTTCCAATAATTCGATGTTCTATTTTATTTTTTTAAATATTATATTTATTTATTAGAGAGAGAGACAGAGAGAGAGAGAGATTGAGCACAAGCAGGAAGAGGGGCAGAGGGAGAAGCAGACTCTCCACTGAGCAGGGAGCCAATAGGATCCTGGGGCTCTATCCTGGGATCATGACCTGAGCCAAAGGCAGCCACTTAACCCACTGAGCCACCCAGGAGCCCCTGATAATTCAGTGTTTTAAATCCAGCCCACCCATGTCACTATTTAAAGTTTTCTCTTAACTCAAAAATAATAGCTCTTTCTATGGGGAAAAAATAGTTTATGAAGCTTCTGAAATATCAGTCATTCTGAAAACATTTTTGTTTTTAGAAATATTTTCATCTTGAAACAATCATAAATTTACAGAAAAAGTGGGAGTATCATATAAATAACTTTTTTTCTGAACCATTTTAGAGTAACTGCTGATCTGATGTCCCATTTCCCCCCAAAACTTTAGTATATATTTTCTACAAATGAGAACATTCTCTTACATAACAATAACCAAAATCAGGAAATTGACCTAAAAACATCACTACCATCTAATCCTCAGGCCCATTCAAGTTTATTCAGTTGACCCAATAATGAATTTTTATAGCAAAAGTATTCAGGTCATGATCATGTGGAACATTTAGCTGTCATGTTTTCTTTAGTCTCCTGTCTGAAACAGTTTGTCTTTCAGTGGCTGTCATGACCTTGACACTTTCAAAGATAACAGTCCTTTTGTAGAATATTCTTCACTTGGTTTGCTTGATGTTTCCTCGTGATTAGGTTAATATTATCATTTTTGGAAGTGACTATATCCTATAATTTCCATTTATCCCATTACTGATGTAGTTTCTTTTGATCCCTTGATCTGGGGCATGTATACCAGGCATAATAAGGATTCTGTGGAGGTAGTACTTGGAAATTATCTAGATCCACATCAAGCTGCCTTCCACCTAATATATATGGTGTGTGTATGTGCATGTATTACTATGGTTTTCTGTTTTATTTAACAGGCTTGTTAAATTAATTAGAACAAGGAGGCCATTCGACTGAAGTGGCTCTAATGTCATGGTGGCCTATGTAAGAAAACCAACATCTAAGCCTATAAATGCCTCAACATTTTTGTTTTTGTTTTTAAAGATTTTATTTATTTATTCATGAGAGACTCACACAGAGAGGCAGAGATGCAGGCAGAGGGAGACACAGGCTCCTTGTGAGGAGCCTGATGTGGGACTCGATCCCAGGACCCTGGAATCATGACCTGAGCCGAAGGCAGATGCTCAGCCACTGAGCCACCCAGGTGCCCCTGCCTCAAAATTTTGAAGTCAAAACCTAAAGACAACCAATCACAGTCAACCAAGCTTTAAGTTACAGCCAATCAATAATTTCCTTATTTTGCTTCTACCTTTCCTCTATAAAATTTTTTCTTTAGCAAAGCACTTCTAACCATTTCCAGTTTGGTGCTGCCCGGTTTCAAATGGATTTTTGTTCAAATAAACTGTTAAATTTTAATATGCCTCACTTTAACAGTTCATAATCTTTCATTGTAATTGTTTATTTTGATACTCAGATGATCCCAGACTTGGCCATTTGGGATCCCCTACACACCGGCTCCTGTGTCCTGACATGTCTTCATCATACTTCACAATACTTTCTGGCACTATGAGATGTTTTAGGCTCATTTCATTCTTTCCTTGTGCCAGGTATGTTGATTGATATCAGAGGTATTGTTGTTCCCAGGCTTTCAGTGCCAAACTAGGGAATATAGGTGTCTGTCTGTCTATCATCATCTCTCTATCTAATGGAAACAATAAGTTTACACTAGTACCTCTAATTCCAATTCAGTACTACAGAGTTCATTTTTGCTCCCCCCTCTTTTCTTGTGACTCCCTTGCCTGATAGTGAGAAACATGATTTATATTATTCTTAGTATGTTTACTTAACTGACCAATCCTCCTGTAAGTAGATATACTGTCATCTCAGCTGCCATTCCCACCCTTTGTGCAGATGCCCTCCCAAGCCACTTGAAATCTGACACCTCATGTTGGCCCCCCACACACCCCTCTCCCACCCACATGGATGGATGCAGTTTGTATGAGACTGGATTCTGATACCTCATACTGGGTCATTCCTCCCAACCCATGCAAACCCTCTTCACTCTGCTTGGGCTCTGAAATCCAAATTTTGGCCAATACCCTGTGCTCAACCCCACCTGTGCAGATGCTTACCTTTCTTTGCCCCATCTGGTGGTTTTAGAATGTAATTTTTTAGGGACAGAAGGGGAAAGGGGATAATGCGGCTGGGGCAGGGGAGAGAGGATATAGGGAATACGGGGCAAAAAAGAGAGGGAAAATAAGGAAGGGGAAAGAACAACATTTATGTTTAAATATATCACAAGTCGGGGCACCTGGGCGGCTCAACGGTTGAGCGTCTGCCTTCAGCTCAGAGCGTGATCCTGGGGTCCAGGGAGCCTGCTTCTCCCTCTATGTCTCTCATGAATAAATAAATAAAATCTTTAAATAAATAAATAAACATATCACAAGTCGGCAGATTGTTTTTGTTAATAAGATATGGTTTAAATACAAAGAGAAGAATCTAAGAAGACACTTAGAAATGGAGTGCTTTCTGACATAGAATATAACAAATTTTTTTTTCCAGTCCTTACAAGTAATATGAAAATCCATGTGTTACAGCCCAGCTTTCACATGATTATATATTATGTGGATGATGATCTTTTCATATTTTGTATATCCATTGTTCTTCCTATTTGAGATACAGTAATCCCACACAGTTAATAATAAAATTTACTCCTCAGTAAACTTTCACAGGAACTTTGTGAAGCATTCTTGCTGCCAGAAATGTTCAGCAGCCTTTCTGACTGTTTCACCCCAAAACTTCCCTATTCCATGATTAACTCGGATATAATTCCTTCCAAATGGATTCAGACTGTTGTCTAGTCCATCTTATTAAATGTCAATCCTCCATTTCCCTCCAAATCATAAGGCTCTTATTCTTTAGAACATTGCCCTAAAAGATCCATGTCAGTTTTCTTTTCAGCAAATGATGGGGAGAGTGCTCTCATACTAACATTGGAAATAAGTAAGCAGATTGAAATAGTTATTCTATCAATCACTGCTACATACAGTGTCAGCTTCCTATAATAACATATAAAAACAATCTATAATGTTGTTATATGGGGCAAAAATTGGCACAAATTATCAGGAGCATGGTCCCTTAAAGCTTGAACAGTAATTTTATTATTAAATCAGAGCAAAGGGATGCCTGGGTGGCTCAGTGGTTGGATGTCTGCCTTTCATTCAGGGCGTGATGACGGAGTCCCAGAATTGAGTCCTGCATCAGGCTCCCTGCGTGGGGCCTACTTCTCCTCCCTCTGCCTGTGTCTCTGCCTCTCTCTCTCTCCCTCTGTGTCTCTTGTGAAAAAATGAATAAAATCTTTAAAAAAAATAAAATAAAATCAGAGTGAAGATAAATATTTTTTTAAATTAAAGTTATTTTCAAAATCAAAGCATTAAAGGCTTAAAAAACGTTTCATGTAGTTATATTTCTCAGAGATAACTATTGTTAGCAGTTGAGATAGTCTTTCGAATTTGATTTGTAGGGATACCTGGGTGGCTCAGCGGTTGACCATCTACCTTTGACCCAGGGTATGATCCTGGGGTCCCGGGATCGAGTCCCATGTCAGGCTCCCTGCATGGAGCCTGCTTCTCCCTCTGCTTGTGTCTCTGCCTCTCTCTCTCTCTGCCTCATGAATAAATAAATAAAATCTTAAAAAAAGAATTCCATTTGTAACTGGTAAGAAATGGAACTATATCTTCTATTTTTAAACATATCTAAGTATGATTCCTTTCTTAGATGAAGAAAGTGTGTAGGATGTTAATGTGTTTCGTTTTCATTTTTAGAACAGAATTTAAAAATACTAAAAAATGACTATAAAAACATCTTCATCATAACAGAATGGAACTTGGAATTGGTGATTTAGGAACATAGGGATTATCCACCTTGAACATATTTTTAAAAATTCTCTAAAAAGATGTCATGTTTTTCCATCTCCTATTGTGTAGAATTCGAATACGATTACTAGAGTCACATTAAGTAAAACACTGAAACAATCTGAACACAGGTAAAGAAGATGTTGACTTCAGATGCCCATCTGTTGTTGTGTTAGAATCACTGTGTTGTGATGTGTACAGAATAGATACCTTCCCAGGACTCCTCTATTCCTGCAGCTTGGAGTGAGGCCTCTGCTCTGCACCTAACCACACAGGCTTGAACCTCAATAACTCAGTCGCAGACAAACAAAAAGAAAGAAGACAACTCGGGTGCCTGGGTGGCTTAGTAGATTAAGCCTCTGCCTTCAGCTTAGGTCATGAAGCCCGGCATCCTGGGATCCTGGGATCGAGCTCCTGTAGGGCTGCCTGCCCCACAGGGAGCCTGCCTCTCCCTCTCCCTCTGCCGCTTCCCCTTCTTATACATTCTCTTGTCAAATAAAATCTGAAAGAGGGCAGCCCCGGGTGGCTTAGCGGTTTAGCGCCGCCTTCAGCCCAGGGCATGATCCTGGAGACCCAGGATCGAGTCCTGTGTCGGGCTCCCTGCATGGAGCCTGCTTCTCCCTCTGCCTGTCTCTCTTTCTGTCTCAAATAAATAAATAAATAAATAAATAAATAAATAAATAAATAAAGTTATTTAAAAAAAGAAATTATTTAAAAAAAATAAAATAAAATCAGAAAGAAAGAAAGAAAGAAAGAAAGAAAAACTCTTTGTTTTAAAGCTAGAATAGTACTTCTCAAACTTTATTGTGCACGTGAATCATCCAGGGGTCTGTTAAAATGTAGACTCTGATTCACTGCCTTCCTTCCTCTCCTCTTGCTTCACCTTGTGTCTGCATTTCTCCTATAAAGTGTCGGCACTTTAATTTTTGCCAGGCTCTGTTTTCTAGAAGTCTTGGGCTATTAGCCTTTTCCTTTCATCTAAAATGGTGCTCCCTTCGGTTCCTGACTTTCTGTGGTCTGCTACTAGAAGTGGTGGCCCATGGCTTGGTTCTAACCTGTGGAGTCAGGACTCACCCTCATGTTAGACTTGTCTCCAGACTCTGGGGAGTGTCTGGGGTGTCTCTACAACCAACCCAGCCCAGCCTATCCTCGCCTGGCCCTCTTTGGGGTGAAAGTAAGGGAGGAATACATGGGTGGGAAGATCCTTGCAATAGGTAATAGAGCTTTGCAGTTCATGGTGTCACTATGGACCGGCAGTGGCAGCTCATCTGGGGGCTTGTTAAAATGTAGACCCCAGTCTGCTGAATCAGAGTCTACAGTTCAACAAGATCCTCAGGTGAATCGGATGGTTATTGAAGTTTGAGAATCCTCAACTTGGGTTGCTATTAGCAGAAGTAACTGAAAATCCAATTCGAACTGGCTTACATAGTAAAGGAAATCTGTTGGCTTATGTAATTGAAAAGTGTGGCTGATGGAATGAGATTCAAGTGGGATCAGATCCAGAAGTTCTTAAGTTTTATTAGGGTTCTGGAACTCTTTTTGCTTATCTGGGCTTTTTTTCCCTCCAAGCCTATCCCTGAAACATTATTTCATTTTATATTAATGAGAACAAAACAAAAATATGGAACAATGTATAAATAAATAAATAAATAAATAAATAAATAAATAAATAAATAACACTCTTTAGGGAAGGCTACCAAAATTTTAACACAATGGTCCTTTAAAATTGAGACCCTTGGCTGCAAGTAAAATAAAAGGCTCACTCAATCTTGTAGACAATAGGAAGTTTGTGATCTTTCATATCAAAAAGGCCAAAGGTAGGTCTGGTGCCAAGACTGACATGCCAGGGCTCCCTTTCTGTGCAATTCTCTGGCCTCTGCCCAAGCCCATCTGTGGACTCCCATCTTCAGACTGGAGCAAAACTGGTGAAGTTCCAGGAATCATATCCAGGCCTTCAAATATATAAAGGCCGAAAAAGGACCTCCTTTTCTCATGTCTCATCTTTAAGAATAGATAAATCTTTCCCAGAAATAACACAGCAGAGACTTCCTGACCGCCCATTGTCCAGGATTAGGTTTCAGGCCCATGACAGAGACCTCTAGTTACTTCTGAACATCCATTCTCTGTTTTCTTTAGCAATATTGTTCTGATTTTATCTGGACATATGGCTAGCCAGCTAAAAGACTATTTCCCTGCTTCCCTTGCATCTATATTTGGCCATATGACTAAGTTCTAGTCAACTAAATGTAAGTAAAAATGTTATGTAGAACTTCTGGGAAGTATCCTTTTTGAAAGGGAGGCAGCATCTTCTCTTACTGCTCTTCCATTCTGATTTCTGGAAAGCAAGCAAAATGGTTGAAGCTTTCATGGTCATCTTAGATCATGAGGATATGGATATACTCAAAGAGCTGGTGAAATAAAAATCTCAAAGAAGCCCGGGTCCTTGATGACTTTGGGACTTCCCATTACAAGTAATAGACGGCCCACCACTAGGTTATGCAAGAAGAGAAAAGCTTATGTGTTTAATTCACTTTTTAATTTGGGTTTTCATTAATCTTTGGTGAACCTAATTGTGACCAATGCACATGCCCATTCCTAAATCAATCACTGGCCAGAGGAAATGTTACCACTTGACTGAGGGCAAATGGATTTTAGGGAGGCAAATGATTACCACTTTAAATATTTATTTACTTATATATTAAATATTTCTATTAAAAATAAATTACTATGGAGGACCTAAGTGGCTCAGCCAATTAATCATCCGACTCTTGGTTTTGGGGTCATGGGATGGAGCCCCACGTTGGGCTCTGCATTCAGCGCAGAGTCTGCTTCAGATTCTCTCTCCCATTCACACTTTCTCTCAAATAAATAAATAAAATCTTTAAAAAAATAAAAAAAATTACTATGGGGAGGCAGCCTTCTCAATATCTACATATGAAGCTGCCTTGTTGTAAGTGCTGTAGCATCTTAGTTACAAAACTTAGATGATTATTTCCTGTGAAGTGCAGAGTAATTATTTCCATTTATATTCTAATGGGTATTTTGGTGACTTCTATTAATTTTCATGAAAAAATTCTCATAAATCAAAGGGTTACTCTCCAAAATGCAAGGTTTGGTTTTTTAATTGACGTACTTTTACTTAATTTCAACACATATGACTTTATTAATGAAAACATTCTTTTAGCACATTTACTGCTCCACTGAAGGTGAGTCTCAAACCTGGTCTCTTTAATCCTTTCCTTAGATATCTTGCAGTTTTATACTTTGGGATGTGCTTTTTTAAATAGACCATTTTCTAATTCCTTCAAAATCAAATTGTAGAGCAAGCTCTGTCTCGGTTGGGAGAGTGAAGTAAAACTTTTCCTTAGAACGTCTCTGTTCAAGAAACTATTCTCATTTACAAGGGATTCACAACTCATATTTCCAATTCCTTTAGTTTCCTTCAACTCTAAAACTCCAGATGAAATTACAAAGAGCCAAAGCTATCGTGAAAAGGCCATATGATCCAAGCTCTGTAATATCTCACTGTGGTCTCAGCAATCCACCTCAATCAGGGTGTGGGGTTTGGGGTAACTAGAAATGCACAGGCTGTAAGTTAAGGTAAGAGTACTCTCATTCTGTTCATTGGACATAATTAATGCAACCACCAGTAGCAGAAGACTTGTTCAGAGCCCAACTTTGTACTTAACTAGCTTTGCTGCTTTAGACCAGACATTCATTTCACCTTTTCAAGCATCAAGTTTCCTCATCTATAAAATAAAGGCCCTGATTGTTACAAGATCTTTAAGTCTCCAATTGTTTTTTTAAAAATTTATTTATTTGAGAGTGTAAGAGAGGGAGCAGGAGCAGGGAAAGGGGCAGAGGGAGAAGCAGACTCCTCACTGAACAGGGAGCCCAAGGCAGGGCTAGATCTGTGACTGGGATCATGACCTGAGCCAAAGGCAGATGCTTAACCCATTGAGCCACCCACGCACCCCTAAGTCTCCAGTTCTGTGCTGTGCTCCAATTTTAAGGAAGACGATGGTTTATTTCTAAAATCCCCAAGAAGCAGAAGTGTTTTTTCTTTACCCCAAAACCAATTCCATGGCTTAATGATTCTGTGAGGCAGCTTTCTTGTTTCCAGCTTTATTAAGGTATAAATGACAAATGAAAATGATATATATTTCAAGTGTACAACCTGATTTCATTTACATTTTTAAATGATTACCACAATCAAGTTAACACATCCATCAGGGAAGCAGCCTTTTAAATAAAGAAGATATGACTGTCACCTGTCTTCTCTGGAGTTTAAGGATAATCCACCAGGGACTCCTGGGTGGCTCAGCGGTTGAGCACCTGCCTTCAGCCCAGAGAGAGATCCTGGAGACCCAGGATTGAGTTCCGCATCGGGCTCCCTGCGTGGAGCCTGCTTCTCCCTCTGCCCGTGTCTCTGCCTCTTTCTCTCTGTGTCTCTTTAAATAAATAAATAAACAAACTCTTTTTTAATAAATTTATTTATGATAGTCACAGAGAGAGAGGCAGAGACACGGGCAGAGGGAGAAGCAGGCTCCATGCACCGGGAGCCCGATGTGGGACTCGATCCTGGGTCTCCAGGATCACGGCCCCGGGCCAAAGGCAGGCGCCAAACCGCTCCGCCACCCAGGGATCCCAATAACTCTTTTTTTTAAAAAAAAAGGATAATCCACCAGCACTCTTCTTCTATTAACCCTTCACAAATTTTAAGCCAGTAAGTCACCATTCACCAGTCTTCTCCTTAGTGAGTGATCTTGAAAGTTCAGCCATTCATGTACTACCTTCATGCTTTGGGCATCATCTTTCTGGTTCTCTGCCTTGGTTATCACGTTCTCTATGTTCCTTCTTAATTTTGGAGAGAATTTTTGTATAATCACGGCTTGATGAGGACTGTCTATGAGGACTCTATCAGTCTTGCTTGGCAAAAACAGAGGTTAACTATGGAAAAAAAAAAAAAAAAACCCAACCCAGAAACCTACTGATTTTTAAAATAGGCCAGTAAAGACTTCATGACAAAGGCAACAAGCCTCACTTGGTATGAAACACTGAAACATTTGTTGTAGTAGCTGGCCATGACTTCCTCCCTTCCGTGCATGAGCAGTATTAGTAGCCTCATGAAACATTTCTGCTGAATCTTTATGCACTTTACAGGTAGGAGGATTTTCCTAGGTTTAGGGCAGTGAGTAATGGAGGTCAACCTGGAATCTCCCACGACCTCAACTGGAGAAACATGTCTCTAGGGCAAAATCAATGGTTTCTTTTACCTTTATTTAGAATAGTTTTCAAACCCTAGCAAGCCTAAGAATCACCCGAGGCTCTGGCTAAAAAGTTCATTTCTGGGCCTTGCCTAGGTCAAGACTAGAGCCTAGGAATCCGCATTATAAAACAACTTCCCAGATGATTGCCGTGCAGGCAGTTTTCAGACCCTAACTTTGAGAAACACGTGCTAAGGCTTTCCTTGGTCTATTACTGGGTTAGCTCAGTCTTCAATAACTTGAGTGCTTTTCCGTCCTCTGGTAGGTGCCCCTGCAGCGGGATGCGCCAAGACTTAAGATTCAATATTCATGGCTCCAGGCAGTCTAGGACCGGCAGATGAAGCAAACTGGCAGCCTCTCTCTAGGAGCTCAGGGCTGGGAAGGCTTTGTGGATCCAGATCGGAAAGATCTGATGATTGATTGATTGATATTTTTTTGAAAGGTGGGTGGAATCAGAGGGATTCTGGAAGTTAGGCCTGCGTGGAGCTGAAGCTGTAGGTGCAGAGGCTGGAAAGGTCAGTTAAATCGCAGGCCCTTTCTCCTCGGGCGGTCAGCTGTGACTCGAGGTCTTCATCGCAGCGACAGGGGGACAGTCTTGTTTTAGGGAGAGTAATGAGGCGGCGTTGATGCTCCAGGTGGACGGGCTGTGGCTGAGCGCGGGGGGAGGCAGCTGCGCGGCCCGACTGGCCCGGGTTAGGCCCCGGGTTCTCCGTGGGGCGGACGAGCTGCCCAGAGGCCCGCGAGGCTTCCGACGGTCGCCGGGGGGTCCCGGACGACTCGGCGCCGTGACAGCCCTGGGAGGGCTCGCCCATTGCCTGGGGCAGGAGGGGGCCCGCGGCGCCCCCGAGGAGCCGTCCTCGCGCGCTCCCCGCCGCGGCCCCCGGAGCACCGGCCTCCCCCAGGGCTCTCCTGCCCGGTCGCACCGCCCGAGAGACCGAGCGAGAAAAGAAAAGAAACAAGTCAGCCCGGCGGCCCCACGGACGCTGCGCAGCCCCGCGCCCAGCGGGTTGGCGGCCTCGGCGCGAGCGGCCCGGGCCCCGCGGGAAGGCGCTCGGCTCCCCGGGAGGAGGGCGGGGCGGGGCGGGGCGGGGCGGGGGGAGGGGCGGGCGCCGGCCGCGGGGGGGCGGGGGGGAGGGGGCCGGGCCGCCGGGGAGCGGGGGGAGCGGGGGGAGCGGGGGGCCGGGCATGCCGGCGTTGCGGGCTGCGCCTCGGCGGGCCGCGTCGGGCGATGGCGCTGCGCCTGGTCTGCGACTTCGACCTCCGGAAGGACGTGCTCCCGGGGCTGCGGGCGCGGCGGGCGGCGTCGTTGGCCTCGGGGGCCCGAGGCGGCGGCCCAGGTGCGGGGGCGCGGGGGCGCGGGCGCGGGGGGGGGCGGGCCGAGGTCGGAGGGCGCCCGGCCGGGGCGCGCGGCTGCTGGTAGCGAGGCCGCCAGCCCGGGGCCCGCGTCGCCGCTCGGGGTCACCACCAGGGCGGGGGGGGGGGGGTGCGGGGGCTGCGACGGGGCCCCCGCCGACGACGGCTCCTCACCTGGGGGCTCGGCCCGCCCCCGCGGGGCTCCCGCAGCGTGGCCCGGGGCCAGCAGGCAACCCCCCCGAAGATGCCCAACAGCTGCGTCGTTTGTCCTCCCGGGTGTGAGGCGTGTCCCAGGGAACAGCGTCGGTGTCTTGGGGGACACGCCCCTGCAGATGTGAGGCGCGAGGGGCAGGGGGCTGCTCCCGGGCTGTGAGCCGCCTACGGCCTGCCGCTCCGCACCCCGGGACGCCCCTCCAGCAGGACACTCTCACCCCGGGACGCCCCCACCCGGGACATCCTAACCCCGGGACGCCCCCACCCCGGGACGCCCCCACCCGGGACACCCTAACCCCGGGACGCCCCCCACCCCGGGACACCCCTACGCCGGGACACCGTCACCCCGGGACGCCCCTCCAGCGGGACACTCTCACCCCAGGACGCCCCCACCCGGGACACCCCCCACCCCAGGACGCCCCCACCCGGGACACCCCTCACCCCGGGACGCCCCCACCCGGGACATCCTAACCCCGGGACGCCCCCCACCCCGGGACGCCCCCACCCGGGACGCCCCCCACCCCGGGACACCCCTATGCCGGGACACCCCTATGCCGGGACACCGTCACCCCGGGACGCCCCTCCAGCGGGACACTCTCACCCCAGGACGCCCCCACCCGGGACATCCTAACCCCGGGACGCCCCCCACCCCGGGACACCCCTATGCCGGGACACCGTCACCCCGGGACGCCCCTCCAGCGGGACACTCTCACCCCAGGACGCCCCCACCCGGGACGCCCCCCACCCCGGGACACCCCCACCCGGGACATCCCAACCCCGGGACGCCCCCCATCCCGGGACACCCCTACGCCGGGACACCGTCACCCCGGGACGCCCCTCCAGCGGGACACTCTCACCCCAGGACGCCCCCACCCGGGACGCCCCCCACCCCGGGACACCCCCACCCGGGACATCCTAATCCCGGGACGCCCCCCATCCCGGGACACCCCTACGCCGGGACACCGTCACCCCGGGACGCCCCTCCAGCGGGACAGGCCTCCCCCGGCCTCCGGCCTCCTCGGGTCACTGGGGCACCTCCTTCACACTGGGGGCGCCGGGTTTAATCTGTCACCAAGTTCCTTCGTTTTGGCTTCGATGAGGGAGAGAACAGTGACATTTGACCTTTTCCAGCATTAATCAATCAAAACTTTAAAGTCGGGGAACTCTGTGATAGCTCGCATCTTTTTCTTTTCTTTTAGAGAAATTTGCTGTAAATAATGATGCTTCTCAAGGCTTAAACTGGGCCCCGGAGCTTCCCCCCACCCGAGCCGCCACGCACCTGGGAGGCCTTCACCTCCACCTGTGTGCGCCCCCTGCCTCACCCCTGCGCTTTTCCTTAAACTGCGCAGCCTGCCCGGAGGCTGTTTTCGCAGGGTTTACCCTCCGAGCTACAAGTTCTCGCCCTGCCTCCCTTCTACCTTCACACCGTCCCATGTCCCATGGCTTTAGCAGAACTCTTCGTAGGGTTGCGTGTCTTGGCATGTTGGTTATTGGTTCCAAATAAGGAGTCCTGGTAGCTCAAGGCTTGGGTTTGCTGTAGTGTCCTAATTAGTAAAGTTTTGCTTTTTGGGGAAAAAAAAATTTAAGTCTCCTAAAGAGGTTTTTTGGTTTTAAGATTTTACTTATTTATTCAAGAGACACAGAGGGAGAAGCATGCTCCATGCAGGGAGCCCGATACAGGACTCGATCCCAGGACCCCAGGGTCACGCCCTAAGCTGAAGGCAGACGCCCAACCTCTGAGCCACCCAGGCCTCCCTACTAAAGAGTTTTTGAAGGTTTAGCTTTTTAAAATACACTGGCCTGCTTTCCACTACAAAATAGTCCTTGGGCCAAGTCTTCATGTCATAGAGCTAAATGGCAGGTGTCTGTAAATGAAAAATTAGGTGAAGTGTGAAATGCCACAGTCGTACATTTCAATAATACGTGTTGTGATTGAAAAGTTCTACGTGAACCAGTTAGGCTTTAGCTTCCTGGGCCTTTCACTCATCTCTGAAGAAGTATAAGCTTGTGTGTTGACATTCCGCTAAACAGCAGATGAACTTAGGGCCTCGCAGATAAACCTGCTAGAAATACCAGCTTTTTTCTAATCTCGGTAGTATTTCGCTCTTTGCAGAGCACCTTGGCAAGATGATTAGCCCTGTCAGGCTAAGAGAATTGTTCCTCCTGATGATCACCAGTGGGTTGTAGCTCAAAAGAACACGGTTAATTCCTCTCCTATAATTGGTAGCACTGGCAGGGGAATCTGGGATTCTATTTTATGTCTAGCATGGCTGTGACTCCACACATTTGGCAAATTATTTTCCATTCAAAGCCTCAGCTTTTCAAATGTAAATTATAAGTAATTATACCATTGTAATGTCTCCTCTCTGCACATTTGCTGTCTAGATTTGAAGCCTTAATATTTTCACATCAACAGATACAATTGAAGATTTTTTAGCGATGCTAAGTAATACTAAGTATGACATATTCCTGGCAAAATAGCCAGGGAGCTGGGCTAAGTTCGCCATGGAAATTCAGCACCTGTGAGGTAGTATTTTAATCAAGCAGGGTTTAAAGAGTAAGGAGGCCAGATTTGGTTACTATACGTGCTTCTGGTTCGGAGTTGAACTTTGGGAAAATGATCTCTCTCCTGCAATAAATGGAAAAAATATTTCTTTTAAAAATTAAAATGATGGGGCATCTGGGTGTCTCAGCGGTTGAGCGTCTGCCTTTGGCTCAGGTCGTGATCCCGGGATCGAGTCCCACATCGGGCCTCCTGCGGGGAACCTGCTTCTCCCTCTGCCTGTGTCTCTGCCTCTCTGTGTGTGTCTCTCATGAATAAATAAAATCTTAAATTTTTTTAATAAAAACTAAAATGATATAGCAAAGAAAACTTTGACACTTGTAAGCTATAAAAAACAAAAACTAAAATCGTGTACTCACCTTTAAGTGGGCAGCCTGGGTGGCTCAACAGTTTAGCACCACCTTTGGCCCAGGTTGTGATCCTGGGGTTCCGGGATTGAGTCCCATGTCGGGCTCCCTGCATGGAGCCTGCTTCTCTCTTTGCCTGGGTCTCTGCCTTGCTCGCTCTCTCTCACTCTGTGTCTCTCATGAATAAATAAAATCTTAAAAAAATAGAACAGTATCAGGGGCGCCTGGGTAGCTCAGTTAGTTGGTTGAGAGTCCGACTCTTGATTTCAGCTCAGATCATGATCTCAGGGTCATAAGATGGAGCTTTGAGTTGGGCTCCACACTCCATGTAGAGTCTGCTTGAATTTCTCTCTCCCTGCCCCTCTCCACTTGTGCACATCTACATTCTCTCCAATCAGTCAATCTTAAGAAAATAATATCAAGACTTTTGAAGGCTTTTGCATCTCCCAATCTGATCCTATTTCTCTATCCTTCATCTCCCAGTGGTAACAGCCATTTAAACTTTGATCTTATTTGTAGTTTTAACCTATATGTATATCTCTCTGTGCAAAATACCACTTGGTCTTGCTTGTTTGTGAACTTTAAATGAAAGAATATTATTTTCTATTTTGCTTTTGTTCCTTCTCAGTATCCATGTTGACTGCTGTAGGTCATTAACTTTCACTGATGTGTAGGATTCCATTGTGTGAATATACAACAATATGGTGACCATGGAGATGTACTGCTTAGATTTCCTTTCAAGGAAGAGCTTATCCCAAGTGCTCTCAGGTGGTCAGTAGATACATTTCAGCCTTTAGCCCCTTTAGGGATGGCCTCCACAGAGGACTTTCTCGCCAGGTGTCAGGACATTTTGGGTGTGGCTCACATTTAATTAGGGATTGAAGTGGGGTATAAAGGCCTGGCTATTTTGACTCAACACAGAACAACTTTGACAACCCATTTCAGTACGAGAGACTCTCCCATGGGGGATTCCAACCTTACCCGAGGTTACTGCCTCTTGACTTCGCCCACTTCCTCCAACAGGTGTTAATCCCATTTCACTGAACATTCCCTGGTAAATACCCTGGATACTAACCTGTCTCAGAGTGCTTCTGAACTTTGCTTATCCTTTTTCTAGTGGTGATATTTGGGAAGTTTCTGGGGTTTGCTATTACAGCCAGTGCTTTCACTCACTTCCTGGTGCATGTCTCCTGGTCGACACATGTACACGTTTCTCTAGGATGGATGTCTAACTGGAGTTTCTGAGTCAAAGGTTATGTACATCTTCACTTTTCCTGGGTAGTGCCCAATTGTTTTCCAAAGCTGTGGTACTTATTAACAATCCCGTTTGTGGTGTAGAAGTGTTTTTGTACTCTGTATCTTCACAGACTTGATATTTCCACATTTTAAATTTTTGTCGAATGGGTGAGTCTAAATGTTACTGCATTGTGGTCTGAGGTTTAGCATCTTTCTATATTTATCGACCTTTCAAGTTTCCCCTTTTACGAGATGTCTGTTCATCCTGTCCATTTTTCTATTGTGGTTTGTTTTTTAATTTTAATGTAGCCTAATTTATGAGTCTCTTCCTTTTTGGTTTGTGCTTTTTTGAATATTTTAAGCAATTCTCTCCTATTTAGAGGGCACGAAGAGATTTTCAAATTAACTTCTAAAAGTTTTGCTCTTTGCATTTTGTTTTTTTATTCCATCAGGAATTTCCTTTTGTGTGTGACATGAGTTAGTAATCAAACGGGACACAAGAGCCTTCAAAAGTCTTGATGTTGTTCTAATTTTAAGCTGGGTGTGGGTAAATGGTTTTGTTTCATTGTTATATATAAACTTACATGTGTCAAAATATTCTTTTGTAAATTGTATTGGTTTTCTATATTAATAGTTCTCATATTACTAACCAGGTAACTCTACCTCTTCTCATTGACAGCAAAACCATTTCTGTCACATATCAAGTTTCCACATATGTGTGGGTCTCCTTTCTTGGGTTCTTAATTTTGTTCCTTTTGTCAACTTAAGAGGAAAGCATCTTAACTATCTTTATGATAAGTCTTAATAACTGGTAGAGTAAGCCTGTGCACCTTGTCAGTCGTCAGGACCATCTCTGCTATCCTATGCCCTTTGCTCTCTCACATACATGTATTTTGGAATCTGCCTATCAGATTTGACCAAAAAGTCTGTTGGAATTTTGATTTGAGTTGCAGTGAATCTAGACATCAACTTTGGGAGAATCAGCATCTTTACCATATTAAATCTTACAACTATGAATCAAGTATGAGTTACTATTCATTTAGATCCTCTTTATGACTCTTAATAAGTTTTAGAACTTCTTCCATGAAAGTCCTACACACTTTTTGCTAGATTTATCTCTAGATTGTTGTTATTTTATGTTGCTTCCATAAATGGCACACTTAAAAACATCACATGTTCTAGCTGTTATTGGTATGTAGCAATGCCATAGATTTTATATATTAATTTTTTATCCAGTGCTTAATCTCCTATTGCAATGTATCACTTTCAAGAAAGTAAGAAAAAAGTCTGTGGTATGCAAGTTGTCTAAGGTTTAAGTGTCATATGTGTTTAAGACCAGAAAGGATGTAGATTTTCTGGTCTATATTGTCTGCTTTGAATACTCTTGGACCTGTGATACACCAGATTGCTTCATCTTTCAAAAACTGTCATCATTCATCTTTACTAGGGAAGCGATGTATTTTATCAGGTGACTGATACAAGAGTAATGTATTTCTGTTGCCTCCTGTATACCATCCCCACTGACCGATTGTGGGGGCCTGGCATTGACATGTTGTTTTTATTCATTGTTTCAGGATTCTCTTGCTACTGTCTTTTTCACTTTCCCTCCTCCTACCTTTCTAGCCACCTTTTCTACTTCTCATATTTTTTTGTTGCTTCTTAACTCATCACCCCATCCTTGCTTTTTTTCATTCTATTCAGAATATGGGTGTAAATCATATAATGATATTCACTATATAAGTTTAGGAATTATAATATCTAGTAATGTTGAGCCATGGACTTAGGTAAATTATTTACAGAATAGATATGTCATGGGTATAATCCTATTTTAGCACCTCCTGATCTATATATTAGGAATTAATTCCAATTTTTGTATAAGACTGTGAGACTACTCTCCCCACCTGCACTCTTCCTAGTATGGTCATTGGAAGACAAGAAATATTTTTATCTGGTTTTTGTCTCAAAGTAGTTGGGAACAAAATTTACACTTTTGGCAAACATCTTCCTATAAAGCGAAATCTCTTGTATTTGGCAAAGATCCTAAAATGGACAAGAGTATCTGACAAACCAGCTCTAATTTTACATGAGCTGTGACTTACCAACATCTTTAGTATTGGAGTACTGTCCTTTTTTTAAATAGGTTTACTTATGCACGTATCTACATTTTTTCTTCATGAGCTCTGAGGACGCTGAACTGTAAAATTAAACCACATTTCCTCATTTGAATTGCTAAACTTCCTCCTCTGGACTTTCCAGTGATGAACTACTGGGAGAAGAGTCAGAATGAATAAGCAAAGAGGTGATTGAATACTTCTTTTAAAAGAGTGTGTCTAAACCATGAGCAACTAACCCGGGGAGGAAGGGCTGATAGGCTAATAGTGTGTGGTGAGACACTGGTCTCTGGATTTCCAACATTGCCAAATTTGTCTAATTCAAATGTCCTTGAGATGAGAATCATGCACTTAACTACAGGATTATTTTAAGACTACAGTTATTACTACCTAACAGATCCACGAAGGCATTATCTTTATTATTTATTTCAACTTGGTCTATCATGGTTACATTATAAGCTAGTCCCGGAAATGCTATCTAATGACTATTGTTTAATATGTAATATGAATATGTAGCCCAGTGGTTCTCAACCCTGACTGCACATTAGAATCACATGGGGAATTTAAAACACACACACCTTGGAGACTGGGCTTCTCACCAGTGCAGGAAAATCAAGATATTTGGGTAGGTCTTGGACATCTAGGTACTTTTAAAAGCTTCTCCCTAATCATTCTAACCCAAAGCCAGGGTTGGGAACCACTGGTTTAATGAAACAGGCATATATAATTTGTTGTCATCTGTACTTGGGGATTTTTTTCTCTTAATTGTTAGTGTTTTGAAAATAGATGTGCTTTTGCAAGTAAATTGAACTTTCTTAGCAAGATTTCTTGTAAAGGAGTTTCTTATCTTAGCTGTAACCTTTTAAGTGTGCTTTCGAGAGGGTCTCTCCCAGTATCCCTATAATCTTGAAAGAAAAAAAAAACTTCTCAAAATATTGACATATTGCATTCCAGAAGTTTTGAGTCATGTGCAGGATGAACAGAAACTCCCTGAAATTCTCTTGAGATGTCTACTAAGGCTACCTTAAAGGATTTTTCAGTAATTATCCCTTGTCTCATTGTAAGCATGATATGGGAAGCTTAGTTCATTCTGTTCACCTTTTTCTTGGTTTGAGATTAGTTTGTGCCACTTTTTTCTACATGATATTGGCCAAGCATCTGAACCTCACTAAAAATTGTTTTCTTAATACAGCAGCCTGTAATTCCTGACACAGTGTGGATGAGAGAAATAAATTTGTAAATTGTTAAGTGCTATTTAGCAGTAAGTTATTGACTCATTATTGTCCTAAGAGACTAGGTGATTATTTTTTCATCAGTGGAAAGTGTGTCTGACAGCTCAATAAACATCGAAAAGTATATATGCTGGTATTGAAATAAAAACAGCACTTCCCCCCTCTCCCTTTACTCCACTCCTAGAAGATCCAGGCAGCTTCTTTCTGTGAAGGATGGAGAAGATGATGTCAGGATGATTCCTAAATTTTCTATGAAATCTGCTCTTTGTCTTTTGAAATGTTTCCCACCCCCAATTCCAGTGCAGGGGTCCAGGTCACCACGAATTATCTTTTTTTTTTTTTTATGTATTTATGATAGTCACAGAGAGAGAGAGAGAGAGAGGCAGAGACACAGGCAGAGGGAGAAGCAGGCTCCATGCACTGGGAGCCCGATGTGGGATTCGATCCCAGGTCTCCAGAATCGCGCCCTGGGCCAAAGGCAGGCGCCAAACCGCTGCGCCACCCAGGGATCCCTATCTTTGTTTTTTTATCCTGTTTTCTTTCTTTCTTTCTTTCTTTCTTTTTTTCTTTCTTTCTTTCTTTCTTTCTTTTTTCTTTTTTCTTTTCTTTTCTTTCCTTCCTTCCTTTCTTTCTTTCTTTCTTTCTTTCTTTCTTTCTTTCTTTCTTTCTTTCTTTCTTTCTTTCTTTCTTTCTTTCCTTCCTTCCCTTCCTTCCCTTCCTTCCCTTCCTTCCCTTTCCTTTCTTTCTTTTTTTTTTTTTTAGAGGAGGAAGAGCAGACAGAGTAGGAGAGACAGAGAATCTTAAGCAGGTTCCACGCCCAGCACAGAGCCTGATGCAAGGCTCTATCTCTATCATGACCTGAGCCAAAATCAAGAGTTGGTTGCTTAACTGACAGCTTCCCAGGTGTCCCCTATTTTTTTCTTTTAAATCAGGAATGCAAAGTGAAGTTTGCTCTGAGTTATAGGATAGTTTGCATATGTTTTATCTGAATATTGGACCTTGTCATAGTCAACACAATATTTGAACATCTAAAGCATTATTCATGTGTGGGGAAAAGGAGTCAAGTTTAATCAATTTAATTTTGAGGAAATTGGGGAAATATGCATTTCTCTCCGGTTAATGATGATAATTATCAAAGCTGCATCTACTAATGTGTAAACCCTTTAATTGTAGACTTGAGAGAAGTATACTAAATTTTTAGCTGAAAGTTGATGGTCAATTAACTTACAAGTTAAATGTTTTTGTTTTTTAAGATTTTATTTATTTATTCATGAGAGACACACAGAGAGAGGCAGAGACATAGGCAGAGGGAGAAGCAGGCTCCATGCAGAGAGCCCGATGTGGGACTCGATCCCTGAACTCCAGGATCACGCCCGAGCAGAAGGCAGATGATCAACCGCTGAGCCACCCAGGCGTCCCACAAGTCAAATGTTTTGTGTAAAGAATCTTTTCTCTCTCTCTCTCTTTAAAGATTTTATTTATTTATTAGAGAGAGAGAGAACACAAGCAGGGAAGAGGGGCGGAGTGAGAGGGAGAAGCAGACCCTCCCTCCCCACCCTGCTAATCAGGGAGCCCAAATCAAGGCTCAATCCCAAGACCCTGGGATCATGATCTGAGCCAAAGGCGGCTGCTTAACCGACTGAGCCACCCAGGTGCCCCAAGAATCTTTTTATCTTTAAATCAAAATATGGCTTTCATACAGAAAAGTACACAAATCACAAGTGCATAGCTCAGTTGATTTTCACAAAGTGAAACTCACCCATGTAACTAGCACTCAGAGCAGGAAAGAGAAATTTAATAGAACCGTAAAGGTCTCCTTCATGCTCCTTTCCAGCAGTCACTCATCTAGCACCGTAGATTCATTTTGCCTGCTTTTGAAACTTATACATAAATCAAATCATAGTTTATACCTTTCTTGGGAGGGGGAACAACCTGGGCTTCTTTTGCTCAGTTATTTATATTGTACATTATAGCAAGTTATTCATTATTATTGTACAATAGTCCATTGTTTGGATATCCCACAATATATTTATTCTTTCCTTGATGGATATTTTGGGTTCCCAGTTTGGCTATTATGAATCATAGTGCTATAGAAATTATTTGTGTCATTTGTCAAAATATGTGCATATATCCGTTGCAATATATGTACAATTCCTGAGCCATATATGTTCAGCTTCAGTAGCTACTGCAAATTTTCCAATTTACATTCTTGTTAACAGTGTATGAGAGTTTCAGTTGCTTCACATTTCTTGGCATCATATAATATTAAAACAATAAGGATTTGTATTGTAATCTTTAGGGTAACTAATAAAAGAATAGCAAAAGAATGTATAATTGACAATAAGTAGGAGAATGAATTAATATGATTTTTGATTAAGCCAGAGGAAGGCAAGAAAAAACAATTGAGTCACATGGAATATAAATAGTAATATAATTGATAAAAATCCAAAATATCAGTGATTAAATGTAAATAGACTATTTTAAAGGATATTGCTTGTGTGTGTGTGTTTTTAAAGATTTTATTTATTTATTTGTGAGAGACAGAGAGGGAGAGGCAGAGACACAGACAGAGGGTGAAGCAGGCTCCCTTCAGGGAGCCTGATGCAGGACTCAATCCCAGGATCCTGGGATCACAACCTGAGCCAAAGGCAGACACTCAACCACTGAGCCACGCAGGCGCCCCATAAAAGATATTGCTTGTAAGACTACAGATCTTAGATATAAGGACACAGGAAGAGTAATAATAAAAGAATAGGAAAAAGCTGTGTAAGCACTAACCAAAGAAAGCTGATGTTGCTATACTGATATCAAAGTAAACTTAAAAGCAAAAAGAATTATTAAAGATAAAGGACATTTTGTAGTAAATAAAAGGGTTAACTTGTCCAGCTCCTGGCTAAAAAGCTATTTGTGATTTTTCAGGTGTAACCATATGCAATTGCGAAAGCTTTACCTGGAAGGCCTCATGGGGGAAAGCCACCCTCCCCAAACCAGACTTGGTGAATAGCCAGTGCACTGCAGTTCCTGAAGGGAGTTGTAGACAAGACTCAGGGCCCCCTGGCTAGACATCATCATATCCAAGGTTGCATTCTCAGCCCAGGTGCCTTCATTCAGGGGCCTCTTTATCAAAAGCCATCAACGGAGACCTTCTGAAGTACCTCTGCTGAGACTACCTCAGTAGGAAAAGGGGGGGAACCTTGAAGATACTTCTTCTCCACTTTGACTCAGTACTTTTCCACTCTTAGGTCTTCTCCCTCTCCCTGCAGTGGTGTGGACTCTCTGAGCCCCGGAGTCCACACCACCACACCACTGCAGGAGCCTTCTGTTGAGGGCTTCTTCAGCAGTTAGACTCCCCACTTCCCTGTTGAACTACCTGAACCCTCCACCAGCATGTCATTCCATGGGGGAAATGAACTGTGATGCTGGTGCCTTCTCTGGTATGGACTCTTGCTTATACTATCATAGCAAGTGTTAAAAGGCTTGACTGTAAGTTATGTTTTATCTTATTGCAATAATCAACTACTCAGACACCAGGCAGTTAGTTCTACTGAGTTCCTGATAGGTTAATCCACCAGGAAGCAATAACAGTTCTAAGTTTTTATGCCTCTAACAACATAGCTTCAAAATACTTAGAGCAAAAACTAATAGATAACTTAAAATTTATTGAAGTATAGCATACACACAGAAAAGTATATGGGTTAAGAGAGTATGGCTCAGTGAGTTATTGCCAAATGTGTTGTTGGGTATATCGTATGGCCAACACATACAGCATTACCAGCACCTCAGAAGGCTCCTTTGAGATACCTCCCAATTACTAATCCTTTCCTCTTTCCTAAAGGTCACTACTATTCTGACCTCCGACACAATAGATTAGTTCTGTCTTTTTTAAAACTCTATATAACAGAATCATCAGTATGTGTTCTTTCGTACTTGGCTTTCCACTAATATTTGTTAGATATGTTTTTAAACATTCCCTGTTGAGGCACTTGGGTGGCTCAGTTGATTAAGCATCCAACTCTTGATTTCAGCTCAGGTCATGATCCCAGATCATGAAATTGAGCCCTGGGTTGGCCTCCATGCTGGCTGTGGAGCCTGTTTGAGATTCTCTCTCACTCTTCCTCTGTCCTTCTCCCCTACTCACGCACATGGTCTCTCTCTAAAAAAATAATAAATTTAAAAGTAAATTTAAAAAATTCCCTGTTAAGTATTAACTTGCTATTATTATCATTTTAGGTATTTTAGAAGATAATTATGAGAGCTTACGTATACTGAATGTTGAAAGAAATGGAAATATTATTTATACGTATAAGGTATGTCTGTATTCTTTTTTATTGTGTAAGAAATAGAAATATTTGTACTATAAGGTATGTCCTTTTTTTATTGTGTAAGATATGTGTAACATAGAATTTACTACTTTAACCATTTAAGTTTTTTTTTTTTTTTTTTTTACAAAATTTTATGCTATATCTTAGAGGTAATGAATAAGACTTGTTGGCACTTAACCTTTTACATGACTCTTTTATTTTGTGAGATTAAATAAGGTGATTGAAATTCAGTCTTAATGTTTCTTTTTTTAAAATAAGAACCAGATACAATGTCTGACACAGTGCTCAAATTTTTTAAGTGAACAGTTCAATTTTGCAGAGGAAAAAATGCTAAGTGAAAGATGTTTAACCCTAATTAAAATGTAAGGATTTATCTCAGAAAATATTAAATATAATTCCTCAACATCATCTGTTTAGACTTCAGTATGCTCAGACTTTTGAGGCATTATTGTTTTCAATGTTAAGTGTTCTAAGGAATGAAAATGTAGCTTTACTGATAACTTTACTATAATAGTGGAACATGAGAGAATAATTTCAGTGGCTAGCTTGCTCTGCATATGTGTATTATTCTATTTATTTATTTGCTAAAATGTTATTTTAAGTTGGGGCACTTGGCTGGCACAGTCGGTGGAGCATGGGACTCTTGATCTTGGGGTTGTGAGTTTGAGCCCCACGTTGGGTATAGAGATTACTTTCATAAATAAAATATTTTTTAAAAAAGTAATTTTAAGTTATATTCTATATGTGTGCTGCATTTAAAGAATTATATGATTCAAAAAGTTTTATTTACAGGAATATCATGGACTTGTTTTAGCCACTCCCAATCTCTATCATATATATTGTCTTAAAGAAATAAACCCAAGTACAGAAAGATTTGCTCCTTTGCTAGGTTCTACTACCTCCTAGAAAGGGTCCCCAGATTGAGCTGTACACTCTTAATCCATTTCACTTTTTAAGCCCATATTACTAGCTGACATAAGTTTGGTCCCTTTCTGACATGCTACCTTTAGCATGTACTTATTGGTAATACTGAGTACTTATTGGTAATATTGACTGAATTATTGCAGGTTTAAGATTAATAACATCCTAATTTCCTAATCAATGATATATAATACATATCTGGTTAATTTTTTTTAAGGATGATAAGGGAAATGTTGCCTTTGGATTATATGACTGCCGAACCAGACAAAATGAGGTAAAAAAAAAAAAAAAAAAACAAAAAAAAAACCATAAATCTTAGATACTCATTAGTTATTGCTTTTAGAGTTTTTTCTTCTTTCTGCCTCCTTTTTGTAGTTACAGATTCTTATTTCATTTTCTAAAAATTTAGTTTTTCTTTGTTGGCCTGCCTTCTCTCTTTTACCATCTCTTGATGCCATTATCTTTAAAGATAAATAAGTAAATGAAGTGTAAGGACTCCTGAACCAAAATATCACTTGAATCCTTTGAGATTTAAGCAAAGTTGGCTCAAATCAATTATCCAATATTCTGTAGGAATGTAGGAAGTCCAGTGTCTTCTAAGATTTGTGAGCTCCCAGAAGTTTAGGATCTCATAATGACCTCTGGTTATGAGTTCTGCTTCTCTTTAACCCTCATTTTTCTTGCTTCTCAAGGATCCAGATATAGAACTCAGCTTCCTTTTCTTAATTTTTCCCCACACCACCCACATAGGACATTGGTTTATATGACAAGCTTATCTAATTCTTGGTGCAAATGTGAGGGAGTCATTTTGTGTCTAGGTAAAAACAACTTACAAACATTAAGGGAGTAAGAAGTCTATAAATGTACACTGACACAGAAGGTTCTCCAAAATATACTGTTATGTGAAAAAAGCAAGTTGCCAGAATAATATATTTATGTTTTAAGACAACTATACCATATATATATATGTGTAAATATATATTAAAAACTTGTTTAAAAAAGATCTGGAGGCTATCGAGTAAATTACAAACATGTTTCCTTTTGGAAGGGAGTTCATATGGGGTGAGCATAGTGGAGAGCTTTGACTTTTTATTTGGTGGTGTTTCATGTTTTAAACACTGAGCCTATGTTCATGTGTTATTTTATAATTAAAAGGGTAAAACACTAAAAGTTAAGTGTATACTTCCATGATTCTTCTTGTAAATTAGAATGCCTCAGAGCAGGAGTCCAAGGAAACCAAAATGTCTCACATGAATTCAGAGCCTCCTTATTCACTCAAAGTTCACTTTTTCTAATCAAGCATTTCATGACTTTTCAACACTTTTCATCAACTTTGGGCCATAGGATTTTAGTGTGTTCTCAGTGCTTTTTTTTTTATTTTTTATTTTTATTTTTTATTTTTTATTTTTTTTTGCTTTTTTTTTTAATATGCAAGTACTAATTACCTTCCTAATACTCTCGCTATGAGTTGTTTTTTCTTAACCTGTTCTCTGTCGAGGTCTAAGACTCTTCATCTTTTCTTACCCTCTGAAGGTATTCTAAGAGAGTTTGCCTAATATAACTGTGATTGTCTTCATTTCCTCAATTTGCATATCATATCCTCCTTCTGCATGACCATTTTCATTTTCTTTAATATTTAATAAGGAAATGGAATCTTGCAACACTTCAAACATCAAGAAAATTATTAAAAGGGCAAGTAAAAACAGAAGATTACTTTGCCAAGGCTCTGAATATGAGTTTTATAGGAGATGGGCTTGATAGTCTCTTAGACATAGTTAATGATATCATAGTTAAGTAACTTGATTAAAACTTTACTTGTCTCAATAATTATAATAGCTGACATCTAAGTGCTTATTAGTGGCAGACATTGTAATAAGTGCTTTGTATGGATCATCTGACTTGATCCTTCTAAGGATTTCATGAAATAGGTATTATGATTTTTATTTTACTGATGAGAGAATAGAAAAATGAATAACTTGTCTAAGGTTACACAGCTAGTAAGTGGCATCATCAGAATTTGATCCTACATCTAGCCTGTCTCCAGGGTCTAGGTTCTTAGCCACTAGATCATGTTGCCTCATGGTTAAGCTTCAGTGCCAACTATGGCCTACAATTGGAAACTTCTTTCTTAAAAAATAATCTGAAACTTCTCAGTATGGATAAACTGGTTAATTAATGGTTCTTTAATAGAATGTCTTGCCACCATGATACCTGTTTCAGAGCTAATTGGGAATTTGAATTCTAAAATTGTTCTTTAATACAAAACTCCAAATTAAAAAATAACTTTGTTTTAATAGCATCTCTATACATTTGAGAAAGACTTGCACGTCATCAGTTGCTCTATCAACAGTGAGAGAACTTTGCTTGGTAAGTTGAATTCTTTTATTGCTACATGTCAAGAAGTAAACTACATTTGTTGAGTTTCAAAGTATTGGACCTTTGCAATATTTGACTATCCTATACCAATGATTTTCTGGGAAAAGATGCTCTTGGGAGATTAATTTCAAAATATAAAAGTCTACTTACAAAAAAAGATTTTTTTTCTGCATTACCTTAATCATTCACTGACAGATTCTTGGAGCCCTTAACTTTTTTCAGGTATAAAGTGGTAAACTAATCAGCCACTGCATGGATTCTTTGTTAATGGATTATTTTTTCTTTTTTCATTAGCTGCAAGTTTAGTTCATTCTGCTAAAGAAGGAAGAAAGAATGAGCTTCAACCAGGTATGAAACATAAAACATCTTTATGAATAGCTTTTATCTCAGAATGAAAAGGCAAAGGCCATGTCAAGCATGAAAACGTTTTTTAAATTATTTTTTGAAGTAAACAAAGTACAGAAAATAATGTAATAGTGAATAGAAGTATTAGAAAGCAATTAGCACTTGCAGACAGAGCAACACTGAGGAAAAACTAGAACCCTATGATCAGAAGCTGGTGTAAAAGGCTGGGAAGGGGGTGGTATTCCTTCAAGAATATCATTTTTTTTCTTACATCTGGTAAGCAGTTAACTGATACATAATATATTGTGAATAATCTACCAATTCTAAATAAAAATTCTCATTTGTCAAAGCCCACTTTATAATTTATTGTCTTTGTAATATTCTTTCCTTCTTTTTAACATTCCATATCCCCCATCTGTCCAGAACTCAACAAGTAAGTGCATGGAGTGGGTCAGGCACTTTGCATGCCGCTGTGGATAAAATGTTATGCAAGACAGGTGTGGCAGTTGCCCTCGTGGTGAGCTGTCGAGGCTGGTGGTGGGTGGGGTGTGCCATGGGGCATCATCTCATCTTCAGTGGAGGGTAATAAGCCCTGTGGGACCAGTTTTTCAATTTACTGAGAGAAGTGTGGACCTTTACATAAAATTTTGTTAAATGTTGGCTCAAATTCTTTTAAAAAATTCTACTTGTTGCCCTTATTGCCTACTTATCTACTTATTGCCCTTATTAAAAATGCCTTGTTGGCCCTTACTCCTTTTAGCCTCAGGAATTCCTTATGCTGGTAAACCCAATAGAACCTATATTCCTTATGTGATGTTTACCAACTATGCCTAATTGTGCTGCAGAAAAATGGTAATTATGTACATTATAAAATATATGTTCAAAAATATATATGTTCAGACCAACTTTATTTTAACTTTTATTAAATTGAATCCTGTTCAGGGGGTGCCTGGGTGGCTCAGTCGGTTAAGTATCTGACTCTTGGTTTTGGCCCAGGTTGTGATCTCAGGGTCACGAGATCAAGCCCCGCATCAGGCTCCGAGCTCAGCAGAGAGTCTGCTTGAGCAGCTCCCCCTCTCCCTCTGTCCATCCCCTCTGCACATTCTTCCTCCCTCTCTCTCTCTCTCTAAAATAAATACGTCTTAAAAAAAATCCTATTCAGGTCTGCTTACTCAGTCTTTGAAGTTTGATACACCTCTAGTGAAATTATCTGATCACATCTTTAAGAATATCAGAATGGACATTGTTAAGTATCATATTGGCTTCCTGATGTTTTATATCTTCTCAGCTCACCTTTTATGCCAGCTGCTGCGGTAAGAGCCAGATCTGCCCAGAGCTAATTTGACAGGCAGGGCCTTAACTCAGCCTCTCTGCCTGCGTCTCGTTTTTTTGCCCAGCGCCTTGGGAATGTCTCTTCACTACTTGCACGTGTGCCACCTGGAAGTATGGTCAGAAAGGATTCCCAATAGGACAAGCCATGACCATGGAGGGGCCAGGGAGCTGAGGGGTAAATACTCCCCTTTCCATCCCTGAAATGGACCATTCTGAGGTGTGCTCCATGCAGCTCTAGTCCCAAGGTGGTCATAAATTTGATAAGGTCCCCTTACTGGTGGATTCTTCCTGTTTCAACGCTCTCCTGCTTCCTCATGCCATAGCCCTCAGGGCTAAAGTGATCCAGTCCCCTGAGATTACTTCTCATCTTAGTTTGCATTTTCCCTCTAAGTAGAGCCTGAGGCAGGCATTTGAATGCAATTAGTTTATTTGAGGAATGATCCTAGGAAGCACTATGTGGGGAGCATTTAAACAGAGATCTAGGGATCCCTGGATGGCTCAGCGGTTTAGCGTCTGCCTTTGGCCCAGGGCACGATCCTGGAGTCCTGGGATGGAGTCCCATGTCAGGCTCCCGGCATGGAGCCTGCTTCTCCCTCCTCCTGTGTCTCTGCCTCTCTCTCTCTCTCTCTCTCTCTCTCTCTTTCTCTGTCTATCATAAATAAATAAATCTTTAAAAAAAAAAAAAAAAAAAAAAAAGATATCTGAAAGAAGGGAGGGAGCAAGCCCGCGACTGGGGGGAAAGCACATTTCTGACAGTAACAACAGCCAGCACAAAGGTCCTGAGGCCAGAGTGTACTAGGTGGACTCGCTGATCAAGGATAGTGAGGAGGCCGAATGAAAAGGGGGCAGAGCAGAGTGGTATGAACTGAGGCCAGAGGAAGACAGGCCTGAAGTACACCTAGATCCGTGGAGACCCTACAAGGCCTGTGTTCAGTTAAGATTTCAGAAGTGATGTGACCAGAAAGCACTGTAGAATCCATTATGGTGTTTTATTCTTCGAACAAATGTCTTGGAAAGCCTTATTTTATCTGCCCATGAATGACCTGATAAGCCATTCGATTATAAAATGTAGTTTGCCTGGAGGTATTATTTCATACTCTATTGCTTATGAAGAGATTTTTCCGTTGCAAGTAAACTGTAACATCTTTCATATGAACAAGATAGGCTTTTTGGTCCACACACTTGCCAACACAGTTTTTATCAATAGTGCTTCTCTTCTTGGCTTTGGCCATGGCAGATTAATATTTTGTTTAGAAAACAGTAAAAGGGGGGATGTCTGGGCAGCTCAGTCAGTAGAGCATGTAACTCCTGATCTCAGGGTTGTGAGTTCAAGTCCTATGCTGTGTATAGAGCTTACTTAAGAGAGGGAGAAGGAGGAGATGAAAGGGGAGGAGGGGGAAGAGGAAGAGGAGAGGAGGGAGGGGAAGAGGAAAAGGAAGAGGAGAGGACCGGATCTAGCTGCCTCTTCTCCCTCCCCTCTGGAGTTGGATTTGCTGCAGGTCACAGTAGATCCCCGCTGGGCAGCTGTTGGGGTGGCCACCTGTGTTGGGCCCCTCTGCCACTGAGACTCTTCTGAGACTCCCTGTACCATTATAGTGAAGTCCTGCAGCTGCTCTGTGGCGCTGTGGTTTGCTTCAAGAGCTCCAGTAACCAGAGCTGCTTCAGAACCAGGCACTGCTGGACTCTTCTAACTTTGTCATCATTCACAACATGTGTCTTCACCTGGCTCAGACCAGATTCCTTTGCCCAGTGTCTACCTGCCCACCCTGCCAATGCCATGCTAATCCCTGTGCTTTTGTTTTTAATATTTGTTCAATTTATTTAAACTAAAAATATAAAACTGTTCCCTTGTTTCTCCCATTCTCCAACCCTCATCTCTTATGATTGCCAATTTGTTTTCTGTATTTATGAGCATGGGTTTTTTTTTTCTTTCTGGGAGTCCACACGTAGGAAAGATGATACAGTATTTGTCTTTCTCTGATTTCACTTAGTGCAATGCCTTCAAGATCCATCCAAGTTGTCACTTCTGTTCCTGCTGTCTCTACTTTCTGTGACATCCACATCCTGCCTGGACCTGCCTTACCCTACAGCGATGCCCTCCCAGGCACCCCTGACATCTGGATTCTCTAACTTCTGAAGACGACTTTAAGCACTCCATAGAATCATGAGATTTCATGACTGAAACTGACTAGATAAATGATCTGATTCTTTAGTTTTTGTTTTTTTCTTTAGTAACAAGGCATAGAAGCCTAGGAATGCATTGTCCTTTCTGAAAAATGTGTATTAGGTTAGTAGCAGAGTGTAAACCAAAACTGACATCTCTAGAATTCTAATCCAGAGTATGTCATGTTACACCATGAAATCACATGATATGTTACTGAGAGAAATGCCTGTTTGCACGGTTACTCTTATCATTATGCTTATTATATTAGTTAATTGTCCAGGATGCCTCTATAAAGGGAAGAATTAGTGTAGGAAGATGGTTTGTGTCCTTGTGTCCCATTTTAAAGTCAAGTGGATTTAGCTGATAGCTGGTTATCAAATTTACTGCCAAAAAGTCCACATATGAGTAAAGTGATTCTTTACTTTTCTTTTTTTTTTTTTTTTTTTTTTTTTTTTTTGATTCTTTACTTTTCTAAGGAGAAGATTCCCCACCTAGCCCCTAAAAAGTTTTTCCCCCAAATTGGAAAATGTAAACTTTTAGAGCAAGACATAAAATAGGCAATGTCAGCTTGTACTACTTAGTATATTAATTTAATTATACACACTTAATGTAAAATAACGTAATAAGGAAAATTGCTTTTTTTCTCATTCTTACATTTCACAAAGCATTTCTATTTTTCTTAAGTCTCTTTGACACTAATGTCTGTCTGTCTTCCTTCCTTCCTTCCTTCCTTCCTTCCTTCCTTCCTTCCTTCTTAAAGATTTTATTTATTTATTCATGAGAATACACAGGAGAGAGAGAGAGAGAGGCAGAGACACAAGCAGAAGGAGAAGCAGGCTCCATACAGGGAGCCCAACATGGGACTCCATCCCGGGTCTCCAGGATCATGCCCTGGGCTGAAGGCAGCGCTAAACCACTGAGCCACCCAGGCCACCTGACACTAATGTCTTTTTTTAAAAGATTTTTTTAAATTTAAATTCAATTTGTCAACATATAGTATAACATCCAGTGCTCATCCCATCAAGTGCCCTGCTTAGTGCCTGTTACCCAGTTACTCATCATCCCACCAACCTCCCCTTCTGTAATCCTTTATTTGTTTCCCAGAGTTAGGAGTCTCTCATGGTTTGTCTTCCTCTCTAATTTTTCCCCATTCAGTTTCTCTCCTTTCCCTTAAGGCCCCTTTCACTATTTCTTATATTCCACATATGAGTGAAACCATATGATAGTTGTCTTTCTGCAGTTGACTTATTTCACTCAACATAATACCCTCCAGTTCCATCCACATTGATATAAATGGGAAGGTATTCATCCTTTCTGAGGCTAATATTCCACTGTGCACCACATCTTCTTTATCCACTCATCTGTCAAAGGACACCGAGGCTCCTTCCACAGTTTGGCTATTGTGGACATTGCTGCTATGAACATTGGGGTGCAGGTGTCCTGTCCTTTCACTACATCTGAATCTTTGGGTAAATACCCTGTAGTGCAATTGCTGGGTTATGGGGTAGCAAGATTTTATTTATTTGTGAGAAAGACAGCACACATAAGTGGGGGAAGGAGCAGAGGGGGAGGGAGAGGAAAGGGGAAAGAATCTCAAGCAGACTCCCCCCTGAGCCTGGAGCACAATGCAGGGGTCAACCTCAGGACCCTGAGACTATAACCTGAGCCAAAGCAAAACCAAGAGTCAGATGCTCAACTGACTGAGCCACCCAAACACTTCAACACCAACGTCTTTCTTATTTTCTAGAGCCCCTTTTTTTTTTTTTTTTTTTTTTAGTTATCTAGCAGATTCACAAAGCTCCTCACCTTTACCTCTATCCCAGTTAAACAAGTATAGCCCTTTTGAACTGATATACAATCACTGGGATTTTTATCATAAGCTACAAGTATCATTGACCAAACAATATTTGATCTTCATTTGTTCCATCCTTATATCTTTGGGATCCCACGTAGTAACTCGCTGTCTTTTTCAGTAATATTTAAAAGGCATGTTTACAGAGATATCCAGTGCTTGTAATTGTAAGGCCATATGGTAGGAATTGTTTTACATTTTTTGCCTTTATTTTCTGTCAGTTTAATTTCTTAAATAGTAAAAATTGGCATTGATTCAATGCTGTGCTGTCCTGAAAATTGTACATTATTACTCAAAATAAAGTCATAGAGAAAGCACCTGAGAATATTAGACTCTGCAAGAACTCAGCTTTAAGGCAACTCCTTTTCTGAGGTTTAATCTTGGGGGAGGGGAACTCTTGGTCTAAATGTGGATCTCTGTGGTAATCCCATTGTAGCCTGTGTCCAAGGACTTCCTCCTAATTGCTATCTTTTATGTCATTTGCTGCAATGTGACACTGAGGAAATAAGTGGGTCTTTATCCACGCAGCTCTGCCACCATTCCAGAGGGAAGCCCTGTCCTCTTAATAGGGTCCGTGTACTGGAGCATGTTCATCCGCCAGAAATATCTTTATATTTTCATCCACAAGTGATATTCATTCATGTGCTGCAGAACTGGAGTGGTAGTGAATGGAGTCGTGTTTGCTTAGACTTAGGAGCCCAGAGGGCCTGTGAGGCTGTGCTAAGTGGCTGAGGAATGGTCAGGAACTCGCTTCTCACTCTGCGCCTATTGATTTCAACTTTGTGAGGTTTTCTTCTTTTGTCAAGGGTTTTAAGAACTGCCAAAGAAAATTTTAAGAAAATTACTTTTCCTCTTGGAATAACTAATACAATAGGTAACATATTTATGTTTTCAAAGTACAGACATAGGTGGAGAAGATAACGAATGACATTCTGGCCTCCTTTACTAAAAGCCTCCTTTCCTTTGTAGGATCAAAGTGCTTAACTTTGTTGGTTGAAATCCACCCTGTTAACAATGTGAAGGTTCTAAAAGCGGTGGATAGCTCTATTTGGGTGCAGGTAAGCGAGCAGGAGCAGGAGCACGATGTGGTTATCACTCATCTCACTAATCAAAAGGTGTGAAACCTAGAGGCAAAGGTGCTTATAAAGTGTTTTCACACCCATTATCACATTTAATCCTCAAAGCACTCTGGGAAACGGGTTTGGCTGGAAACATGGAAATTAAAACTCAACCTAGCTACTCTGTCTCCATTATAAACGGGTTTTCTGATCATAATGTAATATTCTTACTTGATAAAATACTGACTCTCGACACATATCAGGTAAGTCTAAAAAATGGTTTATTTAATGTATTGCTTTAGTTGACAGAGTAAATATGAATAAATGGCTTAATCCCTGAATTTATCAACTCCAGGGAAGGATACAGAAGCGCTGTATGTATAGTGCAGGTGGACCATAGTCCGTCTTCATTACCTGCACACTCAGAGTTTGTGAATTGTACTACGCACTGAAATCTATTTGTAAACCAAAGTTGATTCTCACGGTGCTTTTAAAGTCATCTGCAGCCGTGTGCACAGTGGTGAAAAATTCATCACTCAGCTGAGGTTCAACAAGGGTGACTGACACTGCCTTCAGGGTTCACTGCTCACACTGTAAACAGAGGTTGTTTAGTGCCTTAATTCTCACATGTTTGGGGCTCCTCATTGGTGATTGCACTATTTAAAATGTTCCCCGTGCATAGTTCCCAAGTGCTGTCTGGTGTGCCTCAGCACAAGAAGGCAGCAATGTGGTTGTAGAGAAAATATGTGGGTGAGATAAGCTTCCTTCAGGCATGAGTTTCTGGCGCGGTTGACCATGAGCTCAATGCTAACGGCTCAACAATATTTATTAAATAAGATGTCTTTAAATAGGAACACACAAAAGCAAAGCTATGTATTCATTGGTTGCTACAAATGTCATGACCATGCAGGAGCCCGGCCTCGTATTTCCCCCGGGAGCAGTGGTTCAGAATTCAGTGCATGCTGTTTGTGGTGATCCGTAGAATATGCCTGCCACAGGGGACACCTGACTGTTACATGTTCCTGCAGCGCTGTAGCATAACTTCCTTGTGGAATCTGAACTATCTGCTTCTTGTTCCCCCCACCTACTCCCAGCCTTGAGCCTACGGAGAGGATCTCCGCTTGCAGAGTGTCAGGAGAGGGGCCTCTCTCCCATCTGCCCCCTGCTTATAGGCAGGGCCTGGAGTGGAGCTCCTAGGCTGCCCTCCCCCTCCCCCAGGAAGCTGCTGTGTTTACACTGTCATCAGTACAGGGGTGACTGTGGGACACATCATACTTCCCTTTTCTGGCCTATTCTGGCTTCCTTAGCGTCTCCACCCAGGGCTGTGTAGGCAATGGAGACATTATGGAAAGATTGGGACAGCTAAAGGGAATTAATTAGAACATAAGGAAGGAATGAGTTTTTATGAGTATGTGGTTACACAACATTGTGAATATATTAACAACTGCTGAATTGACTATTTTAAAATAGTTAAAAAGGTGATTTTTCTCTTATGCAAATTTTGTCTCCACTTGAAAAAATTAATAGTACATGATGCATGACTGCTTTCCTAGGCCAAAGGGAAAGTCCCCCACCCAAATGAAGTAAAACCTGTACTTGTCTTGTGGACCCATCTCTGTTCCTAGCTCTGCCCCTTGCTCCTCATACCTCTGCCCCGGGGGAGAGAAAAATCCTGCAAACCTCCACCAAGGGCAAACTCCCACCTCCCTCTCCCCCTCCTGCTCCCCTTCACAGAAATGCCATTCACTGTCCACTGAGTTTAGTCTTGCCTGCAGTCTGTCTCCCTTTTCTTACCAAAACATTCATGGTGATCTCCAGTAGTACATTTCTACAAGGCTGTGTGTGCGGCCTTGACCTCCTTCATAGAGGAACTTTGGCGAGACAGTACTGGCTGGGGTTTGGATCCCAATCTGGTACTTTTGAAACTTGCCTACCAGCATGACCTGCATCTTCCAAATTGTTCCAGATATCCACCTATAGTGTATATCTTCCAACTATGAATATTAATAACCAAAGTCTAGCTCCATATTTGTGAAGATCAGTGTTGCCCTAATATGTTGTAATCTATATAGATTTCTACTGACACCGCAAAAACAAAACCAAATCTCACACGCTTTTATAGAGTGTGTCTGAAGCCTGTCTGTTTATAGTCTTACTTCCAGGCTTTGCTCTAGGGCTGCCTCGTCATAGAAAGGAAAACCATCACCACCTAAATGGAACTTTTGAAATCACGTTCCCACTGAGTGCCACACAAGACCCGGCAAAGGTTTAGGACTCTTCAGCACCTTCCTCCAGGTCCCAGTTCTAAGCAAGCATGCCTTGGCCACCTCTGGAGTCCCAAGGGAGGCCAAATCGTCTTCCGTAGGAGCGTCTCCTTATTTTGAGGCACTGTTTGCTCTTCCATTATCAGTATGGTGCCACTCCCCTTTGCTTCTCCTCAACCCCAGGACACAGTTTCCTGTTTGATGTGCAGTTTCACAAATCAGGACATCCCAAGTTCTATATTACTTTCATAGCTGAATTCTGCACTGCTATCTATTTTATAATTTTGAAGTTTTTGGTAGTGTTTTGATTTTCGATTCCAAAAAGGAAAACTTACAACAAACAATTTAAAAAATTTATCAGTCCTGTTTTCATTTTTCATTAGCAGTCCTGTTTCATTTCACTTTTATGAAAAGTTAGACACCAGGTAACCTATTTTGTCAAAATTTTTCGTAGTCTTTAGAGAGGCTGCCAACTCTAAAGTAGGGACATAAAAGGATTATGTTCTTTCGTAATGCTTTGAAGTTTGGAGGGAAAAACCAAAATTCACTGGTGGCTCTTATCTAGTAAGCTGTCTTTTCATGTTACAAAACAAAACTGCTGATTTATAGGTACCCTTTTGATGATGAAAGAATTAAGTCACTGGAGTCATCTCATGACCTCTTTTCCCTCATTGTCACAGCTCATAGCGCCAGGCCTGTGTTTCTGGCTGGCTGCTTTGTCCTGTGGGCTGGCACATAAGGGAGAGCACAGATAAGGAGTGGGGTGGATCAAGCCTTTTCTTCCCAGCGCAGTCATTCTATTATTTGAGGCTTGCAAATCCTCCACCACATGCCACATTGTGAGTCATTGTTCTTCTTGGAAAGTCCCGCTTTACGTTGTGCTTTGTCTCTTGGATGCGGGAATTTGGAAGTTGTAGAGCATACATTTGCTTGGTTCACAAATTAAATACTAGGTTTAGTTGCATAACAGATGTATTGATCACTTTTTTTGTGCATGTGAAATAGAACTTTCTGTACAGGTGTTGTTTATATTGTTTCTGAGTGGCTTCAGAATCATGTATTCCAAAATAGGAAGCACCATCTCTAGAAATAGCTTATGCTTTAGCCTTACTGTTTAAATTAATTATGTTGGACCTGTCATGAATTTCCCCCCAGAAAAATCGGCTCCTAAAAGTGTTCTTTTTCCTCCTTGTTTCCATCTGCAATGTGTGTATGTACGTGATTTATCTAACCTATTCTGTGGTTCTGAGTACCTACCTTCTATGGTATATAGTGATACAGTACAGTGATCAGACACTTTTGGAATATTTGTGTAAGCAAGGTTGTTGCTTATGATTTTGTGAATTTCCTCTTTACAGTTTCTCTACCCCCAAGTGGAAAGTCACCCTCCTCCAGAGAACCATCTGTTACTGATTTCAGAAGAGAAATGTAAGTATATCTTTTAGGTGGTCTATGTGAACTTCATGAAGGGCACATTTCTTGGTGAAGTATGGGACTTGACTGAATCTTCTAGATGTCCACTCACCAGTGCTAAAGCTCCAACTGACCTTTGATGTCCACCTAAGGCCTAGCACTCCTGTGGAAGGGCTTTTCCGTCTGCCCCCACGTCTTCCCTTAGGCTCTGCTCTGTTTCCCCATCCTGGGAATGATGGGCTGGCTCCTATATACATAGATTTCCACTTTTGTCACATGGTAGAGTGTAGTACAGTTGTGGAGGTCATTTTTACCTTCTTTAGTTCATCCTTCTTTAAGATGTCTGGCACCTTGGATAGAGAAAAGGGAAGGTATTAGAAGCCAGAAGAATTTGATGGCACAATTCGAGGACACATACATGGTCAAATTCAGGTAGAGGCAAATAAGAGTGGGACATTCTGTAATGAAGTTTACACTTTTGAGTGGGAAGGGTGGCAGAAAAAGGACAAAATCCACTGGCGGATCATATCTAGTAAGCCATCTTTCATATTACAAAATGAAACTGCTGATTAATAATGGCAAGGACAGGCCTTGGGGGGGTTATTAGGTTTGTGTTCAGTTCCTATGCTCATGACCAATGATCTAGCTCACATTTTTGTAACTAGAACTGGCAAAAGGTTAAGTATGGCCACATCTAGATCACTTACTGAGAGAAAGGGGTCCACCTTACAAATCAGCTTAAATTGTTTTGGGTTTTCTTATTGTGAAATTGACCCTTGTAAAAATACCAGGGTTTCTACCCAATATTTTTATACAAGAAGTGTTTTGAGATAAACCCTGCCAAATGAACCCCTGTGTGCTCCAAATAAGGCTGATGATGCAGGGAAGGCCAATATTGAGGGGAGCAGAAGGCTTGAATGCTGCACGTATTGTTGATATTGATGAGCAGAGTAAATGCTGGATTAGTGGTAGACTGTGGAGGGAGGCTGGAGAAAAGTGGGTTTTGTTTTGCACTTATATTATGAATTGCTATCTGTGATATTACTATTTTTCCAGCCAGTTGATTACTCTGCATTGCTTTTATAAATAAAGGTTCACCATTGTGAGGTGTAAAAAGTGATTTTTAAATGATTTTCATAAAGGCTAAACTGTCTATCATTTCTCTTTTAAAAGATATTGAAAAATTTCATATCCACGTCATCCAAGAAGACGGAAATAAAGTGGTAAATATTTGAAATCTCTTTTGCTTCAGAGTTGTTTTTTTTTTCCCCACAGAGTAACATTTCAAGACTGTTAAGGATAGAGTAATGTTATAGAGAAAGACTGCTTTCTTTATTTGATGTCTTGTTGTTGAAACAGAGAAATAATATAGACATATGAAGGAGTTAATTATTTCTTTTCTCTTGACTTCGCTCTCCAGTCTCAGTCTCAGTCTCCTGAGATAACTCATGACAGCCTTGTGGGACTCTTTCCCTAGCTCATACACACTTCCACAAGGTTAGTGCACATAAACACGGATTCAGTCGTTTTTACCAAAATAGAAACATAATATATATATATATTGATTGGCCATTTTTGTTTTTACTTTTTACTTAGTACACCAGGGCTATCGCTACAGGTTTTCAGATAGAGATGAAGTTTTTTTCCTCTAATTTTTATACCTACAGAGAATAAATGGGATCATAATGTATATACTGGGAGTTTATATAGTTCCTTTTTTTATATAGTTCCTTTCCTTTTTTCCCTGTCTTTCCTCTCTTTTCTTTACTTTCTTTTCTTTTCCTTTTTCTTCTTTTCTTTTCTCTTTTCTTCTTTTCTTTTCACTTGCATTCCACTTCTCCCTTGTCTTTTCAAAACCTCTGACTTTTGTCTACAGCCTATTAGGTATCCTTTCATGCATTTCTCCAAACCTGTGTATCTGCCATCCCCACCCCTGATGCACCCAGGGGTTTATTATCCACTCCTTCCTCATTCAGCTTTGTGGCATTACCTCCAAGTCAACCAGAATAGATCAATTCATATTTTTTAGAAGTACATAATAGTCCCTGGTATGGATGTACACAATTTCAATCGTTCTCCCATGGGTGGACACTCACTTGATTGCCACTATTTTTTTGTTCATCTGTTTTGGGTTACAGAGTATCTCAAATAGTTTTTTTTAATAGCTTTACATATTTGATACACATTATTTCTTTGGGCTAAGTCCTCAGGGATGGATAATTGGGTTAGTGGGTATATGCATTTAATATATCTCAACATATTTTGCTAGATTGCTTTCCAAAAAACCTTGTAACAATTCACTGTTGTACAAACAATGCATAAGAGTAAGAGTTCCCTTTCCCTCTATCCATACCAGTCATTGGTGCATTTGCCTTTTTAAAAAAGATTTCCAGTTTGATGAGTGTTAAGTTGATAACATTATTTTAGTTTGCATGTCCATTAATATTATTGGCTGTGTGAATTTGTTTTTCTGAAAATTGCTTAGTTACATCCTTGTCTATTTTTCTATTGTGTTATCTTTTTTTCTTGACAACTTGTGTAAGATCATAATCTATTATTGATATTAAAAATCATTTCCTTCAATATTTAGTTTGCATCAAAATAATCCTTCTCTGAAGATTTTAATTTTAAATTTAAGTGAGCAACATTGAAATGGAAAAATGCATTTATTAGTTTTATATCTCTGATTGAAAGACTCAAATCAAGAGGCCTGGCTGGAAAAGTGTGACTAGAAAGTGTGTGGCCAGAGCTTCGAGCCACCAGGGGCATGGTGCCACAATGGCAGGGCATGGACAGAACAAGTGGTCAGCAAAGAGTCAGGACAGGAAGGAAGAATGAAGTCAGAATCTCAGAGCCAGCAATGCGCATTTAGAGGAGAGAGTCTCCTAAACAATTCAAGGTCAGTGAACTAAACAAGACCACGAATGGGTAGATAGTGGTTAGAAGAGGGGCCTGGAAGCCCTGGGATACCCTGCAGAGGGAGGGCAGGGAGCATCTGCCAGCAGCCAACACAGCGTAACCTCACACACCTTCATCCTAGTTTGCCCTTCTCTGAAGCATCATCGCCTTTCTTCTTCTTTTTTTTTTTAAGACTTATTTATTTACTTGAGAGAGAGTGCGCACACATGCAGGGGAGGAACAGAAGGAGAGGGAGAGAAATCCTCAAGCAGACTCCCCACTGAGTGCAGAGCAGGTGTGGGAGTTGATCCCAGGACCCTGAGATCATGACCTGAGCTGAAACCAAGAGTCAGGTGCCTAATCGACTGAGCCCCCCAGGTGCCCCCACTGGCCTTATTCTTAAGGGCTTAGATGATAGCTTCTTAAGGCCTTCCTTTCTGGCCTGACTTTTCTGACTACTGGCCCTGTCCATTCCCTTGCATCCCATGCATTCATGACATCTGTGGTAGGGTAGGTAGGCAGAATTATAATTATCCTCCTGTTTACTGAGAGTACAACAAGCAAGGCTCACAGGGGTGACAGAACTCTAGAGACGGACAAAACTGAGATGTGAATCTGGGTTGCCACATTCTGATGATCATGTATATACCTTTATCTGAGAGTCCCCAAATCTATTCTAATTTAACAAACTTCAGAAAAATGGAAACATGTGTTGCCCAAAGTTTAGACTCTTGTTGAGAATTTAAGTTGAGAATATAAAGGTATTGTAGGAGAAGGCATACTCATTGGGGTAGACCTATGGCTTTAGTTAAATGTAACTGTAATAGAAGTATGCCAAAGTACCATAGGAATACAGAGGTGGGGAGCTTTGCCTTGGGAGGAGGTGAGGGAGGCTTTGTGCAGGAGACAGTGCCTAACTTGAGTCTTGAAGGATGGACAGTATCACCATACTCATTGTGGAAGACATAGGGGTAAGAAGCATGACCAAAGACACACGAATAGCTATGGCAGATCTGGGCTCATTGCCCAGTGCTCCCCAGCCCCAGCCTCAGGCCTAGTTTTTCCTCATCATTACAGCTGCTGTCTTTGGTGGTAAAGCCTTTCTGTCTGCAGATACCTGAGTGGGTTATGTACAGAATGGGAAGAATGAATCTTCTCTTTGGCCTTGGTGTTGATTTGTAGTTGGTGTGGCCTTGCCTTCAACAGCTCTAGCCTGCCTGGCTAACAGGGACAAGAATAATATAGTTCATCATAGAGTCTTTGGGAAGAGCAAGTGATTAAATAATGCCTTAAATCTTTTCTGGGAAGACTTTCCATGTGCATGTGTTGGGGGCAGGGGACTGCCAAAAATAAACTGTAGAAATATTTGTATGTATTATAAAGATATAATATGTAAAATAATGAATCCAGATATATTCTCCTTTGAAATAGTGGCTTATCACTAACATCTCTTTGCCTCTCTAGGTACTTAGAGACTCTGGCCATCTCCCAAGAGAGAGAGTAGCTGAGGATTTTGTTTGGGCTCAATGGGATATGTCAGAGCAGAGATTATACTACATTGTCCTGAAGGTAAAAACTAGTCCACTGGCCTCCTTTACAGTTTAATTTTGACATTACCATTATTACAATTTATTAAATACTGCATTTTCATTGATGCGGACAGTCAATGAAGGTTTATTAAAAATATGAAAGGTTTTCATTACTGTTTGCCTCTTAGTTGCTTCCTTTTCTTTTTTTATTTTATTTCTTTTTTTATACTAATGTTTTTGTTCTTTTATTTTTATTGTTTTTAAAAGATGTTATTTATTTATTTAGAGAGCATGTACGTGCATGCACATGGGCAGGGAAGGGGCAGAGGGACAGGGAGAGGGATAATCTCCAGCAGACTCTGCACTGAGCACAGAGCCCAACGTGGGGCTTGATCCCATGACCTGGAGAGCATGACCTGAGCCAAAACCAAGATTCGGATGCTCAATCAACTGAGCCACCCAGGCTACCCAGTTGATCTTTCTTTTAAAGATTTTATTTCTTTAAGTAATCTCTAAACCCAATGTGAGGTTCAAACTGACAAGATCAAGAGTTGCATGTTCTATCACCTGAGACAGCCAAGTGCCCCTTTGTAATTTTTTTTCTTTTTTGTAATTTTCACTTACTCTGTTTTCTCTTTTAGAAATCAAGGAGTATCTTAAAATGCATCCAGTTTTCTGCTAACGAGAAGTTTAACTTAATGGTAAGTCCAGAGAATGTTGGGCTGTAGGAAATTTTATAACACATGGCCTCTTTTAAAGAGAGCTGTTATCAGAAACAGCATTTTAGCATTCTTGTTACATTAGTCACTTGTATGAGCAAGTAACATAGTTCTTATCGTCTCAAGGCTTTAACTCTATAACACACACAATTAACATGTAGGTAGAAGAGCACAGAGGAAATTTCTGCTAACTGAATGCCTCTCATTAGAAAAAACCATGCATGAGTGAGGACCTGTAGAAGTAATAGGTATGGCCTATGGTAGATAGCTTTAAGTGGTTACAAGTCATTTGACCCCAAAAGACTTGCGAGGATGGTGGATTTGAGTGTAGGGTAAAACATCAATGAGAGTGTATAGTTTAATTAGTAAATATCTAGCATCACTCTTGGCAAAGCCATTTGGGATGCTAGTCTTGTGAGGAATCATAAATGTCTTTACCTATGGTGAAGAAAATATTATTCTTCACTAGGATTAATATTGATGTCTAATATACATTGATATCATACTATTACAAGAATTTCATTTACTCCTCCCGCCCTTTTTTTTTTTTTAATAACTTATTCTAAAGACACCCAGTCCTTCTCTCTGTACATGGTCATTTGTGTCTTGTAAAAGTGTACCCCTACTGATTGGCTTGTTATACAACCATTTATGATATTCACATCTGAGGCAGTTTGTCAAGTATTAGCTCTTTAAGAAATAAATCTACACCAAGCTTATGATAATATGTAAACTCTAGAATATTCTCAATGGACTTCCTGTGCTGTGGATTTAGGGGATAATGTCTAAAAATAATGATGGTTAAAAGGATTCTTTTTCATCAATAGGCAAGCACAGCGTGGTCAGGCTTGCTCTGAGTTTCAGAACTATCGTCACTAAATTAATGTTATTTTTTTTTTTGGTTTGTGTTCTCATGATTTTTGACAGTTTGAAGCACCCTTGGATATAACATTAAGTGCCTCGGGATTTGAGTAAGTTACTCATAGATTATTGTTAATTTGTATACATACTTATGGGCAGAATGATTATATTTATACCTAATCTATGGCATGCAGATATAAGGACAATTTGATATTCCGTGTGTGTTTGTGACCTTTTATATTCCTGTCCTCAATAGGGAATGTAAACAACTTTATCAAGCACAAACACAGGATTTTTCATGTAAAGTCAATCATATTGATTTTCGTAGTCATTTATTTCTGTAGGATGTTTCCATTTATTTTGATCTGTGGAAATGTTCTTCTCCCTTTGCTTCAACAAAAGGAGTTGATGAATTAGGACTACATTTAGAATCAAACATCAAAATCCTTCTCTTGTTGCCACAAAGAGGATGTTGCAGTCAATCCACTTGTAGCTCAGCTGTGTCTGTTGCCTTATTGTTTGTTTTCCTTTTTACACCTTTACAAAAGTAAGCTTTTCTTCTCCCAGACTGTTTTATGTATAGTAAAAAAAATGAACATTTTTGAAAAATAATAGACACAAGCCCACTAGTGCACAGAAGAAACGAAAGTCTTCTTGAATTAGAGTAATAATAATCCAAAATTATTCTACATTTCAGTAGCTTTATTTCATCGTATATAAACACTCAGTTGTGCATATTTTGAAATCATATATACAGAAAAAATTTTATTACCTTCAACTTGTTGTTATATATTTTTTCTCTATTGCCACAGCCATGCCATTGATGTATTTTTTTTATTATCGTTTTATAGAACTTTTAAACAGACAAACAAACACATTATCTACTTAAATTTCTCAGGGACCAGTCTCTACTTCTGTTGGGTATGTTATAGTGGTTACTGTCCTTTATGAGGGAACTTTATTTTTCATTTAAAAAAATTCTTATTAAACTGTGGTTGACATACAATGTTAAATTAGTTTCAAGTGTACAACATGGTCAATTATGCATTGCTCACTGCATTAAGTGAAAGAGGGAACTAATTTTTAAATGCATTCAGTGTCTTGTCCTTTATGTTCTTAGACTTGTAAACTTTGGATGTGATGATCTTCAAGACCAAGGGAACCTATCCAAACACCTGACCCTGTGCGTTTTTACCAACCATACAGGTAAAACCAGGATTGTATTTATCAATTTATTCAATTGTACTTGAGTTCTATGAAAAATTTAGTCATTGTTTAGCTATATCTTATATATATCTTAAAATGTAATAGAGCCACAATCTTACATAAATGATCAGATGACTGTTTATATACCAAATTATCTTCTCCACTGCAATTTTATATATACGCTGTCTGTATGAGAGAAGCCACAGTCAGCAGGGTTATTGTTCTAATAGTTATTTGTGTTTTTTGATAAGAGGGGATAGATTCATATGTAATTGATCTACATTTTCTCACCTGCTCCATCTTTTAACAAATGGTGTACAATTATGGGGATGCTTTTTGTGTCAGGCTTACTGATGTATTTGAGTTCTAAACCTATGTACCTAGCTGCGCTAAGAACCATTCTATAACTTATGAGCTGACAGTCAAAGCTTGACATAAAGTTATTAGTATACTGTAATCATCTAAACAGTCAATTCTAATTACTACATCTAATAGCCTTTTTAAATACACTAGCTTGAGTGGACACTTACCACGGAGTTAAGTAGCACTTGGAATAAAGCTGTATCCCTTTAAAGCCAAATTCTGTGGTATTCACTAAGCCAATGTTTATGGAGATTTACTGTGTGCTAAGTATTGGAGATAACAATGATGAGCAAAACTGACCTAATTTTTATTAGTACAAAGGTTACTGTTTGGAGTTTAGACATTAAATAAATGCACACATATGTTTCAATAGAATCTTGAGAAATTGTAGGAGTTGGGAAGTCATGAGCATATATGTAATGAAGGTTTAATGGAAAATGATAGTATCTTCAAATATGTTCTAGTTCAGCCAGTGTGTCCCTGTTGTTCTTATTGTATCCCATTCAGTCTTAGTCCTAAAAATTGTCCCCTTTCCCACCTCACTTCATAATCCAACATATTGTTTCCATTCTCTCTCAGGCCAAAGTTCCTCCATAAACCAGTTTTGGGGAGTTTAGGGAAGGAAGTGATGTTTCACTTGAGACTTGGAGGGTGTATATGAACTAAGAACAGTGTGATTGAACTAGAGTGAGCAAGCAGGAGAAGACCAGGATTGGGGGAGAGCTGAAAAGTAGGCGTGAGTCAGGTTACATAGGGCCTTGCAGATCATGAAAGAGTTTATATTTCATCATCAGAATCCTAAAGTCATTAAAAGGGCTTTCTTTTGTTGTTGTTGTTGTTTTAAAATTTTGAGAATGCTCAAGCATTACAGAAAAGTTCAAGAACAGAATGAACATTCATGTACCTTTTACTTAACCATATAATTTACACTATCTGCTTGATCATATTCTCCACACATAGGTCCATATTCTTCCTTTTGACTACATCATTCAAAAGTAAGTTGCAGACATCTTGACACTTTACGGCTAAATAATTTAGCATGTATCTCCTTAGGTCAAGGGCACTCTTTTACATAACCTCAGTTCCATTATTAATCACACTAATCAGTAATTATTTCATATTCAAATTTCCATAATTATTTCAAAAAATTCCTCTATATGTATAGATTTCTATATGTGTATATATGTATGCATATGTGCTATATATGTCTCTACGTGTATTTGTATATAAATGATAAATGTATGCATGTGTATAACTTCTCAAGTCAGGATCCCATCAAAACTCATGTATTGTATCTGGTTATTATGTCTTTGTCATCTGTTTTAATGTAGATCACTTCCCTACCCCTACTCCCTACCCACTTTGTTTTTCTTTCACAGCAATGATATTTTGAAGAGTCCAAGCCAATTACCTTGTGGAATGTCCTGCATTCTGGATTTGTCTGATTGTTTCCCTGTGAAAGTATTTAACTTCTTCCTCTCTCCTCCACATTCTCTGTATATTGGTAGTTAGGCTGAAAGGCACCATTACACATAGGTTAAAATTTTTTCATCAGAATATGTCATGGGTGATATTGTGAAATTTATTTGCACCAGATCCGGAGGCACGTAATGTCAGGATGTCAGGATGTCTTAACTATTTATGATGCTAAGTTTGGTCATTTAGTTACATGGTAACCACCGTCAATCTCTCTTGAAAAGGTACATTTTAATCTCTGCGTGAGTGATCTGTGAATTATTGCTTTGGCATCACATGACTGCCCTTTCCGCAACAACTTTTCACGTGGCACTCCTTGATGCCCCTTCACTGAAGTGTTTTAAGCAGGCAGTGATGTGATTAGATGTGTATTTTTAGAAGATTACTGGCTGCTGTGTGAAGAATGGATTGGAAGAGGCAAGAGAAAAAGTGGGGAGGTGAGCGGATAGGATGAAGTTGTCATACATTTGGGTGGAGGATGGCCTGAACTGGGACAGGTGGCAGAGGTGGTAACTAGATGGGTTTGAGATGCATTTGGAGATAGAACTGAGAAGACTTGCTGTTGTTTAGCTGGAAAGGAACGGTTCTCAGGCTTCTGGCATAAGCAACTGGGTGAATAGTGGTGCCATGTACTAAGGTATAGAGGCTTGGGTGGGTCTTTGGAATGGAGATTGTGAGGGGTTTTTTGGACATGTTAACTAAGAGATCTGGGACTTAGAAGAAAGGTTGGGACTGGACATGAATAAATGTGGAAGTTTTTAAGACTGTAGTTTGGCATTTGAAGCCATGGGAGGAGTTTATAGGGTCAAAAGGGAGGAAATTTAGGAATAGGATCTAAGAAGCAAAATACATAAAGGTTAGGTGGAAGGAGAGAGGGAGGGAGGGGAAAACCAAGTGTTTTAGTACAGCAGCCAAAGGCAGAGGCGGTCTCACAAAGGACGAAGTGACTAGCCGTTAATAGGTAGTGGGGGGTGGAGTCCACTGGGTCTGGTGGCACGGAGGTCACTGTAAGTGGGTTGTGTTGGGTGACTGAGGTGAAATTTTGGTTGTGTTGGGTGAAAAGGCGTGTGGGAGTTGAAAAATATCACAGCAGGTGTAGACATGAGAGAGACAGCAGCTGGAAGGGCTAGTAAGATGTAGGGAATATTATTTTTGAAGGTGATAGAGACTCCCGTATGCTTGAATGCTCACAAGCTGTTTAGTGGCAAGAGAACACAGCAGAGGGGAACAACTAACTGGTAGAGTTAGTCTGCTTGGAAGGTGGGCAGTAATGGGATCCAGCTCCCACGGAGGGCACGGGGTAGGCTCTTCCCTAGTACTTTGTCTTTAAATCAGTTGACTATAAACAATCATTTGAAGCTCTCATTCTTTGAAGCTAGTATTCCTTTTCATTCTAATGCCCCTAGGAATGTCTCCTGAACAGTAGCAGCTGTAACTTATAAATGGGCGATCTGTGACATGAAATGTTAGGTTTATCTGCATGAGAAGTAGAAGAGTCTGTTCTTTCCTTTCTCGGCAACATATAGGAAAGTAGAAAATGAGCCTTGCTCTCCACAGGCAGCTTTGCAATAGAAATAAGCCTGTTTCAAATGAGATGCTTCCCAAGTTAAGATGCAACAAACCAGAGAAGCAACCTTTTGATTTTTAACTAATAAACTGTCAGCACATGTATTTCCCCAAACTGCTTTTTACAAATGATTTTTCACCTTTGTGATTAAACAAACAAAAACCTACTTCAGGGGCGCCTGGGTGGCCCAGTCAGTTAAGCATCTGCCTTTAGCTCAGGTCATGATCACAGGGTCCTGGGATCACGCCCCCTGCATCAAGCCCTGCATTGGGCTCTCTGCTCAGCGGGAGCCTGCTTCTCCCTCTCCCTCTGCCTGCCACTCTGCCTACTGGAGCTCTCTGTCTCTGTGTCAAATAAGTAAATAAAATCTTAAAAAATAAAAAACCCTACTTCAATGAAGTAGGAATGAAGAAGGGAACAAATAGTCATCCCTATATGGCTCTCTCTATACTACGGAGCTTCGTTTCCCGAGGGCGTGGAGACCAGAGAACGTGGTTCATGAAATGAATGCTGACAGATCAGGGTCTTCAACAAACTCAATTTTGCATCCGTGATGATGCTATAAGAATATTTGATATTCCGGGATCCCTGGGTGGCGCGGCGGTCTGGCGCCTGCCTTTGGCCCAGGGCGCGATCCTGGAGACCCGGGATCGAATCCCACGTCGGGCTCCCGGTGCATGGAGCCTGCTTCTCCTTCTGCCTGTGTCTCTGCCTCTCTCTCTCTCTGTGTGACTATCATAAAAACAAAAAAAGAATATTTGATATTCCTTTATCCTATATTGGTCATTGGGAGCTACTTTGTCCTTTCACCACTACTTGTTTCATTCTTTTTTTTTTTTAATTTTTATTTATTTATGATAGTCACACAGAGAGAGAAAGAGAGAGAGGCAGAGGGAGAAGCAGGCTCCATGCACCGGGAGCCCGACGTGGGATTCGATCCCGGATCTCCAGGATCGCGCCCTGGGCCAAAGGCAGGCGCCAGACCGCTGCGCCACCCAGGGATCCCCTACTTGTTACATTCTTGAAAGCATCTTTGACCTGAATTTTCCTGCCCTAAGAAATGAAATCCACTACCTTCCAATGAATTAGAGGGTGAAATCTGGATGATGGGGGTGCTCATGAGAGGTGACGAGGGGGCAGAAGAGCTGTTGCTGTTGTCAGGCCACTTCCTTTTTTTTTAAGATTTTATTTTTATTTCTTTTTTTTTTTAAGATTTTATTTGTTTATTTGAGAGAGAGAGTGAGGGAGTGAGCACAAGCGAGGTGGGCAGACGGAGAGGGAGAAGCGGGCTCCCCACTGAACAGGGAGCTGGATGCGGAGCTCAATCCCAGGCCCCAGGATCATGCTAAGCTGAAAGCAGATGCTTGACCAGCTGAGCCACCCAGGTGCCCCAGGCCACTTCTGTATTAAGATTGAGTTTATGTAGATTTGTCAAACTAGTTCTAGCAGGAGGGTAAATCAGAGACTTCCTAAAGTAGTGAAGGAAAGAAAATATTCTTATTCCTGTCCCATCTAATAGTCCAACCGTGCAGCTATGCTGAGTCAGTGGCCATCATTCTTTCTTGTGCACAACCTACTGGGACGTAGTGAGGGGTGAAAAGTGTACATTCTCTTTCCCGTTCGTATAACTGCAAGAGTTGCCCTTCACAAGTTCCCAGAATTAGCCTTGTGTTTTAGCATTTTATAGAGCCTTTTACAATGAGATAATTTCCCTTGGAAAACTTTGTCCATAATAGCTTTCATTGTCCAAATAGTTTCCCAAAGGCTCGCCAACTTTGAGATTTTATCTTCATCATTGATGAATATTTATTAAACATCTCTTTCTGGATACGCCATTAAGAGCATGCTTTGTTTTTTCAAACTGCGACTTCCCCTAACTTGCAAATAGCAGCAAAATCATTCTGGAATACTAATAATCACAGCTAACCTTTATAGCTAGATAACACTTCTTCAGAAGAGCTTTATACATATTATCTCATTTAATTCTTATCTAAGAACTGTATGAGGTAGGTTCTGTGTTTTCTGTATTTAGAGACAAGAAAACTGAGGTTTGGAAAATTTAATTAATCTGCTCCAGTGACATTTTATTTCATTTATTTTTTTGAGTTTGTTTACTTATTTAAGTCATCTCTACACCGAACATGGGACTTGAACCCATGACCCTGAGATCAAGAGTCGCACACTCCACCAACTGAACCAGCCAAGCGTGCTACCCCAGGCACATTTTAAAAATAGTGATGCCTGTGGTGCTTGGATGGCTCAGTCAGTTGAGCATCTAACTCTTGTTTTTGGCTCAGGTCACGATCTCAGGGCCGTGAGAGAGAGCCCCGCATAGGGTCTGCTCCCTGGGCATGGAGCCTGTTTTGGATTCTCTCTCTCCCTCTGCCACTCCCCCAGTACTCGTACTCTCTCCCTAAAATAAATAAATAAATACATACATACATACATACATACATACATACATACTGATGCCTGAGTCTTACCTTCAGAGATTCTGGTTAAGTTGATGTAATGGGGAGCTTGAGAATCTGTGACTCTCAGGTGAGTTCAGTGTACTCTCAAGGTTGAGAACCAGTGCTCCATTGCTGGATGGTCCAACGTGGTAGCCACATGTGGCTATTTAAGTTAATTAAAGTTAAAAAAAAAAAGTTCCCCAGTCATAATAGCTACATTTTAAGTGCTTCAATAGTCACATGTGGCTAGTACCAATTTAGCCAGCACAGATATAAAATATTTCAATTATCAAAGAAAATTCTATCAATGGGACAGGTTTGCAGAGTCCCATCACATCCCATGTCACCTTGCTGTGTCTTTAATATTATTCTTCCCCCTTTGGGCTTAGGAAAGGGAACTAAGTCACAACCTAACTTGGAAATATTTGCTTATGAGATCTGAAGATGGCTCTTGGTGTATGTAATCAGGTACATCTATTCTACACCTCACTGTAATTTTCTTCAAAACAAGAAAAATGATGACCTCCATTCTCTAAAGGATCGTGTATGGAGGATTTGGCTAAAATAGAGGATATAATCTTCTTTATATTGTTGACATTTCATGTTCATGCCTCAGGATAGAGTCCTACAAGAAGAATTTGGGTCAATAGTATGAATATATTTAATCCTCTACAAAACTGTATTTCCGAGGGGTTGTACTAGTTCTCTTTTTTATTATTTGAGAATGTTCTTCCTACTGCTCCCTTGACAGAATTGATTATCATTTTAAAACTTTTGCTAATTTGAAAGGAAAAATATGGTGCCTTTAAACATTTTTTTATTTTGTGATTAACAGGCTAAAGTTTTTAACTATGTTTGCTAAAAATTTCTTCCTCCTTGTGATCATAGAACATAAAAGGACAAGTTAAACCAGTAGTTTTTTGCTGGTAGTATGTTTACTTTATGAAAGTAGAGTGGTACATGGAACTTTTTTTAACTGTTATAATTACTATTTTTTGTTTGTGCTTTAGTATAGTGTTACTTTGATTCTTAGTGAGTCTGCTGTAATTTTAAAGAGAAGTTATTACTGTGTACTCAGTAACCATAACAGTAATTTTACATCTAACAGAATTAACTATTTTTTACCTGAGAAAATGTTTCTTTTTTGTTACTTTGCATTTAAGATATTGCAATAGGGGCGCCTGGGTGGTTCAGTGGGTTAAGCGTCTGCCTTTGGCTCAGGTGATGATCCTGGAGTCCTGGGATGGAGCCCTGGGTCAGGCTCCCTGCTCATGGAGAGCCTGCTTTTCCCTCTCCTCCCTGCTCATGCTCTCTCTTGCTATCTCTCTCTCTCTCTCTTAAATAACTAAAAGAAAACTTAAAAATGATATTGCAATAAAATATACTTCTAACAATATGTTATGGGTTTTTTTAAAGATTTTATTTATTCATTCATGAGAGATACAGAGAGAGGGGCAGAGACATAGGCAGAGGGAGAAGCAGGCTCCCCATGGGGAGCCCGATGTGGGACTCGATTCCAGGACCCTGGGATCACGTCCTGAGCTGAAGGCAGATGCTCAACCACTGAGCCACCCAGGCGTCCCTATGGTTTGGTTTTAAATGTCATTAAAAATGGTCACAAATGATAACCATTATAACAGAGTGCTCATTAATGTCCTTAATAGCCTTCTTAGAGAAGATTGGCCTTTTTTTTTTTTTGCCACCATGATTCTTTGATTAAGGACCTAGTAAAGTATAACAGGAAATATTGCTGTTCACTGAGGTAATGATTGAATTTACACAGCTAGTTAAACTTAGCTCTGGAAGTAGAACCCAGCACTCTAGACCCAGTCAAGTTCCTTTCCACCCTGGAAATCTCCTGTTTCACATAATCACATAAATGTTAGCACTAAAATTCTCAGCTTCAGCATAATGCCCTCTTTGGTAGGTCTTTGTTGAGTTTATCTAGCCTACATATCTGGCAACAGCTGCTAGAGATGATGGACATATTCCACATTGGAATATTCCTCATATTCCAGAGAGTGTGAAGCCTGAGGGTGTTCTGGAGTGATGGGGTAAGGGAAGGTGTCAGGGCTCATCTGGAAAGACTACTGTGCCAGGAGCACTGTCCTTTGCACTTCAGCCAAGGCTCTCGTGACCCAAATACGGGTGGGTATGGGCCAACACACACTTGCTCTTACTACCCCAGTTTGCCTTCCAATTCCAGATAAAAATAAGGCTGGAGACTCTCTTTAAAGAGGAGATGCATTTTGATAAACCCAGGTCTATAATGATTAGTAATGGCCAGAAGACAACCTAAATGAGAGAGCAGGGCAATATATGTATATTAGGAGAATCTCCTTTGTAAACTTCTCTAGATTCCCATGATTTAATTTATTTTTATTTTTTTAATTTTTATTTTTAAAGATTCTATTCATTTATTCATGAGAGAGAGAGAGAGAGAGAGAGAGACAGGCAGAGGGAGAAGCAGGCTCCATGTGGGGAGCCTGACATGGGACTTGATCCTGGGACTCCAGGATTACGCCCTGGGCCGAAGGCAGGTGCCAAACCTCTGAGCCCCCCAGGGATCCCCCCCCCCATGATTTTATATGCAGGAGTGTATCTCTATTCATTTTCCTCTCCTTCCATAGTTCACCACAATACATATGTGTGTGCCAAGTAACTGTTGAATTAAAATTTCTTAGCAGCTTGTTAATAAACCAGTTCTAGAATTTGGGAATAATCTATGAGGTAAGTTGAAGTAGAAACATCTAAAGGAATAGAAGTAAGGTTAAGTGGCTTAGGAAACTTTTTATTTGTCTATGGTTCTTTTCACCTCTAATAAACACCTTCTTACTTCTAGGAAGTTTGTGTGTATGTTACAGTCCGAAGTTTGACTCTTGGGAAAAAATCACGTATTCAGTGTTTTACTTTCATAAAGGTACATGTCATTTATTCTTGATTTTTTATTTTTACATAATCACTCTTCCACATAGTAGCAAGTTAGAAGTCTTATTACCTTGTAATAAGTTTATCAGTACATTCTATACTTCTATAATACATGTTTCCTGGAGAAATTCACTAATGAAGAATACAGTTAACCCTTGAACCACATGAACTTGAACTGTGCAGATTCACTTATATACGGGTTTTTTTTTTTCCCCAAAAATACAGTATAGTACTGTGAATGTATTTTCTCTTCTGTATGATTTTTCTTAATAACATTTTTCTTTACTATGATAATACAGTATACAATATAAGTAACATATAAAATATGTGTTAATTGACAGTTTATGTTATCAGAAAGGCTTCTGGTCAGCAGTAGGCTATTAGTAGTTAACTTTTGACTCCCTAAAAACTTATACATGGATTTTTGACTGTTCAGGGATTGGCATCCCAAATCTCTTTATTGTTCAAGGGTCAACTATATTGAGTTAGCTAATATTTTTATATATTTTTTCCTGACCTATGTTTTTTCTAGGCTTATAGTTAGACCAATACTTATGGAAATATTTGTCCAAAATGTGTTTGCTTGCTTTTTTATTATTACTAGTTGGAAAACATCAATATATTTAACTTATAGGGTTACACAGAGTTTTAGTTAAAAGCTTCCATCATCTCTGACCTCAACAGGTCTTAGACCTAAGATACCTTTATTTTGTTTCACATATCTGCAGCCCAGGAAACTGATTTGTCAGCAGTCAGCCTGGGGGGAGGAGTAAATATCCAAGCCTTTTCAGTTCTATAGTTGGCCAGTGTACCTGTAATAGTTTTAGTCTGAATCATGCTAAGGCATATTTATTTTACTTGTTTAGTTCTTTAAAATTAGTTCATGTAGTACATACTGTGGATAGAATTAATTTTTTTTTAATTTGAAATTTTTAAAACTAAAATAACTATGCCAGGCCATATTAGAGTTTATTTTGCAGGACTATCTAACAGTATCTTCAGAAGTTAAAAATCTAGGTAAAAAAAGTTTAACACCTTAATAATGAAGGTGTTAAAGCAACTTCAGAAGTAGACATGCTTTAATAGCATAAGTTGGATTTTTCTTTTGTGGAAAGTTTTCATAGATTTTTCTAATGATTAATATAATGGTTAAAACCATAAATAAAACTTCCATGAAAGTTTTATTAAGAGTTACTAATTCTGATGAAGAGTTAGAAAAATGGAGAGTGAAGAGAGAGTCTACTACCCTAAGTGATTGAGAGAAGTCTCAGAGGATCTTAATGATGGTAAGAAGGTACAGTAAACCGTGAGGGCCACTGAGCCACCTGGTCTCCTCCATCTCTTGGATCCTGAGGTAGATTCCTTTAGATCCTTCTGTCCCCACACAGCCCACCTTATAGGATCTAATATTATATGCTAAGCCCAGAACAATTACTGGGTCCTGATTGCAGTGTGATCTACCTTCCGAGCTGGCTTTTAGAGAATGATGGAGAACCGTGAAATCCAGAAATCAGACTCTTGGTTTGTCAATTTCACAGCTCCTGAATATTAAGAGTATCACATAGAATAGTAGCCTTGGGTGGAATTCCGGCTATTTGTTTCTTACCATTCTTTCCTTGGTTTCCTGTTCTCTCTCCACAGGGCACAGCAAGACCTTCACTGCTGCTCTTGGGAGTGTTGACTCACTTGTGACTAAGGGCCTTACTTTTCTCAACCTTGGTGAGTGAGAGAGAGGTGCATCTCTCTGCTCTGACTCTCCTTTCTAGTACATGTGATACTCAGCCTTCTATATCTCATTTGCTGCCTGTGTGCCCCATTTTCTCCTGCCTCTTTAGGACTTGGATTGTGATGATAACCACTGGCCTTTATGAAGCCTGATAGGGGAAGGTTTTTTTCTGGAAACCTTAGCACTCCTGATTTCTCTGTTATTCAAGGGTCAACTGTATTAAGTTAGTTAATATTTTTATAATATATTTTTCCTGACCTATATCTTTTTCTAGACCTATAGACCAATCCTAATGGATATGTTTGTGTCCCCCATTCAGGTCAGCCTTTTGGAAAGGGATGCATCTCCCTTTATAGAGAACCTAGGCTGTGAGCTTTCCTATGTTTTTAGTAGTAATACTAAAAAAGCCATTTGTTAGTATAAAAAATGATAACAGGGCACCTGGGGGGCTCAGTTGGTTAAGTGTCTGCCTTTAGCTCAGGTCATGATATTGGGGTCCCGGAATCGAGCCCCGAGCCAGGCTCCCTGCTCAGTGGGGAGTCTGCTTTTCCCTCTTCCTCTTCCCACCACTTGTACGCACTCGCTCTCTCTCACTCTCTCAGGTAGATTTATCTGTCTGTCTGTCTATCTATCTATCTATCTTTAAAAAAAAGTGATGACAGTGAGTGGGGCTTTCCCTAAAAGCCTATGAGAAATAATACATCTTGTCCCTTGATTCTAGAGAGGACAAAGGTCTTTGAGACATTGTCCATTCCCCGTTGCTAATTGCTAAGAGCTTCCAAGTCCTATAAATGATTCACGGATCAGCTCGAATGTGTTGATTTTCCCTGAGTAAATATGGTAAGGGAACTTGAGTGTTAGGTTTGAACATATTATGGAGACTATAATGAAGAAAATCAAGAGGGGGTTTATTGTACCAACCTACGGAAAGTGGCTTTTCCATGTCAGTTGGGATGAGGGGCACAAAGAAGTTAGCACAAGACCGAATAACAAGCCTATTACTTGCCCACCTACAGGACATGGCACAGTATTCAGAAAAGAAAAGCTTCAGGTGTAGAGCACGTGATTCTTTGATAACATTCCCCTCTTCCTGTTCCCCAGTCTGTCGACTATTATGACAAAGGTTTAGGAAGCTGTGATGGGAGGGGAGTTGGCAAGATGAGAATGAAAATGCTAAAGTTTATAAAAAAGATTTTTCTTTTGAACAATACTGTAGATGAGGTAAGATAATGAACACTGAGTGGGCCAGTATGTGGTAAATGTTAACATGAGCTTTGAACCTGTGGGAAATTGCCTTAGAGAGGCCTGATTCTACTGCTTCCTGTGGTAAGAGAGATAAATATAAGGTTTCCTGGGTCTGAGACTTGATTCTTATCAGAGAATGCTACATCAACATCCCATCTCAAGAGTGATGTGGGAAACTTTCCACTAAAAAAACTCCAGCATTTCGTGAGGTCAAAGGTAGCCTTCCTTTTTTTCCCCTTGAGAATGACTCTAGAAAAGGGCAGGCATGATTTAATCTATGGTCTTCGGACTGTGGAGCCAGCAGAAATACTAGAGCTTTGTAAAAATAGGTTCTTACATAAGTTATCTTTCCTTCTTAAAAGCATTTCATCTTCTCGGCACAAAATTATATCCAAGATTAAAACTATTCCAGAGGTAATTTTTATGACAACAGTATTGCTTTTTGAGTGATGTAGTTTTTTTCTTATGAATTATATGCAGTTGTCCTGAATTGTCACCCTATTAAAAGGGACTTATATTAATTAAAATATAAAAGCATAGGGGCGCCTGGGTGGCTCAGCAGTTGAGTGCTGCCTTCGGCTCAGAGCATGATCCTGGGGTCCAGGATCAAGTCCCACATCGGGCTCCCGGCATGGAGCCTGCTTCTCCCTCCTCCTGTGTCTCTGCCTCTCTCTCTCTCTCTCTCTCTGTCTATCATAAATAAATAAATAAATCTTAAAAAAATATTGAAGAATAGAGTTGGGGGAAGTTTTCCATGAACCCAAATACCTCTATATAAGATATGTTTGTAAATAAAAAGCTACCGTTTTAAAAATGAATACTATATGTTAAGCATGTTATTTCAATTATCTTGATCCTTACAATTCTGCTGGTGATGTTATCCTCATTTTACAGATAATGAAACTGAAGCTCAGAAAGACTGAGATGTGTACCCAGGCTCTTTTGAGTGTCTCTTGTCAGGGGCCCTGTGTTAGTTTCTTACTGCTGCCATAACAGATTATGACACATTTAGGGCTTAAAGCAACATAAACATTGTCTTCTGGTTCTGGATATCAGAGTTCTGAAATGAGTTTTGAGGGATTAAAGTGAAAGTATGGGTAGAAATGGTTCCTTCTGGGGAGACTCTGGGGAGGAATTCATCCTTGGCCTCCTCCAGCATCTCGAGACTAGCGTTTCTTTGCTTGTGACCACATCACTCCCATCCCTTTCATCCCCACATGATCTTCTCTGTAGCCCAATCTCCCTCTGTCTGCCTCCTATAAACATAATTGGAGTTACTTGGGTCCACTTGGATAATGGTACTCTTCGAATCTCAAGATCCTTGATCCCATCTGCCAAGGTGTCTTTTATCACTTCGGGTAACATATTCACAAGCTCTGAGATTCGCACATGTACATCTTTGAGGGTCATCATTTGGCCTACCACAGGTACTGTTGACATTTTTTATGAGATGATACTTTTTGTGTGAGAGTGTCCTGCGCGTTGAGGGATTTAACAACCTCCACCAAAAAAAGCAGTAGGACTCCTCCTTCCACTCCAATGATCGTGACAACTTGAAACACCCTCTTATATTTCCAAATGCCTCCTCTTCCAGGGACATAGTTATCACCCTAATTAGCTGGTTAAATGATAGGGCTAGAAGTTAATTTAGGTCATTTGATACCAACCGTTTTGACTGTACCTTACTATATCATTATTTATGGTTTTCTACTTAAATGTTGCCATAAGAAGAACATTATCGCAGCCATTTGAGCTATTCATTTTAACATCACTTAATCCACAGTGATCAAGAGGACACTTACTTAAGTCAATGGATCTGAGGGCTTTTTTTTTTTTTAGATATTTATTTATTTATTCATGACAGAGATTGAGATTGAGAGAGAGAGAGAGAGAGAGAGAGAGAGAGAGGCAGAGACACAGGCAGAGGGAGAAGCAGGCTCCATGCAGGGAGCCTGATGTGAGACTTGATCCCGGGTCTCCAGGATCACAACCTGGGCTGAAGGTGGTGCTAAACCGCTGAGCCACCGGGGCTGCCCCAATGGATCCGAGTTTTACATCCTCTTTCCTTTCCTCCGAATGCCTTCAATGCAAATGATTAGCATATATTTCTTTGCTTCTTAAGAAAAAAGAGTCCAGCTGGCTCACTTATAATCTAAATGTGTCATCTATATGAAATTCACTGCTATTGCGTGTGAAACATTATTGGCAAGGGCTACTTCCACCTTACCATTCTCCAGAAATCTATTTTTACACCTTGTCTCAATCTGTGTACAAGTGTTCTCGGTACAAAATTATCTGATACGGGGACCGTGAAGGTGTGAATTCTCGGCAGCTCACTATGCAAGGAAATACACTAGTACCTCACAATGTGTTAGAATGACTGCAGAGATTGTTCTGATGATTATTGATTTAAGGGTTCTCTAAGTGAAACGATGATGATGATAGTGATGATGCTGATGAATGGGCAAACATAGGAAACAAAATTTTAGAGCTTCCCCCAAATGGCAGAAACTAGGACGGAAATCCCCTTCTAAGCTATTCCCAGCCTACCAGAAAAAGGAATAATTCATATTGCTTGGTATTTTTTTTTTCTAATTTGCTTTCTCAGGCCATGTAGGTTCGTATGAAGCCACACTTCACTTAGAAACAAAATTACAGATATCAGTTAAGATAACCCTGGCTAAACGTATGAAGAAAATTAGCCACAGATAGAAATAAATGAGATCTGGCTAGTAAGATGAAATGTACCGACATCAGATGGTTTATTATTACGTTGATTAAAACTTTTGTGTTTAAATGGTTCAAAGAAAAATAGGGATACTGTGACATTCTGGGCTTTACATTTGCCTGTGCAGCTCTTGCTACATGCAGATAACTTATAGCTCTCTCTTCTAGACTATTATGTGGCTGTTTACTTACCTGGTCATTTCTTTCATCTGCTCAACATTCAGCATCCAGACCTGATCTGCCACAGTTTGTTTCTGACAGGTATGGCTATAGTTTTTCCCTCATGAACGTTGTCCATTTGGGTTTATCTTGGCCATGTTTATGTTTGGGTGAGAGAGGTTTCTTTTATTTGCTGACCTCTTTTTTGTTTTTTTGTTTGTTTGTTTTTTGTTTTTTGTTTTTTTGCCAGGAAACAATGAAGTGGTTGATATGCTACCTCATAGTCCTTTACAGTCACTCTCAGGGTCCCTGGTACTGGATTGGTGTTCTGGAAAGCTCTATAGGGCACTCCTCAACCAGTCCTATTTATTACAGTTCCTATGGAACACTCAGCTAGACTGTGAGAAGATGGCCGTGTTGCACTGTGTGCTCTCCTGTGGCCGAGACCCCCGGTTCCTGGAAGCCAAGGTGGTGATGTAGCTTCAGTTTAAAAATTGGCAAATAGACACCAACTGTATATATCTGTGGTTGAAATGAATAGAAGTCACTTTTATTTGGTAATAATTAATTGAAGTTTATGGTTTGTGTCCTGATTTGAATGTATTCTCTTCTTGTGATTCTTTTATATGGACCCCAATCAGACCTCAGACTATGAGCATGTCTGTTCTTCTGACTCTTCTTTTCCATACTGTGCTAAACATTAGGTACATCAGTAACATTCCAAGAAAGTGTTCAGTAAATACTGAATAGCTTCTCAAATACCTACATTTTTCCTGGTCTATATTTGGTGTATAGTATCAGAAGAACTAAAATTTACTGGCATATATTTATTATAAATATTAATTTATTGTAATATACATCACAATGTATATTACATTGTAATAAGTAAATATTAAATATTTTATTGATAAATTTTATTTCATTTATTAATAAATATATTTGTAAATATATTTATATCGCATGATTTAATTTATGAAGCACTTTTACATGTTTTGTCATTTAATTTTACAGCTATCCTGTGAAGTTGGAGAAACCCCCCCATTAGAATTGATTGGGACCAATGGGTGGTTGGGTAATTGAAGAAAAGATACCTTAAACATTTTATTTTAACCTAAAACAAAAAAAGTACATTTATTCACATCTCTTTTGACGTAGATTAAGACCCTTCCTTTGTGTATTACCTGGTTGGAGTTCAAAATCATTTTTCTTACATAAAACTACTAGTAATGTGTTGTCTCTTAGTTCCTGTTAGTTTCTTCTTCCTTTTTTTCTTAACCCTACTACTTTCTTCTTCTTTTAACCTGAGAGCCATATTTTTAAAGATCCCTTCAAAATAATCCATATATATTGGGCAATTTTTTCTAATCTTTACAGTTGTCTCACACGAAGTTTTTTTAGTGTTTTAGACATGCTTTTGAGTCTTTCCAAAGCATTAAACTTTTATTGAGCAAACAACACTCTTTTTGCATCCATATTTCACTCCCTTATGATGATATTTTATTAAATTACCTAATTGTGAAGATAAGTACAACCAGCATGAATAGGTTTTGAAATAAAAACAACTTACTGGTAGCAGTATCCTTCATTTCTATAGTGGGAACAAGGAATTTCGGTACACCAGCAGGTGAGGATGGTTGTGGAGATAGAATTGTTACAGCTTGCCTTTGGGAGGACTGCATAGTGATGTTCACAAAGGTTAAGTGGTGTGACAGTGTTCACACTGTTGTCTAAGCTGGATTCAAACCCAGACCTGCTGCCTTCAGGCTTTGTGCTGTGATTTGGTTTGGTTTGGCTTTCTTCTGTATCCCACAGCTCTTCATATTGGTACTTTGCTATATAACATGACCTACCCTAGCAAAAATAAACAAGGGGTGGAAGGCTTATTTGGATTTCGACCAAAGGCATTTATGAAAAAAGATACGTAAAATGGACCCGATTTATAATACTGCTTAAGCCACAGTCTTGCATTACGTGTCTCGAAGAGAAGTGAGTGTATTCTTCGATGGTTCCAAAATAGATACAGAATTTTAAAAGATTCACGTGTATTTTGTACTTCTTTGATGGTGGGGGCCGGGTGCAGATGTAAATACCAACAGAATCGTCTTATTTCTTTTTAAAGATTATTCAGTGGATTTCTGAGAACATCTCCACCTGCCATTCATTTGACCTCATTCAGGAATTTATAATTGGTAGGTGTTGCTGATGGTGCATATTAAGTTGAGTCCTTGACCCTTTTGCGGGAAGGAAAACAGCAAATTGATAATGCCTCAATCTGTCAAAATGTTGGTTAGAAGCTTTTTTTTCCCCTACTCTATTTCAGTCAGCAGCTAATTAAATTTCATTCTCTCGTGGTCTTGTGAGAAGCTACGACAGTTCAGAGACTGATGAGATTCAATATGATCTTGATTCGCTAACCTTATTAGTGATTTTCTTCCCCCCTGGCAAGATATAAAAACTTCTTGTGTTGGCTAGTTCTGTGTATAATGGTATAATGTCACTTTGGGTTAGGCAGAAATGCCAAGTAATTTTTTAAAAATTATTCTCATTGTAAAGATCAGAACCTGAACATTTCATAAGGTAGAACCATAAAGTTAGCCTTTTGAATATGTTCAAAAGGAGGATAAGGCAATAAAACCTTTTTGGGGGGTTGATTGTTTTTGATGAATTGCAGTGTCTACTGCCTTATTCTTCTTATTAAACCATGTCTTTTTTTTTCTTTCAAATATCTACCAGCTTCTTCATATTGGAGCATATATCCAGAGACAAGTAACATAGATAAACTTTTGCCGTATTCCTCAGTGCTCACTTGGAATACAGTAAGTTAACGCTTTGTATTCTTTATGTAACTAAAATTGATTCACAGTCATGGGTAAGTTGTAGGACATCCCTGTCACAGTACCCATGGCTGTGATTTGATTTGTGTTGACTGATAAGGATCTGAGTTGGAGTTTTCTGGCAGCAAAACAATAGTGAATCTTTGCTGTTAGCCAAAGGTATTTATATAAAATAGAAGAATCAAAGGAGAAAGTACTGAATATGTGTTACTCTTCTTACTGCTAAGCAGAAATAAGCCTCTGATTTAATAAGTCATCTTCAAATGGCATTTTAATTTTTTTTTAGCTACTGGAGTAGATTAAAATATTCTTTAGGTTTTTATAAATGAGAAATGGCCAGACCACTGCTGTCATTGTAAGCTGTTCTATTTACTAAGTAGATTGACCCCTTTTCCGAGCCTCATAAGGAAAATCTGTAATAATGGTAGAGCTGCAAGATCAGTGAAAGTTAGTAATCTCAAGCAAATTCACTGCCCTCAATCTTTTCCTCCTTCTGGTCCATCCTTCCTATTTTTCAGTTGAGAGTGCTGAGCTAACATATTGTTTATTTTCTCTTGAGCGTGGTATAGTAAACTGATATTTGTTGGATCAGAAAGTGAAAATCATGTACCAGCTGTCCCTGAAAAAGGTTTCTTCTTTCCTATTTAAATGTTAGAACTATATGCTTAGTCTCAAGGCAGAGGTTTGTATCAAAAAGGCATTTAGAAAAATAAATTGAATTCTAGTAACACAGACATGGGAGAGTACGTACTGGGATAAATTGTGACACTTGCCCATTTTGTATTTAGACTATCTAAATAGTCAGATATGTCTGATTTGTTTCTGAATGTTCGGTATGCACAAGGGTAGTGTTTTCCTAAAAGCCCTTCTGCCTTTAACTGTTATGAGTTATGAAGTTTTCTTGCCTCACTGTAGAATAACAAGGGAAAGGTGAGCTGGTTTTTCTCTGAGCCCTCACTCTTTGCTTTGAAAACTCATGTGAATATACATGCAGCCTCTATGGTGATGTGGCAGGAAGTTTGCAGGTTAAGCCACGAGGAGTCAGGAAATGCTCTTCTCTGTGTCCTTCCCTCACCACCCAACCCTATCATCCTCCATGTCTGTGTCTGGGAGGTGAGAACTGGGAACCCCCCTAGTTCCCAGAGTTGTGTTTAAAGATGGAGCACATGTTAACTGGATGTCCTGTGAGAGGCTCATCTTGACAGGCAATTCCTCACTTTCGCATTTCTCATGACTGGGGCGGAGGAGCTATTATAGACAGAGAGAGTGATGTCAGGAAGTCCTGTGAGAGTGTAATAGAAACAACCCACAGTTATAACCACCATATACTGAGCTTATTTTAGGGTTATACTTATACTGAGCTTATTTTAGGGTTAACCATGTTGCTCTAAACTTCAAGTGGTTGGAGTAGGTTACTTTTTTTTTTTTTTTTGATGAGTTTATTTATTCAGGAGACAGAGAGAGAGAGAGAGAGAGGCAGAGACATAGACACAGACCCAGGCAGAGGGAGAAGCAGGCTCCATGCAGGGAGCCCGATGCAGAACTCAATCCCGGGACCTGGGATCACTCCCTGAGCCAAAGGCAAGCACACAACTACTGAGCCACCCGGGTGTCCCTTGTTATACCTATCTTAAGATGCCCTTTATAACCTAAAGCTGTAGTGAAATTTTAATACTTTTTTGAATTATCTTCTCTTACCAAGTAGTGATAAGTGAAACACAAAATGCATTCTCAACACAGGCTTTCTGTGATCACAGTGGACAACTCAGTTTTTTTTAATATTCTGGAAATTTATTTCTCCATTGCTGTGGTGCTCCTTTCCACAGGAACATTGTGTATCAGTAAAAATCTAGTACATTTAAGTTCTAAACAAATACCAGATTTTCTTTTTTTAAATCTAAATTCAATTAACCAACACATAGTACATCATTAGTTTCAGATGTAGTGTTCAGTAATTCATCAGTTGTGTATAATACACAGAGCTCATTACATCATGTGCCCTCCTAATTCCCATCAGCCAGTTACCCTATCCACCCACCAAACTCCCCTTTAGTGGCCCTCAGATTCTTTCCTGTAGTTAAGCATCTGTCATGGTTTTTCTCCCTCTCTGATGTCACTAGATTTTATTTCTACATAACACCTTCTGAATTATTTTCTCATATATCTTCTTTTTTTTCACTAGTTGAGAGGCTAGTCTACACAACTGATATAGAAGTACACTTCCAAAATAACTGAATGAAGGACAATTTTGGTTCCTTCTAGCAAGGCAGGGGCCAACTATAACATAATACATTTAAGCAAAAAAAGAAGAGGGAGGAAGAAGCAATAAAATAAGGAAGGAACATGTATCCCTTATTTGATGGTGCAAATGTAGTTTGCCTCATTTGTTTTTAAATGGAAATGTGTAAATAATATATTATTTGCTCTGTATTCCTAATAGGCTTCTCCTTTCCTTCAGAGACACTGTCCTCTATTGTAATCATAACTTTAAAGAATATTTCCCTTCCCAACGCAAGAGATGGGTTGTGTTCCCTGTTATTTATAAACCCCAAAGTTTATTTAAAGTAGAGGTTAGCAAACTGGGAGCTGCCCTCAGCTTCTGTCTGTGCAGAAAACACTTCCTGGAGGCTCAAGCTTGTGGTGCTTGATACATTTAGCAGTCATGTGTGTGTGTTTTTCCCCCACCATAGGAAATTCCTGGAATAACCCTTGTGACAGAAGAGATCACATTGCCTTTCATGAAGGTAAGTCCTTGCAGAGAAGGACAAAAGCACACCGTGCATATGGCTTCCTTGCTGGCTTCCACACCTGACTGGAGTTCCAGCTCTGCTGCCTCGAGTATCATGGTGGTTCCCAAAGGGCTTGCAAACGGTCAAGGGAGGATGGGGGGTAAGGGACAGGGTTAGTTCTCTAAAAAATCCTTCCTCGGGGGTTGAGTAGTAACTGAGGATGATATTATGGCAATTTTTTAGGAATACTCTTTGGAAAAAAAAAAAAAAAAGGAATACTCTTTGGAGAGGGAAGTTTTCTGAAGATAGAGAATGATGGGGATCAACCGAAACCGTACAGAACTCGTCTTTTCCATGCCGCCTCAAACCAGTTCACACTGGAGGGGTTCTTGTAGATTGTCCTTAGAGGACCTGGTAGCTGCTTCTTACTTCATTTGTATCCTCTCAACATGCACGCACGCACGCACAAATACACACACAGTCTGAAACCCATTAAGTAACCTGGGCTGGGATTATCTAATTTCCTTCTGGTTCTAAGAACAACTTTTCTGTTTTTCAAAAGTGACCTATGTTGTCTCTCTGTATGTGGTCTCTGTGAAGCTTCTGCACACCTCCTTCCTGCCACTAAGCAGTAGCGATTAGTGTCTTTCTGTAATCTGGTGGTTTCAGAAGAGTTTCTTAGTACAATAGGGAGAATAGAAAAGGGTGGGTGAGTAGAAAAGAATGTGTATGTAGTTAAAAACTGGAGAGTGTTTTAGCAGTTTCCTTGAAGCTCCTTTGTTGTTTTTGGCATCACCTCCTGTTAATTATAGCTTGGTGTGTAGTGGGAAATCTCAACTTTTGGCAGCAGGCAGCTCGCTGCATTGCCGCTCTTTTATTTACATTTGATGCTTTTGGATCCATGAAGGGCAGGTGAGGCCTGGGCAGCTGGGGAAAAGCTGAAACCCGTAAGGCTGAGGTCATGGTGGTGCATGGGCAATGAGAGAGGGCCAACTGGGGTAGGTTTAGCAGTTCTGGCTTTCAGGCCTAAGAAGCGTCCTGCAAGGAGGCTGACAAGTGATGGTTCTAGGCCCCAGCCTGAGACCACTGTGGAGCTCTCCAAAGGGAGGAGGATGAAGGGAAAAGAAAGGTTTGATTAATAGCTGAAAAAATTCTAGGGCACCTGGGTGACTCAGCCGGTTAAGCGTCTGCCTTCTGCTCAGGTCATGATCTCAGGGTCCTGGGATTGAGCTCCATATGGAGCTCCTTGCTCAGCAGGGAGCCTGCTTCTTCCTTTCCTTCCTGCTCCTGCTCTCTCTCAAATAAATAAAATCTTAAAAAAAAAAAAAAAAAAGCTGAAAAAGTTCTTAAGAGCCTCCATCTTTTCATTGTATGGTTTCTGCTCTTATCACTAGCCCTACCAAACCCATAATATGTTTGATGGACACACAATAAGCCAGTGAAGAAAATTTTAAAGAGAAAGTAATGTCACCCATAATTCTACAGTTCCTGACAGATCAACTTTCAGCTCCCCCACCCACCCCCGTTTCCTCCTGGCCTTTGTAATATTTTACCTAGTAATGACAACCATCCAGAGATATTTAGTAAAGATTGCCAATTATATCATTTTTCGTGCTGCTACTATGTGAACTTTGTAGTTATGACCTCTCATGGCTCCATAAGATTCTGCTGGGTTATTGTGTCCTAATTAATCATTTTTCTGTTTCGAGACATTTACTCTGTCTCCAGCCCGCATTAAAAAAATTGCTATTAAAAATAATGTTGCAGTGAATATTTTTACATAGATATATGTGATGTCTATGTAATGTCTATATTTGGTTTATTCCTCCAAGGTTAAATGTCCAGGAGTTTTACTGGGCGAAGACTATGACAATTTTAAAACTTTTGATTGTTATTGCCAAATTGGTATTCAAAAAAAAAGTTGTGATTAACTTACAAGGTTTTTATGAGTTTCAGTTTTACTATAACCTTTTCACCATTGTATATTTTCATTTAAAAATTGGGACAGCTGGGTGGCTCAGCAGGTGAGCGTCTGCCTTTGGCTCAGGGTGTGATCCCAGGTCTGGAGATTGAGTCCCACGTCGGGCTCCCTGCATGGAGCCTGCTTCTCCCTCTGCCTGTGTCTCTGCCTCTCTCTCTCTCTCTCTCTCTCTCTCTCTCTCTCTCTCTGTGTCTCTCGTGAATAAATAAATAAAATCTTTTTTTAAAAAAAAGCGTAAAGGAGTGATGTGAAGGTTCTCTTAATTTTTTACCCATTGGCTTATTCTAAGAATATGACTTGGCTTTCCTTCAGAACAAAGTAGCTTATTTTTGCACTTTTCTTTTTTCTATTTCTGTGTGTAAAATGTTGTTTTTATATTCATGTTTTTTTCTTTGATAGTCACCCTGCCATCTCCTCACTTTTTTCTCCTCTCCCCTAATTATCTTTAGCATCTGGCCCTGCAGACAGATGTTTCCCATTAACCATCCCCAAACCTGCTTCGGATATCGCTCTCTGCTCCACATGTGCCTACATGCTGGTAGGAAGGGTTACGTAGCGCAAGTTCGAGCCGTAGATCTCTTCACAACCCTGTCCACGCACATACGATGGACAGGCAGGGGAGCAAAGGTCCTGCTGGGATGGGCCTTGGGCTTTGGAGGAAATGGTACTAGATTTGGTTAGGCCAGTCCCCAGCCCAGCCCTGGTCACTCAGCACGGGGGACACAGGACACCTGGCTCTGATCTTTCTCGTTTGTTTCCCCACTTCTGTTTGCACAATAGCCCTCACTAGAAGCTGCTGCCTTTGACCTACTTCTTCTGCCCCAAGTCCCAGCTTAATTATATTGCGATGGACCTGCTTGCAGTGGCACATGCCACCCTCTGCTCCCCCCCCCCCCCAGCCCCAGTTATAGGACTGTTCTCAACATGCTTATTCAGCTACAGGAGTTGGCTCTGACTACCTATGACCTGAATCACAAGTTACCTTTCAAATGAATGTGTGCTTGCTGCCAGACTTTCCACGAGGCCCAAGGGACCTCTATTTACTCTCACCACACTTGCTTCCATTCTCCTTGGTAGATGACTAACGTGATAAGGAGTCCGGAGAGGGAAGGGCAAAGTGAAACTAGATAAGCATTTTCTTCCGGCTCTCTCTGCAAGTAATTCTCCTGTGCAGTACTTTACATAGGACTTAACTAGGACTATGTCATTTAACGTGCATAAACCAGTTAAATTAGAAGTTTTATCACCTGAAATGCAAGAGGCTTCCTTACATTATAAAATTGTTTCCCAGAGAGCTTTAAACAATTACCTGAATAGTATATTGAAACAAGGTCCTTGCCCTAAAAGCAGTGTTATCAAGAGTGACCTTCCTACAAATGATTTTATTTTTTAAAGATGTTATTTATTTATTCATGAGAGACCCAGAGAGACAGCGAGACACAGGCAGAGGGAGAAGCAGGCTCCATGCAAGGAGCCCAATGTGGGACTTGATCCCAGGACCCCAGGATCATGACCTGTGCCAAAGGCAGATGCTCAACCGCTGAGCCACCCAGGCATCCCCTACCAATGATTTTAACCCTTCATAAAACATGGTTTTCTCCAGGGAGGTGGCAATTTTCATTAAAGGCTTAAAATTACCCTTGATGTTATGGTGAGAAGAGAAACTATTAAAACTGTCCAACCACAGGAAGCACAAAAAGATTGAAAAGTATATAGAGACAATAACCTATTTGAACATAAAGATATAGGTGAATGAGCATACCACAAATGGAGAAATGGAGTATTTTTACCAAAGTATTTTTTAACCCAGACATCCTTAGTTTCTTTTTATAAAATAAGGAAACCTTTTCGTCATTTGTTTAGATTAACTGACTCAGAGACTGGGAAGACCAGAAAGACTTCTATGCCCTTCCCAGTTCTGTCCACTCAAACTCGATCGTGTTACTGCAAGTATCTATGGGGAGGGCTCTCAGTGCCCCCTGAGCAATTGGGAAAACGATCATGGGCACCTGGGCTCTTCTCCATTCAGAGACTTGTTTATTTAATTATGCTTCTTCACTTAAAAAGTGTCTTAAGAATACTATTTTAATTGGACAAGAGTATAATTAATTGCTTAAGGAAATAGAAACAACTTTTTTCCTTGACCCTCCCAATACAGACAACCACCATCATCTAAAGGTTGGGGATCCAGAGTATCAACAAAATTACAATGTAATAGCTTACAATTTTTAAAAGTGATGGGTGTCGCTTTGATAACTGTGTGTCCCAGATAATGTCAATTGGTTATGTGGGAAATTGATTTTGCAAAGTTCAGTTTGTACATAGGTGATACTGTGATATAACTAGAAATACTAGACATTTGGTCTCCATCCGTGATTCCTAGGACAGAGTTCCTAAAATCCTGGTCATTTCCTAAGTGATAAGAGCTATAGGGATATATTTTGTTATATTTAGCGTTTGTTCCCAGTTTCTGAAATAGCTCCGGAGCAAACCGGTGAAAAGAATGTCTTTTGTTATTCATATCAAGCCCCTTTCAGTTACACCTGAGTTATGTTAATGAGATGGTTTTTTGGAAAGCACCTAGGCTGTGGGCTGGTTGCATAAAGAACCAACCCTGTAGAAGGTTGGAACTTTCACTGCCTGCCCTCCTCTCACCTCCAGAGGTAAGGGAGAGTGGCTAGAGATTGAGTTCAGTGACCAGTGGCCAATGATTTAATTTATTCTGCTTGCGTAATGGAGCCTCCATAAAGAACTCTTACTGAAGGAGTTTGGATAGCTCCTGAGATGGATGACCAGTGAAGGTGTGGGAGGGTGCTATGCCTGAGGAGCCCTTGGAAACAGCCCTTTCCCCCATGCCTGCTCCTATCCATCTCTTCATCTGGCGGTTCCTTAGTTGTATCCTTTTACGATAAACCAATATATAATAAGTAAACTGTTTTCTTGAGTTCTGTGAGCTACTCCAGTGAATTATCAAACCCGAGGAGGAGGTCTTGGGAACCTCTAATTTATAGGCAGCTTTTGGGATCCAGTGCTGCTTCTTGGTAGGTAGTGTCAGAATTGAGTTAAATTGTAAGACACCCAAGTGGTGTTGGAGAAGTGATGGATGTAGGGGAGGAAACTCACACAATTGGTGACCAGAAGTGGAGTCTTCAGTGAGTAGATTGTTGTAGAAGAAAAAGAAGAGTTTTTTCCTATGCAAAATATCTCCTGGAACGGTGAGGTATAGCAAGTTCAATTAATATTGTCAAACATAATTTTACAATGCTACAAAGAAATATTACTGCTTAGAAACAGAGCATCAGGCTGGTGTTTTTATTTCTGTCATATCTACAGAGATGGGGGGTGCGCCTTCAGTTTACATCTCAGATGATGAAATTGAGGAACAGAGCCAGCCACTAGGCTGTGCTGCTGTTCTTCATAGGTTTGGTTGCAGATATACTGTTTAATGCTTAAGGTTGAAAGGAGAGAAATATGTTCCTCCTGGCTTTCTTAGGGCATGTGCTGGTTATGAAATAGTTTAGAGTCATACTTAGTGATTACATTAAAAATGCAGCCCATTAAAAATGGCTGAGAGAACTACTCAGCTGGGCAAAGAAGAGAACTGCATTTTTCTAGATGTGGGAAAGAAAGAGGAAGTTAATTTATAAATAGGAGAACTGGCACTCACAACATGCAGTCCCCTTTGCAGGAAGTCTCAGGAGTTCCAGTCACTGGTCCTCTGTATGGATCTGATGGTCTGTTCAGAGCATTTTGGCTTAGTATGGTGCTTTGCTAGTTTATGGACACACAAGGGTTTCTATTTTATTCTATCTGTGCTCAAGGTTAGTGGGTCACTGTGTTTCTCTGGGCTGCAAATAAAAGTTGATACTGAGATGGAATCCGTTGGACAGCCAAATGAAGTGATGCTCTAGTTTTGCTAGTTGAGCCCTGGTGTGGAGAGTCAAGGTTTTCTGAGTTGGCCTCTTCTCCTCTAAGAAGATGAGGATTAATCAGCAGATGCAGGACCAAAGCCAGAGGGCTTTTTAGAAATGAAAGGCAGATGTCTTTTTTTTCCTGGCAGGAATTTGCAGATGAGCCAGTACCACAGGGCTTTTTTTTTTTTTAAATCTCCCCAAATCAACTAGCAATCCAAATCATAAATGGGGAACAATCCCTTAATGTAACCCTCTAGTCCTTTTCTTCAATTAATAGTTTTTATGGGTTTTGTTTGGTAATTATTTTCATGTCTTCCTTAGAGACAAAATGAGATTTTTTTTTTTTGAAAGTAATCTCCACACCCCAACATGGGGCTCGAACTCACTACCCTGAGATCAAGAGTTGCAGGCTCCACCAACTGACCCAGCCAGGCGCCCCTATTTTTCAAGAAGAGACTTGGGATAATTTCCCTTCTTTCAAAATCAAGCTTTTTAACTCCTCCTCATGCAGGAAAATACTTCTGGGGCTTCCTTGAAAATCTGATGGCTTCTAACACCAGGATCTCCCAGAAGTAGCTAAATTTATGAGTATTTTTCTTTTCTTTTTTAATTTTATTTATTTATTCATGAGAGACACACACACACAGAGACAGAGACACAGGCAGAGGGAGAAGCAGGCTCCATGCACCGGGAGCCTGACGTGGGATTCGATCCTGGGTCTCAGGCAGGCGCCAAACCGCTGCGCCACCCAGGGATCCCCCCTTCCCCGCATTCTATGTCAAAGCATCTAAAATTTTATCTTGGAGCTGCTTTAATTCCCTGGGTTAACGAGCATGCCCGTGTTACTCTGACGCTGGAGATCATCCTAGATCGGCTCCGACCTCCTCCTTAACCCTGCCTCCTGTTAATTAGCAACACAATCACAATCACAGGTTTTCAGACAGCTAGTTCTCCATCAGCCTGTGAACCGGAGGCGAGGCGGTAGATGAAGGAAACCTGTGGGGGTGGGTGGGCGAGGGAGATCACCTGGGCATGCTCCAGCAGCGTCCTCTGCCCCGACTGAGCGCTAGGGCTGCTCAACCCACCGCAGCCCAGTGTCCAGGGGATGCCAGCCAGGTGTTTGCTGAGCTTGGGAGTCACGTGCTAGAGGCAGAGCATGAAGTTCTCGTGTTGCTTTCTCCAATGCTCTGTCGCTGATCTAAATCCACGATCTGCATTCTTGTCACTTTGCTCACTCCCTAAGTGACCCATCTGAAACATCCTCTCCATGTCTTTCACTTACTCAAGTCCACTTTCGAACCCTGGGTCTTATCTATTACTCAGGCTTCCAAAGAGGCCTTCCAATTTACAGTGACCTCCGAGAATTTTCATAACTGAAAAAAATTATATCACTCACCTCATAGATTTCCATGTAGTGACATATGCCACTAATTGTTTTCATCTGTGTTATAACATCCGGCCCAGTGACCTTGAAAGACCTACAGGTTTATAGTAAAATAATTCCAGGACTTTTGGTTAACAGTGCTTCTTATTTAAATATAAGTGGTTTTTGTTTATTCTTTAAACTCAGAGCCTTTTCCTTCTAACTCAGGTGTTTGGGCTATTTTAGGTTATGAATTCCTTTAAACACTGGTGCAAGCTGTAGACCTTGTCCCCAGAAATGTCCCACAACTCACTCCATTTTACATACAGTCAGTGGGTTCATAAGCCCCTTTGAAGTCCAGCCATGGACTTGTTTTATCTGTTTATTCTCAACTGAGAAAAGGAATTTTTTTTAATAGGGTGGAAGGGGAAGGAAGAAGGTAGCTTGGGAGAGATCTTTTCTTAGGAGCTGCAGAAGATCCCATGAACACATGGGATCTTCTGACAGTACAGTGACATTTGGCCTGAGGGGAAGAGGCGCCCTGACAGAAACCAGTGTGCCCTCACAAGATGTCCTGGGCCTCACAAGATGTCACCGACCATAGCGTGGGACTGCTGTCCAAGCAGGCTGAGCGGGTATCTTAGCCAACCACTAGATGTCACCACAACACTGATTAGTTTCGAGGCTTTGTGTTAGTGTGCCTAACCCAGGAGTAGAAGAGCAAGAAAGCTGCAGTGACTTCCAGTCAGGGACTTAATACTGCCAAATGTTGGCAGAATTTGCTTTCATTATTATTTTTTTCAATAGAAGGAAGACCAAAGGGTGGACAAAGGTACATTAATTATAAATAAGTTAAAAGAGGAAGAAAAGGTGAGTGAGGTAGGTCAGTCAGGGACCGTGATGTGACACAAGTGTTCCAGTTTCCCCTAGAAGTGACCTTTTCTTGGAAATAGTTTTTCTTGTCTCTGTGAGAAGGGATGTTGGCTGGATGGGCCTTTCAGGCTTCTAAAACAGCAAGCTAATATTATGTAAGCTAATATTATGTAATTTACGGATACTCCAAAATTCATTTTGAACCAGTGGGGACTGTCCTTTCTATAACAGTTTGGGTAATGTGCTATTATTTAACATAAGGGCATTTTTCTCGATTGAGGCATATTTTATTTAAAATAAAATATTTTTAATTTTTTTTTTTTTTTTTTTGCAATGTAGCTAAATCTGTTACCACACTAGGCATTAGCTCACTTTGTTTTATGGCTACACATTGCACTTCTGGCCCTAGTCAAATCTTTTATAAATATGTATATTTTGGCAAGAAAGTATATCATAAATCTATCTTCACTGATTTAAGAAAACAACTTTTGTCAGTATATCCTTTGACATCAGCCATAGAAACCTTTTTCTAGATATGTCTCCTTAGGCAAGGGAAACAAAAGCAAAAATGAACTACTGGGACTACATCAAAATAAGCTCTTGCACAGCAAAGAAAAACACCAACAAAATGAAAAGGCAACCTACGGAATGAGAGAAGATATTTGCAAATAATATATCCAATAAGAGGTTAGCATCCAAAATATATATAAAAAAATTATACAGCTCAACACCCAAAAAACAAATGATCCGATTAAGAAATGGGCAGAGGACCTGAATAGACATTTCTCCAAAAAAGATGTACAGATGGCCAATAGACACATGGAAAGATGCTTAACAGTACTAACCATGAGGGAAATGCAAATCAAAACCACAGTGAGATTTCACCTCACTCCTATCAGAGTGGCTAGAATCAAAAAGACAAAAAATAACAAGTGTTGGTGAGGATGAGAGAAAAAGGAATCTTCATGCTTTGTTGGTGAGAATGCAAATTGGTACGACCATTTCAGAAAGCAGTATGGAAGTTCCTCAAAAAGTTAAAACTAGAATTACCATATGACCCAGTAATTCTACTACTTGGTATTTATTTACTTGAAGAAAAAGAAAATACTAATTTGAAAAGATATATGGACCCTTATGTTTATTGCAGCATTATTTACAATAGCCAAGATATGGAAGCAACCCAAGTGTCCATCCATAGATGAATGGATAAAGAAGTGGCGGTATATGTATATAAAGGAATATTACACAGTCATTAAAAAGAATGAGATCTTGGCATGTGCTACAACATGGGAAGACCTATAGGCATAGTACTAAGTGAAATAAGTCAGAGAAAGGCAAAGACCATATGGTTTCACTTATGTGTAAAATTTAAGCAACAAAACAAATAAATTAAAAAGAGACAAACCAAACTCTTAATTACAGAGAACAAACTAGTGGTTGCCAGAGGCAAACTGAGTGTTGGTGGGGGGTGGGGGGGAGGAATGGGTGAAGTAGATGAAGGGTATTAAGTGGTACTAACTTCCAGTTATAAAATAATTATTAGAGATGAACAGTACAGCAGAGAGAATATAGTTAATAAGATCGTAATAATGTTTTTTGGTGACAGATGGTGACTACAGTGTTGTGGTGAGCATTGAATAATATATAGAATTCTTGAGTCATCGTATTGTACCCTTGCAATACAGGATTGTATGTTAAGTATACTTCAATTTAAATTTTAAAAATTAAAAAATAGGGGCACCCAGGTGGCTCAGTTGATTAAGCATCTGACTCTTGGTTTCAGCTCAGGTAATGATCTGAGGGTCATGGGCTCGAGCCCAGCATCAGGCTTCGTGCTAGCAGGGAGTCTGCTTGAGATCCACTCTCTCCCTCTCCCTCTGCCCCTCTTTCCACTCTCATGCATTCTTTCTCTTAAATAAATAAATCTTATATTAAAAAATTAAAACTATTTGTGTCAACCCATTCTTCAATATTAAAAAAAAGCATTAGAATTGCCTTTTATTTAAAAACAAATGTAATGGATACTTTATTGCTTCAATTATAGCAATATGTCAAGGACCTAGATAGAACGCCAGCAAATTCTGTTTTGGAGTTTTGGAATATTTTATGACTAAATGTGAAACTAGTTCACTCCACCTTTCTGATTCCTCGGTTCAGAAAGACATCTTTTGGTAGTAGATAAGCTTAGCAGTAAGTAAGGCTATTCCTGTGCTGTAAGTCTTATGAACTTTCTCTGAATATAGCATTGTTAGTACAACCTAAGTCAGAAAAGTGGGTGTCTGGAGAGGAAACAATTTTATGTGTTTAGTACAACACGGAGTTTAAATTTTTTTTTTTTATTTTTATTTATGATAATCAGAGAGAGAGAGAGAGGCAGAGAGAGGCAGAGACACAGGCAGAGGGAGAAGCAGGCTCCATGCACCGGAAGCCTGACGTGGGATTCGATCCCGGGTCTCCAGGATCGCGCCCTGGGCTAAAGGCAGGCGCCAAACCGCTGCGCCACCCAGGGATCCCCCAACACGGAGTTTAAAGCAGGCTTCCCAACATAGCCTTAACCTAGGTGATTCATACAGGTTTTGGAAAGTGAGCAGTAGTTCTCTATTAAAGGAGAAGAAAAGGAAATGGGGAAAGCAAGACTCCGTAAGTCTTACTATTTTAGAATTCCTGCAGGAGGAGAATGCCATCTTTTGCGGGAAGAATTCACTCAGAAATGCTACCCTATATGAGCTGAGGAAGTAAGGCGAGCCTGGCTTTGCAGCAAGGCTGAGTGGTTCTCGCTGGTTGGTTGGGGCCACAGGCCCTGCTTGTCAAGCTCACCAATGTTTTTTTGTCTTCTGCAGGTCCACAGCTTTAAGGGCTACTGGGAAAAACTGAACTCCAACCTGGAATATGTTAAGTGCTCCAAACCATGCTTGCTGTATAACAACAGCATGGTCAAGAGAGAATGGCACAGCCTGATCTCAGAAGAGGTTTGTGTGGATTCATGAGAATAAAGCAAGAAGCAAAAGTACAGAGCGTTAGATGAGGTGATGCCCTTAAGTTCTAAGGGTGGCTTAAATTTGCAGCACTCTCCCTAATTGCCAGACTCTTTTGCACTGTTGCAAGAAGACCACAGTGCTTCTCTGATCTCTCTTCTCTTGAGGAGAATCAAGTGCACAGAAGTTAAGGGACACACACAGCATGTTCATAGTAGAAGTGAGACTAACATCCAGGTCTTCTCTGTGTTCTTGCATTATTTGTATAGTTAAAAATTGGTTTAAATAAACCCAGTCTTCCCAAATTAGTGGTTGCCAGGGGTTAGGGCTGATTGAAAGAAGAGTGGCTGGGACTGTCTACAAAGAGGGCAGCACAAGGGAGATCTTTGGGAGGATGAAACAGTTCTATATCTTGATTGTTGTGGTATATTGTGGCACATGAATCTATGTACATGATGAAATGACATAGGGCTCTACACTCATTCCAGCAATATCTATCTTCTAATTTTTGATGTTGTACTATCATCATTTATATAAGATATAAACATGGGGGGAGATTAGGTGAAGAGTCCATGAGATCTCTCGGTAGTAGTGTTAATGTATGTAACACAACACTGTATAGTTGATTTGCTACTTCCTATAATAAATAATTTCAGAATAAAATGTTTTTTAACTAATTTTTAAGAACCTTATGTATTTTGATTACTTGGAAAGTATATTTCTTTTTTCCAAAATTCTTTACTATATTGTATTATGTCCTTGGTATGAAAAATGTCACCCACAAAACCTCTATCTTCTACACCTCTGACATGTTCTCTCTTCTAGAAAACCGGAAGAAGAAGGTCCATGGTATATGTGAGGAATATTTTTGATAATGCAATGAAGTAAGTAAAATTAGGGATTAGTACCTACAAGATGGCTATTTTTTGCAGTTACTTTTTTGGATACCTTTCATGGAAGTAGTTTACTTTTGTTGAGTATCCTCAATAAAATGATGCCATCAGCTTAATGAATGCAGCCACCTGGGCCCTATTCTTGAGTTTGGTGCTAGAGTTTCTAGTGGGAAAATTGTATATGTTAAACGCCATAGACTTGCATCCTGAGGGTGGATGAAATATAAGCGATAAGTGGCAAAGAGAGCTCTTACTAAGTGAGCACTTTGGAGGGTAGAGACAATAGGTTCATTTAAAAAGCGTTAGTGGGCTGATGAGCTGGCTCTTATTTTGAAAGCCCATTTTCAGGACAGATGAGTCATCTCGGAGTGCTACAAGTACAGGCCCCATTCCAACCTTGTTCTATTTTCTGTTCCCATTATTTCCAATAACTGAGAGCTATGATTGTTCTAAATTGTTGTCATTGTTTGTGCTAAAGGGTTTTGAGATTTTATAATTGCCTAATGTGGCTTTTGTCAAGTTGATTAAAGTGTTTGAGGTTTTCAGCCACCTGAAAACAGTTTCTGCAGTGGTTTTATGGAGGATATCTTTGTATGGTATTGTGGCTTTTAAAAAAAAAATCTTCCTATGTGAATAACATTGGCTAATTTCTTTGTAGGGTGATTTCTAACCTAGAAGCAAGGAATTTGGGTAAGAAAAGACCTGTAATAAAGCCTTCTGGATTTCAGTCAGTGTTTGGTTTGTAACACTGTGTTTCCTACCCCCGTGTTGGCAAGAAAATCACGCCCGATAGTGTAATGAAGACAGCACCCTTTACTATCTATCCAACCAGCTTTTTCCATGTCTGTCTTGGTACCAGGACCTTTAGGGACAGCTGCTGAATGTGCTTTTGCTGGAAGAGTCCCTGAGTGTTGGCTGTTTGGTTTTCGTTATTTTTCTTCATAGGCTTGATCTAATTACCATGCCCTGTAGCTATACCCACAGGATGCCCTTCTGCAGTTCCCCTAGCTTAGTGCTGCTTTCTTTCCAGCCATCTAATCACACAAGGGTCTTTGATTTTGGTTAATGTTTGGGCACTCACTGGGCTAGATCATAGGAGTACAAAGATAGGAGTCTCTGGATAAGCTTTGTGGTTTTGGGGGAAGAGCATGGGCTTGGAGCCAGACAGAACTTGGCTTCAGATCCAGTTCTAGCCACATGCTGACAGTGTACTCGTGGGTGAGCCATGTATTCATTTTGTGTATTATCCTTTTCAGGGCAAGGTGAGGGGGAAAATGAGAGCAAATGGGGTAATGTTTATAGTGCCTGTTACAGTGTTTGGCACAAGAGATGCCTGAGGTGGCTGCTTTGTCATTAACGTGTGAGGAAGAAATGCAAACGCACCATTTCTAAACCAGGTGACAGGTGTTATAGAACCACAATGGGGGAGGGATTGGGTCAGGAGTGGGGATGGTTGGGGAAGAGAGCAAGGTTAGAAGAGGCTTTCCAGAAGGAGTGACATCCGAGGTAAGTCTTGATAAACACCCTGCCAGGTGCAACTGGGGGAAGAGAATTTTAAGCGTATCTAGGTACAGCTTTTTTTTGTGGTTTTTGTCACTGGAACTCTTTCATGCTTCATAAAGGTCAGCCTCCACTTAAAAAGCTGTTAGTTTGATATCCCACTTTTGTTTTATAGGCTTGGATGTTTAGGTATATGTTGGGCGATCCTAACGGAAATTATTTTATACAGTGCATTGTGGTGCATCCTGCAGCTGTGCACACAGCTCACGTGAACCCTGACAGTGACCTTGTGATCCAGCCCAGGCCGCCAGAGCCTGTGCTCACTGCACAGCCCAGAGGGAAGCAGCCTCTGCCTGTGTTAGCAGACCATCCGTGCCTGAAGCCAGGGGTTCCACCACCGGCAGGAGCAGCAGGCAGGAGTCCTGCCTGGCAGCCAGGGTGTGGATGTGCCTGATTCAGGCTCGCCCTTCTTGCTCCGCTAGGAATTTTGCAACATGGGAAATGTTGCTGTTTGTTGAAGCTTTTGTTGTATCCGTCACTCCTGTCCCTGTTGGAACTCTTGCTCCTGTACTCCCAGCCTGTTTGCATCCTGTGGCCAGTCACTCTCTCTGGGTGTACTTTGGGAACTTGTCCCTTCCTCTCACATGCTTTGCTTGCACTGTGTCCTAGGAAGAACGTCATCATTAACAGAAACAGAACAATCTGTGTGAAATTCAGGGCTGCTGGCATCAAGTTTTGAATTGCTTCATCTTAATCAAGAAGGTTGTTTAGGATCCAGGTTGGATTTATCCTGAGGAGTCGAGAGGCATCTGTGCTGGCCTACCCAGGGTGGTCAGCCTACTGACCAGGGCAGTTCTGCTCTCTTGATGGCTGTGTGCCTCAGGTGCTCCAGGAGAGGAGGAGCAGGGCACGAAGGTGCTGTTAGAGTGAGTGTTAGGGCACATCTGCCAACAAGACTGTGTTTGCCTGCCCCTCCAGTCTGCTGGTGTAGTGCAAATCATCGGATTTCACCTTCCATGTCACTTTTCCTCTTGATCTGGTTACCTTTTTAGTTGGATAACCTGTGTCAATTAATATTATTTGCTACAGTAATTGACAGATCCCCCTCAGTTCAGTGACTCCCAAAGTCATTAAACTATCAGGGGGTCCCAAAGAAGGCAGTGATGTAATCCTTCCACTAAGTCCCTGTCCCTGTGTTTATGGCCCCCGTGGGGTTAAAAGAAGGCCCAAGTGTCTCTGACTCCAGTGAAACAGATTCTTAGACAGTGGTGAGCTTTCGTGTTAAAGAGAATTCAAAGCCAGAGCCTGTTGGTGTTGGGAAATGGGTTCCTTGTTTTCTTTCTCTCTTAGTCTGTTAGAGTAGAGCTTTCTGTGTATCATCTGACTGATAAGTTTGGCTTGTAGGAATAGGCCACACATTTAATGAAAAATTTCATCCCATCAGCAAAATGGTCTATTTTCCCAATAACTCAGAGAAGGGAAACCCAGGCTTATTTCTCTTCTTCTAGCCCATTTTCCAAAAATCACTCTGCTTGACTCTTGTTTTGTTTAATTTCAGAGCCAAGATTAACACCCCTCTTCCAGGAGGAAGACTATCACCAGAGGCTGCTTATAGGGCTGGTAAGTGGTCTGTGGGCCACTTGGGTGCTGGGAAACAACAGGATTCAAGAGAAGGGGAAAGGGCTAGATTGTGCTTCTCACATTGATCTTATTTTTCATTCACTCTTTTAATGCATAGCCATTACCAGCCACTGTAGGCCCTGTGTGTTCAGTGTTAAGCAACACTGATATGATTTCTGCACATTTACAAGTTATAGTCTGGTGGGAGAGATGTAGATGAATCAGTCACCACCCAGAATATATAATTACAAAACATCATAAGGAAATGCACAGCACTGAGTGTTTAAAACAAGGAAAGACAAGAACAATGTCTCTGTGGCATTTGTGTTTGGGGTTTAAAATACAACAGAATAAAGTATTCTTTCTCAAGAGGTCCTACTACAAGGAAGACCAAAGAGAGATAAATCAAAATAAATGAATGGGAGAGCAGAATTGGTAAATAAATCCAAAATCTATTTTTTAAAACACTGATTCAAGAGACATATGGAAAGTGTAATAAAATATTTTTAATACTGTGCAGGCTTAAGAATGGGATAATCTATTACCTTAAATATAGAAATTTTAAAAATATGTATAAATACATATTCACACATTTGAAAATTCCAGTTAAAGTTTCCTTGATAAATAGAAATACCAAACTTGAGCCAAGAAGAAGTAGAAATCCTTGAAAATACAATAACCATAAAATAATTTAAAAATATATCAAATATTATCTAGAGGGGTACCTGGGTGGCTTAGTTGGTTAAATGTCCAACTCTTGATTTTGGCCCAGGTCATGTTCTCAGGGTTCTGAGATTAAGCCCCATCTTGAGCTCTATACTGGGCATGGATGGAGCCTGCTTAAGATTCTCTCCCTTTCCCCCACTCCTGCCCACACACACTCTCTCTCTCAAAAAAAAAAAAGAAGTCAAAGATTCTTGCTATTTTCACTAAAATTTTACATTGTCTGGAAATTCTATACAGTGTGATAAGAAGCAAAAGTAAAATAAGATGCTATGATTGTCCAATGCAATAAACAAAATAATCACCTGGGGAAATGGAAAATATTAAGCAATTAGTAAATAAGCTGCTGATTCTAAATTTATTTTTTATTAGGATTAACTAGTTAGAAAAGTTAATGAAAAACTATTCCATTTCCAAATCCTTAGCATCTAGGCTTAATAAAATCACAACCAAAAAGCCAATGAAATTTCTCTGATGGTTGACCAGAGGAGTGGAACTAACATTATCAGATGGCCAAGTGTGTTATTGACCTACAGTAATTGAAACAATATGGTGCTTGTACAAAATACAGAATCAGGAGTCTCTAGTTTAAATTTGAATCTTTAGTGTATGATAAGTTAGGCATTTAAAAATTACTGGAAAGAAATAATTTTTAATCAATCAATGGCTGGCTATTTGGAAGACAGTTGGAGTCCTCCTATTCCAAATACCACCACCTTATACCACAAACCAACAGAAATACCAGATGGATTAAGGAATCTAATAAAAAATTATATGCGTGTGTGCTTGCATATCAGATTGTCAAAAATTTAAAACTCACGCTAGCAAAGTTCATTGTACAGGGAATTCGGCAGCCCCATGCAATGCAGTTGAAAACTAGTATAACCACAGCAGGAGGCATTTCGGAAGTATCTCTAAAACCTTACATACGTGACCCAACAAGTTCCATTTCTAGGAATTTAGCTTGAGAAAATAATTGGGGATATGGCAAACAAATCATATACAAGAGGTTTTTTTTAGTACTGTTTACAATAGTATAAGAAGTATTCCATATGAGAATAAGAATATCCAATTCAATTTTAGTACTTTCATAAAATCTGAATACTGTGTAGCCCTTACAACCAGTGTGGTAAAGAAATTTAATGACATAAACTATGTCATTTTTTTATGAAAAAAAGCAAATTAGAAAACATTGAAATAAGTGTGCACACTGGGAAAAAAGGGGAATAAAAAATCCAAAATGTTACCACAGATGATAGGATTATGAGTGATTTAAAATTTCATCTTTATGGTTGTTACAGAAAAATTGAAAAGCATGACAAAGCATGCAATAATCTTTAAAAATTTTTAAAGTTTTATACCTAACTAACACATGGCCCAGAATGCCATGGGCTAAGTTTTGCTCCGGGTGTCATATGTGTAAATCTGCCAAAATAGAAGACATGTGCACACATGAGGTCAGTTGTATAATTTCCATGGAGTTTATTGGTGCAAAGATCGTTCCACCCAGGAGAGCCTCCAGCTGAGGAGGGCATTTAGGCAAAAGGGAGGAGGAAAAAAGGAGACAAAACAGCAAAAGGTGAGGAGGGCTGGGATGCTACACTGATGGGTGAGCTCCAAGAAAGATCAGAACAGAGTAGGTAGGGTAGCCCCGGTGGCGCAGCAGTTTAGCGCCGCCTGCAGCCCAGGGCATGATCCTGGAGACCCTGGATGGAGTCCCACATCAGGCTCTCTGCATGGAGCCTGCTTCTCCCTCTGCCTGTGTCTCTGCCTCTCTCTCTCTGTCTCTATGAGTAAATAAATAAAATCTTAAAAAAAAAACAAAAAACAGAGTAGGTATACAAGCCTGTTTAGAGGTGATGGAATCAATAATTTCATTACTTTTGTATGTCGGGGGGCTATGCCGAATGCCTAGAGCCCCTGCACAGAGGGGTACCTGATGCATTTCATTTTTACTCCTGCCTCTATCTTTCCAATGCCTCAAAGCATGCCTCTCCCCACTACACCTGCATCAACATAGTTCATCATTCAGGTTGTTCCTGTTAGTGCTCCAGGGCTGGGAGCAGTAGACTTCAACCCTTTGGTAGATCCCAAAGCCCTTGACTTCTAAGTTAGTGGCTTCCCTTGGCTTCTTTGGAGAATCCTCATCAGGGCTGGGAATCTGCCTCTCGGCTGCTCACTGGGCTCTGGGTGAATCAGCGGTTCCTCTTGAGGAATGTTGTTGTCCCTGATGTATGCCCATTAAAGTAACACTGTGGGTTATACATTTCTACCAATGGGCTCTTCAGGTCCAGTATTTTTCATATTGGTAAACTGTTAATAAATAGATCTAGTTTAAAACAGTAGCAGGTGTGAGTGGGTAGTTTGTGATGTATCTAATCCGTATCCTGTTTTCAGATGGTGTCTGAGCTAAGAGAGCATCTCCTGAGACACCTACAGGGTATAGAAAAGAAGAAAATTGAACAGATGGTTCTGGACTACATTTCAAAACTGGTTGGTTTTGCTTTTTGTTCTCTGTCCTGCATTGCCCCAGTCCCCCTAGTATGTAGCTCCCAGTTTTTGGCTCAGTATGTTTTTCAGATTAGGTTTTTGCAGATTTTCTGTCCTCAAACCACTGTGTTTGGTGCTATAGATTGAACAAAGGGAAAAAAGAACCAAAAAACAAGGGGGACTTGGTTATGAAAGTGGTTTATTACACTCCCTTCAAATAGTGATCTATATGTTCACGGAAGCATGGAGCTGTGATGAGCTCAGCATGGTTGCCAAATGCTCACGTGCCTCTTAGCAACTTTCAGCTCCTTATTAAACTATCAGTAATGATTTCTATACATGGAGGCTGGTGAAGACATGAGAGAACTTGAACTGAAATTCTTAATGAGTGCCAACAGCCCAATTAGGCCAGATTCTTGCTTAATTGTGTAAATACTACCACATTAGAGTCTGCTGGTGAGATTGGTAGCTCATCCACCAGGTAGCCACCTGTTGGAATTGTGTGATCCCAATTAATAGCACCAGTCCATGTATAAACAGAAATGCTATGGCTAGACCGATTTTGAGGTGGTCTTGAGTCTCTCAGAAAGCATATGGAGCTGAGGCCTGACCCTACTTAGAAGCTAGAAATAATATGCTAGACAATTTCCTAAAGTATTTAAATTCATAGAAAGAGAAAGAACACTCCATTCCTCCCATTTGGGGTAAGACCAGTATGCAAATGACCAATGTGTGAACATACGTTTTTGCATTAAACTCTGGAAGATTAAATGTATTAGATATGGCCCTGGCTGGATTTCATGTTTAATTTTAAAGTTTTCTGCCTTTATTACAGTCATTAGTGTCTGTTTTTAAACAATATGTTTAGAATTTCACAATTTTTAATACATTAGGAGAGGTTGGTATTCTCACAAATTGATGTTTACAAGTGAGGCATTGAAACTTCCCTAAATAATAATTCTTCGTAGTAGAACCGTACCGAGGAGCTCACCTTATGAATGTGGCCTTTATCTTCTCCATGCTGGTATTAACTTGCTTTCCCTGTCCCTTAATAACACAAGTATTTAACATGTCCACCACCTTTCTTTCTGTTGACTTTAAATTTCACTTTGCAAAGTGTTAAAGATTTTTGTTCACGCATCATTCTTCCCTGTAGCTAAACCCATAAAAGTTTTAACACTAGTCTGTATTAACCACTAGAAGCAATGCGACCAGAAGTGGTAGAGATGTAGCCCCAGAAAACTCAGTACCCTGATTTCCTGACTTAGCAGTGACTGATGGAGGCCAGATGTGCGTGCTCCTGCCCAGCAGCAAGCAGCCATGTCCCCTGGTCCTCACAGGAGAGTGGCCCGACAGGCTTTCTGAAACAAATGCAAGAAGTTGCTGCAGCACGAGACTTCAGCCAAAGAGACACAGAGAATCTGTGTCATTGAGAACTAATTATTTTTATCTGTGCCTATATGGAGATCCTTTCTGATTTGCCCCCTGGCCTTGGCTACACTTGCAGGACATGGGATCCATGGCTGGTGACAGCCCCAGGGAGACTGCTCTGTTGCTGACAAACTAGTCAAATGCATGACCCAGACTTGAAACTGGTCGCACTCCATAGTTGATGCTCGGGACCTCCATTCTGTTCTGTGTCTCCTTTCTCCTCATTGTCAGCTGTGGGCCTGTGTCATGGAACAGTCCAAGAGCAAATCCAGTTGTACTTGGCCTTCACTGCTGGCAGAGGGCCTGTGACCGAGGGCCTGTTGACCAGGCTGGGGAAGCTCAGCTGGGGCACTGCCTGCATAGACAGAAGGGACTCTGTTAGGCTCTGGTGCACATTTTCAGTCTTTCCATTTTGGATTCCACAACCTCTGAATTGGCTGCAGAAAGGCTGGTTCTGTGTCCAGGCGCAAGCTGAATGCCAGCCACCCTGAACATGCCTGTCAGGCCTGTGGAGGGCTCGCTGTAGGGACCCCGGAGGGAGAGGGAACGGGCAAAGGTTAACAGACTGTCTTTATCCTCCAGCTGGATCTCATTTGCCAAATACTAGAAACCAGCTGGAGGACACATCATCTTCACCCCTGGGTTCTCCACTTGTACGCAAGTATTTCTCATTCTCTTTTATCAAGGTGTACAAAGGGCTAAAACAACTCTAATTGCTGCCCATTTTGGCAAAGCTTTTTCAGAAGTTAACAACTGAAAACAGTTGTCACCAGCCCTGACACTGTCTTAGTTCTGTACTCATCATTTAAAGGAGTGGCCCAGTTACTTTACAGGTCCTCTTTCCCTGGCATATGGTTGATGGGGAGGAGGGGCACGTGATCTCAGGACTGCAGGGAAGGGGAATTTAGGTTAATACAATTTATCATTTATGCGCCTACTGTCTGGTTAGATTCTAGGCATTAGGCTGATGGTTGCCATCATACTCATGAAGCTTTCAGCAGGGCCTAGCCTTTCATAATTAGCATGAATTCCATCTCTATGTGCTATTCAGAGCCACTGCTTAGACAAACGGAGTTTTAGAGATGAACCCCTTGGCTGATGGCGATTCTGTTGTTTTTACCTGTCAGCAGGCGGGCCAGTGCTGCTGAATTTACAGTCTTTCACATCATGACCAGGATTCTGGAAGCTACCATGAGTTTGTTTTTACCTCTGCCTCCTGGTAAGTCTTGGCTCTTTTGTCCTTTGTTGTAAGAAATGTGTTCTTTCTTCTTCACCATGGTCCCCAGATTTTGGCAACATTACTGATTTAAGGATGAGACTTTCTGTGTTTGAGAAATTGTGTGTCTGGTGTCAGTGTGAGAGATGGGCCTGACGTTGGTCTCTGCAGACCAAATCTCCCCTCATTATTAAATTATACTGTGACTTGTCACTAACTTCAGGGAGCTAAAGCTGGTCTCTATGCAGCTTGCAAGGATATTTTGAACCAGTGGAGCTGATTCAGGGAGATCTTTCCCTGATGTCTGCAGGCTTAGTTTATCTGATTGAGAAAGTTAACACTCAGGAGGAAGTGGGTCTGGCTGTTAGAAAATAGCTGATTTTTATGTGCTAAGAAGCTAAAAATCACCCTTAGGATTTTGAAACAGGACCAAGTCAGGCCTCAAAACACCCTTGGCACATGTATGTAGTCATTTATTTGATTGGTCATTTGTTCACTCAATAAACAAACATTGGTTGATTTTTTTTTTATTACATTCCATATACTGTGCTAGAAATTAGAGCAGTTACAAAAGTAACAGAAATCTAGTTGGTAACATGTATTCATTTTAAGAAACAATAAGCTCCTGTCTGCCTTGTGTTCATTACATATATATTCTTTTTTTTTTTTAAGATTTTATTTATTTATTTACAGAGAAAGAATGCATAAGCAGGTGGAACAGCAGGAAGAGGGAGAGGGAGAAGAAGGCTTCCTGCTGAGCAGAGAGCCCATCACTGGGATCATGACCTGAGCCAAAGGCAGATGCTTAATGGACTGAGCCACCCAGATGCCCCCATTATGTACATATTCTGATGAGTGCTAAACTTTATGATAACTATCACTACATAATGTTTATCAGCCAACTTAATTTAACTTACTCATATACATTTATCCCATCATCTATCAGTAATTCATTCCTTTACTCATTTTTAAGTCAACATGTAGATGGTGCCCATTTTGTGCCAGTTACTATACTAAGTACTTTACATAAATGAGCCCATTCCATTTTCATAACAGTCCTAAGTAGGAGCTTAAATTGGACCACATTAAATTGCCAATACCCAACCAGTTTTTGACCAACAAAAAAGGCACTTTCATATAGTTCCACTTAATATTATTCCCACTTTATAGAAATTGAGGCATAGGAAGGTTAAGTAACTTGCCTAATAGACACACAGCTATTAAGCAACAGAGCCAGTGTTCAAATCCAGGAAGTTGAGCTCCAGAATCTGTGCTTTTACTACTATTCTGTGCTTGCCTCTTGAATTTTATATTTCATTTGAATTGGTTGATGCTAAAACATTGACAGTTTATTGGCCCAGAAATCCCCACAGCATGTTTCAGCCTGTCTGCATTTATGATACATCTGATTCAGTTTGGAATTCTTCATGCTTTCTCTATCCAACATATGCCTTATCTTATAAGATCTGCTGATATTGGAGGTACAAAAAGGGTTTCCTTTGATTTTTTAGGGATCCGAAAGTGACCATTCATGAGAAGAATGGATGACTTTAAATTATCCCAATAGAATAGGAATTTCAAGGTGCCCTCTAGAAAGAGTGAAGGGATTTCATGAAAAACTATGTATGGTTTTCTGGCTTCAACTCTTAATTATTTGTCATTAACACAAAAGAGTTGGTAGGGGCATGGATTCATGCTTTGAGATTTGTTCACCATGGATGTTCAAGCCTCTTTTGTAAATAAATGAAAGTGACTTAGTGGGGACAATATTATATCTGGGAGATCATAAAACTTTACTTTCTATGGAACATCAGGGACATGTAAGGAGGGAAAACATGGAAAAGTGTTATCCATAGTGATTAAGAATTATTATGAGTAGACTTTATGGTTTGTTTCCATGGGTCAGGTAAGGAAGAGCAGTATCTCTCCTTTTCTCTTAAATGTTTGTTTCCTTCATGTGACCTGGAAAGAGAGGTGAAGTGACACTGGATCACATGGGTGTAAATGTGTGTGTGTAAATACAGGGTGTTTTTTTCATGTACTTGTGTATATAGGCTTGCTCTCCAAGCCTGCTGGACTTGTGAGAACTGTTTGAGTTCCAAGAGCTGGAAACTTGTAACCCAGTTGTTTAAGAAATAAGGAGAATGCGGACCATGAAAAAGTCATGGTTTCAAGGTGGAGCATTTGTAGTTTAAATGGGACCTGTGTTCCCCCCATGGGCTAGAGGAGGTCAGGAGCCCTGGCGGAGATGAGAACTAGAGTTGGCTGGAAAAGCTCTGTTTTGAAGCTGATGCCTGCTTATGCGTGCGCTCTCTCTCTCTCTCTCTGTTAGCCAATTTGCTCTGTTGCTTGGAGCTGACCCAAAGCCAAGAACGGACTGTTGGATGTGGAGCTGTGCCCTAGGGATAAAGGATGAAGGATCATCAGGGATCTTTAGGACATGGACACAGGTCTAGAGAAGGAATTCTGAATCCAAGAAATCTATAGGAACCTAATGAACTTTTCTTCAGAACAGATTTCATAACTTTTTCTAATCTTGGGAAGAATGTCCAAATCCACTTGAAAAATCTCATGTTATTGGTTACTGAGTAAAATTACTATTTTTTTTTCTTTTTCTTTTTTTTTTTTTTGATTCAGGGAGGCCAGAGTGGAGTCATCCTGTTGTCAGCCCCTTAACATCTGCTTGTGGGCAGAGCCTGCACTTTATCTGACCCTTGATGTGGCCAAGGACTTAGGACTTAGGACTCAGTCTCTCACTGCTCATGATTCATGTGTTCAGAGAGACAGAGAAAACTCCACGATTGTTCTGAACTCAAATTCCAGCTCTTTGGGCATCATGTCTTTGTCATGTAAGCTCCTAAGATTAGGCTGTGATCCATTGTCATTCCCTACCCACACCCCATCAGTTTCCATGTCTGGACCCATTGCCACATGCTTCTAATCCCTTTCCTTCTCCTTCACTGTCAATGCCCCCATCACCCCTGGTGCAGGTTCATGCAGTGGCCTGCCAACACCGACAGCTTACACACCTCTTGCAGCAATCTGTTGATACTCCAGTCCATTCTTTGCCTGTTGCCGTTTTAATATTCCAAGAGCAAAACTCAGACCCTTTTTCCATCTTGCTCAAAAGCTTTCAGTGTACCTCCCCAAAGTCTTCTAAATAAGAGATTCCTTTCTGTCATTCAGCATTCAATCCCTGTCATGCACACTCAGAGCACCCTGCACTTTTCTTTCATAAAACTGGTCACTTTTAAAGATTTTATTCATTGTTGGAAGAAAGAAGGGGGAAGGGCAGAGGGAGAGAGAGCCTCAAACACACTCCACATTGAGTGTGGAGCCCCATGCAGGGCTCAGTCCCACAACCCTGAGATCATGACCTGAGCCGAAATCCAGAGTCAGATGCTTAACCAACTGAGCCACCCAGGTGCCCCAAACTGGTCACATTTTTAAAAACATATATGTTTGTAAATCTTTGATTGTCTTCCCAGCAGCCTGGGAGGTGGATGGGAGCAGTAGTGGTGTCTGTTTTGCTCATTATTGTACACCCAGCTGCTTGTCTGGTGTCTGGAAGGGATTTGTTAAATAAATTAGCCATTCCAACCTACCTCCTACCATCCCTCTTATATACCTGATTCCAACTCAGCTGGGTCATTCGATACTTTCTGAATATGTTCCATACTTCCTCACCTTTGGGCCTCTGTCCATATTGTCCCATTAACCCAGCTACCAATTTTTGGGGGCAGGATAATGTCATGGCTAAGAGCCTAGGCTAAAGTCCCATAGCCTGCATTCAAATTTAGCTCTGCCACTTACTAATTATATGATCCCAGGCCTTTCTTAGCTCCTGTGAATCTTGGTTTCCCCATTTATAAAGTGGGAATCAGGCAGTTCCCACATCATAGTGTTGTATGAGGATCAGGTTAGCCAGTGCAGAGATTGAAGGCCTTGCTACATGTTTGCTCTTGGTCACCATTGTGCTACCCCATTGCTAGACTCTTTTTTTTTTTTTTTTTTTTTTTGTGCTAGACTTTTCATAGACCGAGGGCTGGTTCTCCAGGCAGTCCTGTGGAAAAGATACTGGTGGCTCCATTTTAGGGATGAGGAAATGGAGGCTCACAAAGTTTTAGCTGGTAAGCAACAGCAGGATTCTAGTGCAGATCTGCTCAGGGCAAAGTGGCTTTTTCAACTGCCTCCACTTTGTATGTTCTCTGGCCTCATTTCCACCCCCAGGAATTGCATTTACCCTACAAAGCTCCCCTCATGTGCTATCTTTTCTGAGAGGGCTTTTCTGATTGTTTCCTGGACCCATATCTTCTCCCATTGATATGGTTTTTATTGTTTATTATTAATAGTGTGCTTAGAACTCTGGATTTCTGAGCGTTTGAATAGCCCTCCCCATAAGACTTAGGTTTGAGGGAGTTGCCTTCCTCTCTTGAATTCCTATAGATTTGCTATCTGACCATATTATTTAGATTTTTCTTGTTTATAATTTAGTTCAAGTAGACCCCAAAAGCCTTTCTTTAGGGCATACCCAGAGATCAAGCATATAGACTGTCCCCGACTGGTTCAAAATTTTTCCACTTCAGCAAAGTGTGGTCCCTGTTAATCAGCCTTTTAGCCTGGGCATATAGAGTTTGAAGGTCTTCTGTTAATTGTTCTCTTTTGCCATCTTACTGTAGAATTGCAAACCTGTCACACTGTACAACTGTTTTTCATCGAGCAGGCCTTGCACTCTTTTTGCCAAAGAAGGGACACAAAGTGAAGGACATGCCTGCTTGTTGGGAACTTACCATAGACCCAGCACAGTACTTAGTCACGATAACACAAAGAAGGAGACTTGGACCTTGTCTTCAAGAAGCATTTATTAGGGATGCCTGGGTGGCTCAGTGGTTGAGCATCTGCCTTCGGCCCAGGTCATGATCCTAGAGACCCGGGATTGAGTCCCACATTAGGCTCCCTGCATGGAGCCTGCTTCTCCCTCTGCCTGTGTCTCTGCCTCTCTCTGTGTCTCTCATGAATAAATAAATAACATCTTTTTAAAAAAAAAGCATTTATTAGGAACACCTGGGTGGCTCAGTGGTTGAGCATCTACCTTTGGCTCAGGGTGTGGTCCTGGGGTCCTGGGATCGAGTCCCACATCGGGCTCCCCACAGGGATCCTGCTTCTCCCTCTGCCTATGTCTCTCTCTCTCTCTGTGTCTCTCATGAATAAATAAATAAAATCTTTTAAAAAAAATCAAAAGAAGCAGCATTTATTAGATTCTAGGTGTCAAGGCACTGAGCTGAGGGCTTTATTACTATCCTTGAATTCACTCCCTATAGAAGGCTGGCTGACCATGCGTACTACCCCCCCACCCCCACCCCCGGTCTCTCATCTAGGTTTTCATACTCTGCACACGATCCTTGGCGTCCACTGTCTCCCTTTGCATAACCTGCTGCATTACATTGACAGTGGGGTGTTGCTGCTCACTGAAACAGCTGTCATACGGCTCATGAAAGGTAAGAGGCTCTGAGTTCGCCACAGGGCCAGCGCCAGTCCAAGCCCCTTCCGGGCTGGCTTCCCGGGTGTGCACCCCGTGCAATCACACAGGGCCCTGCTGCCCTCGGGGATGCCCCACGTTCAGCTGCATGCTTGGCATTACATCTTAAAATTTGTAATATTGGAACAGGTGAGGGGGGTGTCCTCATTTGTCTTCTGCAATGGACCCCAAAAATTACGCAGCCTGTCCTGCTGAGTACAGTTCATTTCCGGTAACCAGCCTTCGGCTAATTTAAAGTAGACTTTCAAGAGGCCCCAACGGGCTCCTTGATCCACACACAGCTATTGCATTCCTTTTCTGTACATGAGGGCACTTGAGGATAGGAGCCTCCAAAGGCTTGTTTCTCCAGAAAATGTCATGGAATGGCTTACTTTCAGCTGATTAACTCCGTCATCTCAGACTGGAAATGCAAGAAAAATTGAGAGAGTTAGCACTCATGTGAGTTTGGACTCGAAGGTCTCGAGTCTAATCACTTGCTGAAATTACTCATTGGGTAGCTTACAGATGTGTTGGGGTAACATACTTTAAAGTATTTGCTGTTGCCCAAGGTGCCTTCTGTTTTAGTACAATTGTTTTGTGACCGGCAGCCTCAGAACCCTGTCCCACATAAAAAGCACGTCAGTAGAGGAAAGCCCTTTAATTCAGAGACACAAACTAAAAATTTCAAGCTATTGTTAGACTTAGCCTGAGAATTCAGGGTGGGGAACGTGTGTTATCAGAATGAACCATCGAAGTATTATTCGCTTGCTCAGATATCAAAATGGAGATTTGTTCTTTTTGCCAATCTAACTTTTTTGTAGATCTGGACAATTCCGAGAACAATGAAAAACTAAAATTCAGCATCATTGTGCGGCTTCCCCCGGTAATCCTGACTTCTCTCTTATTCTCTCCATAAGCCTTGGTGTAAACCTCCTTAGTTTCTTCTTGCAAAGGGAGCATTTACTTGTTTTGGGCTAAAGTCAATTGAATTGTTTCACTTTTTGGTCCTTTCCAAGAAATCCCATGCATCTCCGCCCCGCCGGCCGTTCCCTGCTGCGCCCAGAAAGTGCTTGTACTGCCCCTGGCCTGGAGTGCCTGGCACGGCCTGCCTAGAACATTTAGCCAGTTTCTCCCTCTTAGGAAACCACACTAATATTTACATCTGTGAGCCTGTGGGGAGGGAGAGGGGAAACATGTGCTTCAGACCTTTAAACTGATAAGAAATTTAAATACAGGTGAGGTCAGAAGGTTCTGGAACTGCATTTCCCCCCACTGCCATTTCTACCACAGCAGGAAAACATTCCCAGGTTGAAGGAAGAATGAGAAACATGAGAGAAAGGCTTGTCCAGACACTCCTTGTTTTTATGGGGGATGTTAGCTCTCCAAGTCAGAACTACTGTGAAAATACGGAATTCCACAGCAAGGTCCTAGAGCCCCGGACTTCGCGGACTTGCTGACCCGAGAGCTCAGCCGGCCCTGCTGTTGACATACCTGGAGCGCCTGTTCCTCCGGCTCGGTCCTCCCACGCAGGGATGTCCTTCTGGGACTCCTCGGTTTCCTTTGTAACACCCCCTCCTCCTCGCAGCTCACTGAAGCTCAGGCAAGGGCAGAAAACAAGGCATATTTTCCATGGCTAGATCTCTCTGGGGAAAATCTCTGAACATTTAGTTTGGTCTCTAAATTTGATTTTTTTTTTTTTTTTTTTTTTTGCCTCAATCTCATAGGGAGTTACATTTTTCTGGGCAAGACGTTGGCGAGAACATGCCTACAACCTTTTGTTTCCTAGCAAGATACTGCTTAGAGTTGCAGGTACCCAGTTTTGAAGAATAGCAGATGAACTCCATTTCAGAAAAAGAAATTTGGCAAGATCAGTGTATAAACTACTTTCCTTGGGGTTGAATTGGAGTATTTATTCAAAATTCAGAAGCACACCTCCTAGGAAATGGCCTTTCTTCAAAGGGCCTCTCTTTTATTTTTTAGTTTTTTTTTTTTTTAAGATTTTATTTGTTTATTTGACAGAATGAGAGAGCATGTGTGAGCCAACACAAGCAGGAGGAGCGGCAGACAGGAGAGGAAGAAGCAGGCTCCCTGCTGAGCAGGGATGGGGTCCATCCTAGGACCCCATAATCATGACCTGAGCCCAAGGCAGATGCTTAACCCACTGAGCCACCCAGGCACCCCAAGGGCCTCTCTTTAGACTAACTGGCTACTTTGGAATAATCCTTTTAAAATTATAAGTAGATAAAGGTACACATACTTGATGCCAGTATAAGCTACATTCTCCTCTCTATATTTTTTCCATTCTTTTATTGTTATTCTTGACTTAGTTTTTTTAGTTTTAGATACACAGGAAAATTGAGTGCAAGGTCCAGAGATTCCCAGTACACCCTCTGCCCCTACACATGCATAGCCTCCCCCGTTACCAACATCCCCCACCAGAGCGGTTCATTTGTTACAATAAACCTGCGCTGACGCATCACAATCACCCAAAGTCCGCAGTTAACATTAGGGTTCACTCCCGGTGGTGTTCATTCTATGAATTTGGACAAACGTATAATGCAGTGAGTGGGTCCATCATTATATTATCACACAGAGTATTTTCACTGCCCTAAAAATCCCCCTCTACGTATTTTTCAATTTGCTTAACAGCATATTGGTCAGAAGATCTGTCGACTTTGGGATCATCCTATGAGTTCTAACATCATTTCGCGGAACCATGTGAAGCAACTGCTGCTGAACTATAAGAAACAGGTGAGTCTGTGGGCAAGCACAGCCCACCAGATGTTGTATGGATCCTATTTGCCCATTTCAACATAGCCACAGTCAGCAATTGTAGTGCTTACCACCACCACCACCACCCCTTTTTAAAGTTTGTGCTTGTTTTGGAGAGTCCGCTAATACCAGAAGTGGTTTCCCTTTTAGCCTCAGAGTTCTATGATTGACAAGTCACCAGGCAGTGTGGAGTTTCTGCCTCTGAACTACTTCATTGAAATACTGACAGATATAGAATCTTCCAATCAAGGTAATTGCACTCATCTGTCCTCAGGGCTCTCCTGCTTTTCTCTTGACACATCAGTCCCGATTCGCTTCTGCGTACCCCTTTCTTTCCAGAATACGCCTTACTCATAAGTAGCCCTTACTGCAGCGGGTTTTAATCAGTAACATACAGTTTAGTTCCTGGAGTAAATTACCAAAGGAATAATCACCCATGAGGGGTGATTAGGGTTGAAGGGTTGAAGAGGGTTGAAGAGGCTCAAAAGCCATTTGGTTGATGTGAATGACCTTTCTTGGGGCTTACGTATAATAAATTTTAACAACACATTTCAGAGTCATGTGTTTTACTCAAATATAAAATAATTACGATTTCAATGAGCTGTAGGCCCAATGTTTTACCATGGCTACATAGTAACTCTTTTCTCCTTATTTCTTCCAGCTCTGTATGCTTTTGAAGGACATGACAACGTGGATGCAAAATTTGTGGAGGAAGCAGCTCTGAAACACACCACAATGCTTTTAGGCTTATAAAAGAGAAAATGCAATTATATCAGCTTCCAGTATTTTAATCTTGCTCATCACCTTGACTTCTGTTGAGACTCCTTTACCAATATTTAAAATTGGTAACCAAAATCAGAATACATTGTTGAACCATCTGAATTTCAGTTTGGTACTTGTTCAGAGAGAACTAAACTGCTGTACCTCATCCCAGTTTAGAAGAGCAGACAAGCAGTCAAGTGTAGAGGAGTGACAAAACAGTCTAAGAAGCATGGACTGTCTCAGTGAGGACCCAGTGGCTTCCTAATGATTTCATAGGCCAACAGCTAGTTTGTATTGCACTCTGAAATAAAATGTGCTTTAAAAAATGCAGGGAACAGTGCTTAGAAAAACAAAAACGAGATGTGTCGCAGAAGATAACGTACGACAAGTAGAAAAATGAAATGTTACATAAGAACTGTATTTGGAAAGAGGATGCTTTCTAAAGAACTGAGTTTGGACCAGGTCAACTCTGCTATTTCCAGTGTGGAATGCTTTGTAACATACAGCAGCGTGTACATACAGTTCTGAGAGTGGGCTTTGTCTTTGTGATGGTTCAGATGGAACTTTATTTAATATGTTAAAGTTTTTTGTATTTATAAAAGTTTGATTCGGTAATATCTTGTCATTAAAAAAAAAAAAAAAAAAAAGAACACTGAAGGTTCTAGCCTGACTCTTGGTTTATGAACCTTGCCTTTTTATTCCAGCCAGAAATCATGAGTTCATGAGCATGTTCCCTCAGAGGCCCCCAGGACATCTAACTAATTCTCCTAGTTTTTTTTTTTTTTTCTTCTCTTTTTTTCTCTCTTTTTTAAAGATTTTATTTATTTGAGAGAGAAGAGAAAGAGCACACAAGCAGGGGGGAGGGGCAGAGGGAGAAGGAGAAGCAGACTCCCCGCTGAGCAGGGAGCCTGATGGGGCTCCATCCCAGGACCCCGGGATCATGACCTGAGCTGAAGGCAGATGCTTATCCCACTGAGCCACCCAGGTGCCCTTTCTCTCTCTTTTATAATGACTTAATTCTGACCAATAACAATAGTTGCTTGCCTGGGGTCAGCCAGGCCCTTTGCTTTTCTATCTTTACACTGTTTCTTACAGTGAACTTGTGAAATTGTAATGATTATAAATATCACTAGCTGGTAAAATAATTCAGCTTCTTTTCTAAAATCATACTTGTGTTCCAAAAATTGCCCTCTCCTATGAATTTCCCTTTTTGGTCAAATATTTAGTCGTCACAGAGACCCCAAATCCTGAAGTCCTGTCAGCATGTTAGACTCTTTCTCTTGGAAGATCATTATTTTCCCCTCCCTACCCTTTCATACTTGGAGTTGTTTCGGTGTCTTTCTGAAGTCTGAGTCATCGGACTCACGTTGATACTGGTCCTGCCACCACTCTGCTCATAGCCATTCATTTCCGGATAAGATGCCAACTCCTTGACACTCAGTGTTTCCTAAATCCCAGCCTTACACACTCCCCCAACATGAACACGCTGTTTCAGCCAGGCCAGTTCTCTGGGCCCTGAGCACCTTTTTCTTCCAAGCCTTGCTTTAGGCTACTTCCCTCACCTGGAATCCCCTCCCCACTTATTAAAATCTTATTTATGTTTAAGGGCCAGATAAATAAGTCCATCTCTGACCGTGATCCCTGGCTATTCCCACACACAGTGACAGCTTCTCCTTCTGAACCAGTAGCACATGCTATAATATTTAAACGTCCATCCCTTTGTGTCAAAAAATTGTATTTCCATTCTTAAGTTGTTCCTACAGGTATATTTTTTTGATTACTAATGCAATTAATAATTCCTACAACATAGGAGCTCTAAGTGTGCAGTATTTCTTTGTGTTGACCACACAGTATTATCATAGGCACTTTGCTTTATAAAGCCTTATATAAAACCACCAAATTAGATTAGATTCAGGACTGATTTGTAGGCTGAGAATAAGATTAAATTCCATTCTGGTAGGATGGGGGCTTGGAAAAGATTTTGTTTCCATTTAGAGAAAGAAGAAAAATAAGGAATGTAGTATTTTTCATTTCCAGAATTATGACACAAAATCCATACCTGACACCAGTTTGAAGTATGGTTTGAAATATTAATGAAGTAAAATCAGTTTTCAAATCTTGTGTATTTTCATAGATGAGAAAATATAAAAACAGAATTAGGAAAATGTACTTGGGTGAAATGCAATAAAACCAGAGTAATGAAATAAGTGGAACTGGCCTCATTTTCAGCTCTGCCACATGCAAAGCTGTGTTTTCATTGCAATTTTTAAAAATCTGGAATCAGAACTTAATCACAGGCTTGTTTGTATATAATGTGAAAAATCTAGATTTAGAAGAAAGATAAATTAGGGCATAATTATTTTTGCAGCTAAAGGATTCTTGTAAAAAGAATTATCACGATGTAACTGTAAAAAGGACAAGCTTCCACACGGCTTTTTATTTGATTTACATTACCAACATGAACTTCAAATGCATCTATTTAACAAAGTGAATTATAACCCCCGTGATACTTGGGATACATTCCTTTTCAAACATTTTATCTTTCTCTTTCAAGGGAGTATATTGAATAGTGTTTGCTTTTTTTCTTCAATAAACAAAAACCACTCTGCCAATTCAGTAAAAATTGATTTATTTTTCTTGCATTTTTATAGCACTTGGACTACTATATAGTTTTGAAAGTCAATATATAGAGTGAAAAAAGAAAAAATGAACAATACAGATATATGCTTTGACATAGTTGTAGGAAAATTCTATGTCTTACTTAATATCGTGTAAAATATAGTAGCTGATGAGTGTAAAAGGAACCCATGCTGTTTGCCATTGTTGGTTGACTGGGATGCCATATTTGTCTGTAATTTAGAGCTATTCTGCTGATACTTTCCAGCTGTGCATCTGAGGAAGCGTGGCTGAAGTGTTTCCTTTGGAAGCCCAGATTGGTTCACATGCTCAGATTTCAATCGGCTTTGGAACAGGTTTCCTTATGTGCCTCATATTGGCCCCTTGTTCACTGGGCTTGAAAGGAGCCAAAGCGCCATACGGTTTTGGCAAAGGAAGAGCGGCCTCTGCCTCTGGGATGTAGGCATTTGGACGTGGCTCTGCAGTTGTGTAAACACCGTTGGGGAGTTGGCGGTTGTCTGATACCAAGAACTCCTGCAAAGAATGATTTTTCCTTTTTAGTTTCCTGAAAACAGTAATGAAATCCCTTCATCCTTAGGGCCCAGCAGACACAGCTGCATCTGAGCAGCCTTAGGCTGTGCTGGCTGGTATTTTCCCCCAGGGATGGGAGGGTATGAGGGTGGAGTCACTAAACACACACACACACACACACACACACACCACACACTGTGTCTCATCGGCATGACCCTTGTTGCTCATGCATCACTCTGTTCCTGGAATTGGGTTTATCATAGACTGGCTGGTGGGTCCTAAATTCACTGTATTTCAACTTCAATATCTTTCATCAAGCACTAATTATTTCCATATTTTTGAAAAAGGCTGGAGTAAGTCATCGGTGAGCAAATGTTACAAAGGAGGAAATAAGGATAAAGTAGAACCAGAGGAGAGAAGTGGTGAGCAGCTTGCTTTGAACCTCCAGGTCCTCAGAATTGTGCCTGTGCTTCTGGAGAATAGAGGAATTTCTTCTAGCGTTAAAAAGCACTCTAAGCAATGGAGACAGGTAAATGACAGTGGGGACAGGTAAAATCGGAATGCCCTCAAAAACACAGCCTCAGGCACTGTGGAAATTATAAACCCGACCCTACTTTCAGGTATTCCTAGCACATATTTGGAAAGCATGTTTTCTTGGGTTAGGGGTGAAGAGCGATCCTTTGGGGGGGTATCTACTTGACGGTCTGAGAGTGAGCCGTAGGTTCCCAGGATGTGGTCTTCTTAGGAAGATGCCTAATTCCATTGTAAGAATGTCATGGGGTGGGCAGGACTGGGCCCCTGAAGGGCAGGGGCAGTCTGTGTTAGGCCTACACGGGGGCCCGTGGCAGGAGAAGAAGCTGTGACCTTGAGGCCTATGACGCACACGAAGCAGAAGAGGCTGGAGGCCTCACAATGTGCTCCAGTGGCCCCAGTAGCCAGATGTGGGCTGAGGAGGGACGCAAGCAAGGACAGAGACTGAAGACCGTTGGACAGAACCAGTGCCAGCCTGGCCGCTGTCCTGCCAACGGGAGTCCATGGTGTTCAGCCACACAGGCCACGATGAAGGGCTGTGCGCTGGGACTTGGCGCTCGGTGAGCGTTTTCTGGAGAATATCATGCACTTTGGAGTATTATTTTGCCCTGTCTACATCCTCTCTTAGAACTCCTTTCTAATGATCGTCAGAACTAAGTGTGTGGTAGAGTGGGACATTTTTCATACATTTTGGGAGGACCCAAATCCCAGAACACAGCCCTTCCTAGCACACTTTACAAATGCAACACAGAAGACCAAGCTTACCCGAGACTTCTCAGCGACGGCCAAGGCATACATTTCTTCATCTCGGAATATCTTCAACCATTCTGTCTCGATGTCTTTATTGAGTGGCAGGCCCTTTTCTATCCTGGAATTGCAAGAGAAAATGAAGTCTTCTTTCTCCCTGACTTCCTTTTGGAGTTCAATGGCCAGAGCTTGCTTCATGGACAGCTCAGCAACAAGAGCCATCATCTGTTCCGTAGCATCTTTGATCTTCTTCCGGTAGCCATTCATCTAGAATGAAAGAGCCCAAAGCTTAGACTATATATATTCCATGAAGAGTCAAGAAAATGGCAGGCTGAGAGCTGTCTAGAATGGTGAGGTGTGGGGGGGGGGGGCATTCTTGCCTGAAGGAGGGAGAGCCTAAGTGGGAATTCAGAGAAAATAAGAACTAGGAGAGATCTCAGAGATTGAGCCCAATTCCCTGGCTGTGTAAGTAAGGAGAAAAACACATCTGTTCATTGAGCTATGGAGTTCCAAGTGGATAGGTAACATTGAGGGGAATAGTCCCTTTATTTTTAAGAGGTGAGAAGAAGAAAAGGACAGGATATTTTTGATGTCTAAGTTCTGGCCTAAGATTGCCATGTTTTTAATTTGTCACTTATCCAGCGGAAAAAAATCTGGTAGAACAAAAACTATACTTAAAAAATACTCATCATAATGGATAAAGAAGATGTGGTTTATGTATACAATGGAATATTACTCAGCTATTAGAAATGACAAATACCCACCATTTGCTTCAACGTGGATGGAACTGGAGGGTATTATGCTGAGTGAAGTAAGTCAGTCGGAGAAGGACAAACATTATATGTTCTCATTCATTTGGGGAATATAAATAATAGTGAAAGGGAATATAAGGGAAGGGAGAAGAAATGTGTGGGAAATATCAGAAAGGGAGACAGAACGTAAAGACTGCTAACTCTGGGAAATGAACTAGGGGTGGTGGAAGGGGAGGAGGGCGGGGGGTGGGAGTGAATGGGTGACGGGCACTGGGTGTTATTCTGTATGTTGGTAGATTGAACACCAATAAAAAATAAATTAAAAAAAAATAAATAAATAAAAAATAAAAAAAAAAAAAATACTCATCATCATTGGGCAGCCCAGGTGGCTCAGTGGTTTAGCACCACCTTCGGCCCAGGGCCTGGTCCTGGAGACCCGGGATTGAGTCCCACATAGGGCTTCCTGTGTGGAGCCTGCTTCTCCCTCTGCCTGTGTCCCTGCCTCTCTCTCTGTGTCTCATGAATAAATAAATAAAATCTTAAAAAAAAAAAAAAAAACTCATCACCTATGCAGAGGTCCCGCATCTGAAGTGATTTTTAATGGAAAATATCGTACCTCATTGTGGTTGCACTATTGATCATAATTCCTGGGATGTATCTTTATTAGGTCATGAGCAAGCATGAACTGAACCGGGGAAAATCTGGTCAGTCATTTGAAATGAAATGTTCCTTGTTCTACACGTATGTTTACCATTTCACATCAGGTGGTTATCATCAAAGACTTAAAAGATCAGGCTAAGTAGAACATAGCACGATTAAAACAATATTTGTTGAATGAAGGAATTAACGAATTCTATCTTAATCCTCCAGCCTTTTGAGCCAGGGTACACTGAGAAGCCATTTGCTTCTAGGAAAGATGAGAGCCTGGAGATCTGCATTCTTGTTGAGTCCCCACAAGGGGCTAGGCCACTTCTTACCTAGTGAATGCTTAAAACAACTTAAGCTAATGTCACATCCCTGTCACAGATTAGAAGACTTGGTCATTAAAATCCTCTCTGTGTCCTTCTCAAGGTCACTCGCTAGTATTGCTACGTCCCGGACCTGGGATCTGAACCATTCTACCCCTAGTTCTGCCTACTGTGAAGAGGTCATAATGTTGAATGAAAAAACAAAAACAAAACAGGGAGAGAACACCAAAGGTGGGGAAAGGCAGGGGAGATCAACCACTAGGCTAGGACTCCTCTGACGGAAGCCTCCCAGGTAGCAGTCGCCACCATTCACATTTCTCTAGCCTTTCGGTTGACTTCCAGACTCTGTTGACCAGCCAGCCCTGGGTGAAAACGAAGGACTTCCCCTAAAGAGAGGGAAGTTCATTTTGCAAAAGGAAGGAAGGCAACATTTAGAGAAACAACATTTAGAGAAAATTAGAGAAATGCTGATTCAGGCAAGTTCATGAGACTAAAGAAGTCTTAACATCTCCTATTTCTGGAGTAAAGTTGTGACCTGTGCAGGAGCCGTGGGACTGGGGGCTCAGTGTGCTAGTGGAAGTCCTCAGAGCAGCCGGGTAAAAGCCAAGGGAAAACGGCAAAGGAGCCTTGAGATTTATAATGATTTTGTTTCTTTAGTGCACCCAAGTGTTTCTGGAATGGGACTGACTGTTCATTCATTCAACAGATTGTTTTTTTTCTTGAGCTTAGTGCACACCAGCTTTAGGGAAATTAAAATCCCCATGCCGTCACGGCGGGATGCTCCAAGGGGCCAGGAGGCCCAGCGAGCAGGGGACCCGGAAGGCCCTGTGCGGAGGCCCTGCCTCCCCTGCCTCCCCTGCCTCCCCGAGCTCCCTCCTGCCGACTGCCCCGCTCTAGCACCAGCCTGACGGGTCGCTCTAAAGTAGCAGGCCTCAGATTTTAAACGTCTGAAATTGGGAAGCTCCACATTCAAGGTGTCGCCTTGCTAGTGGGGCCCCGGCAGTGGCTGCCCCCCAAGACTATTAGGCATGGGTGTCGTGTGATTGCTGTTCTCTTGTCATGGTCCCTGGCCGTTTCTGAGTTCTGGCTGGGTTCTGGATTGGGGCCCCTTCCATGCCACCTGCTGGCTAAGTGAGGCCTTCCGATCACAAGGAACTAGAGAGGATTCAACTTGGCACATGAAATATAAGGGTGACAATTTCCATATTTTGAATATGTGAAACTTGTAAACTGTCATCGAAAAGCTTAAGTCTGCCCAGTAAAAAGTGAATCCACTCAGGGAGCAAGATTGAAACTGACTCTGGACAATTTTTTAAGATTCACCTTTACATTTTAAATTTTACATCTTTGTTTCTCTAGTCGTAAAGTCTAATCTCTCCAGTGCTTCTGTCAATGAATAACGCAGTCGGCGGGAAATGAGAGGGGTATAGGATAAGGGACAAGGCAGGGCAGACCTTTTTGGCTAAGAGCAGCGTGTCCTGCTTGTAGGCCTGAGTTTTGCTGCAGAGCCTGTCTGTGAGCCGAGACACCTGTTCATAGATAAAGTCCTTCTCCAGTAACTTCTCCTCCTTCTGGGCCAGCTGTAGTTCCAGCTACAGTTGAAAACAATTTCAATAAAAAGGAAAAAAGTCATGCAAGTCAAAATCTCTCTTAATTAGAGCACTGTTTCTCCCCCTTAATGGGGACAGATTGCTTTTATACAGTTGCCAAGATGGCTCCAGGAAAGTCTTTAGCACTGGCCTAGGTCAAGACTTCCCTTGCCCACCCCCACCCCCCACCTCCGGATAGCTTTGGGAGGTCTTCCTCCCCTGGTAGAGGATGTCCCTCTCAGGGCCAGCCAGCTTCCATGTTGCCACTCCTCAAATTTCATCCACTGAAGATGCCAAAACTGTCCTTTGGGCTCTGAGACAAAACTGGGCATCTTGAAACCACTCAGGTTTTACTTCTTTTTAGCAAACACTAGAAACAAGCTTAGGTTTAGCTACAGAATTACAAGGAAAGGACTGGATTAGTGGCTAGGACAGTGAGGGATGAGGGACAAGTCTGTCTGCAGAAGCTGGCACAGCACCACACGTAGCTGGGCGCTGACGGACACCATTCTGAGGAAGACCACTTACCGAATCTAGTTTTTTTATCATTTCTTCTTGGGTCATATCCTTCCCTGGAATGAAGCGGATTCTGTTCTCACCGTCAGGATTTATAAATTGTTTCTCCAGGTCCTTTATTCTCTCTGTGCACTGTGAAAACTATTTAAACAAGAAACATTAACTTCAAAACCAACTCTCCTGCTCAGTAAATTTTAAAATTACATAGCCCAAGGTCTTTAAAATCTTTCGGTAGGATCAGTCTGGGGCAAGGTGAAAGAGGAGGACTGTCACCATCCCAGCCGCGGGGACCCGGGGTCGAGCGCCGTGTCCCGTGAAGATGATGCCCGGGACTGCTCTCCGCAGCAAGGCCGAGATCTGGGTCATCAGAGAAAAAGCTGATTTTACCACCAGCCCTCCGTGTTCTGCCGGTGGGATGCTGTGTGGTTGCAGCGCTCAGACTGTACTGACCTGACCTCTTTATTTTAGGTTGTTACGGAGGCCAAAGTAGACAACGTACAAGGCCGGTGACACACTAGACTCCAGCTTAAAACTCTTTGTTGGAATAGGTTTAATGGCTTCCAGAAGAACAAAGTTCTCAATTATTGGGTCAATCTGGTGTACGGTCTGCAAGGAACTGCTGAACTATTTATATTTTTTTGCTAACCAACCAAGGTAGTGTTTCACAGATCAACTATATTGGTTGAATCAATGAGACTTTGGCGGTAGGTGAAGAAATACGCTAACTCCCAAGCAGGAGGGGCAGTCACACTCAGCCTCACTTCATGGGGAGAGATGTGGAATGCAGTGAAAACCAAGAGTCATCACTTTCAACTTTTTTACAGAAAACCTGTAGAATCTTAGGCAAATCATTTATCATCTCTAAACCTTAGTTGTCATAGGTGGCTCAGTCGGTTAAGTGTCTGCCTTCAGCTCAGGTCATGGTCACAGGGTCCTGCCTTCAGCTCAGGTCATGGTCACAGGTCCACATGGGGCTTCCTACTCAGCAGGGAGCCTGTGCCTCTCCCTCTGCCCCTCCTCCTGCTCATGCACATGCTCCTCTCTCAAAGAAATATATAAAATCTTAAAAGAAAAAAAACAAACCTTAGTCGCTTCAACTGTCAAATGAGAAGATAAGGCCTAATCTAATGCAGTTGATTCACTAAATGAGATAACGCATCTTGAGTACTTTACAACATATTCTAGGGTGATGGGAGTAGAATTTAATTTTTAATTCATGTATTCACCTCCTCCCCCTCACAAAAAGAATTTTAAATGGTGATATAATTATTTTTTTCCTCTTTTATCCCTCTCTCTCAACATTCCTTAGTTGCCCTCAATATGGAGTTAAAGTATACATATATACATAACCAAGCGTAAATACATAATTATGCCATTTATTATTAACAATGCTTCACATTTTCGTTTCTTAATTAGGAAATAAAATAAGGAACAAAAATATGGTGCTTGCTTATCAAAATAGTACCTTGATTGGCCTTATTTCCCTATGGGTCGTTGAGGAAAAACTATATACTTTTTCTTTTTTTTTTTTTAATTTTATTTAAATTCCAGTTAGTTAACGCACAGTGCAATATTGGTTTCAGGTGTAGAATTTGGTGATTCAACACTTACATACACCACTCAGTTGAACAAGTGCCCTCCTTAATCCTCATGTTTACTTTTTCTATATAAAATAGTGCGGTGTCCTAAAATAGTTCACGTAATTTCCAAGATCCCTAAAAAGGAGCTATTATTATAGGCACCAGGAAAATGTGACTCATGATCATCCTTGGATTACATTGTGAGACAATTAAAAATTGTTTCAAACAACTGAGGAAATGCAAACCTTAAGGGAATTCTGGAAATGATGCAAAAACTGGGAAGACTTTGGGGAAAAAAACACAAGACACTGCAGCTGTAACAAATAACAGGATGTGACAGGGCTCCAACACGGCAAGGCAGGGTACAAAAATGATTTGCCTAAGGCAAATTTTACATCATGTCCTTCAAAGGGCCCATGTGATTTGTGCTGAGTAGACAAGTAAGTGCAGCTTGAAGACTAATAGGAAACTTTTTTTCTTTTTCTTTTTTTTTTTTTTGAGATTTATTTATTTATTTATTCATGACAGACACAGAGAGAAGCAGTTCATAGGCAGAGGGGGAAGCAGGCTCCCTGCGGGGAGACCGATGTGGGACTTGATCCCAGGACCCTGGGATCACGCCCTGGGCTGAAGGCAGATGCTCAACCACGGAGCCAGCCAGGTGCCCTGATAGGAAATTTCAACAGTTCTTAAGCTTAGAACTGACTCTGGCAGGACAGGTAACTGATGCTAATCCCTAGTCCATATGTCTCAATTCGTACGCAGTGAGAATGGAAAAGGCTCAGATCAGACATAAACGCTTCAGTAGTTTCCTCTTGGGTCAACTAAGCTCATATTTCACACCAGATACCTGGTTTTGTATAATGAAATGCCAAGTGCATATGTTTTAAGAACAATGAATTTTATCCATTGACTGGAAGCCCTGATTTGCAATGAACACACACAAAGTGCCTGTACAACAGGGAGAGAAGTTTTCTCTTGTGGATCTTAATGAATTTAGAGTCCTTTTGATCTGCTGGGCATCTTGATAGTGTAGTATGGGCACAGATGGCCCTGAGGCTCTGTTTTGGGAAGGAGCTGGAGAGAGACAAATTATTCTATAAAATCGAGACAAGTGTGGAGTGCCTGGGGGACACTGTGGGGTGGTGGGGCTGCGGAGAGAAGAGGATGAAAGGTGGAAAGGCAAGCAGGTGAAATGGAGCCAGGCTAGGGTGCTGCATGGGCCAACACACGTGGACACTGTTAGCAGTGATGGGGTGGCTGCCCGTAGGGCTCTGCGGGTATGGGTATCTGATACTGAATTTGAGGTTCTTCACATTTCTATAATGTACCCCATCATGCTGTTGCCCCAAATCGTCAATCAGTTCACTAAGGTCTTGCATGAATGGTTCTGTGCAGGTAGGCTGAAGAAGGAGCTGGTCCTGAATCTGCATTGATGGGGCATAGAAGTGAACCAGAAAGTGTGTGTGCCAGTGGCGGGGGGGGGGGCTATCCTTCATATGAACCACTCATTGGTAGTAGGAGTCAGACCCACAGGAATCCTGGGGAGGTGACCTTGGAGACCTGAGGGACTCCTGGGAGTGCCAGCCAACCCATCCACATCAGGCTACACTTATGAAAGAAGTGATTAGGAGAACTTATGACTAAAAACAAACATACATGGGGCAGCCCGGGTGGCTCAGCGGTTTAGTGTAGCCTTCAGCCCAGGGCCTAATCCTGGAGCCCCAGGATCGAGTCCCACATCAGGCTCCATGCATGGGGCCTGCTTCTCCCTCTGCCTGTGTCTCTACCTCTCTCTCTCTCTCTTTGTGTGTCTCTCATGAATAGGTAAATAAAATCTTAAAAAACAAACACACACTGGAATTAGAACCTTGGTACATTTATGCACAATGAAAGATCCCATCACTGATAAAGCATTTACACACTCAAATGGCATAAAAATATGAAAGTGGACCCGTTATCTGGTTCCATAGTCATGTAAATCCCATGACAGATTAAATGGAAAAAAAAAAAAACCCCAAAAAACAAAACCAGGACTCAAAACTGTCTACACATGAGCTAATGAAAACCGTTTACTTATATATCTTGAAAAAGACCAGAAGGATCTCTGCCAGATTTTTGATAATTTTAATAGTGATTGTATCACAGGAATAGAATTTTATTTTTTTAAATGCTTGTATTTTTTCAAAACTTCATTAACTGAACATGTTTTAATTTTATCATCAGGAAAAAAACTGAAAACAAATCTGACATTTTAGAAAACACACTATAGGTTAAAATTTGTTCCTGCTACGTTGAGTCAATGGAAAAAAGTGTAAGACACAAATCTTTATTTAATTTTTTTCTTCTATTTTCATTAAGAAAAAAACAATTACATGTGAAGAAAGTAGTTTTATGTTCATAATTTTTTATGTATATGTGTATGTATATTATTATATATTATTATTTCATGTTTAAATTGTTTGGCTTTATTCTACATTTAAAAAGACTGTGTCAGAGACCGGGCTATTCAATGGCAGGGAAACTACAGGGATTAATAAGGAGTGTAATTATATGTGATTGCTAATTAACAAATAGCAATCTCGGCTTCTAAGGTTAGGAGTTCTAAAAATGAGAGAATGAGATGGTCTCCAAGATCTTTCTAGCAAGCATGAAAAACATAGTTATGCTGGTGGCAGTGAAGGCCTGGACTCATTAAGTTTTGAGGTATAAGGAAGCTAGTGCTGAGATTCGGGAGGGCTTAAATTCCAAGGAAGGCAGAAAATGCTTCATGGGGAACCATCTGTAGCCTGCATTCCTGAAACATAAATTCCACCTGGAGCAGCAGAATTTTTTTTTTAATTTATCTATTTTAGAGAGAGCAAGCTGGGGGGGGAGGGGCAGAGGGAGAGAAAGAATCTCAGGTAGACTCCCCACTGAGCACAGAGCCCTAGTGGGGCTTGACCTCATGACCTTGAAATCATAACTTGAGCCCAAATCAAGAGTATGACGCTCAACCGACTGAGTCACCCAGGTGCCCTGGAGCAGAGGCAGTTTTAAAGAAGACACGTAACTCATGGGTTTGTACAGGTACCAGGAAGGGCCTGGCTCAGTTTACATGTAAGAACTTGATATGATCTTCAAACCAATAAAGTGAGGGGAGGCAAATGGCCCCAGGAAGCGTCTGATGAATGTTTCCCCCACCTGAATTTGCAGCACTGCTAAGTCAGCATCCAGGGCCCTCTTGGTTGGCAATAATTTCTGGGTCACGTGAATTTGTCTTTGTTTCTCAGCAATCTTCAGTTTCAGGAATCGGATCTTTTCTTCCAGGACATGTATTTCAATTTCTCCATTTAGTTTCATCTTCTCTTGGATATTTATTTTTTCATAAAAGATGCACACCTCCTCTTCTCGCTGTATCAGCTGAACACCACTATGGCCAAAAGGAGAGGCAGAGGCTAAGAGGAAGTTGAGACTTATGGTAATTCCCTCTGGATTTGGGCACAAAACATCAACATTACGGAATTCCAGAAGACAATAGATATTTACTGTCTGCTCTCTAGTTAAACACTTTAAGTTTTCCTGGGGATACGAGAGGGAGGGTTGTTTAGTGTCTCTGCTCTGAGCTGATCATGCAGTTGGCTGGTCACAGTATCTCTGCAAGTCCCAAAGGCTTTCTGAGGGTGGGAAAAAAATGTCATTCCCCATGCATGAATGAAGTGACCCCATAATCTGATTTTCTGCAGACCCGCTTCTTGGGCCAGGCTTGCCAACCGAGGTCTGGCCAGAAGTACCCAGGCAGGGGGCCAGGGAATGTGTTTCTGCAGTGATTCTATGGAACTTGCCAGGCCTATTAGGGTTTTTTTTTTTTTTTTTTTTTAAGTTGAATATTTTTGATGCAGATTTCCCCCTAAACAGGCAAAGCTCTGTCCTTTGTAATCACGCCAGGGGAAAGACCCCTCCATGTGAGGAGAATGTGGGAAAGAAACAAAGTAAGAATTTTCCAATTCCAGCCCTACAGGTCTGACCAGGGCCTGGGAAACATACTGCCTAAATAATTTGTTTTGTGCCGAGAGCCAAATAAGAGCACTTTTTTCCCCTCTCTCTCAGAGAAAACACCTGCCAGTAGTTTGAAAAAGTAGTGTCCTTCGCACCCTGAAGCTCTTCCCACACTCTGCATAGCCATTATCCCAGAATTCATCTTTAGTTGCTTTTATCTCTTTCTCTCTCTCTTCCTTTATAGTGTGTGGACACATAATTGGATTTGCTTAATCTTAATGTTAAGATTATTATATTTCATCTGCCATTTTAGTGGCTCTTCTGGGGATCCTCTCATTTCTCCTGACAACAGAAGCCAGCAGCAATGATTTACCACCTTTCTGTGCTTGTAGGGTCCAATGCTTAGAATGTGGCTTCACGTGGAGCAGCCCACAGTCAAGCCACGATGAGGCCAGAAGCAATCCCTACAATCTCACTTAGAGCTCCCCATAGCTCAGGCAGCTTGGGAACCCCGCTACAGCAGTCACTGTGAGTAACATAACCGTAGCCTGCAAAAAATAATGCTCTTCGAAGAGTCTTACCTGCTGAGAAAGCGAGTTGGGAGAATGACTTGACAAATATCATACTAGGACCAAACCTGTCACAAAGGTGGTTACAAGATCCGAAGACTTATTTATGTCGATTATACTGAAATAACTTGCTGGTATCAGGGGCAGCCTGAAGGTAGCTTGGGGAAGACCCCTGATCTTTGAGTGAGCCACCTACACCCACCTAAAGCCTACTCTTGCCTGTCTCTCTCTTAAAAGAACAACTTCTTATTTTCAGGCCACACACGCAGCTCACCCCCCCCTGCACCCCCACAAGAGGCGAGTGAACCCAAAACGTCAAATGCCCCCCACTACCCACCATCAAGTCTAGAGAGGAAAAGGGGCAGGCAACCTGCCTAAATGGGATCTCTGGGTTTCATTGCTCACATGATGTTCCTGTTTTTTTTTTTGTTTTTTTTTGTTTTTTTTAAGATTTATTTATTCATGATAGAGAGAGAGGCAGAGAGGCAGAGATACAGGAGGAGGGAGTAGCAGGCTTCCTACCGGGAGCCCGACGTGGGACTCGATCCCAGGACTCCAGGATGATGCCCTGGGCCAAAGGCAGGCGCTAAACCGCTGAGCCACCCAGGGATCCCCCAGATTCCTGGCTTTTACCTTTCATTTCGACGCTGAACAGCTTTTTCATACTTCTTGCGCAGCTGCACCATCTCCTCTTCGACGGTGGTGATCATACTGGCCAGCCTGTCGATGTTATTCAGCTGGGCTTCCTTCTTCTCTTTCATTTCCTGGAGTTTTGCTACAATTTTGTGCACATCATTTTGCATGCTTTCACGGATGGTAACATTGTTGGCATGTTTCAGCATGGAATTTTGGAGCTTCCTTTAAAAATAATGGGAAAACGGGGAAGATGATCGTTTCCTTTGATTACTTTAAAAATAATGAAGACTTCAGAAAGTATCAAAGTCTCTGGGGCTGTAGTCTGTCCCTCGGAACGACAGGAGTAGTACGTAGTCCACGCGGGGACCTGGGCGTTTGTCACCTCCCAGCACCCCAAGAAGGGTGAGTACAGTACGTGAAGATACTTTGAGGGACAGGAAGAGAGACCACATTGACAACGAATTCCAGTACGGCTGACCCTTGAGCGACGCAGGTTTGAACTGCGTGGGTCCACCTATAATGTGATTTTTTGGGACAAATACGGCACAGTGCTGTAAACGTATTTCTCTTTTTTTATGATCATCTTAACATTTTCTCTTCTCTAGCCTACTTTATTGTAAGAATACAGCATATAATACATATAACACGCCAAATATTTGCTAATCAACTGGTGCCTGGTCAGCAGTAGGTTATTAGTAGTAAGTGCTCTACAGGGATTGGCCCCCTGTGACCCGTGTGTTGTTCAAGAGTTAACTGTATATTGCTATAATTGTTCTACTTTATTAGTAGTTATTATTAACTTCTTACTATGCCTGATTTATAGGTTAAATTTTATCATAGGTATGTATGTGTAGGGGGAAAACCCCATAGAATATTTAGGGTTCAGTAGTATCTGTGGCTTCAGGCAGCCACTGGGGGTCTTGAATGTATCCCTCGTAGATAAGAGGGGCTACTGCAGTAATTTATTTGAGAGAGAGAGCACGAGCAAGGGGAGAGGGAGAGGGTCAAGCAGACTCCCTGCCGAGTGCAGAGCTTGGAGTCCCATGCAGGGCTCAGAATCCTGAGGTCACGACCTGAGCCAAAGTTAGACTTTTAACGGACTGAGCCACCCAGATGCCCCAAATAAGGACTATGTTTATTGATAAGAAAAGCGAGCCCAGAGAGGTAAGTTAGCTTGCCCAAGGGCATGCAGCCAGTCAGCTGCGGGGCTGGGATTTGAGTCTAGAAAGCTACCTCTCTTAACCACTCTGCTGTACGGCCTCCTGCAAGCACAGTAGATGCTTCAAATCTATATCCAGGGGGTGCTGGTTAATAAATATTTGATTGTCTTCCAACTTTAAATGCAAAGTGATCAGATTTGTGCTTTTCTTTCTAATTCAGTAAATTAAAACAGTATACAAACATGGTTTTTTATTCACTTAAAAATATGGCTATCCAACGTGGAAGCATACAGAATCGCATTCAGATGCTTAGAGTGTCATTTGTAAAGCATCTTTGAGCAAGGGCTCTTCCAGCTTTGTTATATGAATATCTTCTACTTTACTATTCCCAGGTATTTTAGAGTTCAATGAATCAGAAGAGAAACTTTTGAAAAGACAATAGTTATTATTACACTTACCTTTCTTGAGTAACTGCACTATTTCTTAAAATTTCCAGTTCGTTTAACAACATTTTATGCCTTTCTTTTATCTCATTTACTTTCTGGTGAGCTTTGTGAAGTAAGTTAACAAATTTGTTTCTTTCATTTCGAATAGTGTCATACAATTTAGCAAACTCTTTGAGTCTGTGGAAACATGAGGGTTTTTTTTTTTTTGAAACTTGTGAAATAAAATCCATTTTTTCCCCACCTAACAAGATAGATCATCATGTAATTCTTTTACCTGCGATGAATTTCACGTTTTTTCTTCTTGTGTATCCTGATTTCAAGATCCTTTGTTTTGATCTCCTTAACAATGTTGGTATATCTTTGCTGAAATATGAAAATTAAGTGTGAAATTAAAAAAGAAAGAAAAGCCCACCACCATCAACATATGGACACTCCAGCTTCACCCTAGCTCATTCCTGTCCAGTAAGGAGGAGAAGTCAGTCTTAGCCAGCTGAGTTGTACAGTTGAGGGGAAACTGTAAGGGAGAGATCTGGAAGCTGTCTGCCCAGCTGAACTGAATTAAGGACAAGAAAGAACAAGAAAAAGGGAAAGAAAAGAGCCTCTACAGGTTGGCTTTGAGGAAAAGTTTGGGGAACTTTTGAGAGAGCCTAGGAATGAGTGTGGATGGCACAGACGGGCTGGGTAAGTGAGGAGTCTGTGGAGGATAGCTGAGGAGAGGGGATTTGTAGTTAGTTTTGACAGATGCTATTGTGATATTTTGTGAGAGGCCGAAGGCGTGATTAAAAAAAAAAAAGAATTTATTTATTTATTTATTCATGAGACACAGAGAGAGAGAGGCAGGAACACAGACAGGGGGAGAAATAGGCTCCCTGCAGGAAGCCCGATGTGGGACTCGATCCCAGGACCCTGGGATCACGACCTGAGACAAAGGCAGGTGATCAACCACTGAGCCACCCAGCACCCCCAAGGCCATGATTTTAAGGTGCTTTTCCAAGAAGAAATGCTACCCCGTGTAAATGCTTGGCTCAGAACAAAGTTTGCGGGATCCCTGGGTGGCTCAGTGGTTTAGCACCTGCCTTCAGCCCAGGGCCTGATCCTGGAGTCCCAGAATCAAATCCCGCATCAGGCTTCCTGCATGGAGCCTGCTTCTCCCTCTGCCTGTGTCTCTGCCTCTCTCTCTCTCTCCCTCTCTGTGTCTCTCATGAATAAATAAATAAAATCTTAAAAAAAAAAAAAAAAAAACAAAGTTTGCCCTCGGAAACAGCCAACATCTGGGTCCCATGCTAAATTCAGGAATTCTCTTTTAGTAATACATTACATTCATTTTCAACAGGAAACCTCTGAACATAATCCTTTCGTGGAATAAATGATTTTAGCTGGCATGACAGCAGTCATTTTTTTTGCCATTGGTTTCATTGTTCTTTTGGTTTGGGATGTTGCCCTGGGTCAACTCCGGTACTTTGTTGGGAGCCCAGTAAAGTCAGGGATTTGGAGCAGTAACTAAGGGCATCCTAGCATCGGGCTAAACAATGCTGGCCTGATGGCCTTGGGAGGGACAGCAGGCGAAGGCCACTGCTCTTGATTTGTTCTCGGACAAGCCCTGGTGGCTTGTGAGCGGCTGGGGAATCAGAGACCCGCCACCTGTGCACTGTCCGCTCTGCCCTGGAAGGTCCCTACCTTATTCTTACTGAAGTTGTCATGTGCTTGAATCCTCTGCTCATTGTCATTGACCCAGTTCATTTTTCCTCTAGATTGCTGACTATCGCTAGTTGAATCCTGAAAGCCTTTTTCACACTGTATGATTGAGTTTTGTTTGGGGAAGCTGTGTAGTCAAACTTGAAGGATACAATTACAGCTTCCTAACGAACACGGTGTACAGCTGAGGATCTCCTGAACTCTTACGGTAAGTAATGGATGGTTACAAAAATGCAGTTACCTGAGCTTTCAGGAAATCCTTGGATTTTTGGTCCTTCTCATCAATTTTGATTTGAGTCATACGGACAAGGTTGAAGACAACGTCTCGCATGTTTTCTTGCTCCTTTAAAAGCTTGTTTTCTTCTGCAAGTTGTTGTTCCACTAACTTGGTCTCAGCTTCTGATAGGATTTTCTTTTGAAAAGCACAACATATTATAACTTTTTTCTTTGAAGAAACATACTAGGGCCAGTACCTTAATTTTTTTATTTCCTTTGTAGAATTTATTTTACTAGGATGTAAAACAAAGTAATGACTGCCTTAGCTCCAAGTAATTTATCTTATAAAAGAATGTACAAATATGATAACATGTAGTTTTTCTTAATCAGACTGTATTTTCAAGTAACTTTAAGAAAAAGAAGAGACAGGGCAGCTTGGGTGGCCCAGAGGTTTAGCGCCTTCGGCCCAGGGCGTGACCCTGGAGACCCGGGATCGAGTCCCGCGTCGGGCTCCCTGCATAGAGCCTGCTTCTCCCTCTGCCTCTCTCTCTGTCTCTCTCTTTGTCTCTCATGAATAAATAAATTAAATCTTTAAAAAAGAAAAAGAAGAGACATAAAACATGTTTTTGACAGTGCTTGAATAAATAAAATTTGAAAATCTAGAATTAGACATTGGTGAAATAAAGCATATATTATTTTAAAACTGATTATATACTCAATAGCCCTTTTATTTTAATTTTTGCTGGTTCAAACACATCCTTTTTTCCCAAATTCAATGTGGGGTTTGGTCTCTGAGATGAAGAAACAGACCCACATGAGGAAGGATCAGTATTGATGAGCTTTTGTGAAGCATAGTTACAACACAACTCTTTATTAATCATTCTCAGATAGAAGCTTAAATAAGAGTTGACATTAACCTGTTGGGCCAAATTCCTTTTAGCCACTTCCACTTCCTTGTGGAGTTCTCTCCTTCTCTCAGATAACGTAGAGTCATCTTTAGGGATAGCTTCAATCTGGAAATAAAAATTTTAAACTGGCATTTCCACAAGAACAAAATATTCAGTGTCACGTAGTCAAACCCATGATGTACCTTTTGCAAAAGGCGGACAAATTATGATTCTCAGTCTCACAGGAACTGCCTTTTATGCTGAATATTTTTTATAAAATCCTGGTAAACGAAAACATAAAAATCTGCCCCACATCTATAATTCACCAATTGCAAATATTCTATTTCTGCTTCATTTGGAAATAAAATATATTTTACTAATAATAGCTGCTAATAATTATAGAGCATTGACAATGTGTCGAGAAAGGTTCTAAGTGCTTATATGTATGGTCATATTTAATCCTCACAATAACCCTATGTGATAGGTAATATTATTATCTCCAGTTGTACAGATGAAGGGAAGGAAGAACGTTTAAGCAACTTGCCTCAGTGATACAGGTGCAAACTCAGGTAGTTAGACTCAGAGTCCACGATCCTAACACTGTATTCGATTGGTTCTCTAACTCATGACTCAGTACTTTGGAAACATGCATGTTCGAGTGATATTTATTATACTTATAAAATGTGAATTCACATACTAAATCCTATAGATTAAAAAATAGGAACTATTTATTAATAATAGTAAGAATACTTGGCTACTCTTTATTTTTAAGATTTTATTTATTTATTCATGACAGACACAGAGAGAGAGAGAGGCAGAGACAAAGGCAGAGGGAGAAGCAGGCTCCATGCAGGGAGCCCGATGTGGGACTCGATCCCAGGACACTGGGATCATGACCAAGGGTAGACGCTCAACCACTGAGCCGTTCAGGCATCCCTACTTGGCTACTCTTATGTCATTCAAGGAATAGCTGGAAAGTTCTTACCCAAAAGAGAAGTCTCTTAACTGTTTTGTTGAAACCTGACATTCTACCCTTACATTTCTATTGCATTGGCTTGTGCTTTTGTCCTCTGCTAAAGTACTTCGGGAGAAAGTACCTTTCATTCTATCAGTCTTTGCTGTCTTGCTAGATTCTTTATGATGGAGGAGAGAACAGGGAGGAGGAGGACACATGGCAGCTTCCGGGGAAACACTATCCAAACGCAGGAGGGGTTATCCTGGGTGCTGACAGCACACTTGACTTAGAGCAGATTTAGAGTTGATCGTTGTACCAAAAGCACAGGACTCCAACCTGATATGGTTTATTTCCTACTGCGACGGCAACAAAATGGAAGAGTGGCTAAAATTTGTCTCAAGAAGGAAAGCTCATACTGTTTAGTGATGTAAAGGTCACCTAACAGACTCTTTCTGAGATTTATGTTGCTTTTTAAAAGTAGCTAAAGTAGGGGCACCTGGGTGGCTCAGTCGGTTAAGCGTCTCCCTTCAGCTCAGGTCATGATCCCGGAGTCACAGGGTAGAGCCCAGTGTCAGGCTCCCTGCTCAGTGGGGAGTCTGCTTCTCCCTTAACCTTTGCTCTTTCCCCAGCTCATGCTCTCTCTCTCTATCTCTCAAAAAATATGTTTTAAACACCTTTAAAAATAAGTAGCTAAAGTAGGTCTTTGGATGTCCCAACATCCACGAGCCTGTGCCTCTTCAGTAGCACCTTCTGTACCCTCAGATGCCCAAGATGCCCAGCTTCCATCCCACCTGGGGAGCTAGCTGTTAAGAAGTACACACTGGATTAGAAAGATGAGACATGGTCTTGTGAAATCCATGTAACGATATACAGAATTTGTGATTTTTTAAAATAGATTTTTTTTATTTATTCATGAGAAACACACAGAGAGAGACAGAGAGAGAGAGGCAAAGACACAGGCAGAGGGAGAAGCAGGCTCCACGCAGGGAGCAGGACGTGGGACTCGATCCCGGGTCTCCAGGATCACGCCCTGGGCCGAAGGCGGCACTAAACAGCTGAGCCACCCGGGCTGCCCCAGAATTTGTGATTTTGATGAGCAGATAAATGCAAGTGCAGATCAGAGAAGGAACAGCTAAAAGTAGACTTAAATAATCAGGGAAGATTTTTTGGAAGAGTTTAAGAGCAAGAAAGAGTTTGATTTCTCCTTCTGGAGAGTGGAGTCGATTCTTCCAGAGGAAGTCCAGCAAGCATCCCAGTTCCTGGCTACTTCTCTGCCACAGGGGCCCAGGAGTGGGCTACTCCAAATGCTTTGCTCCCCAAGTGTAGGCAAATCTGTATAGGAATGCTAACTGGGACCAGGGAAGCTTCCAGGGTTTTTTACAGAAGATGTGATGAGGGCACACTCACTAGCTACTCTGTCAATTAAAGGCTCCTAAGAAATCTTCCTGGTTTCAGGTCTCAGACATTTAGGTCCAGTGTTTGGAATTACAAGCAATCCTGCAACAAATTATATTTATTTCTGAATCCTGGCTAGCTGATACCATTTTTAATTCTCCATAAACTCAATCCTCAAGTTTCAGATGAGAATTAGGATGCAAAAAAAAAAAAAAAAAAAAAGAGAGAATTAGGGATGCTTGGTTTGTGGAAGGGGTAAGAAGGTGGCCCATTGGTAGCGAGCCTGCTGGTTGCCTAACCTACATCCACCTTCTACTTTGACTTTACTAATAAAACCCCAGTTTTGTTCATAGCTGCAATGTATCCAGGATTCCTCAGACTCTTTTGCAGCTGGGAGTGACCAGCTGAACCAGGACAGGCCAGTGAAATGTAAATGGAAGTCTGCTGGAGAACACCCCTGAGAGGGCGACTGCTTTCCTGTTAAAAAGACAGAGTCAGGGATCCCTGGGTGGCGCAGCGGTTTGGCGCCTGCCTTTGGCCCGGGGCGTGATCCTGGAGACCCGGGATCGAATCCCACGTCGGGCTCCCGGTGCATGGAGCCTGCTTCTCCCTCTGCCTATGTCTCTGCCTCTCTCTCTCTCTCTCTGTGACTATCATGAATAAATAAAAATAAAATCTTTAAAAAAAAAAAAAAAAAAGACAGAGTCAGGGATCCCTGGGTGGCGCAGCGGTTTGGCGCCTGCCTTTGGCCCAGGGCGCGATCCTGGAGACCCAGGATCGAATCCCACATCAGGCTCCCGGTGCATGGAGCCTGCTTCTCCCTCTGCCTGTGTCTCTGCCTCTCTCTCTCTCTCTCTGTGACTATCATAAATAAATAAAAATTAAAAAAAAAATTTAAATCTTTAAAAAAAAAAAAAAAAAGACAGAGTCAGTCAAGTCAGCTACCATATGGCTTTTATTTTCTTCCCTCTCAACTTTGTTCAGTCTTATGCCTAAACGTGGAAGGTCTTGTGGCCTTCGAAACAAAATATACACATTAAGGATGACAGAAAAAAAAGAGCCAAGAGCATCCTGAGCCTGCCTCTGGACTTTTTATGACGTGAATAAAACAATCCCCTAGTTAAGCCACTGTAATCGAATTTCTGTTACTTCTGGCCAAATCGAGTCTAGTTATTTTAGTTATGTTCTAATGCTGGGGTGGCTTGAGATATTTACTGTTACATTTAAGCCCCAAATTGCATCTATCAGTAGGTTTTGTAAGCCTATTTATTTTAGTTCTTTGTTTGGGTTTTTTATTTACATTTCATTCTTAGAGAACCAACCAAAAAAAGTGTGTAAGGTAAGAAATTAAACATCTGCTCCCACCTTTACTTCAAATACTACTTCCCAGGAGTCACTGTTAATTGTCTGGTGTCTGCTCTTCCAGACATTTTTAATGCACGAACCAACATCAGTAACTTCCATAAAAGTTAAGAAGTTAGACATGATTCTGTTACAGTAAGCATCCTAATTATTTGATATCAAAAGAACCTCAGTTTCTTTAAGGCTTTGATATTTTCCTAAAATATTTCAAACTTTCATGAGGTTTGTGGCTTGAATTTCTGGAGTCTCTACAGTCAAAAGCCACAGGAGAATCAAACCACTGTCTCCAGGGGGAAACGAGGTCTGAGGAGTAGCTGGAACCCTTTATGCTTTACCTTTTATCTCTTTCCTTTTTGGACCGCGTGCAAGGCTGAAATGTTCACTCATGCTGGGAGTGACTATTTTCAAGTACTGCCAGCCAGCGTAGGACTTGGCCGGGCTAATAATAAGCCATAAGGTCAAAGAGGAAGATAGTCTCTCCCTGAAACAAACTGCACTAGGGCAAAAACCTAGATTGTTTGCAAACCCAGTGAAGGAAGAGGATTTTATTTTATTTTATTTTTTTAAATTTTTATTTATTTATGATAGTCACAGAGAAAGAGAGAGAGAGGCAGAGACATAGTCAGAGGGAGAAGCAGGCTCCATGCACCGGGAGCCCGATGTGGGATTCAATCCCGGGTCTCCAGGATCGCGCCCTGGGCCAAAGGCAGGCGCCAAACCACTGCGCCACCCAGGGATCCCAGGAAGAGGATTTTAATATGTTTTAATTTCTGTTAGTTTTATATTCATCGGGTGCTCTTTTGTAAATTGAATAGCTAGAAGTGTCCTAACATAAATAGCTTCTATTTATTAAAATCTGAACAACTTGTGAGCCTTCTACTGCAATCTCCCCTTGGGTCAAGGTCATTCGTTACGTATTTGTGTTCAGGCAGGTCAATGTATAGTGGCGACCCTCATCATCAGAAACAGCTCCCAACTAGCTTTATAGCATCCCACTCTTAATTATGAAGAGATAGCCACAGGGCCTGTAAATTAGCCCAAAGTTTCTACTTAAACATCGTAGTGTGCTAGGACCTGGGCTAAGATGGATTAGTTTGTAGTAAACCAATGCTCCTAACGAGAATAACTTGAAAAGTTCGATCAAAAGATGTGTTTGAAGGCTTAAGAGTTGCAAAGGTAAACAGAGTTAAAGTCTTCAAAGGTTCTAGCCCTGAGAGGTAGTAAATTACTAATTTATATGGACTCTAATTAAAGTCAAGGATGAGTGTTGGACCCTTTAACCACTTTAGGCTAAAGCATGGAAAGAGAATGCAAAACTAACTAAAGCATATCTAAAATGGGGAAAATAGAACAACTGGAAATAGAAATAGGACAATTCATCTGAGCCTCTATGATGGGTTGGATGCATTTTATTTTACTTTTATTTATTTTTTTCTTTTTAAAAATGTTTTATTTATTTATCCATGACAGACACAGATAGATGCAGAGAGAGAGACAGAGAACTAGCAGAGGGAGAAGCAGGCTCCATGCAGGGAGCCCGACGTGGGACTGGATCCCGGGTCTCCAGGATCAGCCTCTGGGGGGAAGGTGGCTGGCTAAACCGCTGAGCCACCCGGGCTGCCCAGTTGGATGCATTTTAAAATTAGCATTCTCTGATTTCCTTTTCTTTATCAATAGCAACAACAATTTCTTAAAATATTTTTACTTCAAAAAGATGGCACTGATCTTGAAAAATCAAAACGTAGTGTATAGCACTCACCTCTAATAGAAGCCTTTGATGTAGTGCTTGAGTTTGAGTGAGTGCATCCCAGGACACTTTCAAGAGTAGCTCCATCTTTTTTAAATTTCGAAAATCTCGTTCTTTTTCTCTTTGCTTACGAGAAAGTTCATCATGGTAGTTCTGCTTGTCAATGAGACAGTTTCGTAAATTGAGATCCAAGATCCCTCTGTTCCAGGTAAAGAGGGAAAATGAAGGTGATTTGTCATCAACTGCCCTTCATGTTTTTCAAGGCAGCATGCTCAGCATATTCATACAGAACTATCCTCATATTAGAATCAACTTTTAAATCATGCCAAAAGCAACTTTGGAGGTTGACATATAATTGAGTCACAGTCTTATAAAAAATGCAAATGGAATAGCAGCTCAGCAGAAACAGAGGCTCAGAGGCTGAAATTTTATTTAAAAATAGGAATTAACACCTTCCCAAGGAACTACACCACAGAGGTATTCCCATTAAGAAAAACTCATGATTACCCCAGAAATACCATTCATCTGTTGAAAAATCCCTCACCTATAGCATACTCCAGTGATACACTTTTCAGAGGCACATTTCAAAAACCTACCAAAATACAATACATTGTTCCTTAAGATTTGGTCATAAGAAATTGAAGAAAATGATGAGTAAAAGGTGGGGAAGATATTTGGAAATACTCTATGTAATATTTTTTAAATGGTAAAAATCTATAAAATACTTAATTGAATCAACATTAATCTATTTGAGATTATGTAATGATCCTCAAATATAAATTGAAGAAAAATTTTGATGACATATCCCAGAGATATTACTAACCTTTCAGTTAGTGAAGTTGCTTCACTCACCCTGGTTAATTCCAGGAGCTTGACCAATTGGTTATATTCTCGTTCTTTGATTTCAAGTAAGGCTCGTTTACCTTCAACTTCCTTTATTACATCTTCCTTCTCTTCCATTATAGAATTAATTTTGGTTTCAACTTTCTTTAGTGAGTCATTTAGTTCTTTGAGTTCATATTCCAAGACAATTTTTTTCTTTTCCATTTCTCTGTGGGGGATACATACATACATGTACAGATACATACACACATATATGTGTACACGCACACACACACACACACGTCTGAGTCCATGCTATCTTTACCTATTTTTATTTTCTGAGAGGGCAACAGAGGAGCTAGTGATGAATTCAGAAGTGGGGTGAGGATGACGGGTGGGCGAGGCTTGGGGTGTATCTCCACTGAGGGCCAGTGAGGGCAGTGATTTGTTCTGCTTCCTCACTTTCTTCCCAGATCCCCAGTGTAGCATCTCCTGGGATCTACCCTCATCCTGACCAGCCTCCCTGAATCTCTCAACTTTGGTGGTGGTGGCGTGGCCTTCAGAACTGTTACGAACACCTGCTTTTTTCCCTTTGCACCAGAGCAAGCATACTGTTTCTCCAGAATTCTTGTATCTTCACTTATTTTTATCTTTGGGGGTCCTCTAAACCTTGAGAAATTTCTCCATGATTTCTGCCTCCAAATCTACTCTGAATGTTTGAGGGTGTTCCCCCATGTGAACAGTTGGTGAAGTGAAGAATTGCTGTCATCTTGGCATTAGGCTTCTGGCTGGCTGACACACTTCTAGAACACGGAAATTCAACACAGTTCAAATCACTTATCTCTTGCAGAGCTCTATGAAAGCCAGTTGGAATTCTCCATACACATTTAATTTGTAAACTCGAAAGACAATATTGACCCCAAATTAAGACATAACTGTTAGGCATGATAGTAATATGCTGCATTACTTTCTTTTAATGAACTTGACACACACACGCAACCTCAACAAGGCCAAATGCAGATAATTCGAAGGTCTTAAGAGTAATTCGATGTGTTCAGTGGTTAATATTCTTGTTTTAGCATGCACACATAACTTGGGGGAGAGTAGGATGGGAGGGATTAAGGATAATACTAAATCATACACTTTTTTGCGTGTCGTTTTTTCTATCTCTTTTCCAATTTGTACAGGAACAGCTTGATGATGGACCACCTCGTCCTAGTAAAGAAACAGGCCCGTGTTACATTATGTAGTGTTAGGCCAGAAAGCAGTTAAGACAAATTAAATAGAAAAGAATTATGATGTATAGAATTCTTGCTGCCTGTCCTGTACTGTGCAGGGTGCTTTAATTATTTCATTTAATACTCACAGTGACCTTAGAAGACAGCTACAGTTGTTAGCGGTTTAAAGAGGAGGCAGCAAAAAAAAAAAAAAAAAAAAAGAGGAGGCAGCTGAGTGTAACTAATGCTGTTTGCTCCCTATAGGAATGTATGCCCAGCCTTCGGGGGCGGTGGGATGGCTGCTAACAGCCCACGCTTGGTCTCCTCTGGGGGACTGCTCCTGGCCCACAAGAGCTGCCTTACCAAGGGATAAGGAGTCGAGGGAAGAGAGCATCCTCTGTGACCAGTGGTATAAGGCCCATCCCCTCCACCTCTGGACGGAAATCATGGTCTAGAGTTCCCCCTGGGGTCAGGTTGAGACTAGAGTGCTCCTGAAAACACATTTTGGCCCAGCCACTTCCCCAACTCTGTGCTGCTTCTCTCACCCTCCTATCAGATTCTCCTTAGTGCTCTCCCTCAACAGGTCCTTGTCCGAAGACTAGAAGCTCTGCTTCTAGAGAACTCCGCCTAAGACTCCCACTAAGAGAATTTATTATTATTATTATTATTATTATTATTATTATTATTATTATTATTTTAAGAGACGCATGAAGAAGGCCAGAGTTTGGACTTCATAGCCCTCTCAGATATGCAGACTCTTTTTTTTTTTTAATTTTATTCATAGAGACACAGAGAGAGAGAGAAAGGCAGAGACACAGGCAGAAGGAGAAGCAGGCTCCATGCAGGGAGCCCGACGTGGGACTCGATCCCGGGTCTCCAGGATCACACCCCAGGCTGCAGGCGGCCCTAAACCACTGCGCCACCGGGGCTGCCCTCCCACTAAGAGAATTTAAGTAATTTTCCCAAAGTCAGATGGCTAGTGAGTGGTAAGGCCAAGATCAGAAGCCAACTTTGCCTAGGACCACTTTCTCCTACGTCCTGTGGATTCACAGAAGGATTAGTTTTAACCTCAAGCGGCTTATGTACACGGCAGGGGTTCTGGAACAGCCTGAACCAGGATTGGTTGACTTGAGGATTGCACTGGACTTTGGTGCCTGGAGTAACACATGTGCACGGAGGTTGCACACATCATGGGGGTGAAATGCATTTCTCCCAGGGATCTGGCTCAGTCCTGGGGTCGATCCAAGTTTGGTAAGGCTAAGACTCTTAAGATTTATTGGGGGTCCTCTTTAGGAAGAAAGAGTACAAAATGACAAATGCTAAATAAGCACAGGGCCTTGGAAGAGGTTCGTGCACGTGAGGGCCTAAGGCTCTAGCTTTGTTGGGCTCCTCGTAAATCTGTCTCTGCTCAGGTCTTATGTTCCAGGTAGCAGCTGGGTATGTCTTATTTGACTGCTCTAACCCCTTAAGGAAAAAGACATTAAAGTGAATCATAATTGTCCTTTAAGCCAACGAGCCTCAGATATTGTTGCTTTTAAAATAACTCCAGGTTATTTAAACCGTTTTGAGAGTTACGTATTTTTCTTTTTTTATTTTTTTATTTTTTTATTTTTAGGGCTTTTTTTTTTTAGGGCGAGAGTTACGTATTTTTCAAAGTACAATGAACTTTAACTATCTCCTAAAATATAAATGCACAAAGTCTTCATCCTTTCATGGGAGGAAGGAAGTAGTGTGGAATCAAACAGACAAGGATAAAGTCATACAAAGATACACAAGAGGTTAGGACATTTGGTTGCTCTCCAAAGAAGTGATTGTGTTTGTGACATTCAATCCTCATGCTGAAAATGCCTGGTGAGGTCTAGAGAGGTCTTTTCCCTGGGCCAAACTAGGGCGGCAGCACCAAACACTCTCGAGTTTTGGGTGAATTCCCAGAGCTCAGGTTTAGTTTGATGGGATCTGTCACAAGGCTGAACGTTTCTGTCGGTGTGATGCTAGTCCTCTGTGCCAAACCCGCGCAGCTAGTCTTGGTAACCAGGCATCTCTACATCCACGCAGGCACAATGCTTAAGTATTTATGAACTGTAAGTAGCACACCTTTAGGGTGACCTGACATTCCAACAATTCTTCTAGTTCCTTCTGTTCCTTTAGTAATTGCTTTTGCTTAGATGCCAAATCTTCCCGTAAATTTTTGATTTCCAATTTCCTCTGCATTATTTCTTTACGTAATTCTTCAGTGCTTTCTCTCAATTGTCTCATCTTCTTCTCCATTTCCTTTAAAAGTCATGAAAATTTATCAGGTTATATAGAGCCTGAGCAAGCATCTGTCTACCAAAAAATAAAATTAAAAATAATTTTACTCACCATTTTTATTATATTTGAGCTTTGCAAATGATTTCTTACAAAGTTAAATACAATAATAACTTCTGACATCTTTGATAAAGGTATGACAGTTGTACGGCATGTATTACACATTTTACATTATATTCATACTTTTTTTTTTTTTTTTTAACTGGTGCTCCTTTCTATCCTATATTTGAAATGTGTCCTTTTTGAGTTTATTTCTATTTCATACCCAAAAAACAGTGGAAATTTCTAGCCTATTTTCTAGGTTTGTGATTTGACATCAGATGCAAATAATCTTTGATTATTGGGCTTGTGGTTAACCTGAGTCCCACACGAGAATTAAACACTAGGGAGGTAATATTTGGAAAATCCAACCCTTTGTGCTCCTTAATCCCCCACTTTCTTATTGGTATTACTTCTCTAACTCATTCAGATTCTCCCCAAAGGTCCTCCATCCCAGATTCATAACACATCTTTGTTCCCTTGAGTGATTATTTGGGGAGTGTTTGACTTAGGGGAGAGAAGCCTTACACTCAAAATATCTACACATGGGGTGCCTAGGTGACTCAGTCGGTTGAATGTCTTCGGCTCAGGTCATGATTGTAGGATCCTGGGATGGAGCCCCACATTGGGGTCCCTGCTTAGCGGGGAGCCTGCTTCTCCCTCTCCTGCTCCCCCTGCTTGTGCTCTCTCTGTCAAATAAATAAATAAATAAATAAATAAATAAATAAATAAGTAAAATCTTAAAAAAAAAAAAAAGAAAACCTACACATTATTAATGACTGAGTGAATGGATCCATTTAGCTGCTCTGGGCTTTCTGCACATCTCCCTACTCCACTGCTGCTGGGAGAGGATAAAATTGGTGATCCTATGATCTGGAACTAAAATTCAAAATGCTTTTTCCCATAAAATCTGTTTAGTAAATGATAGTTAGGTGTACTTCTAGAATAGTGCATATTTTATATGCCATATATGTGAGTGTATGCCACACACACACACATAAAAAGTACTATTTTACTCCATGCTAAACAGGTTGTGCCTTGGAGTTAAAACACCAACAACACACTTTTGACATATAACTGTTCGGAAGAGGGCAACAGTGCAAAGTGTAATGACATTTCTATTTACTTTATGTGATAGATCATGAAAAACAGACTCAAATTCCTCCTGTTCCTGTAGTTATTCTTCTCATTAAGAGGTAGAGCCTATTTCTCTACCCCTTGAATTCAGACTTAGCCATATGACTTGCTTTGACCAATAAAATATTCTAAAAGCAGAGGCTTGAAAAGTCTTGGGTCTTGGGGTTTGCCATTACCTGAGGCTGTTTGTCTCTTTCTTGAGTCTGGAAACCCTTCCATCATTATAGGACTAACTGGTGACATGTGATCTTAGACCAACTAGCCTGCCAAGTGGCCAACACATGATGAAGCCATCCTAGACCACCCACACCCAAATGAACCAGCTCAGACCAGAAGAACTCAGAACTGTGGAAAATAAGAAATGTTGGTTGTTTGAAGCCACTAAGTTTTGGGGCACTTTGTTATGCAGGAATAGATAAGTGATACATCTCCTCCATGAAAATTTCCTATAATAAGCTTGAGATGTTCAGGAAGCCCTGAGAGTAATAACTATGCAAAAATAATGTTTTTATGTGCCAGCCACAGATCCCTTTTTTTTTTCTGAAAACAAAGCAGATAATTGTCCAACCAAACACAGCCTAAATTAGATGCCAAATAGCTAAGCCTGTAATAGGCATCACTGTGTGTATTCCAGAAGTGATTCCTTCCAGCATTATCCATACTTAAGACTCTTGGATCTTTCATTATGTCTCAGGGTGTGGTTGTTATGATAAACACCAATATTTATCAAAAGGGATGTTTAATACAGCTGTATTTAACAAACTGTAAACCATCTAAGTAAGACTTACTCCTGGCTTAGGTATCTTCTCAAATTCCTTTATTATGAGATTTTTTTCTTCTGTTAAGCTGTGAAAAGAAAAAAAAAAACAAGTTTGACAACGTACAAAGGAGTAATAAGCTATTTCTGACAACGTACAAAGGAGTAATAAGCTATTTCTACAGTAATAACTTTCTACTTTCTCTTAGAATGTGCTTCCCATGTTTGTTTGCCAGGTAACCTGATGGCTTCAGTGACTACCAACTAGGTGCTTCCTCCCCAGTCCTCACACAACACTGTGTACACCCGCCCATGGGAACAGCTGTCTTACCACAATACAGCTACTTGGTAGCATGACCTCCCCGCGAGACTCGGACCCCTTCCAGGCAGGCTCTGGGCCTTTTCTTTTTTTCTACTATTTGCAATGAACCAGTGCCTGTCTGGATTGCTGCAATACCTCCCACTCACTCCATCAAACAAGCAGGTCTCGCCAGCCAGTAGGCCTGGGAACTTGGAGCTAAAGATGCATTCACATCTTTAGGGTTTATTTTTGTGAGTTTTTATTTGCAATCATGTAAATTAAGGTTAATGTTGCAAGTGTGTGCCACATGGAATTTAATATAGGTCAGCTGTCTGGGACACAAGCTGAAGTTGAACTTTCAGAATTTTGAATATGTAGGCCTTTGCTCTTAGAGCTTGCATACAAATTGATAATAGTCTCCTTCCCACCTATTGATCCTACACCTCACCCAGGCTGCCACCAGGGGGTGGTAGTGTGCTGCCATATTTTGGTTGTAAAGGACACCTTTATGCCCCTGAGTTGGAAAAATGGTGACATGAAGCTCTCCTGCAAGACAAGACTCACAGCCTTTCCTTTAAATAAATGTAAAATGACCTTTTCCTTAAACAAACATAAAATGGCTAATTCCTTAGGACACCTTAAACTAGTTGCATTTCTATCATGTGTTTTTTATTAAGAAAAACTGATTGATGTTTTCCCTTTAAAAGATGCATATTTTTCAGGCTCCTGGGTGGCTCAGTCGGTTAAGTGTCTGCATTCGGTTAAGTGTCTGCATTCGGCTCAGATCATGAACCTGGGGTCCTGGGATAGAGCCCCACATCAGACTCCCTGCTCAGGGTGGAGCCTGCTTCCCCCTTTCTCCTTGCTCCTCTCCCCTGCTCATGCTCTCTCTCTGTGTGTCCAATAAATACATAAAATATTTAAAGAAAAAAATGCATATTTTTCAATTTACAGAGAAATATATCATTCATAATCCCATCCCATCACACCACAGTTGATCATTTTTATTTTCCTTCTATCTTTCAATAATATTATACAAAATGTGTACCTATGATTGAATTCATTTTTACCCAACATGTAATTAAAGATATCTTCCCAGGGGCACCTGGGTGGCTCAGTGGTTGAGCATCTGCCTTTGGCTCAGGTCATAATCCTGGGGTCCAGGGATCGAGTCCTACATCAGGCTCCCCACAGGGAGCGTGCTTCTCCCTCTGCCTGTGTCTGTACCTTTCTCTTTGTATCTCTTATAGATAAAAAAATCTTCCCAATTAAAAATATTTTTAGACTTCATAATAATACAATAGTTTCAAAGTTCCCTAGTGGGTAGATGTCACATAATAAAATAATCGTAATATCATCTTTCACTGATCCTATGTCAATAGGATCAGTGAAATAGTAATTTCACTGCATAGTAATTTACATGCATCGTTTCTAAACTTCAGAACTTGCCAGGTAGGTATTGTTTTCTTCGTTGTCAAATGAAGACACAGGAGTTAAGTACCTTTTCCAAAGTCACATAGTCAAGGCTGAACTGACATTCAAACTTAGAAACTGAGCTCTGACTCAATACCAAGCTGCCCCCTCTGGAATACATTATTATTTAAATATTCCATTTTTCTTTAGAATTTAGGTTGCTTTCAGTTTTTCACTTTTATTTATTTTTTTAAAGATTTTATTTATTCATGAGAGAGACAGAGACATAGACAGAGGGAGAATCGGTCTCCTCGCAGGGAGCCCAGTGAGGGACCTGATCCCCACCCAGGATCATGTCCTGAGCCGAAGACAGATGCTCAACCACTGGGCCACCCAGGCGTCCCAGTTTTTCACTTTTAAAAGCAAAGTATAGTAAGTATCCTAGTAAATATCCTACATCCCTAAAGACATGTATTATGTCTTTTTTTTTCCCTCCTTTTAGATTCTCCTTTTTGCATGGCATTGCTGAAATAAAGAAAAAACACTTTTGTGCCTCTTGATACCTCTTAACACCTGATCTTTTAAAATGACATTAATATTGAAATCTGCCTGCCACCTTTCGCTTTCCTGGCTAAGGGGTGCTTCGGTGTCAAAGGTCTTCAGGATCCATTTCTTTCCTGAGACCATGTCATCAAAGACTCTTGGTTTTAAGGACTCGTGAGTAAACAGACAGTGCAGGAGGCCTGCATGTTGTTCTGTGCAAGAGGCATTCTTTCACCAGTGGTAGAAACAGCCTGAACGAGTGGAAATTGCCGCCGGTAGATTTTTGAACCAGTGCAAGCAGTAGAATCTAAGAGTCAGGCCGTCCAGAGCTGGAAGGGGCTGCTGGGGGCCGCCGTGGGCTTCTGTTGGGAGCGGGGAAAGCAGGCTGGAGGTCACAGAGAAGGTTCGGGGGTCCCTAACGTGTAGTCAGAGCTGAGAACCATGAGGGTGGGGAGCAATTCTTCAACTGGACATGTGGCCGAATCACAGGGGGAGCTTGTAAAGCACTCGACGCTGCCTTGGGTGGGGAGGCCTGGGCAGAAACTGGAATCTTGCTTTAGGAGTTGGGTCTACCTTTCAAACAAGCCTCTCAGGTGCTTCTCTCTCTTTCGGTCATGCAGACTGCACCCTGCAGAGCCTGGTCTAAGCTCATGGTGCTCTTGGCTTCCACAGGCCGAGCAGGAAAGACTTCACAAGTGTTCAGAAAGTGCAACCCGTTGCAGCTGTGAGTTCTTACTAACTAGCCCTCGTGACCTGTGTGCCCCCTGTCATACCTAATACCCCGGGGTCCCCGAGGCATTGCTAAAATGACCCAGCTCTTCCTTTCTCCCCGGGTCTGCTTGTTTCTCTGCCCGACCTGGCTGTCACTGCCAGACTACCAAGGCCCGGCTGACTCGGCACAGTGCGTCAGGCTGAGCACTGATTTATCTGCCCTCCAAATCCGAGAACTACCAGAAAGCAGACAAGCTCCAAAAGATAACAAAGTGAAGGCAAGGGAAAGGTTGAAAAGAGTATTGGAGGGGCGCCTGGGTGGCTCAGTCGGTTGGGCGCCCGCCTTGGGCTCGGGTCCTGATCCCGGGGCCTGGGGTTGAGCCCTCCGTCGGGCTCCGTCTCCCTCTGCTGCCTGCCCCCTGCTCAGGCTCGGGCTCTCTTTCTCTCCCTCCAATAAATAAAATCTTTTAAAAGAAAGGTATTGGAAAATCTTTTCAGAGAATGTCTTTAGAAAGATAATGACTTTGACTTTATTTCGAAAATAAGTTCTCAATAGTATTTATTACTTCATTATTTATGTGTACTATTTCTTTTACTTAAGAAGGTTATATATTCTTTCCTAAACTGCATATTCAAGAGGTCAACGAATATTAATCTCAAAGCTAAAACTATGGCGACAGATTTAATTATTAACCGGACAACGTAATTATATGCACCATTACATTTCTTAAAGATTTATATTATGTGAAACCGTGAGAAAAATCAACCAAATTACAGAGTGGAGTTTTTTTCTCTAGAGCATTTGAACAACATACTATTCTTCATAGTTGCCAATGATTCAGAAGTTCCCAAAGATATTGGGGTGGAGGGGTGCTAGTTATTAGGGCTTCTGTTATTTAGATGCTGAATAAAATGAGTTTGTTGTGCTGATCTGAAAAATAGCATCTGTATATTCAGATGAATGGTTTTCTCTCACTGGCTTAGTTTCTTTATTTTTAGGTGGGGATGGACCTATCTACTTTTTTCCTGGGGAAGGGGTGTTGAGTGTATTCGTTTCAGTACCATATAATATGAAATATGTTAATCCCAATGAAATACAGCCTATAATTCTTCCCTGGTATTCCTTTTGGAATCACCATTATTTTTATGGAACTAAGTTTGTTCACTCTTGAGCTGCTAATATTTGAGAATGTGAGGGAGTCTGCTCAAGCTAGAATATGATGTGTTACAAATCCAAAAACAATACACACTAAACAGTTCTGCAAATGTGTGTCCTGAATGTTCTCGTTCGCTGTCGGGCACTATGCACAGTCCCCTTCCTACCCCAAGTAACTCAGCGAACAATTTGCCTGTCTATACCTAAAAGGCAAGAGTTCTGGTTGTTGCTGGGTTTTTTCCTTTGGCAGGAACACTTGGAAATTTTAAACAATTTAAATATCAACTGACTTATGTTCCTCTTACCCTTTCGTGGAAATGTCAAGCATTCATATTTTCAATACTAATGAACAACCACCAATTGTTTTAATTTCATTATTTTCTCAACTGAAAGAGTGCTTACAGAGCACAGAAATAGCTAAGCTTTCTTTTTATAGATCTCACTGTGAGCCTGAAACGAGTTTAGATTGAAAGACAAAAGAGAACTCAGATTCCCCCCCCCCCCCCCCCCCCCCCCCCCCCCCCGCCCAGTCTAACTCTTCTGGGTAGGCTAGCCTTCTTCATCCCCCAGTTGAAACGATAGGCCCCAAAGAGAGGATTCAAAACCCAGGGCTTGCAGAGTCCTCAGAAAAATCGCTCAAGTCATTTGCTTATCTCTCAGCGGGAATGAAATACATTCGCTCTACCGACTCTTAAAAATAGCCAGGGAAAGTTCTTCCACCTTAAAAGGTAGCAAATCCTAGGAGCGATTGTTTGGCCTTCTCTTCGGTACCCAGGCAGGGCACCCAGCACACCACAGCACAAAACTTGGATGGTAATCATTTTGAAATTCCATCTAAATAGTGTGATTTGCTGAACACAAGTCAGACTCTTCCACTGACTTGCTACTCCACAGGAGGAATGCTAGAGATTTTGGAAAGAACATTTGCCTTCCAGCAATACATCTCTCCTTTCGCTCACTGGATGACATCCTCTAGATCTGCATAAGTGAATGTGTCCTCCAAAAGGATATTGCTTTCTCTCTTGATGCTGAGGAATAGTTTAGGAGAATAAGGTTGACTCTATGGTCCATGTTCCTGTATTAGAAAAACAGAGGGAGCCACATGTGACCCTCAACTCACATAGGTCTGTCTGCAAAGTGCGTGAGGGGCGCCTGCCATGCAGCATATGGTCTGCTGCTGCTGAAGGGACACAGGGCCACCGTCGGGGTGAGGTGGAGACTGTGCCAAGTCCTTGTTCTATGCAGGGTGTTCTCTGGCTATGGCCAATGCTTATGGCTTTGTTCTGACTCAGGGAAAACAAGAGCAGGCGTCTCCTCCTGCGGGTGTCTCCCTGTCACCTGAGATTTTTTTTTTCTAGAAGCTGTGTGACCTTCTCGTTCAGGGATGGCCCGTTCTAGGAAATGAAGGAAAGAGCTAGGCTTATAGTCATCTTACACATTGCCATCTCATACTCATTGTGCCCAAAATTCCTTCCCGAGTCTAATTTTTCTGTTTTTGTTCATGTGGAAGGAGCTTTGTTCAACTCTGTCTTCGGTGTGTTTGAGAGAATTGTGTGCTTACCTATTTAACCTGTACTGAGTGTGGGACTCTCTTTCCTTCACTGCGTTGTATTCATTTTGATACTTGAGGAGTTGTTCTCGCATTTTAGAGACCTCGGTGGTGGATGCCTCAGGGAAATCATCAGCTCGCTGCAGGTGAAATTGCTGCTGCTGTATTTGCTCGGTGAAACGTTTGGCATCCTGGAGCAGTTGGACCTCTGACTCTTGTGTGCTGGGTTCCATGAAACAGAGATTCAAATAATGAGAGGGGCACAGTTTTAACACCTGCAGTGGCTCACATAGGGGGTCTAGCAAGGACAGCTCCTGGTTCTTTCCATTCCTGGGTTCAATTCAGTTCAGTGATATTTTTGTGTCAAATATTGTACTAGGTACTTCTAGGTACTGGAAGCGAATGGAGCTCACAGTCTAGCAAGGGGAACAGATGGAATAGGTAGCCAGAGTACCAGGTGACAAGCACTACCACTGGTGTCAAGACCAACATGGTGGGAGAGAGAGGAGCATTGAGTTGGATGGGAAAGTGATATTTGTACTTGACTTTGAAGAACAACCATGACTTCCCAAACTGGGAGATAAAAAGGGGGAGAGTGGGTCCTCCCTTCAACTTTCCCGGCAATGCTGGCTTTCTCTAATTCCTGAATCCTCCTCCTGACTGTGAGAAAATCTTTTCCTTCTTGGGGAACTAAGAAACAACAAAGTTTTCTAATGACTTTACTAGGAAACTAGGATGAAAAACTCTTCTGTAAAATTATGGACATAAACCACCTTACAGATTTCTGATCCTATCTTTAATGTCTGGCTGCAGCTGGACTTGAATGTCACAGTTGAGGGGGACTCCCTATCTAGGTCTTGTTCCTGTCTAGGAAAAAGGGTTCAATATCTGGCAAGAAGCAGATTTGAGTGGACACAGGAACTGGACTTGGTGAAATCTTCTAAAGCTCCCCCACCTGTTCTGCATGCTGGCATCAGCTGCAGGCTGACCAGCAGCCCTGATTCAGCTGCCTCATGTTAGCTACCTCTCCCACACGGAAGCAAGACTGGTGCCATCTCCTGCGTTAAAGCCAGCACTCCTCCTTGGCGCACACCCCACCAAGTTCCCTCCCCAGGAGAAACCGTCAGGGGTCTCCTCATGTGCAGAGATGCCCAATGACCTGATGAAGGCTGTCTCAACTGAAGTTACCTGCTCCACCCATTTCCTCTGGCGTTCATACGTCATTTGGCTCAATAACATCCAGCGAAACATTAACTGGGACAGAGTATGTTCCAGGCACTAGGTTAGGTACCAAATAGCAACAGCAGCTACAGTGCTAACACATATAACTTCTAATAATGAACGCTGGAGTGGTTTCTTACAATTCATTTTCCTTGCATGTTAATATACTTTGTAAATCTAAAGTTGCCTGAGCTCCTTCATAAGGGTCTTCAGCTGCGGAACTGTGAAGTGTTGGCTTGTGCCTGATTTCCCCAGAAAGAAAACGGACAAAGCAGTTAGGGTTCTAGCCAGAAGGCAAATGCTGATTTACCCACATGGACTTGAAATATAGTGTCAGCAGAAGAGGATTTAACAACTTCTATAACGCGGTTCCTATGTAAAACCCATTCAGTTTCAGTTCAGCATTTCCAGGCTCTCTCTGCCCTGCTGAAACCCCAGCAGCAGGAGTGGGGAGCCTGTATCTTCATGCTGTTCTCACCCACCAGGCAGGGGCAGTGGGAGAGGGTGGTGGATGTTTGTAATGACAAGAGAGGGAAGTAAAGGGTCAAGAGGAGGTAAAATGTGGGTAGCAGAAGGGAAGTAATGGTTCTGCAACACAACCTGGAAGTAGGAAGAGATAACGCCATAGCTTTGGTCCTACATTATTGTCCATCACTGGGGCCCAGGGAACTGAATTGTGGGCCAGGGAAGGAGGAAGCTAAATCAGCCCCCCACAAAGCTCTGCTGAGCTCTAGATTAGAGCTATCGGGAGGGTGAGAAATGTTGCAGGATTCTTTGTATCTGCAAAGGGACTTGGAGAGATGCCCTGAGAGCTGCATGGATTTGTTCTTCCCATTTAAGCAGTGTGAAATATGTTGGAAAAGATTACCCCAGACTTCCTATCTAAAGTCTCCAAGTTCCTGAGTCTTGAGAACTGTGTGTACACTTTGGTAGTCAGGCCAATTGTGGGGAAATGGAGTCTCCGTGAGGGATGGGGATGAGGAGTCAGCTTGAGGCTGGCATAGAGGAAGAGGAGGAGGAGCCAGAGCTGGGCAGTTACCAGGAACTTGGATGGAGCTGAGTAAGTAAGGCGTGGAGTGAAAGTGAAGGGTGCATAGGAATGCAGCTCTGCTCTTCCGGTGATTCACTCTTCCCACGTGCTCCCATCCTCAAAGTAGCCAAATCGACTCTGGACAGGAAAAGAAGTAGCCCAGGAAAAGAACTCTGGGCTAATGTTTGAAGACTGGGGGAGAAGATGGATGGGGAATGAAAGGATGGAGCTTCTCTACATTGCTGTCCCTCCTTGGCTTTTGGGGAAGACATATGAGGCAGAAGGTAATGGGAAAGAGAAAGAAGGATGGGGAGTAGTGAGGAGTAGCAGCAGAACAGGATTTCCCTTCTTTCTTCACTCTCCTCCCTTGATTCCCAGAGGCTCATAGCAGATGCTTGGAAAACTTTGTGGAGTCATCCTATGGAAGCCTATTCTCACCTGTTGCTGGTTGGGACTAGACTAAGGAGGGTAGCCTAGGGTAGGTGGAAGAGGTGAGAAGACCAAAGGCTCAGCAGATGTAGGCTGGGGTTGTGCTTGAACCTACACCTCCGAGTGGTAAAGAGAGGTGAAGAGCAAAGAATCCTACAAAAGCATCCTGGGGCAGATAATGTCAGTCTTCCACCAGATTCCCCCCATCTCGGTCTGCTCTTGGGTCACCTGTAGCTTTGGTGGACGGTTACCAGCGCGCCTCTGCCTGAGGGCTTTCTCTGGCCATAGGAACTTGCTTGGCTTCTCAGAGGGCATGCTAGAAGTGTCAGGAGCCCCTCTCCCTAGGAGCAATCATTCAACAAAGGATGGAAAAGAGTGGACAAATATCCCAGTTTCCTCACCTTTTGATGGGAGAGTTCTGAGGTGTGTTCCACACACGCAGAGGGTCCTCAGTGCGACTGAGCACCAGTTGGCCACAGGATAAAGCTGCAGATAGGCACCCCCCGCCCCCGATCCTTCCCTTCTCCATCTCACTTCCCCATCCTCCCATGATAATATCTGGTATCACTTCTCAAACTACTTGAACTCAAACCTTTGCCTCAAGGTCTGCTTTTGGGAGGCTACAAAAACAATACAGATCCCATCACACAAAAAAGAAATATATGATAAAGATGTCTCCACACGAGCAAATAGCCTACCTTACCACGGTATCATGCAGCAAGGTGTACTTGGCTTTTAACTCTGCCATTCTGGTTCCAGGAAGTTTCCCGAGACTGTGTAACTAGCAAAGAGAACACAGGATCACTATGAGAGATAATATGGATATAGGGATATTTTATAAAATCTTCCTATTCAACATTAGAGAGGAAACATATTAGGCAATGTGGTGTACTACAACGATGCTAGGTGTTTGGAGAAAATATTTCTCTTCTGCCTCCGGTGATCTCTATGTCCCTGGGCAAGACTCTTACCTCTCTAGATTATGATATCTTCACCTGTAAATTGAAGTAAGGAATGGAGTCAAATTCTTCCAATTGAAAAAAAAAACATATTTCTAGGTTTAGCCAACAACCTGGATAGTATAGATGACTAGGATGGCTATTTTTAAGTTGAGAGAACTAATAATTATCGAACGTCTTTTACGAGCAAGCGTTGGACAACAATTATTTCATTGTTAAAAATGTTTTTGTGAAGTAGGGATCATCTCCATTTTACTAAAGTTCAGAAAGTTAAGTGATTTGTTTCAAAGCTACTGAGCTAGTTAAAGGCAGTGTCAGAATGTAAACCCAAGTGGCCCAGCTCCAAAAACCCATGATCATTCCATTTTACCACACTCTCTCTGCCTCTACAGTCAAAGAAACATGAAAGTTTATTTCGTACAAAAGTGATATTATTTGTTCCTTTCTCATTTCTGGTAAAAGAACTTTTGGATTTACTCTCGGAGTTAGATGATAAATAGTAATAGACATCACAGCACAATATGAAACACTAAAGTTTTAACATTTGGATGGAACTAAAGGAAAGATCTGTTTATCAATGCCATGTTGTTCTTACCTCTAAAGTATTTCTTGAATCCATCTGTTTTCTTCTCCCTTCCCTGGGGAGGGAGAAGGGACTCACTAGTCCAAGTCACATCCCAGCTCAGTGGGACTACTGCAAAACCTCCCCTTGTCCCCCTCTCCATCCCTGTGTCCACTCAGGGCCCCTGTCTATCTACTTTCCAGGGAGATTTTTTTGAAATTTTTAAAAAGATGTTATTTATTTATTTGAGAGGGAGAGTGAGTGAGTGAGAAAGAGAGAAAGTGAGCAGGGGCAGAGGGAAAAGCAAGGGGCAGAAGGAGCCTGACACAGGACTCAATCCCAGGACCCTGGGATCACAACCTGAGCCAAAGGCAGATGCTCAACCAACTGAGCCATGCAGGCATCCCCAGAGAGATTAAAAAAAAAAAAAAAATCAAAGGTTTTGCTATGCTGGGTGTTCAAAACTCAAGTGGAATAGAATTCAAGAGCCTGGGTATGACCCCTGAGGTCCTGGATGACCCTGCTACCTCCCAGTCTCCTTCTAGAACCCTCTCATCAAGCTTTTAGTGCTCCAGCCACACTGGCTGCCTTTTATTTCATTCCCCCAGGCCTTTGTGTTGGCCATTCCTCACTTATCCCCAGGCCAGATTCTTTCTTCATACCTCACTTTCAATATCAATCCATAATCAGGCCTTCCTCTGACTTCTAAATTAAGATAGATACCCCCACACACCACTGACCCCAAAAGAACACTGCACTTCATAACATATATTATATGATCTGCAGTAATAAATATGTGACTAAAACAACGTTACTCCCCAACTATCATGGTTGTTTAAGTGCCACGAGGAAAGGGCCTGGATCACCTTGTTCTTCACGGTGTCCTCAGCCAGTAGAAGCCCAGGCACAAAGCAAGTACTTGGCACACATGTGCCGCGTGAGCAAATGCATGAATGCAACTGATAAAATATGACGGTCAGAGTCTCCACAGTGGGCTTTCGTGGTCTCTCTACCCAAATAAGGGTGGCAATCACATTGTAAAATGCACTATGAAGCCCTCTCACCTTTGTGAAAGTGTGTGGGGTCTCCTGTGAGGGACTTACAAGCTAGTGCCAGACCTGGATTCCAATCCTCCAACCTTCACTTTCTATGTATGGTAAACAAGGCTTTTTTTTTTTTTTTATTTACATTCCAGATAGTTAACACACAGTATAATATTAATTGCAGGTGTACAATGTAGTGATTCAACACATACAACACCCAGTGCTTATCACACCAAGTGCCCTCTGCCCTCCTTAATCCCCATCATCTATTTCACCCATATCTCCACCCACCTCCCCTCTGGTACCCACCCGCAGTTTGTTCTCTATACTAAAGAGTCTATTTCCTGGTTTTCCTCTCTCTTTCCCCCTCCTCATGATTGTTTTGTTTCTTAAATTCCACATAGGAGCAAAATCATATGGTATTTGTCTTCCTCTGACTTTTTTTGCTTAGCATAATGCTCTCTAGTTCCATTCATGTCACTGCAAATGGCAAGATTTAATTCTTGTTTATGGCTGAATAATATACCATTTAGTAGATATACCACTCCTTTATCCATTCACCAATCAATGGACATTTGGTTCTTCCCATCATTTGGCTATTGTTGATGGTGCTGCTATGCATTAGGCTGCATGTATCCCTTTGAATCAGTAATCTTGTATTCTTTGGGTAAATACCTAGTAGTACAACTGCTGGATCTTAGGGTAGTTCTGTTTTTAACTTTTTGAGAAACCTGAATACTGGGTAAATAAGATTCTTAAGCCCTTTGAGGAAGTTCTACTTCTCACTATATCAAATAACTTAAAATGTATTCATGTGCCATCTAAATATAATTTATTTTACATGTAATTTTTAAAGTGTTGAGTTGCTACTGGTAGGTTGACTTAATGTTACACTTTATAGATATTTAATTAAACACGTTTATTTTGTTTCTTCCATTTTCTTTCTGCATTTTTGAACTATTATGTAATTTACTTCAGATCTCAAACATTTTCATTGGTTCTTAAAAATGGTGTAGGACATAGGCTCTGTGCCCTTAAGATTTAATATGTTAAAAAGAAAAAGCTTTGCACATGGGCCCTCTTAAAGGAGAAAAATTACTGGGAAAAAATCATGAAAAGGCAAGGGTAAGAATGTGTGTTTGTATGTCTGTGCGTGTAATACAAAGATCATGCGGTGACCAGCCTTATAATTAGGCAACAAGTTAACCACTCTAGGTAATCCATTGGGTAAGGTAATTATGGACTCTAATGTTAAAAAACAAATATAGTATTTATAGTTTCGTTATCAGGCTGAAAAGACATTACCTCTCACCTAGTGCTGTGCATGTTGAAAGCAGAAGTAAATGTGACATAGGTCCTCCCCTAAAGCAGCTCACAGTTTGAGAAGATAGAAATTACAAAATGCTTACACTCAGTAGTTTTATTGTTAGTAAATAACCATATTGGGCATTATGCAAGTATTTTCTCTATATTCTAAGTTATAGCAAATGAATAAAATGATAAATTACAGACCATTTCCAGGAGGTGGAACTTCTAGAATGGTATGTGAAGAGTTTGATGAAGACCTTGATGAAGAGCTCTCCCTCAAAGAAACATTGATTCAACTTGTCAAGATTATCTAACTCAACCTTTAAAGTTTCTGGAAATTGATCTAAGGGCTTCCAAAATAATGAGATGTATTTATTTACAAAATATGAAACTCGGGACACCTGAGTGGCTTAGTGGTTGAGCATCTGCCTTCGGCTCAGGGCATGATCCTGGAGTCCCAGGATCGAGTCCCACATCAGGCTCCCTGCATGGAGCCTGCGTCTCCCTCTGCCTGTGTCTCTGCCTCTCTCTCTATATCTCTGGGTGTGTGTCTCTCACGAATAAATAAATAAAATCTTTTTTAAAAAATCTGGAACTCAGAAAAATAGGAGACTGTGACATTTGAAACATGAACTGCATCCATTATCCTCAGTTCCATGTTGTGGAAGAAGTATTCTGGGCAGGCTTAGCAGCCAGGGAAGAGCTCATCTTCCCCACCTTCCTATTGCTAAAGACCTATTCAGGTGGGTGGGGCAAGGTTAAAAATAAAAACAAGGAAAGAATATCTACACAGAGACATCAGAGGCTGCACACTATAGGGGGGAGAGGGGAGATACACTTTGCAGAATTAGTCCAGCCAAGTCACTAAACAAATAAACAATGAACAATAACACAAACCCAACAGCAACAACACGAAGCCAAGGGAGAATCCGAAACCAGAGTTGTTACAATAATATTATCTAAAATGTCCAATCATCAGCAAAAAATTAGGAGTTATTCAAAGGGGGTGAAGGGCAAAAACTCTTTGGGGGGGGTGCAGATGTGGACTTTAACAGACTTCAAAGCAGCTATTATAAATATATTCAGATAATGAAATGAAATCATATTTAAAGGATTAAAGGAAAAAATAAAGTATTAAAGGAGATTATGATGACAATTCATCAAATAGTGAATATCGATAAGGTATTGATCTAGAAGGATAAGAACTAAGATGTTAAAATGGTATTCTTTGGGTAGTAAGAATGTATGGTTTTCGTATATTTATGTTTCCTTATCTGTATTTTATAATTTTCTCCAACACATATGTATTGTTTTAATAATAAAAGTCTATTAAAATATGCTTGAAAACTTTGCTGTAAACAATAGGGATTCAGCAAAATTTCAAACTGGAGAATGCTGTGATCAGATCCTACTGGCAGATACAGCCAGATTCTAGCTCGGACTTAACGAAAACTCAGCTGTATTAGTGCAGTCTTTTCTAAAATACTAGTTAATCGAAGCCTGATGGCAGTTGGGCCAGGGGTGCATGTTGGCAGGTTTTATGACTACAGAAAAAGCAGGAAGGCTCTAGCCTCTCTACAAGCTTCTTTTCTTATTTGCTGTTTCCATCACTCCCATAGCCATACTTGCCTTTGATGCCTACAAACCTATGAAGAAAGCTGACAGGGTTAAACATCTGGTATGTCTTTGTCATTTCTACATAAATTGAAAAAATTTAAGTCATAGATGTTTAGAAAGAAGATTGATAAGCTACCTTTTATTCGATCTACTCTCCTAAAAACAAGTCTCTCTTAAAAAAGGAAAAGATCAGGATCCCTGGGTGGCTCATGGGATCTCTGGGTGGCTCAGTGGTTGAGCGTCTGCCTTTGGCCCAGGGCGTGATCCTGGAGACCGGGGATTGAGTCCCGCGTCGGGCTCCCGGCATGGAGCCTGCTTCTCCCTCTGCCTGTGTCTCTGCCTCTCTTTCTCCCTCTATATTTATCATGAATAAATAAATAAAATCTTTTTTTCAAAAAAAAGGAAAAGATCAAACTGCGAAGAATGGATTCTAACCTCCCTAAAAATAAAATGCATAATCTGGATGTAATATTCTTCCAACGGTGACTTTTCTGTGAAATTGCAAACTATCTCTTTAAGCAGGTCTATCTCTGGTTGGGAACTTCAGACTCCATTCTGGTGGATGAAATGCTTCACTCATAAACATAAAATAGCTGCATTTTCCCACTGCATGATACAAATAGGCACAGAAACCAAGTTTGTCATGTTTTAAAAATGCAGGATCTAAAGAACAGAGCATAAGGCCCAACTCAAACTGTCAAAGAGTATACATAACGAAAGGTTAGATATAATGTCATTAGGTTCATAAATATGATTTCACAATAGATAATTGTGTTACTGAATTGCCTTGTTGGTAATTGAGTCTGGAAGGAAACATTTACTCTAGAGCTGAAAGTTTAACAGGAGTTCATGATTCATGGATAGCATGTAATGATACGGAAAAAATTTCAAAAATGGAAATTCTAGGACATTCCAAGGAAAGTAAGAACTTTCACCAAGTGAACTTATCTGCAAGGGGGTCAGCATGAGGAAACAATTAAGTGTTTGTGGGGGTGTCTGAGGGGAACCACAATGACCATGGTTATTAACCTATTCTATTCTCATTGCCTCTTTGACATTACCTAGTGCTTTGGTCTTATCCCAATAAATCATTGGCTTTGGGGGATAACATAAACTTGAAAGCATAAATCCTTACCATCTTGTCTCCCACTCATGCTTTCCCTATCTCTGCTAGATATAAACAACATGGCCATTTGTAGCAGTTTCCAAATGCAATTGAGCTCTCAACAATGCTTCATCACTACTTTTGTCTGACCTTTCTCCTTGGTTGTTATATTAAGCTTTAGCTTTCCTGTATACCTAACTCATTGACCAAACAAAATTAAGCCACCTGAACTCATCATCTACATCAACAGATCCCTTTATCTACAGCCACACTCACCTTTAAGTTCTTTCCCCAGATCTCAAAAATGAAGGCAAGCCTGTCCACCTGTGTTTTCAAATATATACTCTCCTGCCTCGTCCTAGGCATTAAAGCATCAGTTATACCTTCCTTTTCTTTATGATCTCTATTTCTCCCTCATAACTGGCTCAGTGTGGTATTGTAATCAAATACAAATATATCAAAGCAGACTTCAATGTGAATTCCAGCTCTACTATTTTTTTCAAATTCCAGTATAATTAATGTACAGTGTTATATCAGTTTCAAGTGTACAATATAGTGACTCAGCAATCCTATGCATTACTCAGTGCTCATCACGATAAGTGTCCTCCTAATCTCCTTCACTATTTCCCCCATCTCCCGCCTCTGGTAACCACCAGTTCTCTGTATCTGACTCTGTTTTTTGTCTCTTTTTTTCTTTGTTGTTGTTATTTTTTAAAGATTTTATTCATTTATTCATGAGAGACACAGAGAGAGGGGCAGAGACATAGGCGGAGGGAGAAGCAGGCCCCATGCAGGGAGCCCTACTTGGAACTCGATACCCAGACCCAAGGATCACACCCTGAGCTGACGCTCAACCACAAAGCCACCCAGGTGTCCCATTGTTTTATTCAGCTCTACAGCTTCTCAACCTTGTAACTTGGAGTAATATTTAATCAATCTGTGCCTCAGTTTCTTCAGCTGTAAAAGACAAAAGTAGTCCCAATTTCATAAGTCTGTAGTGAAAACTAAATAATTATATATAAGGTATTTGGTATAGTGTCTAGTACACAAATAAGAGCTTAATCAGTGACACTTATTTTACTATTGTCATCATTGACATTATCCTCAACCTGTAAATTTGCTCAAGTCTTTCTCATTTAAAAAGCAAGCAAAAAATCCACCCCTGGGTGCTATGTTCCTATCCTTCCTCTCCTTCACTCTCATATCAGCTTTTCTGAAAAGAGTAGTCTCTGCTCTGTATCTCCCCTCCCTGACCTTCAGGTCACTCACCAATTCATAGTCACTGGCCTGCCAGCACTTCACCAAACTGACAAATTGACCAATGAATTTCTCATTTCTCTGGCTGATTTTGATATTTTTCCTCTAAACCACTGTTTTCCAGTAATTTTTTTAATGATATATCTTGATGTGGTTTTCTCTGGCCTGAAATTTGTTCACAATGTTGGATCCATAAGTTTATCGTTTTCATCAAATTTAGAAAAATTTTAGATGTTGGTTTCTCAAATATTTTTTCTGTCCCCCTCTCCTCTCCTTCTGCAAGTGTGATTCATGTTTGGCCACCTGATGTCCACAGACCACTGAAGTTCTCTTCATTTTTATTTTACACTCCTTCTTCGTTTCATTTTTATTTTTTAAATTAAAAAATATTTTATTCATGAGAGACACAGAGAAAGAGGCAGAGAAACAGGCAGAGGGAGAAGCAGGCTCCCTGCGGGGACCCGATGTGGGACTCGATCCCAGGACCCAGGGATCATGACCTCAGCCAAAGGCAGATGCTCAACCACTGAGCCACCCAAGCATCCTTCATTTTTAATAATATCTATTGTTACATCTTAAAGACCATGAATCTTTTTCTTTAGTGTTTAATCTGCTGTTAATCCCATCCAGTGAACTTTTTTTAAATCTCACTGTCTTTTTCACCTTTAGAAGTTTGATTTGAGCCTTTTTCTAGCTTTCCCTTTTCTCATTTTATTTATGCTTCCTTCCACCTTTTTTTCAACATTCAAAATACATTTTAATATCTGTTCTGATGTCCTTGTCAATTAATTCTACTTCTGTTCCACTCCATTGTTTGACTTTTCTCCTCATTATAGGTCATATTTTCCTGCTTCTTTGCATGCCAGACATTGTGAATTTTACAGTTGATTATTTTTTTTTATATTCCTTTAAATATTTTTGGGCATTGTGAGTCACAGTTAAGTTACTTGGAAACAGTTTGATCTTTTCAAGGCTTGCTTGTAATCATTGTTAAGGAAGTCCAGAATGATCTTTTGTCTAAGGCTAATTTGGCCCCACGACTAAGTCAATACCCTTCTACATAGATTAGGAGGTCTTTCTATTTTGGTTGGTGGTGACATGAACGATTGGTTCTGTGTGGGTTCCAGGTATCATTCCATGCTCTCCTCTCTGGGAGTTCTTTCTCCAGCCTCAGCATATCTTCACAAGCATGCATGATCTCTGGAGCTTTTCTTCTACACTCTTCCCTCTCCTTACCTATGTATTTTAGCCAACTTGGCCTCCCTGAATCCCAAAACCTGTCATCACAAATCAGCAAGACCACTTGGTTCTGTTTGGGTTCCCCCCTCCCCATGCTATCACTTGGAAACTCTGAGTTGTAAGATGGCACAATTATAGGTCTCAACTTATTACATACCCCCAGAGATTAATGTCCTGTGCAATCTGTTGTCCAAAGTCTGAAAAACATTACTTCATCTAATTTGATTTGATTTGAGTTGTTTAAGGCAGTAGAGTAAATCTGGTTCCTGTTACTCCATCTGAGTTGGAAGTGGAGCCCCAGTGACCTCTTAATTATTATATTCAAATGACATTTCTCTGTCCTTAGGTTACTTGATAATTTTATGACATTTATTACTATTGGCTTATTTTATGGTTCATCATTCCTGGAAATCTCTCCTTTTCCAGGTCCTGTAACATATAGTCTCACAGTTCTCTCTCTTAATTTTCTGTTTTCTTCTATAGTCCTCCCTTTAAAAGTTGGTGTCATCCAGGATTTGGTCCTTATCTTTTTCCTCTTTTTAAATTATTTGCTTTCCCCAGGGCCTCTTATTTACTTCCATAGTCTGAGATACCACTACCTGCTGAGGACCCCCAAACAGAGGGGTCTGCAGCCTGTCATTGGACAAGCTAGAACTTTATTTGGGCAAGGGCCTTTTAGGACTATGGAAGTTACAATTAGAGAGTAATAAACATCTTTGTCCAACACCTGGAATACATGAAATTGTTTACTTAATACAATATCAATGTTCAGGTATTGTGATCATTTTTTAGAGAGAAATTTAGGATTATGTATCATTTTATCCTTTTATAGAATAAACAAAATCTACAATTCTTTACTGAACGTGTGGCAATAGATAACTAACCACTTTCCCTGACTCTAAGTCTGTCTCCCTTGAATGTGTCCTCCGTACTGCCAGCAAAACACAATCTTCACCTTGCTTTAAATCCTTCAAAGGATTCCATCATCTTCAGGATTGATTATAGGTCCCTTAACATGGTTTACAAGGGCTTTCATTACCTGGCAGCTGCCACTCTCTCCAAACCTGTCTCCTCCCTTTCTAAACCTCCCATGGCCATTTCAGTTCTATGTTGTGTCCTGCAGAATGATGCCTTTCCCCCTGTCCCCTAAGATGTCCACATCCTAATCACTGTGACATATCTAGAAATATGTTACTTTACATGGCAAAAGACACTTTGCAGATGTGATTAAGAGTGTGGACCCTAGGGATCCCTGGGTGGCTCAGTGGTTTAGTGCTTGCCTTTGGCCCAGGGCGCAGTCCTGGAGTCCCAGGATCGAGTCCCACATCGGGCTCCCGGCATGGAGCCTGCTTCTCCCTCTGCCTGTGTCTCTGCCTCTCTCTCTCTCTCTGTCTATCATAAATAAATTTTAAAAATCTTAAAAAAAAAAAAAAAAAGAGTGTGGACCCCGAGAAGTGGAGATCACTGTGGATTACCTGGCTGGGCCCAATCTAATCATAGGTTAGCAGAGGACCTTCCTGGCCATGTTGAGAGGGATGAAATGGAAGAAGGAGAAAGATTGGAAGTGTGAGAAGGACTTGACCCACCAGAGGAAGGGGGTCATGGGACAAGGAAAGTGTGTAACCTCTAGAAAAGGAAAAGAACCAAATACTCTGGTAGGGCCTGCAGAAAAGAATATAGTCCTGCTTACACCTCAGTTTTAGCCCAGTGAGACCCATATTGGACTTCTGACCTACAGAATTATAAGATCATAAATTTATATTGTTTAAGCCACCAAGTTTGTAATTGGTTAGGAAAGCAGTAGAAAATGAGTACAGTGCCCAACCGTACCACACCTTACATGTTCTGTTCTCCTACCTTCAATTTCTTCTTTCTCCTGTCCACTTGGGGAACTCTTATTCTCCCTTTAAAACATCTCTGTGGTAACCACCTGAGACACCTCCAGGGAGAATTACTTCTTCTTCTGTATTTCTAGATGCATCTATTATTGTACACATGGTGCCCTATTACCAAAATATGTTTAAATATCTTTCTCCCACTACACTGCACATTCTTTGATGATGGAAGCCCTACCTTATTCATCTTTGAGCCCCAGTGCATGGCTTGGTATCTTGTAAGTACTCAATAATGTTCACTAACCAGTTACTGATTTGAGCTTATCTTAAAACGAATGATGCAGTTGGAAGAACTCTTGTTCATTCACTTGTCAGAGAAAGAGGAATAGGTTCAGGCAAGGTAACTTGGCCTGAGCATAGACTCAAAAAAGCAGAGAATGTGCTGTACAAAACTAGCCGCCTCACCCACAGATTCTCTTCTCCCTTCTGTGTGGGCGGCAGGGTGCACAGGACGAGCAAAGAGTCCCTGCAGCCAGCCGTCTTGTTCCTCTTCTGGTGGCCTACCACAGGAATTCGAGGGGGAGGCTCCAAGTGGCAAACAGGGCCTCCCAAGAGTTTAGGTTTCAAGTGCAGTGGACATCGTGGGTGAGTAATGCAATTGCTTAGCTATATGTAAGACTTCAAAGTTAAGTTATAATCATTTTAAGATAATGTGTGCAGCCAAATAAATAAAAAGCATGCCTAAGCATGTACATGCTAAAGGGTGGCATTCCTTTAAAACACTCACATTTGTCCCCTGGAAACTGCAATTGCTTGGAACTTTATCAATCATTTATCTCTTGTTTAAGATTTTTCCCCCTTTTCCCCAAAAAATCATGAGGAGAAATGGTAGCAGGATGGAGTGGCTGTAAGCCTGGGAGGCAGGAAATGAGCCAGACTGAAACCCAGCTGCTTTTTCAAGAGCTTCAAAGGGCGAACCAATGATTGAGAGCAAAGAACTTGACTGGGCCAAAGATATAAGGGCCAGTCACATAGGGTCCCAACAGAACTGGAGTCAGGAAACAGAGCCAGGTTAAAGCCAGTGAGTGACTAACGTCAGGAAATAGTACACAGAAGAGTAGGGGGCGGGGGCAGGGGAGAGGGATGCTATGGGCTCCAGGGAGGATGGTGTTGCCCAGCTGGCTGTCACCAATCGCATGCAGAGGTGCCACCTCTAGTGCACCTTTAAAGATCTTGAGTGGGTTTAGGCAGTGAGAACCCTGAAACAAAGCTGGGGCCCTTCATGGCCAGGGCATTTCTCACACAAGGATTATAAATGTATGAGGGTCATGTCCACAGCTAGTCAATTAATTGTTCATCTCACTTTATAATAGCTCACAGACCAAAGCCCCTGCTCTGACCCTGTCCTCAGGAGCTGTTATTGTGAATGTGGGCTGACTCTCCAGACCTGGCTGCTCTCTCTGCTGCGGAGTAGGTGTGGGCACCCACCTTTTGGGCCTCCTTTGGTGTGCCACCAGCACCGCCACTCAGCTGGATGCCAGCAGAGGTCCCCCAGCTCTGGGCCTTGAGGTTGGAGGGAAGGGATATAACCTCTCCCCACAACAAAGAAACTCAAGACGTCTAGTGCCCACCTTCCTGTTTTGAAGATGCTTCTGCCCACAGTGCTCTTGCCAGTATTCACAAGTCATAATTTATTTAGCACAGAGGCATCCAGGAAGCCACCGGCACCAGCATCACCCTCCACTTCCCCTTCTAGCAGGCAGATTGTGAGGGACAATGAAGTCTTTGACTGCTGATTGAAGAAGTGTGCTTTAAAAAAGAACAAAAACCCAAAGTTGCAGCTTGAATTTCCCCATTGATACTATAAAATGGAAACTTGGGAGCAGAATATGGGGATGTTTGAGTTCCACTCTTGTTCTTTTCTTTCTTTCTTTTTTTCAACAAGAACATTTTTTACTTGATGCATACTTCGGAGTACATGGTTCTAAAAGATATATATACAGGGCAGCCCCGGTGGTGCAGCGGTTTAGCGCCGCCTGCAGCCCAGGGCGTGATCCTGGAGACCATGGATGGAGTCCCTGGATAGAGTCCCACGTCAGGCTCTCTGCATGGAGCCTGCTTCTCCCTCTGCCTGTGTCTCTGCCTCTCATTCTCTCTGTGTTTCTATGAATAAATAAATAAAATATTTAAAAAGATATATATACATAAATGAAACATTTCACCCAAGAAAGATAGAATTACACATTTTCCTCAAGTACACACAGAATTCCCTGGTTAAATCATATAAAAAGAGACATAACAAACATTACAAATTTAAGAAGACTGAAATCATACTGAGTATATTTTCTAACCATAAGGGTACAAAACTAAAGATTAGCAATAAAACAAAGCTGGAAAATGTACAGTGTACATATTAAATAGTTACTATGTAAATACTAAACAATACACTACTGTACAAGCAATGGGCCAAATAATAAATCAAACAACAAATCACAATATATTTCAAAACAAAAGAAAACACAATATTCCAAAATTATGGAATGCAGCTAAAGCAGATGTTAGAACAAAATTTATGCTATAAATGTCTATATGAAGAAAAAAAAAAGTTCAGATAAACAACTTAACACGATACCACAAGGAACAAGAAAAAGAAGAAACTTAGCTGAAATTTAGTAGAGGAAAGAAATAACAAAGAAAAATCAGAAATAAATAAAATAGAGACCAGAATAAACAATTATATAACATTGAAAGTAATGGCCAGTTTTTCCAAAATAACAAACAAAATTGGCAATGCTTTAACTACAATAACTAGGAAAAAAAGAGAGAAGACTCAAAAACCAAAAAGAGAACTGGAAAACAGTACAACAGATGCCACAGAAACACAGTGTGATAACAAGATTATTGTAAACAATTATATACTAACAAATCAGATAACAGGAAAAAAACCAGATAATTTCCAAAAACACATAAGTTACCCAGATTGAGTCATGAATCTTGAATCCAAGAAATAGAACATCTTTTTAGACCAGTAACAAGAATGAAAGTTGAATTTGGACTCAAAAATCTCTCAGCACAGAAAAACCCAAGACCACACAGTTTCATTGGTGAATTCTACCAAACATTCAAAAAAATAATTAATGACAATCTGAATCAAAATCTTACAAATAGTGGAGTAGAGAGAATGCATTCAAAATCATTCTGTGAGGCTAGTATTACCCTCATATCAAAACAGCATTAAAACAAGAACAGAAAGTCTAGTTGGTCTGATACAAGTATTGCTACTCCAGCTTTCTTTTGACATCCATTTGCACTACTAATGTCTCTCTGCCCCCTCGCTTTCAATCTGAAGGTGTCTTTTGAGCTAAAATGAGTCTCTTCTAAGTAGGTGAGTTCTACTCTTGTTAATTCACTGGTAATGGGGCTTTAAATTCTGGCAGCATATTTGGATGAGCCATTTAATTTTTGCTAAATTTAATCCAAGTATTTTATTCTTTTTGTTTCTATTGTAAATGGAATTGTTTTCATAAATTCATCTTTAGATTGCTTATTGCTAGTGTGCAGAAGGCATTTAATGTTGTTCACTAAAATTTTTAACCATGAAAATAGAACCATAAAATAAACCATAAAAATTAACCATAAAATAGTCGTCTTCACTTTGGTGTCAGCCTTTTTTATATGTTCTACAAATGTTTCTTTGAGCCTCTTGTTATCTTGATGTATCCTGAGCATCTAGAATAAACTATCTGACACTAAGGTACACAAAAATATTTAATGAATGAGGCCACTATATCTCACATATTCCACAAAGTACATATCTTGTCAGTGTTGAAGTCTTGCTCCCATGTCTGTCTACCAGGTGAAAAGCTCTCTGGAGGCAAGGATCAGTCTAGTGCCCCCAAAACCTTGCATAGTACATGGCATGTGGCAGGTGCTCAGCACATGTCTGAAGAACCGAACAGTATCTAGCAGAGCAGGAGTGTGATGTAAATGATCAAACATATCACAAAAGGAAATTTCAATATATGGCTTTCCCTCTCCACATACACACGTGAATTGGGCCAAAATGATCAGTAAGGACATCAACAAGAGAATCTAAAGAAGTCAGTCTAGAAGGAACACCAGCAGCCTGAAGAGTGTTTGCGTGTATGTGCACATGTGTGTAAAAAAGTAAGGTGATATTAACTTTATACTGATTGTGCGAGATTTATGGATTGGTTGACTATATGTGGAATATTCATTGCCTATACAGTTTGGAATGGAGTATTAAACACCTTTGAATAGAAAATTTGTCAAACATTTTCTCCTGATACCCCGCCACCCAGTCCTCAACTCAACATGATCTATGTGTGGGGATGCATTACTCAGCCCATAGTTAATAACTTCAGTAGATTGATGGGCCAAATTTAAGTACCAGGGAGATTTAAATCCATAAATAAAGTAGAAAATCAAATATCTGAATATTTGAATCCTAACAAAAACTCTTTTAAGGGCAAGATAGTATAATTTTTCAAAACTAAATGGGTATCATAAAGTATTACATTTAAACATAAGGTTAGATCCTAAGAATCTTCCTAGTTTGTGTACTAATTTGAACCATTTAGTCACCTTATAAATTTCTTGAAATCCTGCAGTTGAATGGTAACAGATGGATAGCTATTACCCATGGCAATTACATAACAAATTATCTTGAAATTTCCTCAGAAAAGGGTGGAATGTTCAGAAATTAACATAGTTTTCCAAGAAATCTGGTTTCTATGATATTTGGAGACATAGTTTGTTAGCTTGTCTTGGTTTTGTTAAAAGGAAAGAAAACTATGTAATACCACCAAGTATACTTTTAACTCTCTTCACTTGATACCAACTTTGATACCAAGCAAAGCAAAATAAAAAGAAATGAGGGGGAAAAAGTTAAAAAATAGATCGTAGCAAACATTTCACCAAACACAGCTGTTTCTAGTTCACTAAGTCAACTATTACAAAATATTCTAATGTGCCTTCTGGCAAAACACAAATAACATCATTTCATGGAAATACCATGCTTCCAGTTATTCCTGATAGCTTGTAACAGTTTAAGGATATGCAACCATTTTTACAGATGCCCTGTCTTCCTTCCTTCCTTCTTCCTTTCTTTTTTTCATTTCTACAGATTTCCATATCAGGAATAGAAGGTAAGACACTATCTAATCTTTAAACACATACAAGAAAGACCTTAATCCATGTCATAAGAGCATATTTCACAACTGCAAACTAGTAGTCAACAGCATAAATACACTCTGCAAATGCTTTTAATATGCACAATATACAAATAAAATTAGAAAATTAGCCGAAAGCATTTAAAAATTGGTAGACTTTAAATAAAAATGGAATTTTCAGCTTCTCTTGAAAAATTACCAGATTTTATGACACCAGATTCATATTCCAACATTACAACAATCAATTGGCATTTAGCAGAGGCTGACTTTCAGAGATACTTAAGAGGCTACCCCTTTTAAAAGGAGCACAGTCTGCCCCACCCATTCCATGTATGGCCCATGTACTAACACCTAGGCTGTTTCACTTATTTACGTTACTTTAATGGATCTTCTAGGCATTTGAGATTGGGATGCTGTACATATTTTATGATATGTATATAACATCTATATCTAAAGGTAGAAAATAACCAATTGATTAAGAGAGTAGCTCCATTCATAAAACTCCTGCACAAACTTTTTGGAGTGTCCTTTCCTTGGGGTTGTATCTGCCTCTTTTGCCTATCCATGTACCTACCAGACCACAAGGGTATATGACTGCATCATCTGGGGTTTAGAACTTGGCAGTTTAGGGGTACCTGGGTGGCATAGTTAAGCCTCTGCCTTCAGCTCAGGTCATGATCCCAGGGTCCTGGGATCGAGGCCCACATCGGGCTCCTTGCTCAGTGGGGAGCCTACTTCACCCTCTACCTCTGTGCTCTCTGTCTCTTGCTCTCTCTCAAATAAATAAATAAATAAAGTCTTTTTAAAAAAGAACCTAACAGTTTAAAATTTGAGATTTTCTTACTGTTTTTCCATTTTAGCTCCTGATAATTTTATCAAATAAACAAGAATCTGATAGTTTTTTGACTAATTGACATATTTAACAATTATTTGAATTTAAATATTTTATTATTTGGATGTTGAAATGAATTTTCATTTTAATAAAACACTATGGAACAAAAAATAAGCTAAAAAGATCATGAATATACTGTGAAAAATTGTGTCAGCTAAATTTTGCTAGGGCTGAAAAACAGGAAATATTCAGTTAACATAAAGGACTTTAAAAAAAGTCTATAAACATTATCCTTGCAGTTAACTATACTTTTGGTTATGTACTTTACGAGATTTGACAAAAAGAAAAAAATAAAGAAAAAAGCCTGTAACTTGCAAGGGAAGTGCAGAAAAATTCTTAACAACTTACTCCAGTAGTTATCATTTTAGAAGTCTGCACCATATAGGAAGTGAGCATCCAGTAAAGTAGTCAAATGAGAAAATTATTTCCATGCAAATCAGGCACCGGCACAGTAGGGATTCTGAGAGGGGAGTTACAGGGACAAAAAGAACTTATTTAGAAGTAGCATATTTCAGGTCATCTGAGTAGCTCAGTTAGTTGGGCATCCAACTCTTGGTTTTGGCTCAGGTCTTGATCTTGGGGTCGTGTGATTAATCCCCAAGTCAGGCTCCATACTCAGAAGGGAGTCTGCTTGAGTTTCTCTCTCCCTCAACCTCTCCCCCTGCTTGTGTGCTTTCTTACTCTCAACAAATACATAAAATCTTAAAAAAAAAAAAGCATAATTTATGACTTGCCATAAGATGGAAGACTGGAAGTTCCATTAAGGTAGGGACTCTCATCACTATAGCCTAAGGTCTGTCCCATGTGGAACTCACAAAGACTTGAGTAAGTGGAAGAAAGAGTACATGTGACGTAAGCAGTCTTTCAATAAATATTTACTAAATAAATAATTCCTAAAATGAATTTATTCAATAAATATTTACCAAATGAATGAACACATGAGTAAAATTAATGACTCTTATTTCTTATTGAAAGTAATGCTTAACATTTATTTACTTATTGAGAGATTGTGTTGTAGTTTGTGTATATTATATCTCATTTAGTCCTCACAATCATCCTATAAATAAGTATTACAATCCAAAATTTTTTAAAGTAAAACTTATAAAAAATAAAACTTTTAACAACAGCAACAAAACTCAAGATGGTTGAAAAACTTGAGCAACATCATAAGGCTGGTGAGAGGCTTTGCAGGGATTTGGCCATAATCCTATTCTGTTACTTATTTTCGTGAATTAAAGAAACAAAAAAAGAAAGAAAGAAAGAAAAAGAAAGAAAGAAAGAAAGAAAGAAAGAAAGAAAGAAAGAAAGAAAGAAAGAAAGAAACTCGGAAATGAGTAGCATAGTCTTTCTGATAGCATGGAGACAGTGTGAAACATTTAAAGAACTTAAGGTAATATAGGTTGGCAAACATGAAAGACCATGCAGAGGTGGATGATATTCATGAAAGGATACTTTATCAAATTGATGCTGTGAGGAAGGATGGGTGAAGAAGACATGTAATTAATTCTTATATCACTTACAGTGTGAAACCAAAAGACAGTAGCCAAAAGTAATGAATTATATAATGCTATGAATATACAGGTAACCATTATAACAAAAACACAAATCTTCCTAAATTCCAGAAGCTGTGCTATAATAAAGACATACATAAATATAAAGGAGGGTTAAACCTTGAAATAGAATTATACTACAGGAAGAGGGAGGGAACAGGGTGGAGGGGCTGGGGATAGAAGTTAGAATTTTTTAACATACTTTGTTTTGGAGAATGATGTCGAATAGTACCTTAAGTATAATATTAAATTCATAAGCAACTCTAAAAATTGAAAACAAAATAAATTGATTGAATGTAACTATATATCAAATTGGCACATAACTGCATAATAATAAAGAAAATTGTACAGAACAATTAGAAAAGTATGAGTGGTTCTCACAAATATAACATAGATGGAAAGAAGTCAAACAAAAAATACATTTTGTATGATTCTATTTACATCAAATTAAAAATATACATAAAATAAAAAAGTATGGTGTTTATGGATTCATGCTTAAGCAGTAAAACTATAAACAATAAAAAAAGGATTACAAAAGTCAGAACAGTAGCTACTACAGGTTGAGTGACAGGGTATAAAGGGACTTTCTGGGAGTTGACAACATTTCATGTTTTGATTTGGGTAGTGGTTGACTATCTGACTTGAATTGTACTTTATATTTTGGACACTTTAACATATGTGTATTATACTTCAAATTTTTAAAAGATTAAAAACGATGTAGAAAATGGTCTATTTTTTAGAAATGCCACATTCAGAAAAATGACTTGAAATATAACAAAATGTTAAAGTATTATTACACTTAACAAAAAACCCCAAACAACCCAATTAAAAAATGAACAAAGGACTCGAATAGACATTTCTCCAAAGAAGAATATAAATGATAAATAAGCACATTATAAGATGCTCAACATTACTAATCATTAAGAAATGCAAATCAAAATCACTATGAGATACCACTTCACACTCATTAAGATGGCTATTATTGAATAGATATTGTACCCATTTTAATAGCAGTACTATTCATTAAAGCCAAAGGTGGAAACAACTCAAATGTTCATCAGTGGAGGAGTAGATAAACAAAATGTGATGTATACAGACAACGGAATATCAGTCAGCCTTAAAAAGAAATGGTATGCTATCCCATATCATGCTACAATATGAACGGACCTTGCCAACATTATTCTAAACGAAATAATCCAGATACAAAAGTACAGATATTGTTTGATTCCACTTATATGAGGTTATCTAGATTAATCATATCCACAGAGACAGAAAGTAGAGGAACGATTACCAGGAGGGGGATAGCGGGGAATGGGGATTTATTGTTTCATGGGAACCAAATTTCAGTAGGGGGTGCTGAAAAAGTTTTGGAGACAGATGGTGGTGATGGTTGCACAACAACGTGAATATAGTTAACACCGCTGAATGTACACTTAAGAATGATTGAAATGGTGAATTTAATGTTATGGATATTTTACCATGATAATAAAAAAGAAGTAGGATTAGTTTTCATATGCATTTCTGTATTTTCTAGTCTTTTTTACAATGAGCAAGTATTTCATTTATAATGAGAAAAAAAAGTTTCCAGGAAAGGGATTTAAAAAATTGGTCACATGCCTCCTAGAATGCAGCTCTGGGCAGGGTGGGACACAAGACGTTTTTTATAAAATAATTATTTTAAGAATTTATACTCTAAGCCAGACAATACAATCAATCATAGACAGACAAATGGGAAAAAATTATGAATACAGATGAGCACATATTGGAGAAACTGTCTAAATCATTTTCATGTAAAGCAAAGCATGTGAATATAGCATGTTTGGGAATTCCTAATCATTTTGAAAGATCTGAAGAAACTGTCTTGCTTTCTAAAATCCCAGAAGCATTGTATTAGGAAAGTTTTAATATGGGTAAACTATATTTTGGTTGCATTTTTCTATAGTCTAGCAACAAATTAAGAGTACTATACAGATCAATCCAGAATTAGCTAGAAAAGCTAGTCTGGAAATTGGAAGACCTGAGCAGCCTTCATCAGGGTTGGACAGATCATTTAGCTCTACCTAGACCTGTTCATTCATCTGTAAAATGAATGGGTTGGTCTTGAAAGCATGAAATATCATTTCCTGAGAGTTTATGGCACCATGAAAAGCTTGCGATAGCTGTTTAATATTAAACAGCTCTTTAGTATTAAAGTCCCTTCAGTAAAATCTAAGCACTATTTGTTCTAAATATTTTTTATCAGTTACTGGTTTAGTATATTCACCTTCTATCTAACAATATTATTTTGCTATTTGATGTCGTATTTGTGTTTCAAAATGTGAAAACTCAAGGAATTACAGGGAATTAAGTTGTTATGAAAGTGAATAGTTCCACAACAAAACTCCTTTAAATATTTGGAAATTGGATATGCTGGCTAAAAGTTTCGCACTGTTTGTGAAGTTAAGCTGTTTAGAATTTGTATGTCCTACAAGTTTATTTAACTTTGCTGATGGGCAATATAATAATATAATCCGAAGCAACTAGGGACACAACTAGCCACTGTCAAAATCATGGAGAAGGCACTTATTTTTGATGCCCTAATGCTCTGATTCCAATCTTATCCTATAACTTTGTTCTCTTAGTATCCATTCCAGGAAAAAAAAAATCCCATAAAATTAGCTTTACATATGGGTTTAATATCTTCATTAAATAAAAGATGAGGGGCACCTGGGTGGCTCAATCAGTTAAGTGTCTGCCTCTGGCTCAGGTCATGATCCCGGGGTCCTGGGATCGGGCCCCACATCATCGGGCTCCCACCTCAACAGGGAGTCTGCTGCTCCCTTTCCCTCTACCTCTCCCCTTGTTTGTGCTCCCCCCCCCTCTCTCTCTCTCTCACACACACACACACACACACACACACAAATGAATAAATAAAACCTTTAAGAAAACACACACACACACACAACCCACAAAAGATGGTGGTACAGTTCCCACCATGATTCCATTTTGCTCTCTTTTCCCTCCACCCCCAAGTCTGGTCTTTTTTCTTTGTTGTCTTTCCCCCACCACCTCCATCTCTCAGGGCTCCACTTCATTCCACTGTATTTCTGTCTTCTATGTTTGGGTGGGAATTACAGGGAAAAATTATAGAAGATGGGCACATAATAAGCAGCAGATGTTAGCTATTTGTAGAGCAGTGAGGAAGAGCAGCTTAAATTTGGCCTAGATTCTCCAAGTCAGGCCAGGCTCCTCTTCTGGTGCCTGCCTTATAAAGAGAAAAATAAAATCCCCCAATCCATATGCTGCTTCTCCCTCCTTACTCCTCACTGGTTCACACTACTGAAGCAAAGGTATAAAAAGGAGGGGGAAAAGTAGGAAAGGGGCAAATGTAAAAAGCAGAAAGTTTTAATATATTTACCTCTTGTGTTTTTATATTTTCATTACTACAGCTATGTCTTTATTCTGTGCATTCTGAAGAATTTATAATTTACTGAATTGATAAATCCTATACTCATTAAATAAGTTTTAGACTTAGGGAAGCTACATATGCCATTTGTATGGAATAAGGTTTTCTTTTTAAAATCCCTTTTGTTCTAAACACTTATTTCTTCTGCTTTGTAAATGAAAGATTTTGGAGCAGTGGTGGTTAGGGAGATGGGTTGAGACACAAAGAAAGAAGCCTAATAAGGGAGACAAACAGGAAGCTGTCTTCTCAACCCAGACAGCATATATCCACGGTAGCAGTGATTATTTACAGACACTATACAACCTTCGTGGTCTAATTTGAAAAAAAATGACTTGAAAAGTGGCCATTTCAGGAGTAGCAAAAGGACAGGCCAATGCCATGGTATAGAGGCAGGGAATTGAAGGGTTCAGGAAATGCCCTGGTGTGCTCTAGGCCAAACATACCACCTCTGCCCAAGGCTCGCTCTGGCTTGGAATAGGTTCCTCTACAGCTTAAAGCTCCACCAAGTGAGGGAAGCACCTGTTTTTTCACCCTTGTGATCTCCAGGGCCAGTACGGAGCATGGTTCAATAAATATAAAATAAATATCCATTGACTGGATAAATAAGACAAAGTAGATCTTTATAGTTTTTCATTGGAATTAATAATTTTAATTAAAGAATTGTCTGTACTTTTTTTTGTTCTACATTTTGATGCTTTGCTTTGCTATTCTATAGCTTCTAATGAATAACATTTAGAATCATAAACTGTCACAGCTGAAAAGAGCCTTAGCAATCTCTAACTTGACTTTCTCATATTACAGATATGGAAATTAAAGCCTACTTTAAGTGGCAAGAGTTACCTCATAGGAACATGAGTTCTAAGACTACCACCCTAAAGCTCTTTTCACTGTATCGTGTCAAGCTATTTATTTATTTATTTGTTTGTTTGTTTATTTATTTGTTTATTTTTAAAGATTTTTATTTATTTATTCATGAGAGACACAGAGGGAGACAGGCAGAGACACAGGCAGAGGGAGAAGCAGGCTCCATGCCAAGAGCCTGACGTGGGACTTGATCCCCGGGGCCCCAGGATCACGCCCTGGGCTGAAGGCAAGCGCTAAATCACTGAGCCACCCAGGCTGCCCACGTCAAGCTATTTTTTAGATGATCCCAGTAATGAACAAAGATTTAGTTTAAATTTACATTTACATATGACTGACAAAACTTTTGTGTCTGTTTTGTCTTCTTTTGGTGCAGTACCAATTGTTGCAGCTAAACTTTGTATCACTTGTCATAACACAAGCCAAATCATTGGTACATGCAAACATAATCAAAATGACTTTGTATTAAATACACAAGCAGAGGAAAGCTGTGATTAATAATAGTTCATACTTAAAAATAAACAAAATAAACAATAAAGCAATTTTACATCTGTTGATAATGATCATAAAGTAGTTTCTTCTACCCTGAAAGATTTTCACTGAAAAGAACAGGAAATGACCCAAATCATAGATAACATCAAATGAGAAGCAGAAAAGGAAATAAACTAAATAAGATCATACTGCACCTCAGAATACTAAACTGTAAATGCTTAAAAAGATTTCCTACGAACCTGGGAGACCTATCAGTGTGTTTTAGTGTTTACTATTTACAACATTTAAAAAATTTTTTATTTATTTATTCATGAGAGACACAGAGAGAGGGGCAGAGACACAGGCAGAGGGAGAAGCAGGCTCCCTGTGGGGAGCCCGATGAGGGACTCGATCCCAGGACCCCGGGATCATGGCCTGAGCCGAAGGCAGACGCTCAACCCCTGAGCCACCCAGGTGCCCTACTATTTGCAACATTTAATCCTTTTTATTATTTTCTCTACTCACCAGCATAGGGGAAATCAACCTTTATTGAGAGTTCACATTTTGTCATGTTTTTCATAAGATAAACTTGAGTCTTTTAAAAATGAGTCTCAGAGTAAAGACAGGTATTTAAAAGACATGCATTCAGGATGAAATTATCCAATTAGCATGGAATTAGTCTAATATTTTCATTTTTCCATAATTATTTAATTCAAAATGCACACTATTCTGATGAATTAAAAAATAAATCCTTTAGCTAAATTTTATGATTCAACTTATTTTTTTAATTTTTCAACTTTTTTTTTTTAAGATTTTATTTACTTATTCATGAGAGACACACAAAAAGAGAGGCAGAGACACAGGCAGGGGGAGAAGCAGGCTCCACGCAGGGAGCCCAATATGGGACTCGATCCTGGGACTCCAGGATCACGCCCTGAGCCGAAGGCAGACGGTCAACTGCTGAGCCACACAGGCATCCCTCGACTTATTTTGTACACATTATATAACACATATGATATATAGGATATGGATCATATGGATTTAATGTATATGTTATACATAATTTATATATTCTTTTTAAATGCCAAATAAAGCACTACCCTAAGGAAAGCAAGTGTTGAAACAGGTAAAACCAAATTATCCATTTCAGCTTAGAATGAATGAACAGACATTTCCCAGAATTTAAAGCTATGGATTTTGTAGCAATATACATTCAGTCCTCATTATTCATGGAATGTGTTTTTGAAATTCACCTACTCACTAAAATTTGTTTGTAACCCCAAGATAATACTTGCAGACTTTGGGGATCATTTGTAGACATCCCTAGAATGGTGAATATTTAGAGTTGCCCAACATTCAGCTGAGCTCAAAGAAGGCAACACTCTGCTGTCTTGCTTCAACTCTCATCCTGTAAACAGTATCCTTTCTATGGTCTAAGTGTCATGTTTTGTGCATTTTTGTACCTTTTTGTGGGCGATTTTGCTGTTGAAAAGGGCCCCTGAGTTTTGTGTTGAAGTGCTGCCTTGTGTTGCTAAGTACAAGAAGGTTACCATGCACATTATGGAGAAAATACATGTGTTCGAGAAGATCACATGAATTATAGTTCTGTTGGTCATGAGTTCCATGTGAATGAATCAACAATCTAAAATAAGATATTTTTACACAGAAACACATTTAAAACAAGGTTAGGTATTGACCAGTTGACATACATGTTATAATCAGAGGCTCACAAAAACCTAACCCAGTATGTCCCCTAGGACCGATGGTTCAGTATTTGTTAATGCAGTGCTTGCAATGATTTTATAGGAAATAACTACCAGAAATAATGAGCAACAAAGAGAAAGTGCGGAAAGCCAAATCATGGCTTTGAAACAAAAAAGAAAGAAAGACACAATTAGATTTTCATGATTTTTTTTACTATGTTTTAATTGTTTGCTTTGTTTCAGGAATATAAAAAGGAAACTTAAGATCAATTTTCAATAAAGAAATAAAAATAAATACATTGTTTCTCCAACATTGGTTATATGAAGTTTTCTAAGTCTCTGGAAATTAGATGATAGCAAAATTAGATGTCATGTCCCATGGACCTCTTGGATCCTTCATGATCCCCGTGCTTGGTGTGGGATACATGGTAAAAAGAGATTTTGTTGATAGATAATGACTGATGGACATCTCAAGACTCCCATGGGATATTCCAGTTTCATAAATTCCAGCTCAAGAGCCCTAAGTACCCCCACTGAAGACCCAGGCCATTAGCATGTCTGATAATTATATATTCTGTAGTCTCATAAAGAGTGGACCCTTGGGTGTTTCTGTCCTATACTTCTTTTGAACCAGAATCTTTAAGGATTCATATAACAGATCTTTCATAGTAGGTCCACACTAGAGGGATTTCTAGTCTGCATCTATGCTAGTGAAGTAGTTGCAAAACAGATCAAAGAAACTATCAACTATTATTCTAGTTTTAACCAAAACCAGGCAATTCTTGATGTCTGTATGGGTTGCTGAAATCAGGATATTGTTTAAAGTTCTTTCTATGAAATTTATAACAAACAAGGACTAAGATCCCTAAGGAATATTAAAACAATAACATTGTTTTAATATTACTAAATATTAAATTTAATAGTAAATTTAATATTTAAATTAAAATAAATAGTAAAATAGTAAATAATAAATAATTTATTTACTATATTTATTTACTATTATTATTTACTATTTACTATTGACATTTCAAATCAAGTAGTTTAAAAAGTGAACGATTCAGAAAGGGAGACAGAACGTAAAGACTGCTAACTCTGGGAAACGAACTAGGGGTGATAGAAGGGGAGGAGGGCGGGGGGTGGGAGTGAATGGGTGACGGGCACTGGGGGTTATTCTGTATGTTAGTAAATTGAACACCAATAAAAAATAAATTAAAAAAAAGATTACGAAAACTGGAAAAACTCAAAATATGTAATTTTGACTTAACAAAAGCAAGTATCTTTCCCTCTCTCCCCACCCCATTCCATATTTTTAAAAAAGCTGGGGGCAAGAGGAAAGGTTAGGGAAAAAATTGTTTATGGCTACTCAGGTAATTCTCCTTTCACAGTTTTCAAATTTTGAGCTCTTTACCCACAATTTCTCTGTCCTCTCTGTTTACAGGATTAAATGGACATTCAAGGACCTGCACATTTGGTCCCAGCATCCTCCCAGTTCACCCCGTAGGCCACCCACATGGACTCATTGTCCTCATTTTTGTGTTACAACTTTCGCACATGCTACTTCCTTTGCCTGGAAAGACTTCTTTCTGATTCAACTTGCCTGGAAAAGCCCAACCATCCTTTAAGAATCAGCTCAAAGGTCACCTCCTCTATGAAGGCTCTCCTGTATACTCAGTCATTCACCCACACATGCTTATTGAGTACTGTTGTGCTCTTCAGCCAAGACTACCATGAACCTGCCAGCAATGAAACAAGGTAGGAGATGCCTCCATGGGGGCATCTCCGTAACAGTGTTACACAGAACTTATTATAAGATGTGGATTTTGGTTTGGTGATTTGGGGAGGATCTAAGAAATCAAGAATTTGCTGTAGATTGGAAACCACCAGAGAACAAGGGCAATTCTATGATTGGGTTTTATGGGTGGCACAGTGACCTTGTTTTTGTCTTTGCAGAGACAAATTATGCAGTGACCTTGTTTTGTTTCACTTTATCATGGTTCAGAGTAAGTTTATCTGAGGTTGGTGTTCTGTAAGACTGTTTATGTCCAACAAAAGAATAAAATGGCCTGGCTATGAGAGCTTGTAATACTAAAAAAAAAAAAAAAAAAAAAAAAAAAAGTGAACGATTTAAATTCTTTATTATCCTAAAAGCATGTATTCCCTAAAGTATAATCAAATACTCTTGAATTTAAAAATTAGAAACTAAAATATATTAATACATGTACATAATATCAGTGAAAATATTTCAGTGCTATAAATAATGATTGTCATATCAACTTCCTTTGGTACAAAGGGAGACATAAAGGGTTTCCTTTTAAAAAAAAAGCTGCATTAGAGGACATGGAAATTTACTTTTGAAATCTGAAAAATGCAGTAAATGCAGATCCTCCCTTGAATGTACTTTGAATAAGAAAACAATAAAGAAGTCCGAATATGTTGTGAATATAGGCGGATGAAATTAATTTTCATATGTGGCTTATAGAAATTCTATCATATGGTGCCATATAATTTGTTTAGATCTGAAAAACAAATCTGTAAATGGGCATAATGTGTCAGTTCTGAGCTGAAGGCAGATGTGGGAAAGAAGGGAAGATTCTGACACTGTTATGAAGAATCACGCCCAATGGCTCCATCCATTCTCTGCCTTCAGGTCAGCTCAGGAGCCCAGGGTCCTGGGATCCAGTCCCTGCTCAGCGGGGAGTCTGCTTCTCCCTCCGCCTCTGCTCCTCCCCGCTGACTCTCATGCTCACTCTCTCTCTGTGTCTCTCTAATAAATAAATGAAAATCTTGAAGAATCAGAGGATAATACTCAAATCAGGGCAGAATGGGCATGAGAAAATCCAGAAGACTTCCCAGCAAAAAGCAGGAGGCAAAAGGTGAAGGTCAGATGATGAGAATTCCATAGGCATTGAAGACAGATCTTCAAACTTTTGATTATCTGATCGCTGCCTGCTTAAAAACCTCTCTCCCAGTCTTCACAACACCGCATTCTTCTAGTTCTCGTCCTATTTCTTTGACCATCTTTTTGGTTCCTGTGGTTTCAAGTTGATATCCACATGTATTCTGTGATGATTTCATATCTAGATTTCCAGCTGTTTGGCAGATATTTCTACTTAATGGCTTGTCAGTTTTTTCAAGACAGAAATAATACTTCCACGCTCTACCCAACCTGCAGCTCCCTCCCTACTCATTACATTACTTAACTTCAACTAGAGTCATATTTCATAGTTCTCCATTTCCCTCCATTTCTGATCAGTTTTCAGATCTCATGGCTTCTGTCAGTTCTCGGTAATAATGTATGCATTAATGTATGCAATAATGTATGCAACCCCCTCTGGGTAAGAACCCAGAGGATCACCTGCCAATGTCAATGAGAACTGATTAACAAAGCAGTTCTCTACCTTTTTAGGGGAATTTTTTATAGATCCCAAAGGGACAGAAGAGCCAGTTCCCCTCCTGCCATCACACTAATACCTCTCACCTACAACTCCCATTTCCTATTCGTTTGTAGTAGAAGATCCATTCCTAAAAATGGTCATGGGGTTGGCAGGGTAAGGTTCCTGTTGTTAACTGACATTTGAAAAATGTCGTATACATCACTTCCCTCTTGGCCAACCATAACACACTTTAGCACATGACTGATCTTCCTCAGATCTGCTTGTCCTGAAACTCTACTCATCAGCATTTAGTTACTCATGTTCCAGGAAACGTACTTTGGGAAACAATGACTTGTATTTAAATGGCCTCTACACTGCTTTCCTCACCTAATCTTTCCCTTTCTAGTGCATCAAGTATTCATTGACAGATTAATTTCTCTAAAATGCTTAACTGATAATATTATTCTCTTGCTCAAAACCCTTTTGTGGCTCCCCATTGGTCTAAGCAGTGGTTCTCCATAACATGGTACCAATATACCTCTCCAGTATTATCTTTCTCCCTATGTGGCAGTGTGGCATGGGAGAAGAGATAAGAACTTTGGAGTGAGATCCAGGTTCATATTTCAACTCTGTCTCTTGAAAACTGTAAAATGGGCAAGTATTTAATGTTCTGAGCCCCTTCTTTGCTCATCTGAAAGTGCACATAGTAACTGTAGAGATGGAACAATGTAGTGAGATAGTATTAGTGAAAGCTTCTCAAATGATTGTAGCACACACTCTCTGGCCCCGTGGGTTATAAACTCATTAGTCAGGTTGAACCACTTTCATGTTGTAGTCACATAATGTCTGCCTGCATAAGTGACCAGTGATTTTTTTAAATTAAGAACCCAGAGGATCACTTGCCAATGTCAATGAGAACTGATTAACAAAGCAGTTCTCTACCTCCTTTTTAGGGGAATTTTTTATAGATCCCAAAGGGACAGGAGAGCCAATTCCCACAGCACATCCAAGCTTTTTATGTGGAACTATGCCATAGCTCTTGGCCAGGTGGGGGTGCAGGGCCCAAGAATCAGCAGCAGTGCTGGAAAGTCAATCCCTGATTCAAACGATGAGACAACAGCCCAATACAAGAGTCAGAAAGCTGCACCTTCATTAGATTCAGAAACTTTTTAAAGTGCTTATGACTTACTTCAAAGTCCAATGTGAAGAAAATCCTGCCTAAGAAGGAAAATGAGATTTTGTTTGATTTGTTCCCTAGTGTAGCCTAAGTACCTGAAATAGTGTCTTGCCTATAGAGGATGCTCAGTTAATATATGATGGATAGAGGGATGGATAGATGGATGGATGGATGGATGATGGATGAGTGAATGAATGAGGCCATGGCATGCATTTTACATATGATCTAGCATAGTGCTGGATATATAGAAGGTCATTAATTAATACCGGACTGGTTAAATATATAGATTGTATTCTAGCTAGTTAAGGGCATTCAGTAATGTATTCTAAACTAAATGTTATTCCTATATCTTTCTACTTTATACAATATTTTTATGTATTATCTATGTTATCATCACTCTCTTTTAAAATTATTCATGTATTTCTCTCCTTACAATAGAAGAGTATCACTCACTTGTGAGAAAAGATGAAATTAAGAGATTATCTAAATATTTCTAGTCAAAAGTTAAGAAACTGTGTATATTGGTTTGACCACACTGAAAGGAATGAAGAGGAAACAAACTTAATTTTTTTAAAAAGCTGGAAGATGAGGAAGGAAAACGAGGCATAAGGTGTGCAGAATGCGTTTGATAAATTTGTTTGGAAAGAATGTTACGCTTATACACCACATTTGCTATACACTTCACTCAAATTTTTTGTAATTATCGTTCTTGTATGAGGGAAGGACAGCCAAATACCTCCTTCACAGCTACAGGAACCAAGGCTCGGTAAAGTTAATGATAATACATACGATAAGAGGTAGATCCAGGAGTGGAATCCAGGTCTTCCAAGTATTCAGGAGTAAATACAATTGCCAAGGTGTAAAGTGAGCCTGATGTATTTAGAGAACATGTTAGGGTGAATAGAGTATCTGGCTGGAATGAAAGGTGTATAAAGAAAAGTCACAGGACATCAAGTTAAATAAATATGAGATAGATTATAGAGTATGTTAAAGTAATACAATAAAGAGTTTGGATTTTAATCCATATCAGTTATTTTGAAATTATTTTTAAAGCCAAAAAATACTTTTTAAAATAAGAAACTGGGACACCTGGGTGCCTCAGGTCGTGATACCGGGGTCCTGGGATCAAGTCCCACATGGAGCCTGCTTCTCCCTCTGCCTAGGTCTCTGCCTCCCTCTGTGTGTTTCTCATGAATAAATAAATAAAATCTTAAAAAAAAAAAAAGAACCAAGAAAACTTATATGAGATGCCAAGATGTAAAACAAGGTAAAAGGAGGTGGTTTCTCCAATTGGAGTGTTCCCCCTTTCTGCCCCTCAGCCTTTGAGGAGAAAAGGTTGAAAACTGCGAAAAAAGATTTAAACCAAGACAAGTCTGAAGAGGCATGAGTGCTGATATGTGTCTGGGCAACACAGTGACAGAGCAAGTGGCAGAGAGGCGGGTGGAGGGACCCCCTGTGGGCGCAGAGAGCCCTGACGCCTGGCTGCCAGTGGGAAGGAAAGCAGGGAGGCTGGGGACAGGAGAATCAGAATAGAGCCAGAAGTTCGAAGACAGTGTCAGAATATGACTGAGCTGGTGAGGGCGAAGGAGAAGGCTCTGAGGAAGGGCGATGATGCACTTTTAAATGCGTTTTTGTCGTAGAGACATTTCCACCAACTGTGCTGGGGCCAAAGCGGTAGAAAGCAACCCCTTCTTCTCGACCAGTTTTCTTCTCCTTTTCAAACAGGTGAAACAAAAGTGCATGGCAGGAGTCAGAAAGCTGCACTCGTGGTCATAGTTCTAAAAATTTTCAAATGCTTAAGATTTCACCCGAGAGCCCAACACGAAAAATACACAGAATCCTCAACGACCCCAACCTGAAAAGGAAATAAAAGCCCATCTCCCGTTTATGTAAACTCCCCCTTCTTCAGGCCGGATAACCGGCACCTTAAGCTTCATTTTTAACAGCTGGTTTCCCCAGTGGCATTAAGTACGATTTGTTTCAAGGATAATTATGGTGAAATCCGAGATTTTTTTCCCCAGGGCTGCAGAAACTACACGTACAAGCGCAACAGGAGGAACGAGTGCAAGCAGTCAGCCACCGGGGTTCTGCGCCCGCCGTCCTGGGAGCCACCGAGGGCTGTGCGGCGGCTGCGGGGAGGGCACGGCCCCCGCCTCCCCGCTCCCCCTCTCTCTCGCTCCCGCACTCCCCCCCGCTCCCCCCTGCTCCCCCGCTCCCGCTCGCCCCCGCCCCCCCTGCTCCCCCGCTCCCCTCTGCTGCCCCCTGCTCCCCCCCCCCCGCTTCCCCGCTCCCCCTGCTCCCCCCTCCCCCTGCTCTCCCCCACTCCCCTGCTCCCCATCTCCCCTTCTCCCCTGCTCCCCCCGCTCCCCCGTGTCCCCCCCACTCCTCTGCTCCCCATCTCCCCTTCTCCCTTGCTCCCCCTGCTCCCCCGCTCCCCCCCACTCCTCTGCTCCCCATCTCCCCTTCTCCCTTGCTCCCCCTGCTCCCCCGCTCCCCCCCACTCCCCTTCTCCCCATCTCCCCTTCTCCCCTGCTCCCCCGCTCCCCGTGTCCCCCCCACTCCTCTGCTCCCCATCTCCCCTTCTCCCTTGCTCCCCCTGCTCCCCCGTGTCCCCCCCACTCCTCTGCTCCCCATCTCCCCTTCTCCCTTGCTCCCCCTGCTCCCCCGCTCCCCCCCACTCCCCTTCTCCCCATCTCCCCTTCTCCCCTGCTCCCCCCGCTCCCCCGTGTCCCCCCCACTCCTCTGCTCCCCATCTCCCCTTCTCCCTTGCTCCCCCTGCTCCCCCGCTCCCCCCCACTCCTCTGCTCCCCATCTCCCCTTCTCCTTTGCTCCCCCTGCTCCCCCGCTCCCCCCCACTCCCCTTCTCCCTTGCTCCCCCTGCTCCCCCGCTCCCCCCCCACTCCTCTGCTCCCCATCTCCCCTTCTCCCTCGCTCCCCCGTGTCCCCCCCTCCTCTGCTCCCCATCTCCCCTGCTCCCCCCGCTCCCCCGTGTCCCCCCCACTCCTCTGCTCCCCATCTCCCCTGCTCCCCCTGCTCCCCCGCTCCCCCCCACTCCTCTGCTCCCCATCTCCCCTTCTCCCTTGCTCCCCCTGCTCCCCCGCTCCCCCCCACTCCCCTTCTCCCCATCTCCCCTTCTCCCCTGCTCCCCCCGCTCCCCCGTGTCCCCCCCACTCCTCTGCTCCCCATCTCCCCTTCTCCCTTGCTCCCCCTGCTCCCCCACTCCCCCCCACTCCTCTGCTCCCCATCTCCCCTTCTCCCTTGCTCCCCCTGCTCCCCCGCTCCCCCCCACTCCTCTGCTCCCCATCTCCCCTTCTCCCTTGCTCCCCCTGCTCCCCCGCTCCCCCCCACTCCCCTTCTCCCCATCTCCCCTTCTCCCTTGCTCCCCCTGCTCCCCCGTGTCCCCCCCACTCCTCTGCTCCCCATCTCCCCTTCTCCCTTGCTCCCCCTGCTCCCCCCGCTCCCCCCTGCTCTCCCCCCCCCGCTCCCCTCCCCGCCCCCCTCCCGCTCCCCCGCGGCCCGGGCGCTGTGATGCAAGCGCCCCCGCCCGTTTCCGAGCACGCCCAGCGCCGCCCCGGCCGCCAGCTGCGCGCCCCTTAAAGCCGCGCGGGCCGGCGGGCGCCCCGGGGTGAGCGCCCGCGAAGATGCCGCCGGCCGGCTGGTGCTGGCTGGGCCCGGTCCTGGCGGCGTGCGGCCTGCTGGCGGTGGCGGACGGCGCGGCGGAGGCAGGCGGGGGCGCGGGCGCGGGCGCGGAGGCCGCCTGCCCGGCCACGCTGCGCAGCACCGGCAGGTGCGCGGCGGGCGGCGAGTGCGCCTACGAGGTGCGCCTGCCCGCGCTCACCGTCCAGCTGCCCGCGCAGTGGGGCAGGCTCGAGGAGGTGTTCAAGGAAGTCCAGAACCTCAAGGAAACGGTGAACAGCCTGAAGAAGTCCTGCCAGGACTGCAAACTGCAGGCTGACGACAGCCGGGCCCCGGGCCGAGGCGGACAGCTGTCGCCCAGCCCGGGAGCCCCGGGGGAAGCCGAGGACGGGCGGGTTCGAGAGCTAGAGAGCGAGGTTAACAAGCTGTCCGCCGACCTCAAGGACGCCAAGGAGGAGATCGACGTGCTTCACGGTCGCCTGGAGGAGCTCAGTCTTGTAAATATGAACAACATAGAAAATTATGTCGACAGCAAAGTGGCGAATCTAACGTCGGTGGTCAACAGTTTGGATGGCAAGTGTTCATCCAAGTGCCCCAGCCAGGAACACACACAGTCGCGTCCGGGTATGTACGACGCTTTCTCATCGCTTGTTCCTGACTTTTATATAGCTATCTGTAACTATCTGTAAACATTAACTTCAGCAAACAAGTTCGACAAATGGCAGATGAGATAAAAATTAAGCCCTGTATTCACCAAGGTAGTAGAGGAGAAACTACTATCTTTGCAAATGTGACCATAGAGATAATATAAGAATTCTAAAAATCGTGCTTGATTCTGTACCTTGCGAGAGCACTTCCAATTTCAAAGATCTGATGTGCTAATGCTAGAGCTACACACAAATGGAAGTGGAGAGATGTTGTTTTGATATAATGTTTCAGTGCATTTAACTTATCTTTTCACTGAAAGGTTTGAGAACAACAGAGAGAAAAGGCTGTATTTCTAGCTATGCTTTTTGTTCATTGGAAATCAGTCTCTTGTGGTTCGCTGACTGTTCCTTCTCGTGTGGTCACAAGAAGTCTTTGAAAGATTTTAACTTTCTGCCGCTTATAATCCCAAATATCTAATGACAATAGGAGATTTTATAGATAGAGTAAAAGCAGCTGTATGGCTTCATGTGTGCGCAGAACTTTTCGCTTTGAGGGGCACAAAAACATTTTAAAGGGAGAGTTTTGGCAGGCCAGAGGACCACAAACCTAACTACTACTGCTTAACTACTCCTGCTATGCCCACAAACTTCTAACTGTGGCACTGGTTCCTCCAAATGCTGGCTTTCCATCTGAGTTCCTGGGACACTGCTGCTGATGGTCTGGCTGCACTTTGGAAAGCCATCTCTGCATGAGGGCGACCGTTTACCATGAGTGTAAGGTTGAAGGGATATGGCATGTGGGACACAGATCATATTCCGTTGGGCCAAGCACCTCATGTGTGCACCATCCCTAGGGAATCTGCCAAGGATCCGGAGGTAGGCAGGGCTTTCAAGGACCACTGGTAGTCTGGATCTGAATGTACCCTGAACTGCGAGGCAGAGGTTCACATCTTGGTGACATCTCTGGGCACACATTAGATTTGATGCTGCGTAGCAACTTGGAATGATATCAAGATTCTACTATTCATTTCTGTGCTAAAAGTTTGGAGGAAATATTGGGGTACTCTGAGTTCTAAACACACATGAGTGTGCCTCTGAGTAGCTCATATTAAATTTACCTTATCTGGTCCAAATCTTTATAGAAATTCTTTGAGAGTAATATCTGTATTTGACTCCTACAGAGCTATGTCGACTGATTATTATATTTATCCTGGACATAACCACCTGTTATTTCTTTCTAGAAACCAAGCATATGAAACACTGGCTAAATACTTTCCAGATAATAAATTCAGAACAAGAAAAATAAATAAATTCAGAACAAGAATATTGATATATTATTTTAAAAATTCTTTTTTTTACTTGATCTTTCATTGTCACACAAGTAAAACAAATGCGAATTTATGATCAGTTCTGTACCTTAAAATTTTAATACATCATTTGGACATAACCAAATGATGACAGAGGAAGGTATTGGCCCCTTTGGGTGAAAGGAAACAGAAAGAAACCTGTGCTTTTTTTGTACACATGGAATGCAGTTCTAGGAGAGTTGGAGGCATCTGACCTTTAGCACCAAGGAATGAAGTAGTTACAAGAACAAGCTTTACAGCCAGCTAGACCTCAGTGTGTCCTGGCTCTGCCACTTAATGCTTCTGTGAACTTGGGCAAGCCACTGATTTCTCTTTGAGCCTATTAAACATCCTCACCTACAGATCGGAAATAATACCTACATCATAAGGTCAATGTGCAGAGTTAAGTGTGAAAACGTGAAGTCTATATAGAATGCCTGGAACACATAAGTAGCACTCACTAAATAGTAACTAAATTACTGAAACTACTTTACTGAGCTCGTTGTTTATTGTGAACATTGTCACTACTATTACCAAGAGTATGTGGAAGAGCCGTGTCTGCTTTATAGCATCAAGTTCTGATTCCGAGGCCTTAATAAACATTTGCTAAACATGTTCAAGTAAGTTTTGCAGAGCAAGGTTTCATTAACATCATTGAGTTATCAGACTGCTTTTGTAAATGTAAAGAATTCTTCAGATGCATATTTTTTATTAACAAAATCCAATGCCTTTGTCTTCTTCCCCTTTTAGTGCAACATCTAATATATAAAGATTGCTCTGACTACTACACAATAGGCAAAAGAAGCAGTGAGACCTACAGAGTTACACCGGATCCCAAAAACAGTAGCTTCGAAGTTTTCTGCGACATGGAGACCATGGGGGGAGGCTGGACAGTGCTGCAGGCACGTCTCGATGGAAGCACCAACTTCACCAGAACATGGCAAGACTATAAAGTGGGCTTTGGAAACCTCAGAAGAGAATTTTGGTTGGGGAATGATAAAATTCATCTTTTGACCAAGAGTAAGGATATGATTCTAAGGATAGATCTTGAAGACTTTAATGGTGTCAAACTCTATGCCTTGTATGATCAGTTTTATGTGGCCAACGAGTTTCTCAAATACCGATTACACATCGGTAACTATAATGGCACAGCGGGAGATGCCTTACATTTCAGTAAACATTATAACCACGATCTGAAGTTTTTTACCACCCCAGATAGAGACAATGATCGATATCCCTCTGGGAACTGTGGACTCTATTACAGTTCAGGCTGGTGGTTTGATGCATGTCTTTCTGCAAACTTAAATGGCAGATATTATCACCAAAAATACAGAGGTGTCCGTAATGGGATTTTCTGGGGTACCTGGCCTGGTATAAGTGAGGCACACCCTGGTGGCTACAAGTCCTCCCTTAAAGAGGCCAAAATGATGATTAGACCCAAGCACTTTAAGCCATAAATCACTAATGCTTATTCCTCTGGGTATTCATTACCTAATAGGGCAGTTAATTCCTTCAGCACTTTGGAATATGTTTCATACTACTTTTCTGTGACTAAAAATTTCTCTCTAAGGAGTAGGTTCTTATGCTACACAGCATTTGAAATAAACTGAAAAAATATACATTTCAAAGGAGCTCTTTGTTGCTGTTGTATTGTTATCCAAATGAGTACTTGCAAAGCGATTGGGAGTATTGAGAATTATACATTAGATTTATGATTTTCTTAATTTCCATTAATTGAAAGGTTTTCTACTTACTTGTATTACTATAATTATGAAATCATTGTTTATTTAGCAGCCTGGATTTTTACACAAGTAATCTGTATTTTGATTGTGACTTAAACACAATTCAAGGTAGATCACTCTTTTCAAACTATTCTCAGTTATTGAGTATTTCTTCATCTCTAAATATCCTAATCCTCATTCTGAGATAAACTCTCTCAACTGATGGCATTTACTGTGGTTCAGGAAGACCCCTATAGCATTTTAGTTCCCAGATGAAGGGAAATCTATATAATTAGACCTATTTAGGTACTATTTGTGAAATGTAAAATATTTGTCATTTAAGAGATTTTGAAAGCGGTAGCATAATGTCACTTCTAAAAGCATTCAGAAAATTAATTCAATCTTAAAGACTGTGGTTTAAAGGTAATTCACAATAACTCTTTAGATGTTGGATGGTAAAAACTGCTTTAACATAAAAATTAGCTTCCTTTGCTCTGTATGCACAATAGTTTTTAATTTAAGTTTGCTCACTACTGTGCATGACTACTGGTAGGCTTTCTTTTAGAAGGGCAGTTATGGGTGGGGAATGAAGCATTTATTTATAGACTAGCATACTCTGAAGGCCAAAGCATTTATATCCAAAGCAATAATTTCATTAAGTGATTCACTTCATAGAAAGGTGTTTTATAGGACATAGGAATTTTGAACTATATAGAATAGTAGTTCAATAGTATGTATTTCAATTCTTAGCTGGTGTATTGCTTATTTTTTTAAAAGATTTAAATATAAGTGTTTATTTTTTTAACCAAACTAAAATATCTGAAACTTTTATAATTCACTAATTCTGGAGTGTAGGTATCATTTTAAAAAAGATTATAAAAAATAGTGTGTTAAATTTCATCACTGTATAAAGAGATCATTTCAGAGAGAACAGTAGTATTCTGTTGAACATTTAAAAATATTTTAGAATAAAATTTGAAATAATACACTATATTGTATGTGAGTCATAGAAATATACTTAGCTTTTAATTTCCAGTTAGTTTCTATTATAGTAACCAAATTTTCAAAATAAACTCATAAAGATGCAACTTTACTCATTTGAAAATGATTAAAGAGGATAGTTGCTTTAGGTAACAAATTAACTTTTTCAAATATTACCCTTTATAGAAAATTCTAACCCAAAAAAGAAGCAAGATATTCTTTAAAATATATATATGACATACAAAGTTTTCAGGTACACATGATGAAAATTAGGTTACTGTGAACACTATCAAAAGGTTAAAGCAAGAGCAATGCAGATAGAATTGTGATGACCAAAATGTAAAATATCATTGTAGATTTCAAAGGCTTCATATCTACTCCATAGTTTAATAAATGTAAATGTAACTGATTTACTCTTTATTTCTCTCTTCTCTTAAAAAAAAGATTATGAAGATTTTGATATTACAATATATTTATTTCAGAGAGGATTTTCATTTACTGTATGTAATTATTAATATATGCATAAGTTTAAGTAATTTTCTGTTATCAAAAATGGACTTCTGAGGCAGGATGTTATCCTCTCAAACTTCTAATCCTCACAACAAAGAAAAGAAAAAAAAATAGACTCTTCACAAAATACAGTTCTAAAGAAAAATAGCCTATATAGTGAGTGTCTACTGACTTAATGGGAACGAGGTATCATTTCAGGAGATTTGGCAAACAATTCCACATAAATACTCAAAAGCTTGTCTTTCTATCTTTCCACCTTATTTTGAAGGATCAAATTTTATTTTCAATTATACTTTTATGGCACTTTTCTAATAGAAAGTTCTGTGACATAGGAATTCCTTTTTGAAATCATTTCATGTCATTTATAAAATATGTTTTATACTTTGATCATCTTTAACATGTTGATGGAAATAGATGATATCTCAGTTTTTTGCCTTAACATAGCTATTCACTAATATATGCTAATGTTCATAAATGTTGATTGATATCAGATATTTCAGAGTCTTGGTTCCATTTTAAAGGCTACTATTTGTTATCTAAATTAAGACTTTATTTCTAAGCTTTATCATTCTTTGAAAATGTTGACTAAAATTAGTCCTTAGAAATTCCAAGTGAAACGAATTCACTCATTGCTGAGAAGAAAAATCAAATTCTTCTTATAAGCAGTAATATTTCAAATGAACTAATGACACATCTGTCCAGTAAAATAAAGAGCTTAAATATACAAAGTATAAAGGATATCCTAGTAACAAAATTAGCTGGTCCTTATTTTTAAATGTCTATCCAAGAAAGGTTTTAAAAGTAAAAGTGATGGGTAGTCATAAGCTTTTGTGTAAAATTCTTATTTTCTTTTATGTATAAGTTGGTTTATGTCTCACGTCTTTTAGCAACTCTGTAAAATAAAAGATTTAATCTTCACCTCTATTTCTGCAATGTGGAAAAATTATGTATCATTGTTTGTAAAATAATATTTATATATTTACTTTTGTTTGAAAATTTGCCTAGTGTTTACCTAATTAGACTTTACCTTTGATCCAAAAAGACTTTAATGAGTTCTATTTGGTTAACAGGAAGACAGAGGCAAATACAGGAACATTATCTTATTTCTCTGCAGAATATTGTTGACACATATGAAATACAAAAGTTTCAGTTTCCTTTTGCAGCATTCAGCTCCATCTTTTTTCCATCATTGATGTTGCTGCCTGCCTCAGCCCTTATGAACTCCTTTGGAAATGCAAATGCTTTCTCAGAAACCCACGCCTTCTGTTTTGATCTGTTCCAACCCACCCTCCATATTTCACTGTCAGACAGGCTGTTCAGAAATACAACATATTATTCCATCAACCCCTCATTTCCTATAGGATAAAAATCCAGCAAATAAACCCCTTCATGAATTGGTCTCTGCCTCTCCTTTCAGTGTCCTTATCTGCCACTACATATACTCCTGCCATACCGAATACTTTGTTGTTCTCCAACAATCTCCATGTTCTCTGAGTTTTTCGCTATTTTCGCTATGTTCCCTTGGTCCAGATAGAATGCCATCCTCAGCCCCTGCTGAGTTTTGTCTTATCGCTCATGATTAAGGGCAGGGACTCAGGAACTGGACTTGCTAGATTTGAATTTCAGCTCCACCCTTTGTAAGCTATGTGATCACCAGCCAAGTCACTTAATCTCACTGTCCCTTGGTTCTTTCAGTTATAAAATGGGTAACAGTAGAATCTGACAGTTATTGAGAGCATTAAATGAGACAACATATGAAACACCTAGAATACACACACACACACACACACACACACACACACACACACACATATACATGCCATCATCAGCATCATTATTCTAAATAGTTCTCTCTTTTGGCCAGTCTATTCTGATAACATTAGGAGGGGGTTGGCACCTCTCTTCTTTGGTCCTGCCATCCTACATATTCCTTATTATACATTACATTATTCAACAAGGGTTCTACCTTGAAATCAATCTGTTTGGCTAGGATATAGACAAACGACTGTCTCAAACGACAGTGTTGTTATTCAAAATGACGAGTATGTTACCACAGATAAAGAGCTGTAGTGTAAGAAGCTGGAGTTATAACTGGGGAAGGAGCAGATACAATCAAATCTGAGGACTTGGGAGGCAGTGAATACAGGTGAATATAGGTGAGAAGTGGTTGAAGTCGGGGAAATATGACAAGAGGATGAGTATATATAGATTGGGTACATACACTGGCAAGCCTTTAGAAGGAGTTCTGGGAACAGGCCTCTGGATACATGTCATGCAGAGGGGTATGGCAATACCAGAACACACAGTGATTGTTCTCCTTGACTGTGTTCCTAAAGAAAAAAGACTTTTTTCCCCATACTTCTTATACCATATTGTAATTTTGAAATTAATTTTGATCATACAAAATCCATGAATGCTTTGACTGAAGAAAACTACTATTAGACTAGAGACCCCTTTGCAAACCACTCTCAATTCCAATCTCCTCCCTCTCCCAAGGCAACAAGCAGAGTTGGCTGAATTAAAACTAATTTTATTCTGTGTCTTGCCAAAATGCAATGTCTACTGAGTCATACCTAGGCCAGGTTTCTTTTGCTTATTTATTGGGAAGAGCTGGAAGTGAGAATAGAAATGAGGGAGACTGGGTGTGCTTGGAGAACTCAGTCCCCTGAATTCCCAAAGGTGACCGAGCCTTCTTTGCTCCTTGAAGTGGCCCCTCCCCAACACTGAGAAGGTTCATCTTTCTCGAAGACAGTATTGCTTTCTTTCCTGATGGAGAGAGCTTCATTCTCTGTTTAGGCTCCTTCGTCCCACTCTTCAGCCTCTCTAGAACTGTAACCAGGGCATACTCTCATGTCAATTATGAAGTCAAATTGGAGGAGAAGCCTTTACAAGAATTTGCTAATTTTTATCAGCAGAAAGCTGGGGGCAACATATGGAGACCGATCCTGAGGTTGCTTGACTAAGGAAGAAAAAACAGACTTTCAGATGTGACTGAAATCTATTGATATGGGCATATTTACCAGAAGCTCTGGATTCAGTGGGCCGGCTTGAGCAGATGTGTTTGGTTCTCATAGTTTGCTTGATTAGTTAACACAAACCTAGTATCAACAGCAGCTCATGGTAACTAAGATTAAGAAGCCAGAAATGCCTTGGAACTAAAGAACTTATGGGGATAGAAATGTTGGAGTGGATTCAGGTGCAATTCATTCAAACAGTATTTACTGAGTGTATACTATGTGCCAGACAGTCTTCTAGAAAGCCAGAAATATATCAGTTACCAAAAAGCCTAATCCCAGAGAGTTTATATCTTATCAGAGGAGATGAATAAATATATAATAAATGCCCTAAGCCGTTAAACAGGGCAAAGCTGATAAGGAGAATGATAGGAAGGTCACTATTTTATAGACACAGACTGGGGAGACCTCCTTGAGGAGGTGACATTTGAACAGAGTCTTAAAGATATAAGAGAATAAGCCAGGCAGATACTGGGAGAAGATATCCAGGCAAAGGGAGAACCAGGTGCAGAGGTGCATGGCATGTTTTTAGGGTTGGCAAGGAGGCCAGTGTAGGAAAAATGGACAGTCTAGGGTGGAGAGGATTTAGGAGAGAAGACTGGAGAAAACTTGGGGAGGTGGGGTGCAGTGGCAGCCAGACCATCTAGACCTTATAAGTCATGGTAAAAATTCTGCCTTTTACTGAGAGTAGGTAACCAAATGTTTTTGATTGGAGGAGCTACATGACCTCACCCCATTTTAAAAGGATCACTCTTGTTGAGTGGAGAACATGCTCTTGGGAGACATGAATGAAGCACAAACACTGGTCTGACAATGTTTGCAATGATCTTGAAAAACTGTGCACCACAGTGGTTGCAGTGAAGTGGTTCCTTAAGGTAAAGCTGACAAAATTTGCTGATCAAAGATCGGGGTGGATGGCGAAAAGACCGGAGGTATCACAAACAATGACAAGATTTTGGCCTGAGCAACTGTGAGGGGTGGAGCTGCTGTTACCCAAGGTGGGGACGCTGCAGGGGGAGTCTGTCCAGAAAGTGTAGCAAGGGTGGGGTGAGGGGGTGGCAGTGGGCAGTTGTGAGCATTCCATGTTCAGATATCAATAAAACATCCAAGTGGATGGCATGTGGAGTTAGCATGACATGCAGAGACAACATCTAGCATTCAGAAATACATTTCTATACTTAGAAATACGAGAATGTAGATAGTAATGCATTTAAGGACCTACATGAGATAACTGAGTAAATAAGTGTACATGGAGCAAAGACTTCCACGGAAGAAGAGTTGGAGATAAGGAGGAACCAGCACCGTGGCAGCCCATCCTCTCACCCTGTAACCTTCATTTCAGAGGTCACGTGGCTGCAGAGATTTATTTCCACTGCAGCAGCTTTCTCTAGATTATTCTAGATTTAGATGTGCTTTTCCTTGCTTCTGCCGGCAACACTATTTTGATGAGTTACTGGATGTCTTAAAAGCAGTTATGGTATCTAGAAATGGTATTCCAGAAATCATGGCTCCTGACTTAGGCAGTCACTTCACAGTGAAAGGAGGAGGCAATGATCTATTGAAACCTCAGATGCTGCATCTTCTGGGGAACAGCACCATGTGAGGTGGGAGTGTTGTCATGTAGGATACAGTGTGCTGTGGGTTTTTTTTTAAGATTTATTTATTTATTTGATAGAGAGGATATGTGTGGGGGGTGGGGTGCAGAGGGGCAGAGGGAGAGGCAGAGAGAGAATTTTAAACAAGCTCCACACCCAGCACAGGGCCCAACACAGCGTTTGATCTCATGACCCTGAGATCATGACCTGAGCTGAAACCAAGAGTTAGACACTTAACTGACTGGGAGACCTAGTGCCCCAGATATGGTGTGTGTGCGTGTGGGTGTGGGGGGTATAGCAAAAGGAATATGAATATGAACTAGATTAGAGACCAAAAAATGTTCTTTGTTAAGAGTGTAATCCCTGAGATTGAGTAATCAGGTATGCTCATTTTAAACCATTAGGGTACTAGTTTGCTATGATTATAAACCTTTAGTTAAGCAAAGACTGATTTTACTCTTTTTTTGGAGACAATGATCTTTCAAAAACATTTTTCGGGGGCGGGGCAAGCTGGTGGAGGAGTAGGGTCCCCAGTCACCTGTCTCCACTGACTTACCTAGAGAACTTTAAAATCATCCTGAAAACCTGCGAATTCGGCCTGAGATTTGTTTTTTGTTTTTTGTTTTTTTAAAGATCTTACATATTTATTCACGATAGACGGGGGAGGGGGGGCCAGAGACACAGGCAGAGGGAGAAGCAGGCTCCACGCAGGGAGCCCAAGGCGGGACTCGATCCCGGGACTCCAGGATCAGGCCCTGGGCTGAAGGCAGGCGCTAAACCACTGAGCCACCCAGGGATCCCCTTGGCCTGAGATTTAAAGAGAGAACAGCTGGAATGCAACAGAGACAAGGGTTTGCGCTTCTAACAAGGTAGGAAGACAGAAAATCAATCAATCAATCAATCAATCAATCCAGTGGGGGAGCCCCCCCCCCCCCCCAGTGCGAGGAGGAGCCGGGCTGAGCGGGGCGGGGGGCCTGGGGACAGGAGAGCCCAGTCCCGGAGAAGCGGGAACTTTAAAATCCGCTCTGGGTCCTTCCCGGAGGGAACGGCGCTCGCAGGGAACTCGGGCAGGACCCCAGGAGGGGCAGTGGGGTCCCCGGATTCCCGGGTTCCCGAGGCTAACGGGAAGTGCGCCGGGGGAGAGCAGTAAAGGGCTGGAGCAGCGGCAGCCCGGGTGGCTCAGGGGTTTGGCGCTTGCCTTTGGCCCAGGGTGTGATCCTGGAGACCCAGATCGAGTCCCGTCGGGCTCCCTGCATGGGGCCTGCTTCTTTCCCTGCCTCTCTCTCTCTCATGAATAAATAAAGAAAATCTTTTTTAAAGCTGGTCTCTGGTGGGGGGGGTGGGGCTGGGGCCCCGGGAGTGGCGGGAGTGGCTCGGCGGAGGGGGCTGCGATCCCGGGAGCGATCCCAGCGCTGCAGGCCTGGGAGCCCAGGGCGCCGGGGGCCACAGCCCAGGATCCTGCGCTCCCCCAGGGACAGGCGGAGGCCGGGAGGGCCCAGGACAGCCGGGATGTTCCTGCCACCAGGCGCCTCCCGCCCCCGGAGCATCCAGACCCCTGCGGACTGGGGGCTGCGGTGCTTGCTGCCGGAGCGGACTCCAGGGCTGGGGAGCTGGCCGCCGCCAGTGGGGTTGTCCCTCCTGGTGTCACCCTGTGCCTGGGACGGAGCGGGGCGGCCAGGGAACGGGGCCTCACAGGGTAATCAGCTCCACTGAGCCCAGCACCTGGCAGGGGGGCGGGACAGCTCCCCCAGGTGCACAAACGTGAGATTCAGCACAGCAGCCCCTCCCCCAGAGACCAGCTGGAAGGACAGGGGAAGAGCAAGTTCTGGACCGAGCAGCACTAGAAAGCTCCAGGGGAAGTTGAGGGATTTACAGTCTATAGAACCAGAGGATAACCCGCCTTGGTTTTGTTTGTTTGTTTGGTTGGTTGGTTGGTTGGTTGTTTTTGTTTGTTTTTCTCTTTTTCTTCCTTTTTCTAGTACAACTCGTTTTTAGCCACTCTGCACTGAGCAAAATGACTAGAAGGAAGAACTCACCACAAAAGAAGGAATCAGAAACAGTACTCTCTGCCACAGAGTTACAGAATTTGGATTATAATTCGATGTCAGAAAGCCAATTCAGAAGCACAAGTATAAAGCTACTGGTGGCTCTGGAAAAAAGCATAAAGGATTCAAGAGACTTCATGACTGCAGAATTTAGATCTAATCAGGCCGAAATTAAAAATCAATTAAATGAGATGCAATCCAACCTGGAGGTCCTAACGATAATGAGGTAGAAGAAAGAGTGAGTGACATAGAAGACAAGGTGATGGCAAGGAAGGAAGCTGAGGAAAAAAGAGAAAACAATTAAAAGATCATGAGGAAAGGTTAAGGGAAATAAGTGACAGTCTCAGAAGGAAAAATCTATGTTTAATTGGGGTTCCAGAGGACACCGAAAGGGACAGAGGACCAGAAAGCATATTCGAACAAATCATAACTGAGAACTTCCCTAACTTGGGAAGGGAAACAGGCATTTAGATCCAGGAGATACAGAGGTTCCCCCCGCCAAAATCAATAAAAACCATTCAACACCCCGACAGTGAAACTTGCAAATTCCAAAGAGAAAGAAAAAAATCCTTAAAGCAGCAAGAGACAAGAGATCCCTAACTTATATGGGGAGAAATATTAGCAGCAGATGTCTCCACAGAGACCTGGCAGGCCAGAAAGGGCTGGCAGGATATATTCAGGGTCTTAAATGAGAAGTACATGCAGCCAAGATACTCTATCCAGCAAGGCTCTCATTCAGAATAGGAGAGATAAAGAGCTTCCAAGGTAGGCAGAAACTGAAAGAATATGTGACCACCAAACCAGCTCTGCAAGAAATATTAAGGGGGACTCTGTAAAAGAAAGAGGACGCCCAAAGAAATAGCCACAAAACCAGGGACTGAATAGGTATTATGATGACACTAAATTAATATCTTTCAATAGTAACTCTGAACGTGAATGAGCTTAATGATCCCATCAAATGACGCAGGGTTTCAGACTGGATAAAAAAGCAAGACCCATCTATTTGCTGTCTACAGGAGACTCATTTTATACCTAAGGACACCTACAGCCTGAAAATGAAAGGTTGAAGAACCATTTACCATTCAAATGGTCCTCAAAAGAGAGCAGGGGTAGCAATCCTCATATCAGATAAAGTAAAGTTTATCCCAAAGACTGTAGTAAGAGATGAAGAGAGACACTATATCATACTTAAAGGATCTATCCAACAAGAGAACCTACAATCATGAATATTTATGCCCCTAATGTGAGAGCTGCCGAGTATATCAATTAATAACCTAAGTAAAGACATACTTAGATAATAATACACTTATACTAGGAGACTTCAACATGGCACTTTCTGCAAATGACAGATATTTTAAGCACAACATCTCCAAAGAAACAAGAGCTTTAAATGATACACTGGACCAGATGGATTTCACAGATATTTCCTGAACTTTCCATCCAAACGCAGCTGAATACACATTCTTCTCAAGTGCACGTGGAACATTCTCCAGAATAGACCACATACTGCATCACAAAACAGGTCTTAACTGATACCAAAAGATTGGGATCGTCCCCTGCATATTCTCAGACCATAATGCCTTGAAATTAGAACTAAATCACAACAAGAAGTTTGGAAGGACCCAAAAGTCTCCACCCCAAGATTGCTAGAACTCATACAGCAATTCGGCAGTGTGGCGGGATACAAAATCAATGCCCAGAAGTCAGTGGCATTTCTATACACTAACAATGAGACTAAGGAAAGAGAAATTAAGGAGTCAATCCCATTTACGATTGCATCCAAAAGTATAAGATACCTAGGAATAAACCTAACTAAAGAGGTAAAGGATCTATACCCTAAAAACTACAGAACACTTCTGAAAGAAATCAAGGAAGACACAAAGAGATGGAAAAATATTCCATGCTCATGGATTGGAAGAATTAATATTGTGAAAATGTCAAAGCTACCCAGGGCAATTTACACATTCAATGCAATCCCTATCAAAATCCCATGGATTTTCTTCAGAGAGTTGGAACAAATCATCTTAAGATTTGTGTGGAATCAGAAAAGATCCCGAATAGCCAGGGGAATATTGAAAAAGAAAACCAGAGCCGGGGGCATCACAATGCCGGATTCCAGGTTGTACTACAAAGCTGTGGTCATCAAGACAGTGTGGTACTGGCACAAAAACAGACACATAGATCAATGGAACAGAATAGAGAACCCAGAAATGGGCCTTCAACTCTATGGTCAACTAATATTTGACAAAGCAGGAAAGATTATCCACTGGAAAAAGGACAGTCTCTTCAATAAATGGTGCTGGGAAAATTGGACAGTCACGTGCAGAAGAATGAAACTAGATCACTCTCTTACACCAGACACAAAAATAAACTCAAAATGGAAACCACAATGAGATCCCACCTCACACCAGTGAGAATGGGGAAAACTAACAAGATAGGAAACATCAAATGTTGGAGGGGATGTAGAGAAAGCGGAACCCTCTTGCACTGTTGGTGGGAATGTGAACTGGTGCAGCCACTCTGGAAAACTGTGTGGAGGTTCCTCAAAGAGTTAAAAATAGATCTGCACTATGAGTATTATGCAAGTCAATTGGAGAAGGACAAACATTATATGGTCTCATTCATGTGAGGAATATAAAAAATAATGAAAGGGAATAAAGGGGAAAGGAGAGAAAATGAGTGGGAAATATCAATGAGGGTGACAGCACATGAGAGACTCCTAATTCTGGGAAACGAACAAGGGGTAGTGGAAGGGAGGTGGGCGGGGGGGTTGAGGTGCCTGGGTGATGGGCACTGAGGGAGGCACTTGATGGGATGAGCACTGGGTATTATGCTATATGTTGGCAAATTGAACTCCAATAAAAAAAAAGAAAAAAAAAATTTCCAAAAGTTATCCCAGTTAGCAGTAATCGGAATCTTGTATTTCTAAGACTTCAAAGTGAAAATAGCTAGAAAATGCATTAGAATAGCTATAAATGAATCTCACTGGCAATTTTCACTTAATGTTGGGTCCAGCTGGAAATGTGTATAGTCCTCTGTATACGGGCAGGTTCCCCTGGTGGTGTAGACACACACATCAACACACAGGCATACACGTATGATACACACGCAGGCTTCTGTGTGCTATCTAACACATGCTGTAATACACAAGAAAACCTACCAATCCAAATAAAATAGCTATGCAGCTCATATAGTCAAAAAAGTCAATACAACAGAATCAACATGGGCCAATAGCTAGCTTATTTGAATAATGCTATTTAAAACAGGCTGCCATAAAAGAACTTCAGACTGCTTTCTTTAAATCCCCGATAACAAATTCTCTGTGCTATTGGTGCTGCTGTTATTCCTTGAAATGTCCCCTCCTCACTGCCTCTCTTCTCCTCCACAACCCCATAGCATGGCTCCTTCTACTTTGCTCCTTCTTCTTCTTGACGACCTCTCTGTCAGGTCAGCAGCCTATTGTTGCCATGTCCATATTTAATTCTGCCTCTGCAATTTTGCTTACCTAAAGTCCCAGAGGTAAACCATAATTAAAACCATGATCTAGCTAACTCGTGATCAGCATCTTCTTAGACACAACACAATATCTCAAAAAGATCTGTATTATTTTATTAGTGATTTTCAGAAGGAAACTTACACTACACTTCTGAGGATATAAACTCTTCTTTTGAAATTCCACCTCCGAAAATCATATTTAGCCTTTTTGTCTAAATAAGACCATAAATAAAGGCCATAAATAGCCTTTTTGTCTTAGTCTTTTAAAATAGCTGATATTACACTTATATTTATATTTCGATATGAATATGTATCATTTGCCAAATATGTGTATAGCATGATGCTATATGCTTATCAGAGTATTTTGGATATGATCTTTTCCAAATAACTATAAAAACTCTCAAAATCTGTGTTTAATCTCTAGCATTCAAGGTTTTCTTAAGAAGTAAGGATGATACTATTTAAGATGAATTGGTTCTCTATTACAAAAGACCTCATACAAAGGTTCAGCTTATTTGGGACCATATAGAATCTAAAATTTGTTCAGTTTCTGCCTCTGGAAATTGGCTTTCTCATCTTCTGTAAGAATCAAATCAAATAGTTCGTGCTTACGTTTTGAAAGTTTATCAAAGAAAGTTTCGCAAAACTACTTGCTTATATTTATGTTCATTCAGTAACGGTAGTATCACATTTTTTCCAGTTAATTAAGTCGCCTGTTTTAATTTTATTTAGAGATTCTTGCTTCTGAATAGTAATAATGACAAGCAGCTGTCACTTGCTGAGTGCCAGTCATGTGCTGGACACTTCCCTTGGGGCATTTCCAATGTTGTCTCTGCTGTGATTAATACTGCAATAGGGAGGTAATATTTTACACTCACTAAAGTCTCCCCTGAAAAACAAACATACAAACCTCTGTTCCCTGCAAATTGTTCGTGATGTGTGGTCCGTTACCCACTTTCAGCTTTCCTGGCTTTCTGGGTATATTTCTCATGAAATGGGCTAATTTTCCATGAAAGATAGTTTATGAGATTCCATGGTAAAGTGCACACAGAAGCAAATCTCAGTATTACCCCTCCATGGGTTTTCTGCGTGAATTTTTTTTTAAAGATTTTGTTTATTTATTCATGAAAGACACAGAGAAAGAGAGGGAGAGAGAGAGGCAGAGACACAGGCAGAGGGAGAAGCAGGCTCTGCCTGAGGTGGGCCTCGATCCCGTGACCCCGGAGTCACGACCTGGGCTGCAGGCGGAGCTAAACCGCTGAGCCACCTGGGCTGCCCTCTGCGTGAATTTTTAAAGTGGAAAATGATTCCAATAAAATCTCAATTTAAGGTGAAGCCTATATTTTTGTATTTTGCAAAACAAATTACATAATATTCTGCAGACAAGAGATATTTTTAAGATTAATACATTTTCAAGTGTTTTAATGTCCCTACTTAACCTAGTAGTTAAAAATTATTTTCTTCCTGCAGCTAAGTCAGAATTTATAACAACTCTGACAGAAAAGGCCAAACAAGTGTTCTATGCTCTCCAAACACTATTTTACTTCCATGGTTACGTGGCACAATTCATGATGAAAACCTTCTGCTTAAGTGCAAAGCACTTTGTAAGTTCTTTAGAAGCCAAAACATTTATCATGTAAATGCCAAAATCTTTATTTTTCGTTTGTTATATAAAATAATTATTCAAAAATGTAAACATCACTTATAAATGAATGGTGTTAGCAACGGCGACTTTTTAATTCTTATATTCAGGTAAAAATTTTGTCTTCATCGGATCAAGTCAATGATTGCACATCTAGAAAGGCCACGGTACCACGGGTAGCTATGCAAAATAGACAAGAAGACTGATGCTTGTCTGATGAGCATGGAGTTGGCGTTTAACCTGCTGAACTGCTAGGGTGGCGAAGGTTCCATAGACTATTCTGTGAATGCCCATGGAAGCGGGTCGGAAGAACCGGGAGAGCGTGTGATGCATGAAACGCTGTTCACCTAGAATATAGTTCTGCTTTCATTCTATATCTTGGGGCTCCACCTTAAGTTTCACTTGAAGAAGAGGTTTTGTTTTCAAATATATATTTGAAAAAAAAATCATTGCCTCCCCACTGCATATCCCTTCGGGGACCCAGCCAGCGAAAATGAAACTATAATAGATGCACGATCATTCTAACTTGGTATGATCTTTCTAACTTAGACTTTTAAGTGGACTTGATGTGGTTAAACACATTCAGAAACTTGGAAGAAATGTCCCCCTCTTTGAGTTGGCTTTGTAAAATGGTGATTCAGGAGTGTGATTTTTTTTTTTTTTCGTGGAAGGCTTTCCTAATTACAATGTTGGTTCATTCTTTTGAAAATGGCATGGCTACACACACGATGATAAGCTAAACAAAGAGTTTTCAGGGAATATCAAGACGAATAGCATAGGCTTCCTGCTTTCAAAGTTCCTAAAACTACCAAAATTTAGTTTAAAAAACAGGAGAGAAAATAGTAAATGGCATAAGGTACAAACACCATGCAGGGAATTGATAGCAGAAACAGGGATCTCGGGGCACCTGGGTGGCTCAGTGGTTGAGCACCTGCCTTCGGCCCAGGGCGTGATCCTGGGGTCCTGGATTGAGTCTCACTTCGGGCTCCCTGGATGGAGCCTGCTTCTCCCTTGGCCTATGTCTCTGTCTCTCTCTGTGTCTCCAATGAATAAATAAATAAAATCTTTTTTTAAAAAAACAACAACAATAAATATTTTTTAAAAAAAGAAACAGGGATCTCACTTTGTCAGGAAGTGGAATGCTTCAAGAAAAAGGCAGGATTTGAGCTGTCTTTAAACAATGAGTAGACCACTGAAGCTCAGAAATGTGAAGGAGAGCACTTCTGAGCTGGATATAGGAGGAGCAAAGGCATCGGCAGGTGGCAAATGGGGCACTAGTTAGGAAAACAATATTGTGTCTAATTTGGCTGGAGCCTGGGGTCTCTGTCCAGGGACAGTACCAAAAAGAGAGGAACGGTGGAGACTGTAAAGGGATTTGCCTGTTAGGTCAAAGAGGTGTGATAATCTCAAGCAAGAAAACCTAAGAGAAGGAAAATGTCAAGTCAAAGTACCTACTATCTGCCCTGCCAACTACTCACGGATTGCTCAGCTCTGTGTCCGGGTCCGTGAGGTGATGGTGGGATCCTGGGTGGGAAGGAAAATTGGAAGGAACTCTGAAGACTGTCTTACAAAATAATGAAAAAGCCAAAGATGTCAAGGAGAGGATGGGTAGAGATACAGAGGGGGGAAAAACAGCTCGGGGACAGGAAAACAGTTTCTGGAAGAGTTTTTAAATAGGTGCTAAAAGGCGTGTGGGAGAGGCATCTGCTGTGAATTTTAGGGAGTTTTGCTGCATTATGTGCTGTGGAACTCCATCCTCTGTTCCTGAAGGAATAGTCATGTAATCAAACTGCTATCCAAGGCTTTCTGGAGGCAGATCTGTGTTTCCTTTTGGCTGTGCTGAGATGGATTTTAAGGTGAGAGAGAGAGCTCAGTTTTATTGGGCTCACAAACTATCTGTACAGAGCATGGGGCTCCCTCCACCCCCATGGTGTGCTGATGGAGACAGGAGATGTGAAGGAGAGGGCAGAGGGCACCTTCCACTCTGTATGCTTCACCTCTGCACCCACCACACCCACATCTGTTTACAGACTGGGGTGCTGTATAAGATTTCCACCGGAAAAAAGTGATGAAAGCGGTTTAAAAACAGAGTGAAATGAAGGGATAATAAGCTGAGAAATGTACTGTTAGTGTAAAATGAGCTTCAGAGAACCGTATTGATGCTCAAGGCTCTATGGCTTGTACATGGCAGAGCTAGAACTAAGACCCATCTGTGCTGAACCACTACTCCGCCCTGGCCGATCAGAGATTTTCTTCCCAAACCAAACCATTAAGATTTAAGATATTTTGAGCCTGTCCATGCTCAGATATAGTCTTTTGTAGACAGCAAAATCTGTCTTTTTAATCTGAAGCTTGATAGCAGGTAAGCCTTGTACCCCTTATTTCATATCTCAGATGCACCCTGGTGTCCCTGTTTGCCCCCCGTTGGGTATGCATGGACTGGGAATACAGTAAAGAACTTTTGCCTCAGAAGATAGTGGACTTGGTGTTAGGTTCTAAGCTTGCTGCTGGCATTTCCTTTCTGTTTGCCCTTACGTCAACATAAATGCCGGATGTGACAAAGGTTAAAATACGATGACTCGAACTATCAATGTACTGGGAGAAAATACAGGAAACAAATTTATGATCTCAGAGTAACAAAGGTCTTCTTACAGTATGACACAGAATCTGAAGCCATAAAAGAAAAGCGCAATAAAAAAACGAATTTCCACATAAAGAAAACCACCTTAAGGAAACTCAAAAGAAATCCAACAAACTGAGAGACTTTTGCAATGCATATTATACACAAAGGCCTACTTTTCTAAATGTATAAGGAATTTCTATAGATCTATAAGAAAAAAACTACACAATAGAAAAATGGAAAAAAGGATGTGAACAGAACTCGTACAAAAAGAAGTACAAATGGGTCTTTGTATTAACCATATGGGTTCCCTGAAGCTGATGCTTTAACGTCTGCTCTGTATGCCTAGGCTGGCCAGATACACCTTATTCTAGACAACCTGATAAGGTGCCTGAGTCACATCGCCTTAGCCTCCTGCCTCCCTCATCCTCCCCCTTCCCAGCCTTGATAGGAATCTTCCTCCTGGAGGTACACTTCTCAAATGCAAACCAACCATTCCAGAGTCCATGCTCTCAACTCTCTCCTTATTAGGCTGTCACAGGCCACTACACTTACCCCCATCACCCCAGAGCCAAGTACCAAATAACCAGGGACAGTCCCTATGGCCCAGAGCTCACTGAACTTAATCCTACTCACCAATCCCAAGCCTGCCCTACCCTGCTTCACTCATTCCTTCCCAAGAAAGTCACAATAAAGGCTCTTGCCCAGTCCCTCCCTCTCCCTCTACCTCCTGAGTTCCCAGTGCTTCCTCAGGTTGCTCATCATGGCAAGGCATGTCCCTTTTCCTTCAGAACTGTGAGTAATAGACTATCATTTCTACTATCATTTCAACATCTATCTCTTAATCTGTTTGCCTTCCTATACAGGACATTTTGTCTATAAACATATGAAAAGAAGCTCTGCTCCATGCATTTGAAGGTAAGTGTAAATGAAAACTATGATGAGGGACTCCTGGGTGGCCCAGCGGTAAGCACCTGCCTTTGGCCCAGGGAGTGATCCTGGAGTCTCAGGGATCAAGCCCCACATCCCCGCGGGGAGCCTGCTTCTCCCTCTGCCTATATCTCTGCCTCTCTCTCTCTGTGTCTCTCATGAGTAAATAAATAAAAACTTAAAAAAAGAAAAGAAAACTATGATGAGATAACATTTTCCTTTCAGCAGAGTGACAAAGGTCAAAAAGTTAGCGCACAGTAAAGTCACATTCATTTATTGTCCCTGGGAACATAAATTATTACAGCCTCTATGGAGAGCACTTCAGCAATAACAGTGAAATGTCAGAATATGCAAATTCACAATATGGCTATTCTACTTATGGGTACATACTCAAAAGAATTGAAAGTGAGGATCTTGAAGAGATATTTGTATACTCTGTTCATGGCAACATTATACAAAATAGCCAACAGGTGGAAATCACCCAAGTGTCCATAGACAGAAGAATGGATGAACAAAATGTGGTGTATACACACAATGGAATATTATTCAGTCTTAAAATGGAAAGAAATCCTGTTACATCATACAATATGGAAGGAACAACACCAGTTTGAACTGCGTGGATCCACTTATACATGGATTTTTTTCCCCGATAGACACAATACAGTACTATAAATGTATTTTTTCTTCCTTATGATTTTATTAATATCATTCTTTTTCTCTAGCTTACTATATTGTAATAATATAGTGTATAATACATATAACATGTGAAATATGTTCATCGACTATTTATATCATTAGTATGGCCAAGAGTAGGCTATTAGTAGTTAAGTTCTGTTGGGAAGGGTCAAAAGTTATGTGTGGACTTTCAACTGTGCAGGGAGATTGGCACCCATAAGCCCTGTGTTGCTCAAGGTCAATATATATTCAAATAGTTCTTGGGTTACTGAAGGTACTGTTTCACAAAATGGATGTTCTCTACTGAGAGCCACAAACTTTCAAAAGTCAACTTACTTTCACTCTCAAGAACTTTCTCAAAGGAAAAAATAATACTATTAAGTATTTCTTCCTAATCCTTATTTTTAAGAGCAACATCTGTTCACAGTGACAATTTAAAAAAAAAAAAAAAGTATCTGAATTTAGGATTTTTTTTTTTTTTTTTAAGTAGGCTCCATGCTCAGTGTGGAGCTCAACATGGGGCTTGAACTCACAACCCTGAGATCAAGACCTGGGCTGAGATCAAGAAGCAGAGGCTTAACCAACTGAGCCACCCAGGCACCCCTTTAGATTATTATTTTTAATATTTAATCAACTTGCTATAACAGTTTATCTAAAGAATCAATGAAAAGTACAGGGGTAATTAAAATTTTATTAAACATATAGTGAAAAATAATACAGGCACATGCATATACACAAACTAGCTCCTCATTATATCTATAAAAGAATCAAAAAAGAGAAAGGGAAATTAAGGACAATTAACCACACTGAGCAAGGGACAGATGAGATGCTTGGGGGTGGGGTCACTGTGGCATTGTCTTCTGGTTCCTAGCCCTGAGCCTAGCCTGTGCTCAATGCTCAGTAAAGATTTCAGAATGAGTAAAGGAAGATAATCTCAGATAGAAACAGAGGAACTCTCTCTGTCCTTGATTTTCAAGTCCCTTCTGACTCCCACTTGCCACTGATCACATGTTCAGATAGCAGAGTTTTTCCGACAACACCCTGGATTCCTGGACAGAATCAATCTTCATGTTTTCCATTTTAAAAGTACCAAATATAAGGATACCCTAACATGGAACTTTCTTTTCTCTTCCCCTGGACTCCTCTGCAGTATATGATTTTACTGATTGAATTTAGGGGCGTTAATCTACTTTGCAAAGTGGAATATGACTTGTATTCTTATAATCCTAATATAAACCTTTAATCTTTGTAAATAAATATTAGCCATGTCAATGCCACCAATATTTAAGTGCATTGCAAGCATGTCCCAAAGTCTTTCTCCATACTGGAGAGATTTTTAAATTTCCACCTTACTGTCAGAGTTAAAAAAGAGGAAAACACCAAAAATAAATAACTTAATGGGAAACATGGAACCTATCTGTATTGTTTAACAAATTATCAGTCTGTTTAAAGTTTCTTGACAGCCAAAAATATATCCTGAAAAATTATTCCCACAATGCTGGCTGATGTCTAAAAGGACAAGTGAAAATAGACCAACAATACCAACACTTGTAGAAAGATTTTAAGAAGAGATTTAATAGTTTTTTTTTTTTAATGCATGTCCTCTACATATAGCATATTAATGAAGTGTGATAACTAAGAAAAGGATAGGGAAGTTAAGGAGAAATATTTTAATAGAACATTAAATATTTATCTTTATTGCTTTTCTTTTAATACACAGTTTACTTATAAAGTCAATTTGTTAAAATCCTAAAATAGTAGTGTTTAAATGTATCAATGTCAAGTGAAGAATGTCAGATGAAATGTGCACTAAGGGAGGAGCCAGGGTTCCTTGCCTGGCTCAGCACCTGCCCAGCTCAGGGCAAGTCTCAACCTTTCAGAACTTTAAGATAAAAATAGTATCTTAAAATTCCTATTCCTTATGGAATTGCTATGGGAATCAAATTACAGGCTTAAAACGACATAGACTAAGATCCTTGAGGATGAGGATCTTAAATGTTCATCTTTGTAACCAGTTACTTGACTAATTCAGGTATGAAAGAAATAGAAATAATTTTCATTCTTGAAAAACATTTTAAGTTTCATTACAGATTAACCCAAGAAATTTATTAGTATCTAGAGGAGGTCAAACCTAGAAAATTAAGGAAGCTTTTGTAGCACCAGAAAATCACCAATATTTTCAGTAACTAATCAAAATTTTGTATTAAAAATTCCTAAAATTATTTAATCTGTTACCATCCTTAGGAGAATGATATGTGTAAAGAATAAGAAAGTATCTTTTGAATATGTGGATATCCCAGTAAAAGTAAGAAATTAAGTAAATGATGGCAACATCTTTTTATAAACACACAGTGGTAGAAGGTGCTGTTAAATATAGATAAAAGCAACTTGCAATCCTTTCAGAAAGCAATCTGAATACCGGTGAGAACCTTTTATGTATATATATCCAGCCCAAGGACATCCCTGGGAAACTCAAGATCCACATATTGGGCATTCCTCTCAGACCTGATACTTCTTCTGGATTCTCTGTCCCTTAGGATACCATAATCTGGCCACTTTCCCAAATCAGAAATCCATCCATCAGTTCACTCCCTTTTCTCTTCCTCACTCCCCTCCTCCCTGTCCATTCAGATGCTAAGTCCAGTGTTTTCTATTTCCTTAATATCTCTCCTGTATATATTCTATCCCTTTTCCTATTGCCACTGCCATGGTTCAGTCTCTCCTTACATCTTATCTTGATACCAAAATGGCATTCTAATTGGTAATATGGCAGGAATGGAACAGAGACAAATTCAATAGGTATTTAAGAGATAGAATACAGGACAAACACTAAGTTTAGGAGAAGAATAATGAATTTAGTTCTGATCATGTTTAGCTTGAGGTACTTTAGGATCATCTGTTAAAAATATTCCCAGTACATGCGTGTATGGGTGTGGGCAAAGCTTAAGGACAGAGAAATAGGTTCATAGTAGACATAGTGAATATGGCTGAAATAGACCCTCTTGTGTCCTACTCCTCCAAAAAGCTTTTTCCAGATCATCCCATTCCCAGTCATTGTTCCTTCCACTCAATTCTGATAACTTTGATTGTACATTCCAGGTCCACAATTATATGTTGCCTTTTGTTGATATTTAGTATTTCAAGTTTCTTTTCCCCAAATTAAGCTTCTATATAATAGTAACTTTTTATATGCTTTATGCCTATGAATACCTATGCTGTCTGGCACTATGCAAGCATACAGGAGGCACTCAAAACAAAGAAGGAGCTGGCGGGATAAATTTGATTTTAGTGACTTTAATAATAACTATAATAAATATCTCCTAGCATAGAGTTTGGCACATAGTCGGCATTGAATTAATATCTGTTAAATGGATTAAGATCTAAAGTTTCCCATTACTCTTCAAAAACTTCTTGGTATCTCAATTGATTCCAAATCTGACATGCAACTAAAACTTGGACACGAATATATTTATTACACATTTTGTAAGAAGTCCAACTGTTGATAGTCTTATATAACTTGTTTCAGTGAAAAGGTCACATATCAGCAAGCTTAATCCCTCTTCATCTACTCACCCACAATACTCGAACACCCCCACACACTGCTTTTACAGAATTTCGTATTCTATATTGACATACATTCCTACTTCCTTAGTGTTTCCCTCCAGTGTTCACATTGGCCCCTCATACCTCCAAATGCTCTTGTGCTACCTTTTCTCTTTACAGGTCAAAGACTTAGCTATGATTGGCACAAGAATTATTTTCAGGAAATGAAGAGAAGGAAGGTTCTTGTTGAAAAACAAAAAGCCAAAAAGGCAACTTAATTTCATGTTTTGACTTTGACTCTTGGCATTAAAACAAGAATGGCTTTATGGCTTCGAAGTCTTGGAAAACTTCAACATCTGACACACTGACTTTTGACACCTGACGTCACACTTACAAATCAGTGGTACTTTACATAACTATGTACAGACAGAAATAGAAATCCTAACTTGGGGAATACCATGAAAGCTATAACTTATGTTAATCTTGGATGTACAAACAGCAGCTAGTATGATGCTTTGAACAGAGACATATCCAAACTATTTGTTGAAAAAATGATTTTTTATGCTAAATATTTACTGCTTGTCTCTGTGCAAGGTCTTGAGCCAGGTGCTGTATAAAATGCAAATAAAATAACACTTGCCACTGTATTGGACAACAAGAGTTATATATGGCCCATAGAGTGTGTTGTTGGTATAATCTTTTTGGAAAGCTATTTGAAGTTATCAGCTATTTGGAAAGCTGAATATAAACCCAGACTATGACCTAGTAACCCCACTCCTAGGTATACACCCAAAACAAATGAATTCATAAGTATAAGGCATGCATAAGAATGATCACAGAACTTTATTCATAATCATCCAAAACAGGAAACAACCCCAATCTCTAAACAGAATAGTAAGGATAAGCACATTATGGCATATTTACAAATAAGAACACTATATAGCAGTAAAAAAGAATGAACTACTGCCACACTCAATGCTATGATCAATTTCAAAGACGTAATGGGAGCAAAAGAAGCCAGGCACAAAAAAGCACAGACTATGTGATTCCATGTCTGTGATATCTAAGAAGATGCAAAACTAATGGGTAGTGATAAATCAGAATAGTGGTTAACTTTGGTGGGAGCAATGACTAGGAAGGGTCTCAAGGGACACCCCGGGTTGCAGGAAACATATTTTGATCTGAGTGGGAATATATGGCAGGAGTGGAGAACATATAAATTCAAGAGATATTGGAAGAAGATATTTAATTCTCAAACTGACAAAGAGAAGAATTAGGATTGGGAGAAGAATGATGAATTTGTTCTGAATGTTTTGGGTTATAGGACTACGTGAACATTCACTCAACTGTACGCTGAGTATTTGTAAGCACCACTGTATATATGTTATATGATAACAAAAATTTTTTTTGATAACAAAAAAATTAAAAAAATAAAATAGAACACCATCAAGTTTTCAATAAGACAATAAAAATCTGTGGAGCATCAGGCCTCACAGGTGGACAGTGATGGTAGAGTTGGGGAGCAGACGTGCAGCATTAATCCATACAGTCTACTGCTGGAAGCCATGTGGCTTAGTTCCTAAGTACCACTTGGAACATTCATCCCAGTGTGAATCAACACAGTGTAGTTCCTGCCCTGTTAGGTCTTAGTGATTTATATAGTCCCAGTGTCAGTGGGGAATTCTAAATTTTCCATGTAAAATATTATATGAGGAGAAGATATTCCATAAATATCTGTTAATGACCTGGTAACACGTGACGGGTGGAGCCTACAAATGCTTGAACAGTTGAGAGGTTGTAGGGAACACTGGCAAATTTCTCTAAGGGAATGGGAATTAAGCCAGACTCTAAAAGATTAGGAACAGATGCAGGGGTTACAAAGTATGGCCTATACAGGTATTTGATTTGATTTCTTTGGGTGTGAATAGCACAGTCTTTCAGGAGGCAATGTGACTAGAAGTATTTCTGGACAGCCAGATTTCTTGCAACATGGTTTGTGAATATGTGCCAGTTCCCTAGGCTTCTGAGTGTGGGAGAGTCCCTGTGATGGAGTGCACCATAAACAGAAGATCAGAAGAATCTAAGTGAATTATTAGCTTGCACACGTGGTTTGGGCCCAAATCACACAGTGCTATGAATACCATACTGAGCATATTCTGCAGGCAATGTTTTTTTTTTTTTTTACTTATTTATTTATTCCTAGAGACACACACACACACACAGAAAGAGAGAGAGAAACAGAGAGAGAGACAGGCAGAGGGAGAAGCAGGCTCCATGCAGGGAGCCCGACGCGGGACTCGATCCCAGTTCCACTCGATCCCGGTTCCCCAGGATCACACCCCGGTGTGCAGGCAGTGCTAAACCGCTGCGCCACTGGGGCTGCCCTCTGCAGGCAATGTTAAATGAGACCTTGCCATTCGTATTTTGGTAATGTGGGCCAATTGTGTGACTAGCATTAATAATAATACATGCTGTAAGCAGCTTCTGGTTCTTTCAATGTGATGCCAAGCATCTGGACTTTTGAAAGTGGATTTCTGACTGCTTTCTTTCAGTTGCCATCTGAACTCTTGCTATTCTGCAGATACAGCTTCTGTTTAGATAAGCAAAGGAGGGAAGCTTATATAAAGTAGGTCAAAAATTTTGTTACGACTCATAAATCTTAGACAAATGCTGAAAGAATTAGCAAATAAAGCTATAGATGCCAACAGGAGCAATTTCAGTGGTGTTTCTTATGGAAATAAAGTTATTTGATGCTGATAATCATTCTGCAAGGTTTTGCTGTCTTGAGGAACAGCTGTCATGCAGTGAAATTACTGATTTAATTAGTAATGTAATTTTACGCTACTCAGAAGTGTAGATAAGACAGTTCTTTGACGCTAGTCTAAGGTATCAACCTTATCAGGGGCCAGTCATCCCCAATGTTTAATAACTATAATTTATGCATACATGTATATTGAGAGATTCTTGAGATATTTAATAAATTGTTACACTGAACATCAGTATGCAGAAGTTGTCCTAAGAGCTCCTTTGACTTTATAAGACAAACCTTCCATGCTTCATTATCTGTGCCTTAAAAAACTTGACTATAATTTTTATTATTTGCATAACCTTTAGTAGAAATGAATTCCAGTATAGCCTTATTTTTTATTTGATAGAATTGTTAAGGGTAGTGGTATAAAAATAGAAATTCTATTGCAAAAAGTTAGATATATGATGGATTTTAGCAGAAACAGAGAGCCCTTAAAAATATTAAGACTAGAGATGTGAATTCATGGTTTTAAGGATATAAATATAGATAAAGAAATAGCTATAAACTTGTGGGTAAATATATTCATGCATCTGTTGCCTAGCTGTCTTCTGAGAGGACTTAGAAGCAATGACAGACCAGTAGCTATGAGCATACCCAGCACTGAGATCTAAGTTTGCAAATATATCATTCTCCACTAAAAGGAACCAGGGATCCTTTGAGAAATTTTGAGAATTCCAAGGCTGGAGCAAAGAAAATGCAAGATGAGTCTGGAACACATTCTTATGACAGAAATTAAAGAATTACACAAAGAATCATAGAGTCATGTCAAAAGAACAAGTGAGTCCTCTTGAAGAGGTGTACAATGGCAAAATCAGGGAAAATTGAAACATCAAAACAAAAAATGACAGTCATGGATTATAACTCACTGAATGGAATAAGAACTTATAGGTCTAGATAGATACATAGGAAAAAGGTAGATAGAAATAAAAGAAGAAAAAGTTCTGCCTTACAGAAGCCAACTAATAAATGAAGATTGAATAATGGAATTAGACAATCATCATTTGGCAACCATCATAATAGGAATTGATTTGGGCAAGTATCATCAAGAGATGTAAACCTAGTAGGTGAAAATTTTAGGAGGAATAAGATATTTAATCTCAGTCTCAGAGAATATCCCCATAGGTGCTGATTAATTTCAAACAGAAAAATAACAATTTTACAAAGGAGAAACATTGTGAAAGTCACCACTTTAATCAAGTGATCAAAATTAACAGTAACAGGACAAGTGGACATCTTGTGTTCCTGATACCCTGTTTCTATATAAAATAAAAATTCACAGTAGTGGCAGCAATTATTTCAAATCTTTACACCAACAAAATATTTGGGTGGGGATTTGGTTTTGCTTCTTGGTTTTGAATAAACTCTGATTTTGTTCTAAGAGTTTTTAAGCTTATTTTAATTTTTATTTTTTAAAGATTTATTTATTTGAAAAAAAAAAAAAAGATTTATTTATTTGAGAGAGAGCGAGCAGAGGAAGGGGCAGAGAGAGAGGGAAATGGCGAGAATCCCAAGCAGACTCCCTGCTGAAAGTAACCCAATGAGGGGCTTGATCCCATGACCCTGAGATCATGATCTCAGCCAAAACCAAAAGTGAGATGCTCAACTGACTGAGCCACCCAGGCACTCCTAAGCTTATTTTTATTATGACTATCAACTTAGAGATTTTATTCAGTTATATTTGCATAAAGTAAATAGTCTAGAATTCAGATGTCCTCTAAAACACTTTCTAAAGTATAGTTCTCAAGCATGATAAGGTAACAGTTGCATATGTAGTCAGTTATTATTTTAAAAAGAAACTCTCCTCATATATGAGCATTTCCTAAATGTTCACCTTTTTAAAAAATTAGACAATAAGACAAAAATCGAACAAAAATCATATTTCCTTTTTTCTTCTCTGCTAGTTAAGAAGCAGTATATTTCGGTGCTCTACTGCTCTAGCTACATTTAGTTAGGTAAATGTACATTTTTCTATCATTATATGTCAAGATCTTTTATCTTCATTTTATGGAAGTGAATATAGCATATTCAATAATGAAAGAAATTTGCTCTCTTATATCATTTACTGACCTATAGAATGTACTTAATTGACCATATATATGCAAATATTTATTATGCTATAAAAGTATCAGAATCTACACCACTGTGTTAGTCCGAGATTGTATAAGACTTTGGAAGAGAAGGTGGGGACTATTTTATTTTAAAATGCTTCAAACTATGTATATTGCCTACAGGTTACATGTAATGAATCATTTTGATAATAACATTAGCTTCATCTGATTTTTAAGTAGATAATGACAGGTCTTAGTATAGTAATATGTAAAGAGAAACATACCTCATGTAGACAAATGAAAGCTGGAGTCGTAGATAAATCAACACACCGCTCATCTTGGATATTAATTGTGGGTGCTATAGCATAAATGGGGTCCTCTTGATCTTTTTCATCTTTCTCCTCTTCCTCTTCTTGTTCTGTGTCTGTTGTACTGTCTTCCATTTTTCACAATTCTAAAATAAAATGATACCATATCCAGCTTTAGGGAATCTTCAACTATAAAGTAAAATTAGTAGAAAATAATAAAAGCAAGCAAAAGTCAACTGGATTAAGCTATTCTCCAATGAAATTTCAGATCAGTAAACTTAGCTATAAATTATTATAAAGTCTCCTTTGTTATAAAGATATTCTCCATTGTTACACTCAATAATTCTTATTTATGTATTTATTTATTTACTCATTTATTTGACAGAGAGAGAAAGAGCACACATAAGCAGGGGGAACAGCAGGCATGGGGAGAGGGAGAAGCAGGCTCTCCAAAGAACAGGGAGCCCAATGTGGAGCTCGATTCCAGGATTCTGGGATCATGACCGGATCCTGATATATACATCATACAATATACATGACCAAAGGCAGACACTTAACTGATTGAGCCACCCAGATGACCCAATAACCCTAATTTTAAAAAGTAAGCTATTGTTGCATTAATTGGAAAAAAGTGATGTAACTAGAATGTAAGCTCCATGAGAGTAGAAACCTAATTTTGTTTACTGAGCAGTATAGTTATCTTCAATTACTATTTATTGATTGGGTAAATAAATATAACTTTCACTCTTAAAATATAACACAAAATTAATTCAAAAATTTGGGGGGAAACTAAAAATCAACACCCTATGGTGGTGAACACTGCCTAAGGCATGCACCTGTGCACCAGCCCGATTGCTTAATTGCTCCATACCTGTATTCCTGCTATGACCACAGCTCAGGCCTATGCTTGTATGTACTGCCTTGCCCCTCGCCTATATCTGCTGCCCATGTACATGCTTAGTTATCCTATCAGACTTCACTTATAAAACATAGGTTCAAGAATAAAATTAAGGATATCAAGATGGTGACTAGCATTAAACCAAGCTCAAGCCCTTCTGAGAGCAGGTCCTTATATGACTGCACAAGTCACGTAGCCAGCCCATTGATTTGCTCACATATTCAAGTGGATCCAGAGCAACCTCTAAAAGGACCTGTCTTGGCCTGCAAGGTCTCTTCTGGCCCATTTTGGTGGCATTGGGATAGTTGCTCTTTTAAGAGAGCTAGTAAGAAGACTCCATTGCATTTTTTTTTAAATGCCAATTTAATCATTTGCTCTTTGATTTCTGACACATGTGAATCTTCACTTAGCAGAAGAGTATACTTGCACTTTTCTCTTGCCAGAGAAGATAACTCCAACTGTCATAAATTTAAGGTCCAGATCTTCTGTTGAACATGTATCATCTCTCACGTCTATCTCATCAGATTAGCTGCTCCTTGATGATGGGAATCCTCATTCTTTTAATAGGGAACGCGTGATCTGTAATATGAATCTGGAAGGCACGGTAGGCTCTGGCTCCTAAATTTATTAGTCAGGTGGCCATAGTCATGCCATTTATTCATTAAGTTTCTTTTCTTCCTCTCTAAAATGGGAGTCACAGCAACTAATTTTTGTTTCATAAAAAGTATACACAAATTAAATATGATAATACCTGTGGACTTTCGGCTTCTATTCTGCTATCTCTAATTTTCTACCACAGACATAAATTATACATACACTTGTTTTCCAATTCTTGCTACAAAAATACTTCATAGGTGGTAGCATTCATTTCCATCAGAAGGCACTAAATGTCTGATTGTCTTTCTTTTTCTTTGTTTTTTTTTTCTCTTTTTTTGTCTTTTTTCTTTTTTTTTCCTTTCGCTTCATTTGGTTGTCTTTCTTTTTGTGATAGTAATAGCTACTGAGATCGTTTGGATTCCCACTCCTTTAATACGTGTATATTTTTTTCAGTGCCATAAAGCAGTGTTTTATGTGGGGTAGCTGGGTGGCTCAGTGGGTTAAGCGTCTGCCTACATCTCAGGTCACTATCCCAGGGTCCTGGGATTGAGCCCCACATCAGGCTCCTTGTTCTACAGGGAGCCTGCTTCTCTCTCTCTCTCTCTCTCCCTCTGCCGCTACCCCTGCTTGTGCTCTCGTTCTCTGTGTCAAATAAATATATAAAATCTTTAAAAATATATAATAAAATAAAAGAATCTGTTGTTATTAAGGCATCATAATACTTCAATTTTACCAATTACATGTTTGTTGTTTAAATCTTTAAGGAGCTAAAAAAGGTTTGATTACATATCTACATTTGTTTGTGTTTATACGCTAAAATATGTAGGTTCAACCATTTCATGGGTGAAAAATGTTAATGACTATCCCAGCAAAATATATCCTTCAGAACATTAGATCATACCTGTTAATTTTAGCTTTTCCTTTAAGAAATATTTCAAATATAAACAAAAATAACAGAATGGTATAGTCAATCCTCCAGTGTCCATCAACTAGCTTCAACAAATAATAATTCATGAACAATTTTGTTTTATCTAAACCTTTCTACTTACTCCTCCGCTCTCCATATAATTTTGAAGCAAAACCCAGACATGGAGATTTAATAATATACCCTAAAGAACTCTATAATACTGTACAGAGATAACCCTCATGTCATTGCACACCTGCACAACACTCCTTTATGTGGCTATGCCACAGGCTACTCAATCCCCAAATTATAAACATGTGGAATGTTTCCAGTTTTCTGCTATCACAGTTTTGCAAAGTATAGTACATATATTTCTTTAAAAATACTTTTTCAAGGCTCTTGGAATTTTTATAATCAGGATGACATTAACTTTCAAAACTTAATTTCAGGCAATCTTCTCAAAGCCCTGCACTTTACCTAGGGCACTGCACTTGCCCAGTGCAGCTTACCTAGGCAACAAAAGAAGGTCACTATGCTGAATTTGTACAAATTCCTCAGTCTGGGGAAGTTTTCAGTCTGTATTATCATGAAAACATTTCAAATACTTTAAATCAGGTAAAACATTATCCAGAGGGAAGCAACAAAAAGACACTATAACAGAGTTCTGATAGATATTATCAGACAAACTTTGACCTTTAGAAAAGAAAGGGAGAGTGAGTAGGAAAGTTAGAAAACACAATTGGACAAATACAAAAGTTTCAAGTGAATGTAAACCTAGAACACTAACTAATCTAAATAACGGGTTGAAAAGGGCTTAAATAGATAGCAAAATTTAACAGATTAAACACATATTCAAGGATTCATTAATGTGAGATTGCAAAGCCTATTAATATCACCATGCTGCAGGTAATATGATTGACAGCTATAAATAAAAAAAATAGAATAAAATATAGTTTCAATCTACATGATATAAACAAGGAAATATTTATAAAACATCTAAATTCCTAGTGTAGGAGGAACAACACAGCTATCAAGTATAGTCATTCTAGAGATGTGTATTTCCATGATACCTAAATCAAGTAAGCAAATATATACTGAGTTGTTTTATGAAGAGCAATAATTTACAAAGAGCCAAGCAATTTACAATATAAAGAGAAATCAAGGCAGGGAATAACTAGCTTTATATCATACAATGTAAGGTAAAATAAACCTAAATAAAAAGCAATGTTGTCCTACCAACATTGAGATAAGCCTTTAAAAGCAGCATGTAGCCTGGAATTTAGATTTTAATCTATAGGAATTGGAAGCCATTACTTTTTTGCTTTGTTTTTTTGTTTTGGTTTTGGTTTTGGTTTTGGTTTGGTTTTTTGGATTGAGGAGTTATCTGAGCTTGTAAAGGTGTTAGTGACAATGAAAGGAATGTTTTGGAAAGGGTGTGAATTCGAAGGCAAGGAGACAATTTAGTGGTTGTGAGTCAGATCCCTCTGCTAGGGACAGGAGATAGATTCTTTGGTGAGCAAAACCAGACCAGGTGTCTGGCCTCAGGGGTGCTCACAGACTGGTAAGCAAGATAGAAATTAATCAGAGAATTACAGAGATAAATGTAAAAATAAATATAACTGAAACAGGTGCTATGAAAGCATGGACCACAGGCAGGGTTACCATGCACTGCACATTTCCAGTAAGCACAATTCCCACGGCAAATGCTGCAGTGCAGCAGCTTGATGAGAATGTTAGAAACTGAGAACCTGAGCAGAGGCAGTACTGTGAGTCAGTACTCCATGCTGTAGGAGTCCAAAGAAGAGAGGACATGGTTTTATGAGGCTTTCTAGAAGGGAGAGGACATGTACTGAGGTTTAACACAGAAAAGCAAAAGGCTAGTGAAGGAGAAAGGCAGGTAAATATGAGCTTTAGTCCTATTCCATAAGAACACTGAGCGTCTCTATTATTCACACTTTGTCTCAGGCTTAAAAGATAAAGCCAAAATAGGAAGCTTCACAAAGAATAATGAAGCAATAAACATTGCAGAGTATGCCTTGTGTTGTAAGACAAACCACTACTTCCTTTTCTCTAGAGCCAAAGAAGTGATCATCATTTTGTGTTTTGATTTTGTACTCTTAAGGAAATTTTTCTTGACAGTTACAAGGAGCACATGCAAAAACCAAATAGTCCACGCACCAGAGAATGGGGCAGAATACACAAATGATGGTGATTTTTTTGAAGATAAAGGGCTATGCTTGCTTCAAGAAATATGTGGCAGGAAACCACGCTGCCTGATATTACTTGCCACCAAACTAGCCCAAGTTTTGCTCATCTTAGACTAGCAGGGTATGATGTAAAGTAAAAAATGATATAGTCCTACACTGAACCTGAGCATTCTTTATCATAAGTTAGCTCCTCTATCTGCCCTGGAAACATGATCACATGCTCCCTCCCCCAGCAGCCCATTGCTATAGGTGAGTTATGAGACTATGTCTCCAGTTAACTCAGAGTTGGACTTGTTGGACGAAGGGAAACATTTGGGACAATTATTTTGTTTGTTTCAGTTTCCTGTACTTACCAAAAAAATATGTCAAAATGAGGTTACAAAAATTGTGGTATATATAGAGTTATATGACAAGTGTCTTTTGGTCCTGTCAGTGTATCTCTGATTATATGCATATTCTTTTTTAGAGATGAGATTAAAAGTCAACATTGAAAGCTCTTCCTAAAAGGCCCCTGGTCCACATACCACAGGCTCAGAATATTGGGCACTGGATCCCACATGCAACCTATAGTTATCTCAGATCCACTTCATCCAACAACATCATCACCTGATAACTACCAACTCCAGAGCCCTAAATGCAACAGATACAATCACTGCATTTATTCATGTGTAGATCTTTAATTAATGTACGATTACATAATACCCATTGTTATTATACAAAGACACGGTTAGGGGTTAGAGTTGAAACATTTTTTTAAAGATATGGATGCAGACTTCAGGTCCTGTTTTTAAGAAGTGGGGGTAGATAAGCTTTGTCATTCAAAGACCTAACAAATCAAACCACAACTTCTTTCTGTTCCTAAAAAAACAAGGAAAGAAAGAAAAGAAAAAAAAAAAAAAAACACTCTCAAAAAAATAAAAGAAACCTGCAAAAAAAAAAAAACCAACCCAATCTGGGACAAAAAAAAAATAAAACCACTGCAGTTCAGTAAGTACAGATAAAATTTGCCTCATAACTGAAGTGTTAAAGTAAAAATGTGGGTTAAAAACATACCTACATACATACATACATACATAGACATAAAAGAAAACTCTTGAGAGGAAGCTCCAAGTGCATATCTAGCCTTTAAAGTAAATGTTCACAGTATTAGTTAAATCTTAAAAATAAATAAATAAATAAATAAATAAATAAATAAATAAATAAATAAAATAAATCTTAAATTATACGCATGTGTAACTAATGTTCACTGCCCATGATCGCAGAGAACCAGTGTTCTCGGATAAGCTCCCTCCTTGGGAGGGAAGGGAGCTAAGAGAGCTCTAGTCCTTCTCCCAATTCATTTCACTGTCCTTTTGCCTCCCTTTGCATGCTACCCGACAACCCCAAACACAGACCCAAGGAAAGTTATTCACCTTCTCTTTAAAACTAATTCTTTTTCCTTTTCCTCAGAAACCCACACCGTCAAAATAAGCTCCATATTACTCATTTCTGAGTGGGTATAACATATAGGGTCATGATGGGAAGGACCATCCACGTGAAAGACTTCAGAGAATCAGACATGATTCTCGTCTCTAACATAGGCTCCTGGTTGTGCTCATGAGCAGCTGGGAACTCCTGCCCAGTGGTGGTTCACCTGTGCACTTAGTAATAACAACACATAGATAGCCCTTCACAGTTTAAACAGAGTTTCCTTCATATGATTTCATTTTATTCTTGTAACAGCCATGTTCATAACTATTATTATCTCTATTACAGACAAGGAAATGGAAGGTCAGAGAATATAAGTGATGTGCCCAGGATCACACAGCAATAAGTGGGCAGTACTTATTCTAATTCACGTCCACTGGCTCCAAATCCCTTACCCTTATGTACCATCTAAGGACTCTTGCCATGGCCTTGATAAAGCCATTTGAGCTTAGCCTCCAGTAACGGAAAGCAGAATCAAGGATATAGCAGGCTAAAGGAATTTGACTTCTGTCATGGCAAAGGTGCAAAGCTACAACCCCTTTAGCAAAGAGCAGGCCAATACAATGTAAATCAATTAAAGACAACTTAATTCTTGTAGAGCAGTGATTATTAGGCAGTGCTGGAGGTGGTTAGACTGAGCTGTGCAAAACAATGGGCTATAGAACTTGTTGCTATAGTTACAAACCAAAGGAAAGCTTTTGCACGCAAAGTGTGGCAAGAAACACTGGTCTCACATCCGCAATAATTTACAGTCATTCTGCAAGTCCAGTCAGGCTTCAGAAATTCAAAGGATGCCTGAGAGGCCCTATCAGTTCCCCTGATGGTTACCAAATAATTTGTAGTGAGCAGAAACAGTTCCAAATCCTGTGGGAGGTTTGGAACGCTCAAGTAGGTCTGAAGCTGTCTTCCAGAAGGTCTGTGAAGCAGAGACTCTATATGTTTGCGTGCAATCTAGAATCTTCACATTGCAGGCCATTCCTTACTTTTGCTACAAAAATGTGCATGTTTTTCAAATTCTACTGTTAACTTTGCTTAAATTTTAAAAAACATACTTGAAAGCACATTCATAACATTACAATGCTAGTTTAAATGTCCTGTCAAATTAGGCCATTGCCTTGCAAACCTGCTTTTCAATTTACTCCTTTCCTCTTCCCCATATGCTACTCAGTAGGAACTGTGATTCTAGATTGGTCTGGCTTCTTAGCAAAGAACTTCATGAAGCTATTGCTGCTTCCCATCTGCAACAGCCCCCGGATCTCCCTTATTTCTCCCATTATTTCATCTAAGCCTGGGATTAGTGGCTTTAACTTAGTCTACCAGCATGACAGTATGGGGTAATGGAAATGAATACTTTGAAGTTCCATTCAGGCTTGAATCTCATTGCTCCCCTTCCTGTGTGACCTTGGACAAGATATTCAACCTCTAAGTGGCTATCTTCTCAACTGCAAGATGATTTAAGGGTTGTTATGAAGATTAAATGGAACAAAATCTCAGCCCAGCCCCAGCATGTAGTCTTCAATAAATGTTAGCTCCCTCCCACCACGGTCTGGTTCTTTTGCTTTCATGTGTAATATGCCTTAAATGATTTTGACAGGGATCAAATAAACAGATGTCAGCCTGTGACTGGATCAAATAATTTAGGAATCTCTAGATTGGGTCTTCTCTAGCATGAATTTGTCCCAGAATATTTCCTTAGGATTTCGTGTGAGAGTCTTGGTAAGCCTAACCTTCAACGCTCACTATCAGATGTTTTAATCTAGGAACAGAAAGACTCTGGAGGATATTGGGTGCTGCGAAATATTTGTATTTGCAAAGTATTTGGGTCCTTGAAAGAATATGTGTCAACTCTTAGGGCAGGGCCAGCTTTAGACAATAAGTAGGCAAAGTTCCTTATGCCATGGCTAGAAATTTCATAGCCTCCTCTTTTCATTGCATAACTACTTCCTGTTCTCAGGCTTCCCCTGGCCCTACACAGATCTCCACTTCGGTCTTCCTTCCCTTGGGCAGCATCCCTTACTCAATTTCTTTCCTTCCTCTAAAAGTAAAAGGTTCTTACATTCATTATAGGGTTAGAAGAATATTTACCGAGCCAATTTTCCTACTTTACATTGGAAGAGGAAGTTAAAAAACAAAACAAAACAAAACAAAACAAAAAAACCCACCCATAACCTCTCTCTGAGCCAGGGAGCAAGGAGAGTTGGCATGGGCCCCTGTGGCATTCTGTCTGCCCAGGACAAGGTTCAGGAAACGAAATCGTGGAACCTCAGAGAGAGGATGTGCCTCTTCTCCCAGGAGAGAGGTGGGGCAAGTGGCAAGGCTCCATACCATCACCGATCCTACCCTTGCATTCAATGAAGCAGTAGGCAGGGAAGGCCCAAGATGTTTCAAAGTGACATGGGAGACACACTGAGGTAGAGATGACAGTGCTACCTCCCAGGCGCCCTTGACGTTGTGATGAAAGACACAGCTTCAGGAAGCTCTGTGCCCCACGCAACTGAGAGAACCAGATAGGAATGCAGAATTCTCAGAAGGTGCCAACAAGGAGAGCCAAGTGTGAGACCCAGGTGAACGCATATCTCAAGAGAGGTCGGCAGGGTCAAACAGCAACCACTGGCCGGGCAACCATCCTGATGCCATAATGCTACCTAATAACACTTCACTTGGGCGTCACATTTAAGAGGAAGAGAGAAAAAGATGAATTAAGTGGGGTTCTTTAGTCAGTTTTATGGAAATACAATTTGTGTCATAAAACTCGCAATCTTAATAGAATTTGATGAGATTTTACAAACATTGACAGTTGCGTCATCACTGCCACAAACAAAGCCATTGTTCTCCAAGTTTCCTTTGGGTGCCTTTACACTCAGTGCCCATGGCTATCCCCCTGCCTGCCAGCCCAGGCACCTGGTAACATCTAGTTTTGTTTTTTCCAGTAACTTATATAAATAGAATCATAGATTTTTCTGGCTTCTATAATTTAGCATAAGGTTTCTGAGGTTCATCCACATTGCCATGGACATCAATATTTCATTCCTTTTATTGCTGAGTAGTATCACACTGTACAAATACATCACAATTTATTTGCAGATTTACCTGCTGATTGACATTTGATTCATCACTCGTGTTTGGCTATTATGAATAAATTTGCTATAAATATTTGAGTATAAGTCTTCATGTGAAGGACTTCATGTATGGTTTTGTTTTTTGGGTAAATATCTAGGAATGGAATTACTGGGTCATATGATAAGTATATGTCAAATTCTATAAAAACCGTCAAATTATTTTCCAAAATGGCTGCACCCTTTTATATTCACACCAGGAACAAGTGGACACCAAGGTTCCCACTAATCCATATCCTTGTACACTTGATACTGTCAGTATTTTTATTTTTTGCCATCCTGGTAGGTGTATAGTGGCATCTAATTTTAATTTTTAATTTGTAGTTCTAATTTGCATTTCCATAATGACTTATTAATGTTGAACATATTTTTATGAGCTTACATGTCACTTATTGTTTGACCAGTAAAAAAATCAGGTTCTTTTGCTTCCTATTAATGTTGTGAGCACTCTGTGTATTCGGGATATCAATACCTTATTAATCTGTTTTGTAGATATTTTCTCTCAATCTCTCCTAATCTTTTCATTTTCTTAGCACTGTCTTTTTGAATGGCAATTTTTTTTTAATTTTGAGGAAATCCAATTTATCATATTTTTCTTTTATGGTTCACTTTTTTTGTATCTTAAGATATCTTTGCCAAACTCAAGGTCACAAGATTTTCCCTTATGTTTTCTTCTAGAACTTTAGAGTTTTAGCTCTTCTACTTGCATCTTTTATCTCTTTCAAGTCTTGTGTATGCTGTGAAATAAGGGTTGATATTCTTTGGGAAGAGGGGCACATTAATATCTAGTTGTTCAGCACCATTTGTTAGGAAAAGCATCCTCTTCCCAATGAATGACTATGGTACCTTTTCAAAAATCAACCAAATATTTCAAAAATCAATTAACCAAATATTTCAAAAATCAATTAACCAAATATTTCAAAAATCAATTCAAAAGTCAATTAACCAAATATGTGTAGGTCTATTTCTATGTTCTCTATTCTGTCCCATTGATTTATGTCTATTCTTATACCATACAATATTGTATTGATTATCATAGTTCTGCAGTAAGTCTTAAAATAAGGTAGTGTAAATCCTCAAAGTTACTTTTCAAAATTGTTTTGGCTATACTATGTATTTTTATTTCCATAAAAAAGAATTAGAAGCAATTTATCAATTCCTGTTTTTAAAAAAGCCTGTGCAATTTTGACTGAACAATGAATAAATACATTAGTGTGGGGTGATATGCCATCTTAATGTTGAGTTTTATCTTTCATGAATATGATTTTTCTCCCTAGCTTTTTAGGTCATCTTCAGTTTCTCTCAGCAATATCTTATGGCTTTTAGAAGATAAGTCTTTGTATATGCTTGTTTAAATTTATCCCTAAGTATGTCACATTTTGTATGTTATCATAAATGATACTATCTTTAAATTTCAACCTCCAAATGCCATTGTTAGTCCTTAGAAATAAAATTGGTTTTTGTTATTGACCTGCATCTTGCACCTGGTGAAACATTTTTATTAATTAAGTAGCTTTGCACAATATTCCTTCGAATTTTCTACTTATCTGAACATGCTATCTGCAAATAAACACAAACTGACTTCTTCCTTTCCAATATAGATTCCTTTTATTCTTTTTATTGTCTTATTACGCTATGTGGAACCTCCAGTACAATGCAGAACAAAAGTGGTAAGAGTGAACATTCTATCTTTGTTCCACATCTTAATGGGGAAAGCATTCAATCTTTTATAGTTAAGTATGATGTCAAGTGTAACTTTCTAGAGATGCCTGTACCAGGTGAAGGAAGTTTCCTCCTATTCCAAGTATGTAGAGAATTTTTAACAGGACTAGGTATTGAATTTTGCTAAACAGTTTTTTAATCCATTGAGATGATCATATTTTTCAACAAATGATGCTGAATAATTAGACATCCTTATGTAGAAGAATTTACCTCAAACCATACCCCACATCATTTACAGAAAGTAACTGGAAATGAGGCATATACTTAAATGTAAAATCTAAAAGTAAAAAATGTTCAGAAGAAAACATAGGAGAAAATATTCACAACCTTGGTTTAGAAAAAGTTTTGTTAATTTTTTTGTTAATCTTTATATATTTTTTAAATTTTTTATTTATTTAGTTTTATGTAAATTCAAATTGTCAACATATAGTGTAACAACCAGTCCTCATTCCATCAAATGCCCTTCTCCTGGAATATAAGAAATAGTGAAAGGGATTATGAGGGAAAGGAGCTGAATTGAGTGGGAAAAAGCAGAGAGTGACACAAACTATGAGAGACTCCTAAATCTGGGACACACTGAATCTTTAGAACAGCCCATTCATATCGTAGCCCATAGAGGAGATGAATGTGATGCTAGAGGTAAAGTATCTTGCCCAATTTCCTTTAGTCTAAATCTAGGGTGATGGGTTTTCTTTTTTTTATTTCCTTTTTATTTTTTTTATTGGAGTTCAATTTGCCAATGTAGAGCATAACACCCAGTGCTCATCCCATCAAGTGCCCCCTCTCATGTTCTGTCTCCCTCTCCGATATTTCCCACTCATTTTTTCTCCTTTCCCCTTTACTCCCTCTCACTATTTCCTACACTCCCCAAATGAATGAGACCATATAATGTTTGTCCTCTGATTGACTTATTTCACTCGGCATAATACCCTCCATTTCCATCCATGTCAAAGCAAATGGTGGGTATTTGTTGTTTCTGAGGAATGGCTGAGGAATATTCCATTGTATACATAGACCACAGCTTCTCTATCCATCTTTCGATGGACACCGAGGCTCCTTCCACAGTTTGGCTACTGTGGACATTGCTGCTATAAACATCGGGGTGCAGGTGTCCCGGTGTTTCACTGCATCTGTATCTTTGGGGTAAATCCCCAGTAGTGCAATTGCTGGGTCGTAGGGCAGGTCTATTTTTAACTCTTTGAGGAACCTCCACACAGTTTTCCAGAGTGGCTGCACCAGTTCACATTCCCACCAACAGTGCAAGAGGGTTCCCCTTTCTCCACATTCTCTCCAACATTTGTTGTTTCCTGTCTTGTTAATTTTCACCACTCTCACTGGTGTGAGGTGGTATCTCATTGTGGTTTTGATTTGTATTTCCCTGATGGCAAGTGATGCAGAGCATTTTCTCATGTGCTTGTTGGCCATGTCTAGGTCTTCCTCTGTGAAATTTCTGTTCAGGTCTTTTGCCCATTTCATGATTGGATTGTTTGTTCATTTTTAGATTGGATACAAAACCACAAATCATAAAAGGAAAAAATAGATCAATTGGACTTTTTCAAAATCTAAAAGATCTGCTTTTTAGAAGACAGTATTGGGAAATGAAAATGAAAGTCACAGATGGGAAGAAAATATGTGCAAATAATGTATCTGCCAAAAGACTGGTATTGAAAATATATAAAGAAATCTCATGGTTTAATAAGAAATCAGGGACACCTGGGTGGCTCAGTGGTTGAGCATCTGCCTTTTGCTCAGGTAGTGATCTGGGGTCCTGAGATGGAGTCCCACATCTGGCTCCCTGTGGGGAGCCTGCTTCTCCCTCTGCCTATGTCTCTGCCTCTCTCTCTGTATCTCAAGAATAAATAAAATCTCTTTTTAAAAATAGGATATCAAACAGACCAATCTAAAAAATGGGCAAAAGATTTGAACTTATATTTAACCTAAGATATACAAATGCCATATAAGAATGTGAAAATATGTTCATTTCGTCAGTAATTAGGGAAATGCAAATAAAAATCACAATGAGATACAACTACACACATTAGAGTGTTTTATTAAAAGTGACAATACCGGGGATCCCTGGGTGGCGCAGCGGTTTGGCGCCTGCCTTTGGCCCAGGGCGTGATCCTGGAGACCCGGGATCGAATCCCACGTCAGGCTCCCGGTGCATGGAGCCTGCTTCTCCCTCTGCCTGTGTCTCTGCCTCTCTCTCTCTCTCTCTCTCTGTGACTATCATAAATAAATAAAAAAATTTTAAAAAAAAGTGACAATACCAAGTGTTGGTGAGGATGTGGAGTAACTGGAACTCTCACATATTACTAGTGAGAATGTAAAATTGTAGAGCTCCTTTGGAAAATAGTTTACTTACTTCCTAAAAAGTAAACATACATTTACCAAATGACCCAGCCATTCATTCATATGTATTTATTCAAAGGAAATGAGGATATATATCTATTCCAAAACTGTACACAAATGTTTATATTGACTTTATTAATATTCACCCCAAACTGAAAACAACTCAAATATCAACTTATAGATGTATAAACAGATTATGGTATATTCATTCAATGGAATTCAACTCAGAAATTAAAAAAAATAAACTATTGATACATACAATAATGTGAGTGAATCTCAAATACATCATATTAAGTCAAAAGGCTATGTACTATATGATTCCATTTATATGAGTTTCTGGAAAACACAAAAATATAGGGACAGATAATAGATCAGTATTTGCTAGAGGCTGGATATTAGGGGAGAATAAATGACTAGTTGTATGAGGGAACTTTTGGCGACGATGAAAAAGTTCTACATCCTGATTGTCATGGTGGTCACATTACTGTATACATTTGCCAGAATTCATAGAACTGTTTTCCCAAAAAGGGTGAATTTTACTGTGTGTAAATTATACCTCAGTAACTTTAAAACAAAGCAAAGCAAACAAAAAGAACTAAACTTACACAAAGTGTGAAAACTGTAGACAATCAAAACAAAGGAAAAAAATTCTGAAAACAACCAAAGAGAAAAGGCAGTTTCTCTACAAATGCACTAAATTAGACAGATAGAAGACCTAGGCTTCTCATTAGCAAAAACTATACTCCTTCAAAGTACTGAGAGACAGTAACAGTCAACTAACTTATTACTTAAGAGTAAGGGCAAAATAAAGACATTATCAGGCAAAGTCTAAAGAAATAACTCAGAGACTCATGGAATATATGTAAAGATATACTTTGGTAAAAACAAAACCAAAGCTAGAAGGAAAGAGGTGAGCAAATAAATGGGTAAATGTTGCTAACCTAAAATGAGGACAAGATATAAAAAACAATAACAGGGGCACAGGCGGTTAAGTGACCAACTCTCGATTTCACCTCAGGTCATGATTTCAGGGCTGTGAAATGGAGCCTCGTGTAGGACTCTGTACTGAACATGGACCTTGCTTAAGATTCTCTCTTGGGGCACCTGGGTGGCTGGGTGGTTGAGTATCTGCTTTTGGCTTAGGGAGTGACCCTGGGTCCTGAGATGAAGTCCCACATCTGTCTCCCTGTGGGGACCCTGCTTCTCTCTCTGCCCATGTTTTTGCCTCTCTCTGTGTCTCATGAATAAATAAATAAAAATCTTAAAAAAAAAAAAAAAAAAGAAAACCTACAGACTAAATGAATGGAGGAAAAAGAGGACCCCTCCCCTCAAAAAGCAAAAAGGCAAGGTTAATAGAAAACACAAAACAAGATGGCAAGAATACATATAAATGTAAAAGTAAGCCAAAAATGTAAGTGGATTAATTTACCTGTTGAGACAGATTCTCAAATGGGTTTTAAAATATCCTGCTGTATTCTGTTTACAAGACACAAGTCCCAAATATAATGTCATAGGTTTGAAGTAAAAGGATGAAAATATTATTAAAAATATAAATAAATACAGAAATCAATACTAGAGATAATGATATTAAATATTAATATTTAATGACAAAAAGGAAATTTATCAGGAAACAATATTAATTCTGAACCTATACATCACGAGCAGCATAGCCGCAAAATATAGAAAATGTAAGTGGAATTTCTATTCAATGCTACTACTATGTGGATGATTGAAAGGCTATTGCTACTTGTCAAAATGGAATTAAACATTAGCATAAGCAAGACTCTTGTCTAAAGTTAGCTTTTAAAATTTTTCTATTATGAATGAACTTTGGTTGCAATAAAGTACTATCTTAGATGCACACAGACACACAAATACATATTGCTTTAACATACAAAGTACTCGAAAATATGTGTATCATAGGCAACTTCTCAAGGTGTTTAGAGTGGGGAAATTTGATTGCATTATATAACAACCTTTTACTTGTACCTCATGGGCATAGAAACAAATAGCAGGTAGATTTCAAATGAGGCTACCTACATATTCATTAGATATCTTAGTACTGCCAGTTACTAGTTTAGATTATTGAATTTATTAAGATTTCATAACAAGAATAAAAGTCATAAGATAGATTGTAAAAGTTTATAATTGAGAAAGTTAGCAAATTCCTCGGGCTTCCCTCACTTAAACTGAATTCCAGAATTCTTTAAGTTACATTTTTCTGAAAACTCTCTCATGCCCTCTGCTGTCCATTTATTGAATATCAATTATTAAATAAAGTAAAATCTTCATGGGCATTTTTACATTTAGATAGGAAGACATCCTCCATCTATTTCATTATTTGAGTTAGTCTTAGGAAACAATATATTTTAAGAAGTGCTTTTAAAATGTTTAAATTATAGGGATGCCTGGGTGGCTCAGTGGTTGAGCATCTACCTTTGGCTCAGGTCCTGATCCCAGAGTCCTGGAATCAAGTCCCACATCCCCGCAGGGAGCTTGCTTCTCCCTCTGCCTATGTCTCTGCCTCTCTCTCTCTGTGTCTCTCATGAACAAATAAATAAAATCTTTTTTAAAAGGTTTAAATTATAAACGTAATATGTGTTTATTATTGAAAACACACAAAAAATGAAATGATTGGCATCCCAAGTGGGTGGGAGCAGTCTTGTGAAACTGAGCTCTTAACCTGTGGGATCTGACACTATTTGCAGGTAAATAGTGTCAGAATTAAGCTAAACTGCAGAACACCCCGCTGGTGTCTCAGAAAATTGCTTGTTGTGGAGAAAACCCCAGACATGTGGTAGCCAGAAGTGTCAGAAGAAGTATTAAAGTTATACTTATAACTTCTTATAAGTTATAAGAAGAACACTTATAAGTGTTTATAAGAGTTATAATGGTAGTAGTGTGAGAGCAAAGGAGAAACACACAGGAGAATTGGAGTTTTCCTTTACAATTATTTTATGGAAGAGTTCCCCTATCATTGAATTGTCTTCAAAATATAATTTTTAAATTGCTGCATAATATTCCAGATGTTTACTGATTTATATAACACCTACTATTTTGGGACATTTAAGTTGCCTAAGTAATTATATAATAAACAAAATTCCTTGAATGTAAGTTTTTTTTTAATATCCCTAATTTTATGCTTACATTAAATCTCCAAAAGTATAATTTCCAGGTCATGGTTTCACATATTTTTAAAGTGCTTTATGCATACTGCTGAATTGAACTCTGTAAAGTTTGTAATAACTTACACTGCCACCAGCAATATATATTCACGACTACAGGAATGTTTTTTTTTTTTTAAACTGAAGATGTAAAAATATCTTCCAAGTCAGCTTTAAGGGGAAAAAGTTACATATGATTCTCCATTCATTTGGTGAATAATCATTTTTCTTCAAAGGTGTCAGGAGGATCAAGGACCTTTTCAGTACAGTGGGAAGAGGGCCAGACCTTAATTGTTTAATCTTAATCTTTCTGAATTTGTTTCTTCATCTATAATGTGAGGATAATATTTGCCCTGATAAACTTAATGTTTTATAAGGATACTATAAGATGACACGATTTGAAAACTATAATATCATATAGATGGAAGGCAGTATTTTTATTAGTCATCATTGACATGTGGACAGATTTGATACATAAGTCATGTATCCAAAAAAAGTATTTTTAAAGTATCAATAACTTTTTAATATCCTATAATGTTATATCATTTTCTCCATTTTCAAACTCATATAATCAGAAAAGTAGTGTTTCAATTATCTTTATTTGAAATTTATTTCTTTCAAATAAATTTATTTGAAAATAATCAATGATTTTGCACATAGACAAGTATGGTTCAGTTGACAATTCCATGAACTTAGTTTGTTCCAGAAAACGAAATATTACCATAGAAACAAAATGATCTGCTAGGTATTCCTATATAACCTAAAAATATTTGGCATGTGTACACAAATGTTAGTGCATTCTCAACTTGCTTAAACCAATGCCCTTTTCAAATTTTTTAAAAATTATCCCCGTGGGTTTTCATTAAAATGACACTTTGAAGATCTGTCTGAATAATTATGACCAAATGAAACAAAGCCAAGGACAGAGCTAGTATTCAGTGGGAACACGGTGAACCTAAAAGCTAGCACCTATCATGAGCCTTCACTAAGAGGAAGAATAAGGAGGGAGAAAGAACTAGGAGGACAGAAAAGAAGAAAGGATAACTTGTGAAAGCACTGAATTTTAAAAAAGATAATGGCTAGCAGAGAACCCTGTGACCTGGGCCCATGTGGACTTTAGACCAGTTCATTAGTTCTTTAGTCCATCTCTCTATCACTATATCTCCCATAATTCCACTTATTGCACTTTTGCCATAGGCTTCAGTTTGTTTGTTTGTTTTTAAAGATTTATATATTTATATGGGGGGAGGGGCAGTGGGAGAGAATCTTTAAGCAGACTCCCTGATGAGTGGGGAGTAGAAGTGGGGCTTCATCCCAGGGCCCAGGAATGATGACCTAAGTGGAAACCAAGAGTTAGACGCTAAACCGACTGAGCGCCCCTGGGCACCCCAACAAGGGCTTCAGTTTTTTGACACTCAGTTTCGGCACTTGCATTTTATTCAATGTCACTGCAGTTTGTCTTTACTGAAGAACATAGGGAATACTTGGTAGGAAGAGAAAGGGGTACAGAAAGGGAGAGATATGCAGGGAAGCAGGAAATAAATCTCGTGGGGCTTTTTTTTTCCTTTATTAAATTGCCTGCAGAATAAAAGGTAAAAGAGATCTTAAAGAGTCATTTAGTACAATCCTTCTTCATCTTAAAACAGAAGCAGATTCAGGTGACCCAGATAAACCAATGATAGAGCCAGGAAAATAAGCAGTCTCATGCTCTTCCCATTGCACTGTGTTGACTCTTTTTTCCTTATTTTAGTTTTTTTTTTTTTCCTAAAACGGGGGGAGGGCGTCATTTGTAGCCAAAGAGATCAATGCTTCTGTCGACACAAGTTCTGATCTCTCAGATATTTCTTGGTTACTAAGAATCGATGCTCTCCCTAAAACAAAAATACAGTAATTTACACTGCAATTTTGCAGCCTGTGCATAGAGTTCACATCCATTACCTTATTTGATCTTTGCAAAAACTTTTTGAGGCAAAATAAGGGAAGTATTATTGACCTCATTTTAATAAAAAGAAATTAAAACGCTGAGACATCCAATGACTGGTTTAAGATCACTTAGGATCAGGAAGGAGGAAGGACTCTATTGCTATTTCTATACGAGGGCATTCCATTAAAAAAAAAACTACCAATCTGGTTTCTTATTTTCTTGCCCAGGGATTCACCACCCCAGGGTATCCCGCACTAGTTTAGTGAAGTTTAGATCTAACCACTCACTGGGGGTACTCTAGTTTGCATCCAGGTCTCACCTTTTGAAAGGTTTCTTACCCCTTAACTTGGTCCTGATCCTCCTTTAGGTTCCTGTTTTTCTCGGTAAATTAGGACCTCCCGCGTCTCACTCCAAAGGTCTACCCTGTCCAAAGCAGTCGCGTCCTTGGTAGCCATGGAAACCACGCAGTCCTGCCCACCGTGCTCCTTCCGCGCTTTCCATTGGCCAGTTGGATATCTGAGTAGCTCCTCCCCCCTCCTCCAATGGCTAGTGGGCACCTGCTCCCACTCCCCCTTCTGCCCTGCGCGTTGCCTCCTGGGATATGTAGTTTCTAAGCGGCCCGGAGCCCCACGACCTGTCTCCCCTTTAGAACTACCAATCCCATGCGCCTTTGCGAAAGGGGAGGACGCGGGCAGGGAGTCCAGGGGTCCGCGTGGATACTTACTGTCGGGGGCGGCGTGCGCGGCTGAGGGTTTAAACTGCCGACGGAAGTGAGCAGTCTTGCTTCGGCAAATCGCGAACGTCCGCCTTTCCGCCTTAAGGCGGGGCAGCGGCCGGGCGGCCCGGCCTGCGGCGGCGGCGGTTTGAGGGAGCGCGAGAGGGGCGCGCCATGTTCGCCCGGCGCCCTGGCTGCGGGCTCGGCGGCCTGCGGCTCACCCCGCTCGGAGTTGGGGCGCGCGGAGCCGGCCCGGCGCGGCCGCACGGCGGAGGCGGAGGCGAGCGGCCGCCGGGCTCCGAGCCCCCGCCCCCGCCAGGCCCCTCGCGCGGGAGCCTGAGGGCGTGGGCGCTGCGGGTGAGCCCGCTCGGCCGGCTGCGCGCGCGGCTGCCGTGCCACGTGACCGTGCGGCCGCTGGACCCGCTCGCCCACCCGGCCGGCGACCGCGTGCTGGTGGCGCTGCGCGCCGCGGAGGGCGGGGCGCGGGCCCCGGGCGGGCTGCGGCTGGAGCGCGGCGGGGCGCCGACGGAGGTGGCGGTCGTGCCGGACGCCCTCGACCCCGGGGCGTCCGTGGACGTGAGCGCGCCCCTGCAGTTTGGCAAGTGAGGGGGAGCAAACCGGGTTGGGGTCCCGGGACACAGCCCGAATCTGACCTCAGGCAGGTGTGCACTTTTTTTTTTTTTTTTAGATTTTATTTATTCATGAGAGAGAGAGGGGCAGAGACCCAGGCAGAGGGAGAAGCAGGCTCCATGCTGGGATCCCAACGTGGGACTCGATCCTGGGTCTCCAGGATCAGGCCCTGGGCTGAAGGTGCTAAACCGCTGAGCCACCCGGGCTGCCCAGTTGCGCGCTTCTTATCGCAGCTCCTGCTGCTGATGCGCGCTTCCTATCGCTCCCCCTGCAGCTCATGCGCGCTTCCTATGGCTCCCGCTGCAGCTGATGCGCGCTTCCTATCGCTCCCCCCTGCAGCTGATGGGCGCTTCCTATGGCTCCCTCTGCAGCTGATGCGCGCTTCCTATGGCTCCCTCTGCAGCTGATGCGCGCTTCCTATGGCTCCCCCTGCAGCTGATGCGCGCTTCCTATCGCTCCCTCTGCTGCTGTTGCGCGCTTCCTATCCCTCCCTCTGCACCTGATGCGCGCTTCCTATCGCTCCCCCTGCAGCTGATGCGCGCTTCCTATGGCTCCCCCTGCAGCTGATGCGCGCTTCCTATGGCTCCCCCTGCAGCTGATGCGCGCTTCCTATCGCTCCCCCTGCAGCTGATGCGCGCTTCCTATGGCTCCCCCTGCAGCTGATGCGCGCTTCCTATCGCTCCCTCTGCTGCTGTTGCGCGCTTCCTATCCCTCCCTCTGCACCTGATGCGCGCTTCCTATCGCTCCCCCTGCAGCTGATGCGCGCTTCCTATGGCTCCCCCTGCAGCTGATGCGCGCTTCCTATCGCTCCCTCTGCTGCTGTTGCGCGCTTCCTATCCCTCCCACTGCCCCTGATGCGCGCTTCCAATCGCTCACCCCTGCAGCTCATGCGCGCTTCCTATCGCTCCCTCTGCAACTGACTCCCTGGCCTAACTCAGTTGCCTCCGCCCACAGAGCTTGCCTCTTTTTTTCTGTTCTGCTTTGCGTGGCCTGGTGAAAGGCAGACACCAGGTTCCCAGTTACAGACGATTTATAGATACACGGGAAGTGTCGTCTGGGATCCTCTAAGTCACCTATTCTCGGAACCCTTGTGTCCTTCTTTGGCACATCGTTCCTGTTTTTCTACCCTGGTTTCTAAACCGCTGGGCCACTCGGGCTGCGCTGTTTTTCTGTGCTTGCACTTTGTCAATGGCAGACTGGTCTGCTTTCCAGGGTTGAGGCGTGCTGACCGCCCCTTCCGTGGCAGGTCGGCCGCCCCACATCTCCCCTTGCCCTCCAGCCTGCGCTCTTCCCTAGGACGTGACACTTCTACCTCGGACCAGGTGCTGGGTTTCACGTAGGCTCCTAGCTTCTTACTGATCTGTTTTAAGTTCTCCGTTGAGTAGCGGTGTTTGGAATACAAAAACAGGAAAACTGCCTTGGAGGCGTCATTCGCAGTGCCTGCAATGCTTTTAGGTATTCGGGTTCCATGATACTTAACCAAATGCAAGCCATTGTGTACGCATTTTCCTAGTAAAGTCACCCCAGGCTCCCCTTCCCGGGACTGAAGGGTGATACTGATGATGATGATGGTCATAGCACCTGACACTTAGAATCCTTTCTAATCCTTAGGATTGCACCGTACAGTAGTTACTGTTATTAGCACCGTTTTACATAAGGAAATTGAGATACAGCAAGTGTCATAAAGTAAGCATTTATTGTGGGTGAACGAATCCGTGCCCTCACGACACGGATTCTCGGGTAAGTCAAAAAAGATGTGTGTTCTCTCTCGGATATAAAGTGATGGAAAATTGAACTGATTGGAGTCTTCTCAACCGCTATGCTTTACTGCTTCCCAGCTTCTGTAAACTAGCCTAGGAGTAAAGGATCCTGGGCAGCCCGGGTGGCTCAGCGGTTTAGCGCCGCCTTCCTCCCGGGGTGTGATCTTGGGGACCCAGGATTGAGTCCCGCGTCGGGCTCCCTGCATGGAGCCTGCTTCTCTCTCTGCCTGTGTCTCTGCCTCCCTCCCTCTCTCTGTTTCTCTGTTTGTGTCTCTAATTAAATAAAGTCTTAAAAAAAAAAAAAAAAGAAGAAGATCCTGCCCTCACAATGTACCAGTCTGGGGTAGGGAGGAAGGTTTGCCAGTATGTTTATTTATCATAATAAAAAATGCACTGAGTATTGAAACAGAGTAAGCAAGGTTTTACAGTAACAAAGATAGAAATGGAACTATCTGTGCTGCTGGTCTCAAACCTCATTATTTGCGATTCCTCTTTTTAGAGCCAGAATCCCATTTCCAATTTACTGCCTCTAGATTTTTATTAAGCTTCTCAAATCAACATAATTCCATTTTCTTCATACATATTTGTTCCTCCAGTTTGTTTATACCTGTTTCTGTGAGTTGAGTAGAAGTATCATTATTGTCACTCAGTGTCTAGCCTCAACTTCTCTACCCATCTCGTGGGGATCAAGGATATTTAGAATATGTTTTCTTCTCTCCATGTCTATCAGCGCTGCCTTGGATCAAGGCTGTGTTGTGACACTACTTAACTGGGTAAAATTTATTAGTTACATTTGCATCCACGTAACCATGGGGTAAAATTGTTGGTTTATGTATTTTAGATTATTGCAAAATTATCATGTATTTTTAGATTATTATTGTATTCTGGATTATTTTAGATTATGTATTTAGATTATTGCTATTTTTAAAACCTTTATAGAGACTGCAATATATAAAACTGTCGAAATGTATTTTTATGTCCCAACCATTAAAATTGATGTGTTAAGCCTCAGTAGTTTGTGTGTGAGGCAACAAACAGATCTATACCACTCCTACAATTTGCTTTTAATTTATACGAAGTATGGGAACAAATCTTTAAATCATCGTGAAAATAAGAGAGAAGAGGCTCCAATTTACCATAATGACTTTTTAGCTTGCTGTATTCTTACTTGAACCTGTGTGTGTGTGTGTGTGTGTGTGTGTGTGTGTACACTTTATCAGTGGGGAAGAGGTTTCCGTGATCTTTCCCAGGAATGTCTGTTGTAATTGGAACCTCTACCCTCATTTATTTTTCTATGTTACTTTCTCTCTTTAGATGATATAGGTCAACTGGAATAATGCTTTATTTCTAAAAACCATAAAAGGGCACTACATTTGTCCTTTTGCTGTGGTGGAGACCCCTGAGGTGCTGACAACTATGGTGTCTCCAGAGTTCAATAACATAAACATAACAGAAAAGACAGATTTCTAGGGGGTACTAAAATGCTTTGGAGCTCATTAGCCATAGTACTAATTTGTTTTCTCTTTTTTAATTTCTAGATCTGAATATCAAGGCATCAGGGTCTGGTTGTGTAGAAGTCCAAAATATTGAGTGTGATAATTATTGCAGAATTGAAACTGAGCAGGGGACTGCCATCTTACAGTCTGTTAAGGTATGAACATTTTTCTAAAAGTCTTTCAGTATTATTTTAAAAAACCTTAAACTTTGAGCTGCAGTATCGAACTAGTGCTATTCGGAGTATCATGTATTGAGAATATTGAATACTATTTATTTATGTCTCAGTTCTGGCAAAAATTTTGTTTTGAAATCAGTTCTGCTCTGAAAGTACAGAAGTTGTAGCAACTTTCAAGATTTTCCTCATTTTTCCTTTAGATTTCATTTGAAAATGTACAGTGAAACTAAAAATACATTCTTACTATTCTTAGATCTTATTAACTTAAAGAAATTTTAGTTTTAACAAATGGTTTTCTTCCATTTATTAAAGAGTAAGGGAAGTCTTTAAGCACTCTAAATATGCTTCAAATATTAGTTGCATTTTTAATGTACCAGGTAGCTCATTACTTAAGGATTAAGTAGGTATTTTTGCTAAACAAATAATTCATCTTGTTTTATAATAACACTTTTATGTTTAATTCTTAAAATTAGATTAATCTCAGCTCTAAATGATTTCAAATATGTCTCTGGTAGGTTCTGGTTTATCATTAGTACTGGTACTTATGTATTTTTTACACTTGTATATTCAAAACACAATACTTTTGTGAACTTTGATGGCATATAATTTTGCTGAAGAGAAGTTTCATAATTGCTTTGCTTCATAATTACAAAACACTTTCATTTTTAGATTCATGAACACTAATTAGAATGATTAATTTGATGCATTTAAGATTTTTGGGTTTGATTTGTATTTCTCTGATGGCAAGTGATGCAGAGCATTTTCTCATGTGCTTGTTGGAATATAAAAAATAGTGAAAGGGAATAAAGGGAAAAGGAGAGAAAATGAGTGGGAAATATCAGTGAGGTTGACAGCACATGAGAGACTCCTAACTGGTAAACAAACAAGGGGTGGTGGAAAGGGAGGTGGGCGGGGGGAACTGGGTGATGGGCACTGGGGGGGCACTTGATGGAATGAGCACTGGGTGTTATGCTGTATGTTGGCAAATTGAACTCCATTAAAAAAAAATACCAAAAAAATTTTTTTTAATTTAAAAAAATAGAATTTTTTATGTCATTTGTTTATTTCTTTTATTTACACACCTGCCTTTAGTATCTGTCCACATGTGAACCATTTCAAATAAATTTAATTGCACAAATATAAAAGATTAAAGAATACTATATATCCTTTTAGCAAAATGAGATGGTTCAGGTTCTTGTTGTAAAAGATACACAACGAAGTCTTCATGTTGAGTAACTAACTGGATAATAATATTCATAGTTCCTTTGTGCCTTTAGAAATCTACTGTTGACTCATCAATGCTTGATGTTCAGAAAATTCATCTGGAATATTGTCTTCTGAAATCTTGGTATCTTATATTTTCAGTTTCACAATCAAAATTAGAAGCTAGATGGCACAAACAAAGGATATTTGGGATTGGAAGAATTAATATTATTATTAAGATAGCCTTACTACCCAAAGCAATCTATGGATTTAGTGCAATCCCTATCAAAATGCCGGTAGCTTTTGTCACAGAACTAGAATAAATAAATCTAAAATTTGTATGGAACCACAAAAGACCTTGAATAGTCCAGTAATCTTGAGAAAGAAGAACAAAGATGGAGGTGTCACAATCCCAGATTTCAAGACACACTACAAAGCTATAGTAATCAAAACAGGTACAAAACTGGCACGAAAATAGATATATAGATCAATGGATAGAGCCCAGAAATAAACCCACACCTATATGGTCAATTAATCTATGGCAAAAGAGGCAAGAATATACAATAGGGAAAAGATAGTTTTTTTCAATAAATGGTGCTGGGAAAATTGAACAGCTACTTGCAAAAGAATAAAACTGGACCACTTTCTTGTATCATAGACAAAAATAAACCAAAAATGGATTAAAGACCTAAATGTGAGACCTGAAACCATAAAACTCCTAGAAGAAAACATAGGAAATAATCTCTTAGACATAGCATTAGCAACAGATTTATGGATATGTCTCCTCAGATAAGGGAAATAAAAACAAAAACAAAAAACTATAGGGACTATACCAAAATGAAAAAGTTTTGCACAGCAAAGGAAACCATGAATAAAACCCTTTTTTTTTTTTTTTAAGAATGCGGAGTATTATATTTTTAAACTTCCAAATTTGAAAACAAAACAGCCTAGGTTAAATAATGTAGTTTTCCAAAGCTGAATGTGCTCATTTGGAGCTCAGTTTCTCTGCCTGCAGTACAAAACCAACTTCCTAAAACTCATAGGCAGGAGCAGTACTGTTGTGATGATCTGTGATTGCGTGAACTGATCAATCTCAGTTGGTAACATTCCTTTTTTTTTTTTTTCTTGGCAAAGGTTTAAAAATTTTTAGAATAGATGCATTTTTCTAGTCTTACACAGACAATTTCATTCCAAATGTCTCCTGTAAACACCTTCTAATTAATCTTAATGAGCTCACTCATGTTGATGTGATCAGGTACAAGGAACTTGATTTTATCCAGGACAGGAAATTCACCCTTGTACTGTTCTAGTGAATGTGAGAAGATATTTGTGAATGATATATTTGCTAAGGGGTTAATATAAAAAATATTTAAAGAACTTACATAATTCAATACCTAAAAAACAAAAAATCCAATGGAAAAATGGGCAGAGGACCTGAATGGACATTTTTCCAAAGAAATCGCATAGCCAACAGATACATGAAAAGATGCTCCACATTGCTAATTATCAGAGAAATGCAAATCAAAACCATAATTAGATATCACTTCACACTAGTCAGAATGGCTAGTATCAAAAAGACAAGAAATAAGTCTTTGCAAGGTTGTGGAAAAAATGGAAACCCTCGTGCTCTTGGTGCAACTGCTGTGGAAAACAGTATGGACATTTCTCAGAAAAATAAAAATAGAAATCCCATATGATCCAGTGATTGCTTTACTGCGTATCTACCCAAAGAAAGCAAAAACACTAAGAAAGATATATGCACCCCTATGTTTGTTGTGACATTATTAATAATAGCCAAGAGATCCTGCCATTTGTGGTAACATAGATGATCCTAGAGGGTATTATGCTAAGTGAAATAAGTCAGAGAAAGACAAATGCCATATGATTTCACTCATCTGTAGAATTTAAGAAACTAAACAAGCAAAGAGAAACAAAAAAAGAAACCAAGAAACAGATACTTAAAGAGAGTAAACTGATGGTTACTAGAGGGGAGGTAGGTGGGGAGGGGATGGATGGAATAGGTGATAGAGATTAGAGTACACTTATCATGAGCACTGAGTAATGAATAGGTTATTGGATCACTATACTATATAACTGAAACTAATATAAAACTATATGTTAACTACCCTGAAATTAAAATTTAAGACTTAATATATTACCATTAAAAAATTGATAGTTCTGTGGGCACTGTTCAAATATAAATGTGCTCAAAATAATCACAATTAAAAGAGCTACAGATTTTTTAAAATTTAAAATTAAAAAATCGAAGCTCCTATCCTAATGTTAGTCTCTTTGCTTTTATCTTTTGATTCATCTGATAATTCTGAGAGATCTTTTTTGGTCATTTTTCTTCCTCCTGCCATTATGGACATAAAACAAAAAAAAAAAATGGTTTCTCAATCTTAGCACTATTGATATTTTAGGCCAGATAATTCTTTGTTATCATGGGCTGACCTGTGCCCTCTAGGATGTTTTGCAGCATCCCTGGCCTCTACCTACTAAATACAAGTAGCACACTCCTCAGTTTTATGACAATGAAAAATATCTCAACATTGCCACATGTTCTCTGGGGGGACAAAATCACCTTTAGTTGAGAACTACCATTCAGGGCAAGTCCTTCATTTCTTCTGTTGTATTATCATTTATTAAGCATGGTTGAGAATAATTGATGGATAATGATGAAATAATTCCTAGGATAATGAAATAGCAAAATATCATAAGATATGAAAAGTAAGAATACTAAGAACCCATAAAATATTTTAGATTTATAAGAGTCCAGTATTCTGATTATAGTAATTTTTTTAAGATAGAATGTGTTTTATTCTATTTTTTTTAAGTGAGTAAATTCTCTGTTTGTTCTTTGGAAGACCTCTAAGAAAGAATACAAATCATCAAGTCCTTAAAATAGTTTAAAAAAATATTCAAGAGCTAAAATTGGGTCCAATGGAGCTAAAATTGGGTCCAGTGGATCCTAATGGTATACCAAAGATCAAGAGAATTATTCTTAAGATCTTAGGATATAACTGACTTAAATTCACAAATGGGAAGCACTTTGTGAAAGATCTTGTTTAATTTTTAAATGTACAATATTATCTCAAATTAATGATTGCCTATTAATATGTTTCTCTTCCACTCATTTTAAGGACGTAAGTATATTTGATCTGTTTGATAAAATGTTTATAGCAATAATAATAGCTGTTGTTTTCTGGGTCTTTTTTGTATTGGGAAACTTAACTAAACCTTCATTTAACCCGTGAATTATAATATCTCCCTTTTATCAAGGAAGAAACTCAGGCACCAAGAGATTGAGGGATCTCATTTAGGTTCATATAGCTAACAAATTAAGCTGAGATTTGAATTTTAGTCTTTCTAATTTCCAAGCACATGTTCTTTCCACCTTTCTTTACTGTTGAGTAAAATATATGGCAATACTACATTTATTCTGCACTCTTAGAGAACAAGTAAGTAAATTTTTAGACAACAGGTACATAACTCATGGGAGGCCACACCTTTGCGTTTTTTAAAAATGCAATACAGTAGCTTATACTGAATTGGTTCTGATTTATTTATTTATTTTATATATTTTTAAACATTTTATAATCTGTAATTTTTTAGAGTTATATTAGTTTTAAATTATAACAGCAGCTCTTAATATGTTTGAGTCTTAGCTCTCATTGAAGATGATTATCTCCTTAGAAAAAGATGTACATATATGAAATTTTGTTTAGTTTCATAAGTTTCATAGACTCTCTAGAAATTCACGTAAGCTTGATTTAAAGTAACATTTGTTTTGGAGGTACTCTTTTCAAAAGTTTATCAATTATTTGATGAACACTATTAAATGCAGTTTGACTTCAGACTCATGTCTCTGTGGGCATGAAGTCTACCACTGTAATATAAATAAACTTATTAAGAATGATTTACTTTGTCCTTTTCACTAAATTTTTTGAAATTCATTCCTGGGCTTTTTTATCTAAGGTTTTTCTATTTTTCCCTTTGCGTAAAGCAACCAGAAGGTATATTGTTGTTTTGAATTTAATTTTTCCCTACAGTTTAGACACTTCTCTGCTTTTGCTGGTCTGGTTGTTGGTGAGTGTGCTTTTGCTATTTTTCTTCCTCAGCTATTTACCTATTCCTTTTTTTTCTTTTTTAATAATTATGACAGAACTGAAAATGTAAGTAATGGTTAAGGTAAAGCACACTACTCCAAAAAATAGACCAAATATCTAGTGGCTCACATACAGCTATAGTTTATTTCTCTCTGGTGTCCAAGTGTGGCGGTGGCTCTTCTATTTAGTGATTCTAGGTTCTTTCCATCTTCTGGCTTTGCTATCTCTTATAGTCTTACTGTAATTTGCACTTGTCTGGTGGAAGGGACAGAGTACAAAGAAGGCATACCAACTCTTCTTAAAAGCACCAGTCTTGAAATTGCCAGAGCATTTCCACTTAACATTCTGTTGGCAAGAACTTAGCAACCCCTTAAAATAATAGAAGCTGGAAAATGTCATCTCTTCATGGGCCCAGCTATGTTGCTATTACTTTGGGGGGAAAGATGATTTTTGTAGACCTATGGTAGTTTTGTCAATAGTTGCCAGGTGTGAAATCAAATCTTTCTCTCCTTCCCCAACCCCCACAGCCCCTCACTGGTCCACACCCTTTTTTTTTTTTTTTGACAGAGGAGGCTAACAGTGACTGTTATGTATATGAGTTTGAGATATTTTCTTTCTTTTTTTTGAGCTTGAGATATTTTCACCTACAGTTCCATTTTCTGGGGTGTGTTATGTTAGAAAGTTTAATAATCAGTGGGCTGTTACCCGAAGTATGAATATATCCTTCTTCAGAAGACTGGCCATCAACGTGGGTTTTGAAATCATACGGAGCTTGATTCTGTTTGTTTATATTTTGTTGTTTTCTATCACCTGATAAAGTTAACCTTTCTGATTCTTGAATTTCTTCCTCTAAAAAATGGGGAAAATATAGCACCTATTTCTGAGTTGTTGTCAAGATTAAATAAGTCATGTAAAGTAGTGAATACCATATTTGGTACAAAGAAAATGTCAAGTAATGTTAACTATTACTGTTATTAATAATGATGAACAATAATTGTTACCTTCCTTATCATTTATGTTTAGTTAGCCAGTCACAGTGATTTTATATTCCCAAGCCCTTTTTCATTGAAGCTACTGGAATACCCATGTATCTTCTTTTTCTCTAATGAGTACAGATGACTTATTTAATCCCTTTAATGGCAATTGACATTCTTCCCTGGTTGATGTTATTATTCCAAACAGTGTGTTTCTATTTTATTCTTGGTTCCTTTTGCTGGTTTATTATTTAAAAAGAAATGTATAAACTGTTGGAAATTTTTTTATTAGTCTAAATCAAATTTATTCTTTTTCTCTGTATTTTTTGTCTTTCAGAGTAAAAAATTACATGTTCAAACAAAAGGAGGCAAAGTGATCTGTCTGGGAACAGTTTATGGAAATATAGATATTCATGCATCAGATAAAAGTGTAAGATTGAAACCTTTTTTATTTAGCAATTATTTTGTATCTAGTTGGCTCACACAGCTTGTAGGTAGATTCTATAAAACTTGTAGCATAACTTTCTTTTTTAATGCATTTTCATTCATTAGTAAATTCAGATTTGAAATTGAAGTGATTAAGTATTACACAACTTAAGTTTTAGTTTATGATTTAATACTTTTGACAGTTATTTAGTTCTTTATTTGGAATTGATAACATCTTTAAGTACTAAATGTTTATTTAATTCAAGTTCAGAAGGAGTGTTTATGATCATGGATTAAAACTGGTCATTAAGTAATACTGCCATGATTAAGATTAAAATTTTTTTATGTACTAGATTTATTTGAGCATTTTCCCAAGACTTGTTTACTCTTCCTTTAGACAGTTGAAGGTTGAATTTCAAAACTCAACTTTCTTAGTATTTGCCACAAGATGGCACCATTAGATAGCATTAGTGTTCTCCAAAAACTTATCCGTAGGGATTTGGGTTGTTATGAGATAGTTTGTATTTTTTTAACTTTTGTCACTTTCTGTGATTTAGCATAATTTTAAGAATATAGGTATAATTTTGAAGTATAAATTGTCACAGTTTTTTCAACATTATGGATAATGTTGTAAATCTTTGAGAAACGGGCTGGCTCCCTTACAGGAAGCCTGTGTCTGCCTATGTCTGCCTATGTCTGCCTATGTTTCTGCCTCTCTCTCTCTGTATCTCTCATGAACAAATAAATAAAATCTTAAAAATATATATATCTGAGAATGATCTAGTTCACCTTTTATTTTACACAGTTTGCAAGAATCTTTCGTTATAAATTTAAATTCTCTACCCAGCTTTATTCGCAGGTAATTGGTGAGGATGAATTATAAGTATATCTTGTTGGTACGTTATTTTTGGCGTAATTAAAGTAGATTATAACAGTAACTGTTTCTACTATTGTCACTTTTATTTTCTATCACCTTTGTCTTAGAACCTGTAGGAGACTGTTAAAGCCCAAACATTGAAGTTTATCCCTTATCTTAAGATAGAAAAGTATTGAAAGATACTGCCTGTCCCACTTGGCAGCTCTTTTAAGATGGCATTTAATTTCATCCCTTGGATTGCTGTGGTCTTAGAAGTACAAAAGGGAAATTTTGTAGAACTTTGTAGCTCCTTCAAACCCTGTCCTTTAAATGTTAATTGAAATGAACTAAGTTACCAGAATATTACATATTGACGTTCAAATAAAAGTATCAAAGGAAAATTTAAATCATTTCTTAATTATTTGCTATTTTGAACATTTTAGCCACTGTGTCCACTCATTAGCTATTTATTTGTTCCAACTTCTGTGGTTTATTGAACATTCATTTATTCTTTTGTTTTTAAAAAAAGATTTTATTTATTCATGAGAGACACAGAAAGAGAGGCAGAAACACAGGCAGAGAGAGGAGAAGCAGGCTCCATGCAAGGAGCCTGACGCGGAACTCGATCCCGGGAATTCGGGATCAGGCCCTAAGCCGAAGGCAGATGCTCAACTGCTGAGCCACCCAAGGATCCCTATTCCTACTTTGTATTGTACTATTTTATTTCTTGCCTGATTGAGTTTTGTGTTTTATTAAAAAATTAGTCTAGATAATTCTTTTTATTTATATTATAAAGTGTTAATATTTAAAATTTCTAAGTTTGTAGGGTTTTATATAAAATGCTTATGATACATGTTAACTCTTAATATACAACTGTCTCAGTGGTATGCTATCGATATTTGAGAGAGAGCATAGTGAATTGGTTAAGAGCACAGAATTGAGAACCAGACTGAGTTCAAACCCGGGCTCAGCCACTTAAACTTTTTAACTTCATACAAATTACTTAACCTCTATGTGTCTTAGTTTTCTGGAAAATGGAATAAGAGTAATGGACTTAACTCAGAGGGTTATGAGGATTAAGTCACTTAATACAGATTAAGTACTTAAAACAATGTCTGGCACATAGTTAACCTAACATGGTGTTTACTATAATGATGATGATGAAGGTAAATGAAACACAAGAAGGATAACCTGATGAGTCCTAGATATACCAGTTAACTTTACTGAGACCTGTTCCATTAGTCATAAAATAGAGATATTATTTGTTTTTCCTACTCAACAAGATTGTGAGAATCAAATGAGTACTGTAAACATTTAACAGCATTTTTAATATGTCATTTTAAACAGAGTGGCTGTTTTTAAATATTATCATTAATTTTAGTATCCTAAGTTTAGTACAGAGAAGATAGAAATTCATTTCTTCTAATGGTTGGATGAATTGGTGACGTAGTTGTCAGTTGACCTCTCTTAGTTTGGGCTACAAAGTCACAGTGCTTCCTTAAAGTTTGATTTTCATTATATGTAATGTTAATTTATAACAACTAAACTTATGAAAAATTTTTCTTATGTAGAAAAGAAAATTAATTTATAGCAATATCTCTGTCAAGAAGGTATTAATTTTTGGATGTACTTTTTTTTTTTTGGATGTACTTTTGTATCTTTCTTTAATTAGCTACTTCTGTTAATAAGCAAGCTATACAGCTTAATCCAAAGAGTCTATTTATGACTTTTTGTTCCATTAGCATTAATAACTATATGCAAGAGCTTCAACATTTTGCTATAAACTATGGTGTCCTAGCTTTAATTATTGTAGTTAGTATCTGATATAGTGCATTATATGTGGTCCTCAGGGAATTTTGAATTTCATTTCTTTGAAATTAATTTTATGTAATGATTGGTTAAAATAACTGTATTATTGTAGTGGGGAAGGTGTTGTATTTTCACTTGCTTTCTTTTGCTTTGGTGTGACAGGAGGGTATTTTTCTATAAGGAAAAATATTTAGTGTTTTTTTTAATAAATTTTTATTTATTTATGATAGTCACATAGAGAGAGAGAGAGGCAGAGACACAGGCAGAGGGAGAAGCAGGCTCCATGCACCAGGAGCCCGACGTGGGATTCGATCCCGGGTCTTCAGGATCGGGCCCTGGGCCAAAGGCAGGCGCCAAACCACTGCACCACCCAGGGATCCCCAATATTTAGTGTTTAATGAACAAAATAAATCCTTGACCGTTTCCAGATACTCCTAAGAAGTCTCTTAAAGGCTTTATTTGGTTGTAGGGAGACTCTAATCAAAAGTGCTCCTTTGCCAATTTAATTAAGTTTCAAATATTTCAATATTTATCTTTTTTTTAATCCCCTAAACCAGTCTGATTATCTATAAAAAGCTAGAGTTGTCTGCTTAATGGAAATACTTGGTGAGTTTGAAACCATGCATAAAGCAACTTTCATGAAAAAACTTTGTAAGGTAAAGGACAATTTTTTTCAGGAATTTGTGCTCGCTTCAGCAGCACATATACTAAAATTTTTTTCAGGAATTTTACATCTGTACTATAACACTGAGGAATACAAAACATTTGTATTCTCACAAATCTGAATGAATGTAGGGTAAAGTATCTTTTTTTGACTGAGTTATTGAAACTAGATTTAAAATAAAAATTCCTATGAATCCATAATCAGTTTAAAAGAAACTATAGATAAGCAATTAGGTATATATTATGTACTTAATAAAAGTTAAAGAAGAAAGTTATGTACTTCAAATCCAGAGGACAAATCATTCTAGTTTCCTTCCCAGTGGAACCTCTGAGTGCTTTCCTTTTTCTTTTTTGTACTTCCAAATTTTAATATTCTTGAAACTCAGTTCTTATTGAATTGATGATTTCATTATATGTATGTTAATTTATAACAACTAAACTTATGAAAAATTTTTCTTATGTAGAAAATAAAATTATAGCAATATCTCTGTCAAGAAGGTATTTATTTTTGGATGTACTTTTGTATCTTTCTTTAATTAGCTACTTCTGTTAATAAGCAAGCTATACAGCTTAATCCAAAGAGTCTATTTATGACTTTTTGTTCCATTAGCATTAATAATGTTCTTATTAGATAGTATTTTGAATTTCTAACATTTTTTGAAGCATATATTAGGAACGAATGACACTGGTGTTGTGTTGATGATGTATTGAAAAACAAGGGCAGCCCAGGTGGCTCAGTGGTTTAGGGCTGCTTTCAGCCCAGGGCATGATCCTGGAAACCAGGGATCGAGTCCCGCATCAGGCTTCTCTCTTTCTGTGTTCTCATGAATGAGTAAATAAAATCTTTAAAATAAAAAGAAAAAGGAAAACAATGATCTTTCTTTAAATACCTTAGTGTAATACTGGAATTTATCCTGGGCAAAACTGTAGCATGCCTTCCTGGTGACTCGATTTTTATGTCAACAATTTTATATTAACATTCACTTGATGCTTATAAAACATATTTAAAATTTGATAGAGATTATTTGGAGTCCTTAACTAGATATCTTCGTTTTACATTGTGCTCAACATTGGAAACAAATTCATGCTAAATTTTGTTAGGAAAGCTTAGGGATAAATACAAAATTCTTTCCATTTTTTAAAAATAGAAATAGAAATCTATTTTGTTATTAGATTTTAAATGGAAAATTGTAGAAATAATAGTGTATTCACTACATTAATAGATGATAGGAGAAAATCATGATAGTCCAATAAAATCAAAGATTACTAAAAATTAAAAACCCATTTATAATTTCAACAGCAACAACAAAAAAAACAAATTTCAAATAGAAGGGACATGATACAAAGGATCTAAACAAGCATCTTACTCAATGAGGTTGCTATATTGTAAGATTTCCCTATGAGAACAGGAGTATGATTAGGTTGCTTACTAACTCATTGCTTTTGTTCATTATTGAATTGGAGGCCTGAGCCAGATAGGCAGGGCAGAGCAGGGAAAAATAGTATTAATATAAGGATAGGAAAGGAAGTAATGAAACTATCACTTGTAGGCAATATGGTTATGTATGTAGAAAAACTTCCTTAAATTCAGGGAAATGATTAGGATTAGTAAGTGAGTTTCATGAAGTTGTTGGATTTAAGACCAAATACAAAAGCCAATTAAAGTAAAATGAAGTTTAAAAAAAGATTTCTTTTATAATAGCATTTAGAAAATATCAAATAGAAATAAACTTAAGGGGATCCCTGGGTGGCACAGCGGTTTGGCCCAGGCAATCCTGGAGACCCGGGATCGAACCCCACGTCGGGCTCCCGGTGCATGGAGCTTGCTTCTCCCTCTGCCTATGTCTCTGCCTCTCTCTCTCTCTGTCTCTGTGACTATCATAAATAAATAAAAAAATTTAAAAAAAAAAGAAACTTAACAGCTGAAGAACTTTATATAGAATATAAAACATTATTAAGAGAAATTAAAGAAGCTCTAAATAAAAAAGGAATTTAATGAGTCTATTCCATATACCATAGAGAATATACTGTTGCTCACAATATTGTAATTAAAGCCAGGGAATCAAAATCAGTAAAGTGATTATGTACTGGGTAGTAACTTTTTATGTAGTTGTCCACTAACTCTGTAGGTACAATTTTGGCTTTTTACCAGTCTTTGTTTTATAACGAAATAATTTTGAGTTTTTCCTCTTAATAGACTGTGACCATAGATAAACTGCAAGGAAGTACTGTTAATATATCTACTGAAGATGGTTTGCTGGAAGCCAAATATCTTTATACAGAATCATCATTTCTGTCTTCTACTGCTGGAGATATTACATTAGGAAGTGTTCATGGTAAGATGAAAGAGGCCTAATATATCTCAGACTCCACATAACAAATTTTAAGAGGTGACTCTTGTTTCTCTGTAGACAAAGAATCTGCCACTAGGAACTGGCCGTAGCTAATGGCCTACTAATCTTTTTTTTTTTTTTTAAGACTTTATTTATTTATTCATAGACACAGAGAGAGAGGCAGAGACACAGGCAGAGGGAGAAGCAGGCTCCACACAGGGAGCCCAATGTGGGACTCAATCCCAGGTCTCCAGGATCACACCCTGGGCTGCAGGCGGCGCCAAACCACTGCACCACCAGGGCTACCCACTAATCATCTTTTTAAAATAATTAATTAATGGCCTAATAATTATCTTTTTAAATAATTAATGGCCTACTAATCATCTTTTTAAAAAAAACATAAAATGACTTATAAGCTATTCAATTTTATTTTGGCAAGAAAATAAATACTATTCTGTTATATTTGAAAGTAATAGTAATTGTGATTTTTATTGCATTTCCTTATTTATTTTTTGCTTAGCTATGCCTTGAATAGTTCTGGTAATTTGTAACTCTTCATATTTTAAAAATGACTTTTATGTAGCATTGCATTTTTGTTAATGACAGTGAAAAGACTGTACATAATATTTTGAGTACCTTTTAGTAGAAAAGCAATACCCAGAGCAATACTCCAGGATCACACCCTGAGCCGAAGGCGGAAGTTCAACCACTAAGCCCCCCAGCCGTCCCTAAATCCATTAATGTTTAATTTCTTTTGCTTTAAGTTAGATATTTATTGAACTTGGGGGGCACCTGGGTGGCTCAGTGGTTGAGTGTCTGCCTTTGCCTCAGGACATGATCCTGGGGTCCTGGGATTGAGTCCCACATCAGGCTCCCCACAGGGAGGCTGCTTATCCCTCTGTCTGTGTCTCTGCCTCTCTGTGTCTCTCATGAATATATAAATGAAATCTTAAAAAAGAAGTTTGTTATAGTTTGCTATTAATAATTTAATAGTATTAATAACATACATGATAGTAAACAGATGCACCTTTTTGAGGCAATCATCAAAAAAACTCTAGGCTCTTATATTGATTATTTAAAGTGCTGAAATGGAAACAATTGCTAGGGATAAAAGAGTTTGTTCCTTATCCTTTGTTAACGCCTTTTGTATTTACTGACCTTTAATCTGAAGTCTGATACCTTTTCTTGGGTGGTTTAAATTTGGGTCAGACCTAGATCCTCTTTGGGCTGTACTCTCAAGTTGGATTTCTTGAAAGCAGACTCTGAAATGGAAATTAGAGTGCAGCACATTTATTAGGGAGGCGTCTTGGGACCAAAGCCATGCAGAGGAAGGAAGCCCAATTTCCACTAGAGAAGTTGGACTGTGATGCATCCTCAGTACCCCAGGGGAGAGCTCTGAAGCTAGGATTGTCCTCAGAATTGTCTCAAGTTGAGGTGAGGAAAGCTAGATCTTTATATACCCATCATTAGATAGATGCAAAATGTTGTAGGAAGAAGTATGATCTTGGGCCAAGACGGCTCTTTTCAGCTAAGGCAATTCCATAAGAGGGCTGACAGCTGAGGGCTGTCTGCCAGCAGCACTCCAATCAGCTAGGAAAGTAAGCCCTCAGGTATGGAGGAGTTCTGGATGATGAATTACAGCATTCACTGCAGTTATATTTATTGATTCATTTAACACAATATTGAATACCTACTATGTGGTATTTTCAGATACCAAGGATACCTAGTTGGGCAAGAGATGACCCCTATCCTTTAAGAACTTGCAGTCTTTATTATTTGTAATACTAGTACAGCAATGAGAAGTAAGAGAAGGGAAAATTTGATACAGTCACCACTGTTGAAAAGCTTCCATGTTATTTAACCCTGCTTTCCCCATCTGATCCTTGGCCCACACTCCACTTTGGCTTTTCAGTGGTGGTAAATTTGTGAGAGAGATAAAAGGAACCCTTCTCATTTCTTCATCACACCAGTGCCTGCCACTTTTTAACCACCCTTTAGATAAGCCTATTTCTTCCCTCTACCATGCCAATCTTATCTCCATCCTTGTCCTAAGGGTGTCCTAATGGCATCCTTATCATTATATGGACATGCTACTGGAGTTTGGAGCGTGGAGGTGGGATGGGTACATAAAAATAAGCAATGTTCAAAAAAAAAAAAAAAAGCAATGTTCTAGCCCTAGTAGGTGAGAAGATCAGAGTCATGGCTAGTGAGAAGACCCTGTGTTTTAGATATGGGGATTTTAATAGGGAGAGATATCTTCCAAGGATCATCCCAAATTGGAACTCTGAATATATATTGCAGTGAATTCTTTGTTCTAAATGGGGATGGTCATATAACTAATAAATTATATTTTGGCTATATTTAAACAAGCTGGCTTGTTTATGGGAAAATGTGTTGCTACCTCTAAACCTGACTTACAGAAAAAGATTTAGGAAATATATACATTCTAAGACCTGCCTGTCCAGGATTTATTTAGTTTGGCTTCCTTTCTTTCCTTAAGCAAAACTTAAGCTTATTTTTTTTTCCCCAAGTAGATTTAAAAAAATTTTTTTCAAATAGATTTTTTAAAACTCAGCATACAGATGTTATAAAAAGCCCTTTTTTTTTTTAACCACAGGTATGATGACAATATCTGTCTTTTTTGATAGATTTACCAAGTATATGAGTTTGGAGATTTTGATGTCAGTGGGTAGGTGGATGGCTTGAAAGCAAACATGTATTGAGGGCTTAGGTGGGCCAGACCCTTTGACTTAATGGACAATTGGCTGTTTACCAATTGAAGAAAACAAAACTTAGAAATGTCTGATTGTTTGTTGTCAATTACAAGTTAATGTAAGAGCAAGGATATGATCCAGGTTTCTTGACCTTCTAGATGTTTTTAAACAATGTTCAAACAAATCTGTGTAATAGCCATGGTGAATCCAAATACCATCATTGCTTTGAGGGCTTCCTGGCATGCTCTAGAGATGTTTTCTGTAGGCAGACAGTGCTACAACACAGATGGACTGCTTCAGCTATGTTCTATATTGTAAACTCCAGTTTCAGTAACATTTGTTATGCCTTACAACATCTGGCAAAAAAGTTGATGTTCTTCTGTACAGTGTTCAGGTTCAGCTTGGCTCCATGGAGATGGAGATATTTAGGCATTCAGTTCATTCCATAAAAGTGCTGCTGCTATCTTCAATGTATGGTTTCTAAGGGTTCTATGAAAGGAAGAGTGAGCATGAAATTTATCTTGTCTGTATTTTCTATTTGTTCATATACCCTGATGACAAACCAATACCCAACGTGCTTAGAGTACTGATGCCCAGTAAAAGGGATAATGAAAGCAGTAATATATCTTTTCTAACTGCTAAATTGACTCCTTTGTGTAGAGAAGAAAAAAATCTATCCTAAATGTGTTTCCAAATGGAATTTTTAAATATAGTCAACCATATTTTTTCTAGGTAAAAAAATGAGTAAGTTACTTGACTAGTAATATTTACTATTTGTAAGGTTGGTTGACTCATATCTATTATGTACGTGTACCTTCTACTATAAAAGAAACTGGTTTATTTATTGATCCAACAAATATTCCCTGCTGTTCTGGACTGACAATCTAGTAGAGAATAGGTAGTTGGATAGTTTGTGTTTAGGTATAAAATTTTGTGACAGTTTACTCTTTTGATTTCCTTCTAAATTATCAAAAATTATAGAGTCTATGTGAATTATATTTTATTATATTCTATTTGAATATTATTTTACAAGAATTCTATTAATGTATATGTAAGATATACATATAATTATATATATTCTACTAAATATGTTTTTAAAATATAAATATATGTAGTCTCCTGACTCTTTAGAAAGAAACAAAAGCTACCTTGAAATGGTTTACTGGGGGGCAGCCCAGGTGGCTCAGCGGTTTAGCGCTGCCTTCAGCCCAGGGCCTGATCCTGGAAACCCAGGATCAAGTCCCACGTCAGGCTCCCTGCATGGAACCTGCTTCTCCCTCTGCCTGTGTCTCTGCCTCTCTCTGTCTCTCTGTGTCTCTCATGAATAAATAAATAAAAATCTTTAAAAAGAAAGAAAGAAAGAAAGAAAGAAAGAAAGAAAGAAAGAAAGAAAGAAAGAAAAAGAAAGAAAGAAAAGAAAAGAAAAGAAAAGAGAAAAGGAAAGAAAAAGAGGAGAGAGAAATGGTTTACTGGGATTGGTTTTCATTTATAACATAATTTGAACAATTAATCAGTTTTTAATATGTAAGCATACTCATGACAGTTGTTTTAGCATTTTATATTTAACTTGTTACTATTTGGAGTAAGTGATTAATAAAAGTGTACTTTAAATATTTAGATTCCCCATGTAACTTAGCCTGCTTCTCTCTCCTCCTGTGTCTCTGCCTCTCTCTCTCTCTCTCTCTTTTATTTTAGGTTCTTTGGGATATACATTGATAAATAAATTGCTGTGTATTAGTTCTCTCATTTTCTTGAATTTTTCTCATTTAACTACTTTGAATTTTAGAAACTCACAGAAATAAAAGCTCCATTAGCTATACAAGTACAGTTGACAACTTTGATATCAGAACTTCATAAATAAATGTCCCAATTTGCTTTAAGAAATGACATGTAGTCACTGGTAAAATTGTCAAACATCTGCGTTGTGAATTTAGGAAGTCAAAAATAATATAAAATTTCAAAAGAAAAGCTTTTATTGGGATAAATAGAACTTTTCATGAAGTTCATGAAAATGCTTTGTTTAAATTCTAGGATTTATTGTTAAGTCTGTTGTAAAGTTTCAGTCTGATTATCATTTGGACATATGTTATGTTAATGTTGACTCTGGACACTTAAAACTTTTTTATATGAATACTAGGAAGGAATTACTGCTTGCTTTGTGGTACGGAGAGCATAAATTTTTTTTCAGGATTTAGATATGTGATATATGCAATATTTGGGCTCAGTTCCAAGTCCAAGATGGACTTGGCTCTCTCTGTAAAGGTGATGCTGCCATCTTTATTGTGTGGCTTCTAAGCTTCCACCCAACGAAGAGAGATCAGAGATTCATGGGAAAAATTTCAAAAACAAGCTGATTCTGCCATATATTTTTATCCAGAATATCTTATTTTTATTTATTTTTATTTTATTAAGATTTATTTATTTGAGAGAGAGAGTGCCTGCATGCACACAGGGTGGGGAGGAGGGGAGAGGGAGAGGGAGAAGGAGAGGGAAAGAGTCTCAAGCAGACTTCACACTGAGCATGGAGCCTGAGCCAGGGCCAGTCTCACAACCCCAAGATCACCACCTTCACCAAAACTGAAAGTTGGGCACCCAACTGACTGCACCAGCCAGGTGTCCCTAGCCAAAATGTTTTAAATGACTTTATCAAATTGGAAGAGGCTAAGATTGAGAGTTAGCGGTATTTTAAGGCAGGAAAAAAGCACACAAATATTAGTGGGCAGTGGTAGTCTCTTTCATGTTTTATATTTATAACTGATCTTTCTCAAACTTCTATGAATTCCTCCTTTTTCCACACCTTGGGGTATTCTCCAGGATTTCATCCTGTTTTATGGTTCTTTTGCTTCTTTCTTTTTCTTGGGCATCTTATATGCTTTGAGTCTTAACCACTCACTCCTATATTCTGATAATTCAAATCTATATCTCTAGCTCTGACTGCTGACTTATACATCCATCTCCTTGAAAGACATAGCTAATTGGATCTTTACAAGCATCTCAATCTCAACATTTATAACTTCTTTTATCCTACTTTTCCCCACTTCCCCAAACCTCATCCATATGTTCCTCCTCCTCTGTTTACATTTGCAGTTCTGATATTACCATGTACCAAACTCCCCAAGCTAGAAATCTTGAACTTATCCTAGATTCTTCTCTCATCTCCCACTCATCTAATTAATCACCAGGTTTAGGTAGGTTTTATCACCTAAATATTTCTTCAATCTGTCCCATCTTTTTCTTTCTAATTTCTACTATTCTCTTTAAGATTCTTGTCACCTCAGACAGCCTAGGTGGCTCAGTGGTTTAGTGCCGCCTTCAGCCCAGGGCGTGATCCTGGAGACCCGGGATTGAGTCCCACATCGGGCTCCCTGCATGGAGCCTGCTTCTCCCTCTGCCTGTGTCTCTGCCTCTCTCTCTGTTTCTCATGAATAAATAAATAAAATATATTTTTTTAAAAAGATTCTTGTCCCCTCTTGTTTCAACTCTAGCAACAACTTTCTTCCAGTCTTTGCTTTCTTCACATCCTTCCTCCTGACTATAGCCTATGGTTGTTTATTAGAAATGCACATTGAACATGGCATTCTCTTATTCAAACTTTTGCAGTTGCCTGAATGACCTGCCTAACTTTCCATTTCCCTTTGAACCCTATACTTTACCCTCCAGAATTACATAATCTCTTACTTTCCCATATATATTCTTACCTGTTTTATACTTTCAAGTCCTTGATCAGAGCCTTTGACTATACTGATCATTCTGTTGATAGTTTTCTTAAAGTGCTTTTCCCATCTTTCTTTACTTCATTGACTTTTATTAGTGTTCAGGTAAAGCATCATCTCCTCATCTTTGGCCTTCCATTGACCCATATATTTTTGCCTAATTGTAAGTTCCTCAAGAGCAAGGATAATGTTCTTCTGTTCATCTGTGTATTCTAGCATTTAGAACTATGGCTTACAAATAGCAAGTGCCTCCCATCCTGCTACCTGTCCCCTCACCCCAATACAAAAAGAATTTAACCTTAAAGGATATTTGATTGCTCTGTTTGGATTATTAGAGTATATGATTTTTAAAACCATAATCAAAAAAAAAAAACCTTAATCACATTTCTTTTAGTGAAGAAAAATAAACTCATGTTCATCTCTAATTGATAGCTTATCTTTTCTTCCCGCCCTACTAGAATGAAGAATTACTAGCTAAGAAAAGCAATATGTTTTCTCAAACACTGGGATTTGTGGAGAAGTTGCATAACTTGAGAGTAAGCATACATGGTTATTACAGACCTTATGGCATCCGCTTTATTGAAAAGAAGACTTTTACAAAGATCTCCTCCTCTCAAATAGTGATTTGTTTATTGGAGACCAAATAGGTAGAACCAAAATACAGGAAACTGTGCTAGTATTGGTTGAGTTGTGTCCTTTTAAATAATCTGCCTTATTCCACAAAGCATTTGAGGTAAGAGGTCCATTTTGCATATTATAATGACTTTGGAATATTTCTGTTTGGGGTAGAGTTTTGTAAATATTTTGATATGAGTTGAAAATATATTTTTTTTTACTGCTTTAAAAGTTCTTTAGCAGTGACAAAAATATTTTGAAATATTCTTTATATTTATAAATATTTCTTATTTTCATAGTTTTTCTTGTTCCACTATGCTTTTACAGTATAGAATTATTAACATTCAAGAGAGATGTAATCTGAGACTCTAGGTGCCCCTGTAATATGAACTAGTCTTCATTCTTTATTTTTTTTTTAAGATTTTATTTATTCATGAGAGACACAGAGAAGAGAGGCAGAGACACAGGCAGAGGGAGAAGCAGGCTCCGGGGATCCCTGGGTGGCTCAGCGGTTTAGCGCCTGCCTTTGGCCCAGGGCATGGTCCTGGAGTCCCAGGATCGAGTACCATGTCGGGCTCCCTGCATGGAGCCTGCTTCTCTCTCCTCCTGTGTCTCTGCCTCTCTCTCTCTCTCTCTCTCTCTCTCAAATAAATAAATAAATAAATAAATCTATCTATCTTTAAAAAAAAAAAAAAGAAGAAGAAGAAACAGGCTCCATGCAGGGAGCCTGATGTGGGACTCGATCCTGGACTCTAGGATCATGCCCTGAACCGAAGGCAGACACTTTAACTGCTGAGCCACCCAGGGTTCCCAACTTCATTCTTTAATAGATCTAAAACTTCTATCTTATGGATGTAAGAACCGTAACTTTGAGATCACTTTATTTTCATGATGAGCAGTAATGCTTAGCTTTTGAGAAACATGTTTTCCTTAAAAAAAAATAGGAAATATCTATAGAATTCATTGAGACTAGTAGAAGATAATAAAGCTTTTTTGCCTTGCTGAGTGGGCAACTGGGCCCACTAGCTAAATGACTATAAAACCGTCATAGTTCTTTTTTTTTTTTTTAAGATTTTTTTATTTACTTATTCATAAGAGACACAAAGAGAGAGGCAGCGACATAGGCAGAGAAGCAGGGTCCCTTGGGCAAGCCTCATTTGGGGGACTCAATACCAGGACCCTGGGATCACAACCCAGCCAAAAAAGGCAGATGCTCAACCACTGAGCCACCCACATGTCCCTGTCATAGTTCTTTACTAATAGTTAAAATCACAAAAATCAGTGTTCTACTTCATTTTATTTTTGAAGTGTTCAGGAGGTGGAAACAATAAAGAGATTTCTGAATAGAAGTTTTCACTGTTTCACACTAGATTAATCTCCCTAAAGCATGGTTTTCTTATTTGTATCCATCTTGAAATTCTTCACTGACTCTTTGAATTTAGGATAAAGTCCATAGACTAGTACCCCACAGTTCTACAGATTGCTCTTCATTTGTTTTTCCAAACTAAATCTGAACATTTAAAAAATCATTCAAATCAATTTTAAAAATCATTTAAAAAATGATAATGTTTTCTGTGCACTGGGTACTGTACAAAGCTTTTTGGATATAATGATAAATAAGAAAGACATGATCCCCATCCCTATAGACGTGCCTAATTGCTTCAGCTTAACTGATTTGCATAATTTAAATATAGCATGTTTAGTTCTGCCTTTTTACCTTTGTTTATGTAATTCTTTTTTCCAGAAAATCCTTCCCATTGAACATATTCAAATTTTATTCATGCTTCAAATCTCAGCTCTGGTGATATCTGTACTATGTCTTCTCCTTGTCCACATCAGGTCATTTTAGTCTCTTTTTTCTGAATGGCCATAGCACCTAATACTTATTGTTCACTTTTGACTTTCACTTATAATTATTTATAAATACCAATTTTTAATTTTTTATGTATGTATCTCCCCAGATACCCTATAAGGCTTTGGATGGCCAGGCTGTCTCTGGCTCCTCCCCTAAATGATTCATGTCCCTCCCACATGCAAAATATACTCCCTTCCAAGTTTCCTAAAAGTCTCATCCCATTAGGTACCACATCAGAATACAGAATCTCTTCATCAAAATCAGATCAAGGTGTAGATGAGGCTCCTCAAGTATAGTTGCTTAAGTACAACTCCTCAAGAACAGTTTCTCGAAATCTGAAGACCTGTGAACTAAAGAGACAAGCTATCTAGCCTCCACATCCCCCCATGCACACTGCCTATACACTGATGGGACAGGTATAGGATAATTGCTATAGAGGTTCCTGTTCAAAAGTGGGAAAATGAGAGGCACGAAGCAGTCACTGGTCCATAGTGATTTTGAAATTTGGGTGGGCAGACATTGGAGTTTCCTTAATTATATCAGAAGACCTGAGAATAATTTCTTAGGGTTTCAGGCTTTGTCCTCTTGGTTTTTGTTCCTCCCTTTGAGTCATCCTTACTTTTTCATGAAATAAAGCATGTGTTTGCATCTAAGTGGTTTTCTTAGTCAGCTTCCTGACAATAGAATTTTGGAGGTCCAGTGGTCTCTTTTTACTTTGTACTGTTCAGTGTTCTTTTTAGTTCAGTTTAGCAGTGTGTTTGCTGTTGTTATTCTCTCAAAAATTTTGTCAGCCTTCTGTGAATCATGTTGGGGTTTATTCCATAAGATAAAAGCCACATCTAAGAATCTCTGTGGAGATATTGAGGTAAAATGTACTCAAGCTTTCTAGAGTGTCTGTTGTTTGATTGAGAGGCTCTGTGAAATATACCTTTAATCTTTTTAAAGGGCTTTTAGTATAATTAGTACTGTGAAGTACCACTCTTGACCTTTCTGGGGTCTTAAGAAGAGGTTTTGCAGTCACCCCTCAGCTTCATTTTAGGCCATGTACTGCCCTGGATTCAAACTTTGTTTGGAAGCTATTCCTAACTTTAACATCTTTTGCCATCTTGAGAGGCTGAGAATTTTCAAAACTATTTGTGTCCTGGTTTAGTTTGTTTGTTTGATTCGCAGCCCTTTCTTTAGATTAGTTTATCTCTCTTCTCTTGCATTTTACAGTAAGTGGTGCAAAAAACAAAACAAAACAAAAAACCTACACATAACACAACACTTTAACCTTGCTTGGAAATTTTAGTTAAATCATTCACTTCATTAAATTACATTTCTTAGTTTCCACACTACTGAAGATAATGGTGGTGTTAGGTTTCTGCAACTACTAAACAGGAATTTGCATTTCTCCAACTTCCAAAAACATTTTCCTCACTTCCTCCTGAACCTTTGTATAAAGAATACTCAAAGTCCAACTTTCTACTAACTGTTCAAGGCAATTTAAGCTTTCTTTAACACATCCCTCAAAATCTTTCCAACCTCTACCCATTGCCAAGTTCCAAAACTACTCCTACATTTTTAGGTATTTATTATGGCAGCACCCCATGTTCAGTTTTCAACATCTATACTAGTTACTTCTAACAAGTTATCTCTAAACTTAGCAGCTGAAAGCAACAAACATTTATTGTCTTAACAGTTTGGTTAGGTTAGGAATCTTGGTGTGGCTTAACTGGATCCTGTCAGCTGAGGCCATGGGGTACATTTGAATGTTCCACAAAGGGACAGTCTGCTTCCTAGCCCACTCATGTGGTTGTTGGCAGGATTCAGGTCAGATCCTGTTGGACAGAGGCCTTTTTTAGTTCCTTCCTAGTGGGCTTCTTTTATGGGGCAGTTGACAGCATGACTAGCTGGCTTCCCTCAGAGCAGAAGAGGGCTGGCAAGACAGAAACTATTATCTTTTTGTAACCTAATCTTGGAAGCAACATCCTATCACTTTTGCCTTATGTTCTGTGTTAAAAGCAAATTATTAGGTACAGCCTATACTTGAGGGGAGGAGATTATACAAGGGTATGAATACCAGGAGGCAGGGATCATTGAAAGCCATCTTAGAAGCAGTAGGATCTTTGGCCACTAATTGCATATGATGGTGAATCTGCATTTACTGGGTTTGAAAATTGGAAGAGAGTGTCTAGAACACACCAATGAAATAATATTTACATAACACATTTAAAAGAATCTTTACAGGGATCCCTGGGTGGCGCAGAGGTTTAGCGCCTGCCTTTGGCCCAGGGCGCGATCCTGGAGACCCGGGATCGAATCCCATGTCGGGCTCCCGGTGCATGGAGCCTGCTTCTCCCTCTGCCTGTGTCTTTGCCTCTCTCTCTCTCTCTCTCTCTCTCTGTGACTATCATAAATAAGTAAAAATTAAAAAAAAAAAAAGAAAACTGGGATTTCATATCCATTTTAAAAAATAAAAAAAATAAAAGAATCTTTACAACCCTGTAACTTACTGAGACTTGAAAATAATTTTAGGAGCTTAATTTCTTTATACAAACCAAGTTTTATGCCTACACAAATGTACCCCTTGTTTATATCTTCACTTGAAGTATGATGGAGTAAAAGACTTTTTAGAGAGATTTTTGTAATCAAAGTACATCTGACTGTAGGACAAATGATCAAGTGCTTTGTTGGCTTTTTCTCAGTTACTGATATATGACCGTATTTACAGGATGTAAGAAGTTAAGTAAATGAGGTCACTTGCCCTGGATATTTCTGAGATAAAAGTTATTCCTGTACCTTTTTAAGGTAGTTCTGGTATTATGGTAGAAAGCCATGTTGCTTGCATTTTCAGTGCAGTGAACTTAGGTGGTATGACTCTAGGAGTAATTCTACAAACAGACACACATATGAAGAAAAATCATACTAATTTTGGTATTAGAAGAAAGAGGCTGAGAAGAATGATTGCAATATCCTATACTTGTCCTGGAAAATGTATTTTCATCAAAAGACAGGAACCTCTGAAACCTTTTTCTTTGTTAGTCATACTGCCGTGTGTTCATTATTCCTGCCCCAAACTCTGTAACTCTTGGCACAGAAATGACTTTAACAGGCCCGGCAGAGTGGCCTGAAAAATAACAGTGATAACTTTTTTCCATGGATTATTTTAGTATTAGTTGGTTCACAACTTGAGTGATCTGATAAATATAGTGATGTTTATGCTGAAAATACATGGTACATTTAAGTAACTTTTTCATTTACGCGTTACAGAAATATCCTTACATTTCTTTCATGTTTCCCAGAAAGTATGGTGGTTCCTTTTGTAGTTATGCTAGAGAAGCTTAAGGTAGAATAGAGGAAAAGAGTTTGTATAGATGACTAAAGCTAGTTATTTCAGAGTTGCAGCTAAATCTCTCAGTAGATTTGTAATAGAAAATTTGTCAACAATAATAACAATGTTATTAAATAACATGGATAGCCAACCGTGTTTTATTTTTTTAAAAGATTTTATTTATTTGTTCATGAGAGACAAAGAGAGGCAGATACATAGGCAGAGGGAGAAGCAGGCTCCTCACAGGGAGCCCAGTGGGGGCTCGATCCTGGAACCCCAGGATCACACCCTGAGCCAAAGACAACGTTCAACCACTGAGCCACCCAGGCGTCCCCCAACCATGTTAGAATACTATACAACAGTTCCTTTCTAGATTATCCCTAATATATAAAATTGTCTTTCTTTTTCCTTTACAGGTGATATAACGTTACAAAGCAAGATGGGAAATATCGTAGTAGGTATGTGCTAAGCTGCTGGTTGGTAAATTTTGCATCCTTTTAAGAATAGCTATCTTTGTGATATTTTATTAGGGTAAATAAAATCTGAAATTTAGCTGACGAATCTGATAGAATCCTGATAATGGAAGTCAAATATAGGCAGACCCATTGTATGAATACATAAAATTATTCCTGGAAATTTATTGACTCCTCATCCTATAAATAATGTATAATTATAGATTTGGTATCAGTAAGAATAAAGTTAGAATTCTGACTTCACCACTTTGTATAAATGGGCTAATTACCTTCTCTGTGCTTCAATTTCCACATCTAAAAAAATAGAAATAATACTAAGTACCTATCATTTAGGGTTATTATAAGAAGTGAGATCATATATTTAAAGTACTTCACGATTTATGACGTTTGGTAAAAATTGAATAAATAATAGTCATTTTTATTATTGTTCTAATCCTAAGTCAGAGCTAATAGTGGCTAATGGTACCTTAGACCTCATCACTACATGTGATTCTGCATCTGTGGGAGAAAAAGTTCAGATTTCAGAGAGTTTAGATAGTTTTTCTCCTCCCAAATAGCACCAAGTGGGCAAAGGCACACTGAACCCTAAGAGTAGTGGTGGTTTTTTGGCCTTAAAGGATTGGGGGTGGGGATGGGAAACCAGAACCTTTGTGGGGAAGCTGTGGCTTATTGTCATTATGAACACCCAAGCATCCTGGCTTTGTCCTTTTTGACATTTTACATTTTTCCTTTCTTTGTACTGATTGAAATAGTAAACATGTTCAATAGTTCTTTACACTATCACTCCTGAAGTTTCTGGCTAAAAGTACATACCTTTTTAAAAATTTTTAAGAGGGCAGCCTCGGTGGCTCAGCAGTTTAGCGCTGCCTTCAGCCCGGGGTGTGATCCTGGAGTCCCGGGATTGAGTCCCGCATCAGGCTCCCAGCGTGGTGCCTGCTTCTCCCTCTGCCTGTGTCTCTGCCTCTCTCTTTCTCTGTCATAAATAAATAAATAAATAAATAAATAAATAAACAAACAAACAAACAAACAAATAAATAAAATTTTAGGGGATAGTATCTTTTATGTTCAGTGAGTGATTAAGTAGAAAATAAAGGCTTCTTAAGTGGTAGTTATAAATCCTTTTACCTAGGACTCCTGGGTGGCTCAGCGGTTAAGCATCTACCTTTGGCTCAGCGTGTGATCCTGTGGTCCTGGGATCGAATCCTGCATCAGGCTCCCTGCATGGAGCCTGCTTCTCCCTCTACCTATGTCCCTGCTTCTCTGCCTGTGTCTCTCATGAATAAATAAATAAAATCTTTTAAAAGAAAATTATTTTTAAAAAAAATCATTTTAACTAAGACATGACAGAAGGATTTACCTGTTTCCAGTAATCAAGATTTTCTGTTGACTGCTCAGGCCATTTCGTCAGAGCACACATCTTGAGATGGTAAGGGAAATTTCTAGTGTGAACAAAAAGGTACACTGGTGAGAAGCTAAGCTAGCTGAGGAGAGAAAATGCTAGACAGAGTGGAGTTTGTAGCAATAAGGCAAGAGGGGAAAAAGAGAATATTGCAAATTGGGAGGCACAGAATTTCAATACCAACTAGAAGGCCCTTTAAGCAGATATGAATTTGACGAATCAGGGATCCCTGTGTGGCGCAGCGGTTTGGCGCCCGCCTTTGGCCCAGGGCGTGATTCTGGAGACCCGGGATCGAATCCCACATCGGGCTCCCAGTGCATGGAGCCTGCTTCTCCCTCTGCCTGTGTCTCTGCCTCTCTCTCTCTCTCTCTGTGACTATCATAAATAAATAAAAAAAAAAAAATTAAAAAAAAAAAAAGCAGATATGAATTTGACGAATCTTATGATTATAATATGATAATGCTAGTGTTATTCTTGGATGGAAATATGGGAACAAAACGGAAAACCATTCTCTAAAATTGGAAATGGTTATTTATTTATACTGGCAAAGAATAGTAATAGCAGGGATGAAATGAACAGTAATGTACGTGTTTGAAGATGGTTTCAAACTCTGTATAAATGATTAACATTATAAATTCTTTTTAATTTTCCATATGAACTTTTCCCCACTATTAAGTACCAGAGGGATTTTCAAACAAAATGTTTTATTTTTCTTAGATTAATCTCTGTCTACTCAAAGAAAATGACCTAAGTCCAATGTTAAGAAATATATTATAGGGGGGACGCCTGGGTGGCTCAGCGGTTGAGCATCTGCCTTTGGCTCAGGTCGTGATTCTGGGGTCCTGGGATCGAGTCCCACATCGGGCTCCCTGCAGGGAGCCTGCTTCTCCCTCTACCTATGTCTCTGCCTCTCTCTGTGTCTCTCATGAATAAATAAATAAAATATGTTTGTTTTTTTTTTAATATATTGTAGGGGCGCCTCGGTGGCTCAGTCAGTTGAGTGTTGGACTCTTTGTTTTGGCTCCACTGGTGATCTTGGTATCATGGGATAGAACCATGTGTTGGGCTCCATGGTTGGCAGGGAATTTGCTTGGAGAGTCTGCTTTCTGGCCCTCCCTCTGTCCTGCCACCAGGGCATACTTGCTCGTACATGCATGCTTGCTCACTTGCTCTCAAATGAATAAAAAAATCTTCTAGATTCTAGAAGTAGTTAATGACCCTTTATATTTTCTTTAGCAAAATTTAAATCGAGTCCGTGGTTTTAGGTTCTTAAAAATCCACAAATATGTGAAAGTAAATAAAGGTTGAATTCTTTATTTGGTAAATGTGGTTGATAAATTTAGGGTTTTATTTTGGAAGAATCTTTTAAAATAAGAGAAAATGTATACATTTGTTAAATTATATTTTGATCTGTTGTAGTGTGGAGAAGCATGAACTGTAGAAGTAGATTTGATTGTGAATTTTGGTCCTACCACCTATTTGCTGTGTGAGTTTGATCAAATTAATAAGTGTTTCTGAATTTGCATTTTTACACATAAAATGGATATCACTTAATATAGTGCAACATTGTTAAGATATTAAATAGCATAGTACCCACTAATAGCCTACTGTTGACCAGAAGCCTTAACCAATAACACAAACTGTTAGTTAACACATATTTTGTATGCCATATGTATTACATATTATATTATTATAATAAGTAAGCAAGAGAAAAGAAATGTTAAGAAAATCATAAGAGAAAATTCACATTCACAGTACTGTACTGTATATTTATCCAAAAAATTCACTTATGAATTTTCACTTTTTCAATTTTTTCAAATTCATAAGTGAATTCAAATTTTTTCAAATTCCTAACAGTTCAAACCTGTGTTGTTCAAGGATCACCAATATAAGGTACAGCCCAACAAATGGTAGTTATTCAATAAACTATCCTTCTCTTTCTTCTTGGAGTTTATTATCTGTAATATAAAACATGTAAGCCACTATGTTTTAGCCCTAATTATGAAAGAAATGTTTATTTCATAAATTCCTTTCTTTCAGTATCTATATCAAGACTTTGGAAGAAAAATATAAATTATGTCTATATTTACTGCCTCAACATTGTGCTAATATTTGAAGACAATCTTGTGTATGGCAGTAACTAGTCAACATCTATTTGTTGAATGCCTGCTCTGTATCAGGAACTCTTTTAGGTACTAGGAAATATTATGGTCTCCATGCTCACGTTTGGCCTGAGTAGAAAGACAATAAGCATGTAAATAACCAAAGATAACTTCAAATTGTGCAATGAATAAATAAGAGGGTAATGGAATAGAGAATGAGGAAAGAAAGCTATTGCGTTTAGCAATCAGGAAGAGTCTGAAGAAGGGACATTTGAACTAAAGCCAGAATGGGAAAGAGGCTCATAAAATTCTGGATACAGAGCTCCCCAGATAGAGGAAAAGCTGGTGCAAGCCCTGAAAATTGAATGAACCTACCATTTTCAAGGTATAGAAGGAGATCTTGTGGAGAGTCATGGGAGATGAGGGAAGTGAGGGCTAAATCCAGATAGAGCCTTATAGACATTGTAAGAATACGGACTTAATTCCAACTACAACAGGTGTTAGCAGGGGAGTAATATATGATTTATATTTTGAAAAAGCAACCAAGAGCTGTTGTTTTGTAATGTACCAGAGGGTATAGAAATTGAAGCAGGCAATTAGAAAGCTTAATTTGTTTATCTATACTGTTGATGGATACCTGGGCTGTGTCTAGTTTTTGGCAATTGTAAAAAAGGTTGCTATGAACATTTTTAGACAAATCATTTTATGGAGGGATATATGGATTACATATATATAAATATATGTGTACATATGTGTATATATATATACACACACATTTTTATGTATGTATTTTTCTCCTCTTGGGTAAATACCTAGGAATAGAATAGCTGATTTGAGTTTGCATAATAAACTACCAGATAAACTACCCCCCAAGTTCCATTTCACACTTCCTCCTACAGTGTATGAGTTGTTCCGCATCCTCACCAGTATTTTTATTGTCAGTCTTTTAATTTCACCCGTTCCAGTGTGTGTACAGTGGTTTCCCTATATTAATTTACATTTCCCTGATGACTAATGATGTTTAGTACTTTCTTGTGTACTTATTGGTTATTAGTATATCTTTTTTTTTTTTTCAGATTTTATTTATGTATTTGAGAGAAAGAGAGCATGAGCAGGGAGGGGCAGAGTGATAAACAGACTCCCTTCTGAGCAGGGAGCCAGACATAGGATTTGATCCTGGGACTCTGGGATCATGACTCCACTGAAGACAGACCCCTAACCAACCGAGCCACCCAGGCGCCTCTCTTTCTTTATGAAGTTTTGTGTTTTGTTTGTTTGTTTAAAGATTCTATTTATTTATTCATTAGAGATACAAAGAGAAAGGCAGAGACATAGCAGAGGAAGAAGCAGATCCCTTACAAGGAGCCTGATGTGGGACTTGATCCTGGACCCCAGAATCATGCCCTGAGCTGAAAGATGCTCAACCACTGAGCCAACAAGGCGTCCCTCTTTTTGAATATTTTGTTCAGATATTTTGCCCATTTAATTTTCAACTGGATTATTTATCTTTTTATTATTGAATTGGAGGAGTTGTTCATATGTTCTGGGAACAACCCTCCGTCAGATCGTTGTTTTTCCATATTTCCTCTCAGTCTGTGACTTGCCTATGCATTTTCTTAAGTGTGTTTTGATGAGAAGATTTCCATTTTGATAAAGTCTAATTTACTGATTATTTTCATGGTTATTGTTTCCTGTGTCCTGAGAAATCTGTATCTGCTTTCAATCATAAAGCTGTTCTCTTATGTTTTTCTCTAGCATCTTTAATAGTTTCTGCTTTTGCCTTCAATCTATCTCTAATTTTTGTGTTGAGTGTGCAATAAGAATCAAGATTTGTTTTTTCCCATATGAATGTTTTAGTTATTATATCACCACTTGTTGAAAAATCTTTCATTCTCCAATGTATTACTTCATCATCTTTATCTAGAATCGTGACTGTATAGGTAATAGATACTTTATTATTATATTAATAATTTGTTTTATCTGGTTTTACATTTGGTGATTTTTTTCAAGAAATTTGTCTATTTTGTCAAATTATCAAATTTGTTCACATATTTATGCAAAGTATTCCCTTATACTCCTTTTTATGCCTATAGGATGTGTAGTGATATTTCTTTCCTCTTCATCCCTGATATTGATAGTTATATTCTCTTTTTCTGGATTAGTGAGACTTGACTTTATAATTTTGTTAATCTTTTCAAAGAACCAACTTTTCATGTTGTTAGTATCTCTATTGTTTGTTTTCTAATGTATTGATTGATTTCTGCTGTTTATTTTGTTCTTTCGTTTACTTTGAGTTTCCTTGCTCCTCTTAGTCTAGCTTCTTCAGGTAAAACATTAGGTCATTGATTTCAGACTTTTTATTTTAGACTTTGTTTTTTAATATTAGCATTTAAATTATAAGTATTAAAAAGCAATATATTCCTCATATTTTGAAATTAAGTTTTTATTTTAACTGTATTCAAATGCCAGTTGGTTAACATAGAGTGTAATATTAGTTTCAGGTATACAATATAATGATTCAATACTTCCATATATTACCCAGTGCTCATCACAAGTGCACTCTTTAATCCCCATTGCTTATTTCATCCATCCTCCCACCCACCTCCACTCTGGTAACCCATCAGTTTGTTCTCTATAATGAAGAGTCTGTTTCTTGGTTTGTCTCTTTTTTTTTTTTCCTTTACATAGATCCATGTATGGATCCAGCATAGATCCATCCTTGTTGCAAATGGCAAGATTTATTTTATTAGTTTTAGGTGTGGAATATAGTGATTCAGTAATTCTGTACATTACTAAGTACCCATCATGGCAAGTGTACTTCTAATCCCCTTCACCTATTTCATCCATCCCCCCACCTCTCCCCTCTGGTAACCATCAGTTTGTTCTGTATAGTTAAGAGTCTCTTTCTACATTTGTCTCTTTTTGTCTTTGTTTTTTTTTTTGTTTTTTTTTTTTTCTTTCTTTCTTTTTGTCTTTGTTGATTTGTTTCTTAAATTCCACATATGAGTGAAATCATATGGTATTTGTTTTTTTCTCACTGATTTTTTTTACTAGCATAATACTCTCTTGCTCCAACCATATTATTGTAAATGGTAAGATTTCATTCTTTTTTCTGAGTAATATTCCACTGTATACCACATCTTTTTTATCCATTCATCTATCGATGGACATTTGGGTTGCTTCCATAATTCAGTTAGTGTAAATAATGCTGCACTAAACACAGGGGTGTTTTTATCCCTTAGAATTAGTGTTTTCATATTCCTTAGGTAAATACCTACAAGTGTGATTACTAGATCATATGGTAGCTCTTTTTAATTTTTAATTTTGCCTTCTTTTGAAGGATATTATCACTGGGTATATAATTCTGAGTTGACTGATTTTTTTAAAGTATAAAAAAATATAAACCAGGGTAAAAGATAAGTAACAAACTAGAAGGATACCTGATATATATCCATATAGACATATAATCATGGGAGGGGGGTGTATGACAAATGAGAATAAAAGGAACACTCAGTGACAACATGGATGAACATGAACAAGCAGTTCACAGAGAAATAGTCAATATACATATATAATACTGTTCCATCTAAACCATAAACCATAAATCAAAACCATCTAAACATAAGCAGCCATGACTTAAAATACTAATAAAATCAATTGGTGATAAAGTTACAGTGAAACATGGATTCCTATCAATATTTGTTCAGGTGTGAATTAATTAACCATTTTGTAGGTCAATTTGGAAATGTATATCAAAATTGGAAGTGTCTACATTTACTTTGCTCTAGCATTTCCTCTTTTAGAACTTTATCCCAAGAGGATAATCTGGTGAGAATATAAAGATATATACATTAGGATATTCATCTTTCTGTTTATAATAGAAAGATAGTGTACATTTTAAGTTGTTTCAGTAGGGGAATAATCAAATTTATTTGGCACATTTGTAAAACAAAATATTAGCCTTTAACAATATAATAACCTGACTCTATAGTTTACAATATAGACATATATTCCTGATATATTTTTTAAGATTTTTATTTATTTATTTGAGAAAGAGCCTGAGCAGGGAACCTGATGTGGGACTAGATTCCAGGACCCAGAGATCATGACTTGAGTGAAAGGCAGACATTTAACCCAACTGAGAAACCCAAGTGCCCTTGACATTTTTTTTTTTTAAGATTTTATTTACTTATTCATGAGAGACACACAGAGAGAGAGAGGCAGAGACAGGCAGAGGGAGAAGCAGGCTCCATGCAGGGAGCCCGACGCGGGACTCAATCCCAGGTCTCCAGGATCACGCCCTGGACTGCAGGCAGCACCAAACCGCTGTGCCACCGGGGCTGCCCTAACCTTTTATTAAATGAAAAAAACCAACATAAGACGTTGTACTATTATTTCATATGTTTATATTTATAGTGAGTATTAAATCAGAAAAGGACAGGAGGGAGAAAAGAAGAGAGCAGAGCACAGCAAAAAATACCCAAAACTTGAATTCAAAGTTGTTTGGGTCCTGTTATAAATTTCTTCTTTTGAATATATCTGGACCCAAAAGTCACTGATTTGTGAAAATACATCCCATTTCTCCTAACATCTGGAACAGAAGATGTCATACAATTTCTCAAGAACCCACTTGTGCTCCTTTATAAGAAAAACATTGCTGATTTTTTGTTTAATAGGAACATAACAGCTTAAGAGGTCAAACCAAAATGTGATGACATAATCTAAGCAAGTCAGCAAAGTCCTAGGTATCTATTTGATAAAAATAGTGAGCAGTCAAGGTCAGTGAAAAGTTAGAACTGCCCTGAGACAACTTTTTTTCATTTCTAAGCAAGAATTTAATATCTGTATACTACTAAAACCTTAGGAAAAGAGCTGATTTCAGTAAATTGGTAAATCTCATTGTCTTAAACAGAATTAAATTTTACTTTTGGGAGGGGGGGTGGGCAAGGGAGAGCTTATTTTCTCAAACCAAGATGTTTTGCTCTAGGAATCAGCAGACTCTGTAAAGGGCCAGATATTAAATATTTTTGGCTCTGTGGGCCACACAGTCTACCTGTACTATGCAACTCTCACATTGTAACACAAAGCAGTCATTGACAATGCACAAACGAATGGATATGTCTTGTTCCAATAAAACTTCATTAATAAAAACAGGAGGGCTGTAGTTTGCCATCCCTTCTGTAGAGCCTAAAAACCTTGTTATGAGTCTGGTAAAATTTTGGATATGATGCCTTAATCCCAAAGGTGAAGTTTCTTGATTACTTGGCTTGTGTTTTTCATAAAAGGTTTGCTGGAGAGATTTGAAGGCAACTCTGAATCATGGTAACCTAATTAAAGTCTACTCAGTAACTTGGATTTTGAGGAATTGAAATTGCTAATAAGCAAATTAGTTACAAAGAAACAAAAAAGTGATTTGTAGGAACCTGAGAGGGAAGTTTATTAGAATAGCAGAGACTTCAAAATATTGGAATAGGTGGTAAGAAAAAGTTATATATAATATTATCAAGTTAGAATATTAGGAGACTTGAGATGATTTAGGTATTATCCTATCTGATAAAGGAAAATAGACAAAGTATTCTTCCTATGATTCCTTTATTAAGAAGAATATAATTCAGGTAAAAGGAATTTAGATAATATAATTGATCAGGTTCTTAAGTATTATCTTATCAGTCATTTGGATTGTGTATATACATTATAATATGCCTCCCCAAACCCCATTCTTCCTAATTTCTCTCTCAGAAGCTAAGTGCTGTAAAAAAATTTTGATTATATATGTCAAAACCATGATTTTCTTTGGACTCATATTTCTTAAAATGTTTTTTTTTTCTGGAATACCAGATCATCCATTTAAAATGAGTCAACAGGGGCACCTGGGTGGTCAGTCAGTTGGGGATCTGACTCTTGGTTTCAGCTCAGGTTATAATCTCTGGGTCGTGGGCTAGAGGCCCCTATTGGACTCTGCCTTAGTGTGGAGTCTGCTTGAAGATTCTCTCCCTTTGCCCCTCCTCTCACTAGTGAGTGCTCTCTTTCTCTCACATAAACAAATCTTTAGAAATAAAATAGTCGGGATCCCTGGGTGGCGCAGCGGTTTGGCGCCTGCCTTTGGCCCAGGGCGCGATCCTGGAGACCCAGGATCGAATCCCACATCAGGCTCCCAGTGCATGGAGCCTGCTTCTCCCTCTGCCTGTGTCTCTGCCTCTCTCTCTCTCTCTGTGACTATCATAATTAATTAATTAATTAATTAATTAATTAATTAAAATTAAAAAAAAGAAATAAAATAGTCAACAGTAGAAAGCAAAGCTTGATAGTAGATGACAATAGGATAGGAATGCTTAATAGAGTTGCTCACCTAGCCTTACTTTCACTGCCTTATGTTGCCTCTTTTGGAAGGCATTGCCAGAAGCCATGTACTGGTGATTTTATCTTTAAAAAAAGAATATATTTGGAGCAGGAGGTGGCATGGTTTGCCTTGTGTGTCATTTGTAAGCCCAGCTTCCTAATGCTCCCTCCCTAATACAGGATACTGACTTAGAAAGCTTTACTTGAAATAACCTTACAATTCTGGCTTTGTATATCCTTTATGTCCTGTGTATGAAATTTGTTCCTTGTAATTAGTGTAGCTCTGGAAGTTGTAGGACTCGAGTTGCAGAAATGAAGAAATACCTTTTGTGTTACCGTATCTTAGTATCTACATGTTGAAACTTGAAGTTAAATGAAAAATTGAGAACTTTCTGAACATGTTTGATTTTGAAAGAATTCTTTCTTATCTGAGAGTTTGGAATTTTAGCCTTTCAAGTAGTTTTTATTCTCTATTAGACAAATGTATATTACAAATATATGGGGTTTTTTGGTTGTGTGTTCTGATTAGCTAATAGTCAACATCAGTTTTACCCTACAGTGTGTGTAATTTTCCAGGAAAACCCAGTGGTCTCTGGACAAGGACAAGATCCTTGTCCAAAATTGTGAGGATAGAAAACTCTCACAGAGAGCCTACTTATTCCAGACACTTATCTGGACTGATAATAGCTGTTTACTTCTTAATCGCCCTCTAATGCATATTTCCCTTCAGGCTTCTTCTAAGAGCTATAGAATTTCTCCATTATGTGAATTTCCAAAAAGTAAAATTTTATAGAGGAAGTCTTAATTTGACTCTTGGTAATTAATTTTTAGTTCCAGTCATTTGTATTACAGAAAACAAAAGAAGATTGGTGTTTGTTTTGCTACATAGCTTTTCAAATATCACTTTTGCTTTCTCTCTTTAAAACATATCTTGAGGGTTTTTTTGTTTTTGTTTTTGTTTTTTCAGTCTCCAAGGGATGGACCACTATCAAGAGCTCACGACTGATAACACGAGGATATAATTACTCAGTGGCTTAGAATAAAATTATTTAGCCTTTGTTTATTTCCCATTGGGTTGGGGGGAGAAGTATTTATTAGCTTCATGAAAATCTTGTGTAGTTTTTCCCCTAGAGACAGCAAGAAATCAAACATGTTTCACATATTTTACTTTGTTCAACTTGGGATAATATACACATTGTGTAGTCCACATTTCTTTTTAATTGTAATATATTTTTACCTGGCTTCCTTTAGGATGCAGTAAGAGATTATATAAAAGGAGTTTCTGTTGGTAACTGAGGAGAGAGATAATCATCTTTGCCCAACTATTCTATGTCATTTTTTATCACTAAAGGCTTAATTTCCCAGCATCAGGTTTACTTTTGAACTTAGAATTAAATAAATTGGGTCCAATAAAGGGCAGTTTTCAGTATACATTACAGATAAGTATTATGAATTATCTTGGGGTCAGATTTTAACCACTTTATTCCCAAGTTGCTTTGTTTAGGGTCATTTAAAAATTGAAAGAAAAACGTCTTGTATACAAATGTTTTTTCTTCACATTTTACTAAAAGTATAATTTTTGACATTATTTTCACCACACTCCCTAATTTGTTTCCACTTTGAAGTAGTAAAGTTCCTGATAAAATAGGCTTTTTAAGAGGTTTTTCATATATATATATGCGCTTTGGCCTTCTCAGGGCATTCAGACAGAATATTAAAAGTTCAGTTGCCATGAGGAAGAAGCAGCTACTTAGTACTGACTCTCCAACATCATTCTCTTACTTCTTTATCTCTAACTTTGTTAGCTTTCCCTTGAACTTGAAATGTTGGCTTTTTGAAGACTGGGGTCAATGATGACAGATTTGAGTGTCAAACCAGAACCACTGTAATTATGATTTTCTTCTCCCAACTGAAAAATACCTGTTCAATTCCAGAACTTTGAAAAGAAATATTTAGATATAAACAAGCTTCACCCACTCTTTAAGTGACTCCCTTTATCTCCATTTCTGTCTCTCTAAGAAATGCAACAAAATCTTATCCAGAGTAAGTGTTCACTATTAGCAGTACCTTTTTAGCCCCAACAAATTTGCTAAAAGGAGAAAATATAGGATAGTTTTGATTTGGGGGCACCTGGGTGGCTCAGTTGGTTAGTGTCTGCCTTCAGCCCAGGTCATGTTCCCAGATCCTGGGATGGAACCCCACATTAGCCTCCCTGTTCAGTAGGAAGTCTGATTCTCCTTCTGCCACTCCCCTGCTCATGCTCTCTCTCTCTCAAATAAATAAATCTTTTTTAAAAAGTTTGATTTTTGTTAACTTTGCTATTCTCTGTATCTTCATGAGATAAAACTCTTTAAATATTGAAAGTTGATAATAAACTAAATGTATCAATGGTGCTTAATAGTCTTGGCTGTCAAGGATCCCCTGCTTATGTACTCTCCTTTCTATATATTAGGTTGCAGAGTAAGGATTTTTATCAATAAGTTATGCAAGTTACTATGGACATAGGGATTTTTTGTTATCTAGGTGTAGATTTGTAGATTTCAAATTCTGCTTTCATTTTAAAGTGAAAGATGGCATAACTATGGGGAAAATAAAAACTTTGCAAGACTCTTAGTGCCTTATCCTACTGTTGAAGTGGAGTCTTTTATTTCAAGTTTATCATTTCAATTACTACAATAAGAATGATTATACTTACAGTTTTTCTTTTTTCCTAGACTCATCCTCTGGATGTCTAAAGGCCACAACTCATCAGGGTGCAATCGATGTGTATGTCAGCCATCTAGGGCAAGTGGAGTTGAAATCCCATAAAGGTTAGCCAAGTGGAATGTTTTATTTTGATATATGGTGTACAGAAGGTTTTATGTAACATCCAGGAAACAGATGGTCAGATTATTTTCTCTCTACTGACATCATGAGCTCAAGAAAATTTCTCATGATAGAACTTGATTTAAAGACTGACTGGGGGGCACTTGGGTGGCTCAATTGGTTAAGCATCTGCCTTTAGCTCAGGTCATGATCTTGGGGATCAAGCCCCGCATTGGGTTCCCTGCTCAGTGGAGAATTTGTTTCTCCTTCTCCCTCTGCCCCTTCCCCCCCACCTCCCACTCCTCTCTCTCTCTCTCTCTCTCTCTCTCAAATGAATAAATAAAATCTTTAAAAAATAAAAGACTCACCAGAGGGGCACCTGGCTGTCTCAGTTGGAGGAACATGCAACTCTTGATCTTGAAATTGTAAGTTTGAGCTCCACATTGGGTGTAAAATTTCTTGAAAATAAAATCTTTTTTAAAAAAAGAATAATAAAGACTGACTGGGATACTAATAACTCTCTGGATCAATGATTTTTGAAACTTTTGGAACAGGTGGCTATAAAGACTGTTGTTACCTTTGTAGTATAAACAAAAGTGTTACAATATAGTGTCTGTTGTGGAATTATTTAGTGTTAGTGTTTGGATTTCTCAGTTTGGTTTTATGTCTGAAATAGAATATTATTTGGAGGGAAAATGCTCCCATACATTTCTTTTGGCAGCTTTTCTACCAACTTGTTATAGGACCTTCTTGAGCCATCACTCTAGAATAATTCTTTGCAGTGTGTGGTCCTGAAATAAAGATATCACCAGGAAAGCCCTCTAAAGTAATTGTTGACTTAATCTCTTGAAGTATTAAGTCTTATTATGACATGTCTCTTTATATAATCTTATTTCTGTTACAAATAACTTATTCTAAGAATCCAAGTATTTAATTAAAAATAATATACTTTTTAGTCATATGAAGATTGAATATAAGTCTGTGTACATGGTGGCAAGTGGCTTGTATACTTGGAGTAGCTTGGCCATAGGAGCTGAAGTGACCTGGGTGCAGAAAGTTAAGAAATGTAGCTCCGTCTAAAAAAATTTTTTAAATAAAACTTAGACCTTGCATATTGCTCAGAACAGAGCTATATGTGTATAACAAGGAAAATACTTCCTTACAGAAAGTTGTTCCTGTTGTTAGTTTCTTGGGCATATTTTCTTGGGCAATACATTCTGTCCAACAAGGCTCTCTCATCAGAGTGTCAAAATAAAACTACAAACAGAGGCCTAAATCAGAAGGGTTTTTTTGCTGACACACAGGCGATTTGATTTCTCAAGATTACATTTTTTTCCTTTAAAATTGGATAATATTGCATTATCACTGAATTCCTGAGAGCTTCAGTAATGCCATTCAAGATATTTTGTAAGTTCTATTTAAGTCATATAATGCATTGTCTTATTACGAAGGCCCTAAGTAAAAATGTAATTTACCATAACTAGTAAGAGTACAAAGTTTTCAATAAGTAGCTTTTATATGAAAGTTATTTCTATTTTGTATGGATGGACAAAAAAGTAAAATAAACAAGAAACATTGTTAATCTTTATCTACTTAAAATATCTTTGAGCATTATTTGGGATGCTGATCCAGTAACCTATTGAAATAGCATATGATGTTGCAAAATTTGATTAAGTTTATAGTTTTGTGTTTTTCCTATTGGACTGGCATGAAGCTTAAGGACAACTGGAAACCAAAAAAATGTCTTATTTCAGGTATCTTAATTCTAACTATACTTGGGAACAGTAACTTTTTAAAAGAGTAATGGAAAATTATTCAGGGTTCTGTTGCTTAATGCTTAGTGAAGAGATCTAGAATCCTTTCCAACTCTGCCTGTGTCTTACGGTAACAGGGTTTTGGAAACAAACCACTTGAGTGTCCTAGATGTTCTCCATTTCCCCATGTGAAAAAGAATGTGTGCTTGTTTTTCTCTTCCTATGAGTTAATCTTATTAATTCTTTCAAAAAGGCTGTGTTTAGGCTTAAGAGTCAGACCTGCATCTGAGTACTGACTCTTCCACTTAAATATGTCCTTGATGAAACCACTGATCCTTATATAGTGTGCCTTCACTATGTGGTATAGTTAGTATTAGTTCACTTTTTAATTTAAAAAATGGTATTGATCTCAGTAACTATGAAGATGGTTTATGAAGTGAAAGAGTTTGAAGTTGTAGCAAGAGCCCTCCTTTCTAAAAAAGGTAGTTAAAGATAGGACATTTGAGAAAGTTTTCAAGTCATGAGAATTCTTTCATAAACAGTAATGGAGTTCTGATGGTGACAGCTTTTGTTTTTTAAGGATGTGGAGAGAGATGAGGATAGAGCAAGTTGCATTGCTTAACATTTTTAAAGCTCTCAGAGATTTAACACCCCTTTTCATTTAAGAACAGAAAAAAGTATTCATAAAATTACCACATTTAATATATTTAGAAATAAAAAGTCCTACAAAAAAATTTTTTTAAACTATTATTTTCTACTTTTAAAGTATGGTTGGTAGAAAAGCATGCATCTTCTATTCATTCTGAAATTCCCCAGGTTTTTTTTTTCCCCCTGAATCCCTCATATCTGTTGTTATAGGGAATCTCCTATCAGTAGTTTATATTTAAAAACTGAAAAGTAGTTTGTTTTTTAAATAAAATAACCTAGTTGTAGTGATATGCTTTGTCGTGTACTCCCACCTCACACATTTTGAGCAGTAATTATGAGAGTTTATCAGTTTTACTTCAGACTTTCCAGCTCCAGTTAGGAAGGCTGAGAAGATACGAAGTTAGACCCTGACATCATGACCCGAGCTAAAGGTAAAGGTCATGATCTTAACTAACTAAGGTACCCAGGTATCCTGCACCGCTGTTTAAATAAAATGTGCTAAGGAGTAAAGATGGTGTCCCAAGAGCATGCTACCCTTTCAGTCATTTTTCAAATAACCCCTGGTACTTTTGATTTCTTTGCATTAATAAACTTTTTAAAATTTATTACAGGCTCTATTCTTGTCAAGGTCGCACCTTCCATTCAAGCTTATTTACAGTTATCAGGGAAAGAGGTTAATGTAAACTCAGAAGTCCATGTTCAAGAAATGACTGAAGTTCACAAAGAGGATGGCGTAATTATTACTGGTAAGGGTGCTGCATTTTGCTATGTAAGATGAATAGTCATTGTTCACACATAAGTAGAAATATAGTACACTTAACTGCAGCTTTAGTCTTTTATTCCTTTCCATCATCACATTTTGATGTTTGACACTCTTTTCTTCCAACTGCTTATCAGTAAGTAGCACAGTACAGACATTTAGTTTGAGATACTCACTAACCTGTTATTGGATTAAGTCAATTTAAATAATTTTTCTATTTCCAAAGCATAGTTGCACACCCATGTTCATAGCAGCATTATTCACAGTAGCAAAAAGGTAAAAGCAACCCAAATGTCTATTGATGGATGAATGGATATGTGAGATATGGAAAATACATACAATGGAATATTATTTCACCTTAAAAGGGAAGAAAATCTTGTCATATGATACACATGGATGAACCTTAAGAACATCATGCTAAATAAAATAAGTCAAAAAAATAAATAAATAAATAATAAATAAATAAAATAAGTCTGTCACAAAAAGACTGTATGATTCCTCTTTGTATGTGATACCTGAAGTAGTCAGATTCATAGAAACAAAGTAGGGGAAGGGGAAAATGAGTTGTTCAATGAGTATAGTTTTGCAAAATGAAAAAGTTCTGGAGATCTGCACAACAATGTGAATATACTTAACATTACTGAACTGTAAGATTTATGTTATGCATTTTTTACTGCAATCTAAAATTTTTTGAAACCATGCATTTTTTTTCTGGTATAGCTGCTTTCTAATTCTTGGCCTTAAAAATCATCTAAATATATATAGTGCAATATTTAAAGTTAACTTTGCATGATTGGAATAAACACAAATTTGGATTGGTATTATGCACATTGTAAACTTGCTCTTTTAATACAACAAATTCTCAGTCCCAGAAATGTGAATGGTTTTGCACATTTTTTCTGACTACTTCTGGCTGCATTGATGGCTGATACTATTTTTTAAAATATTCATCGTACACAGATACATAGTAAATACATGTACACAGTACCAAAAAAAAAGGAATGAATTCTGGTGAAGTTTTCCTTTAAATGTTACAAGAATGGCATTGAGAAGGAGACTGAAAAAGGGCATGTGGCGGTGTCTTCACAAGATCAGATTTCAGTTCTATTTTTTTTTTATTTTTTTTAAGATTTATTTATTTATTTATTTATGATAGACATAGAGAGAGAGAGAGAGGCAGAGACACAGGAGGAGGGAGAAGCAGGCTCCATGTCGGGAGCCCGATGTGGGACTCGATCCCGGGACTCCGGGATCGTGCCCTGGGCCAAAGGCAGGTGCCAACCGCTAAGCCACCCAGGGATCCCAGATTTCAGTTTTAAATACAGGCATACCTCAGAGATACTGTGCGTTCACTTCCATACCATTGCAATAAAGCAATTCAAAAGAATATTTTCAGTTTCCCAGTGCATATAAAAGCTATGTTTATACTATAGTGCAGTTGTTAAAAGTATACAGTAGCACTGCATTTTTAAAAAAAATGCAGCTACCTTAATTAAAAATGCTTTATTGCTAAAAAACAAAACAAAAAACATGCTAAGCATCATCTGAGCTATCCATAAGTGATCATCTTTTTGCTTTGATGTTGATGGCTGGTGATTGATAAGAGTAGTGTTTGCTGAAGGTTGAAAGTTGAGATGTCCATGACAATTTCTTAAATTAAAACAACAGTGAAGTTTGCAGCATTAATTCCTCCTTTCACAAATCATTTCTCTGTAGCACATGATGCTGTTTGATAGCATTTTACGCACAGTAGAATTTCCAAATTAGAATCAATCCTCTCAAATTCTGCTGCTGCTTTATCAAGTAAGTTTATGTAATAGTCTAAATTCTTTGTTGTCATTCCAACAATCTTCACAGCATCTTCACCAGGAATAGATTCCTTCTCAAGAAACTACTTTGTTTATCCATAAAAAGCAACTCTTCATGCATTAAAATTTTATCTTGAGATTGCAGCAATTCAGTCACAGCTTCAGACTAGTTCTCCTTCTAGTTCTTTTCCTCTTCCTACCATGTTGTATTTACTTCTTCCACTGAAGTCTTGAACCCCTCAAAGTAATCCATGAATCAGCTTCTTCCAAATTCCTGCTAATGCCAATATTTTAACTCTTTCCATGAATCATGAATGTTCTTACTGGCAGCTGAATGATTAATCCTTTTCAGAAGGTTTTTAATTAAAAAAAAGAAGAAGGTTTTTAATTTATTTTGTCCAGATCCATCGTGAAATCACTTTTTATGGCAACCATAGCTTTATGAAATGTATTCTTAAACAATAAGACTAAAAGTTGATTTACTTTTTTTAAGATTTTATTTATTTATTCACGAGAGACACACAGAGAGAGAAAGAGGCAGAGACACAGGCAGAGGGAGGAGCAGGCTCCATGCAGGGAGCCCAACGTGGGACTCTGGGACTCGTTCTGGGGTCTCCAGGATCATACCCTGGGCTGAAGGCGGCGCTAAACCACTGAGCCACCCGGGCTGCCCTGAATTTACTTCTTGATCCATATGCTACAGAATGGATATCGTGTTAGCAGGCATGAGGACATTAATCTCATTGTACATCTCCATCAGAGCTCTTGGGTGACCACTGCATTGTCAGTGAGCAGTCATATTTGAAAGGAATCTTTTTCTGAAAAATAGGTATCAACAATGGACTTAAGGTATTTAGTAAACTATGTTATAAACAAGTGGGCTGTCATCCAGGCTTTGTTGTTCCATTGATTGAACACAGAGTAGATTTAGCATAATTTCGAAGAGCCCTAGGATTTTCAGAATGGTTAATAAGCATTGACTTCAACTTAAAGATAGCAGCTGCATTAGTCTCTACCAGGAGAGTCAGCCTGTCCTTTGAAGTTTTGAAGCCAGGCATTGACTTTTCCTTTCTAGCTATGAAAGTCCTAGGTGGCATCTTCCTCCAACATAAGGCTGTGTGTATACATTGAAAATCCTCTTGTTTACAATAGCCACCTTCATTAAAGATCTTAGCTAGATCTTCTGGAACTTGCTGCAGCTTCTACTTTAGCCCCTTGTGCTTCACCTTGCATTTTTATGTTATGGAGACAGCTTCTTTCCTTAAACATCATGAACCAGCCTTGGCTAGCTTCAAACCTTTTTTCGTGTAGCTTTTTCACCTCAGCCTTCATAGAATTGGAGAATGTTAGGGCTTTACTCTAGATTAGGCTTAGCTTAAGGAAATGTTGTGGCTGGTTTGATCTTCTATCCAGACCACTAAAACTTTCTGCATGTCAGCAATATGGCTGTTTTGCTTTCTTATCATTTGTGTGTTCAGTGGAATCATACTTTCAGTTTTCCTTCAGGAACTTTTTTTTTGCATTCACAGCGTGGCTAACCATTTGGCACAAAATGCCTAGCTTTAGGCTTCCTCAATAAGCTTAATCATTTTTAGCTTTTGCTTTAAAAGTGAGAGATGTGTGACTCTACCTTTCACTTGAACACTTAGAGACTATTTTAAGGTTATTAACTGGCCTAATGTTGTTGGCAAAATATTGTCCTGTCTCAGGAACTAGGGAAGCCTGAGGAGAGAGACACTGGGGACTGGCCAGTCCATGGAGTAGTCAGGACACATACTTACCAGTTAAGTTTACAGTATTGTATGGGTGCATTTCTGTGCTTCAAAAGTCACATTACTAACATCAAAGGTCACTGATCACAGGTCACCATAACAAGTGTAATAATAATAATGAAAGAGTTTAAAATATTGTGAGAATTACCAAAATGTAATACATAGATACTAAGTGAGCAAATGCTGTTGGGAAGAAGGTGCCAATAGACCTTCTTAGTGCAGGGTTGCCACAGACCTTCAATTTGTGAAAAATGCAAGGTCTACAAAGCACAATAAAGCAAGGTATGCCTTTGTTCATTTTATATATCATAAAAGTTAAAGTAATTTGTTAAAAATCATAGAATCTTAACAAAAAGCATGACAAGTAATAAAAATAAGTCCTGTACACCCACCCTCAGGTCTAACCCAAAGCATAATGAGCAGACTCATAGTGACATAGTGAAAATTTGATGAAAATTTAACCATATTAAAAGGAGTAAGAATCAATTTCTTGTGATCTAATCTCTGAAGTTTAATAAGGAGACAATAAAAAAAATAATGAGACAATAGAGTTGCCTTTTTTGGCTCTAGTAATCTTTTTTTTTAAAGATTTTTTAAGATTTTATTTAACTTATTTAAATAAAATCTCATGAGAGACACAGAGAGGGAGGCAGAGACACAGGCAGAGGGAGAAGCAGGCACCCAATTCAGGACTCCATCCCCGGACAAAGATCATTCCCTGAGCCAAAGGCAGAGGCTCAACCACTGAGCCACCCAGGCGTCCCTTGACCATAGTAATCTAAAGCAATAATATGAATCTGTTTAATAATGTTCTGAATTATAGCATAATTAAATTATTTTACATATGTTAAGAATGTTTGAATTAGAAATTATTTTGTCATTTTTTTGTTCTGTTACTCATAGAATCTTGTGTCTTTCTGAAATTTACTTTTAGCTTTAATTTAGTTTTAAAACCCTATTTTCAACACTTTAGCCATTAAAAAAAATAATAAACCTCATTAAATGATTTAAGAACACTTACTAGTCCTGTCACTGGATGAAATCAGTATCCCAGGCCTGATCTCTCTTTTTTCTGGCCCATCCTTATTCTGTTAAACTAGTACTACATCAAGCATAATATATTTGAAAACAAACATCATCTTTCCTTTGCCTAGCTCCTGTCTTCTGTATTTTCCTTTATTTTGTCAGTCACTCAACAAACTTTTATTGATTATTGAATCAAGCACTGCTAGAAATTGGGAATAAAAGATCTCTCTGTCATCTGGGAAGCTCATATCCTAGTAAGTAAGACAAATCAATGAACACAATGAAGTGGAATAAATGTATTAATTATATGTATATGATATAGTGAAAGGGTTTATATGACACATCTAAATTAGACTAGCATTATGAGTTTGAAGAAGTGAGAGAAGTCCAGCATACCTGGAGTATAGAGAGTAGGGGAAAATGGTATAAAGAAAGGCTGGAGGGCAGCCCGGGTGTCTCAGCAGGTTAGCGCTCGTTCGGCCCAGGTCGTGGTCCTGGAGTCCCAGGATCGAGTCCCACATCGGGCACCTTGCATGGAGCCTGCTTCTCCCTCTGCCTGTGTCTCTACCTCTCTTGCTCTCTCTGTGTCTCTCATGAATAAATAAATGAAATTAAAAAAAAAGAAAAGGCTGGAGACTTTGGGAGGGGTCAGATCATATAAGGCTGATTTGGATTTTATACTAAGTGCATTGCAAAGGCACCAGAAGGTTTTCATCTGGGTTTACACAACCAAATCTATGCATTACAAAGATCATTGAATGTTGAGTGGAGAAAGATTGGAAAGAGCAATGGTGAGTGAAGGAAAAGCTAATTAGCATGTTACTGTAGTAAATCAGGAGACCAAGGTCAGTGGCCTGGACTCCACAGTAATCTATCTTAAACTCCACAAACAAATACATAAACCTTAAAAAATTTTGGTTGAAGAAATAGATGAATGCTATGAGGAAGATAACACGCTTACTTCATGAGCTATTATGAGACTCCTCAGAGTATTTAATTCTTTTTGTGTTATATGTTATTATGTCTTACACTCCAGCCCCTCCTTCCTAAACCAGGAAGGCCCAAGTTGCAGAATGAAGTTTATTTCCCGCCCACAGCGTAAGAATCTAGGTACTTAAAAAAAAAAAAAAAAAAAAAAAAAAAAATCTAGATACTGATCAACAGATTTTTTTTCTTTTTTTTTTTTTAACTTTTTTTTAGTGGCTTTATTGAGATTTTTTTTTTTAAGATTTTATTTATTTACTCATGAGAGGCACAGAGAGAGAGAGAGAGGCAGAGACCTAGGCAAAGGGAAAGCAGGCTCCATGCAGGAAGCCCAATGTGGGACTCCATTCCAGTACTCCGGGATCACGCCCCAAGCTGAAGGCAAACTCTCAACCACTGAGCCACCCAGGTGTCCCCAGAATTTTTTCATAGAGTACGACATGACATACCATGAGCCCCAGATGTATCTAAAGATTGTCTCTCATATTAGGTTAAATCCATTAGAGTAATTATGCAGAGGGACCTCAGATAAAAACAGAGCAATCCCTTTGGAGAGCTGTATGAACAAGTGACTGAGTTTATAGAAACTTTCATAATTCATTTTAATTCTAAAACTGGGGGATCCCTGGGTGGTGCAGCGGTTTAGCGCCTGCCTTTGGCCCAGGGCGCGATCCTGGAGACCCGGGATCGAATCCCACATCAGGCTCCCAGTGCATGGAGCCTGCTTCTTCCTCTGCCTGTGTCTCTGCCTGTCTCTCTCACTGTGTGCCTATCATAAATAAATAAATAAATTTTTTAAAAAATTGTTAATTCTAAAACTGGTGCCCAGAAGGCCACAGACCTTTTTATCAAATGGATGGAATAATTTAAGAGGCCTAGAAAATCAGAGCAGATTGCTTTTTCTGTGGAGATTTCCAACATAAAACCCAGTTTTGGAAATAATGAGCAGCTTTATATGTGAGTTGTTATTATAGGCAGCTGAGCTCAGCTCATCTGGGCTTTCCTTACAGAGCCTATGAGGCATAGCAACAGAAATACCCTCACTGCTAAGAAGTCTGGATTGTATCTGTAGCATGACTGCTGCATGATTTCTGCAAAAAAAAACCCTGCCAGTAAAAATTAGTCCCTAGGGCTCAGGCTTCCCACAGGGTTTGCTGTGTCAGCTTTGTAATTTTGTTTGATTTCCTGTTTCATGGCTTCCCTCACTGTCGCTGTCACTAATAACTGTACATTGTACAATTCTTAAAGTAATTTATAAGTATTATATCCTATTCTGGGGACAAAGGAAGCCTAGGACTCTCAGGCTGAAACGTTTATGTACTTTAAAAGCTGTACACAATGTGTATTCTTTGGAGTGCATTTTTTAATCCTTAGAAGATCCTTGATTCCAAGTTTTGTGCTCTACCCATATATGGCAAATTCAACGAGTGGTGAATGGCTTAGGTAAGATATTTCTTGGAAGAAATTGATTTCTCAGGACGCCTAGGTGACTCAGCGGTTGGGCACCTGCCCTCAGCTCAGGGTGTGATCCTGAGTGAGATATGAAACCTCACTGTGGTGTATCAAGACATTCTGGGACCCAAAACCACAGCAGCACAAAATCCTTTTGTCTTAAAGGCCCCAGGTTAGATGTTTAGAAAGTATTGCAGATAAAGCATGTTGCCAGCCAATGATGTTTACTCTTGTCTGCTTAGTAGAGAGGGTAATACTACTGAGTTCTCTTTATTTTACTCAAACTAGAAATGTAAATTAGAATATAAAAAATGAATTCATTTTGGAACAGACCACCAAGTCAAAAGAGAGTTCTCAGCTTGTTTTTAGGCCAGAGTTAGACGTTTAGTGGTATTGTGATTTATAATGGAAAACTGGTTCATAGATTAGAAAAGATGCTGAAATGGGACTAAGCCCACAGAAAGCTACTTTTAAGATCTAGTGACAGTGTTTTCCCTACAAGTGGGAAAAAAACTAGTTTTTGATATGACTCATAGAAATAATTCTTTTTTTAGAGCACATTGAAGTTTGAGTTTTCTCCAACCTTATAACACATGGATTTGTCAGTCATGTAAATGTGCCTTAAGATGACATGGAAGAAATTCCATAAGAGAACAAAAAATGCTATAGGTTTATGACTGTCTGCTTAAAAATACTTTGACAGGAAGCTAATGTAGAAAAATTGCCTTTAGATTGTTTGTAGTTTTAAAGTGTTTTTGTTTCCCCATCATTTTGTTAAAGTGTAAGATACTGGGAATGTCATAGATAATTACACATCAACTTTGTTCATTAATGTTTACCAAAGGTTTTGTTTCTTTTCATCTGCAAACTACCTGTAAGGCTAGATAGTAAATATGTTAGACTTTACATATTCTTTTGGGGTTTGTTTTTTTTGTAACCCTTTAAAAATGTAAAGCTCATTCTTAGCTTTTAGGCCATAAAAGCGGGCCTCAGGCCAGAAGCGGGCCTCAGGCCAGATTTGGCCTGTGGGCTGTAATTTGTTGACCTCTAGACTAGAGATCAAAGTGAAAAATCCCTAATCTTAGAGCATATGAATTATGCTTGTAATGCCTGGGGATTTTTGTTTGTTTTTATTTTTGTATTTATTTTGTTCACTTAAGAAATATTGAACCGCAGCCAAATCTTACCCTGAATGACCTCTTCCCAGTAGTAAGGAAAAAATGATTTGAGGAAAAAGTGTAATTATGTAAGATTTTAGAAACAATGCAACCATAAAAGATAGATACAATGGCAAATAAAAACACAGAAAAATGTTCAGCATCACTAGCCATCAGTGAAATGCACATTAAACCCAAATGAGATACTACCTATTCGAATGGGTAAAATAAACATTAAAATATTTGGTTATAGAATTGTGTATGGTTAGAGGTTTTATTTGTAAAACATATGCATTAAAAATAATAAAATTTCAGAATCATTATTTTCATGTTTCACAAGTGTATGATTTATTGTCCCAGCCAGTTGGTAAACTTCTTGAGGATATTAACATGTCTTTGTACATCTTTTGAATGTGAAGGTATAAACTACTTTAGCCTGGTGCTTCCCCTAGTGGGTGGTCAGTAGTGTTTATAATGTAAAATGGGGATCCTCCAGCTATGAATCATTGAAGTTAAATCTGCTGCTAATAAGGCAGCACCAGAATTATCCTTCTGACCCAAATGTTAATAAACTCTGTTATAAGGGTCGGGAAAGGGAAGTGGAGGCTGGGAACAGGGAGGAGAAGGGGCAAGCTCACCTTAGCCAAGAAGCTTTTTAAGCCTATTTTGAAACCAGAAAATTAAAGTCTGCAAATTCCTACTTAAAGCCCTATCTTTGTTCACACCTAGTGTGATTAGGTCAGGTATATTTGGGGTTAAATAATGATTAATGCTTCTCAACTAGGTATTTGGGGGTAAATAAAATAACTTGGAGATTCGTATATTTGGGTAGATTTGGACAGGACAGATTTAGAGAGCAAACACTGGAGTTTAAAACATGTTCTGAGGGGCACCTGAGTGGCGGCACAGTTGGTTAAGTGTCCGACTCTTGGTTTCAGCTCAGGTCATGATCTCAGGGTTGTGAAATCGAGCCCTGCATCAGACTGTACTCAGCACAGAGTGAGCTTCAGAATCTCTCTCTTTCTCCCTCTGCCTGTCTTGTCGTATTCGTTGTCTCTCTCAAATAAGCAAATATTTTTTTAAATGTCCTGAGAAACAGCTTTTTCTCCCACTTAATGGAAGGCAAACTACATAAGGATAGGGTTATTTCCCATTTTTTTTGGCCAATAAAACATTGATTATCATTGGCAAAGGGTTAAATAAGGAACAAGTTTCCTGCAACTGCAAGTTCCAAAATGTGTTGCAAGATTTTTGTAGGAAGGAATTTATGAACTTTACAAATTAGAATAGTCCCCACAGATTCAGACCAAAGAGTGAAGAGCTTTCAATAAATTACTTATGGGCAAGATAGGGAAAGCCATTTTCAAGCAACCTAAATGGAATTGTATAAACCATCTTGCTTTTTGAGTATTATCTCTAGACTAAAATTGCTGTGTGTTCATTTTGTTAGTAGCAGTAGCATTGTGTGTAGTGTGAGGGCCAAGGGTGGGCTGCCCCAAGATGGATCACTTTGGCATAAAGATTATTTCAATTTAAAAGTAATCAAAACCCAGCAGGTGCTGGAAAAGCTGTCTGCCTCCCCCTCAATTGCCTAAATTTACATTGGAAAGGAGAGCCTGGGCCAGCATGAGAGCTATTAACAGAGGCTCCCCTTTACCTAAGAAACTCACCTGCATAAAAGGGCAACTGTTGTTTTTCAAAACATCTTTCATATTCCTGCTTATGGCCTTCTCCCCTTTGTATCTTCAGGCCCTATCCCTCTCCTTAGTTCAAATAAGTTTTGTGTTGCCTCATTGTCTTTAGGATTTCATGCCTGTGTGTGTTCCCCATATGTACACCTATTAAATTTGATTTTCTTCTGTAAATCTGTCTCAGGTCAATTTAAGTCCAGCTAGAAGAACCCTAGGGGCAGAGGAAGGTCTTCCTCACCAACAGTAGCTTCTACTGCTGCAAAAGGAAAGGAGTAGATTGGCTACTCTTTCCATAAGCAAGAAAAGCATGATTGGGGAGGTAATAAATAAATCTATTGAGGAAAAAATCTTAGTTGGAAAAACATTACTATTGTTGATGCTTTACTACTGATGCCAAATAGTGTAAAAAAATAATAATAATGAAGTTAGAGCAACCACTCTTCAGGATTTCCAGTTCTTTCCTCTACACTTACTTGAATTACTAGAAAAAAAAATCTGTATTACAGAAAAACTGTTAGGTGCAAGTACCTCAAAAATTCATGACCTACCAAATTCAGCACAGGCACAAAAAGAAGAACATTTGAATTGACAAAGCTGAACCCCTTAATAATGAGTTGGAAGAAAAAGAGAAGCTTTTGTGAATTAACAAAATTCAACCAGGTAAATTTAAAGATCTAATTGGCTTTATTGAACGATTCATGAATTGTTTGAATTGTGCGGCACCTCACCTAGCAAGTAGAGAGGAACTCCAGGAAGTTGTACCAAATGGCAGATTTTTCTAGAGAATGGGGGGACAGGAAAGTTATTAGCAAAAGAAAAGGATTGTTCCAGGCTAGGCCAGGGGGGAAAAACAAAGGGGTCTTATTCACAAGAGCTTGTCTATCTCTAGGGGATGGAAAGGGCCCTTGTGTCACTCACTGGCACTGACTGAAAAATTCCTGACTGACCAGCTAAGACTCCATTGCTGGGGTAGTTTGAAACTGTAGTTAGATTATGTATTAAGCACCTGTTTGGGAACTCAGTCTAAGTGACACCATTTGGGCTTGTGGTATTTTTTTTTTGTTTTTTGTTTTGTTTTTTTACATTTCTAACATCAGGATTTACCACTAGAAATGAGATTTTTAACCAGTTTACTGAGAAGTAATGATGGCATTGAAATATAGCAAGAGAAGTAGAAGGGAATAACTCCAGAAGTCATTGGATACTTGAAAGATGCAATGAACTCTAAGACATAGACAAGATTATGGCTCAGATTAAAGGGGAGGCAAGAACTCAGAGAAGAATTTGTATCCAAGATATACTTTATATCAAAGACACGAAGATTGGATTGGTGTCCAACACCTTTTCATCAACTAAGAACATCACATGTTACTAACAAAGGAAAAAACTATACTAAAGAAAAGAGTTATTTCCTGATTTGTGTGCTTGGATTCAGTTCAGATTTGATTGGTCTCTTATTTTTTTTTAAAGATTTTATTTATTCATGAAAGACAGAGAGAGAGAGGCAGGCTCCATGCAGGGAGCCCAGTGTGGGACTTGATCCTGGGACTCCAGGATCACACCTCGGGCTGTAGGTAGGCGCTAAACTGCTGAGCCACCCAGGGATTCCCTGATTGGTCTCTTAAATCCAGAATTACAATGGAGCTTTAGTTACCTTGATTTAAAGAAAAAAAAAAAAACAAAAACGTAGAACTAAAAGAGAGATGGGAAATAAACCTGGTGAGCTCTATGCCTGCTACAGCTTATTCCCTGGAGGTAATTTCCAGGTTGCAAGGCAAGGAGGGGTAATACAGAGCCAAAAGACTCCTGCAGAGGAGGACACTGGACTGAGCATCTGGGGAGACCAAGACTGCTAGATTTCACAAGAGACCATTCCAGAGAGGAGATGGAGCTGCACACGGTGCCCATGAGGCTTCAGCGAAGTACTGATCAGGAAACTACCTGATACCTGCCTCAGTATGAATAAACCTCAAAATGATTATCTTGAGTGGAAGCACCTAGATTTTTTTAAAAGAATAAAATACATATTATTTTGTTCCATTTATTAAAATTTTAGAAAATGCAACTAATCTGTATGACACAAAGCAGATCAGTGATTGAGGGGTTGGGGAGAAGTGTCTGGAGGTGACAGGAAAGGGGCAGGAGGAAGAGATGACAAAGGAGCACAAGGCAACTTGTAGGAGTGGTGGATATATTCATTAATTTGATTGAAGAGATGGGTTTCACAGTTTTAAGTATGTCAAAACTTAACTGTATTGCATATGTTAAGCACATGTAGTTTGTCAGTTGTACTCTTTTTAAAACCTGCATACAAAAAAAAAGCTAAATACAAATAAAAGAGTAGCTTCCCTTTCAGATGTTCTGAGAAAATGAAAGGAGGGAATAAGCTCAGGTAACCCCTTTGCAGCTCTCCCAACTCAGGCTATCTTTTCTAAGATTTTTGCTGTTCCAAAAGTATCTTTCAGTTTCAGAGATGGGTTGTTAGGATCTATGTAGTCAGATATTGCTCTTGTCAATGAAGATATAACTTTATGCAATTTTGTGTTTCAGGGCTCATGAACCAAGCAAGCAAACATGAAAAATGGATTAAGGCCGATGCCCCAGAAGGCACTGTAAATGTTAGAAGTCAAAGCTGGTTTCAGTCCCTGAAACTGCAGGACTAAGGATGGTTTGAATTATATTTATAATTTTTAACAATGACGGGGTGCCTGGGTGGTTCAGTGGTTGAGCATCTGCCTTTGGCTCAGGCCGGGATCCCGGGGTCCTGGGATGGAGCCTGCTTCTCCCTCTGCCTATGTCTCTACCTCTGTGTGTCTCTCATGAATAAACAAATAAAAATCTTTGCAATTTCTAACAATGATTAACAGATCTGTGACTACAAAATGCAAAAACCATAGTTCATCTCAATGTTGAAAACAACAAATTGGAGTGAATGAATACTGGTGAATTGTCTTGTGGGGGCCTTTTCAAAATTTGTACTTAGCTATTGTATTTGTTTTCTCTTTCCCTGTCATGAAACTACACAAACTTACCGACTTAAAATAACACTTATTTTTAGCTTACAGTTTTGTAGGTTAAGACACCTGCATGGCTATGTTCTCTGCTCAGGGTGGACAAGGCTGGACTCAAGGCATTAACCAGAATATGTTCTCATCTGGATGCTCTGGGGGGAAAAATCTACTTTCAAGCTTGTTCAGATTGTTGACAAAATCCAGCTTCTTGTAACTACTACTGAGCTCTCTCTTTTCTTGCTGTCCATCTGTGATCATTTTAAGTTTCCACGGGCCACTTGCATTCCTCCATTGTAAAGCCAGCAATGATGCATTCAGTGATCCTGGTACTTCAATATCTGATCTTGTCTGCAACCAGCTGGAGAAAGTGCTTTTAAAGACCTCACTGGAGGGCACCTGAGTGGCTCAGTGGTTGAGCATCTGCCTTTGGCTCAGGTCATGATCCCGGGGTCCTGGGATCAAGTCCCACATAGGGCTCCTCGTGGAGAGCCTGCTTCTCCCTCTGCCTGTGTCTCTGCCTCTCTCTGTCTCTCATGAATAAATGAATGAATCTTTAAAAAAATAAAGGGTCAGTTGATTAGATCAGACCTACCTGGAATAATCTTTGTTTTGCCATATACTGTAACATAATCATGGAAGTGCTATCTCATCATATTTATAATTTCCATTTACACTCAAGAGGAGGAGATATACAAAGGCATAGGTAATGGGGGGCAGTTATCTTAGAAATTCTTGCGCCATAGCTCTCTTGTAACATGTTTGCTACTTAGTACTTCTTATGACATCAATGTAAATTGAAGCTATGAATAAAACACATCATAAATGTGATGCTTTTGCCACCGATTCTTAATTTTTTTGTATCATTTAAGATATAATGCATTGGAAAGAGGAGAAAATTCAGCTATTTTATAGTCTGCTGTATGAATATTGATTTTTACTTTTACAGTAGCATACTGTATAATTTCCTAAATTTCTCTTTCAAACCTTACTTTGTCTACTTCTGGGGTATTTAACTTACCCAAGACTGAATAGACCTATCTTTTGGATTATGTTTTTTTATGATTAGGATAAATCAGTTCTTAAATAATGCTTTCTAATAAACCTCAAATACTATGATTTATAATAGTTTCTTGTTAATATTTTATTTATTTGCAGTTCTACTCTTCATATTTACGAGACAAAGTAAACTTCGTGGAACATCTCATAGTATCCTTTAGTTAGTCTTCATGAAATCAAGATTTATAGGAATCCCTGGGTGGCTAAGCAGTGTGGCGCCTGCCTTTGGCCCAAGACATGATCCTAGAGTCCTGGGATCAAGTCCCACATCGGGCTCCTTGCGTGGAGCCTGCTTCTCCCTCTGCCTGTGTCTCTGCCTCTCTCTTGCGCTCTGTCTCTCAAGAATGAATAAATAAAATATTAAAAAAAAAAAAGCTATAGTATTCAAAACAGTATGGTGCTGGCACAAAAATAAACAGATCAATGGAACAGAATAGAAAGACCAGAAATAAACCCACAATTATATGATCAATTTTTTTAAATTTTTTTTTAATTTTTATTTATTTATGATAGTCACACAGAGAGAGAGAGTGAGAGAGGCAGAGACACAGGCAGAAGGAGAAGCAGGCTCCGTGCACCGGGAGCCTGACGTGGGATTCGATCCTGGGTCTCTAGGATCGCGCCCTGGGCCAAAGGCGGGCGCCAAACCGCTGTGCCACCCAGGGATCCCTATGATCAATTTTTGACGAAGGAAGCAAAAGTATGCAATGGGAAAAAAAGACCATCTCTTCAATAAATGGTGTTTTGAAAACTGGACAGCTACATGCAAAAGAATGATACTGGACCACTTTCCTACACCATACACAAAAATTAATTCGAAATGGATTAAGAACCTAACTAAATGTGAGATCTGAAACCATAAAAAATCCTAGAAGAGAGCATAGGCAGTAATTTCCCTGACATCAGCTGAAACAACATCTACCTAGATCTGTCTCCTGAGGCAAGGGAAACAAAAGCAAAAATAAACTGTTCTACAACTCAACACCAAAGAAACAATCCAATTAAATAGAAGAAATTAACAGACATTTCTCCAATTAAGACATCCAGGTGGCAAACACACATGAAAAGACACTCAACATCACTCATTTTCAGAGAAATCTAAATCAAATGCATGAGATACCACCTTGTACCCTTTAGAATGGTTAAAATAAAAACCACAGTAAACAACAAACAGGTGAGGATTTAAAGAAAAAGGAACTCTTGCACTATCAGTGGGAATGCAGACTGGTGCAGGCATTAAGGTTCCTCAGAAAATTAAAAAATAGAGCTACAATATGATCCAGCAATCACACTTGTAGGTATTTACCCAAAGAATATGAAAATGCTAATTCTAAGGGATGTATATACCCATATGTTTAATGCAGCATTATTTACAGTAGCTAAATTACAGAAGCAACCCAAATGTCCATTGATGGATGGATAAAGAAGATGTGGTCCACAGTGGAATATTATTCAGCAATAAAGAAGAATGAAATCTTACCATTTACAATAATATGGTTGGAGCTAGAGAGTATTATGCTAAGTGAAATAAGTCAGAATAAGACAAATACCATATGATTTCACTCATATGTCGAATTTAAAAAACAAAAAAAAGTGACAAAATGAGACAAAAAGAGATTCTTAACTATACAGAACAAAATGATGGTTACCAGAGGGGAGGTGAGTGGGGGGATCGGTGAAATAGGTGATGGGGATTAGGAGTGCACTTGCCATGATGAGCACTTCGTAATACATGGAATTACTGAATCACTATATCGTATACCTAAAACTAGACCTAAAAGTATTGTATACCTAAAACTAAAACTATACTTAAAACTAATATAATATATTAATATAACTAAAACTAATATAATACTGCACGTTAACTACACTGGAATTTTTTAAAAAGTAATGGAGAAAATAGGTTAAAGACTGATCCGGTATTACCAACACAGGTCATTTGTGACAGAACAGAGTTGTGCTTTTCCCTGGACCCTCAACAGAAATATCAATAGTGATAAAAATCCACAGGTGAAAGCTTAATAAGGAGGTACGCGACAATCCATACCTTTTAGCATAAAATAGGAAGAGCATCTTTTTTGACATAGCATGGTTGTTAAAATTCCTCTGTAGCACAGATGTGATTAAAAAGAGATTTTTCGGGACGCCTGGTGGCTTAGTGGTTAGGCATCTGCCTTCCACCCAGGGTGTGATCCTGGGATCCAGGATCGAGTCCCACATTGGGCTCCCTGCGTGGAGTCTGCTTCTCCCCCTCCCCCCTCCCCCCCCCCCCGTCTCTCATGAATAAACAAAAAAAAATTTTTTTTTAAAGATCTTTCTGAAACATTGCAGGGATATCCTTTCAATTCACATGTAGTTCATATTTCTATTTAACTTATCCCTGACTGTTAAATCAAATGTGAAGGTGAGTCCTGGGTTAAGTGGCATTTAGTTCTTATTGTTAAATGTCTGGAAATAACTAAGAAAGCCTTGTTTCCTTTAAAGATGTATGTCTACATTTTTTAAATCATCACAGATCCTTAAAATCATTACCCAGGCTCAAACTCTTACACTGACTCATATGACCTGACCATCTCTGCTTTCTTTTGTGAAGAAAAGCTTCTAAATTCCTTGTCAAAAACGTCACATCTCTCAGGGTTATTTTATAACTGTAACCTTAGATTTGATAATCTCATCAGCACCATTTGTTTGATGAAGGTAAATTTAAGTAGAAAATTTACATAGTAGCAATACTTGATTTGGCTTTTTTAAAAAATCATGATTAAACCAATTAGAAGAACTAATAATGTATTTAGAAATATTTGTAGTTGGAATAAAAATCAGGAGATGATTTGCTGCTTGGTTACACTGTTGAGATCCAGCTGGTAAAAATACTTTCATCAAATTAAGCTACCAACTTCTAGATTTTTTGTTCTTCTTGCTTGAGGCTGAAGGTCATACTACTTCCTCTTCACCACTGTATATTGAATCTGTCACTGTGATTTCTTCATCTTCTTTAAGTGGTGTTATCTCTTGTTTTGTAAGAGGCTTGCCTTCATAATCATAGCCAAACCAAAGTGGAGGGTCATTAGGGTTATATTCTTGCTGCTGAACCATAGATGACATTCTCCTTGCTGCCTCCCTGCAATAAGAGTGATTTGCATTAGCCAGTTGCAGAAGTAATTGCTAGCGCAGAATTTTCAAACCAGAGCAAATTTATAGTTAAAGAACTGTCTCAAGGCAAATGAATTGGACAGCTCTTTTGCATTCCTGAGAGAGTATGCAAATATTCAGGATCCCAAAGTTTAAGTAGCTCGGTAGCTCTCTGGTTCAGTGGGATCAGAGATTAACAGACTCAGTGAATGGTTAGGGAAACTATGCATGGCAATGGAGTGGGAACACTGAGGCCACTCTAGTGCTCTTGAGTGAGCCTTCTGCCCTGCATCTCTAGTTTCTTTGATGAGGGAGTACCCTAACCTGCCAATCTATGAAGTCCCACCATGGAGGAGCTCTTAACCCAGAGTCCACAGATCCCTGTTGGATAGATGGATGAACTTCAGGGAAGTCCATGAATTCCCTGAAAATTTATGCAGTTTTGTATCTAATATATATTTTTCTGAGGAGAGGGTTTGTGCTTCATCAAACTCTCAAAGGTGTCAGTGACCAAAATGATTAAAAATATTACTGTCTTTCTTAGGAAGAAATAAGGAAGAAAGGGAAAAAAGCACCTAAACGTGATTCTGGACCCAAATTTTAAGATAGGTGGGTGGAAGTTTCCACCCCTAACTAAGCAATTCTTAGACAGCAGCTGGGTATCCTACAATTCAACTTAATTTTGACACTGTCTACCCAGAGACAGCATCAGAGTCCACAGATTAAAGGCCCATCCTCACTAGACTGCCCTCCACTTCAGATACCAGTTGCAAGTCCAGGTTGTCACTCAGGCTTCTGACTGACTGGCTATAGAGCAAAAGTTCCAACAACCCCGGCCCCCCGCCTGCCCCCACCATCTTGGGTTTGATTAATTTGCTGGAGTTGCTTACCGAACTCAGAGAAACATTTTGCTTACTGGTTCACTGGTATTTTATAAATGAGTATAACTCAGGAATAGCCAGGTGGAAGAGATATATGGGACAGGGTGTGGGGAAAGGGTACAGAGCTTCCATGCCTTCTCTAGGTGCACCACTCTCCAAATCCACACATACTAACCAACCTGGAAGCTCTCCAAACCCTGTCCATTTAGGATTTTATGGAGGCTTCATTATGTGGACATGTTTGATGAAATCATTGGCCACTGGGGATTGATTTAATCTCTAGCCTCTCTCCCCTCCCAGGAAGTCAGAGGGTGGGACTGAAAGTTCTACCCCTCTGTTCTTGGTTGGTTCCTCTGACAACCAGCTTCCATCCTAAAGTGCTTTCCAAAAGTCACCTCATTAATATAAACCCAGTTGGGGTGGAAAGGAGTTTGTTATAAAAAGACACCCAGTTCACTTTTATGGCTCTGAATTGATTTCAGGAACTGAGGACAAGACCAAATATTATGACAAAAGATGTTCTCATTGTTCTTGTAGCCCAGGAAATTTCAAGCGTTTGGGGAGCTGTGAGCCAAGAACCATGACAAAAGACCAATATATATTTCTCATAAATCACAATATCACAGCATTAGAAAAAAAAAGTATATCTAACTCAAAAATGCCTTCTCAAGGGTTTTCAAGGGTAGAACAATGCCATTTTTCTAGGAAGTTGGTTTGAATATTGAGGCCAGTACTAAAAAAAAAAAAAAAAAAAGTAATTGGCAATTTCTGTAGGATCAGAAATGAGTAATGATATTTGCCTATGAAGGGGCTACTTTGCCCACTATTACCATATATTACACTGAGTTATTAATTGCAAAAGTCTGGAAACAGTCATTGATAAAGAAGCTGGTATTACCACATGCTTTGAGTTAAATTTGTGCTCAATGGCTATATGTGTTCAGGCAGCACATATGAAATTGGAAAAGGCTGAGATGCATCAGTTGTTTAAAATGCATTTCATTTAAACCAAATTTTAGATGTATTAAAATAATTATAACCAACTCAACAGGAAGACAACCATAGCATTACTAATTCCATCTCTTACCACATTGCTTTTTGGCATATATAATTCCACTCACATAAAACAAAAACTAAAACAAAACAAAACACACAAGTTTAAAGAATAACATAAGTAAAAGCAAATTATGGTAATTTCTAGTTCTGAGCCATCAATCCTATGAACTAAAACTTGGCAAACCAGTGTCTTCTCTTTAGAGAAGTACTTTTTCTCAAATTTGAAAATTTTAAGTTTATGGTCAAAGATGAAGTTTTACATTCTGGTAATGTTTTAATTTTTTTTTTTTTTTTTTTTTTTTTAGTGTGGTCCTACATTTGAAAATTCTTTTTTTTTTTTTTTTCCCAAGCCAAACTGTATCCAGCTTTATTAAAGATACTTTTCATAAACAATCATGGTATTTCAGGCAGGACATGGGCGGACGATCGTTAACAATATACAACAACTTTCAAACTCCCTTCTTCAATGGACTACCAAAATCAGAAAGCCACTATAAAACCCAATGAAGTCTTCATGTGATGCTCTGAACAGGTAAAGTTTAGAGTGAGGGTTGACAGTTCACATTTAGCATGTTGTTTAACAACTTTTCACAAGCCGACCCTGACTTTCAGGAAATGAAATGAAAATGGCAGAATTATCAATCTGAAGATCCACAAGCTAAAAAAAGGAACTCTTTTGAGGGACGCCATCTCAGTGGTGACACCGTAAAGTCCAGATTGCCTGACATACTGGGAACCATTTCATGGGATCAGGTTCCAACAGGTCTCTGGGTTTAAGGGAGTCAAGTCTATGTTGAAGGCAGAGAGGGAGAAGAGGACATAAAAAAATGAATTTTAGTTTTTCCACACCACCAAGGTGGCTCATGTGTGTCAACATCAAGGAATCCCTCCTCCTGGGAGCCAAGAGGAAGTTTCTCAAAACTAGAAGGGGAAGGTGTTTTTCCCTCTTGTTATCAATCTAGCTTCGGAGATATTCTATTAGTGACATATGCCCTTCCCCCAAAACAACAATGAAGTGTTCCGTGTGCTAACAACATAGCTTAAAAAAAAAAAAAGTAAAACAAATTCTGCATTTTTATAAAACTTGATAAAAAATAGTATTTCAAACTGTACAGTCACCAGAAGTACACAGTTATCAAAAATGCACACACTTCACTTGGCATCTCCAGCACCTTCAGCTTTCTGTGCCTGGTGTGTTTTGGCATCTCTATTTTCTGCAGGGTTATTTCCGTCCTTGCCAGCATCAGCTTTCCCCTTTTTCCCTTTGGGTACCTTCTCTCCCTTCTTTGCAGGGGCCTTTTTAGGCTTGGGCTCTGGCTTTGGAGGAGCAGGTTTAGCAGATAACCTTGCAGATCTTCTCTGTGGCTCATCCTTCACCTTGGCTGTATCTCCTTTAGCCTCCCCTTCAGCCTTTCTCTTGGGCGTGGTGGCGACGGCGGCGGGATGTAAGCGCTGGACGCGGGGATGCGGCGGCAGCGGGCCTTGGCCGGTCCGGGGGTCGTTCTCGCCTCTTCTTCACACTGCTCTGAAAATTCTTATATATGATCTTTATATGTCCTCTAAGTAGGACATCATTGTGCAGTAGTAAGAGTGTTATATCTTTAGCTTCTTCCCATTTTCTTCTGAAGATTATTCTCCCCTTCCAATTCTATGGAGCTGAGATTGTTAAGGTTTTGAGGGTGTTTTTCATGAAGATTGTTTTCCCTTGAGCACTTACTGTAACATAATACCAAATGTCAAGGGAATCTGAAGCATAAAATATTGGCACCATCAGTTTCAAATATAAAACACCTCCTCGGCAACAGAGCTTCATTGTTACTAACCCTTCACCCCATGTCTGCCTATTTAAACTCAATCCATCTTTCAAAACTTCAAAACAATCCAGCCTCTTGTAAAGACCCACACCCAATCAGTTCCTCCTCTGAACTCTATAGAAAGTTGATCATGAAGTTAATTTCTTTCCAATACATAGCTCCATGGCATTAATTGTTTACAATTTTAAACTTTATTGGGATGCCTGGGTGGCTCAGCAGTTGAGGGTCTGCCTTCAGCTCAGGGTGTGATACCGGGATCCAGGATCAAATCCCACGTCCGGCTCCCTGCATGGAGCCTGCTTCTCCCTCTGCCTGTGTCTCCGCCTCTCTCTGTGTGTGTCTCTCATGAATAAATAAATTTTTTAAATCTTTAAAATAAATAAATAAATAATAAATAATAAATAAACTTTGATATTTTCCTTTTGTTTAAGAAGATAGTAAATTATTTAAGGGTATATTCCATTTCTTTGTATCTTCAGTGGGAACCCAAACAAGACATTTTCAGCAGTTTACACCAACAAGGGAAGCCGTTTTAGCGCTCTTACGTCCTGCAGGTTTGTTTGAGGCATTCTTAGGTTGCTTTTTCCAACACCCTCTTGCCCCCTGCCAGGATCCTCCCAAACAGCAGAGCTCTGGCCTCACATTCTGTAGTTCACAGTAGTTGGTAATGATTCAGTGTCACTGATGATAAGTCCAGTACAACTATAGGCAACAATGGCCTTGAGCTTTAGGAAAAGGATGAGTTTGAGGAGTAAAAGATTTGTAAGTAATTGACTAAAGTATATGTATCCTTTGGCCTCAGAAGAGCAACAGTTTTTGAAAGGTCTAGATAACTGATAGGAAGATAAAAACTCTTAATGCTAAATTTGTAACATATGAATAATGGGTCATACAGTTCCCCAGTCAGCTACGAGCCAGGGTAAATGAGATGATAATTAGGGCAAATAATGGGAGTTTGAGAAGATAACCAGCAAGTTGGGGATGCTAAATCCTCAATATAGACAAGAAAAAATAGGGAATGAATAGGGAAGAGGACTTGTTAAATGCAATCTGATGAGACAGAGTGAACTTGAGTTTCGTATTAAGCACTACCCATGGGGGAAGTACCCAGTGGTATGTGCTGTTAACTTCAAGCAGATAAAAGAGCAATTTTGTTTAAGGTAAAAAATAAATTTACTTGGGAATAGCAGAGGAATCGCAATTAAGGACAAGCAAGCTATGGTAAGCCATAAGCAAGTTCAAAAAGAAAAAGGGAAGGTCAGCTTTTATTATGTTTTAGGAGGAAATTGGGGAGGGTTGTTTTCAACAAAAGTTTATTGGAAAAGAACAAGAGTTTGAGGTTGTGGCAGTTTCTCATTGGCTGCAAGTGGTGGTCAGTGCGTTGTTGCTGGGGCAGGGAGGGATCTTCCTTTTCTGAAAAGCGGAGATAAAATTCCTGTGAAAAATGTCCTCTCTTGTTGAAATACAATTGTCCTTGAGCAACACAAGGCTTAGGGGTGCTGACCCCTTATTTCTTGACTCCATGCCACCTTTATCGCTTTATCATAGCTCTTAGTGGCAATCATTGCTTTTTGTTGTACTCTTCGTCAGCTTCATTGAAACTCAACATCCGAAGGTCCCCTGACCATTGGAGGTGATGCTTACAGACCAGAGAGAAGCAAAGGATCAGGTCTCTGATCCTTCTCCCTTCCCTTCTTCCCCAGTCTCAAAGGCCAGGACGTTAAGGCTTTCTGTAGCTTAGAGTGTTTCTGAAGCGGATCTTAAAGTGCGTATGCTTTCACAGCACGGTAATGGGAAAAAAATGAAAATCTGAATCTGTCTTGGGGCAAATCTGAGCTTATTAGAATTAGAATGCCAGCATAAACTATTCCCTAATCCACTTTCTCTCCACCTTTTAGAAAATCCTTAGCCCATGAACTAGCTGTCCTTACCACCTCACTTGAACCTGTGGCATCCATCCTCTTAGGACTGACTCCTAAGACTCAGGACCTGGCCAACAGAACAGACCAGCATAGTGTCTGCCAGCAAATATCTCCGAGTGCTTTTTCACAAATCCTGTTTTGCTGTGTGTTTGCACACATGCACTTTTGAAAAGTATCCAGAAACTTGAAAAATGTAGAAACCGAACATTCCTGCCAAAAAGAACTCTCTCTCTCTTTAGTTATCAAAGTAGTTTGGTGGCCTGGTATGATCAATATATGGGAGCTAAGAGATGCTGAAAAGAAGATGTCTGCTTAGGAATTACTATGTGTTCTAAATGTCTTAGAGTACATATGGAATCCTTTGACTCCTTTCCACTCTGGCTTGACTTAAGTTGTCTCTAAGACCCTTGGACCTTGTAGGAAATGCTTTGGGAACGGAATCAGTGCACTGCTTAGTGATCGTTATTCATTTAACTTGGTGAGGCAGGCATCTCTGGATCAGTAGAGAACATGATTTTCCAAATGATACATACAAACAGTTGTGAAGTATCACATTAGATGTTTAGTAATAATGAGGTACTGATGATTTTAAGTGATTTTTGGTTTTTATATATTAAAGGGGATTTCAAGTTATTTCTATAATAACACTACTTGCTCTCACATACATTTCCTCCTAGTTTCTTGAGTAGCATAAAAGGGGGTGGAGTGTTGGAGCCAACGCAGATTGCTGGAATCAGCAGCCTCTCAAACGTACACATCAGCAAGTGAATTGGGCACAACAGAACCCATGTCTCCCCTTATTTATCAAGTCCTTTGAATGTCAGAGCTTTAAAAAAAGCTTGAAAATCACTAAGCTAAAGGTAAAAGAGCACCACCGTGATGATTAAGATATAGGTACAAAAAGTATGGCTCTGCCTTTTATTTGTTTGACCTTGGAGCTTTATTTAAGCTGTTTAAACGAGTTACCTTATTCATTTTTAAATATGGTGGTATTTATGAGCATTAGATGAGATAGTAAACAAAATAGGATTAACAGAATAAATAGCAGATAATAATTGTTAGGTAATATTATTTGTTCATACTAATAACATTCAGTAGCTCCAGATTACAAAGGCCTTTCCCCAAAGATTTTTCCATGAGCTAAAGAGAACTCTGATTAGAGTTTTATTTCCTAGCAACAGACCTCTCAGGGGGGTTGGCTAGTACTTCATGCTGCCAGCCAGCAACTGCTACAAAGGCCTTCAGGATATCTCTTTTTGGAGCTCTAAAAGCCACCAAGACTTTACTCATCTCTTTAGAGTTGAAAGTTTTGGACTCTGAACACAAAAATGTCAGAAAAGGCCCTTTATTCTTTGCTAATTATAGACTTAATGTCTCTTTTACCTCTTTGTGGCTCAGACCCTCCTGGGTTGTGAAGACCATTGTTTGGGTCTTGTTCCCTCTCTTCAACTATGCTCTTCTTCCTTTCCATTGCTTGTTTTTCCCACCGAAGGCCATATGTTAAAAGGTTGGTTGTACACAATTGATTCAAATCTAAACTGATATTTTTGTCATGTTTATGATCATAGTTGCTACTTATTGCTCCTTGAATTAAAGGAGCCTAGATTATGTCTCCGCATGATGCTTCTGGAACCACTTCTTGTGATCCCTTTAGGCTCTGGGGTTGGTAGAATGACAGTATATCTCCTGCTGAAAGCTCTCTTGCAAAATTTGCCAATTTGCTCTTTGACCAAAAGTTTCCTACTCCCCCACTTCAGCTGGACAGGCGTCTTTGGTTTGCAAATCTGGCTTAAAATTTTTAGATTCCAATGAGTATAGGGTAATTTATACATAGAAAAGTTTCTTCTGATGACAGTAATTGGATTTTAAGAGCCACATCATAGGATATTTTCTTGTTCAAGTGGAAACAAACATGTGGGAGCCCAACACTTTGTGATTCAAAGCCATTGAACCACTTCCCACGCAAGAAAAATTTCCTCTATCCCAACTACCAAATGTTCTATTTCACCCAGACAAAATGGCCATTGCAGTTGAGGGAGCCACATTAGTCATGGAAAGAGCAAACAACTCTGATTTTTTAGAGTCAATATAAGTAAGCGATTAGACATCATCACAAACTTGAGTCTTGAAAGGGCCACATATTCTGTGCAACATTTCCAATTCCACCCAAGGATTTAAGTGGAGGAGGAAGCCGCTTTATAATCCTTAGAGCTGCCCCCAAACAAACCTGACCCTACCTAGCCAGGCCTTAACACTTCTCCAATCAAAGTTTTCAGACCAGGTATTTTGGAAGTTCCTTGACTAAAAAACAGTACCTGTCCTAGAAGTTGGAAGTCAAGACAAGTATTTGCAGAGCCTTACTAGTCCAAATGCTAGGACTCTCCAAGCCACTCTACTGTGGGGACTGCCCTTCTTTATTGCTAGACAAAGACAGAATCAGAGGATTCTAGGCCTCTTTCCTACTGGAGTGTAGCAGGGGTGGGCCTATGAGGAAGACTGAGGTGGTTTGGCCTTTTTAGACAATGAGATGGACAGACAAGCCAGGTGCCCTCTAAACACTAGGACCATGTTTCTGCTTCTTGCTGGTAGGGACAGCCAGCTGTGGTGGTAGAAAACAAAATAGGCCTTGACTGTCCTAGCTTAGGAAAGGAATCTTTCATAGATCCAACTAGTTGACTAGAGTTTTGCATCGGGTTTTGGGGGCCAAGCCTAGCTAGTAATAAAGTCTTACTTTGCCTTATTTTGTTTTTGTCACATATTTTTAATCTAGTGACTTTGAAGGCAGGATTAGGATATTACAAAATATTTTGGGTCTTCTTAACCAAACACCATTTTTATCATACTTTAATATCCCATACTATAATTAGGTTCGTGTAGACCCGTACTAGAAAGTCTCCATTCATTCTTACTTAAAATCCCACTTATTAGAAGTTTAGTGATATTACCTCCCCAAAATACTAATTTTGTTAAAACTCAATGAGAAGATTAGAAGCCAGACTCTTTTGTGTAATAAGTTATTCATTCATTGTCATATTACCCAAAATTGTCTGTTTAATGATATGACAGGGTTGGCAGGGACTCCCAGGACCTTATTTTATGGTATCCTTTCTCAATGAAGTTAATATCCATTTTAGTCATCGCTAGACCTATTATGAAGGGTATGAGTCTCCATTCCTCTTCAAAAATTTTCAAAGACCTGCTTCTTTTCTTCTGACCCAGCTTCAGTTGGCCTCCCCCAATCAGGCCCAGGCTCAATGAGAGTGCCTGTCTTACTAGTAATAATTTTTGTGTGCTTCCCCCTTCCCCCCCCCCATTTCATTTCATTTTAACACATACAGCCTTAGATCAGAAACCATTTTCTTCCTCAGGCTTCAAGTGATCAGATCTCCTAGTTCAGCTTGTGCCAAGACTATTTAATTAAGGAAGTTCCTCTGTGACATATATGTGCTTACACTTTATACTTTGATAATATTAATTCTTAGTATTCATTTTTCCAGCCTGCTGCAAAGAACCAGACCTTCAGGGATTGGTCAAGAATTCTCATTTTGAACACTCCACTGGTTACTTCATCAGGTCAGCTAAAACTACTTGCATGTTTTTACTCTCCACCAATAAGGAAACAAACTAAACAATGAAGCAAATAACTGCTTTATATTTTAAAACTCACAGAGTAGACACCTGAGACCCTCTCCTTATATAGAGTGCTTATTTATCTAACGTTTGCTTCCATGGAAACATTTTGCAAATTGTAGGAACCAGCACTTGGCCTGTAGCAGTCAAGCCAGAATACTTTACTCTGAGCTGTAGCTCTTAGAGGAAATCCCTAAATGAGTAACAACTATCAAGCAACTAGCTTTGAGAGAGATGGGGCTTAGGGGAACTGTTAGTAATTTATACTTAATTGTTAACTGGTTTAATTTAATTATTTCTTAGCCTGTAGGGGAGATTAACTGAATGGAAATATTTTTGAGAGATGAGTAGAGGAAGAGGTCATGATAGTTCTACGAGGAGCAGAGTTAAGCTTTTTAACACTGGCATGGTCAAAGAAAGGGAGGTGAGAAGGTCTGCTAGTAAAGGGATATAAAACCGCAAAGACCATTTTAGAAGAAAGCGTAATAATGTTCAGTTCAAAATGTGACTTCAATTAGGCAAAAAGTAAAATGAAACTTCATAACTCTGAAAGCCACTATGTATTACAAATGCCATTCTGTTGTCTCAGAAAGTTGTTCTCAAAGCTTTTCATATTCGGGTTCGTACTTACTTGGAAATAAGTCTGCAGTATTGCATCTTAAGGATTCGAAGTTGTTTGCAGCCCATCTGAAGGTCCTCAAGCATTTGGTCAGTAAGCAGGACACAACCAGAAATATCCAAAATGTGCAAGTAATGGCATTTTGCTGATAACATCTCCATCGCTGAGTCAGTAATCTGAACACACAGCCAAAGTTAAGTACTGATTATTCTGATGAACTCCATCCCAAGAAAGAATGTGTACTAGGCAATTTGAGCTGCTGTAACAAAATACCATAGACAGAGTAGTTTAAACAACAGACATTTGTTTTGCATAGTTCTGGAAGCTGAGAAGTCTAAGATTAGTTTACCCACAGACTGAGTGTCTGGTGAAGACCCTCTTCCTGGTTTGCAGATGGCTACTTTCTTGCTGTATCTTCACAAGGCAGAGAAATAGCTCTGGTTTCTTCCTATTCTTACAAGAACAGTAATTCCATCATGGTGGCTCTGCACTCATGACCTCAATCTAAACCTAATTACCTCCCTAAAGCCTTACCTCCTAATACTATCACGTTGAGAATAAGAGTTTCAACATATGAATGAGTGGGGGGCAAAAATTCAGTCCATAACAAACAGAATCAAAACTCTTGCCCGCTTGTCATGGGATGAGCCTATAACTCATGTTAGTCATTTAACTGTTTGCAGAACAGAAAATTATATTTTAGGTAGTGCCAATAGACTTTGTGATCTTGCTGTTATTTTCATTTTAGAGTTGTCTATTTTGGATGGGTAATTTCATCAAAATTTCCTTAGTAATACCTATTACACCAATATGAGCATCTTATGAAATGTTGCCATAATGGGATTTGGCTTTAAACTTGAATTCACTCTAAGGCATCATCAGTTTAGAAACAGAGGGTTAATAACATAGTATGTTATAAAACTATGAGGTTAACCCGCATACAAGGTCAAATTACTCTGAGGAATCTGAACATCTCTTATGGTTTGTGGGTAGAGTAACACGGTTATGGAAAGGGACAAGTAGGGGAGACATGTTTGTAGGCAGGGGAAGAAAGAGCAGAAGACCACAGAGACCACATGAATCTTATTCTGAAATATTCTGCTGAGGGTTCTGACTTTTTTTTTTTTAAGATTTTATTTATTCATTCATGAGAGACACAGAGAGAGGCAGAGACACGGGCAGAGGGAGAAGCAGGCTCCTTGCGGGAAGCCCCATGTGGGACTCGATCCCAGGTCTCCGGGATCAAGCCCTGAGCCAAAGACAGACGCTCAACTGCTGAGCCACCCAGGGATCTGGGTTCCAACATCTTGAGTTTGCCCACATGTTCTGCAGAGATAATTCAACTCCAATTCTTAGATTATTTTACTCACTCAAGGCCTAGCTTTTGAATTCATAGCTAAACTGAGACTGGCTGTAGAATCAACGAGATTATTTTCCTCAAAGGAATTTTTTTTCCAACTGGATTTAATTTCTCATTTTAAATGTCTGAACATTCTAAAAAAAAAACATGCCATGAGGGACACCTGGGTGGCTCAGTGGTTGAGCATCTGCCTTTGACTCAGGATGTGATCCCACACTGGGCTCCCTGCATGGAGCCTGCTTCTCCCTCTGCCTGTGTCTCTGCCTCTCTCTCTCCCTCTCTCTCTCTCTCTCTGTCTCTTATGAATAAATAAATAAAATCTTTTTAAAAATGCCATGAGGCTTGGCTCTTGTTTTTAATATAAAGTTGAGAGACTTATACAGAAAACCCTTCAGTTTGAAATGTACACTAAGTTTGAAAAAACAGATGTTGTCATTGTCTGAGCATGGCCTGTTTTCAGAACATGTTTAGGACCAAGGTTTAACATTGTGTCTGATTCTCCCAAAAATGCCTTCAGACATTCCTGCCATACTGTGTTTGTCTTTGAGGATCTGATGTCATTGGAAAGAAATAGGAAGGGAAAAAAAGCCCTCAGAATTGTAGAACACAAGAAAGACAGTGAGGAGATGCAAGAGTCCAGGATGGGTAGAGTTCAGAGAGCTAGGATTTATTGCTTCTGAAGGAGTGAAAAAGGAGGCCAACATTTCCATAGATCAGAAGCCCAAGATGTTCAGTGACTGAACTGTTGTTGTTGGGACTTATGGGGCTGGGAACTAGAGTCGGAGGTGACTGGCTAAATTCTTAACTTCCCGATACGAGGTCCTAATGAGCAGAGATTGTTATTCCCACTTTAGTGCTGGGTAAGATGGGATCACAGTACTAATTACTGAACTTGGTGAGCTGGTTGCAAGAAAGAGCTGGTCAAAAAAATAAAATAAAATAAAAAAATAAAATAAAATAAAAAAAGAAAGAAAGAGCTGGTCATCCAGGAGATGGATAAGGTGACCATTCAAGATTGCCTCATGGGCTTTTGAGAAACCTAGCCAAGGATGATGAGTCAGATACTAACGTGTTTAATGGCTCATCAAAACCAATATAGGTAGAAATATAACATTGTATGTCAACTATATTGGAATTTAAAGTAAAATAAGATTTAATTTTAAAAAGCAATGTAGGTGGAATACATTAGACTGGACCCATAGCCTTATGATTTCTCAATGAGGAGTATTCCGATTGGCCCAGATTATAGTCACTACATCTTTTGAATCAGGATGCTTACTTGATTCACAGAGATAATAAAGCTAAACCCTTCTTCTCTCTTACATTGAGGTTCTGGAATAATCTACTCCTTTCCCTTTTTTTCACCCTATATATTTGATATAGGGTGATTTGTTTTGTAGTATCTTATTTGTGTAACATCCTCCTTAGTTTCTAGGCTGCAAGATAGTATCCTCTGCCCAGTTTATAGGAGGAATTCCCTCAGCTTCTCCTTACCAAAAACCAAAAAACCCCCAAATCATACAAACAAAAAAATCCTCTGCCCCAACTCCTCTTCTCACTGGAATCTTTACTTCTCTCATTCTCCTACTTTCCCCTCTAATTAGTAGAGCCACTAAAAAGCTGAGTCCCCATCTGTGCCTGCTTTATGGCCAGGGTAATTCCCAGTGAGCCATGTGTTTCCCATGTGTCCACATGTCTGTATGCAATGAAAACAAGAACTCTGCAGAGGGTCCATGGTCAGTGCTGCTAAGTGTCCTGACCCACTTCTAGAACCAGATGATGCTGACCAGAGACATTTGGTTTCTCTAGTTCTAAACAAGTATATCATTAAACAAGAATTTTGCTGTGAACTTTTTTTTTAAAGATTTTATTTATTTATTCATGAGAATACACAGAGAGGAGAGAGAGAGAGGCAGAGACACAGGCAGAGGGAGAAGTGGGCTCCATGCAGAGAGACTGATGTGGGACTTGATCCAGGGTCTCCAGGATCACGCCCTGGGCTGCAGGTGGTGCTAAACTGCTGAGCCACCGGGGCTGCCCTGCTGTGAACTTTCTAAATTAATTTTGTCACAATTTACCACATCATCCCCACCCCCCCACCGCCTCCTCTTCCTTACTACAGCACAGTTAACTATGGAGGAACTAGGAGGTTTTAGCTTCACTCTCTTAATCCACTCATCACACAAACTAAACAGCTGAGAAGCTGAATATTTAGACTAGCTGGAATGCATGGCATCCTGAGAGTTTGGGTGACACTTTCCTAAAAAGAAGTCCATTAGTGTGCACCACCGAAGACAACACAGTTGTTAAATGTTCTTTTAATTTCTGAGGATTGTCTTTTTAAAGATTTTTTAGTTCTCTTTCCTCTGCATGTTTTTATTCCTCCAAGTTTTTTTTTTTTTTAATTTGTTTTGGTCTTTATCTTCTACTTTAGAGGCTTGTTTGTTATGTCTGGTAATCCTTGATTGTCTACCATTTATTAATAACAAAAGGACTAAACACTGATGGGAAGCTCTGAGTGCATGATATGGGTCTTCTCTACATAAAGCTTCAATGGTTAGATGGATTATTAGTTGGTAAACCCCCAAATGTCAATATTTTTCTTTCATCCTGCAGTAGTCAAGAGCCTCCAGAAAAGAGGGTCCCGTCCCGGTCTCCTGCCTGAAGGGGAAGACCTGGCAGCCACATTCTAGATGCTGCGTTGGAAGAGTTCTTGAGTGTCTCTGCATTTGGCAGTCACTTAATTCCTGTTTTCACTTTTGTACCCAAACTCTAAATTATACGTAGTATCTCCCAGCCCAGCAACCCTCTGTTTCCTGAAGGCTTTTTTAAGATTGATTCATTCATTTGGGGGGGGAGGGGGGTGTGCATCAGAAGGGAGAGAATTCTTAAGCCAACTCCCTACTGAGTGCTGAGCCTGATTCCTTAACCCATGAAATCATGACCTGAGCCGGAAACATGAGTTGGACACTTAATCAGCTGAGCCTCACCGAGCAGCCCTCTGTTTTTCCTATCTGTAGAATAAGTGGTAGAGAGCAGTTTTGCTCCCCAGAGGACATTTGGCAATATCTGGAGACATTTTTTTATTCTTACGAGAAGGGGGTATGGAGGACCAGGAGCTACTGGCATATAGTTGGTAGAGGCAAGGATGCTGTTGAACGTTCTACAGTGCATGGAACAAACCCTCACTACAAAGAATTATCTCATCTAAAATATCAATAATGCCAGGATTGAGAAATCTGGGAAATCAGTATCTAATCTTTTGGTGAAGGTAGGGAAGGGCAGATGCCCAGAGGTGTGAAGTAGAGGAAGAAATCTAGGGATCTGTCTACTTCTCAAGAACTTTTAACCCAGCCTTCCTCATTTTAGCCACATTCCTTTTTTTTTTTTCCTAAGATTTTATTTATTTGACAGAGAGCAAGAGAGCACAAGCAGAGGGAGCAGGAGTGAGAGAGGGAGAAGCAGGCTCCCTGCTCAGCAAGGGGATTCAGGGCTCAATCCCAGGACCCCAGGATCATGACCTGAGCCTCACTTAACTAACTGAGCCATCAGGCACTCCATTTTAGCCATGTCTTTAACCCAGTTCCAGAGACAAGCAGTGCTATCAAATTTGAAGATCATAGTATAAATCAATTTTTCCCCTAGCTTTCTCTACTGTTGGCTTAGGATTCAAAGCTATCTCTGGCCTGCTAAATTAGTTGATCTACATTCAAGCTTCTAAAATTTTCTTGCTCTTTTCTCCTCTCCTGTTGTCCCTATCAACATAGGCATTCACCCTTTTTCTGCAGTTCTGTAGGGTTTCAAGAGGGACCAAAATTATATGCGTATATTCAGTTGCTATATTAATTCAGATTCAGAGATCTCTATTTCTTGACATAGTGATATGTCCATAGTGTAGTAACAGAAAAGAAAGTAGGCTACAATATATTTTGGAAAGAATCACTTTCTATTCTTAAAAAATAGAATCTTAAGATTCTATTCTTAAAAAAAAAAAGACAAACACAAACCTTTTATAACTATTTCTAATCTCTGTGGAAATAGAAAAATATTCTAGAAGATTATGTATAAAATTCCAACAATGGTTATGTCTGGATGGCAGTACGACAACAGATTTTTTACTTTCTTCTTTTTGTTTTTATATGTAGTCCAAGGGTTTTACAATAAGTATATATTTCTTTTATTAACAAATATCAAGAAAAATGATCAAACACTGAAAAGAAGACAAAAGATGATTACATGTCTTTTCAATGTCATATAGAACATTTTTTAACAGGCTCACCAGAGGAATTCTTTTTTTTTTTTTTTTTTTTTTTTTTTTTCATTTATTTATGATAGTCACACAGAGAGAGAGAGAGAGAGAGAGGCAGAGACACAGGCAGAGGGAGAAGCAGGCTCCATGCACCGGGAGCCTGACGTGGGATTTGATCCCGGGTCTCCAGGATCGCGCCCTGGGCCAAAGGCAGGCGCTAAACCGCTGCGCCACCCAGGGATCCCTCACCAGAGGAATTCTATAAGAAATTATGCCTACTAATAACTATTGACTAGGGCCCAAACTCAGTGAAGTTACATGTTATAACTTGTTATATTTTGTCCAGGAGAAATGTACATTATTTCTTTTTTTTTTTTTTTTTAATTTTTATTTATTTCTTTATGATAGTCACAGAGAGAGAGAGAGAGAGGCAGAGACACAGGCAGAGGGAGAAGCAGGCTCCATGCACCGGGAGCCCGACGTGGGATTCGATCCTGGGTCTCCAGGATCGCGCCCTGGGCCAAAGGCAGGCGCCATACCGCTGCACCACCCAGGGATCCCGAAATGTACATTATTTCTATCTGGTGGTAACCATAACTCCAAGATTATGGATTTATTACCTTCTAGGACATTAACCAGTTTTGTATCTAACCTAACAATCGCATTCCAACATTCTTTTTCTTCAGTTCCTATAAATACTCAGTTTGATCAAATGCTCTATGACCTGGTTTTACCATTAATGAATAAATAAACCTTTAGCACATTTTCATATTTGGATGAGAATTGTTTTTAACTTTTTGAAAATTCTATTTTGAAATAAATGAAACCATAAAATGATATGGTTTATAAAATAAAATTTTATTTGAATAAAATAAAATTATTTCCAACTTGGGGAAAGAAAAAATAATGTAATGAATACCCCAGTCATAGCGAAGAAGAAAGTTCTGCGATGAGCCTAAACTCTGACTGCTACCCTGCCTGGGGTCTTTGTCAGTGCTTCAACTGGACACATCTGAACTCTGACTCCTGCACATACCTTTGGACAGCCAGCAATGCTGAGAGATGTGAGGTAAATGCAATAAATGGCCAGTGCTTTGATAATCTCATCTGACAGCTGGGGGCAATAAGAGACATCCAAGTGTTCCAAGATCAGTGAGCCTTTGCAGAATGCCTGCAGGAAATTCCAAAGTCAAAGTTTTTTTCATCCTAGAATTATTCAAATGTTGTGTGCGTCTGTTTACTTACCCATAGGTTTTTTTTGGGGGGGGGGGGAGGGGGGTTGTGACAGATGTGGTAGAAAGACCAAAATGAATTCTGAAAGGAACATAACCTTACAAAATGGCCTAGAGTTTAGGCAGGTTAGAAAGTAATTTTGCTACATGTATTTATGCTCGTTCAGTTCCCCAAACCTTTCCCACAATGTTATTGGATAAAAACTGCAGGAATATCACACAAATTATCAACTCAAGATGTGCAAGTTGCAAGGTTCTTTAAAAGTTCATCTTAAAAAGAAAAACACTGGACAAAAATGAGTATTCTTTTTTCCATCCCTTTTCTCTCAGTTTCTTGGCCAGCTCTGCATGTGCCTTTAATTCTTTCTCAAAGAGAAAAGTGCCTTCTGTGAGGCTGTACTTGGTGGTCATTCATTGTCACATACTAGTTCATAATTCACATTCATCCCTTTAAACCACATTGAAACTTCCAATATTTTGCTCATGAGAAACTCTGCAGAGCTGAAATGTAGCTACAGTGTTGAAAAAAAGAAAACAACTTAGTTTTTTTGTTTGTTTTTCTTCCCAAAGAGTTTATTTATTTATTTATTTTTTATTTTTTTTTCATGATAGGCACACAGTGAGAGAGAGAGAGAGGCAGAGACACAGGCAGAGGGAGAAGCAGGCTCCATGCACCGGGAGCCCGACGTGGGATTCGATCCGGGGTCTCCAGGATCGCGCCCTGGGCCAAAGGCAGGCGCCAAACCGCTGCGCCACCCAGGGATCCCTCCCAAAGAGTTTAAAGGGAGATACAGTTTATTATGGGAGCAGTTTATTATGCATTTCAATCCTTGAAATACAGATGTGGTACATCTTGTTGGAAAATAAAAGCTATTACATCAAAAAAAATTTTTTTAACAAGAGACATTCACACACCAGCTTAACAGTTTACTAATATTCAAATTCCTGTTAACAGAATTTGGTTTTCCTGAATTTAGTGCTAATGAGAGTTTACCTATGTGGTTAGTAATTCTTAGAGTTAGATTCAGTCAAATGACTGGAGGCAAAAGAATCTGGAAGGGAGAATTAGATGGGAGATGGTGTTAATGTAACAAAAAGACAGGGTCTTCGGAATCAAGCAGACCTGAGGTTTTGTTTTTTGTTTTTTTTTTTTTAAGATTTTATTTATTTATTCATGAGAGACACAGAGAGAGAGGCAGAGACACAGGCAGAGGGAGAAGCAGGCTCCTCACAGGGAGCCTGATGTGGGACTCGATCCTGAGACTCCAGGATCACACCCCAGGCTGTAGGCAGGCGCTAAACTGCTGAGCCACCCAGGAATCCCTTCTTTTTTTTTTTTAATCAGGGAAAATAATATCTATCCTCTAGCATTGTTCTTGAAGTACCAAAATGTTCATCTGAAATTTCTAGGGCTAGCAAAGGTCTGGAAATCATCGGATATCCTTCCCTTTACCTTAGTAGTTCTTAATTTTCATTCCCACTTTTCAGGTAAAAAGCAAGAACTAAATGAAAAGAATCCATGAGGAAATAACATTGAAAAGTTTACAACTGAGCAGTTATACAAATACAAAAGGATCCATAAAAGTAAGCCTTATAGTAGTTGTAAAAATATCCTAAGATGAGTAGGAAACCATGATGAATTCAAGATATACTAATACCGTACTTTAAAAAGTCCCTGCCCCAAATTATAAAAATTAGAAATTATCAACATGTGCTCAGTCACTCTAGAGGTTTTGCTTCATTGTGAAGCAGCTCAAACTCTTAGAATACTAGAGACCTCAGTAAATGATGGTTTACCATTAATTTTAGTTACAAATATTAGATTTCAGTAACTAGTGAGTTACTAGTAAGGCATTGCTTATTTATGTGTAAAAATGGATGTCCATTGGACTACCTATCATTTTCCTCTCAGAACTGAGGGAAGGGCCTGGCTGGCCCCTTGGATCACTTGATGGCCCTCAGGATGACCCCAGTGGACTTCCCTCCACTGAGTATGCTAATTTCCACTCCTTTCAGCCCTAAGGAAGACTGGGAAGAACTAGTCAGCCCACTATTTTCTTTAACAAGTTAATAAAAGAGGGAAATTTTCTAGCAGTGGTGGTTTAGCCTAGGAGGTAAAAGATAATACTAAAAGATATTGGATGGGCAGCCCGGGTGGCTCAGCGGTTTAGTGCCACCTTCCGCCCAGAGCGTGATCCTGGAGACCCGGGATCGAGTCTCATGTCAGACTACCTGCGTGGAGCCTGCTTCTCCCTCTGCCTGTGTCTCTGCCTCTCTCTCTCTCTCTCTGCATGTCTCATGAATAAATAAATAAAATCTTAAAAAAAAAAAAGATATTAGTGGTTTAACCCTCAATCACTATCTTTTCCTGACCACAAGAATCAACAGCATTTCCTCTTTCCTCTGACATCATGTGGAACTTGTCTTTTTCAACTGATTCAGCAGTTACAGTACTTGACTTATTCCTGTGTTGTGGCTAACTAACTTTGTATGGAGATCTGTCTTCTCTAGCGACTAAGTGATGTCAAACACTGGAGGGGGCAGCTGGTCAGGAGACAGTGAAGTCCCTGTCTTTGGAGATAATCAAGTATAGAGGGGCTACCCAGTGGTGGTGCAGAGGGGAATCTGGCTTTGAAGGACTGGAATTATTTGTCTTAAATCTTAGCTTGGAAATTCAACTAGTTTTTCAATGGGAATGCAGGAAGTCTCTCAAAAGTATTGTGTGGTGTGTGGAATTTGACTAATTTTTTTTTTTTTAAGTTTCAGAGGTAGAATTTAGTGCTTCATCAGTTGCATATAACGACCAGTGCTCATTACATCAAGTGCCCTCCTTAATGCCCATCACCCAGTTACCCCTTCCCTCCACCCACTTCACCTCCAGCAGCCCTCAGTTTATTTCCTAGAGTTCAGTTTGCCTCCTCAATTTTCATCTTATTTTATTTTTCCTTCTCTTTCCCTACGTTCATCTGTTTTGTTTCTTAAATTCCACATATGAGTGAAATCATGGTTTTTGTCTTTCTCTGACAGACTTATTTCACTTAGCATAATACCCTCTAGTTCCATGTATATCATTGCAAATGGCAAGATTTCATCCTTTTGATGGCTGAGTAATATTCCATTATATATATGTATCCCATATATATATATATATGGGATGTGTGTGTGTGTGTGTATCCCCCACATCTTCTTTACCCATTCATCTGTCAGTGGACATCTGGGCTCTTTCCATTGTTTGGCTATTGTGGACATTGCTGCTATAAACATTGGGGTGCATGTGCCCCTTTAAATCACTGTTTATATCTTTGGATAAATACCTAGTAGTACAATTGCTGGGTCATAGGGTAGTTCTTTTTTTAAATTTTTTGAGGAATCACCACACTGTTTTCCAGACTGGTTGCACCAGTTTGCATTCCCACCAACAGTGTACAAAGGTTTCCCTTTCTCCCCATCCTCACCAACATCTGTTGTCTCCTGAGTTGTTAGTTTTTCTGCTGGCTTTTTATACCCCCTTCACAAGCATCATATTTATAATACAGTAGGTTCTCAATATATATTAGTTGGTTGATCCATCTTTATAAGTGTCTTCAAGAGTACAAAGAATTCTGTTTTTTTTAAATAATTCTGTTTTAATAAATATAGGAATTATTATGTCACAAGGAGTAGGATAACATTGTTTACTACTTAGAGAATGGACAGAGTTCAGGGAACCAGAGAAAATTTAAAGTAAGAAGGAATATTTAAACTAAGAATAATTTATTAAAAGATGAAGTGAGCTTTAAAGGGAGATTCAAGGCACTTAGTATCTGAAAACCCTTTCAGTAACATCTGTTCATGTTTTGGACTGCTTGAATCAGTTCTGCTTTAAGCCTTAAAAAAAAAAAACCCTAATATTCTTTGAAGCTGAACTTTCTTAGAGGTTTTAAAATTAAAGAATAACTTATAAAAATGTATTGGAAGGTCTATAATACATTCATGGTAGCATTCTCATCCATGGAAAATCTGAGGCATAAAGATTGGTCTTAGGCTTTATGTTTGGCATAAGTCAGTGCAGATCTGAGAAGTAAGTCAGAACTTCTTTTTTGTAATTCATATTTTCCTTTAGAGACATGTAAGTCATAAGTAACTTAAGTCTGCAGGCATGTTTCAACATAATCACTCATGAAATTCCATTTCTCCCCTACAGATAAGATTATGTTTTCTGGCTCCAGTGATGCAGATTCATACATATATCAATGCCATTGATTTTCTTGTGTTAGAAAATGTCAGGCTAAGCATCCTTCCGAGACAATATCTTTTGTAGTGAAGATGGGGAGAAAACACAGAAATTGTGAAGTTTGGCTCCCATCCCACATACCAACCAGTTTTGCTGTGGGTTAACAATTTTGAAGTAAACTTCCAAATGTCTCAGCGAGTTAAATCATTTCTTTTCTGTATCTTCGGAGCTGAGTCACAGTGTGGGAAGGCTTAATGACCACATTCCTAAATTGGGTATGTAGAGGAGACTTGAGTTTCACTGACATTTACTGTCACAATAACGTACTTTTGCCAAAACCCTGATTTAAGCTACCTCAACAGGTGGCAGCTCTCAGCTTCAAAAAACTCCCCTTGTGGTGCATACCCGACTTTTGACTATTTACCTAATTAGGTTCCGATGAATTCTACTACTAAAATTTGTGAGTTTTCCCTATTGGTAATTTTGAAAAAAATCTTGTACTGTCAAGAACCATTTTCTGTAATGAAGACTGTTTTTGGCTGCTTCAAAGGCTAAAATACAACTTCCACAATTTTAAGTTATAAACTGGATTCAAAGCTACAATTTCTTGGGCCTCATATATGCCACCAAAGATAGTCTTGCTCCTAGTAAGCATCAGAGCAGGTGAGTGTAGCCATGGCTGTGGCCTGGGCACACTGAGCTGGGAAATCTGGGCATTGCTACCAAAATTGAACTCTATAAAGCCTGTCTTCTCACCTTGTAGTGAGACATTTCCCTGCATTCCCACCCTCCCTGCTGGAGAAACCAGGCTGAGCAAGGCTTAGCTAAGGCTAAGGAGAATACTTCTTTTAAATATGGAGGCGTTTTGTAAAGGGGAAAGGCGAAAGCCTCAAAGATACATTTCCAAAGATATTTTCATGATACAGTTTTTTACCTAATTATATGGTGATTTGGGTAATAAGCCTCAGCTTCAAGCCAGCCCAAAGTTACTTACTCCACAAACTTTTGTGGCTTACTCCACAAACTTTTCCCCAGTTCCCTCCTCTGGAAGACATGCCTCTTCCAAATCCCTATAGATTTTCGTTTTTTTGTCTTTCTCACTTTCTATTACATAAATATTATATAAATAGCTATATAATTGTTTTATCTTCTGCATTGACTTTAGCTTCTTGAGGGCAGTATCCATCTCTGATTTATTTTTGTGGCCTCAACATCTAGAAGCAAAGGAGGTTCAAGATGAGAGAATGACCAGAGGGAAGAGAAGATGCCTCTTAGCATAAGAGTGAGGAAAATGAGCTCCCATAGATTGCCATCAGGACACTAAGTGCGGTCCTTCCTCACACCCTGTTTAATAACTGCAGATACAAAGGTGGTTAAGAGCACAGAGTCTGGGGCCCACCAGCCTGGGTTCATATCCTGCCACTTAGACATTTTGTGTCTCTGGATAAATTACCCAACCTCTCAATTCCTCAATGATCTCATTTGCAACAGGGAAATAACATGGTACCTTAATATGACACCTACTTCACAGAGTTGTTGGGAGGATTGAGTTAAAATGAATAAAGTAAATGAATAGTCGCTGGTGCATAGTAAACGGTCAATAAATAGTAGCTAGTACTATTATTTGTATTCTACTCCTCTTGTACTCTGCTGCTCTCTGGTATGATTGCCAAATTTTTTAAATCTTACATACCACAGTAAACATATTTTGAGCATAAACTTTCAATAAATGTGTATTAATATATTTACAAATTATATAGACATACAACTATTCAAATATATACATATATTATCTTATAAATATATAGTATATGTATCTTATATATAATACATCATATCATATAAAAATAAAACAAGACAAAAATAACTGTAAATAGTTCTAATATTTTCTTGTCACACCGAAATAAACTGTCTTGCTCATTTGCCAAAGTAAATGTTTTCTCTGGAGACCCCTATTCAAAGGTGTATCTTTGGTTGTCAGTAGACCTTGATGACTCACTAGCTGCATAGACTGTGGATATTTGGTAAAAACAAGGGAATTGCGTTTAAAACATAAAATGTGACAAGTGCATAAAGAAGGGCCAAATGTGGGGAAATTACAGAAGAGAAAGGGTAAGCAATCAAAGAAAATGTATATTGGAAAGAAGACCTGGAAAAGAACAAAACAAAATATGTTTGAGTTAAAATTTGCAATTAGAATTTGGCAGGAGGGCAGCCCCGGTGGCTCAGAGGTTTAGCACCACCTTCAGCCCCAGGTTGTGATCCTGGATACCCAGGATCGAGTCCCAGGTCGGGCTCCTTGCATGGAGCCTGCTTCTTCCTCTGCCTGTGTCTCTGCCTCCCTCTCTCTCTCTCTCTCTCTCTCTCTCTTTCTCCCTGTGTCTCTCAAGAATAAATAAATAAAATCTTAAAAAAAAAAAAAAAAGAATTTGGCAGGAGTAGGGGGGATTCCAGAACAGGATTCATGTTTTAGATGTTATCTCCAAAATAAGCATAAGCCAGGATTGGACTACCCAAAAGTCAATCAGGTATTTCTCTTGTGGCCTGTAGGATAACCTACACTTTCTCTATTTTTCTAAGATAAATAAAATGGGTGCCCAGTGGCACTCCTCCAGGGATTTCTATGGACAAGAAGGGCATAGAAAAATTACTTAAGCTATAATAATCAGCCTGAAAGAGTTGATAGGATCTGTTTGCACAGCCAGACACTCTACTTGTTCTCTTTCTCATTCTTTCCCAAGAAAATGGGAACTCAGAACTTTTACTCTAAAAACAAAGTCATATCGTCCTCCTTTGACCTCTTCCGTTTAAGGATCTCTGGGACTAAAGTTCATGAGCCATCAGTGCTGCTTTGATCTTCCATTTGGGGCCATAATGGAATAAGAGATGACGTCATCAAGGGAGGTTACCGATTTAGCCAGAAAACTTAAAAGGCCTGAAGTTGTGTCTGTGACCTTCAGAAGGTTAACCTCAAGCTTCCTTACCTTTAAGAGAATGAAAACAACTGAAAACCTATCTCAGGCTTACTGGAAGATGGGAAGAAATTGTGTACTCCAAAAGAACTTGACAGACTAACAATGCTGGCTTTTGTCTCTCAGCTTTGGAACCAGAGAGGTCCTAGAACAATCTTGTCTGCCATTTAAGGCCTGAGAACACAATTTCACCATCTTCCACATGTTGAAGGCTTCAGAGTGAAGAATATCATGTGCAAAATTTAGCTGGAAGTTAATAGAGAGGGTAATTAGAAGTCATAATGTGGAAAAATCATAGCTCTTGTGAGACATGCCACAGGTACTCAGTTCATGTCAGGTGAGGCATGATAAGCAAAGCCCAGGCACTTGGCTGAGAGAATTGGCCACTTAGATTTAAGAAGGAAAAGAAGCATAAACTCATACTCTTGTGGGAAAGTGGGATTTTGATGTTTATTTTTCCTGCCTTATTGTTTTGGGTTTTTTGGGGGGTTTTTTGTTTGTTTTGTTTTTGCCTTCAGACGATCTGACAGGTTTTGTTTAACTTTTGGCAAGTTTCATTTTATCCAGGATAAACTAATGTTCCAGGGGTAGCTTAAAGGTTGGGAGAGGCCTCCAAAGGATTATCTTCCTTTTGACACATTCTCTCATAATTCTTCTCTGTAGATGCTCAACATCTACATATGTTTATGCTTTATGCTCAACATAAAAATAACAGATGTGTGCATTCATTTAGCAAGTCTGTCTGCTTCAATTGTCCAAAAATAGTTCTCCCCGGTGGGATTGGGCAAGAAGCCAGGACTGGTGTCGGGTGTTCTCCATTTCAGCTATTTATCAGCCAAAGAAACATGGTACCCATGACTCCAGTATCCCTCGGAACCTACAGACTGTGGGAAAATGACAAGCTGTCAAATCCCACATCCTTTAAAGTCTGGCAGATTTCTAATTCTATTGAATTGCCTCTACAACTGGGAACACACCAGGGTGAGGAGCAACAGGAATACTGAGCTTATTTCTTTTGCTCACAGTCTTTGAAGAGAAAATAATGTCTAAGTATCTTGGTAAGAGTTTGTCTGTGACAATGAATTCTAAGTGTCTTAGGTCTCTGAAGGATATGTTGTTCTATTATAAATTCTAGGAGATGAGGATGACGGCACATGAGACTCCTGACTCTGGGAAACGAACAAGGGGTAGTGGAAGGGGAGGTGGGCAGGAGGTTGAGGTGACTGGGTGGTGGGCACTGAGTGGGGGCACTTGACAGGATGAGCACGGGTGTTATATGTTGGCAAATTGAACTCCAATTTAAAAATAAATTAATTAAATAAAATAAATAAATGAAGGAAACATTAGAAGATAAATAGATAGATAGATAGATAAATTATTTTAAATAATCAAAAATAAATAAATTCTAGGAGACCGTTCTTGGCATGAATAGCCATGAAGTTCAAATTTGTGTAACAAAGCTCTTACCTGTTCTAGGTTTTGTGGAAGTTGCTTTTTCCACAAGGCACCAGATACTTTCTTCATTCTACCATAGGAATTCCTTGATTTCCTCTCCCCAAGCCCTGTAAAATGATTCTGAACCTGGGACCTTCTGAGATCTTCATCACTGAGAGTTTAGTCAATTATTTCCTAACAGTAACCTGGAATATTGGATGAGGTAAAGAATTTTCCTGAGCAGTATGGCCAAGAGGTAGTGTCCAAATGTCTGGATGCCCTGTCTCCCCACACAGAAGATTTCAGAGCATCCACTGCACCAAAGGCCAACAATTAAGGCCATTTTGGAAAGGGATCCTCTGTTTGTTGCTTCCCTCACAACCAAGAACATAACTATATCCCTGGAGAAGAGGTGGAGTTATTGGAATCTCGTACTTTGACAATTTTTGAATGATTTAATCTTAGAAACCAAATAGAAATCAATGTTGGTTTTTGAAAAAATTGTTACTATGTGAAGCCAACACATCTAATCCGTCTTTGACATTTTAAGTCAGTATGTGTCAAAAGCCACTAAAACCACTAAACCACCAAGGGGGTGGAATCTAAAAACTGATGAGAATGATTGATGAAAATCTTGCATAAACAACATAACTAGTCAGAAAGCTTGGTGATTCAAAGTAAGAGTTTGAGATCAGAAAAGAGTCTCTGGAGAGTAATCCACTTCTTGCTCCTAGGGCAAGAATGAATCTAACATGACTGTTAGGTCAAGACACTACACTCTAGAGGGAAATGTCCAGAAAAGGCTGCCAATGGGCAATTCTTGGGGAGGAGGACTCAGAAAAGTTGCTGAATGAGGTGGGTTTTCTCCTAGGCCTTTCTGACTGAGTATCCATGGATCCCACACAGTAGTTGTAAGAGTTTCAGTTCTCCAGCACCAGTGGTGCAGGGCACAGGACTGACAACCCTAAAGCTCCTACTTGGACTCAGCCTGGAGCAGCCTCACATCTAAATGAACAGCAATGGGGGCAGCCCTGGTGGCTCAGTGGTTTAGCACCGCCTTCAGCCCAGGGCCTGATCCTGAAGACCTGGGATTGAGTCCCGCGTCGGGCTCCCTGCATGGAGCCTGCTTCTCCCTCTGCCTGTGTCTCTGCCTCTCTCTCTCTCTCTCTCTCTCTCTCTGTGTGTGTGTGTGTCATGAATAAATAAATAAAATCTTAAAAAAAAATAAATGAACGCAACGGATCTCAGTCTGCTGTTTTGCCAGCTATGAAATAGCTCATGATTTACACCATTACAGCTACCCTTCCCAATCCCTTATTCCTTAATCCCTCTTCTCTGCTTCTCTATTTATAAATCAAGAGAAATCTGTTACTAATGTAAAGGTCAAAATCAAAAGTTTGTAACACAAGGGAAAGAATAAGAGAGGTTAAAAGTTAGAGAAGAAAAGATGAAAGAAAAAAGGAACTTGTTATCTCAAATGCCTAAGCAGTTAGGTCAAGATTAAGGATCTCAAAATAAGAAGGAACTGTATGTAAGAGAACAATGAGGGAAGTGGATGTACTAGCATCTCTACTGCTGCTTATGTCCCATAACCAAAAGTTGTCAAATACTTTTGTGATCATCAGAGAACATGACATTCATGTAGGCAACAACTAGGCTCTTAAAATTCATCAGTGGTGCCATTTAGGAGATTTCAGTAAACCAGCTTGTGAAGAATATGCAACAATTAAGCAGAAAAGACACAAGAGAGTGGATAAAACTGAGCCACTAAGACATGCCTCTCATTTTTCTTATGTAGTTATAAATACCACCCACTGCATTCTGGTTGCAGGGCTTTAAAACACAGATATCTATCTCTATGAGAGGTACTTTTTTTTTTTTTTTAATAATAAAAGACAACAGGAGGCCATGTCTGGGTTTGCAGAACAGTGATAATATCTAAGTCTGAATTTTCCCCTCTTCTCCAAACCATAAAATTTGTAGAAAGAACAAACAAAACTACACAGTGCTCATACACTCATCCTTACTAGGAGACAGAGAACACTACAACCTTCAAATTATCTAGAAGTAGCATAAAAACAGAAATTAATTCCAACAGAGTTCCCTTAGCCTACCTGCAGCTGCCACAAGCCTCTGGTTTGAGAGAGTGGGAAAGGTGACGTTGCCATAAGAGTAGAAGAGCAAAGAGAGCTTCAAGGAAGCAGACAGAAGCACTCACAAGAGAGAAAGTGCAACAGTAAATGCCAAAATACTGAATAGCACATAGTAGGTCATAGCTCTGGCTACATGACTTAGCTATGGGAAAGAGCTTGAAAATGAGGGTGCCACAAATCTCCCAGGCAGCCAGATGCATGGATGTCATCCTTAACCATGTCTTCCCCCTCATCCCTGTCCAAACTATCAACAAGTCCAAGGATTTGACTACTTAAATGTTCTCCAACCCATTGCCTTCTCTTTAGCCTCACTGTTAGCGTTCTTGTCAGGCTGCCACTCTCTCCCCCCTGGACTATAATAAAAACCTCTTCACTTACATTCTTTCCGTATATCTTAATAGCTGTTTTCTCTTCCCTCTGTCCTTCAGTCTAACTTCTACTTTTCTTCTTCTTTTTTTTAAAGATTTTATTTATTTATTCATGAGAGACACACACAGAGACAGAGAGAGAGAGAGAGAGAGGCAGGGACACAGGCAGAGAGAGAAGCAGGCTCCACGCAGGGAGCCTGACACGGGACTCGATCCTGGGTCTCCAGGATCACACCCTGGGCCGAAGGCGGTGGTAAACCACTGAGCCACCTGGGATGCTCCATTTAAAAAATTTTAGAGTGATTCTTTGTTTTCAAAAAGTGAACAGATTATCTCAGTGCCCACTACGTTGAAAGTCCAGTCCAGATGTTTTTAGTTCAACCGTGAAGCAAGATTTTCACAAAATAAATCTGAATGAGACAGGGAGTATGTCTTACATGAAAACATGGAGTTAATCATCTGAGTTTAACTTAATCATTTAAGTTTTTGCCAACTCAGTGATTGGAAGTAATATCCTGGTGTTGTTCTAGGGAAGCTTAAGAATCTTCATGAATGGACACCATCAAAGTACCTGGACTTTGGGGCAGCTATGGGTTCCATCTGTATGAGCACAGCCGCCTCACCAGGCTGCACCCTAGGGGAGCTCAAGGAGAGCAAGCCCGTGACCACCAAGGAGTGCGGTGCTCACCAGCAATGGCGCCTAGCTGGCTGGCTCAGACAGCTCTCTGCTCCTGGCTCCAGAGCCCTCCAGTTCCTGACTTCATTCCTGGGTTCTCAAGACCTGATTCAAGCCTAATTTACATTTATCATCCCTTTTGGATGCTACTTATTGAGGCAGCATCCATGGATCCATAAGTAATGTTCCATTTTCCAGTCTGTCATGAGAGTTTGGAACTTATCACTTCCATTCTCAAAACAAGAAAAAAGGTGAGTGAACTGAAAATCAACAGCTCTTCTTAGATCTGTCAGATAATTGAGGTCACAAAGCAAACCACCACTCTGAAAACTGGAGAGACAGGTGAATACAGAGAACCCGGGCTTACTAGAACCAGAAGCCTGTGGCTGGAGCCAGTATCAACATCTGTTCTCATTAACAAAAGCCTGACCTCAAGGGAAACTGACCAGGACCCAACCAACATGGGTTTTTTGCAAGCCAGTCCTCATCCTCATGGGGTGAGAGAAATACCCAACTCTAGCCCCTCTGACCTTCTTGTCTTACCTAAGGGTAGCAGAGCCAGGGAGAGGGGTTAGAAGCACTTGTAAACTTGTAAAGACCACAATCCTGGGGCATAGACCCATTAAAAGACTGAGACCTGGTCATATGAATATAGAATGAGTCTCCCTCGACAACACACCTAACTAGGACACAAGTAGGGTTCCGGTATAATAATACCTTAACAAAAAGATTAGAAATCATACAAAATATGCTCTTAGGCTACAACAGAATTAAACTAGAAATCACAAAGACAGCTAGAAAATCCTCAAATATTTAGAGATTGAACAACATTTGCTAAATAAACATGGGTCAAAGAAGCCTCAAAGGAAATTCTATGCATATTGGAAAATATGTTTAATATCATAATCCCAGTGAAAAACAAGGATCCATTTTCTTTTAAACTGATTTGTTCTCTTATACTATTTTCAAGAATAAAGCAATTATATTTATGTAGTGTTCTAGGTTTTTAAAATGCTTTTACATATGTAATTCATTTAGTCAATTATATTTAAATGCCTTGGGAAAATGCATTGATTCATTGATAGGAATAAGAAAATAAATAAACTATGTCTTCCAGGAGCATATTCTAAATTATCTCCTTAGTTTTAGAGCAGTTTGGCTGTCAAGATTATCTATTTTCTGACTGTTTAACTAAGGTACATAAATTATCAAACCATTATACTAAATATGTTCATTTTTTATTTACTAGTATTAGTTTCTTTTTCATTAGAGTAATAATCATAGTAATAGTTCATATTCATCATGCAGCCTGTGTCAGGAGCCATGCTAAGTATTCAAATGTTTTATATCATTCAATTCTCACAACAGGAGGACTATTTTCTTTTCTTTTTTTTTTTTAAAGATTTTATTTATTTATTCATGAGGGACAGAGAGAGAGAGAGAGAGAGAGAGAGAGGCAGAGACACAGGCAGAGGGAGAAGCAGACTCCATGCAGGGAGCCTGACGCGGAATTCGATCCCGGGACTCCAGGACCACGCCCCGGGCCAAAGGCAGGTGCCAAACCGCTGAGCCACCCAGGGATCCCCCCTGTTTTCTTATTATATCATTTTTATAAGTGAAGAATCCAGAGCCTGGAGAAGGAAACTAACTTGCCCAAGATCATACATCTTGACGGACTAAAATTGTAAAAATCTGTCTGACTCTTGAGCAGACATTGGAAACTGCCAAATTTTACTTGCAGGCCAAATATCTGATCTGTCACTGGTTTTTATATGGCCTTCAGTCTAAGAATGGCTTTTACATTTTTAAATGGTTTAAATAATCAAAGACTAATATCTCATGACATGTGAAAATTATATGAATTTAAGTTTTGTTGTCCATAAAGTTTTGTTGGAATACAACCACTATCATTTATTTATGTACTTTCTATGGCTGTTTTTCACTCTGCGTTAGCAAAGTTGAGCAATTGTGACAGAAACTGTATTGCCTACAAAGTTCTCCGGCCCTTACAGGAGAATGTTATAGAAAAGTAACAAGAAAAGGGGACTTCTATTCAGAGTGCTAGTCCTGCTCCTCACAATTAAAGCCACTACAGGAGCAGAGAATTGTTGTGATGCTTAGTGAATAACTTAAGATGATGTGGCCACAGAAAAGACAGAATCAGTATAAAAATTAGGACTGTGGCTTGCTTGCTAGGCCCACATTCCCAATATTATATCATTGCCTTTGCTATCAGAGAGCTCATCTTCACACTTTTGTAAAAAGAAGATTCTTTTAATTTACATGAATATTTAATTTTTTAAAAGATTTTATTTATTTATTCATGAGAGACACAGAGAGAGAGAGAGAGAGAGAGAGAGAGAGAGAGGCAGAGACACAGGCAGAGGGAGAAGCAGGCTCCATGCAGGGAGCCTGACGTGGGACCCGATCCCGGGTCTCCAGACACCCCTGGGCAGGTGCCAAACCACTGAGCCACCCGGGCTGCCCAAGATTTAATTTTTAAAATTAAAATATAAACAAAAAAGTCATACTTTAACAGACTAATTTTAATGATTTGCTTTGAATATTGATCACATTTATTTGGTCTAGGCCTAGAAATATATATAATCTTACAGCATCCCTATACACAATTTGGATATAATAAATATACAGACACATTGACATATGTGTGTAATCTAACATACACTAAAATGTGTACATATATTTAATACATATGTATTAGACACATAGATGTGCACATATTTACATGTAAACATGCAATCTGATGTATGCTAAAATTTAAACATATTTAATTTGAACACCTATACTATGTAAGTATAGCTTTACATATATATTTACATGCAAACATATACAAACACACTTTTCAATCCATACACACACTAAGTCCTTGTGGTAAGTCATAACTAGACTTGGTTTTCCCCTCTCCAATGCTCGTTCTTTCTTTCTTTCTTTCTTTCTTTCTTTCTTTCTTTCTTTCTTTCTTTCTTTTTTAAGATTTTATTTATTTATTTGTGAGAGACAGAGAGAGAGAGAGACAGAGACACAGGCAGAGGGAGAAACAGGTTCCCTCTGGGGAACCCGATGTGGAACTCGATCCCAGGACCCTGGGATCATGACCTGAGCCAAAGGCACACACTCAACCACTGAGCCATTCAAGCATCCCTCCAATGCCCTTTCTTAATCAACTACCTCAACCCACCACACTGAAATAATAAAAATTTTGTCCAGCTGCAAATGACCTACATAAAGAAAAATGTGTACATTCATATGTCTATTAGTGCTAATGTATTTACAGCATACTTCATTCCCAAAAACGGTAATGAGAAATATGAACTAGATAAGGGAGTATAAAAGGCCATTAGAGTAAATAAATTGCATTTATTCCATTGGTTTATCCAAACAAGACAGAACTTCCATTTTATCTGTATTGCAACATCCCAATTAAACCAATTCTTTTGCCAAACTTGACAGTTTGTTAGTTAATTAAATACACAAAATGCTCAAGGAAAAGATTTCTTGAGAAATGCTCCATTATGACTGTATCAAACATCTTTTCTAAACCGTGTGTGCCTTTTAAGAGCACCAAATAATTTTAGTTTAGCATGATCATTGAATGTTTAATGTTCTCAGGAAAAAAAAAAAAAAAACAAAGTTGGAAGAAGTAATTAAAACCAGATCTTAAGTCAGTACATCTGAGACTCCAGACACTTAATCTGCATGTGCTGTGGTTTTCCAGTAAAACACTAAAATGAGGTAATTTTTTATTCTTAATATGGTCATGACTCTTGCAAAACCTAACCAGGGTGAAAAATGTTTATCTCATTTTCCCTCATTAAATCATCATGCTGAATATAAGTTTCAATGTCTTGTGCTAAAAAGAGAATCTCTTATCTTTACCTTTGAGAAGTAACAAGAAAGCGAATTCTCGATAAATTGTGGATAATCTAAATATCTCAATGCAATCACCTTATTTTACTCACTTCTCTTTTGTAAATCCAAATAAGGAATTGTGAAATTGGTTTACGTGTCATTTTCTCCTCTCACCTTTGTCTCATCTCTTTTGGGACTTAATAATTGGGCTGGAGGAGGCACAGAGAAGAAAACTTTTCCCAGAAGTGTTAACCTGGGAACCTTAGAAAGGAAAAACTGGTTAACAGCCACAACATACACACAGAGCACATTGAAAGCAGGGAGGAGAAAATGAGATGATGAAAAAATTTTTTTTCCATGAACTTGAATGGAATAGCTGATCTTGTGTAACTAATAATTAAATAATTCTGCATGCCCATGCTCCTGTAGTCCCCATTTTTATTTTTTCTTTTAGATCACTGAAAAATATATTTTTAAAATATTACATTTTTTTCACTCATCTGTATGATTATGCCAGGTGCATAACAATTAGGAACTTCAGGTACTGAAACACATGGGGTAGCATATTTTATCATAATGGAAAGAATGAGCTAAGTAAGTGGATAGGATAAATGATTATGTGCTCAATTGGTACTTTAAGAGCTTATGAGAAAAGTAAATTTCCTAGATCAGGTCTTGAGGAAGGTTCTAGAAGCCATAATATAGCTATTGTAAGCAAGCCTCGATGTAATGTTTATTACAACATTAAGCCTCTCAATGTGCTATTAAAAGAAGAAAAACCACAATCATAGGTCCATACATGTATTGAACCAGGACAAAATCTGGTAACCTATTAGTAAATCATGGAAGGTAACTATTTTTTAGATTTTATTTATTTATTCATGAGAGACTCACAGAGAGGCAGAGACAGGCAGAGGCAGATGCAGGCTCCATGCAGGGAGCCTGACATGGGACTCAATCCTGAGACCAAGATCACGCCCTGAGCCAAAGGCAGACGCTCAACTGCTGAGCCAACAGGCATCCTGAAGGTAACATTTTTAAAGAGCATTATTTTTGGATATTCTCAATTTTTTCCCAATCAAATAAATTGTCAAGAATGTCCATTAAAAATGCAAGGAGGGCAGTCCCGGTGGCTCAGCGGTTTAGTGCCGCCTTCAGCCCAGGGCATGATCCTGGAGACCCAGGATGGAGTCCCATGTGGGGCTCCCTGCATGGAGCCTGCTTCTCCCTCTGCCTGTGTCTCTGCGTCTCTCTCTGTCTCTCATGAATAACTAAATAAAATCTTAAAAATAAATAAATAGTCTCTCTGTTCTTTCCTAAATAAATAAATAAATAAATAAGAACTAATAACCTAGGAATTTGCAAACTGTTAAACACACTAGAAGCCCCAACTAATATGTCCTAAGAGTTGAAAACCCTAAACACTTATGAAAACTCAGGGCTAACATAGCAGAAAAAAAACAATCTTTTTAAAGAAACTCTTACTGAGATAAAAGGATTTATCTCACAAGTGCAAAGATAATGCAAGTGGAGAGCTGAGAATTCCACAGAGCACCACAAACTTGAAGCTATCTTCTGTGAATTTGAAATGGACATCACAGGAAATTCAAACATGACTCAAAAGAGTCTTAAAATATTATATAAATGGTGAGCTAGAGAAGATGCTGGGTCAAATGGTGCTCTAGACTTTAGCATAGAATTCTAGAGTTTTGCAGCTACAGGAATCCTAGAACCATCTAATCCAACTCCCTAATTTTACAGGGTAGGAAATTAAGGCCAAAAGGAGTTAATGACTGTCTAAAGTCCTATACCTTTCTCAGTAAGCTAATCCAACTACAGTTTTATGGAAATAAAGAGTAGAAATGGAAAACTGCTATTCTAAATGGCTGATTGACAACATGGCTTAGTGGAATTTTTTTTTTTCAAATTATTTTTGCTGTACTTCATTATGTCTGGGCAATTACTGGCATGTAAGGGGAAAAGGTAGCACCATTAAGAAATCTCCTTTAAGAGGCACTGGTGTCAAGCAATGTCATTTTCTCCCACCTTCAGAATCTGGGTACTAAGGTTCTAACAAGTTCCCAAGGACCTCACGGAGTCAAAGAGAAATGAGAGAAAGCACTGGCTTTCTAATATTTAGCTTCACGTTTTGATCAGTATTTTTTCATCCCAAGGAGCATTTTAAAAATTAGTAAGTGGTGTATATTAAGAGGCCATGTCATCACTATGATCGGTTTCAGTACTTCTGAATGATTTGTGGTTAGTGGTCAAGTGTAATTATCACCGTATAAGAAATATAACCCAATATTAGAAATGTAAATATTTAACTGTTTTATTTTAATAACTTTTGTCCTATTACCTTGTCAAAGACCTTTTGAAAAAAAAAAGAAAAGACCTTTTGAAACCCTGACTAGATGATATTCATGGATAAAGCTTTATGTAAATGTATGTTTAACTTTTAAGTAGGGTAAATCAGAAGGGGAGACAGAACATCAAAGACTCCTGACTCTGGGAAACGAACTAGGGGTGGTGGAAGGGGAGGAGGGCGGGGGGTGGGGGTGAATGGGTGACGGGCACTGAGGGGGGCACTTGACAGGATGAGCACTGGATGTTATTCAGTATGTTGGCAAATTGAACACCAATAAAAAATAAATTTATTATAAAAAAATAAAAAATAAAAAAAATTAAGTAGGGTAAATCATTGTTTAACCTTAGAAGAACCCTTTGGCTTTTTCTCCTAGTAGATTACCGATATCTAAATGTTTTGTAACCCCCTTTTGGTATTGTAGAGTTAAATTCTTGTCCATATGGAAGTTGTTAGTCCTCTCTGGGATTTTTGTTTTGAAGGATACTGTTCCTTCTTTTTAATTCTTTATACAGTTGAATATACTGCTAAGCAGATTCCTTGAGAACTTGTTAGAACTTTAGTACCAATTGAGCACATAAACACTTATCTTATCCTATTACTTAGCTCATGCTTTCAATTATGATAAAATATGCTACCCACTGTGTTTGAGTACCGGAGCTCCTAACTGTTAAGTACCTGGTATAATTTTTCAAACTCTTCCAATTTTCATGATTAGATTATATGACATTTTTATCTACAGAACATATTCTTTATATGAGAAGATTTAGATCACTCTCTAAATAAAATGTCTACCTATCCTTATTTATCCCATGAGTGCTAACATTGGGAAGGGAGAGTAGATAGGAAAAAATGAAAAAACAAATCATCTTAGTCACTTTAGGCTATGAAGGCCTGTCTAAAGCCCAGGAGTTTATTCTATCTCAACCAAGATCACATGAGTTGTTACATTTCCAATCCACTAATTTTTTCATTGTGACCTACAAAGTTTATTCAATTTATGCCTAATTTTTCATTATAATTCTTTAATAAAAGAAGTTAATTACCTTACCTGAATTCCAACATCGGTGATTTTATAACACTCAGATAGAGAAAGTTCCTTTAATTTTTTATGCCTGGAAAGTGACATCAAACCCTAAAAATATTTAAAATAGAGATAATTTTGTGACTATAATTTAGTACAGACAGTATATTTCTGATAAAATAACAACTATTTCTGTAAACTAAAAAAAAAAATTAGCTTCTGTCTTGTATTTCTTTATGCTTAAATTATAAAATCACTTTGTTAGGCAACATTATTAAATAAAAATTTCAGGTTGTTGCTAATGTTTTGTAAAAAGTATAACAGAATCCTCCTGAGGCAAGGGAAAGGAGAGCAAAAATAAACTATCAGGACTATGTCAAAATAAAAAGCTTCTGCACAGCAAGGAAATAACCAATAAAACTAAAAGACAACTTACTGAATGGGAGAAGGTATTTGCAAATGACCTATCAGATAAAGGGTTAACAGCCAAAATATAAAGAACTTATACAACTCAACACCCAAAAGATGAATAATCCAATCAAAAAATGGATGGAAGACATGGATGGATATTTCTCCAAAGACATCCAGATGGCCAACAGACACATGGAAAGATGCTCATCATCACTCATCATCAGGGAAATGCAAATCAAAACTACAATGAGACATCACCTCACATTTGTCAGCATGGCTAAAATAAAAAACATAAGTGTTGGTAAGGATGTGAAGAAAAAGAAAACTTTTTGCCCTGTTGACAGGAATACAAACTGTTGCAGTCACTGTAGAAAACAGTATGGAAGTTCCTCAAAAAGTTAGAAATATGACTAACCTAGGATTCAGCAATCACAGTACTGGGTATTTATCTAAAGGATATAAAAACACTAATTAAAAGGGATACATGGACTCATATGTATATAGCAGCATTATTTACACTAGCCAAATAATGGAAGCAGCCCATCCATTGATAGATAAATGGATAAAAAAGATATGAGATCTTATTTATATATAAAAAAAGAATGGAATCTTGCCATTTGCAATACCAGAGATGGAGCTAGAGAGTATAATACTAAGCAAAATAAACCAGTCAGAGAAAGACAAATATTATATGATACCACTCATTTAGAATTTAAGAAACAAACAAGCAGGGGTGTCTGGGTGGCTCAGTTGGTTACGTGTCTGCCTTCAGCTGGGGTCATGATTCCCGGATCCTGGGATCAAGCATACCCAGTGTCTGGGCTTCTGGGCTTCCTGTTCAGCGGAAGGCCTGCTTCTCCCTCTCCCACCTGTTGTGCTCTCTCTCACTATCTCTCTCTCTCAAATAAATAAAATCTTAAAAAAAAAAAAAGTGCACTTTGATGAGCATGGGATGATGTATGGAATTGTTGAATCACTATAACATACATCCGAAACGAATATAACACTGCATGTTAACTATACTGGAATTAAAATTTTTAAAAATAGGGACCCCTGGGTGGCTCAGTGGTTTAGCGCCGCCTTCAGCCCAGGGCCTGATCCTGGAGACCTGGGATCGAGTCCCATGTCGGGCTCCCTGCATGGAGCCTGCTTCTCCCTCTGCCTGTGTCTCTGCCTCTCTGTGTCTCTCATGAATAAAAAAATAAAATAAAATAAAAATTTTAAAATAAAAATAGAAATACAAAAAAAGAAAAAAAGAGGATATGGCTACTCTTTTATTTCTCCTCCTCCTACCCCAGTACTTAGCATAGGAAGAAGAAAAAAGAAGTGTCACAGAATCCCAGAGCCAGAAAATTCCTTATCTTGTTTCCTGTGTCCAGGTACATATTATCTGAATCAATATAAACAAATCTTAAAGACCCCTAAACTTATAACTTTATTTTGAAGACAATTAGTGTGGCTAATCTATTTGTTGGTAAATCTTTATACCTAATGTAAAAGTCTGAAATCTTTAGCTCATTTTATTATGTTTAATTGCTTAGAAAGGGGACAGATCTTTATATAAAGGCCTACAGACATATAATCATTCATCAGTAGCCCACTTTTTCTGTTTAAAAGCTTTGTTTCTTTTTTATTCTTATTTAATTCTTTGTTGCTTTTAAATTCTTTCAATTTAAAAAAAATGCACTTTTTAGTCCTTAATTTTTTTAATATGGGGTTCTGCTGTTCCATTTCTCAGTACTTTCCCCACTAAACTGGGGAAACTGACTATGTGCCTTATAGATGCCATTCTTCTGGATTTGCATTCAGGATCACTTTTATTACACTTCCTATGAGATGGACAAGAGCAGTTTCCTCTCATCCTATGGTCCCAGAGCTGCCAGGCAGGGAAAACCCCAGAAATGGTACATGGGTGTGTCCTTTTAAAGTTTTATTTGTAGGACTGGTTTACATTTTATTGATCATAAATACAGCATTTGGACCATAATTGAAAATGGGTTATGAAAATATTAAATCCTTTTTTTTTCACTGAGGCACATATTAGGCCTTTTCATAAAAAAAAAAAAAAAAAGAAAAAGTCCAGGTCAAGGAAAGAAGTACTTGAAAATCTATTTAAGAGACACCTGGGTGGCTCAGCAGTTGGGCGCCTGCCTTCAGCCCAGGGTGTGATCCTAGAGTCCCGGGATCGAGTCCTACATTGGGCTCCCTGCATGGAGCCTGTGTCTCTGCCTCTCTCTCTCACTATGTCTCTCATGAATAAATACATAAAATCTTTTAAAAAGAGAGAAAATCTACTTAATTGTTAAATAATCTATTTAATTACAGTTTAAACAGTAATCTCTGATTTTATTTAATGGTTTTGTATGCCATCCAAAAATAAAATCACTCCATTCATTTTAAAAACTTTATTGCAAATATGGACTCATCTGTTAGGAATACATTATGTTTTCTGACTCCTTTTTTCTTTCTTTCTTTTTTTTTTTTTTAAGATTTTATTTATTTATTCATGAGGGACACAGAGAGAGGGGCAGAGACACAGGCAGAGGGAGAAGCATGCTCCCTGCAAGGAGCCTCATGTGGGATTCGATCCCAGACCCTGGGAAAACGCCCTGAACCAAAGGCAGACATTCAACCACTGAGCCACCCAGGCATCCCTGCCTCCTTATTTCGAAACAAAAAAATTACTAAATCCTGTGAAGCCAGCACATGTGATCTAGGTTCCAGATCTGAATGCTATTTTATTCATGTTAGAAGAATTGGAGTTTAGATATTCCCTCACAGAAACCAAGTTGTTTAAACAAAAATAATAAGAGATGCAGGGCTTGTCTGATTGTCCTATACCTGATAATAGCTCAGTGTATTTTCTTAGCCTATGGGGAATTTGTCCTATGAAACTCTCTCTGGAGTTTTCACATTTTTTTTTCCTTTTCTGTAGTCAAATTAGAATTTTTTAAGACAAACTAGAAATGAAGTATACTTGTTAAGTATGACATTTGCCTGTGTTCTCTTTACCACTTTATTCAAGATTACTAAAAGTTAACTAATATTAAAATAGAATGTTGTATTTCATCACTATAATTGTTCATTAAAACATATGGCCTCAAAATTTAATTATTTAAACATAATTAGCCACTAGGTAAATGCAAATCAGAATCACAATGAGATGTCACTGCATACCTTACAATGATGGCTATACTTAATAAGACAGATAAGGGGGCACATGGGTGGCACAGGGATTGAGCAACTGCCTTTGGCTCAGGTCATGATCCTGGGGTTCTGAGATCAAATCCCGCATTGGGCTCCCCACAGGTTGCCTGCTTCTCCCTCTGCCTGTCTCTGCCTGTCTCTCATGAATAAATAAATAAAATCTTTTTTAAAATAAATAAATAAAAATAAACATAAATAAAAAGACATAATAAAAAATGTTGGTGAGGATGTGAAGAAATAAAAATCCTCATTCACTGCTGTTGGGAATGTGAATTGGTCCAATCACTGTAGAAAATTCAGTCTGGCAGTTCTTCAAAAAATTAAACACAAAGTTACCATATGACCCAACAATTCCACTCCTAGATATATACCCAAGAGAAATGAAAATATATGTCAATAAAAAAAATTTGTACTGGGATCCCTGGGTGGCGCAGCAGTTTGGTGTCTGCCTTTGGCCCAGGGTGTGATCCTGGAGACCCGGGATCGAGTCCCGCGTCGGGCTCCCAGTGCATGGAGACTGCTTCTCCCTCTGCCTGTGTCTCTGCCTCTCTCTCTCTCTGACTATCATAAAAAAAATAAATAAATAAATAATAATACAAAAAAACTTGTACTCAGATGTTCCATAGCAGCATTATTCATAATAGAGAAAAGAAATGAAACAAGACAAATGTCCATCAATTGGTGAAAGGATAAATAAAATGTGTTATATCCATATAATAGGATATTATTTAGCAATAATAAAGTATGATGCATACTACTGTGTAGATAAAAAAACTTTTAAAACATTATGCTGAGTAGAAGAAACCAAACCCAAAAGGCCACATATTTTATGGTTCCACTTATTTGAAAAGTCTGGAATAAGCAAATATGTAGAACCAGAAAGTAGATTAGTGGTTGCCAAGTCTGGCTGGTGACTGGGTCGAGGCTAGGGAATACTGCTTATGGGAGGGGAGCTTCTTTTTGAAGTGATGAAGATGTTCTGGAATTAGATTGTGGTGATGGTTGCCTAACTCCATCAATATACCAAAACCCACTAAATTGTACACTTTGAATCATTGAGTTTTATAGTATGTAAATCATATCTCAGTAAAGATGTTTGTAAAAATTTATTAATGTAGTAATTGTATAGCTAAATACGAATCAGAAATACTCCTACAGCATCCTTTCAGTCCAAGATGAACACAGAAATTTCTCAGACCCAGACGGCCAATCTTGTTAGCAAGACAGGGAGCAGGAGATGTCATCATGCTAACGCGCTGGACAAGTTATCATAAGGCCATGCTGCCGTAAGTAAACAACTTTGTGACTGAGTAGCAAATCTAATCCAGCTGGAGGAGACCAGGCCTCTGCTGAAAACTGTGTTGTGCTAGTGTGGGAGCCCAGCTCTCAGAACAAGTAAAATACACTATTCCAGTCAACAGGATTCTTTCTTTTTTTTTTTTTTATGATTTTATTTATTTATTCATGAGAGACACACACACACAGAGGCAGAGACCCAGGCAGAGGGAGAAGCAGACTCCATGCCGGAGCCCGACATGGGACTCAATCCCGGGACTCCAGAATCGCTCCCTGGGCCAAAGGCAGGCGCCAAACAGCTAAGCCTCCTAGGGATCCCCCTCCCCCCGAGGATTCATTTTTTTAATGGCTTTTTGACTCAGAAGCTTTTCAGATTCATGACCTAAAGAATATCAAAGCCGGCAAGGTCAAATGTTCCACTTGGCACCTTGAGGTTCATAAATGTTCCACATTAGATGTTCCCTGAAATCCTTGTTAAGTGCTTGGGATGAAAGTCTTGGGGGTTCCAAACTTTTACTTCTAGGAGGTGTGGAAAGAGGAAGGTGGGACGATAAGGAAAAAATAAGGAGGAACGAGGAAGCAACAAATGGAGTGACTGGGCCTCATTAGGGCAAAGGGCAGGTGGAGGCTTACTTTTCAGGGAAGTTGTAACCAAGAAAATTTAAGTCCTCCTTAAGCTCCTTCAAAAATCAGCCAAACTTGTGAACATTTTACTGGAAAGGTTTTGGTTTATTTTCCCAAAGCATAGGAAGGGAATAAATTGTAATGAAGCACAGGAATCAGAGGGAAAGCATCTGGTGTGGTAGGCAGGATTATAGGTTGGATGAGAAGTGTGAGGCCCCCAGAATCCACAGGAGTCCTCAGGAGCAGTTTACTCCTTCGTAGGCCGTGTTGCGGGGAGGGGGGGGATCTGGATCTGAGGGGCTGCGGGACTCCCAGTAATTGGTTGATATTGTAGCTCTGGTATCAGGCCCATTGAAGGCAGCGTCAAGACATAAGACTTAAAAGAAAGCGGGCACCAAGTCCCAAGAGCCTTATACATCATTCTAAGGAATTGGGACTTCATTCTGTGCAACAGAGTTAAACGAAAGTTTCCCCCTTTAAGGAATATGAGTTGATACCTAAGTGACCATAATGCAAACAAAAATAAAAAACAAAACCCACAAACCTCACGTGTTTTAAGAGCGGTATAAGGACCACAGAGCAGGACCTGGCAGTCTAGAAAAGGCTCATGGAAAAGGGGAATTTGAATTAGGCCTTAAAGACCAACTAGGATTTTTGATAAGCAAAATAATAAGAATAGTGTTTTAGACTGTGGAAAGGGCATGAACAAAGACTTCATTAGGAATGTGTGAATTACTTGGGAAGTAGTTCAATTTAGGGTCACTAGAAGTCGTGGGAGGGAACACTGAACGCTGCCAGGAACTGCTACATGTACACAAGACATTTCAGAGCAAACAAATCCTTGAAAACAATTCTCCCCCCTCCCCCAATTTTACATCTGGAACTATTTAGCAGCTGTAGATAGACATCAGTAGTCAACTAGTTACCAAATGTTGGTGTGTGTGTGTGTGTGTGTGTGTGTGTGTGTGTACTTAGCATACAGCTGAGTCATACACCTGTATACTCTTTACCTAAACTCACCAATTGTAAACATTTGCTACATTTGCTTAATTAATGTGTGTGTATGAACATACATGATTTTATTAATATATCTGTGGATATAGTTTTATATATATGTATATATACATATGTGGAGTCTTAAAAACAAATGAACAATCAAAAACACAAACACAAATACAGAGAACAAGCTGGTGGTTTGTTCAGAGGAGAGGGAGGCGGGGGCGGGGGATGGGCAAATTAGGTGAAGGGGACTCAGGTACAAACTTCCAGTTTTAAAATAAATGTTTTAGGGGATCCCTGGGTGGCGCAGTGGTTTAGCGCCTGCCTTTGGCCCAGGGCGCCATCCTGGAGACCCGGAATCGAATCCCATGTCGGGCTCCCGGTGCATGGAGCCTGCTTCTCCCTCTGCCTGTGTCTCTGCCTCTCTCTCTCTCTCACTGTGTGCCTATCATAAAAAATAAAATTAAAAAAATTAAAAAAAAATAAAATAAAATAAATGTTTTGGGATGCCTGGGTGGCCCAGTGGTTGAGCGTCTGCCTTGGGCTCAGGGGAGTCTCGGGATCAAGTCCCACATCAGGCTCCCTGCATGGAGCCTGCTTCTCCCTCTGCCTCTCTCTGTGTCTCTCACAAATAAATAAATAAAATATTTTTTAAAAAATGCTTCAAGAAAATTTATATATATATTATATATTATATATAAATATATATTATTTATATAATATATATTTATATATATAAATATATATTATTTATATAAAAATTTATATATTTTATATATATAAATATATATATATATAAAGACTTAAACATATATAATATGTATATGGTTACATTTGTTTTGTCCGTGGCTTCCTTTGCTCTCCAAAGCTTTTTATTTTGGTGTAGTCCCAACAGTTTATTTTTGCTTTTGTTTCTCTTACCTGAGACATATTCATAAATATGTTTCTAAGGCTGATACCCAAGAGATTAATGCCTATGTTTTCTTTCAGAAGTTTTATGGTTTCAGGTCTCACATTTAGGTCTTTAATCCATTTTGAGTTTATTTTTATATATATTGTGTAAGAAAGTGATCCAGTTTCATTCTTTTGCCTTTTTGTAGCTGTCCAGTTTTCCCAACATAATTTATTGAAAAGATTGTCTTTTTCCCATAGTATTTTCCTGCTTCCTTTGTCATGAAATAATTGACCACAGAAATGATCAATTTCTGGGCTCTCTATCCTGTTCCATTGATTATTGTGTCTATTTTTGTGCAAGAACCATAGTCTTTTGTTTACTATAACTTTGTAGTATCTTGAAATCTGGGATTGTGATAACTTCAGCTTTGTTCTTTCTCAAGACTGCTTTAGCTATTCAGGTTCTTTTGTTGTTTCATACAAATCATAGGATTATTTGTTTGGTCTAGTTCTTTGAAAATACTATTGTTATCTTCATAGGGATTATGTTGAATCTATAGATTGCTTTGGGTAATATGAATATTTTGACAGTGTTAATTCTTCTAATCCACGAGCATGGTATATCTTCCCATTTGCTTGTGTCATCTTCAATTTCTTTTATCATTGTCTTATAGTTTTTGGAGTACAGGTCTTTCACTTGCTTGGTTAAATTTATTCCCAGGTATTTCATTCTTTAGTGCAATTGTAAACAGGATAGTTTTCTTAATCTCTCTCTTTGCTACTTCATTATTAGTCTATAGAAACACAATGCTTTCTATATATTAATTTTACATCCTGTAATTTTACTCAATTCATTTGTTACTTTAGAAATTTGGGGGTGGAATCTTTACAATTTTCTATGTATAGTGTTATATCATGTACAATTAGTGACACTTTTACTTTTTCCTTACCAATTTGGATATCTTCTATTTCTTTTCTTATCTGATTGCTATGGGTAGGTCTTCTAGTATTATGTTGAATAAAAGTGGTGGGAGTGGACATCCTTGTGATGTTCCTCACCTTAGAGGAAAAGCTTGTAGGCTTTCACCATGGAATATGATTGCAGCTATAGATTTTTCATATATGGCCTTTATTATGTTGAGGTATGTTCTCTCTAAACTTATATTGTTGAAAATTTTTATCTTGAACAGATGTATTTTGTCAAAGGCTTTACTGCACTTATTGAGATGATTATATGGTTTTTATCCTTCCTCTTGTAAATGTGATGTATCTCATTGATTGATTTACAAATATTAAACAATCCTTGCATGTCTGGCATAAATGTATTGTTGAATTTAGGTTGAGGATTTTGTTGAGGATTTTTACATCTATGTTCAGCAGTGATATTAGCCTATAGTATTCTTTTCTTTCTCTTTCTTTCTTTTTTTTTTTTTTTTTGTGGGTTCTTTGGATTTGATATCAGGATAATAGTGGCCTCATAGAATGAATTTGAAAGTTTTCCTTCCTCTTCTATTTTTGGAATAGTATTAGACGAATAGGTATTTTTGTTTGTTTGTTTGGTAGAATTCATCTGTGATGCCAGTTTTTCTTGGACTTTGTTTGTTGGGAGGTTTTTGTTTGTTTGTTTTTTGATTTTATTTATTTACTCTCGAAAGACACAGAGAGAGAGAGAAAGGCAGAGACACAGGCAGAGGGAGAAGCAGGCTCCATGCAGGGAGCCCGACATGGGACTGGGTCTCCAGGATCACGCCCTGGGCTGAAGGCGGTGCTAAACCCCCCGGGGCTGACATGTTGGGAGTTTTTTGATTGCCAATTCAACTTTATTAGTCATTATCGGTCTGTTCAAAATTTCTATTTTGTCCTCATTCTGTTTTGGAAGATTATAACTTTCTAGGAATTTATCCATTTCCTCTAATTTGTCCAATATGTTAGCATATAATTTTTATGATATTCTCTTATATCTGTGTTGTTGGTTGTTCTTTTTCTCTTTAATTTTGAAAATATTTTAGTTCTCTCTCTTTCTTGATGTGCCTAGCTAAAGGTTTGTCAATTTTGTTTATCTTTTCAAAGAACCAGCTCTTGGTTTCATTTGTCCTTTCTATTTTTTTTCCTTTCATCTCTCTTTCATTTATTTCCACTTTATTCTTTATTATGTCCTTACTTTTACTAACTTGGAGCTTTGTTTGTTCTTCTCTGTCTAGTTCCTTTAGGTGTAAGTGTAGATTGTTTTTTGAGATTTTTCTTGTTTTGAGGTAGGTCTTTATCACTATAAACTTTCTTCTTAGAACTACTTTGGCTGCATCCCAAAGATTTTGGATGGTTTGTTTTCATTCTCTTTTTTTTTTTTTTTTTGTTTTTGTTTTCATTCTCATTTGTCTCCATGTATTTTTAAATTTTCTCTTCTTCATTGACTGATTGATTGTTTTTTAGGATGTTGTTTAGCTTCCATGTGTTTGTGGGGGATTTTTCGGGTTCTTTTTGTTATTGTTTTGGGTTTTTTGTTTTGTTTTTTGTAATTGACTTATTTTTTCTTGAATTTTTTTTGAAATTTTGTTCACAAAAGATGCTTGATATGAATTCAGTCTTTTTAAATTTATTAAGACTTGTTTTGTGGCTTACTATGTGATCTGTCCTAGAGAATGTTCTATGTGCACTTGAAAATTCTGTATTCTGTTGTTTGGGGATGGAATGTTCTATATATACCTCTTAAGTTCATCTAGTCTTATTCACAGCCATTATTTCCTTGTTGATTTTCTGTTTGGATGATCTATCCACTGATACAAATGATGCATTAAAGTCTTCTACTATTATTGTATTGCTGCCAATCTCTCCCTTTATGTCTGTTTAGCTTTATGTATGTAGGTGGTCCTATGTTGAACGCATAGATATTTGCTATTATTATATATTTCATATATATATGTTCTAAATTTCCCTGAACCATTTGAAAATAGGTTTCAGATATCATGATGCTTTACCGCTAAATATTCTGTAGCTTTATGTATGTAAATTCTCCTTAAGAATAAGGACATTTTTATTTTTTTTATTTTTTATTTTTTTATAAATCCTTTTTATTTTTTTTATTTTTATTTTTTAATTTTTATTTATTTATGATAGTCACACAGAGAGAGAGAGAGGCAGAGACACTGGCAGAGGGAGAAGCAGGCTCCATGCACCGGGAGCCCGACGTGGGATTCGATCCCAGGTCTCCAGGATCGCGCCCTGGGCCAAAGGCAGGCGCTAAACCGCTGCGCCACCCAGGGATCCCAGGACATTTTTAATATACATAGTATAGTATATATAGTATTATAATGCTTAAAATTAACAGTAATATTGTACTATCTAATATAAAGCCAATATTTGTTTTTTATCCAAGACCCAGTTAGGGTTCATGCATCACATTTAGTTGTCATGTGTTGTTAGCCTTTTTTTTCTTTAAATTTTGCCTTTGAAGACATTGACTTTTAAAGCTCCCAGGTCAGTTGTTATGTAGAATGTCTCACATTTTGGATTTGTCCAATTGTTCCTTATGATTAGATTCTAGGTAAAGATTTTCTGCAAGAATACTACGTAGGTGCTGTTGCATCCAGTTAAGAGGCATGTACACACGTGAGGTGTCCCACTGGTTGGTGATGCTCCTATTCTCTTGACTCAAGTAGTAACATAGATCTTTCATTAGAGTATATTTTTACTTTTTACTTAATAAATAATCTGTGGTGTGATTCTTTGAGACCATAAGAATACAGTTTTCCAGAAACCTTTTGGTCAATGGTTTTAGCACTAATTGGTGATACTTGACTAAATCACATATTTCATTGAGTGCAAAATGCTGATTTTTCTCATTCTACCCCTCCTTCAATATTTGTTAGCACCTTTCTATCTTTTCTATCATCATTTCTCTTCAATTTGCTGAATATTTTGGGAGATGTTTTGAATAAAATAAGATTATTTTAGACATAACAACTATTGCTGTTAATTTTTTTGTGTTTACCTTAACAATATTTAAAGTTCTCCAAGTTCCTCTTGAGCATATACAATATAAATTTACTGTTTTGATTGGTGTGATTATGTTATTTATTGGCAAAAGACAACACACCGAGGAAAACAAAAACACCAATATTTTGTCTTATTTTAAGACATTTGATCATAATTTAAAAACAAATGAAACATGTTTTATAAATGAAACTGATATGGATGCAACTTTATGAAACAAAGCTTAACATTCTGAAAATAAATTTATTCTTTAAAACCTGAACTTGGCTCTTTTCTGAGACACTGTGTTTTTAGAAAAAGTTTAGAAAGATGGTCTAGGAGTATTAACATTAGAATAAAATACAATGTAACTTATCTGACAGCCACATTGCTACAAATCATCTGTATTTATAGTATGTTTCAGTTTGAAACTGTCAACACTTTAATACAGGCACACCAGAAGAGTAAATAATCTAATAAACTTTATAATCTCTCCTGCATGAGTAAAGAAACAATTTCTTAGTAAAATCTACATAAGATTGCATAGTTTGTTCAACTTTTAATTCATTTTTCTTGAATATACAAGCAGTAGCTTGTAGGCTTTCAAATTAAAACACTGAAATCTCTCTTCCACAGTAGTGAGATAAGCCATTGTAAAGATATGGAGAAAATATGAAAATATGACAAATGATTAATAATACACTATTAGAGGCAATTCCAACAAATTGGCAGAAGTATTGAGACCCCAATGTATGAGTGTGTAAAGAATTTCAACAGAAAATTCATGTAAGATGAAATACAATTGTAGTGATAATCAGCAGATCTAGGACAAAATTATTATTAGAATTTTTTAAAATGCAAATTCAATAACAATAAAGTTTTAATTCCTAGATATTTTTGTGAAGTTAAAACAGGCAATATTGGTAAATGAATGTAAGGTTTCCATGTTTATTTTATTGCTGATAGCAATAAAAAAATTTGCTACAACCCATAGGGAAAGCAAGTAGTCAAAACAACAAAATGTCCAGTTCAAAAGAAGAGAAAAATTGATGGGGGAAAATATTTATAACAACTTCAAGGCAGACTTCTTGTCTTATTCTTGTTTTTACACTCAAACCTAGGATTGCTGCTTTAAATATAGTAGGACCCAGCTAATTACATATCAAAAGAATGAAGAAAAGGGCAAAGAAAATGAGTGAATAAACCTGTGAAATTTCTCAATGTTTGTGAAAAATAATTTAGAATAATTTGGAAAAACATACGTGTGTCCATTATTAAGTCTTTTTGTACATCTACAAAGAATTATATAAAACATTAACACCGTGCTTAATTCCTTTACACAGACCCACAAGAGTTCTGGGTAGTTTACTGTCTGTCCCAAACAAACTATAATAGCATAAAGCACCAATATTCAACCAAAATACTAAGCTTTTTTCTTTTCTTTTTTTTTTTTTAAGATTTTATTTATTTATTCATGAGAGACACAGAGAGAGAGGCAGAGACACAGGCAGAGGGAGAAGCAGGCTCCATGCAGGGAGCCTGATGTGGGACTCCAGGATCTCATCCTGGGTTGAAGGCAGAAGCTCAACTGTTGAGCCACCCAAGTGTCCCCATCCTAAGCTTTCGATGTGCCCATGTACAACCATATACATGGATGAGCAATTTTGTTTTATAAAAATTAACACGTCCCTATCTTCATATTACTTGAGGCACGTGTGAAATTTGCCCTTGCTGACAGTCTCCTGCATTTTGAAACACCACCTCCCTTCATTCCCTCGATATTAGTCTAAACTCCTTCCTAACTTACTTCTCTGGATGTTCATTTTCAGTTTCTTTTGTGGGTTCATCTTTCAGATCCACCCAATAAATACTGGTTTCCTGGAGGCTTGAACTTAACCTCTTTTCTTCTTCTAGCTCATCTGTGGCTTCAACTACATCAACCATCTCTATATCTAGCCCAGATCTCTTTCCCGAGCTCCAGATCTTTCCTAATTGATAATTAGATGCTTGGGTGTGCCATAAGCACCTGAAAATCAGTATTGTTACTTTCAGAGCACTAGCATTCAAGCTGGAAACCACAAAGTTTTAATGGGTTCCTCAGTAGGGAGTCTGGCTGAAGGTGAACGGCTCATGATGAACTTTGATTTTAAGTACCTTGCTCTTTGAGTTTTGCAACTTTTATGATTCTCTTTATAGGTCCTAGATTTCCCTGGCTGGGAAACCTATAAATGTTACCTGTGCAACTTAGGATATTTGATATTTGAAGGATATTAGAAAACACATTCAATGAAATAAGATGCAATGGGGTACTCAGGAGTCTAGAATAACTGAGAACTTTGATGTAATTATTAGAAGTTTAGGTCATAAGAAATCAAAAAAGAACAAAAGATCCCTGACAGCAAACAAGAAGCCTCCTTTCTTGCTGCCCCACCCCCTTTTTTGAGGATAAAAATGAAATGTAAATTGTGATAGAAGGGACAGAACTTGGGAGAGGCTGTTGAAAACCTGCTTTTCAGTAAATTTTCTGCTTTCAGTTAATGGTTGAATTGGAATATACCTAGTTCCTATGATCCCTTGCCAGACATACTGAGGAACAAAATGAAACAAAACAAAAATGGTGACTCCAAAAGTCAAATGGTTATGTCTTCTTCTTGCCACTCAGAATAGAAGGGGCCCATAGTGTAGAGGGTTGTGTCGTAGTAGTGGAACCAAACATGTCTAAAATGGAATTCAGCATCTTGTTTCCAAGTCCTAATCTCTCTCTTAGGCTCTTTTTCTGGTTAACAGAACCACCATGTCTGCAGTTGATCCAGTAAAAACCTGGGCATTGTCGGTTTCCCCCCATCCCCTCTACTCTCTGTATCCAGCCAATCAATCACCAAGCCCTACCTAACTACTTCCTAAATGTCTCTTGTACATATCCATTCCACCACCACCATCAAAACCTCATTTCTAGCTGTACGAGTTCCACTCCGAGTTCTGCAGTGGCTCCATTGCATATAGCACATAGTCTGAATCACCTCACAGAGCACCCAAGGCCAGTCACATTCTACCCTCCACCTTTCTCCAGCCTCATCCCCTATCTCCTTGGGCCATGCTATGACAACACAAAATCAGCTGTGGGTCCCCCAACACATAACCCTCTCTCATGTCTCCATGTCTTCCCACCTGCTTCTTCCTTCACTGAGAATGTCTGTCTTTACCTACAAACACCTACTGAATGAAACCTTCAGCCTCACCTCAAAAGCTGAAAAGTGTCCCCTGACTTCTCCACAAATAGACAACAGAGACATAAGCACTCACTTTTCAACTTATCCATGCTGCCAAGATATAGCATATGTAACCATATATATTTATATATATACATAAATCTTCTTCACAACAAATATACCTCCTATGCCATAATTTGAATAAATCATTGCTAAGATCCATTGAGTGCTTACCATGTGCCAGGAACTATGTTAGGCAGCTTACATTTGTTATCTTGTTTACTCTTCACAACACTATGAGGACAGTATATTATAAACAGTGTTTTAAAGACAGGGAAATGAAGGCCCAGAAAGGTTAAGTAACTTGCCCAAGATATCATAGTGTGGTCATATCAGACAAGATGTGAAGGCACACTTTGAACTTATGCTTTTGGTAACTTTTAACCAAGTAGTGTTGTCACTCTTGTTGTTACTGTTTTGCCACTAGACTGTACCTTGTGACCAGATCTATGTCAATTTTTTTTTATGTCTGTAAATTTAGTATTCCCAGAACCTTGCATGGTGTTTAATAGACAATTGACAATGAATAAATATTTGTGAATGAATGAGTAGTCTGTAAAACTATCTGTTTTTGTGGAGCCAATTTTATCTTGCTGGCGTACTCTCAGAATTCTTGGATAGAATCTATTTCTCTTCATAATTATGTGAACTAGTGCTTATATTTCATATGTTCCTTTCTGAAAGATTTGTTCTGTTTGGTGCTGCTTACCACATTCTTTTAGAGATAAGGAACAAAACTTATACTTGGAAATATGTTTTATCTCAATTAGCACATCCTCTTTCTAAAATCACTGATAACGCTATCTTGTGCAAAGTCCTTCAGAATGTATTTTAACCTCACAAGTGATTTTCCTCTTATTCTATGGTTAGCAATTACAATTTTATTTTATTTTATTTTATTAAGATTTTATTTATTTATTCATGAGAGGCACAGGGAGAGAGAGAGGCAGAGACACAGGCAAAGGGAGAAGCAGGCTCCCTGCAGGGAGCCCGATATGGGACTCGATCCCGGGTCTCCAGGATCACGTCTTGGGCCAAAGGCAGGCGCTAAACTGCTGAGCCACCCAAGGATCCCGCAATTACAATTTTATAAAAATAATTTAGCTTTCTTTTTCTCAATTTTTAATCTATTTTATCTATTTATCTATTATTATTTTATCTATTTATCTATTAATATTTATTTCTCCTTACTTGATTGTTAGTATGAATTTTGTAATCATATTTTTTAATGTATTAACCATTAGATCTAATTTACTGACCTATAGATCTAAAGGAAATCAGGCTTTGGTCAACACACAGAAATACGTCCTCACTCTATATATATGGAGAGAAAGAAAATCAGCATCTTTGTTACCTAGAAATAGAGCATCTGGCCTTGAGACTGCTTGCCTTCTATCTAATGGAGGTCAAGGGGAGGGTTCTGGCATCAAAGATTCTCCTTTTGCAACGTTTCCAGTAGGCATTTTGCTGGCAACAGGAGACAATTGTCCTGTAGCCTCTGTAAGGAAAATCACTATTGCTCATGATGGTATCAACAGAGTCATATAAGGCCACTAGCTAGGAGAAGGGCCTGGAAAGGACTAAGAAGAGGTCAAACTCCATATGTAAGCATATAACCAGGGCAGAGTGCTTGTTCTATGCTTTTGAAAATCCAAGGCAAGCCCATTTGCCTCTGAGTTTCCCTGTTTCCTTTTAATTCTCATTCTTTCTATTTATTGAATCCCAAGTGATTTCATATGTTTCCTGCTTTAGAGGTTATGCTTCACTAAGCCTCAGGCCTTATTTATGTGTGTGTTCCATGCAGATGGGTGGTCTCTTGAAAGTGTATCACCAGATTAAGACACGCAGCTGTAAGCACTCCTACTCTAACTCACAACATAGCTGAGAAAATGTGGAATTTAAAGAAGCCTGGAGTGTTTGGGTAAAAGGAAAGAAATGGTACAAAATTCATTCATTCACTCACTCATTGACTCACAAATATTTTACATGCCCCTAGGCATTATGCTAGGCTTCCCAGCCTTTACCATCAGGAGGCTTACAGTATTGTAGGGAGACAGGTGTGGAATAAATATTAAAATATAATGAGCAAATGGCTTTTGTGGGGGCATTGTAAAGGACAGTGGAAATAAGACAGAAAGATCCTAAGTCTGCCCAGGAGTTCCGGGAGAGCTTCACACAGTTGAAACTTTTGGGATAAGCAAGAATTTACTAGGTGGACAAAGGGAGAGGGTGTTTCAGACAGAATAATTTTCAGAGGTGGGAAGGCAAGGAGAGCATGACATGTTTGAGGAGCTACAGGAGAGTCAGTTCTGTGTCTGTGGAGTTCAAGATGAAAAGTAGATGTCTGGTGGGGGTGAAGTGGTAGAGGTAGGTAGGGGCCACCTCAGGAAGAGATTGGACCTCTCCACTAGATTGGTTAGACTTTAAACCGAAAGCAAATGTGGAGCTTTTGAAGAAATATGAGCAAGGAAACAATAGGCTCCAATTTGCATGCTGAAGGATCACACTGCAGTTGAGTGGAGAACAGCTTTGAAGACCAGTGACACTTAAGGCAAGAAGTTAGTAAGGAGAAATAGTGCTTGAACTATTTGCAGTGGCCGCAGGGATGGAGCAAGAGGCAGAGGGATAGAGAGAAGAGATTTTAGACTACACTTTATAACATATACAATTACAATTAACATGGAAACCATATGCCAACATTCAATCAGAATTTTTTTCAATTCAATTTGAAAATATTTTGCGTCCTACCCGTGATTCAAGAGGTATTATTACTGTGAGGCCATCTAAATAGATAACACCTCTCTGGGGAACTATGCTATAGTGTGACAGAAATAAGATATGGTATATTAGGAACTAGAAAAAAAAAGGAACTAGAGAATTCTTACCTATTGAGAAAAAATGTCAAGAGACATTAGTGTCACCCTGTGATTTATGTTTTCTTAAGAAAGAATGCATCAATAAAATAAAACCCATTGATACTGTCTTGGAGTGATCTAGACTGAGAAGTGTGATTTTTTAAAAAGATTTTATTTATTTACTCATGAGAAACACACCCAGGGATCCCAAGAAGTATGATTTTTTTATAATTATGGAGAGCAGGACCAGTGTTTATTATAAAATTATTTCAAAAAATTTAACAAGGCACTATTCTCTTATGCCAACATGTTTTCACTATGTTACGATCATCAGGGTTTACTTGCTCAGCATCTCCCTACTTAGGCACATGAAGAAGAGAAGGAGGCACATCCCAGGCAGGAAGTGCAACATGTATAAAGGTCCTGAGGTAGGAAAGATTTTGACTTGTCTGCGGAGCTAAAAGAAGGCAGTGGGGCTGAAGGAGAGGAAATGAGGAGAGGAGGAGCATGAGATATCGGGACGGTAGGCAGGGATCTGTTTAATTAATAGTAAATATTCTTTCAAATTTTAGTCTTTCCATGTTTTATTAGACACTGTTGGATATTCCTCAGTCCTCCTCACATGACTACACTCACCTGGTTCTCTTACAATCTTTCTCACCTTCTTTCTTTATTCTCCTTTATGGATTCATCTTATTCCCACTCCTTAAATATTGGTATTCTATTGTGTTCTTCCTGGGTGCACATTTCTCTTCACTTCCCACACTCTCTGAGGATCTTGGCCACATTCACATCTCCATGCTAATGACTCCTATGAATCTCCCTTCAAGATGTCTCTCCCACACCTTTGGCTGAACGTGCTATACACTCTATGTCTGATAAAAGTGAAATCAGCTTGCCCTCAACACCAGTTATCTCTCTTTTTCGAGGGAGGACCGTCAGCTACCCAAAGCCAGATTTTTGGAATCCTCGTTATCCTTCCACCTTCATGCCAGGTCCTGATCTCCCACAACTAATCAATCTGCAAGTTCTTTCGGTGGCATGTCCAAAGGTATGTTCCTTTCTTACTATTTCTGGCCTCTACCTGGTTCACAAATTCATCATGTGTTTCTTTAGCTACTAAAAGACCTCCCACTGGGCTCCCTACCTTTAGTCTTTCTCTCCTCCAATCTGTCCCCCAGGGAACAACTCAAATAATCTATCTAAAATGGGAAGCTAACTACGATTGTGACTTCCCTACTACCTGCTGGCTCGTCATCCACTGGTTCAAGTCCAAGCTCCTTGGCACAGTATGGAATTCCTCAGTGACATCTCCTTTTCATAGTATATTTTAGTCATATCAAGCTACCTAGAGTCAGTCCCTTGTTCACAGAGTTCATTCGCATGCTTGCATGCGGAGCAGGCTGAGCTAAGAGTCCCCTTCCTCTCTTCTTCCAACACTATACTTGTCACACCATATTTAAATTACCCTTACTTACCCTTCCAAACTGGACTGCAGAGAACAGATGCTGTTCACATTTGGTAACCCTATAGCTCAGCATTTGTTTCTTCATTCAGTGAGTATTTATCAAGTGTCTACTACCCCAAGGGTTCAGGGAAAACAGCAATAAAGAAAAGAGTCTTCATGGATCTCACATCCTAGTGAGGGGGCTCCAGGAGATTGCCCACATACAGGCACTCAAGATATGGTGCTCATAATTAAAGATTTCAAACATCAGGCAAATGAAAGAGTCCTAAACCACTGTTTAAGCGCACTGTCTGGAACATTGCTCTGACTCATTTTTCCTTTTAACAGCAAACATGGCAGTGACTAAGACAGCGTAAGCAATGGACTGAACTGCCCTAACTGTGGGTATGTGGTCTTGGTAGGTGCTAATTCTCCCTAACTAGAAGAAAATATTTTCCCACATACATGGAGATACAACCTCATATTCAAACAATCCTCCAGGGTAGCAAGGGAATTATTAACATCCTATTTAATTAGACATTTAAAAAGCTATAGGAGATTAAAGACTTTTACGATACTTTAAGATACCACCACAGTAGGGGTGCCTGGGTGGCATAGTCGGTTGGGCATTCCACTCTTGGTTTTGGCTCAGGTCTGATCTCCAGGTTGTGAGATCCAGCCCCACATGGAGCCCTGCGCTGAGCCCCTATGAGGCTCCAGGCAGTGTGGAGTCTGCTGAGTTTCTGTCTCTCTCTTTCTCTCCATCTTCCCCCCGCCCGACTCATTCTCTCTAAAATAAATAAATAAATAAGTCTTTTAAAAAAAAATTACACCATCACATTAGTAAGCTATTTCTTTCACTAGTAAACCCTGTCCTCTTTATATCGGAAGAGGAAAACTGATGTATTTCCTCATTCTCTGAAATGTAATTACCAGATAACTTCTTAAACAAGAACTTCTTAAACATAACTTCTTAAACTTCTTGAACTTTTATTCATGGATGATGCATTATTCACTATTTTCTAATTATTATAAGATATGTATACAGTTTGAAATAACTGTGTTCTCCTCTTTCCTCCCCCATTTAAATTAGCTTTCTCACTTAAATATCTAAGTTTCTGACTATACGCGTTTTTGCTTTTGCTGATTAACTTCCTCGTGAGTTTCCATGATTTTCAGAATGCAACACTGCTTCACCCTCTGCAAACCTAAAAAGCTCTTTCTATCTCTGAGGAGTGAATTTCGGTGATTTCTCTGAGTATTTTCTGAGCTCTCTACAACTCTATAAAGCTGTCTTACAGGTGACTCAAATAAACAGCAAACCTGCTCCTCCCACTGTGGAAAGGACATAGTTCAGTAAGGGACACCACCATTTATACAGATGCTCAAGCCAAAAATATGGCATCATCCTTGATTCCTTAACTCTCTTCTTTATCCCCACAGTCTATTTCTATCTCCTGTTGATTCTTTTTCCTCAGTGCCTCCCAAATCTGCAGACTTTGCTCCAGCCCTATTACCGTCTCCCTCCCTCTAGCCTTAATGCGGATGCTCATAACTGGATTACTGCTTTAGTTCATCTAGTTCATGAACTATTCATCTATTATTCCTATATCTATCCAGCAGATAGAGTCATCTTTAAAACATGTCTATTTGACCTTATTATAGCGTAGTTGACAATACTGAATGTCCCTCTGTTGCCAAAAGGGCAGAGAACAAATTCCTCGATGTGGTTTCCACACCCATCATGAGCTAGTCTCTCTGTTTCTTAAGTATCATCTCTCACCATTCTCCTCATGATCAAGCCATACCCAAATGTGCAGATTTCCTTGAGGCCACCATACTTTTAAACCTCTATTTATTTAGAGGTCTTTATTCAGGTGTTTCTTTGGCTCAGCGCATACCCCTCTTTCTCTCTTGGAAAAGTTCTTCTCTGACTCTGAGCAACGTTATTTCCCACACCCACCATGGTTTGTAACCACTTGCCCCAAGCCTGAGGAGCCATGTCTGTTTTCTTCATTCCAGCATCCCCAGCACTGAGTACGAAGTAGTCAGAACACAGATTTGTTAACTAAATGAGTAGTATGATTCTAACTGAAAACTCATTATTTAAAAGAACTGAGAGTGAACGTAATCATTAAAAAATGTAAGAAACTTTTTTCCCCAATAGGCACAAGTGGTCACATTTGATCCCTAGTGAATATCTGCAACATTCCAGAGTTTAAATCCCAAATGTTAAGTCTCTAGTCAGATTTGCACTTCATCAGACCTACAATCCAGACTGGGGTTTAGCTGCCCAAATTGATATCTGAGCTGACTCATTTTATTTTGACTGTTTGAAATTAGCTTCCACAGCTGTTGTAGTACTGCATTGTCAATCATTTGCCTTTTAGATCAGAATTTAACCAATTTGGAGGAAGAAAACAACAACCTTCAGAGGACTTATTTTTCAATGTTTTAGCAGAATATAACTACCATTCTCCCCATAGATATCCATTTAGAGCTCTCTCAGATTGTGTATATTCTTTACAAGAAAAAAAAATGTGAATGGGACTTGAGGCTATATCCTAAGTTTTTAACTTGTCCTCAGTAGATAAAACTTTAGTATATGGTCTTTGAAAATAAAAACTGAGCTTTCCCTAAAAAGTAGGATAAAGCATTTAAGTTTCCCTGCTTTTATTCCACAAATGTTCACCAGACGCTCTGGGCTTGTGATGAGTGCTCTGGTGGGATCATATTTTGATGTGTTTTATACTGTGCTTTGATCCTCTACCTCTTGTTACCTCATGACCCTTCTAAAAACAGCTGGACATCTATGTGTCAGGAAAGGTTTTTACAGAAGAACACAGGAGAAAAAAAAACACAGGTCTTTAAGCTTTAAATTTGAAATCATGAAAGACTTGAGACATAATATTTTTCAAACCATATAATCAGTTGGAACATTTTTTTCTATTCCTAGATTAGATAGTCTATGTCAAGAGAAAAGAAGAAGAGCAAAACAGAGAACAAGGGAGAGGAACAGAAGGGGAAGGATAAGAGAAGGGAGGGAGCAGGGAAGGGGAGAGGAGGTGGAAGGAAAGAGTAGGAGAGGGAGGAGCTAGAGGGAAGCAAAGAATGAAGTGCTGGGGGATCCCTCATTCAGGGCCCTGTTCTAGACCTCCCTGGACTCTATCTGGAGAGAAAGTTGGAACCTCCTGATAGGTTTGGGGACTAGTGAATGGGAGTTCATTCTACCTTTCCCTGGTAGGGTTGTGAAAAGCAAGAAGGCATCAGAGGTTTCCTGTGCTTGCTGTTGTATCAGCTAAGATCTAAAGAAGAAAACAGAAATAACTCTGCATAAAACTGAGGACATTTCATTGTGACAAGGAATGGCTACATTTGTGGCAGAGAAACTAAGAAGCCAAATAGGATGACAAATCTAGAGGTGTGAGCAGCCACAGGAAGCCACTACTCCCCCTACGCAGGAAGACCAATGAGAAGAGATGTTTTTAGACCCCAGGGGCCAAGGTCACCAAGAAAGTTGGAACCACAGGAGGCCTGATTGGACGGAGAAGATTATAAAGGAAATGTAGCTGATGGTGATGATGAAAAGAAAGGTGGAAGTAAGCTCTGGCCTCTTCCCCTTCTTAACCTCCAATTGCTCACAAATTCCTCACAAGGACATGACGAAGCCACTCTATGGCTGGGTGAAAGAAGGGTGAGGCTTGGGCCTGAAAGCAAATGCACCCAGAGGTAAGAGCAGGAAAATGTCTGCAGGGCATGTCTAGGACTACGGACTTAAAACAGCCTCAGATTCCCCCAGCATGACCCAGAGGGGTGCAGAGCAAGGCATACATATCAAAGGAGCCTGAAGACTTAAAGGAACTTTGGAACTGGGACAAGGAAGACACATCAGGGATCTAACTAAACAGGAAACCACAGACATCCCAGGGGATTCCAGCTTGGACAGAAGACAACATTGACAAGATCAGACTTGTCTCCATCATAATGAGTTGACTACATGTAGCTGCCCCCACCCCACTGGTACCATACATAGATGACACTACCAAGGAAAGGGAGAGGAAATCATCTAGCAGAATGGAGACCAAATCAAAATTCACTCTTAGATAAAGGAAAGAACCAAGACCAATAAACAGGTACAGTCTTACATCTAACAGAGCCCACTAAATGTCAGGAAAGAATGGACACAGCACAGATATCAGTAATGCAATGAGAAATGAAGAGAAATAGGTCATGTTAAAGGATGTGCTGGGGCTGTGGCCTCAGGTGATATTTGATGAGCTTGAGGGATAAATAGGGATTTAGCAAGCAGATGGGAGATCCTCACCTCTATTGTCTTCCTATATTCATTCCAATGCACTGATTCTCTTTTTAATATTTTATTTATTTATTCATGAGAGACAGAGAAAGGCAGAGACACAGGCAGAGAGAGAAGCAAGCTCCATGCAGGGAGCCCAGTGTGGGACTTGATCCCAGACCCCAGGACTATGCCCTGAGCCCAAGGCAGATGCCCAACCACTGAGCCACTCAGGCATCCCAATGCACTGATTTTCAAAAGAAGCCAATGCATTCCTTTTCTAACTACAGCCCATTAAAGTCTTTTTGAAACCTGGCAAATCTTTCCAGGTTTATCTTCCTTTTGATTAGTAAGTGGGGCAGTGCTGGAATGATAGGATGAGTGTGAACTCAGTTTCAACTCTCATGTATATCAGCCATTTGCAGGAAATGAGCTTCTTTTTTTTTTTTTTAATTTATTTTTTATTGGTGTTCAATTTACTAACATACAGAATAACCCCCAGTGTCCGTCACCCATTCACTCCCACCCCCCGCCCTCCTCCCCTTCTACCACCCCTAGTTCGTTTCCCAGAGTTAGCAGTCTTTACGTTCTGTCTCCCTTTCTGATATTTCCCACACATTTCTTCCCCCTTCCCTTATATTCCCTTTCACTATTATTTATATTCCCCAAATGAATGAGAACATATAATGTTTGTCCTTCTCCGACTGGCTTACTTCACTCAGCATAATACCCTCCAGTTCCATCCACGTTGAAGCAAATGGTGGGTATTTGTCATTTCTAATAGCTGAGTAATATTCCATTGTATACATAAACCACATCTTCTTTATCCATTCTTTTTTTTTTTTAAGATTTATTTATTTATTTTAGAGAGAGAGAGCATGGGGGAGGGGCAGAGGGAGGAGAGAGAGTCCCAGGCACACTATGTTCTGAGCACAGACCCTGACAAGCGACTCCATCTCAGGACCCAGAGATCACAAGCTGAGCCAAACCAAGAGTCCAACACTTAACTGACTGCGCCACCCAGGTACCCCAGAAATTAGTTCCTTAAAATGATGTGATGAACACTGGGTGTTTATATGTTGGCAAATTGAAATAAAAAAGAAAATATAAAATTTAAAATGAATAAATAAAATGTATCCTTTTGTAGATTTGATGAGGCCATTTTTAGACTTTAGTTTTGAACTAAAGAGTGAGATCTTAAGGCGCTCAGCTAGTCTTACTGAATGTTCAGTCCATAAGAAAAACATACATAAGCCAACTGGAATATATTATTTCCACATTACCAAACTTCTATAATGAAACAGATTTCAGATCTATCATGTAACATTCCAACCTGTCAGGACTTTGCTCAAAATACTGAGTTTACCATTTTATAAGCAGAGAAACAAGACCATTGATTTACAAATAACCTCAACTATCACTATTCCAGAAACAATATTCCTAATCTTACCTTTTATAATCTAATAATTTAGGAAATAAAAATAATTGATGTTCTCGTCATTGTTTACAAAATGAAAAATCATTATATTGCTGAAAACAATAAAAGTCCTTGAATTAATTTGAAAATTTTCTTTTTTTTTTTAATTTTTTTTGAAAATTTTCTTTACCTCATTAGAGATGTTTGTTCCAGAGAGATCTACCGATACCAAGGAAAAGATGTATACAATATGTTCAATTCCTAAGTCAGTCAAATATTCACAATTTCGTAAACTCAAGTAGTTTAAATTAGAGCAACTGAAAGAGAGTACGAAGAATTAATTTTAGCTTTTAATCACAGTGTCAGTAGTAATTTCAGACAGTAATCAAAACTGTCTGAGAGAAGTAAATGGTATTGAAGCAAGGACTTTCTTTTCCTCAAAATAAAAGTAAACTTAAAAGTGGAAAATAATTTGGTATTACAAAGTAGGATGAATTGGAGGTGGATTATGATATATTATTAAATATGTAACATATACTATATATATCTGTGGTTTCACTTCATATTGCAGCTTCTAATAAGAAAAAATACTTCATGCATACAAAAAACTATCATATAAGTAGGACGAATGACCACTAAAAGTGGAAGGTCAAATTTCCACTTATCCCTTACTTGTTTGCTACAGGAATTGGCTCTTACTATACACAAGATCTCTGACAAGTAAGGAGGATCAAGAACAAACCCACCAACTAGAACATCCATTGGGAGAGTAAAGGTTTACATAGATAGAGATAATGTCCTTGAAAGGTGCAGAGAAGTCACTCACGTCTAGATAGTGACAACTTCATTAATGACTCCCTCTCAAACATTGTCTAATGTGAAATTAATGAGAAACATCTCAGATATGATCAAAAGACTAGTCTACAACTCCAGTGTTTTTTATTTTATCTCACTGAGTATTAGACCTGTTTCTTGGTCTCCCAAGAGTTTCCAAAATGGCTCTGAAGGTTTATCTCTGATCTCTGCTTTAGCAGATACACAATTACTAATGATATGATGTAAAATTTTATTTTTTTATCATACCGCTCTGATAGTTTCACAATAGAGGCATCACTCAGGTGGATACAGTTACTTAAATTCAGCTCTCTTATCCTTGTGCTCACAGGACCATCAAGAAATTGCTTTAGTCCCACATCACCAATTCTGTAGGAAAGAGGAAAGCTTTACATGTGATTTTATATGTAAATCTATAGAGTACTACTTAAATAATAGCTACTACATTCAATATGTTCTAAAATAGCATGGTAATATCTTTATACTGGCATTGTGTTGATATTTTATTTTTTTTTTTTTTATTTATTTTTATTTATTTATTTATGATAGTTACAGAGAGAGAGAGAGGGGCAGAGACACAGGCAGAGGGAGAAGCAGGCTCCATGCACCGGGAGCCCGATGTGGGATTCGATCCCGGGTCTCCAGGATCGCGCCCTGGGCCAAAGGCAGGCGCCAAACCGCTGCGCCACCCCGGGATCCCTGTGTTGATATTTTAAAACCAAATTTGGTTATATAACTTTTAGTGTTATAGGAAAAGTACAAATGATAGTAATGGGAGAAATACTAATTAAAATGTTCTTCCTAAAAAAAGTAAAAATAAAAATAAAATAAAATAAAATAAAATGTTCTTCCTGTCTACTGCTCATTCAATTTGATGGCATAATTATTAGAATTATTAACAAGACAGATGGTTCTTAAGATCTCTTTCTCTTGGGTTAAAATGTGATCCAGTTAAGGAGTTCCTGATGCAGTCTCTCCTGCAAAAGCAAAACACCCAAACTTAGGAAAGAGAGAAAACCAAGACTAACAGGCAAACTACTGCCAGAATAATGAAGGAATTTTCACAAAATACAAGGTCAAGTTAGCTGGACTGGAAATCTAATGAGTGTGGATTTTTTTCTGCTGAAGTACAGAAACCTGGATGAAGACCTTGACCTCAGTCTTCCCATATTTTCTACCCCTAATTCAGAGATACCAGTGTGTCAGGGCCATCTCCATCCCCTGCCCCAACCATGCTTTATAGTTGCCTGGAGATCTGTTTGGCCCATCCATTCCTTGTCTTCCATTGGGAGTTTTATTTCTAATTCCATGTGGAGACCACCAGCTCTTTCTAAAAAGCATTTCAGTAAATAAAGCACAACAGGAGATTGCACATTGCATCCAAAGAGGGGTGGCTTTCACACAGCACAACCCCACAAGTAGGTGTACTGATGAGAAGAGCCTTGGGAGCAATATATGGTGACTGCTGACAGCTTTTATGCCCTGTATTTGGTCAAATTTACAAAGAACTGCGAAGTACGGACAGAAGGTGAATGGGCCTGTTTAAGCTGCATGGGCCATATTAAGTGGATACTTCCTGTGTCCATCAACTCACCTTTCATCTGTACTAGGACAGGGAGATGGTGGCAGCACGTGGGAAAGCAGTTAAGGGTCTGGTGGGTGGATGGGTGAGGGAATAGGAGGAGAAAAGGGAGAAAGAGGGTACAAACACAACTGATTGACTTATTTATTGGCAAATACAAGGGCTGGAGTAGTCATTGAGAGATCTTATTACTAACCAGAAAATAAATACAGCATAGGATTTGTAAGACTTGAGAAAGCATACCTTTGAAAATGATTTTTGAAAGAAAATACAAAAACATTAGAACATATTAAACAAACAGTAGGAATTAATAAGTGACCTGGCTATACCACAAATATTCTCAGATGCATTCTACGATGAAAAGGCAGTGACCTGAGATAAGACAGATGGCAAACATAGCAGTGTTTTTCTATATATCTTGATTTTTCAAGATATGTCTTCTAAGGCAAGAGAAACAAAAGCAAAAATAAACTATTGAGGGACTAGATCAAAATGAAACCTTTTTGCATGGCAAAAGAAGCCAACAAGATAAAACAGCAACTTACTGAATGGCAGAAGGTATTTGCAAGTTACATCTGATAAGGGATTAGTATCCAGAATATATAAAGATCTTATAAAAGTTGGCCCCTGGTGACAGGGTCTGGAGAAGGGGCAGTGGGCACCATGTCAAGCCACAAAGGTGGCAGGAAGGAGCCCCTGAAGCAGCCCAAGAAGCAGGCCACGGAGATGGACAAGGAAGATGAGGCATTCAAGCAGATACCGAAAGAGAAGCAGAAGAAATTGAGGAGCTAAAAGCAAAGGCCACAGGGAAGGGCCCCTCGCCACAGTTGGAATTAAGAAATCTGGCAAAAAGTAAGCTCTTCCTTGTACCTGAGGCAATGGTGATTCTTATCTCCATTCCTGTTTAAACATCTGTATTCTGTCCTCAAATCACTAAGTTGTACACCTGAAACTAATGTAACCTACAGCTAGAATAAAGTGTTGTCTTAGATCCTGTTGTACATTTAAGAATGAACTTTTGTAAAAAGATAAAAAAATCAATCGATCATAAAAAAAAAGCTTATACAAGTCAACACCAAAAAAAACCAAATAATCCAATTGAGATAGAGGACCTGAAGAGACATTTTTCCAAAGATTTACAGATGGCTAACAGACACACAAAAAGATGCTCAATGTCACTTATCACCAGGGAAATGCAAATCAAAACTACAATGAAATATCACCTCATACCTGTTAGTGTCTAGCAGCAAAAAGACAAGAAATAGTGAGTATTGGTGAGGATGTGGAGAAAAAGGAATACTTGTACACTATTGATGGGAATATAAATTGTGCAGCCACCTTGAAAAACAGTATGGAGACTCCTAAAAAAATGAAAAATAGGACTACCATATGATCCAGCAATTGCACTATTGGATATTTACCCACAGAAAATGAAAACATTAATTCAAAAAATATATATCAATCCCATGTTTACTGCAACATAATTTACAATGGCCAAGATATGGAAGCAATCTAAGTGTCCATCAATAGATGAACGGGTAAAGAAAATGTTGTATGTATATACATATATATTATGTATATATACACACATTATACAATATACGCAATGGAATATTATGCAGCCATAAAAAGAATGAGATCATGCCATTTGAGACAAAATGGGTGGACCTAGAGGGACCTAATTGAAATAAATCATACAAAAACAAAACCATATAATTCCATTCATAAATAAAATCTAAAAAAACATATGATTCCACTTATAAGTGAAATTTTAAGCAAAAGAGAAGAAAACCAAATGAATAAACAAACAAAAAGCTGAATCAGGGGATCCCTGGGTGGCCCAGCAGTTTAGCGCCTGCCTTTGGCCCAGGGCGCGATGCTGGAGTCCCAGGATTGAGTCCCACATCAGGCTCCCGGCATGGAGCCTGCTTCTCCCTCCTCCTGTGTCTCTGCCATTCTCTCTATGTCTGTCATAAATAAATAAATCTTAAAAAAAAAAAAAAAGTTGAATCAGACCTATAAATACAGAAGACAAATGGATGGTTGCCAAAGGTAGAGAGTTGGGAGGATGAGCTAAACGGATAAAGAGGAGATACAGGCTTCCAGTTATGGAATGAATAAGTCATGAGAATAAAAGGCACAGCATAAGGAATACAGTTAATGATATTGTAATAATGGTGTAAAGGGACAGATGGTAGCTATATACAGATAGTGAGCACAGCATAAAGTATAAATTTGTCAAATCACTAAGTTGTACACCTGAAACTAATGTAACACTGTGTGTCAACTATACTCAAATTAATAAAGAAAAAAAGAATAGATGGCAAAGAAACTAAAAATTCAATGATAAGTATAATAACCTAATTTAAGTCATCAGAACCAAAACTGACCCTTTTAGAAAACTGAATATGTAGAAGGCATATTTGAAAAGTTCCTTTGAAATGCAGAAGGGTAAAGAATTAAAAATAAATGAGATAAAAAATGAAGAACCAGGATTCAGTCTTTAAATAAAGAGGATTCTTGAGAGATATAACAATAAATAAAGCAATAATCAGAGACATATAAAAGCCTTTAAAATAGCAAAAGAGGGCAGCTCCGGTGGCTCAGTGGTTTAGCGCCGCCTTCAGCCCAGAGTGTGATCCTGGAGACGGGGGATCGAGTCCCACGTCGGGCTCCCTGCATGGAGCCTGCTTCTCCCTCTGCCTGTGTCTCTGCCTCTCTCTCTCACTCTGTATCTCTCATGAGTAAATAAAATAAAATCTTTAAAAAAATAAAAAATAAAAAAATAAAATAGCAAAACATACTCCATACATTAAAAAAGAAAAAGTAAATAAAAACAAAAGGTAAAAAGTACAAATAGTAGAGACATAGAACACAAAGAAGTCCTAATATATTAGTTTTATAATAATTTATAATAATATAAATAAGTTGAAAATATCTCCTATTAAAAGATGAGATTGTCAAATTGGTTTAACAAATAACTCTAAATTATAAGTAGTCTATGAGAAACACATTTAAAATAAAATGACAATACAACAAAATAAATTGCAGGGGTGCCTGAGTGGCTCAGTTGGTTAAGCATCATGACCCTGGGGTCCTGGGATCAAGACCCAAGTTGGACTCCCTGCCCAGTGGGTCTTATTTCTCCCTCTCCCTTGCTCCTGTCCCCTGTTCATGCTCTCTTAAATAAATAAATAAATAAATAAATAAATAAATAAATTATTTTTAAAATTTGCAAAGATGTATATATAATTTTATATTATAATCCAGGAGGCATCAAAAGTCAATAGAAAAGGATTATTCAGTTAATGTTCCCAGTTAATTGGTTAATGTAGTTAGTCCCAAATCTGGCTGTGCATCAAAAGCATCTGTGTTGTTTAAAAAAAAAAAATACAGGGGATCCCTGGGTGGTTCAGCAGTTTGGCGCCTACCTTTGGCCCAGGGCGTGATCCTGGAGTTCCAGGATGGAGTCCCGCGTTGGGCTCCCGGCATGGAGCCTGCTTCTCCCTCTACCTGTGTCTCTGCCTCTCTCTCTCTCTCTCTCTCTCTCTCTCTCTGTCTATCATAAATAAATAAATAAATAAATAAATAAATAAATAAATAAATAAATAAATCTTTTTTTTAAAAAAAGGACTATCCTTTAAAAAAAAATACAGAATCTGGGATTCCATTCCTAAATATTCAAATTCAGTAGCTCTAGGGTAGGGTTTAGGTGTTTGTAGTTTTATTCAGCTCCTCCAGTGATTCTGATACCCTGGAATTTTTACTTTTAAAACATGTATATGTTTTTAATTTACCTTTTCATTACTGGTTTTTAATTTAATAGCATTGTAGTAAGAGAAATAGAGTTTGTTGATACCTATAATTTAAAAGTTGTTGAAACTTGTTTTAAAACTTCATGCATAGTCCATTTTAAAAAGGACTGATGTGTGTTGAGAGAAATGTATATTCTCTGACTCTCAAAGTTACTGTTTAAGCTTATCTCTTATAGATGAGTTTTTTAAAATCTAATCTGAAACTTTTATACTAAACTTTCTCTGTCTTTTTATCCTACGATATACTCTTTCATATTTTATTTTTTATCTTTTTTTTTTTTTTTTTTTACTCTGCTATCATGAAAGGAATTATCTTCCATCTCTGTACTTTTCTCCTCAGTGAGTTCTAATCTGCTATCTGGAAATCCATTGAGTTTATTTCAATAACTCTTATATTTTGTATTTTTTAAAGTTGTTTTTTTCTAAAAAAAATATTTTATCATATTTTGTTGCCTGCTAATGTTTCTGATTTCATTAATTTCTTCAGATATTTCATACACATTTGCTTAATATCCTATGCCTGATAACTCCAATATCTGAATTATTTGAAAGTCAAATTTATTTTGCTGTTTCTGGTGACTCTTTTTCATGGTGTCTCATGTCTTCATACATAACAATTTTTAATTGTGAGCAGCTATATTTTATTCTTAATCTGAGGAATCCTAGAGGCCTAAATAGAAAATGCTCTCCTCCGGGGAAGCATTGAATTAACTTCTTGCAGGAGCCTAGGCAATGGTGACATAAACATCTATGCTCAGAGCAGCAATACCTTTTATGTTTGTTTGCTATTCATTATTCATCTCAGAGTATGTTTGTTGAGAGGCTGGTGCAGAATCAGGATATTAGATATTAGAGCTTTCTCTTACTCTTTGTGGGTTCAGCAATGTATTTAAAGTATGTTTCATCAAGGATATAAATTGTGGCAAAGAGTCGTTTGAAATGTTTTGTCAACTATGGAAGTAGAAAACCTCCATTTATTTTTTTTTAAGATTTTATTTATTTATTCATGAGAGACACAGAGAGCGAGAGAGGCAGAGACACAGGCAGAGGGAGAAGCAGGCTCCATGCAGGGAGCCCGATGTGGGACTCGATCCTGGGTCTCCAGGACCATGCTCTGGGCCGAAAGCAGGCACCAAACCACTGAGCCACCCAGGGATCCCCACCTCCATTTATTTTTAAAGTAGTTAATCTGTAGAAACTTGAGTGAAATATGAGGCTGAAATTCAACTTTTATTTTATTAAGAATTTGTCATCTGTTCATCTGTTAGGGAATCCACACGAGGAAAAATCTAACCAGTACTCAAGAGGAAACCCTTCAGTAAGATTGATTCCTCCTAAGCAGCTAACAAAGCCCATTTGGGAAAAGGCCTGTTAACTGAACTAGCCATGAGAACCCTCACTAGGAAAAGTAGCCCTTAAGTGTTCCTGGGAATTCATTTAATCTTTTAAGGGCCCATGATTCCACATGGGTGCCCCTTCTTGGTGTTGCCACAGATTTTCATGTTTACTGACCAGTGAGCATCTTGAGGAGAGGGTCTTGCACATTCTAGATAATTAATATTTCTTGAATATATAACTGAGTGACTCATTACCTTATACAATTTGCCAAATTCAACACAGTTAGTTGCTTCAAAGGTGAAAGCGACATAAGGCTACCATCTGTTATTCTCTTGCAGTCTACCATGTAAATGTGATTGATGTTTGGATAATTCTTGTGTATATATTTGAAGCATGCATCAGTAATCCTTTTATTTCCTGTTTTAAAACAAACAAACAGAAGACAAGTATTGTATTTGTAATTCCCCAAGAATAAAATTAAACATTAATGCTGAACCCCATTTTTAATATCACAGACCTTCAAATCGGATCTTTCTGAGGTTACAAGTCGAAAGAGCTTTAAAAGCACAATCAGAGATATGTGGCGCACCAATGAAAACTATTGATGTAATACGAGTGCACTTTTCAGCTAACGCCTTTAGAAGAAAAAAGATGATTAAATTTACCACTGTGTATAGAACAAGCTTAGCAAAGTAATGAGGTTATTTATTTTTCTCAATATTTTCAGAAGCAGACATATTAACTATTAAATTTTCCTAATTTCAAAGACAATGGAACTTTTATTTAATATATTTGAGTATAGTTACATTTGAGTAATGGAGAGGAATCAGAATTAAATCATGTTATGAAGTTGAGGGACAACATGAGAAAATGGAATGCTGAAAAATATTACTACATTTAGAAGTTTGACGTGTAAAACTCAAAGTTTATGCTTAGGCTACAGTATCTCTGAAACAAAAATATCCTAATTGTGAAACAAAGGTTCTTGTAGGGTGTGTAAGGATTCAAATGTTCAAATGTTTGTGTGTGTGTGTGTGGGTGTGTAAATTTTTAATGATTTTCTTACTATAAAAACAACTAAATTGAAAATCCCATTCATACTTTTCAGTAATTCACGCCACTAAAAAATGTGCCCATCTATTAGGACTGAGAATAAAATGTACTTTGCAACTACCTACTTTTACACAGTTGTCCGTCAGAGTTGGCATGTCATTGATGGTCAGATGCATAATTCCAGTGCAGCTGTTTGCAATGTTCCTGAAGCCTTGGACTGAAATCTGAATTGTACAGAGTAGATGAAAATGATGGGAGAACCCATTAGCATGACACCTAATAAAACCCTAAAGAAGTTATAAATAACCAAAGGTATGTCATGATTTTGCTACTATATTTTAAAACTGAAACCATTAAATATGGCAGACGTAAGAGGGAAAGAATCTAGTCTTTTCTTCTTTAATACTTAATTTCTTATATGTATGTTTTGTGAAATGATTACCACAATAAGTCTAGCTAACTTATTGTTTAATTTCTTATTGAGGCAAAATTCACATAACACAAATTAATCACTTAAATGGGCCACTAACCATTCATAGTTTGATGCAACCACAACCTCTATCTAGTCCCAAAACATTTTTATCACTCCTAAAAGACACCTAATCTATTAGGTAGTTTCTTCTTACACACGCCTTCTCCCAGCCCCAAGAAATCACTATCTCTGTGGATTTACCTATTCTAAATATTTCAAGTAAGTGGAATCATACAATATATAGCCTTTTGCGTCTCCTTTCTTCCACTTAGCATCATGCTGTAGCATCATGTATCAGTACCTTATTCATTTTTATGGCTGAGTAATATTCTTTTTTTTAAGAGTTTATTTCTTCTTTTGAGAAAGAGCATAAATGGAGGGAAGGGAATGGGACAGAGGGAGAGAGAGAAGCAGACTCCCCTCTGAGCAGGTAGCCTGACACAGGGCTCGATCCTAGAACCCTAAGATCATGTCTTTAGCCAAAGGCAGACATTTGACCGACTGAGCCACCCAGGCACCCCTATGGTTGAATAATATTGAATGAATATACCACATTTTGTTCAACTGTTCATCTGTTGATGAATAATATTTGGGTTGTTTCCATCTTTTGGATATTTTGAATAGTGCTACTATGAATATGCATGTACATCTATTTGTTTGAGTACCAGTATTTCAATTCTTTTGAGTGTATGCATAGGAGCAGAATTGCTGGACTATATGGTAATTCTATGTTTAATTTTTTAAGGAACCACCCAAATGTTTTCTACAGTGGTTACACTATTTCACTTTCCACAGGCAATCTAGAGTGTTCCCACTTCACATCTTTGCCAACATTATTTTTCATTTTCCTTTATTTTTTTAAAAGATTTTATTATTTATTCATGAGAGACACAGAGAGAGAGGCAGAGATATAGGCAGAGGGAGAAGCAGGCTCCCTGCAAGAAGCCCTGTGTGGGACTTGATCCCAGGACCCCAGAATCACGCCCTGAGCCAAAGGCAGACACTCAACCACTGAGCCACCCAGGTGTCCCCCATATTTTCCTTTTTAAAAAATTTCCTAGTGGTTTTGAAATGGTACCTCATTGCGATTTTGATTTGCATCTCCTTAATGACTAATGATATTGAGCATCTTTTCATGTGTTTATCAGTCACCTGCATATCTTCTTTGGGCGAATGTCTATTCAAGCCCTTTGATTATTTTTTAATTGGGTTGTCTTTCTGTTTTTGATTTGTAAGAGTTCCTTATATATCCTAGACACTAGACCTTTAGATAGGTGATCTGCAAATATTTCCTCCCATTCTTTGGGTTGTCTTTCCCTTTTTAAATAATGTCCTTCGATGCACAAATTTTTAATTTTGATGAAGCCCAATTTACCTGGTTTTTTTCTCTTTCTGTTTATGCTTTTGGAGTTATATCTAAGAATCCATTGCCCAATCCAAAGTCACAAAGATTTACCATCAGTGTTTTCTTCTAAGGTTTATTATTTTAGCTCTTATATTTAGGTCATTGGTCCATTTTTTAAAATATTTTATTTATTTATTCATGAGAGACACAGAGAGATAGAGAGGCAGAGACACAGGCAGAGGGAGAAGCAGGGTCCATGCAGGGAGTCCGACGTGGGACTTGATCCTGGGACCCCAGAATCACGCCCTGAGCCAAAGGCAGACATGCCACTGCTGAGCCACCCAGGTGTCCCAGTCATTGGTCCATTTTGAGTTAATTTTTGTATTTGGTATGAGGTAGGAATCCAGCTGCATTTTTTTGTGTGCAGATATCCAGTTGCCCCAGCACCAACTGTTCAAGAGAGTATTCTTTCCCCCATTTAATGGTCTTGGCACCCTTGTTGAAAATCAATTGGCCATAAAAGTGTAGGTTTATTTCTGGTCTTTCATTCTATTTCATTGTGGTTTTTTTTTTTATTTCATTGGTTTTTATGTCTATCTTAATGCCAATACCACACTGTTTTGATTACTGCAGGTTTGTAGTATTGATTTTTCTTTCAGCCATTATTATCCACATTAGTGGAAGCAGCGGCAGTGGAGTATATTCAAAATACTGAATGATCGAAGGATCAGATGCATTTGATTATGAATTTTCTTAAAATAATTTATTTAGGTTTCATTTCCTATAACAAATAGGATGAATGGGAAATCAGATGGCATTTAGACTCACTCACTGTAAGAGTGGTGATAATTAGACCGAGAGTCCACCCAGGAAGAGACAGCAGAGGGAACACCCCTGCAAAGTCATCGTCACAACAGTATGACAGAGAACAAGCAAGAGCAGCTATAAGGGACCTCTTAGGAGACCTCTGAAGACTTCATGTATACCATCTGTCACTCAAGGTGACTTCCAAGGTTCTGTCATTAAAGCCTCCACCTATTTAAAAAGGACTAGCCAAAAGTTAGGGAACTGAGTGCCACATCCTCAGGACAACCAGAGCTCAGCTCAAATGCCGCCTTCTCCTTAAGTGTCCCTGAGCCTCAGATTAGGCCAGGGTCTTTTTAGACACTTAAAGCACTGTTTAAGTATCATAACTATAGTTAAATTTATATTATATTTAATTGTTGAACTAACTCCCTTGTACCCCAGCTCCCAGCAGGGTACCTAGAGTGTCAACTGAGTAGATAATCAAGTAATATTACTACGTGAGTAAATGGAAGCATGTGTGAATGAATTAGGAGAACCATGCGTATAGCTAGGTTCTGTTGCCCAGCACACATGACAGTGTGAGTACTTGGTCAAAGGCCAGGGGAAGCCCTTGAGAGCAGGGTCTGAGCATGCAACCTTGAGGGGCTGCCTCAGGTAGAAATATATTTAGTCTATGTTCTGAATGCTTGTGTCCCTGCAAAATTCATATATTGAAATCCTAAACCCTCATGGAGGTGATGTCATCAGGATATAGATCCTTTCAGAGGTAATTTTGGACTCTGCTCTCATGATTGCATTTAGCACTCTTATAAAGGAGGCCCCAGAGAGATCCCTTACCCCTTCCACCATGTAAGGTTACAGCGAGAAGGCACTGTCTGTGAACCAGGAAGCAGACTCTAAATAGACATTGAATCTGTCAGTGCTGATCTTGAACTTCCCGGCCTTCAGAACTGTGAGAAATAAATGCCTGCTGTTTATAGCCTGTCTAGTCTCTGGCATTTTGCTATAGCAGCCTGAATGGACTGAGATACTAGAACAGTTTTTTTCTAAAGAGTTTTTGGGAAATATGTTTCTAATATCTGAACAATGTCTATTTTGGCCCAGGAATTTGAGAAAATTATCCTAAAGAAATAGAGCTGCACACAGAAATTTATATATAAGAATTCTCTTTCTTAGCCCTTTGTTCTACTTAGACCTTCAACAGATTGGCTGAGGCCCAACCAAACTGGGGAAGGTAATCTGCTCTACTCAGTTTACCAATGTAAAAGTTGACTTTATCCAGAACACCCTCACAGGGACGCCTGGGTGGCTCAGTGGTTGAGCATCTGCTTTTGGCTCAGTTTGTGATCCTGAGGTCCTGGAATCAAGTCCTGCATCAGGCCCCCTTCAGGGAGCCTGCTTCTTCCTCTGCCTGTGCCTCTGCCTCTCTCCGTGCCTCTCATGAATGAATGAATGAATGAATGAATGAATAAATAAATAAATAATCTTAAAAAAATTCCCTTCACAGACAAACCTACAATAATGTTTAATAGAATAGTTGGATACCCCATGGGCCATTCAAGCTGGCACATAAAATTAACCATCACAGCTACTTTGGGGGCTTTGAACATTTGAGATTCATAGCTGATGTTGTTTGCTCTTGCCTGCTTGGTTTTGGCTGATCATATGAACTTGCCTGGCCACATTTTTATCCATATCATCATCTTTGAGATTATCCACTCTATCTGGCACCACTAAGTATTTGAACCAGGCAAAATTTAAAAGGAAAGCTTAAAGATCTTATTGTCACCTCATATTGTGAATTTAAAACAGAAACCTTCAAGCCTTTAAAGTTTCAATTCCAAATACTTAATTAAGGAATTTCAGTTTCTCAAAGTTGAATAACTACATTAGTAGGGGAAGCATTCTATTTTTAAATGCATGTGTCTGAGTATTATTTAACCTGTGTAGCTTTGCGAGAAATCATTTTTCAGAGAGGGAATGTGATTATCCAGTGTTATGGAAGTCTCCACTCAGAAGTGACTGCTCACACTTGATGACCTACTACAAAATGGCAGGAGGTAGGAACAGCCAGAGAAAGGCAGGCTATTCCAAGGAGCTTGGACTTCTCCTATATGCTGAGATAGGCTCCAGGAGATAAGGAAACAGATGCTCTGGTTCCTTGATCGTTTTTCCCCAGATTAAAAATTGACAGAGCAAGAACACAGATGTTCAGACTCTTAATCCAGTGTTCCTTCTGATTAATATTCTTCAGCAACAACATCTGTTTCAACTGTCCCATCCCAGCTGCCATAGGTTTTTAAACCTAGATGCCCCAGCCAGAAAGACATCTGATTTCTCCAGTACTCAGTAGACCTCTCTGCTTTTTTCTGACCTTGTACCTCCCTCTGCCTCTTTCTCTTTTCCTCTACCCAAGCCTTGACTATTTCTCAAGTTCCAATGCATGACTCCAGCTACTTTCCTTCTCTTTCTCTTACAAGCCTAAAGCTCTATTTTAGCCATAACCCTTTCCTATAATCTGCATGTCTTGATTACCCCCCCCAAATAAATGAACTTACACTCTTTTTAAAATTTCTTACTGTGTTGGACAACTGTTTGGGGCCGAATGAATTAAATTTGGGAGTAAGACAAATAAAGTCTGGGAAAGAATACAGAATCTGACTACAAACAAAAATTGAAAACAATTCCAAGTCAAAGGTAAAGGACAAGTGAAAGCAAAGCAGTGGGAGCGCTAGACTTGGATAAAGTGGCAAAATCACCCTTGGGATAAATAAGAATTATATAGTGGGTAAGGAGGGAGGGAAAGCTAACGGAAGACCCATAAGGCAAGAATGAGGTATTTTCTACAAGTATTCCCAGAGAAAATTCCAGGGGAGGTGAATGAACATTAAAAATCTGGAGATCAGGGGATCCCTGGGTGGCTCAATGGTTTAGCGCCTGCCTTCAGCCTGGGGCGTGATCCTGGAGTTCCGGGACCGAGTCCCATGTAGGGCTCCCTGTGCAGAGCCTGCTTCTCCCTCTGCCTGTGTCTCTGCCTCTTTCTCTCTGTCTGTCTCATGAATAAATAAATAAAATCTTAAAAAAAAAAAAAATCTGGAGATCAGAGAGTTTGGAGTCAGCAGAGATGGGTTTGAGCCTGGCTCTGCTTCTTTCTCACAAAAGGCAACTCAACCTCTCTTGACACTTAGTTTTGTCATCTGTAAAATGGGTATAATAATACCCCAATTTTTTTTAGGAACTACTTAAGAAAACAAAATGGGATAATGTATATGTAAAAGTGGTTAGTTAGCACAGTGTCTGGCATGTAATACTGGACACATGCTTTCTTATTACTATTCTCCTGAGTGCATTGTGCTCCCACAGAGAAGTGAAGATTCAAGAACTAGAGGTAGAGGACCTTGAGAGATCATTCTAGTGCATCCCTCGCATCACACACATAAAGAAATGAAATGGTATTCAGAGAAGTCGTGAGATTTGTCCCCAGGGCTGGACCATGTCAGGAAGAGTGAGTGCTCCACAAGTACTGAATGAATGAACAAATGATACTGAGTCACACCATCTAGAGGCCACCAATCCCCACAGGACACACAATTCGAGGGATGGGAATAGTTGTTTTTTACAATACTTCTAAATTCTTCCCCTTTATCTCAAATCCTGGGCCATTACCCTACCACTAGTGTTTCAAATAATGGCTTCCCCTGGGGGAAAGAAAAAGAAAGAAAGAAACTTTTCTTTCTTGCTGTCTTGGAAACATATTCATGACAAGATTTTCTGAACAAGGGAAAAAATTATAGCAGTAATCAGCCACAGCTGAGTGATTCCTTGCAATGCAGCCAGACACTTGGTGCTATCAACCAATAAGACTGTATCCAGAGAAGAGGTGGGGGAAACCTCTAAGAAGAACTTTTTAGTTTTGTCTTGGCACGAAATGCTTGGTTCTCTACATGGTTTATTTTAGAATATCCAAAAAGATGCTTGGCTAATATTTTATGACTCAAATATTCTTGCCAGAATCTTTTAGGCCAACCATTAGTTGTCCTTTCTCTTCACTGAAATAATGGTCATATAAGCCTGAAATTAAAAATTCCTCTCCTAGGGAAAAAGTAAAATACTTCACCATGTTAAGAAGCAAGCCCTGCCACAGCTGATACCTGTGCGTTTTCTGTTTAGTATTCTTACAAAACTTGGGATCTAATTTCTCTTTGTTTAGTTGTTAAATGGCTTTAGTCTGGACACCAACTGGAGCCCTTTCACTCTGCTCTCTGCTGGTTGAACTCCCATTGGTTGGGAAGTTGGCCGCACCAATGCTGTTCCAATCTCAAGTCCCAGCAGACAGCTACTGCTGCTGATTGGGGATAGAGAAGTTTTGGTGATCCTAGGAAATTCTCTCCAGCTGCCTCTGGGTGGGTCTCAACCCATGAGCAGGACAGGACAGAGCTGTCTGTGAAGGAAATGAGTTGTCAGTGAGCAATACAAAATGAAAACCAAAGTGTGAGCACCAAGGACTAGCTCAGATCCCTCTTTGCTCCTCCAGGATAGTAAAAAAAAAAAAAAAAAAAAAAAGAAGAAGAAGAAGAAGAAAGAAAAGAAAGAAAGGAAGGAAGGAAGGAAGGGAGGGAGGGAGGGAGGAAGGAAGGAAGGAAGGAAGGAACGAACGAACTTAGCTCAAGGAGAATTAGCATAGTACTAAGTTCACACTTCCCACTTCTTTACAACATTGTCTCTGGACCAGTTAACTCAGCAACACAGAAAAGAGATATATGTAGGGCCAGACCTTCTGTGACAGCTAGAAATATCTATCTTAGGTAGACATTGCCCAAGTTGTGTTCCTGTACCATTTCCAGCTGTTTCTCTCATTTGAACAACACTGTAACCAATGACTAATGGATAATGTAATGACTTTAGTCATATCCATATATCCTTCATGACCTCCAGGTAACCTCAAAGAAGACTGGCTTAGCAAGTGGAATGAGTGGTTGGAGAGAAAGACAAAGATTTTTCCCAAAACATGGAACATTTTGTTTTATTGCATTCAAATGTGCCACAAGCTTCTAAAATAGCAATACTTCCCAGGACCTGTGCTAAAAAGCCTTGACAGGATTTCAAATACTGTGTCCCCTGTGGTGACAGGAAGAGAGGCCTACTTATTATCCCTCTGATGACCCCATACTTTCCAGTCTAGATGTTCTTCATGGCTACCCCCTCCTCTGCGTTTGCTAACGCACTTCTCCTAGGTACCCTCCCTGGATCGCTTCAGGTAGGAGTGTTTCTTCTCTTAGGCCCCAGAACACCAAACACCATAGGCCTCAGTTTGAATTTGCATCATCTGCCTTGTATGATAACTACTTATGCACATGTCTAATATTCTTGCCAAGGAACACAGACAGCATCTTATCCATCATGTCCTTTACGGTACAACACAGGGGCTTGGAGCACCGGATGATATAACAACTGTTTGTTAGTAGACTAAGTAGTTGTTGAATAAATTTTTTGTAGAATGTAAATTAAAATTACTAGTTCCAAAGGCGGAGGAAGGAGGTAATCAGTATGGTCATTTGTTAAAGATTACTGTATTTATCTAAAAACATCGGATAGCCAATCATAAAAAAGAAAGTTTCATCTTCCAATGTGAGTGAGAAATTAGAATACAAGATTAGTGAAGCCTACAGATGCCAGGAAGGCAAGCATGCATGGCAACTCTGTGCGCTCACTACACAATGACTCAGGGCTGTGATCTGTAGAGGCAGCCTTGGTCCTTCTTAAACTTTATTATTCTTGTTTAGAGTACACTATCCTGTTCTTTTCCTCATCCAATGGCCAAATTACTCACAGCTTCTCCTGTACTATAATGGACGTTTATCTCCTTTTTGACTAAGAGAATCACAACCATAATTCTTTCTTATTCCAACACAATGATCCATGAAGCTACTCGGTTTGTCTAGATTAACTGAGCTAGAGGGTGGCTTGCAGCTGGAGCTCTAACCACAGGCTTCACCTAGGTCCAAAGACTTAAGGAGAGTTTTGTGAAGAGTTTATGAAATTTTGTCTGTAAGTCACATCCTAAGATAGGGAACAGAGTAGAAACTGAAAGAAGTATGGTTTTTCAGAAAGCACTAAAATTTTTGTCAAACCTTTTTTCAGGAGTATGAAACATGATCTTCATCCTCTGAGACTCATTTTGCCATCTGATTTTTCAAGATCTAAAAATCATTGCCAGATGTTTCATTTTTTTACTGCTTAATGTAATAAACATCCTAATACAGTTTGCCTACAAAGAGATTGTCTTAAGCAATGGATGCTAATAGTAGGTGTTTGTTGTATTTCTCTATTTTTATTTTCAATATGGCTAGCATGAAGTTACACTCAAACTAATATCATAACAACCATTTAAATTTATATGAGTCCTATCTTACAAGAAATATAAAACAATTTTCATGAATTTTATTTTTTCCCCCAACACAGTTTGTGATTCAGAAAAGATATAAAGCATTCCTTTAACAGGGAAACTGAGGCACAAGAACTGATGCAGAAATTGTACGGTGGCTATTCTGATTCATGATTGTTTTTCCACTAGAACTCCTTCTTATTAATGACACTTAAGACCACTTACTGTTTTTTTCAAATAGGAAATGCAACTTTTTTTTTTTTTTTACCATATGCAGTATATAGCACTTTACAATTTTACAAATTACAGTCTGCTGGTATAGAGCCTATTCTTCAGAATTAGTGAGATCAAGGTTCTAATCTCGGCCAGACATTTTTTGTGTGACCTTAGGCGAGTTACTTACTCTGTCTTCATTTTAAGTGGTGTGTGGGGCCAGTTAATACCAGCTTGCAAGCACAAACTGTTGAATTTTTAGGCTCTGCAAGCCTGTTGTTAAATTAGATTAGACGCTCCTATGTGGCTCAGTCGATTAAACATCTGACTCTTGGTTACAGCTCAGGTCATGATCTCAGAGTTGTGAGATGGAGCCCTGAGAGTTCAAACCCTGGGAGATGGAGCCCCTCACTCAGTGGGAGGCTGCTTCTCTCCCTCTCTCTCTGCCCCTCCCCCTGCTCATGCTCTCTTTCTCTCTCTCAAATAAATAAATCCCCCCCAAAAAATACAGCCAGATTAAAAAATAAATCATATAAACTTTAAGTAAATTATATCAACAAAGCTAGTGAATACTCAAACTTGTCACTTCCTAATTATCTTATTATGTGTTACTATTACCTATGCTCTTGAGGATATTGTTTATTGTATCTGTATAATGAAAATATTACCTCATGGTATACCATGGTACCTCTCTTCCCAACTCTCTGTTCAATGACTTCTCATTGGAAACTTGAAATAGTTAATGGTGAGAGTATTTACACCATGGAAATGATCAATCATTGAAAATCAGGGCTTTTCCTGCTCTCTGCCAGTTGTTAAATATTTGCCAGCACACCATTTTTCAGTTTCCACATGTCTAAAATGAGAGTTATGATACCCACCTCATATAGTTATTTATAAAGATTAAATGAGATAATAAAATAATAAGGAAAAACCTCAACACCTAGCACCCAGTCAGTACCCAAAAAATGACAGAAATTATTACCATCCATTAAAATACATAATAAAGGAAAATGGAATCAAACAAATATAAATGAATTATAATTTTGAATTTAACTGTCGCCAATAAATTTTGGTACATAATCTGCTTATTTGCAACTGGTGTAGCTGGTCGCACAACTATTACTGTTCCAACTACCTATTGGATAACCTAGCAAAACTGTGCCTCCACTCTCAGTTCTGTGCCAAGGACCAGACATCCACACAGAAAGAAGCACAAGATCCTAAAGCCTAAAAGGACCTCAGAGATCATCTAGCCCAAACGAGCCATTGTGTAGATAAGGGAACTGAGGCAGAAGACCACGTGACTGTCCAGAGTTGCACAAGCGGTGAGGGGGATAGCAAGGACTAGATCCCAGTGCTCCCCACTCCAGGCTGGGGCTCCTTTGCCCATCCCACTGCCTTCTGCTGTGTGAGAGAGAGAAAGAAAGAGAAATTGCTTTCTCCCCTTGCTTCGCTTATGCAATCTCCGTTCCATTCGGCTAGTACATTCATTCCTGGACGTGGCTCTGTGACTTTCTCCCACCTCTACCGCAATCCCCGGAGGTGAACGAGTAAGGCCTTCCATGATCTTTGCCTCTCTGGAAGGGGAGGTTAGAAGCCCAGGGAGAACTGAAATGACCTTGGAATCTTCTTGTTCGCAGTTTGCACAACCTACCTTTAAGATTCACGGGTCCCAGAGAGACTTAGCAGTACAAGCACTACTGATTAATTATTATCGCACTGAGTCATTTGGACATTTCTGGGATGCTGTCCCTTTTCATTTTTCTTGACTTGTGTCTAGTGACTGAAAAATAACTTATGAAGAAAATACTTTCACCATAGTATTTCATAGTTTCCTAGGCTCGTCTTCCCCTGAATCTAAAGAAATGGCAGGGGTGCCTGGTTGGTTAAGAGTCGGCCTTCAGCTTAGGTCATGACCTTAGGGTCCTGGGATCGAGCCCCACATCAGGCTCCCTCCTCAGCAGGGAGTCCACTTCTCCCTCTCCCTTGGCCCCCAACCCCTGGCTCTTGTGAGCTCTCTCTCTCTCAAATAAAGAAAATCTTTAAACAAAAAACTAAAGAAATGTCAGACTCCACCCTTACCAAGAAAAGACTCTGAGGCTTTGCTCTGACAAGTCGCCAACGCCTTAGCTACTTAACAGACTCCTTGAGCTTCCACCTACAGCATCTGGCTGACCATGCCCTGAAATTGGCTGCTGTTTCTTTCATTTGTTCATTCATTTATTCATTCATCAAACATTGATCACAGTCCCTCTTCATGCAAGGTACTGTATTATGTGCTAAGGAGGCAGATACACAGGTCAACAAGGCAGCATCCTGGCCATCAAGGAGCCCACAATGGGGAAAATAGACAAATAAGCAGACCACTGAACACCTAGAGAATGCTTAGTGGAAGTACGATTATAGAACACACAAGAATCCTAACAAGAGGTTGGTGAGAGCTTCCTAGAGAAGACTGTGACTGAACGAAGCCTCAGAGATCTAGAACAGTTAACTTGGTGAATGGGAGAAAGGGTCAGCATGAGGGTGTCTAAACAGAGGGCAAAGGGTGAGCCTAGTAAAACAACAGGCTGGAAATGAAGAACAGGGGAGGCAGAGGAGCAGAAGCTCCTATTACAAGTTCTCTAACTGTTGTTGCTGTTTTTTTTTAAGATTTTATTTATTTATTTATGATAGAGAAAGAGAGAGAGAGGCAGAGACACAGGCAGAGGGAGAAGCAGGCCCCATGCCGGGAGCCTGACGCGGGACTCGATCCCGGGACTCCAGGATCACGCCCTGGGCCAAAGGCAGGCACCAAACCACTGAGCCACCCAGGGATCCCCCTGTTGTTGCTGTTTTTTTAAAGATTTTATTTATTTATTTGAGAGACATTCAGCGAGCGAGAGAGAAAGAGAGTGAGCGAGCATGCACACGCAAGCTAGAGGAAAGGGAGAAGCAGACTCCCTATGGAGCAAGGAGCCTGACACGGGGCTCAATCCCAGGACCCTGGGACCATGACCTCAGCCAAAGGCAGACACTCAACTGACTGAGCCACCCAGGTGCCCCCTAACTCTCTGGTTTAATTCTCTTAAATCTGAATATATAAATGGGAACCTCGGCCTTCATCTGGCTCCTTCTTTCACCCCATGTTCAGAGTTGTTGGTTTTCCAGGAATTTCGGTTTCAGCCTGAGACTGGCTACAGCCCTAGCCTTCCTTCCCAGCATTGCTGCAGTCATTTCATGCTGGGCTTCCTACACAGTGTCATAACCCACTGCTACACACAGTTGGGGATACATAAATCTGTAGGGGAAGTGGCCACCCAAAGATCATATCCACAGGAGTATCCTTGCAAGAGCAGAGGATAAAGGGAAAGCCTAACCAGGAATCACTGCCGTCCTAATTGGGATTTCCTCATCGACAGCTAGGAAAGCTTTGTGTTCTCCACAAAAGCTCTTCACCCTACCCATATTTTTCTATTTTGAGATTCTGAAAGAAACAAGAACTTTTGAAGAGTGCTAAAGTTACTAGGGAACCAATGTAGGCATCTTTGGAGCATTTTAGCTCATACCTTGTTATCCATTTACTCACTTATGGGGATGTGTGGGAAAAGACCCAGGAGATGAGGAAGGTAGCCACCCAGAGAGCTCAGGAGGAGGATTCTGGGCAAGAAAGATGGCCAGTGCCAACCCCCTCCAAGGCAAGGGCTCGTGTGCCAAGGGAACGGGAACAGCAAGGCAGCCAGTGTGACTGGAGCAGAGTTGGTAAGGGGGAGGTAGTACGAATTCATGCCACAGGGGCAATTGCAGGAGAAGACAGAGAATGTAAGGTCATGAAGGTCCCGCTGAGGTCTTTCTTTTATTGAGTAAATGGGATGCCTCCCCAGGTATTTGAGAAGAGGGAGGACATTGACTTGTTTTTGTTTTTTTTTCAAGATTTTGTTTATTTATTCATGAGAGAGAGAGAGAGAGGCAGAGACACAGGCAGAGGGAGAAGCAGGCTCCATGCAGGGAGCCTGACGTGGGACTCGATCCCAGGACCCTGGGATCATGACCTGAGCCAAAGGCAGACGCTCAACCGCTGAGCCACCCAGGCGCCCCCGACTTTGGTATTATTTATTTTTTATTTTTTATTTTTCCGACTTGGGTTTTAAAAGTATCACTCTAGATGCTGAGTTGAGAGCAGACTTATAGGAGGCAGAAGTGAAAGCAGAGAAACCAGTTAGGGGCCCATGACATTTATGTAGACAAGAGATGCTGGTGACCTGGGCTGGGAGCTGCGGAGGTTGTGAGGAAGAGTTAGATCCCAGGTAGTTCTGAAGTAACAGCATCCTGGCTTTCCTGGCAGAGTGATGTGCAGTAAGAGAAAGAGAAAAGTCCAAGATAACAGACTAGTGAGCTAGATCTGCTGTAACAAAGTACCACAAACTGGGTGCCTTAAATAACAGAAATGTGTCATCCTACCGCTCTGGAGGCTAAGACTCCAAGATCAAGGTGTCAGCAGGGTTGGTTCCTTCTGAGGTTGCTTCCTTTAATGCGAGGGAAGAGGGAAGGATATGGTCCAGGCCTCTTGGCTTGGCTTGTAGATGGCTGTTTTCATGTTCACGTGGCACTGTTCTGTATGAGTACATCTGTGTCCCAATGTCCCCTTTTTTATTAAGGACGTCATTTATATTGGATTAGGGCCATCCTAATGACTTCATCCTAGCTAATTACATCTGGAACAACCCTATTTCCAAGAAAGGAGGTTCTAGGGATTGAGGACTTCAATATATGAATGTAGAGGGTTACAATTCAAGATGTAACAGGTGACTCTAAGATTTTTGGCCCAAGGAACTGTAAATGTGGAGCATCTGTCCTTAAGTGACACGGGGAAGGTTGTAGGTGGAACAAGGAGTTATTTTTTAGAGCAGGGATTTTTTTTTAATAGGAGTCTGAAATTTGAGAAGGAAGTCTGTGTTGGAGATACCTATCATATATATGTGTCTGTATATATATATCACATATTACTTCTATAAATATAGATTACTTCTATATCATCTTATATGCATACATAGGCTCCTACAAGCATATATACATGTATATGTCTGTAAACACACTCCTATAGACATATATTATGTACATATGTATGTATATATGTGTGAGTGAGCATCTCTGTGTGTGTGTATATATACATATATATATTTGCTCATTATTGTAGGTGATATTTAAAGCCATGATCACCAGGGGAGTAGGTATAGGCTGAGAAGAAAAATGGACCAAGCACTGAACCCTGGGGCTCTCTGTGATTCAGGGTTTGGAGAGAAGAAGAGGTACTTTAGAGAGTCAACTTTAGAAATATTGTCAGAAATATTGTCAGATATATAGCACAGCATCATGCAGGAGAATTAAAACATATACACACAGAACCACAATATAAGAACTCAAGACTACATTCTTACATAGGTATCCCCTGCTTTTTGAAAGCTCATTGGGCTACTTCACTTTTACAAAAAGACCTCCATTAGTACCTATTTTCACTAGCCAAAAGAAATCCAAAGAGGATTTTGCAGTGAGCCATTACAGAGACAGCAGGCACCGCAGACAGTCCGAGTGGCATCTTCCCTGGGAGCTCAGCACCCCAGCATCAAGCGCCACTGGTCTCAACTGGGTCTCAGAGCAGCTGTGCTTTATCTCTATTTATTTTGTGCATCCATTAGCAAGACATGTCCCTAAATGTCAGAAAACCTAAGAAAGATTAGTTTTAGGGTCTGGGAGCACTCAAGGATGTTTCCGTATGAATTAGTGGTTACTGGTTGTTTACTTTATGCCATTTCTGCTTAAGAAAAGTTTCATAGGAACATGGTACTTTTAGACAGCAGAGGAAACCTGTATGTCTATAAGAACATATATGAAATCACATAAAACAAATTAGAGGGTTTGTTTGTGTAGGGGGAGGAGAACGGGAGTGGGAAATGTGGGTAAAAGGAAATCAATAAAACAGGAGAGTGGCCTTACATGGGCTGATGAAAGTCCATGAACTGAGGAATACGAGTAAATCTGTTCCTGGTGCCTGGGTCCCAAAATAGGTAAAATAAAATAAAGTAAATCTAACTAATGAAATAAAAATTCCCAGTTATGTTTCTTCCTCTGAGTACTTTTTCTCCCCTGCACAAAATGGCAGAGAAAACAGTAATTTTTTAAAAGATTGATTTTATTTATTATTTATTTATTTATTTATTTATTTATTTATTTATTTGAGACACAGAGAGAGAGGCAGAGACACAGGCAGAGGGAGAAGCAGGCTCCATGAAGGAAGCCCGATGCAGGACTCGATCCCAGGACCCTGGGGTCATGCCCTGAGCCAAAGGCAGGTGCTCAACCGCTGAGCCACCCAGGTGTCCAAAAACCATATTTGAAATCCCTTCTTCTGGGTCACCTGGGTGTCTCAGTTGGTTAAGGTCTGCCTTTGGTTCAAGACATGATTCTGGGGCCCGGGGATGGAGCCCCACATTAGGCTCCTGCTCAGCAGTCTGCCTGCCTCTCCCTCTGCTCATGCACTCCTTACTCATTAACTCATTCTCTCTCTCTCTCTCTAAGAAGTATGTAAAAATCTTAAAAAATAAAAAATAAATCCCCTCTTCTTAATTTCTTTTAGTGAAAGTGGTCACCAATAGATAGGTTCTGAATGCTTGATAAAAGATATTTGAAAAGAGAAAAGTTCAATGAAACCTACTTAATGTGGAAGTGGATATAAGATAATTTAAATATTTACTGGTAATTTCTGAGAAGGGAAGAGTACTTACCAGGATAGAAACCCACTTTAGGTTTGAATGTGGTTCTCCTACCTCTCTTGATAATACTGCTGCTATGAAAATAAATCTTGTGGGTAAATATAGGAAGTAGGTGTGGAGAGCCACAGCCTTAGCTTTCCAAGAGGAATCATATCTATATGAGGTTTTTTTTTTTAAAAAAAAGATCTTATTCATTTATTCATGAGAAACACACACACACACACAGAGAGAAAGAGAGAGAGAGAGAGGCAGAGACACAGGCAGAGGGAGAAGCAGGCTCCATGCCGGGAGCCCGATGTGGGACTTGATCCCGGGACTCCAGGATCACACCCTGGGCCAAAGGCAGGCACTAAACCGCTGGGCCACCCAGGGATCCCCAAGTTTTTTAAATTATAAAAATTTCATTAGGATTGACACAGCCAATTTAGGAAACCAACAGAATTAACACAAACCAAGCTTACACATGCTTCATGACCCAGACATTCAGCTCCATGTGTATACCCAACACAAGTGTCTGATATGTACACAAATGATAAAGGGACAACAAATTAGTCTAGACTTACACTCTCCAGGCCTTGCAACCTCAGGAAAGCAGAATTTATTTTTCCCAATGTTGAATATCTAGAAGGATTCTAAATGGTTCTGGTAGGGTCATCCTCCTTTCCTGGAAAAATCACAGCCACTGCAGATGCAATTAAGGATTGTCTAGACCTGGGCCAAATGACTCAGTACCCATAGAAAAATCCTAATGGTTACTAAACATTTACTATGTGAAGCCACGTTCTATTTTTTTTAAAGGATTTTATTTATTCATGAGAGACACAGAGAGAGAGGCAGAGACACAGGCAGAGGGAGAAGCAGGCTCCCTGCAGGGAGCCTGGAGTGGGACTCGATCCCGGGACTGTGGGATCACGCCCTGAGCCGAAGGCAGATGCTTAACCACTGAGCCACCCAGGCATCCCTGAAGCACTGTTCCAAGCATGTTTTTTTTTTTTTGATTTGTCCATAGTTTTTTTATTGATACTTTATCAGTGTTACGGAAAAGTATTGAGGATGTAGAAAGGAAAGCCATGCATACAAGGGAATGCAGCATCACTTTAGATCTCAGGAAAGTGAGCATCTGGTGGGCTTTTGGGGAAATTGGGAAAGAGGAAATCCAATAAAGAGAAAGACCAACGTAGAGACAAAAGAAAGACTAAGAAATGTAACATCTTCCTGGAACCATAATAGAGAGGCTAAACTAGGTCTTCATTCTTTTTCATGGACCATATAGTCTCTGGGAAAAGAGAGGTGGGAAAAACTAATTCTTCAGAGAATTACTAGTTCACAGAATGAATGAGTAGAATTAGAGAGCCATTGACAAATGTGAGGAAATAGCTGTGTTTAGGTTTTGGCAGGTGGGCAGGGAGTGGTAATAATATCATAGGGCTGCCATTTAATGAATCACAACTATTACATGCCAGAGACCACGTTTCGCCCTTTACAGAGTGATTCTTAAGGATTGCAGCAACCCCATGAGGTAGGTATCATCATTATTGTTATCATCATCATTAGCATTCCAATCTTATAGAGGAGGACACTGGACTACAGATTAAGAAGCTTATCCTGTCCCAGCAAGTGGCAGGGTTGGGAAAAGGACCAAAGCCTGCCAGGCTCTGAAGCCAAAGTGCTTTACATATCCCTACTTCTCCATGCTGCAAATTTCAAAGGGGTCGGGTGAGGGTGACTTGGGAGTTTACAAGTTCCCAGTGAAGTTAAAGAACAATAAGATTCAGATCTGAGCAAGATAACTTCTAAATTTCACAGAATTATTGGATCTTGCCCCTAGAATTTCCAGGGAATGGAGAGAAAATGAGAAAGAACCAGTGAAGATGGTGGGAGGTAATTTTGATTGGGGGATTTCTTTGAGGAAGGGACCTGGAAGGGAAGAGTCAGGCCCTGCGGTGGATCCTAGACAGCAATCCGGTAGTTGGGATGGACCTGGGGCCTGACGTCGCAGACCATGCCAAGAAGCTGGGCCAGGACGCGTTCACGGTTTCTCTGCTAGGAGCTCTGCATGCTCTGCATCTGGCGTCTGGTAGCCTGTTCCACCTCAGCCGACAGGTTCCCCTGGGAGCCCGTGGCCGCCTGTTGCTTGCTCTGGAACTCCTGCTCTCGTTCTCTGCGGTACAGCTCCACCTCCATCTGTGCCTTCTCCTTTGCCTGCTTCAGATGCCGGGCTTTCCTCTTTCTGGCATCTGCCACCTTCTCAGCCGCCCGTTTCTCAGCTTGCAGGAGCTGCTGGATACCCTGGGACTGACTGGCCATTTCTGTGATTATGGCTGATGCTGTTTTGGATGTTACCGAGGTACCAGATGGCTCCCCCCACCACCACTACACTGTTCCAAGCATGTTATATGTGTCAATCATTTCATTTACACAACACACGTATGAGGTAGTTATATGTGTCTATCTCAGAGATACAGAACCTGGGGTATACAGAAAGCTTGGGAAACCTGCCCCAGTCTCATAAGTAGTAAATGGCAAACTCAGGATTAAAATGCAAGTGCCCCAGAACCCATGCTCCCAAATACTATCATGTACTGCTCTCGAGGCAGAGCCACAAGAGAAAGAAGTGGTTCCCGAAGCAGAGTATGAGGTGTAAAGGAAAAACTACCAACATTTCATAAAATAGTTCATTAGTATCACTTAATTAACTAGATGTTAATCCAGATATTCAATAAGCATCTGATAAATGTCTACCATGAGCTAGACCATCACACATCATTCTTCAGAGCACAGAATAAGATGGACCCATTCACTGTCACCAAATGTCTCCCTGACCGTAGATCACAAAGGACCGCTTTCTTTAAATAATAAAACTACTTTATCTGCAAAAAGTCTTCCCAAATTGTACTTAAGTATAGTTTTTCAAAAATTGTTTTATGGCATAAGCTTATAACTTTGAGCAAATAGTAAATATAGAAGCAGATATATTAAATGTGTTCAACTGATTCAATCAGAATTTTTTGTTGGGTGAATGTAGATTGTTTTTTTTCTTTCTTCTTCTGAAAATAGTATAATGAAAATGTGGCACTCTGGATCTGAAAGAAACTTTTTCATTAATTTGAAAAATATTTTAATAATGGCAGCCTGTTGGGAAAAATGCTGTTATCTAACAAGTATTTATTAAGTGCCTGGGTATGGTTTAACCTTACAAGTAATCAGAGAAATATAAATTAAAACATAAAATATCATGTTCAATGTCAAATTGGCTAATGTTTTTTTTTACATATTATTCTTATGAAGATACCAGACATTACTTTACGTTTATGGTAAGTTCTATTGACAACCTTTGTGGAGCATGGATGACCTTAAAAATAACTATATCCTCTGACCATTTCACTTCTCAAAATTCATACCAAAAAATTGCCTAGACATATGGAAATATATGGTTATGAGAATTTCCCTCACAGGTTATTGATGATAGAAGAAAATGGTAGGCCACTAATGAATGTTTTTTTTTTTTTCCACTAATGAATGGTTAAACACATGTTGGTATTTTGATACGATGGAATACTACATAGCTATTAAAGGTAAGTTATAGAAAATATTTAACAGGGAGATGTTAACTTTATGGAATAATAAAAGATATGTGTACGATATAATCCACTTCAGTTTTAAAGAAGTATAGCTGTACATAGATGAAAAGACCAGAAAGCCTTATCCTGAAACGTTAACAGTGTTTGTTATTTCTGGGTGGTGAATTTCAGATAATTTAAATTTTTTTGCTTCTTATTTCTTGTGCTTTTGTGTTTCATGTGTAAAAAGAGAAAAAAAGCAAAGGTTTTAAAAAGTGAAAAAAGAAAGCTCAAAGTGATAAGTGTATGATTAGAGGTTTGCAGTGTGTAGTGAAAGAAGAGCTCACTAGAGTGTGGCTCTATCCTGATTCAAGGCCAAGCAGGCAGAGGCTTTTTTGAGAAGAAACTGAACAGAGGGATCACTTCAACCACATTAAAGATGATGACATGCAAGTGCATGTGCAAGTGCTGGTCTTCATTAGGAAATCAGTCCCGTCACTGAACACACCTACACTGTTTATCCAATCCCCCCAAAATGCAGAGTATTTCTAAAACATGTGTAATTGATTTTCACTTTTCTTTGCAGTTCTCCACCATGCATTTTTTTTTTCTGACAAGTATCGTTAAAATACTTTCCCAGTATTGTATAAACACATCTTTCCTTTTTTGGGGAGCAGCCACAACCACATTAAAGTTTAACCCTTGACACTGAGGGGGCACTTGATGGGATGAGCACTGGGTGTTATGCTATATGTTGGCAAATCGAACTCCAATAAAAAAATATATACAGAAAAAAAATTTAGCGCTCGACATACTTCACATATGTTAATCCAGAGCTCCTGGGAGACAGGATGCTGTTTTACTCATCACAGTATGCACAGTATGTGCACAGTATGCAGCAGGCACTTGGTTAACACCAGCGGAAAGCAGGTAGGTGTGAGCTTCTATTCTCAAGTCTTCTTCTTTTATTAGGACCTTTCTTCTTGGGCAGATGTATTACACATGACTTCATAGTGCAAAATCCCAAACTTACAAAAAGAAAATAGATTTTCGTTTCCAAGTGGAAAACCTGAGAAATGTGTGGATCATCAGTTTTCCTTCTTTGAAACCATTTTTGTACCATCGTATCAATACAAGTAGGCCTGGAAGAGTGACACTGTCCTCACACCCAGAGCTGGGGAAGTGAACAGAGCCTCCTCATAGAATTTCAAAAATCCCTCTGAAGCAGTAACATCCAAGCTTCACCCATTCTTCCTGCATCTAGGGCAGCTGTCATTTTAGAGATATCTGGGGTTCATAACAAGCTCATTTCTTACTCCCCAGTGGGCCTACAGGGGCTCGGTTTCAAATGGCACAATTTCCAGTGACTGAAACAGTGTCTGACACCTGGGGTTACATCTCGGTTGAATTATGAAATACACAGATGGGAGTGGAAGGTGGATGAACGAAAGAAACTTAACTCTATTTGCATAGTGATGTGAAATCCTAACTTCATGGTGGTTTGAGACTTACAGATTAAGGGACAATCAGGAAAAGAAATCTACTCTTTATACATTCAGACCAAACTTAAATACCCGCTGAGGACAGGCAGGGGAGGCAGTGGCATGAGAGGCCTATGGGCATGTGCGGATCCTACTGAGTGGAGGCGAGGCCAGCATTCCATTTCAAGGGGGTAAGGGCAACTTGGTGCTGGCCCTTTGTAGCCATATGGCAATGCAGGCCCAATTTTGCTGGTTTTACCAGTTTTTTAAGAGAAACTTAAAGTCTAGATTTCTTTATCAAAACTCCAAAATTTTAAATGTTGGCTCAAAATTTAAAAATAGATCAACTGTTGTCTGTGTGTTTTGTGTGTTTATCTGGCCAGAGGCACATTGATTTGCAACCTCTCGTTTTGACTTTACTGTGTCTGAGAATATTTATCCCTAGGACATGTGCATGTGTGTTTGTGTGTCTGTGTATGAGTTGTATGTTGTTGCTACCTTGTGAAAATCATTACCTTGTGGGAACTGAGAAGAACAAGGAGGTAAGCTACACTGTGGCGAGGGTTTTTAAGCACTGGGTGAGCTGGTGGAAAAATCTTGGAGGATGCATCTTTAGAGAGATGTGTCATGCACATTGAGTTATCCCTGACCTTGCAAATATTTTTCTCTGTGATTAGGCCCTTTGTGTTTGCTAAACGACACCCAGAGTGAGAGTAAGCATCTACCCTCCCACAGAGACTGGGAGATACCAGTACTATTTCCCCTAATGCTTATGTACCAAAGGATGGCTCCCGGGCCCTTGAGGAAGACATTCCTGGGTCGTAAAACCTGCAAGAAGCTTTTAATGAGGTTTCTATCTATCTCAAAGAGAGCAAAGAAAGAATGTACAGTTGCAAGTTTTCTAAAATAAATGCTTGGGGCGCCTGAGTGGCTCAGTCGGTTAAGCATCTGCCTTGGGCTCAGGTCATGATCTGAGGGTCCTGGGCTCAGTCTCTCTCTCCCTCTCAAATAAACAAATAAAATCTTTAAAACAAAAATGCCCTAAGAAAAGGGCGGTCAGGGGCTAGAGTCAGGAAAAGCCTGTCTCAAGTTTAGTTAAGCTGAAGAGAATGTTAAGTCCATGTCGGTCATGGAGTGATAGTAGATGTTGATGGTTAGCAAGCTACACATCAGAACATCAGAAATAAATGTAAATTCTAGATATTCCACCCCGAACTAGAAGCCCTCCTAGCCTTTCCCCTGCCTCCTCCAAACCGCCCAGTGCCTAGGGAAGCATGGAATGCCAGTGATGTGAGTAGCTAAGCTCTACCCACTCAAGAACTTGGAGAAGGAACTGGTACTAGGCTGGTATTCGCTCCAGAGCACTGCCTGTCTACATCTGTACCAGCAGGTGCTCCTAACTCGCACCAGCACTAAGGGCCTTCACTGGGTGTGCAACCTGGGGAGCCATGGTCTCTTCATTTCTAAAATGGATGTAATAAATACACACTATATAGCACTTGTATGAGGAGTGATACTGATGTGTGTAAAGCACTCAACATGGTGCCCAGCGTATAGTGACAGCTCAGTAAATGAGAACTCTCAGTGTCGCAGCCAGTTCTCAGCTGTGCCATTACATTATTTTCATAGAAGGACGAACATACTATGATACTAATATTAACAAAATACACAGAGAGGTAGAAGAAAAGAAGTTAAAAGGGCCACTACTTAAATCTGCCCAAATAGAGCAGAAGAAACTACCATTGAGGTAGTAACTCATCCCAAAGTGCCATGGCCTACCCTGCCACAGCTCCACCCTATTTTCTACCCAATTTTCCTTCACCTTGTTCCCCCAGACTTCAATTTATTTCCCCATGTAGATCTCCAATCTCCACGTTACTTAGCCCAAGGATATAATGCATTTTTAAAAATTACAATCTTTGTTGTATTTCCTTGGCTACATTGAGCCCTTCCAGCATTTTACCCAGTGCTATTTATTTTTGGAAAGCCCACGTGGGTGCTAATTGACTTTTCAGGAAGTGCTTTGCAAATTCTCCCCTCCCCAAAAGGCTTTTCCTTTGTTTGTATCTTGGTAGCAATTCTAAAGTTTTCAACATTTGGACTCTGGTATCATAATTGTGCTCAAAGTATCTACACAGAAGTGGTCTGTTTCATCATCCAATGAGCTCGGCCCATGTGTGGATGTGACACTCCAGTGGAAGGAAGCCAGGAGCCTATAGTAACGATCCTGGGGAAAATTTAAGCAGCTGTGGCTGTGTAATTCAAAACCTCTGAAAAGTGTGCTGCAGTCCGTGCACAGCATTAGTATAACATGAGGGCTGGATGTAGCCCGGCCCCCGGAGGACTTCCTCGCCTGCTGCAGGAAAGAGAAGGCTGAGAGACAAACCTGGGTGCAGCCGGAAAGGTCCAAATAGATGAGCTTGTGGCATCCATTCCCTAAATTCAGGTACCGTAAACCTTTGTCTGTGAACTTTCTGCAGTAAGCCAAACTAAGATTCTGTAGGTTTGGGAAGTACCTGAAAAGACAGAGGCGAGAGAAGAGAGGAAGGAAAGGGACTCTGCTTGAATCGTTTTCCACATCTTTCTTAAGCCACTTATGACAAAGAGAAGTAAAACTATAAATTAATCTTTTCTCCTTGCAGATTTTCAGCAGTTGAGCCTAATTAATTCTCCTACCGTTAGGTGAAGGAGCTTGGAGTGGCATATCAAATAATGCATAATGCTACTTTAAATGAAAATACAGATTTGCCTAGATTTTTTATAAGGCTAATTGGGGGAGAGCTCTGGGGGTGGGGGATGTTTGTGCATTTATATGGTGTGGATGTTAGTGTTTGAAACCAAAATTACAGAGTTTGCAGTATTGTTGCATTTAGATTTTCTTTTTGGAGCACCAAAACAATGTGCAAAATGTCTAGATGGACAAACCCTTTGTAAACATTTAAATGGCAATTAACTGTTGCATGACAGTGAGGATTTGGGGCAGAAAGGAGGCAAAGTTAAACATAACAAGCTCCTAAAGCGGACATGGTAAGCAAATGGTTGTTTAAAAAAAAACCCATTTGAATATGTATGATTTTGTAAGTGTTTCATTATCACGGTTAAAGAAAGACTAATTGATACAAAGAGCTTAAAAATGGGTTAAAACGAACAATCTGCAAATGAGTTGAGCAACACATGAAGGGAATAAAACCGACATCAGAGACTATTAATCTCACTGGAGTTCAAACAGATTAAATATGGCATTACCACCATGACCAAAATGATTGCTTCCAGAAAAAAAGGAGGGTAATTAAGATGAGCCTGTACTACCGTGCAGGGGCTTACGGTTTGAGGACATTCTGTGGACAATTTTCCAAGCCTTCCTAAGCCTGGCATTTTTTAGAAGTGCAAGAACTCCCACTATTGCTCGCTCTTGTAATGGAATTAACAACATACTCTTGGTTTGTGATCTGCAACAGTTTAACAGCAAATTGGAAAGCAAAAAGAACAAAAAGTGGGAAGATGATGCATCTCCGTCCCTCAAAAGCCCACAAATGACAAGTAAAATTTACTTTCACATAAATGGGAAATAAGATATGCAAACATTGACAGTTAATCAGATTTATTCCTAAAATTTGAAAACACATCTATATGATATGTAATGATTCCCATTCCATAGTGACTTATTTGATGCAGAACACACATTCCCCTCTAGCAATGTCCATGAAACTCAACAGAACAAAGGGGGACGCCATCTGGGTTCCCCAGTGGCTGTGGGCAGGGCCATGGAGCAGAAAGCAGCACTAACATCCCAAGGACACGTCCCCTCTCCTGGGGCCCCTGAGTTAGCCAAGAGCTATGCTAAAGTTCTGGAACGCTTTATCTTCCTCTCCTTGGAGTGTACCCTTGTGATTCAACTGAGTAAAGTACAGTTTTCTTGGGGGTGTGTGGGAGGTTGTCATTGCTAACAAGCCTTTAGCTCTCTAATTTGGAGAAAGGAATAGTAAGGCTCACAGCACGACACAATGGAAAATACACAAGGATTTGGAATCTGACCAAACTGGATTCAGATTTCAGCCCTGACACTTACTGCAACTTCCCTAACCTCTCAGAGATTATTTCTGCATCTGTTAAGTGGAGATTATATTACTTTGTCTCTCTCCTTTTTTTTTTTTTAAACCCTGACCAGCTTTCTTGAATCCCAGTTTTCTCGTCTGTAACATGGATGTAATTCTATCTGCTTTCCTTTTAGAGGTATGACAAATACATAAGAACATAGATGGAACAGTATTATATTAAGGATGACTTTTGATGATTCAGCTCAGCAGGTAGAGCTTTAAAATCTATATTACTGCTACAATTACTTCAAATAATAGAATATTAATTATTCTTAAGAAGTTCATTCTATCTTCTTCCATGTAATGGAATGAATATTCATCTGACAACAGTGGTGCATACAACTGATTCCAAGAGTTTGGAGGACCTCACGTTACATCTACATCCTAATTTTGGTCAAGGTTTAATGCCCTATTTAATCTGTTTTAATTAATAAATAAAATACCTTTTATTCCCCTCACTTGTTGCCCACTCATTTGCAGACTGTTCTTAACCTATTTTTAACCTCTATATTGATTAGCCTATCTTTAATTAAAATAATGTAGGTATTACTTACAAAATTATGCATATTCAAATATATCCAAATCTAGTCCAAGCCTACTGTTTGATTTTTTTGAGTCCTAACACTCAATACTAAAAGTCCTTTTACTCAAAATACTAAAAATAGGAATTGAATGAGGAGTTCGTAACTTTTTTGTGCGTAACAGACACCTCTGGATCTATGAACCCTTGGTCAGCATCATGTTTTTAATGTGTAAAATAAAACACTTAAAATTATAAAAGCAGCTATTTATATTGAAAGATACCACTATCAAAATTTTTTATAGCCAAATGAGTGGAATAATAAATTATGTGCTTCTTTATCAGCGTATTAAATAACAAGCTCTAGTGGTAGGGTTAATAACTACCCATGATTTTGAATATTGATGAGTGTCAGTGATACTTTGCGATACTTGTATCAACTATAATAAAACATTTGAGATTTATATGGTAAAAAAAGTCCCAGGAACCGCTAATGCTACTCTGAGTTTTTAACCTACAGTTCAGTTAAAGCTTGGTGAAAATAGAGATGATTTTCCCCCCACCAAATTCAGGGAACCTGGTTTCCTTGGGGGATCCACTGACCCCAGGTTAAGAACCTCAGGTTTGGCAAAAGAAGTTGTTCACCGGACTAAATCGTTCCCAGACTGAAAGTCCCTAGATGGCTGTCTTCAAAGTGGAACCTCCTGGGAGCCATCCGTTTGAAAACCAAGCACAGGAGGAACCCTGAGTGGCTCTATAGGCCTTTCTAGGGATTTACAGGGCTACAGACTTAAAGCTGTTGGGGATGGGAAAATAATTAGTTGACAGTGAAATCATTTGGCAAATTTTATGCAATACTGCAACTTTTTATTCTGAATTTTGGCAAAGAAGTAAATCCCTTACGTGAGTAAGATCTGGTTCATCATTTTCTCAAGCCAGAGACAACTTGGTGTTTCAAATTCCACTTTGAGGCAGTGTTTGAAGGCTGTGTTTATCTTTTCCTAATTACTTGATAAACTAAATATTTCTAATGGGGGGGAGGGGCTCCCTTGGTGATTTATTTTTCTACTGCTACCATAAACTTTAAGAGGTCACAATTCTTATAGAAACAACAGAAATCACTTTTTCTCTTTTCTTTCTGCTTTTTTCCATTAAAGAATTGAAACCTTCTGTGTTAGATCACCAATACCTGAGGGAATTACTATTGGAAGGAACATAGAATTATGTATTTAAACAAAAATCTCTCTGAAAAATCACCAAGACAAGGCCTCGTCTGTAAAAAGAAAGGATTTGCAGGCAGTTTCTTTTGAGTGTTGAGTTCTTTAGTTTCACAAGGCAGTTTTGCATAATAGAATTTCTGCAGAAATCCAAATGCAGTGTTTCAATCTTATTCATAGGGTAGATCTTGAGGATGTCCAGTCAAGGCAATAGCTTACTGTGTCTTACTCACTCTGATGGTTACTGATAAGACTATGAATAAGTCTCCAAGCCAATTGAAGGGTCAATATGAAAAATAATGAAACACCGTGTCACCATAACACATGAAGCTTTGCTCCATTAAGGAGCAAAGATCATAATAGTTTTATTCACTCCTGTATGCCCAGAATGTCTCACACACAGTAACTGATCAATACATGGTGAATAAGTTGTTGCTATTAGGATTCAGGAAAAGGAGAAATCATTGTGGAATTCTGGTAAGATGGTATGACTTGAGATGTAAAGGCAATGGTGTAGCAGAGAGGAGGAGAAAAGCATTCCAGCTGTAGAGAATGAGAAGCATGCAGCAATCTGATGACCAGAGTTAAGGGCCTCCCTTGGGAATTCTGGGCAGGTAGGTTTGATCAGATAATGTTGGGGATGGCAAGGGAAGAGTCTAGACCTTAAGCATGTCATCAAAGACAAGACTGTTGTTCAAGGGATCCCTGGGTGGCACAGCAGTTTGGTGCCTGCCTTTGGCCCAGGGCGTGATCCTGGAGACCTGGGATCAAATCCCACGTCGGGCTCCCTGCATGGAGCCTGCTTCTCCCTCTGCCTGTGTCTCTGCCTCTCTCTCTCTCTGTGACTATCATTAAAAAAAAGACTGTTGTTCAAGATGATACTTATCGCATGAGGCAAAATAGATTGAAGAGAGACCAAGAGTGAACCGGCAGGACGCTATGGCAAAAGAAGTGCTGAGAGTGCCACCTACGTTGTAGAATGAATGGAAAGGGTTTGATTCAGGAAATATTTAGAAGTAAAAATGTCCTGGAATGGGTATGAGCTAGGAGCAGCCCTCATTTTCAACTTTAGAAAACTCAGTAAGTCCCCAAGGAAGTGAGGGAAAATGTTCAAATAAGATGCTGGCAAATCAATGTTGTCACGATGGGCAAACAAATTATATTTTTCTTCTGGTAAGTGATTTCTTTGGAAAAAAATGCTAAAGGCACTGGAGAATGACAACAGCACAAACAACATTTCTCCAGTTATTTATAGCATAAAGAACACTTTTGCATACCCAAGCATATTTGAAACAATGGAAAACAGAGCAAAAATAGAGAATCATTATGAAATGTATTTTTATCATAGATAAGAAAGTCAGTGAATATTTTTTTCATATGACAAAAATCATTAATACCCAATGCCTTTACCCTGGATGTTCTCTCAATTCCAAGAACTAGAGTTAAAATTAAAACAAAATTCTCATTTTGGGTCCTGTTTTTCTAACTGTTGCCCACTAATGGTACGGCTTCATTTGTACAATAAATGGCCCTAAAAAACTATGCGTGGTTGTACTATTATTTTAAATTTCCTAGGAGAAAAGATTATCTCAAAGTACAATATCCCAAATCATCTACTTTGTAAGTTCAGATTTTCACATATGGATTTAATGGATTTTGTAATGTATTCTCTCTCTCTCCACACACAAAAATATGTATGTTCTCTCTCTCTTTGTGTTTCTATACATACATATACACATACACACATTCATACATGCACATATACTCATACACATATGGAATGGCTAAAGAAAAGTACTGATTAATATTCTATATTGGAGGACTAGAGAACTTTCTAGAATTCCTGAGAGGGTCAGGGCCCTCCACAGTGGTGTCATTGGAGCTGGCTTGCACCAGCCCCTGAGAGCCAACTCCCAACTCCACATACAATGACATCATGTTGGTATATTAAAACTGATCATGGTGGTAGTATTTTACATCACAGAAATCAGCAAATCCTACAAATCAGAACATATCCTTAACCCCTACATAAACTAGTTATTAAACAATTACTGGAATACAGGTATCCTTGGAACACACTTTGAGAACTACTGACAGAAGTATGCTGAGGAAATGTATACAGAGACAAAAATGGCAAGAGCGATGCTGGCATCTTTGAAAGACAGGAATAAAAATTCAACCTACAAATAAAAGAGAATTCTTAAGATAACACCTGAACAAATGGAATAGAAGCATTAAAAAGAAAAATACCTTCCTTGGCTGATAAAGGGTTTCAGTTTTAATGTTCAAAACATTTACATGTTCTAGGAAAGTTAATTAAAATGATACAATTAAACTTGGAAAATGTTTTTAATTCCTTTGTAAAAAAGGAAATTCCTGTAAGCATAGTGGCAGAAAAAAAAGGTTACCAACAAAGGAAAAAAAAATATCAAGCTTTACCCTTCGCTTTAACCTGAGATATCAAAGATTAAGGGGCAATATTTTTAGGATTTTAAGAAGAAAGTAAGGGACATGATTCAAGAACTACATACCAAGAGGAGTTGTTCACGCTCCAAGACAAAAGAAAGTAATTTTCAGAAAACAAGGGCCTAAAATCTAACACTTGTTTATCTTTTGAATAAAAGTTTTTAAAACTATATTTACAGTCACCATTGGAAAAAATCAGATTTAAAGAATAAGGAAATTGTGGAACAAATGGACCATTAATGAATGACGAAACTAGAGTCAGTACTACATAATCATAAGCATCATCACAAATATGAAAATATGAAATCGTTGTTCCATCATGATTTTGATAACTGGAGAAACACATAGTAAAGCATATTTTAAAAAAACCATACAAATAGCCACTGATTGGAATACAGAACAGAATATGCACATACCTCTGAATACCTTAAGACTATAAAAGTCAACAGCATAGTTTATGTAGCAAAAGGTGGAAACAAGGACTACAGCAACAGAAAAATCAAAAACATAAAACAAGATGATAAAAATAAGACCATAACACTCCACTTGGAAGGAAATATTAATCTTCTAAACTATGCTTTTAAAAAGGCAGAATGAAACATTTTAAATTAGAAGTTAGCTATATGCTTCATATAAAAGGCAAATCTAAAATACACCAACATAAAGATTAGAAATACAGGGGTACAGGAGGCAGATGGGTGGCTCAGTTGGTTAAGCGTCCAACTCTTGATTTCAGCTCAGGTCATGATCTCAGGGTCATGGGATCGAGCTCCACCCCAATCCCCTGGCATCATGATGTGAGTTGAAGGCAGATGCTTAACTGACTGAGCCATGCAAGCACCCCAAACACGATGAACTTTTAAATTTAATCTGCTTTATTATTTTTCTCCATCATTTGCTCAAGTCTAAACAATCAACAAAAAAATAAGTCAAGCCCTAATTTGTATTGTCTGCTATTTCCCAGGGTGTAGAATACTTCTGACTGGTGGCTGATTCCAAGCTACCAATAAGAGGTTACTGAACACGGAGTTGGGAAGAGATGCACAGTAGCAAACTATTATGTAGTATTTTCACATACAGATTCAATGCACATACATAACCTCCAGAACACAGGTGATAGTAATGTGTACACAATATTAGAAAGTGATGAGTTTTGAGCATTTACTGCCTATATAAGAATCTTAGATATATAAGGAGGTATCACACATCACTTGAGAAAAGGTTTATTCAATAAATGATGCTGGAGTAATTGGTTATTTATTTAACAACTCTGAAAGTGTAAAACATATCCTTAGCTCATGGACTGCCCTAAGTCAGGCTTTGGACCACACGAGTCATAGTTTGATGAACCCTGTTAGATATTTGCTTCATTTATCTACCAAAATAAATTCTAGATTGATTATAGATTTAAGTAAAAACAAATCATACAAGAAAAAAAAAAGTGACATCAAACACCTGGAAGGTGTTTAAAAATTTTTATGTTTAAAAGTATCAGAAACTTTAAAGGAAAGTTTTGATAGATTTGACTACAAGTGGAAATTCAATTAATGGGATAAACAGAAAATATGTTACCACTTTTTTTAGGCTGGCACATTTCCAGAAAACCAATTAGAGACAGAAGATAAGGAGAACTGCCACATAGAATTTTCTCTAGCTTTTCCAAATGCTTTGCTGTCATTTTTCAAAGGATCCCAGAAAGTTAGAATCTCAAAAATGGTTCATTTTTTTCACAATAGTTTGTAAAATGTTTTTAATCTCTCCTAACATGATTATCCACTCTTCCTGATTCATATTTCCTTGGTGAAAATAAGTGGTAGTTGAATGACATAAATATAAATACTCTTGTCAACTTTTGGTGATGTCTTGTATTCTTCTGTCCCTTCTCCCTCAAAGAAGCACTGGCTGAGGAAAAGCAACATTTGTGTTCAGGATTGTCAACAGTCCATAAATCAAAAAACAACCAGTATCAGGTTTCCTGGAGGTAGTGGAGATCCAGAGCACGGCGGGTTAACCAGAGCATGGCAACACAGAATGTGGGACTGCAGTGCTCAGGGTCCAAGGAGGGAAGACACTGGGGTTCCATTGTCAAGGATCCAGACATGGGACTAGAATTTAAGAGCCAGGCTCCCCTGCCGAGGAAGGAGGACCTGAAAGAGACAGGCAGTAGCCTAACTCAAGCTACTGGGCACTTGGCTCCAAGAGTGACACAAAAACGCTGACCAAGGAGAGGACCAGTTATTTAACCCAGGTCTACCCAGGACGGAGAGAATAGGCACTAGCTTGGGGACTTGACAGCAGCGGTCCTGTTACCACGGTGGTGGGGTGTTGGCAAGAGGAACGCTGCCTTTGGGGAATGCTAGAGCAAGCCAGAGCCTAGAGGAGCATAAGTGTTTTCAGGGCAATACAGATAACACAAGAATTACCTTGGCAGGAGTCGCATCGTCCTATTAGTGACAGTCGTGTTGGACAGATTGAGGTACAGGACTCCAGCACAGCCCTCGGAGATGTATCTCATTGATTCATCCTGCATAGAAACAGAGGGAAGAATCTTATCGAAGTCTAACAGGCTTTGTTATTTCCGTATTATCTCTCTCCCTGCTCCCAAAAAGTATATGCAAGCCTTGGTCTCTTCATATTCTTTGTTATTAATTGTAAATCAAATTAAACAGAAGGTGATGGTTTTGTTCGAAGCTTCATTACTCTCTCCCCTTCCTTTTCTTTGGAGATAAAGCCCCATTCCATAACAGTGACACTTCGTTCAAATTTGAACCCTTGCAAGTTCACCTCTGACAGAAAATTTGAGCCCAAGTTTCGAAGTGTCAAACACTCCTGGCTCCTCAGATGCATAAAAGTGATTAAAACCTAATCCATTTTTAAAGATTTTATTTATTTATTTATTTATTTATTTATTTATTTATTTATTTATGAGACAGAGACAGGTGAGGGGAGGGGCAGAGGGGGAGGGAGAAGCTGACTCCACATTGAGCAGGGAACCTGATGTGGGGCTCAATCCCAGGACCATGACCTGAGCCAAAGGCAGATGCTTAACCAACTGAGCCACCCAGGCGCCCCAAAACCTGATCTATTTTTAAAATTGCTAAAATCATTCTGAAGACAGGAATAGTAAATGCTCTCAACTGGACTTCATTAAAAGTGATTTAATATTTACACATATATATTTATATAAATGGGGGGGAATGGGTGTAATGAAGTTTTTGTGGTCCTATTAGTATATTAAAACAGCTAAACAGATTCTCAACAAATTTACTTGAGATGGTCTGAAGTAAAATGTAGGCTACACACGTGTTGAGCCTGAATTTCAGTGTTGAGCGTGTTGTGGGTGAGACTTTCAAAGATTCAAGCAACCCTCCCCCAGGGAGTTGAAACTGAGGTACAAGAGAACAGTGACTGTGACAGGAGACAGGAAAACAACAGTCATTTCAAGCCTGAGCTCTAAATTGACATTTATAAGACCAGATAAATTGCAAGCTTTGATTGTGGTGGAGCTGCTTCTCATCTGGGTAACTATTTATAAGACGTTCCAGTATGAGTAAGTAGCAGCAGGTTTTTATTTATTTAATGATAGCTGATGAGTTTCCCCAGGAACACCAATGAGGTCAGCTAGTTTTAAATATTTGTAGCACATCCGTCCTGGAAAGAATAGGCCATTGCAGGAAGAGGCAAATTGTCACTTGGCGAGGGGATATGGTTTAGGAAAGAATTGTGCGTGTTCAATATGGCTCCCTCCAACACCACTAAGGATGGCAAAGGTTTATTTTCAGCAGGATCATCAATGTTTAACATTCTATTCCTATTTCCCGAAGCCAAGGATATTACAATAACAAAATCCTGCAGTTGCAAAAGCGGTAGTTCTGCTATAGGAAAGGTTCTGGGTGCTGACACCACATGAGTGCACGTACAGGGCTTCAACAAACACTGGATTCTTGCCACTGCCTTCAAGGTGCCGGCAATTTTTCTAGATACTCCACCACTAAAATGCAAGATTTAGGTATATATGGATAGATTTTTTAAAAGTATACAGTACAATTTTCCCAGAAAGAATGGGGAGAATAATCATAATGAGTGGCATTGTAGTTTAATATAAACAAAATCTGTCTTCAAAAATGTTCATGGTGCCAATCAAATATCAAAGTGATTGTGCACCTATTGAAAGACTGGCAAAAATGCAAATGAGATGGGTAAAGAGAGGATAGAAAGCTGGTTTATCTACTCTTAGGGAGCTAGCCACAGAGAAGGTGAAAATGTGGGGCCAGGAAGAGGAAGTGTGTTTTATGCACCATAGAGGAATCTGATTTTTCCTTTAAGATAAGGAAGCAAACCATTCACTGCATTTTCCTGTCTGGAGGAGCTTGGAATCCAAGAAACATCAGATGAATCCTATTCTCAGCATTTAAAAAAAACTCAGGGTTCAATCCCCAAATGCTTGAGCTCATAAATGCAAAAACTGTTTGCATGTCTTCATTGCAAAACGGTTGAATTTGTCCACAATGTACCAAATCTTTCTGAATGTAATATATTCATAAGGCAAGCTTCTTAGAAAATAATATATTCATAAGGCCAGCTTTTTGAATGAACGTTTCTCAACTCCTCTTTAAATGTAAGCCTGTCTCTCAGACTATGCTTCAAAGAGAAAGACAATAGTAAAATGTAGCTGGATAAAATTATCAGCCCTGTATAGTATTAGACTCCAAAATTGGAAAAGACTTTGATGTTCACAAATTCAGTGCAGATGGCATTGTTTTGACTTCCCTATTAGGAAGCCAAATTTAAAGACTATGATCTTTTATTCAGGTGCAGAACTGAAGCCCCTTGAGGGCAGGAACTAAAACTTGATTCACTTTAAATTGCCTCTAACACTTGTATTTTATAGCATATAAATTCCCTACATATCTTTATACATAAAGATAAACATATCTTTAATGTAGTAGGTACATCTTTAATGTAATGTAGTAGGTACTAAAAATATCCACAGAATTAAACAGAAGCTTGAAAGAACTATAATGATGACGCTGGGAGGTGTGTGTGTGTGCCATGCTGGAGTTTGAAGAGCGTGACACAGTCAGACTCTTCTGTTTTCACCCTACTTCTCTTACTGTTCTCTCTTACGATTCTTCTCTATCTCTTCTCCTCTGCCTACTTCTAAAAGTCAGCAATCCGCAAGGTCCAATCCTAAATTCTCTTTACATACCTTCTTTCTCTCTCTAGGTTGATCATATTCACTTCTGTAATGTTAATTAAGAATACAGACACATCAACCCAAGATGGAATCTCAAGTTCTAGGCCATGTGATTCATTACCTACTCAGTATTTCCACACAATTTCATTCATTAAACAAATGTTACAGAGTATTTACTATGTGCCAAGGTCTGTGCAATGTGTTATGACTACCACAGATAATAAGACACATCTCCTGCCCTTTGGGCATCTTAGGCAAATGGAGGAGGCATAAATGGTGTGATTAGGGCTAATTATTATAGGAACCCAGAGGGGCAGCAACGAACCCAGCCCTGGGTGTCAGAACTGTCTTGATAAAGGAGGTAGTACCTAAAGTAAGCCTTAAAGCCTGACAAAGAAGAAAGCAACACCTGAGGACAAAGCAAAAAGGGATTCCATGCGAGGAACTCAGTCTGAGCAAAGAGCAAGGAGTAGCTTGGCTCATGCAGCAAAGAAAGTGTTGACTGTGTGGTTGCTGAAACTTAATGTGTGTGCAGGAATTGAAGCAAGATGAGGGTGGAAAAGGAGGCAGAGGCAAAACCAGAGGGTCTCCAAGATATAGTAACGTTAAAGAGCTTTGACTTTATTGAATAGTGTAGTTGACAAATGTGTGTATAAATGATGGAAAATGGGAGTGAAATGATCAGATCTGCCTTTTAGAAAGTACATGTGCTATATGTTCGCAAATTGAATTTAAATTTTCAAAAATCAGAAAAAAGAAAAGAAAAGAAAAGAAAATGTATGTGCTCACAGGATGGAAGATAGATGGGAAGTAAAAGAAAAGCCTGGAGATAGAGAGCAGGAAGGAGCTACCCAGGGTTACATTTCCATCTTCATTGGCACACAATTGATAGCCATAAAGACCATTAAAATGAGGGATCCCTGGGTGGCGCAGCGGTTTAGCGCCTGCCTTTGGCCCGGGGTGCGATCCTGGAAACCCAGGATCGAATCCCACGTCGGACTCCCGGTGCATGGAGCCTGCTTCTCCCTCTGCCTATGTCTCTGCCTCTCTCTCTCTCTGTGACTATCATAAATAATAAATAAAAAAATTTAAAAAAAAAGACCATTAAAATGAGCCCGTTGTTTCTACTGGGACCCTGTTTTTTTCTGTCTCACAAACATATGGCCTTAAATGTAAATATAGTTCATTTTTGTGTAATTCTTGAATAGTTTCCACCTTCTAGGGACTCCAACCTTGGGCATATAGCTACAGAATTAATAATAGCATTATACAAACGGGATAAAATTTCTTGCCAATGTTTAACATACTTTGCTTTTTTACACATTTGATCCTAAATGAGCTCACAGGCATGTATTCTGGCAAAATCTCTGTGTATTGGCACTCCAATATAGCAAGTCTGAATCTATATAAATAACAGTAAAATAAGTTTCATATACTCACTGTGAGTGTTGGGCAGTCAGAGACATTCAGCTCTTGCAGATTTCTACAGAGGCCTAAATCAAACAGGTTAAACATCACTAAACAACATAGTGCAAATGTTTAAACTTAAAATTTTTCTTCCTACATTCAATGCAATGTATTCATTAGAAAATAAACAAAAACCTTGGCAAGTAACTTGTTCTAAGTATATGCTCCTTTTCCCAGAAAACCGATTTCTTTTGGCTTTAAAATTAAAATTTATACATATGTTTATTATCATTTAAGGATTACAGAAGAAAGGGGGAAAAAAGGAAAACACTACTTTGGGAAAAATAGTATATATTTAGAGCTTTTAGCTGGGAGGAAAACCAACCTGCTTTTTTTGTGGCATGACTTTTTGTTCATTTTTTCATTTTTGTCTTCTTTTATCATTTTATTTTTTTAATTTTTTTTAAAGATTTTATTTATTTATTCATGATAGTCACACAGAGAGAGACAGAGAGGCAGAGACACAGGCAGAGGGAGAAGCAGGCTCCATGCTGGGAGCCCGACGTGGGATTCGATCCCGCGTCTCCAGGATCGCGCCCCGGGCCAAAGGCAGGTGCCAAACCGCTGCGCCACCCAGGGATCCCTTCTTTTATCATTTTATTATAAAAATCTTCAAACACAGAAAAGTTGAAAGACTTGAAGAACTGTACAATGAATATACCTAGATTTTATTTATATTCCACTGTATTTGCTTTTATCACATATTCACCTAATAACATCCATCTATCTGCCCTTCGATCCATTTTATTTTGTATGCATTTTAAAGTAAGTTACAGGCATCAGCAAACATCCCTTCATACGTCAGCATGAATATTACAAATAATTCAGCATGCATTATAATTAACAAAATATTTATGATTCGTTTAAATTAGATTCACATACAATTTACAGTGAATTACAGACAGGGAAGTGGAGCATCAGAAAGGCCAAGTGGCTGATTAACTCTGGGACCAGAGGCAACTGCCCAACTTATGGTCTTGCACGAAAGATGATACATGTATGCAAAGAGCTAGAGAGCCAAGTGTTATATAGTCAGCATCCTGGGTCTAGACTGATAGGAAGTGAAACTCCAAATCAGAGACAGAAAAGAAGTATCTAGAGGAGAGGACACAAAACAGTAAAGGGGATGAATGCTTGAGGCAAAGGGAGGGAAGTCATTCTCGGTGGGGGAGACCCCCATCAAGCAGGAACACTCCCGGCAAGGGGGTGATCCTGGCATTCACACTGCTACCATGAACAGAAAACACATCTGCTGCTCATAACCACTTAGCTCCACAAAAATAACAACAGAAATTTTATTAATTATAAATCAAGTTTGAGCATTTCTTCCTTTGCCAAGAATTAGGACTGTGTCCTAAGTAATAAATGCAAACCAAAAATCACTTTCAGAATTTAAAAATGAAAACAATTCTTTGCAATGTGCAGATCTTAGAAGTCATCAGTAATACTTAGGAAGGAAGAAAAGAGAGTCTCAAAACAATGTCGTAACAAAATTGATGATATTACTTTTATAGAATAAAAGTCAGTAATTCATGCATCCAACAAATGTTTACCAAGAGCCTTCTACGTGCCAGAGATTCTACAGATGCTAGAAATACAGCAGTGAACAAAACAGACAAAAATCCCTGCCCTTGGGGAGTTCACATCCTAGTTGGGGGAGACTGACAGCAAACAAAATAAGTAACATATCTACTTTGATGGATGGTGATAAGTAGCATGGAGCAAAATAAAACAAAAAAAAGGGGGTAGAGAGTGGCTAGCAAGTGAGAAGAGATGCACTTTAAACAGAGTGGTCAGAGAAGGCTTTGCTAAGGTGACATCCAAGCCAACATGTGCAAGACTTGACAAGGCCGGTGCAGTATACTTCCAGCATTTCTGGATCTCACATTGAATATGGTTGGTTAATGGGGAGATAGTACAGGGAAGAAAAAAAAAAAAGCTTGGGAGGACCTAGCCATTGCACACCTACTCTTTTTTTTTTTTTTTTTTTTGCACACCTCAAGGCTGTAAGAAGAATCCCCTTAACTTCTTGAATCCACTGTTTCACTCTTCCTACTGCTAAGCCCTAACACAGCCAGGTGCTTCCCCTAGACTCGCCCTGGGCAGAGTCTCAGGCGCCTGAGCCTGTCTCCTCCTGGCAGCAGTGCTTCCTGCGAGGCATCCATGCCCCACTTCACAGATGCAGGAGAGGGCTGAGGTAAGTAGCCTGAGGTCACACAGTGAAGCCAGCAGGAGAGGCTTCCATCCAACCCAGGGCCCCAAGGTGCAGCCACCAAAGCAGGCCGGCGGGAGGGGGCACCGTTCAGGCTGGGCCTTTATTCATTGCAATGTCTTTGCTTTGAAAAAAAAAAAAAATATATATATATATATTTTATATATATATATAAATATATTTATTTATAAATATATTTATATATAAAATATTATATATATAAATAAATGAATATATTTTTATATACATATATACTCATTGAGGTGATCATCTCACAACATATGCAAAAGTCGAATCATCATGTCATACCCACGTCATCATGTCATATGCCGTCATACATCATGACGTCAGCCGTCAATCACACCACCGTACAGTACGAATGTAAGGGAAGCGCATGTGTTTGTGAGACTGCTCAGGGTCGGGCACCCCAGGCTCACAGTGTTTTCTCGCACGGCCTAGGGACTGCGGTGCGCGTGCGTGGGGTCTCGGAGCGCCCAGGAAGCCGTCGGTCCGTCCGTCCAGGCCCGGGGCCAGCTGGATGTCAGGATGCGCGCGGTCGCCCTGGTGATGCTGCTCGGCCTCTGCGAGGCGGCGGAGCTCCGCAAGGCCAGCCCGGGGGGCGCCCGGGGCCGGGCGGGGGGCGCCCGGGGGGGCTCGGGGCCCCCCTGCGAGGCCTACACGTACCTCCACGAGAAGTACTTGGACTGTCAGGAAAGGAAACTGGTTTACGTGCTGCCCGACTGGCCTCCGGATCTGCTGCACATGCTGCTGGCCAGGAACAAGATCCGCATATTGAAGGACAAGATGTTTTCCAGGTTTAAGAGGCTGAAAACCCTGGATCTGCAGCAGAACGAGATCTCCAAGATTGAGAGCGAGGCCTTCTTTGGTTTAAATAAACTGACCACCCTGCTGCTGCAGCACAACCGCCTCCAAGTCCTGACGGAGGAAGTGTTCCTTTACACGCCTCTCCTGGGCTACCTGCGCCTCTACGACAACCCCTGGCACTGCACTTGTGAGATGGAGACCCTAATTTCAATGTTGCAGATCCCAAGAAACCGGAACTTGGGGAACTACGCCAAGTGCGAAAGCCCCCATGAGCTAAAAAACAAAAAACTGCGGCAGATAAAACCTGAACAGTTGTGCGATGAAGAGGAGAGGGAACAATTAGACCCGAAACCCCAAGTGTCCGGGAGGCCCCCAGTCATCAAGCCCGAGGTGGACTCTTCTCTTTGCTACAATTACGTGTTTCCCATACAAACACTGGACTGCAAACGGAAAGGTCTGTAAGTTTCTTAGTTTTTCATTTTCATGGGCTATTAAAAAAAAAATGATCTCTGAATCTTATAACCCCCACCCTACACCCCAACGTGCCTGGGGTTTCTGGTGCGACTTTCCCCAGAAATCTTTCCCCGGGGACCATGGAATTTACTCCAAGCTTTTCCAGGGTTCAGACTCCAAGTGATTGGTGATTGCGGGCCAGTAGAGTTGCTTAGGAAAGGTAGCCCCTTGGGTCCTACTCTGAATTTGCTAATCAAAAGCTGTGGCTGTCAAGAATCTCCTTTTCTTATATCACAGCGTAATAGAATTTAGGTAAACAAGGGGTATAAAAACAGGTCCAAATGCTCTCTACATAATGTGACTGAAAGCAAAAACATGGCATGCATCCGTGGGGAAATTACCTCAAGGAGGATCATGTGTAATTGGAGACAGGTGACAGGACCACGAGAGAGAGGCAAGGTGGGATGTGGTGACCACCAGTGTCTGTACTTTTAAGAATTGGTGTCAAGGTTTTAATACATGCTTGCTAACATCTTGTATCTTTCCTGTTCCCAAATTAAAACCAAAAAATATTGAAAGAACTAAATTGAAAGTATTTAATCCAAGAATTATGAACTCTTTCCAGAATACTTCTTCCTGAAAAATCATTGCTGGGTTTTACGTCCCACACAGTCTTGCTCTGATACTGTGCAGGGTCTCCATATACAGGATTAATTTACAAAATAAGAAAATGGGAACTTTCAGTAGTGGTCTTGATGGGTTAGTAAAGATGTTCTCAAAGTGTGGTCTGGGACCTGCTAATCCACCCTGGACAACTGTCCTGTGGGACAGTGTCTGCTGCATTTCTGCATGGATTGATGACTTATACGTAATATTCAATTAAAGCTAGATGTCATTGGATTAGGGTCACATCAGAGCAAGGTGCTATTCCTTCCACTTATCTTAGGAGGTTTTGCTTTGTTTCATTTCTTTAAGAACAGAAAGAGAAGGTTAAGAGCAACCCAGAGACTTTGGCTCCTTTCGGGGGAACCATAGGCAGGAATTAGTTGAGCCCGAAGGAGCAGGCAACCTGAACCAGGAGTAAATGTGTTCATTTATCAGCAAAGAAGTGCCCAAGCCTTGCCCCCTCTCCCAGACTCCAGAGGCGGGACCTGGTTAGAGCACATCACAGCCATGTGACATGGAAAGGTAAACAGCAAAGCTAAGATTTGAACCTTGGCCTGCCTAATCTTGCCGTCCTCCTTAATCTGATCATGTTTAACCAAAAAACTGCCTCAACAGTAGAAGCATCAAAGAATTCCAGATAAGTCAGCTTATGCCATTTCTCCGCAGCCGGATTGGGTAGAATTTCCCTGACATTGTTGCACTAAGTACTTAGTGCCCCATGCTGAAGAGCATGTTGTACTAGGAGGGCCTTTGGGATGCTTAGATTAGAAGCTTAAATTATATATTCAAGAAACTAATACAAAGCCTCTAACCCTAGACTTGATTTAGAAAAATTACATGAAAAAAAAAAAAAAAGAAAAATTACATGAATACAACAGAGGCTCTCCCCTCAAGCTAAAGTTAATTCGCACTTGCTACGTCAGGTGATAAGGAGAAAATACTTACAGTTAGGTTCATTGATTAAGAAAAATGCCATTAAGGGCAGCCTGGGTGGCTCAGAGGTTTAGTGCTGCCTTCAGCCCAGGGCCTGATCCTGGAGACCCGGGATTGAGCCCCATGTCAGGCTCCCTGCATGGAGCCTGCTTCTCCCTCTGCCTCTCTCTCTCTCTCCCTCTCCCTCTCTCTCTCTCTCTCTCATTAATAAATAAAATCTTTAAAAAATGCCATTAACACAAAATTGAAGACCGACAGCTAAATTACACTGTAATTTAAGAATAGATAACACGGAGGCACTTGGGTGGCTCAGTCGGTTAGGCATTGCCTCTCGATCTCAGGGTTGTGAACTCAAGCCTGGGCTCCACCCTGGATGTGGAGGCTACTTTAAAAAAAATGATATGAAGGGAAATATCTTCCTCATTTATGGCTTTAATGCTCTTTGCCATTTCCCTTCACAATGAGGCTATTTCTGCCTTTTCTTATTTTCCATGATATTTTTGCCTCATTTTTTTTTTTTTTGCCTCATTTTCTTTTGGCAAACATCAGCTTATAAAAACAGATACATTTAATTTTTTTTTCTTTCCTCAACTTATTGTTGTCTAAATGCAACTTCCAGGTATGTCCCATAAATTAGGGGGGCAGATAATGTCCCTTGTTTTAAAATATACATTTATATACTGGAAATAATATAAAGCTTCATGGCATACACACTTTATAATAACACTGGCTCATCCATGAAAGGACAACTCAAGTTCCTCCAAACGATAATGACTACATAAATCAGAGAACAGACCTTTCAGATTACAAAATGAAGGGTAGTTTTGTCTTTAAATATCAATATAAATTGCTTTCACTATGGTTGATATAAATCTGTTGATTCAGTTGATTGTTTATTTTTCATCATGGTGTATTGTTGATTCCCAGAAGTTTAAAGTTTATCTCTTAAACCTCTTACTCCCAGGTAAGTGCCTGGTACAGGGCCGTATGCTTTAGACTGATGATAATAACGGAAGTGCTGGGGATCCCTGGGTGGCTCAGTAGTTTAGCGCCTGCCTTCAACTCAGGGCGTGATCCTGGACTCTCAGGATTGAGTCCCACATCGGGCTCCCTGGATGGAGCCTGCTTCTCCCTTTGCCCGTGTCTTTGCTTTTCTCTCTCTCTCTCTCTGTGTGTGTCTTTCATAAATAAATAAATAAAATCTTTAAAAAAATAAAATAACGGAAGTGCTTTCTTCTCTTGCGAAAGCAGTAATTTAAACAACCTTTAGAAATAAAAATACATAGAATTAAAAATCATGGCTAGAATTCAAGTATGACAATCTGAATTTAATCTACTATAATTTTCCTTATTCCATTCTATAAATAAATAACAAATGTCAAATGTGAAGAATCCCTGCCAAAGTATAGTGATACTTTTGTTTATGTGCCACATGTTAGATACTATGTAGAATCCAAAGAAGCCTAAAACCTGCTATTAAGAGTAGATCTCATTAGTGAATAAGAGCTGTCAACTGAATGCTCCGTGTGCCTACGACATAGCAGTTTATGTGCATTATGTAATTTACTCTTCATAATCTTCAAAGAACACTGTTATTATTCTTATAAAGGAGGGAACTAAGGTACACAGAAGTTAAGTTGCCCTTCTAAGGTCACAGAGGCAGTCCCCAAGCCATTGACCTCCATGCAATATCATATCTTGTTTCAAGATTCTAGGTATATCTGTTAACCAAGAAAAATGTATAAAAGCGTTCTGGGTGCTTTCTCCCAGTACTGACACTCCTCTTAGGCTCTGTACAATATACCATGTACATGAAGACACATAGGAAACCCAAATACAGATTCTCCTAACTCAGGAGTTGTGCCTTTCCAGCTGGCAGACGATGGGTACCCAATATGTGCCAGTTTGACCACATAGACCTCAAAGATCACTAATTTTGCCTTAAACATTGGACAGCAAGAAAAAGAAATAGTAGCTTTATTCACTGGGGGACAGGCACTTGGCCAACAAAACTTAGTCTTTCAAAGGGAATAAATGTGACCTTAGTTGAAAGGCATGTTTATGCCATATTGAGGTAAATGGATTTGCCAAAAATACATGAAAGTGAAAGTTGAAAACTGCATTTAAGCTTCGTATTTACCAGAATAATTTACAATTTTTCAGGATTCATTTTACTTCTAATGAATTAGGGCCAGGGAAAATTATGCAGGTAAATTGCTCTCAGTTGTCTCTGAAGTTAATTTCACTGCTAGTCTGAGCAATAATTAAGTTTTTATTTGCAAAATTGGGGTCATTTATGGCTCTTTGCCTTCAAAGTAGTTCTGACACTGCTGACAACTAAGATAGCCCACTAAATGGGAACTTCCATGGAGAAAAGTTTCCAGTTCACTCAAACTCAGCAGGTTTTGGTTGGGGAGTCATAAGGCTTGTCAAGGGTAAGTGAGGCATTTTTTTTTTTTTTTTGAGTGTTTACCAAGAATCTTAAGTAGCAGCAAATAACTACATGGTGCCTGGTCTAGAAATGGGGGCATTATGTACCAAATTTGACTTGTGGCCTGAGGGAATTTGTATTTATATAATCTTTATCAAAGACACACACACTTAACATTGATATTTGCGATTCTCATTGAAGTCTAAAAGAACTAAAGAACTGTTCTTACTCATCAGTATAACAAATAAGATTTTTCCATGTTTTTCTAAGCCAAACCAGTAAAGGCTCTGGGTTACATTTCCTGGTTTTACTTGTGGATCCTATTTTTACCCTATTTTTACTGCTGACAATGCCAAAGTTGGTTCTGCAATTCACAGTCCCTTTCCAGCATCCAGAGGCCTGTCACGCTGCTTAAACTGGGTTTCCGGGAGTTCTCATAAACATTTTTTTCTACCCATTTATTTGTGGTTTACCCACTTCAGCTTGTTCTACAGTGGTTGTTTGGGAGGTCTCTGTCACCCACCACATGTCCAAACCAGCAAACAAGTCCTGATAAAGAGCCTGCTTTCCAGAACCTAGGAGATACTGCCTGTGGTGGCAAGTCCTTAATGGCTTCATTGGATCTTAATGAGGACTTGAGCTTTTATTCATAGTGCGAGGGGAACAATGGGAGGATTTTACCCTGTGGAGGATTGGAAGCCATCGGGGAAAATGACATAATCTATGTTTAGACAGTATCTCATGGGCTTAGGACTCTTTGGAGGATAATCCAGACAAGAGCTGATGGTGGCTTAGACCAATATGGTAGCAGTGGAGGAACTAGAAAGAGAAGAGATCTTGGGTATTTTGAAATAAATTCTATTCTGCTCTTAAAAGCTTTCTAAAAAGATGCCACAGACATTTTCAATAATTATTCCAAACATTTAATGTCTTTGATCTGTCCTCAGTTGTCTCCATGGTTTTATTATTGTTGGGATTGCCACCTCCTTGTTTACATGTAGGACCCAAGAGAGAATATAACTCTCCAATCAGGGTCTTAATGATCCTCAAAGGAGGATTACCATGCCGTTGCAACATTATAATAAATTCAAGTCTTAAAATCTTTCACTTTTCAATATATTGGCAGACAAAATTCTAGGCCAAACAGAACAATGACTTACCAAAGGACAGAAATAAGATCACTCCATATTTTATTTTTTTTATTTTAATTTTTTATTTTAAAAAAATATTTATTTATCTGAGACAGAGAGAGAGAGAACAAACAAGGGGAGCTGCAGAGGGAAAAGGAGAAGCAGGCTCCCCACTCGGCAGGGACCCAGATGTGGGACTCGATCCCAGGACCCTGGGATCGTTACCTGAGCTGAAGGCAGATGCTTAACTGATTGAGCCACCCAGGTGCCCCAGATCATATTTTAAAAGGATTTTTATTATAAGAATCCTTAGTATTATTAAATCATTAAACTCAACATTTAATGAGCTTTTATTATATATTTACAATATATTATCTGTTGCTGACTGTGATGAGCCACCCCAAAACTTAGTGGCTTGAAATAATACACATTTATTATCTCACAGTTTCTGTGGGTGAGGAAACCACACATGGTTTAGCTGGGTCCTCTGCTTCCAGATCTATCACGGGGCTACAACCAGTGTATTGAGCAAGACTCATGCCTGTGGACTCATCTGAAGGCTCAGCTGGGAAAGACTCCTCTTCCAAGCTCATATGGCCATTGGCAGAATTCAGTTCCTCAAGGGTTGTTGAATAGAGGGCCTGAGTTCCTTGCTGGCTGTTTCCCAGAAGCCACCCTTAATTCACAGGCCTCTCCAACATGACAGCTCACTTCATCAAACTCAGCAGAAAAGAGTCTGCTGGCAAAACAAAAGCCATAATTTCTTGTAACCTAATTGTGGAAGTGACATCCCATCCCATTTGCTGAATTCTATTGTTGGAAACAAATCACTAGGTTCAGGCCATACTCAAGGAGAGGGGTTGACACAAGGACATATACTGATACATATATCAGTAGAGAAGAGCACTGAGAGCCATTTCATTTTATTTTATTTTTTAAAGATTTATTTATTTATTCTCACACACACAGAGAGAGAGAGGCAGATACACAGGCAGAGGGAGAAGCAGGCTCCACACAGGGAGCCTGACATGGGATTTGATCCTGGGTCTCCAGGATCACGCCCGGGGCTGAAGGTGGCGGTAAACTGCTGAGCCACCTGGGCTACCCGAGAGCCATTTTAGAAGCTCTCTGACACATACCATTATTTATTTAGGATATATTAGGCATTGTCCTAAGCCTCCACCATGAAGCTTCTATGGTGGGCAGGAGACAACAATGAAAGCAATCAGTAAAATGTATACTAAAGCAGGTAAAGATAGTATTACTGTTATTGCCCAACAGAAAACTGGGCGACGTCATTTTAAATATAGAGCTAGGAAAGTTTCATGACCACCCCAATATATTGACTCCACCTCAGTTCTCCCACATTCCAACTTTACCCTTTGCCAGGCTTGAGGATTCTAAGGAAAATGGAACGGCATGAGTGAAGCAGAAAGGTACCAGGAACAAACAGGCAGCAGAGCATAGTGGTTGGAAGTATATATTCTGAAGCTACAGCATGTGTGTTTAAATCCTAGGACTATGACTTGGGGCAAATTGTATCCAGTTTCCTCATCAGTAAAATGAAAATAATAATAGTACTTAGCCCATGGGGTTCGTGTCACTTAATACTTGTTAGAACACCTAGAACAGTTCCTACACATAGGTATCAAGATACTGAGATCCCATCAAGGAGAGAAATCAAATTTAGCAATAATGAGGATACTAAAGAAGGAACTACCAATACCATTCCATGTGAGACCATGGGTTCTGAGTGTCAAGAGAGGGAAAATATAAGCCTGAGTCTTTATGGAAGTAAAGATATTATGAGATAAGAAGTCCTAAATACCAGAGCTTTTTTTCTCTTACTTTTTTTTTTTTTTTTTTTTTACTATTTTGAAGAAATTCTTAGCAATTCAATTATTCTGTACCAAAAAGGGTATTATGGATAAATGAATACCCCCTTTTATAAGCTTATTTTACTCTACAGAGTTCAGTTCAACAAACTTTATTCAGAAAGCCTTTGGGCCGTGCTATTTCTTGGGTGTCAATTAATCTAGACATTTTATTGTGTCTAGTTTTCTTTTGCAGAAATAATTTTCTGTCTCTTCAGTTTTCACTTGCCCTACATAAAATTAAACCTCAGAATATTTTGCTAAAGATTAAGAGAAAGGATAAATATTACGCTAAAATATAAACACTTAACTTTTTAAAGCATGATTTAAAGAGAAACAAATATTAAAGACAAATTAGGTGAACCCTGATTTCCTATTAACCTGTGAAAAATAACGCAGACTCCTCTACCAGAGGCTCTTTCTATAGAAGCAGTAACAGTAATACCAGTATTTTTGTTCCTGAGGTATCCAGTAATCTAGGAGTGGTGGGGTATAAGCTAAATCACAAGGATTCAGGGGATGTGGTGATGAGGAAGCAGGAGCAAGTCAAGACTACACTTTCTCAAACTTTAGCATCCAAGGAAAGGAGCAATAAGATAGCAGCTTGAGGACCATTAAGGTCAAAAGCTTTTTGTTCCTTTTTTAGGGTGGAGAGACCCGAGCTTCTTTGTTGCCAGAAGGAACATAAGAAGAGGGATGAAATGAAAATACAACAAAGAGGCAGTAGTTAAATAGTGAAAACCCGTAGAGTGGGTGGGAAGGGATTGGAAGGGGACACACATAGACTAGTTTGGTTGGCTTCATTTCCTTTCAGGTTTTTAATTTTTTTTCTAAAGCTTCCCAGGTGCTTCAAAAGGACAGCCAAGAGGGAGCCCCACTGCCTCACTTGATGATGACCAGGCCAAGATGCAGTGCCTACTGTCCTCTTGATTTCTTGATGCCACCTGTAGGACATTTCTCTGAAGAGCTCAGCAAAGAGTGATGGCCGTTCCTCTAAGTGTGACCTCCTGGTTCACAGGGCTTTGGTGGAATTCGGACTTTCTAAGTCTTGTTCACGCCAGCATTCTCTGGCTTTAGATAATCCCATTCCCCATTAAGAGCTAACTCTTCTACCACAGGTGGAAGAATGACAGAGAATGTGGGGAGAGGGGAAAACCTCAATAACCGGAATGTTATTCATTTTTCCAGAGCTAAAGAAAGTTCCGAAAAACATCCCTCCAGATATTGTTAAACTTGACTTGTCATACAATAAAATCAACCAACTTCGACCCAAGGAGTTTGAAGATGTTCATGAGCTAAGAAAATTAAACCTGAGCAGCAATGGCATTGAATTCATAGATCCTGGTAAGTTCCACAGAATAGCCCTTTAAGTGGGTAATGGGGATGCTCTGATTTTTTTTCTTATGACAACATTTGTAGTAAATGCAATTTAGTTAAAAAAAAAAAAACTAAACTAAATAATAAAAGGTTTAAACACCATGCCTAAATTAGAACTTGTTTGGTACTCAGAAAAATATTAACCAAAATGTTGCTTTATGAAGGATGTAATACTATATATTACTAAGCAAGTTATTCAGTTGTTCCAAATAAAAGTGTTTTGTAGAATAGATTTTAAAAATAAGAATACATGGTCAGTAATATGTTAATGAACATTATAGTGATTTTTAAAGGGAAATTCAGATTTGGCATTTTCTTTGCTGTCCATTAAGTTCAAACTTGTTTAAGGCAAGACTTTAACAACTTGTTTAAAGTAAACTTGAGGGAATGGGGTGCCTGGGTGACTTAGCTGCTTAAGCCTCTGCCTTGGGCTCCGGCCCTGGGATCAAGCCCTGTGTCAGGGTCCCTGCTCTGTGGGGAGTCCACTTCTCCCTTTTGGGCTGCCCCTCTCCCTGCTTGCGCTCATTCTCTCTCTCTCTCTCAAATAAATAAAATATTAAAAAATAAATAAATAATGAATAAAAAAACCTTGAGGAGCACATTAGTGAAGTATGCAACTCTCGATCTTGGGTTGTGAGTTCGAGCCCCAATTTGGGTGTGGCGATTACTAAAAAAAATAAATAAAACTGAAAAATGTAATAAAGTAAACTTGGAACAATCTGCTAAGCACCAAGCTCATAAATTAAGATAAAATGTGCTCAAGCCAGAGCCAGATGTATTTTATCTAATCCTAGATCCGATTAATTTTTTTTCATCATTCAAAGCTCTTCCCCATTTGCTAGTAATAAGCAAAGCCTCTGGTGAAAATGAGTGTGGTACATTAAAGAAACACACTGGATTTGGAAAGAACCGAGAATTACTGCAATATTGATCAGATTTGTAACATACTTAACATACATGCCTTCACAGTGCTAATTCAATTTGAAAAATCCTTTCTATAGTGCAAAATGGGTTTGTTTTATTTCTAGTGGTATTTTTCCCTCATCAGTTATGAAATTCCCATAATTGCAAGGATTCCTTTACTATCCTTGAGATCTCCTGAAGGCCTCTTAGACTTGTTTGCCTGGTGTGCTTTCCTTGCTGACACATAAGATGAACTCTTGTTACCAGCAATAGTATTATTTTCTTTCTCCTTTGTTCAATTCAGTCCCAAGAAAATATTTTCTACATTAACAAATATGTGTTGAGCACCTACCAAATGCCAACCACATTCTTGATATGTCTTTTGGAACAACAACAAAAAATTATCTCAGTTCTTTAATAAGTCAAAATGACCTAAAGAAGTTTTAAAATAAGAGACCTTCAGGATGCCCCACCGGTGCAGTTGGTAGAGCATGCGACTCTGGATGTCAGTGTTGTGAGTTCAAGTCCCATATTGGGCATAGGGCCTACTAATTTTAAAAATAATAATAATTATTATAATTAAAATAAATAAATAAATTAAATTAAATTAAATTAAAGACCTTCTATATTTCAGGACCAATGAGATGAAACAGTGCCCAAGTAGAATTAGTTAACTACTTATGCTGGCAGGTACCCAAATGCAATGAGATTTACTGGTTTTAAAAGGCGTGAAATAACAATCTCATAAAATGCCAAACTTCATTGCAGAAGAGAAAGAAAAGACACCCTATTAGGGGTTTTATCTTCTCTAAGAAACAAATGAAATCCAGCTTTTTCAAGTGCTTGGATACATATGATTTAAGTAAAAACAATAGCACTTGCAAAATAAAATCTAGGAATGTTTTCACATGCTTTCAGTCTAAAGGGCTGACTTGTTCTAAGGAAAGTGAATTGTGAGATCATTGGTTCATAGAATGTTAGCAAATAGGGGAAAAAATGCAGTGTCTTCAAAACTGTCATTACACGGCTGACCTTTTGCTCCTCCCCAGCCGCCTTCCCAATCTCAGCACTCCAACCTAAGCCATTGCTTTTGCACCAAAATAGAATTCTTTTCAGGGGAAATTATGAGTTTTGTCTGAAAACAAATGATATAAAAACGGTTCATGGTATTGGTATTAGAGCACATTTTCCAAATTCAAAATAAGGACATTGTTGTATGCCCTGAGTATTTTAAAACAGTAATGAGAAAATGTTTGAAATAGAAACAAAATATTTGAAATCAAGGTTGACCAATAAGTTCCAGGGTTAGTTCACATCAACTGAAGTAGGGATAATCTAGATTTAGATTTCTTTTCTACTCCTGGAGGGGAAAATAAAAAAGGGTTTTGTTGTCTTATTTTTATGTTATATGTTTGACATTTGTTAATTACCCACCCTCCAGCAGAATTAAATACATATGGATTCAAAGCTGACAGCTACCAAAGTTTGCCAAAACACAACCAGATGTTTTCAAAATGTTGATAAAAATTGTTTCATTTTGGACTGTAAAGAAATATAATTCCCTCCTCATAAATGGGGGGGGGGCTATTTTTGAAGCATTTTCAGAGTTTGCTCATATCCCAGGAACTGTCACATCATCACCATACACATTTTTCCTTGTTTATGCACTTATATCTTACATTTGAAATATTTTCCTAATTCATGCCTTTTTTGTGGCATCTTTGCAGTGAGTATTAAAAAAATGCACTTGAGCCCCAAATACATTTTTTTAGAAAACTAACATAAAACTGATTTTTCAAATGATATATTGTATTCTAGCCAATTAAATCCAGGAAAAGGCCTTGTGTGAGTAAAAACATACTGCAGAATTTTGCATTTAGACACGTATACTGTTAGGAAAATATAATGAAAACCAAAATTTCCCAACACAGAAATTCTCTCTACAAAGGGAGTAGAGAAAAACAAAACAAAACAAAACCACTTTTCTTATTGAATAAGCATTAAACCAGAATGTGATGGACATCACAGGCAATCTTCTAAGAGATTACAAAGACAGAAATCTTACTCTTTTATGTAGCAAGCAGACAATCCCATACATATTTACCCTGAAAACATGCATACATGGTAAATAACTAGTCAACTGAAAGAACTGACAGCATTATTTGTCATACATGGTGGTCCTAACTTTATCTAGTAATTGAGGTGACCAATTGGCTTTATCCAGAGGAAAACAAATTCCATTGTTACATGAGGAGGTAGTTTTGCAACTAGGAGCAAGGCCCATAGGGTCCCACAGAAACTGGAAGATAGGGCTGCTATCTCCCTTGATGTTTACATTTCAAAGATGGCTTTCAAGTCCTTGGGAAAGTCATTCCTGGCTCTAGATAGAAGCCCTCGTAGTCTTGTAAAGGATATGTATACATTTCAAAGAGAGTATAAAGTACTTAAAATTACAAGTTTTCCAAAGTAAATGCTCTGCGTTAAAGGAAAGGAGGACAATCTTTTTCTTTATTTTCAACCAGGAGAATTAGTCTCTTATTTTTTTTGTACTTGTCCTTATAGTACACCATACAGTTGGATGTAACCCAGCTATTCAGTTCATTAACAAAGATTTTCTGTTTCTAGCTGCTTTTTTAGGACTCACACATTTAGAAGAGTTAGATTTATCAAACAACAGTCTACAAAACTTTGACTATGGAGTATTAGAAGACTTGTATTTTTTGAAACTCTTATGGCTCGGAGATAACCCTTGGAGATGTGACTACAATATCCACTACCTCTACTACTGGCTAAAGCACCACTACAACGTCCACTATAATGGCCTGGAATGTAAAACGCCTGAAGAATACAAAGGGTGGTTTCTGGGAAAATATATCCGCACTTACTTTGAAGAATGCCCCAAAGACAAATTACCGGCATACCCTGAAACATTTGACCAGGATACGGAAGATGACGAGTGGGAAAAAATACACAGAGATCATACAACAAAAAAGCAACGTGTAAGAATCACTATAGTGGGATAACTTAGAAATTGTTCTGAGTGCAACTAGTTTTGTATTTGCTATACTGGTGTCAGAAAGCCGTACGTTTACATTGTGATTAACTGTGTTGCCTATTTATGCAGGGTTTTCTGGCTAAAGGAAGGTGGAAGGTTCCCTTATTAGTATTATTATTGTGAAAATTCTAGCACTCAAGGGAAAACTTTCATCCTGCTTGCCTGCCTGCCTATTTGCAGACCAGCGTCTGGTGATGATTCCTTACTGGTAAACTGCGGAAGTTGGGTCCTAATGATGGCATTGGAATTTCATAATGTCCTGTATAAATGTTTTTACTGCTTTTTGAAAATTAAAAAAAAAACTTGATTTATTTTTATATGCTTTGTGATAGCTGCTTGTGTATACCTAAAGATCAAAATGAAAACATGAATGCTTAGTAATAATAAAATACCATTCTCTCCCCTCTGCCCCCTCCCATTTTTTTTTTTTTTTCAGTAAGTCAGCTTATACATAGACTAAAATTCCATTTCAGATTCCTGTACATCCCAAAATGAGATCCTGGTAAACCCAAATTCTCAAGTACTCTTCACTGATTCTTGTAAAAAACTGTCAAGCTAGACCTGAAGAATTGTCACAAGCAAATAAATAGAGAATCTGGAAATTATATTAGACACTGGCCAGAAGATGGGACTCTGAAGAAGTTGTAGATGGTGTGAAACATGAGCAATAAAGAGGTATAAACACTAGAGAATGTGGAAATAGCACTGATTTTTGAACAGAATTCAGACTAGGCAGCCACCTGCCAGTAGGAAGGGCTCAGGCCCTTTCTGCTAAGCTAATATGCCAACCATAAAGCAAAGGATGAAAGTAGAATCCAGCATCAGGATTGGGGATGAGAAAGAAGCAAACAGGAGGCAGTGATCTCAAAAGCAACTGAGTAAGAGGTGTTGTCCAAGAGGAGCCCCATGATTTGGGTTTGCAAGTTAAAATTAGCTCACCCAGGAAAGCAGATCAGCAGAAAAAAGTGGGAACACCTGGAGACTAGCCCCGTTAGCTGTTCTTACAGCTGTACTATTAGAAAAAATTTTAATTTTTTTTAAAGATTTATTTATTTATTTATTCAGAGAGAGAGAGAGAGAGGCAGAGACACAGACAGAGGGAGAAGCAGGCTCCATGCTGGAAGCCTGAAGTGGGACTCAAACCCTGGTCTCCAGGATCATGCCCTAGCCTGCAGGCGGCGCTAAACCGCTGCGCCACCGGGGCTGCCAAGAAAAAATTTTTAAAGAGAGAAATATATATATATAGTTTAAAATGCCACTTTTTCCTTTTTATAGAAATTTCCCTTTCACACTGAGTTGAATACATTTTCATTTCTTATATCAAAATATTCCTACGAAGTTTAGCAACTGGTCTTACTTGATACTTAACAAAGCAGAGAAGATGGCATATGACAAATAGTACTGAGCATTTCTTAAGCACCGACTAGATGCCAGATGCTGTGCTTAAAGCTTTACATATTCTATGTCTAATTCTCCCAAGATCCCTCTGAGGTAGGTAATATTACCTGCCCTTTTCTAGATGAAGAATCCAAGGCTTAGAGTTTAGGTAACTTGGACAAAGTCACAGAGCTGGCAGGTAGCAGAGGTAGCATTCAGGTCCATCCCAGCCCTTCCTGCTGTGGAGGGCTGCAGAGCACTCTAAACGTCACCATTGACCTTGGCTGCCTCACATCAGGACTTGCAGAATCAGATCCAAGAGAGGAACAGGTACCAAGAATGTTAATTAAGCCTATTTCTCCAGAAACACCCATGAGGACAGTTGGCAGCAGACAGTCTTTGGTCCAGGGCACTTAACTGTATTAATATGTGTAGGAAACCAAGAGAATGGGAAGCTGGAAAAATTGCTGGAGCTGGTGGTTCAGGAAATGACTCTGGATTGTGAGGCTCTAACCACTCTACCCATTTTACCAGTGGTTTGGACTAGAGGTAGAGACTTGCACATACTGGGCCTTAATGGAAATCCTCGCCTTATTCACTGAGGTATTAAAGGCAGATGTTAAATCTGTTACTAGAGCATAATGTTCATGAACACTTAAGAGTCGAATATTAAGGACACGGGACCCATTTCAGGTCTGATGGTGGAAAAAACCTGGATGGGACCTCAGTAGGAGACTGAGGCACACAGTGGGGACACAAGGCTTCTAGAAAAAGAGAGAAGATTAAATCAGACTCAGAGAAAGGGCTCAAGCTACTCTCTGGTTCCATTTTTGGAGCCTAGTTGAAGATTTTATTAGTTGATTTTTTATATTCAGTGTCATCTACGAGATCTATTTGGAAATAAAGCTCTAAAACACGTTGCAATAGAAATTGATCTGTACTATCCAAAAGTTTAACCTAGGTTAGAGTTGCTAATATCTCCCAGGACCAAAATTGAAACACATTTTTGAAAGCTTAGGATTTGCCCCTTCTCTGTATCAGAGTTTCTGCCTTTCAGCGAAACAGAGTTGATCAATGATGGAATAAACAGTTAGGTACATCTTTTGCCGATTTCTTGATGGTTGAATAACTTGCCTTTCGACCTTCCTTCTGTTCAATAGATGATGAAGGTCAGGAGATTAAAAAATAACTATATTTTGGGGTAGTCAAAAACATGATAATCCAGAGATCTATATATTTGGATATACATGTTTAAATGTCACTTGAGTATTTATCCAAATATTATTTGAGTATTTATCCAAATACTCAAGCTTTGTTTGTTTTAACTTTCCCACTAGTCCTCAAAGTCCCTAATTTTTCCAAAGTAAATAAGATTCACTGCAAGCTGAGGTCTCTTGATTCCTAAATCTGAGTCATCTCTGACCTAATGCCTAACCATTCAACCTCTGGAGCTTACACCCTAGATCAATTAACATCTGTTTCTGAGGAATCTGTTTCTCCAGCTCTGGCAAATAGAAGCAATTCAGTACTGAAAACCTGCTTGCCTAGATTCTATGAGACATCGAGGCTTCCTTCTTCAGGATGTGTGGGGTGTTGGTGAGTGGAGGGAAAGATGGAATCTGTGACTAACAAATCAGTATCAATGCTAGAGTGAATAAGAACAACATGAATGGGGCAGGGAGACTGATGAATTCACAATTCTGTTCAAAACGATTTCAATATTATATCTTATAAATTCTAGAAACATAAACATGCAACTACAGGGGTGTTCACAAGTCAAAGTTGTTTTACTAAAGCACAACAACACAACTCCTGAACTTAGAAATCACTTGTGTACCCTTGCCGAATGTTTGCCACAGTGTCTTAGCATATACTCTGCACACGTAATTGTCCCAATATTATAGCAAGCATTGTTCTCCCCTGCCTTCATCTGCCTTTTAAACATTTTAAGATAACAGTTTAATTTCATTCCAAAGTTTTTATAGGCAAGGATTTTGTACAACTCTTATGGCCATTCAGTCAAGCAGCTCAAATGATCAGCCAATATTTATCCTCAAATATAACAATAAGAAAGTCAAACTTCTTGCCAAAAAAGTGTGTAATTCTAGACACACCAACAGATTGACTAACCCTAGCTGGGGGAAAAAAAATTGAAACGCTGAAACATCACTGAGATTGGGTTTTTATCTTTGATATACTCAGGGTAGCTGGAATTAAAACTGATTTCATTAAAAAATCTTTAGTAAATTAAAATATCAAAAAGATGAGATAGGCATTACATTTACTTCCTTAGGAAGTCAAGGTCTACTTAAGCTTGCATGTTTAATTTTTTCCTTGATAAAAGCTTTTGTACTAAGAAATATAGAATTACACTTCCAGATAAATGCTAGTTTATCTGGTAAGAGGGGCAGAGGCAGAGAGGGAGAGAAAATCTTAAGCAGGTTCCATACCCAGCACTGGGCTTGATCTCACGACCTGAAGTGAAATCAAGAGTTGGTCACCCCACCTAGGTGCCCCAGATAAATACTTAATATTCTTAAATAGACGACAAGATACCAAAAACTTAAGGCAGTATTTTTGGCTCTCTTGGACCTCAGATAAAATATAAATCATCTAAGATATATCTATGTATATGATACAATATATGAAATATATATTACATATATAAGATGTATCATCAGCTGATATAATGAACATATGCCATTGCATGGTACAGAATTGATCATTTTTTGGCCCTCTCTGTATTCTCTATACAAGTTGCAGCTCCATGTTGCCCATTTCCTCTCCATCCCAAACTTCCCAGTGGACTTTGTGCCTAGGCATCAGGAATAATATTTACGTGGAAACAGTTTTTTGTTTTTTTTTAAAGGAAACCTAGGGAAGGCTATAGCTGTAAATGCCAACATTTTAAAAGAATACAGACCTCAAATCAATAACCTAAACTTCCACTTTAAGAAACTAAAAAATAAAAGCAAAGAAATCTAATGCAAACAGTTTAATAAAGATTGAAGTGGGGATAAAATAAAAATAGAAAAACAATAGAATCAATAAAATCAAAGTTGCTGTTTGAACACTCATGTTCATAGCAGTATTATTTCACAACAGACAAAAAGTGGAATCAACCTGTGTCCACTGATGGTTGAATAAATAGACAAAATGTGGTATATATACCTAATGGAGTATTTTTCACTCTTAAAAAGGAGGGAGATTCAGATTTGAGCTGCCACATGGGTGAAACTTAAAGACATGATGCTAAGTGAAAGGAATCAGGCTCAAAAGAGCAAATATTCAGGAGTCCACTTATACAAGGTAGTCAAATCCATAGAGGGAGAAAGTAGTTGCCATGGGTTGGAAGTAGGAAGAAATGGGGAGTTAATATTTAATGGTTCAGAGTTTCAGTTTTGCAACTAAAAAAAAAAAAAAACTTTTTGAAAAAGTCTGGGGGCACCTGGGTGGCTCAGTCAGTTAAGCATTTTGCTTCAGCTCAGGTCATGATCTCAGGGACCTGGGATCAAGCCCTGCTTTGGGGGTGGGGGGTGGGGGGGTCCCTGCTCAGTAGGGAGTCTACTTGTCCTTCTCCCTTTGCCCTTCACCCTTCTCATGCTCTCTCCTTCTCTCAAATAAATAGATAAAATCTTAAAAAAAAAAAAGTTCTGGAGGTGGATGGTGATGATGTTTCCACAACAATGTGAGTGCACTTAATGCTACAGAACTGTACACTTAAGTTGGTTAAAACAGTAGTTTTTATGTATATTTTACTAGAATAAAAAAGGAACTAAAAAGTTGGTTGTTTGAAATGATCAACAAAAATTAACAAACCTATAGCTAGACTGATCAAGAAAATCAAGAGGGAAGACTAAAATTTCTAAAATTAGAAATGAAAGTGCATGCATTACTATTTTCTTCACAGGAATGAAAAGGATTATAACAAAATACTATGAACAATTGCACCTCAACAAATTAAGTTACCTACATGGAATTGGCAAATTCCTAGGAACACACAAGCTACCAAACTTGACTCAAGAAGAAACATAAACTCTGAATAGATTTATAACAAATAAGAATATTAAATTAGCAATCAAGACACTTCCAAAAAAGAAAAACCTAGGACAGATGCTTCATTGACAAATACTTTTTTTTTTAAGATTTTATTTATTTATTTATAGAGACACAGAGAGAGAGAGAGAGAGAGGCAGAGACACAGGCAGAGGGAGAAACAGGCTCCATGCAGGGAGCCCGATGTGGGACTCGATCCCGGGTCTCCAGGATCACACCCCGGGCTGCAAGCGGCACTAAACCACTGAGCCACCGGGGCTGCCCTTCATTGGCAAATTCTACCAAACATTTAAAGAATAATTAACACCAATCCCCAATTCTTTCAAAATATAGAAAAGGGGAAAATAGCCCCTAACTCATTCTGGGAAACCAGTATTACTCTGACAATGAAGCCAAAGACCTCACAAGAAAGTAAAACTGCAGACCAATATTCCTTTTAAATATAGACACAAAAATCCTTAACAAAATAGCAAAGAAAATACAGCAGCATATTATAAGGATTATACACCATGAACAAGTGAAATTGATCCCAGGAATGCAAAGATGGTTCAACATACAAAAATCATTCAACATAATAACAATATATTAATAGAATGAAGAAAAAAATTCAGTTGATGCAGAAAAAGCATTTGACAAAATTCAACACCCTTTTATGATAAAAAAGAAAAGATATAAGAATAGAAATCAATGGAAATAAATGATCTGCCTAGAAAACCCATAGGAATCACCTGTCAAATTGTTAAAACCAAGAAGATACTTTAATATGTCATCAATACAATAACATAATATAAAAGCTATAGCTTTTTTCAGCATCAGTAATCAGTCAGAATTATCCCACTTTGTATGTTTTCTTTACTTTTTCAATTAAAAAAAAAATTATAGGTACAGTTGAAACTCTCTGGAGCACCTGGGTGGTTCAGTCAGTTAAGCGTCCAACTCTTGATTTCTGCCCAGGTCATGATCTCAAGGTCATGAGATCAAACTCCTCTTTGGGCTTTCCACTGGGTGTGGAGCCTGCTTAAGATACTCTCTCCTCCCTCTGACCCTCTCTCTCCCTCTCTTAAAGAAGGAAGAAAGGGAGGAAGGAAAGGGAAGGAACGAAGGTAGGAAGAAAAAGAGGGAGGGAGGGAGGGAGGAACTAACTCTTTGTGAACCTTTTCCCTACTTCATTCAACTCTGTCCCCCTCAGGGGTAACCATTATCTTGATTTGGAGTTTTAATTCCCATGCATGTTTTTTGTATTTTGCTCTATATCTGTATGTCCCTTTAAATATACATTATTTAAATTCTTTCAAAATATTAAGTATATTATTATTTTGCACACTGAAAAATTATATGCAGATAGTATTAGATTATGTGTATCATTCTGCAACTTTCACTCATATATCTCTAGACTCATCCATGTTGATATCTACATATGTTTACGGCATTCTTTCTCATTAACTGAAATCAGTATGGATTATACTTTTTAAAATATATTTTTTCTTCCATTTCCAGATATATGGAAATTTTAAAATGCACCTTAAACAACATATGGGTTAATGCAATGGACTGGATGTGTTCCCACCACCAAATTCAGAGGCTGAAATCTTACCTCCCAACGTGATGGCATTAGGAGATAGGGCCTTCAGGATGTAATTAGAGTGGAGCTCTCATGAATAGGATTTGTGCCTTTATGCAAGCCCCAGAGATCTCTCTCTCCCTCTCTCTGCCATGTGAGGATTCAAGACAACAGTCTACATAACCTAGAAGAGGGCCTTCTCTAGAACTATGCTGGCATCCTGGTTTGGGACATCCAGCTTCCAGAACTGTGAGAAATAAGTTTCTGTTCTTTATAAGCCACCCAGTGTATGAAAGCTTTTTTTTTTTTTTTTTTTTAATGAAAGTTTATTGTAGCAGCTCAGATTAAGGCAGTCAAAGAAATGTCACAATGAAAGTCCAAAGCTGTTTGGAAAAAATTGGAAATAACTTCAATGTCTATCAGAAGGAAGAAAGTTAAGTAAATTATGCTACATCCATAATATGGAAAATGATTCTAAGTCTTTAAAAATAATTTAGTTGTTCAAAAAATAATAATTTAGTTGTTCTATATATACTGACAAGGAAAGATTTCCAGGCTATAAAAGAATATATAAAAAATATTTCCTTTCATGTTAAAATTTTTAATTGTGTCACATACATGTCAATGTATTTTAGAAAAACAGAAAACTGGTAACAATGAGTATCTTTGAAGAAGCAAATGGGTTTGAGGGAAATAAAGGGAGGTTTTTGTTTAATTGTCTTGTTGGAATTTTTAAATCGAGAATATATTCCTATATATATATATTTTTTTTTTGGTAGATGAATTGAGGATATATGGGTAGACAAATGCTAGGCAAAAAAAAGTAGTCAATAAGAATGGACAAAGGAGGGCAGCCCCAGTGGCACAGTGGTTTAGCGCCGCCTGCAGCCTAGGGCATGATCTTGGAGACCCTGGATCGAGTCCCACGTCAGGCTCTCTGCATGATGCCTGCTTCTCCCTCTGCCTGTGTCTCTGCCTCTCTCTCTCTCTGTGTCTCTATGAATAAATAAATAAATAAATAATCTTTAAAAAAATATAAAAAAAAAAAAAGAATGGACAAAGGACCAGCTCCCAGAGCATACAGTCCAGTGAGAGCCAATTATACTATAAGCATTTTAAATGTTTTTAATTGGCATTCTTATGGCCTATGACTGTAACTGGTTTCTATTTTATTTATATTTTATTTAATTAAAAATAGGAAAGCAAGACAAAGAGTTATAATAAACATACTCATACTCACTGACAGATCTCAAGGTTTTCGATCGGAGAAGACAACCACGAAAATTCAAACGCAGCACATTTAGACGCCACCTTTGCAAAGTAGACACTATATATTTATCTGTGATTATATTTTTTACTTTGGAAAAATCAATCTAAAAAGGATAAACAAAAGACATTAAGAAATAAGAAAGATCTTTTGCATGTAAAATTTTTTATATTTTTAAAGCATCAAGAAACAGGTTTCTTCATCACATCTCTTTTCACTTATTTCTTTGTGTTCATGATCATTCTGGAGTTTAATTACAAACAGATTTTTTTTTTCATGGTCATTCCCATGTTTAATTACAAACAGATTCCAAATGTCCAGTCCAGGTCGACAGCTGGGAGGGCAGGAGTCTTGCATCTTCCCCACAACAGAGTTGATTGTTGTTGGAGTGGCTTGGCTACCCTGCCATCATCCCAGGTGAGCCCCAAGGCTGCCTGCCCCCCCACTCAGTCAATGAACCCATCCTGGGTTCATAAGGAACGTGTGCCTGCTTCTTTAATCATGAGCAGAGACTGTATGTTAAGTTCTTCACTACAGAGAAGACAGTTTAGAGTGAGAGGTTTACAGTAGCCCTCTCATAACTCATAATTTGGAGAAGGGAGGTCTGGGGAAGAGACCTGAGTGTACCTAGCTAATCACATGAGATTTATGTAAACTCCGAGTGGCTAGGGCCAGTTAATTAATAACATTGATATTGTAGTATTAATAATGTCCTTCAGCTAAAAGATTAAGTTTATGAATTCCAATTTTTTAAAAATATTTTATTTATTTAAGAGAGAGAACAAGTGGGGGTGGGGAGCAGAAGGAGAGGGAGAAGCAGACTCCCCGCTGAGCAGGGAGCCCAACATGGGGCTCAATCCTGGGACTCCAGGATCATGAATTGAGCCAAAGGCAGACACTTAACCAACTGAGCCACTCAGGCACCCCTGAATTTCCAATTTCTCACTGCCTTCTGAATAAAGTTATTTTTTGTGCTAAAATGTTTGTTCTAGTTGTGCCACACTTGAGCACTCACGAATGAAGGTAAAACTAATAGAAGATAAAGGATAATTGTGGAGAGAGAAATTTGCTGAATATAAAGAAACTTAACTTCCTACCCAGGCTTTGTTCTTCACTGACATGTGCTTATATTTTCTCCAACTTTACCTCGTAAGATCTTGGGCAAAAGTAGCAAAAGTACTAGCTTTTCCCACCAGGCTTCTGCAGGATATGTCCTGATCTTAATATTGTACATATTCTTTCTCCTTCTGATCATTTGGGCTCATTTTTTTTTATTTTTTACAGGTTTTCCAAAGCAAAAAGTAATATTTCCAATCTGTCACATAAGAAATATTTATCACTTTAAACCAATGATAAATTTAGCAGTGAGTAGTCTATTTTAACAATCCCTTCAGATGTTTCTGATGCATTCTGAAGATTGGATATCACTGCCTTAAATTAAAAATAAACTTAAGACAGGAATATTAAATTTGGTGGCTAAGATGGGTTAGTTGAGACACAGGCACATTTTCCTCTTGCCATTGATGCACAAGGTGAGAGTGGAATAGTAAAGCGAAGAATGGGATGTCAAGATGTTGACTTGATTTATGAGTGGAGTGGTTCCTTAGTTTCTTTGTCTAAGTTTTAGAATTTATGTGGAACGGTTCCAGCCATCTATTCACAGGCCTGAGCATGTGATGTCATTACTGCTCGGTCATTAGCTATTAAGGAGAGGTGGTAAAGTCAGCTATTTACTGGACACTAGGTGGTTGGGAAAATGTTGCCACTGCAACACTGATTGATGGCAGAAATGATTACAGAGATTAAAGTATCATCCAAGAAACAGAAAAGACATCAAGGACAATTTATGTCTATTTTTTGCTGTTGGCTGAGACCTCTCCCCAGTGTCTCATTGAAATGAGAAATTCTAGGTTATAAGAATGGTATAAAAAAATAGTATAAAAATGGTACAATGACAAGAGTAGTGTAGAGGTACCAGCCTAGAAGTCTATCCTAGAAACTGCCAGAGTGTATGTGTGTCTGTGTGCATGCAGAGACACTCAAGCTTTGTTTACATGTTGTATATTTTAGCCCTATTATATGCTCAGTTTTTTTCCCCATTACTCCATATTTTGTGCTACTTTATGTTTTTCAAACCAAAAATAAGAGCTAATATTTATTGAGTGCTGTTTACACACCAGGCTCCACAGTAAGCACTTTACTTGCATCTCCTCAATTTATGTCCACAGCATCCTGAGTTAGGCAACATTAGGTCTAACTCAGATATAATGGCAATATGTTTCCACCCAAAAAAGAATATTCAATTTGTTTCTGCCATTTAAATTAGGAAATACTAATAATCTCTCTCTTAAAAATAACATTATTATCTTTCTATCTTGTCCTTTGGGCTAGTGCCTGGACAAAAGAGAAACAAATGCACCTACTTTTTTGTGGTCGTATTGGGGGAACAGGGAAAAAAGTAGTCCCTAGTACAGTTGGCTTTATAGCTGGCTGTTCTCCTTTGAGAACTAGAATGAAGATAGCTTTGAGTCATGTCTACTTACACTGTTCCACAGTGAGCTTGCTTGTGTCATCAACATCCAGGAGTGGCAAACTTGACCACATATTACTAATTCTCTTAAAGTGAGGTAGTAGAAAATCTAAACAAAAGAAGAGAAATACACAATTTTGAAAATTATGTGAATTTAGGTGCAAATCTTCCACCTACCTTTTTTTGTTGTTGTTAATGACGATAATGTAAGCCATATGGTAGCAGCTGGGGCTCAAGTGCTGGAATTTTATCTGAACATAGGAATTTTATCTAAAGTACTAGAACTTATCTGATGATGCCTCTGATACAATGTGGTCTTTGCAACTGATAGTCACAGAAGGATGGGGAAGATAGGCAGATTTTCTGACTGCAACTGGCTTTCTGCTAGCAAATGAATCATTTTCCTAAATAGTAGCTGCTACATAGGAGACATTCAATGATTGCTTGCCAATCTCAACTAGATTCTTTTTCAAAGTTAAAGGATGCCTAGGAAAGGTCAATAAACCCATCTTGGCTTCTATTTCTGGAAAAATGGTAGACTAGAAGATCTGCAAATTCTCTTGATACAAAATATGAGTCAATGCTATAACAAAGCTTTTAAAGATTTCTTTAAAAATTTTTTAAATGTCAGCTTTATTGAGCTGTAATTGACATATAAAATTCAAGATATTTAGGCGCCTGGATGGCTCAGTCAGTTAAGTGTCTGACTCTTGGTTTCAGCTCAGGTCATGATCCCAGAGTCTTGAGATCAAGTCCCACATCAGGCTCCATGCTCAGTGTGGAGTCTGTTTCTCCTCTGCCTGCTTGCGCTCTCTCTCTCTCAAATAAATGAAATCTTTTTAAAAAAATAAAAATTAAAAAATTAAAAAGATATTTAATGTGTACACTGTAGTTATTCGATGAACATATAGTGAAAGGATCCACTTTAATTGGCATTAATTAAAGCTAATTAATTAATGCTAATTAAGGTTAATTAATGTATTAATATGTCCATCACCTCACATATTTATCTTTTTTATTTTTGGCAAGAACATTTAAGTTCTACTCTCTTAGCAAATTTCAATTATACAACACAGTATTATCAACTATAATCACCATGTTTTACATCAGATCCTCAGATCTTATACATCGTATAACTCAAAGTTTGTACCCTTTCTCCCAGCCTCTCCCTACTTTCCCTACCCCACAGGCCCTGACAACTACTTTTCTACTCTCTAAAACAAACTTTTTTATAAAAATGTACCTGAGTTTTTAAGAAAGTAAAGAAAATATCCAGGCCCACAATCTTTGTAAATCCAGACTCATAGTAAGGTGTTCATGCTATAGTTGCTCTGGATAAAGGCACAGTGGGGATGGCTGCTGCTTTTCATGACAAACAGATTCAGATTTCACTGGCCATGGAAGGACAGAATAAGTTACAGGCTGTGTAAAGCTAAAAGTCCTAACTGCATCAGAGAGAGAAAGAGAAACAGAATTTGAAATGGGGAAATAGAGAGAGAACTCCTGGATCATTAAACAGAGAGGTTAAAACCACAACAACTACTACCTATTGGTGAGGAAAAAACTAAGGTACTTAGCCCGGGACAAAAAAAAATTCTCAAAGAATTTATAACCAAAGACTATCTATCACGTGGATTAGAATTTGAATTTTAATTATTTGTGGGGTAAATTTGAATTTATTACATTTGTAACTGGATTTTATATATTAACGTGCAAAGAGCTTCCAATAACCTAGTGGTAACTCTAGGAGATTTGACAGAAATAAATACCATCTCTCTAAAGAGACACATCCTCAAACCCTGCCTTATAGGATTCCTACAGATTAATCCCTCCTCCCAAAATGAGCTTTCAATAAAAATTACAAAACACATGAGGGAAAAAAAATCCAAGAGCCAACAACAGACAAAAAATAAATAGCTTCTTTAATCAAATTGTCAGAAAGTAATTATGAAAACATTAAGATGATAAAAGGCTTAGAAAAATAAATTCTTGAGAAAAGCTGTTGTCACAAAAGGACGGAACAGATTGATAAAGGAACCAAATAAAATTCATGGGAATTAAAAATATAATGATTGAAATTAAAAACTCAATGGATGAGTTAAATAAAAGGTGAAACTCAGCTGATATAAAATAATATAAAAGGGGTTAAGAGGCATTACATACCACAAAAAGGCCCAACATTCTATATATATCTTCGTAGAATTTCCAGAGGGAAATAATGGAGAGAATGGAATATAAACAAAATAAAAAATAAAACAGATGAAAATGAGAAGCAACAATTCTCCTGCTCAAGAAGCAAAAGAAATCCCAAACAGGAAAATCAAAAGATACAATGGCATTGTAGTAAAATTGCAAAAGGCCAAAAGAAAAGGACAGCCTTAAATTCAACCAGATTATCTGGAAAGAATGCCACTTCACAAAAACCAGAAGTCAGCAGAAAATACTTCTCAGCCTCAGACACCACATGCAAATAAATAACAACTCAAGGATGAGCGTTAAGGAAAGGCACTCTGAGACAGAGATTGAGAGTTTATCTGCAATAGACCCTTCACAAAAGAGCTTCCACAGGACGTTGGAATCAGAAAGAGTGAGATGGAAACAGTAATGATGGGCAAAGAAATTAATTAAGTAGAGAGGTAAAGACATTAACCTTAAAAAACATATGACTAGTGGGGGATACGGAAACAAGCTGGGGTAAAAATCCTAGATAGTACTAATATTCGAAGACTGGAGAGAGTAATCAGTTAGTATTTTAAATTCCAGTAATCATGAGGAAGAATGTATAGGTATGGGGATCCCTGGGTGGCTCAGCGGTTTAGCGCCTGCCTTTGGCCCAGGGCACGATCCTGGAGTCCCGGGATCAAGTCCCACATCGGACTCCCTGCATGGAGCCTGCTTCTCCCTCTGCATGTGTCTCTGCCTCTTTCTCCCTCTATGTCTATCATGAATAAATAAATAAAATCTTTAAAAAAAAAAAGAATGTATAGGTAATAATTTTGACATAAATTCATACGTTAAAAATATTTAAGAGAAAGCACTGAAATTGTAGAAATAGAACACATATCCTCTAAAGCATAAAAATGGGAAAAAGCAAATTTTAAAATTTAATAAATAAAGGCAGGAAAGGAGAAAAGAAACATGTAAAAAAGAGGATAAATAGTGTAAAGTTAGAAGAGGATTATGAATCCAGGTATATCTAGTAACAATAAATTTAACAAAATTCACTGGTTAGAAAACAAAGATTATCCCTAATAATGTTTTTGCTTTAATGTTTTCTCTCTGATTTACTAGAGCTATCAACTTCCCTTTCATCTGTCTTCATCATGTTCAATATTGTATTTTAGGTGGATTTTTTTTCACTTTAGATAATATTTATTCCCATTGTAATGAGAAAATTAAGGATGAAAGACTATACGAACCCCTCTCTATGACATGTAGACAGGTGTGATAGAGCAGGAATTCAGGTCTATTTTTTAATTAATTTTTTTTTAAGATTTTACCCATTTATTTGAGAAGGGGGGGGAGCACAAGAACAGCGAGAAGCAGCAGACTCCCTGCTAAGCAGGAAGCCTGATGTGGGGCTCAATCCCAGGACTCTGGGCTAAAGGCAGGTACTTAACTGACTAATCCAGATGCCCTTAATTTATTTTTTTTAATTGAAATATAGTTGACACACAATGTTACATTAGTTTCAGGTGTACAATACAGGGATTTAACAACTCTATAGGGGCACCTGAGTGGCTCAGTGGTTGGGCATCTGCCTTTGGCTCAGGTCGTGATCCCGGGGTCCTGGGATCGAGTCCCATATCAGCCTCACTGCAGGGAGCCTGCTTCTCCCTCTGCTTATGTCTCTTTAAAAAATAATTAACTCTGTATACAATGCTATGCTTATCACAGGTGTAGGTACCATCTATCACCATGCATTGTTATTACAATATAACTGTATTCCCTATGCTGTGCCTTTTATTCCCCTGGTTTATTCATTCTGCAACTACAAGCCAATACATCCCATTCCCCTTCACCCATTTTGCCCATCCCCCCATGCCCTCCTCTCTGTCAACCATCATTTTTCTGTATTTATGAGTGAGTTTCTGCATTTTGTGGTGTTTTGTTTTGTTTTGTTTCTCCATTTAGGTGAAATTATATGGTATTTGTCTTTCTCTGACTTCTTTCATTTAGCATAATACCCTCTAGGTCAATCCATGTTTCCCACATGGCAAGATCTCATTCTTTTTTTTATGGCTGAGTATTATTTCATTGTTTATGTATACCACATGTTCTTTATCCATTCAACTATCAGTGGACACTTAGGTTGCTTCCATATCTTGGCTGTTGTAAATAATCCTGCAATAAACACACGGGTTCATATATCTTTTTGAATTAGTGTTTTCGTTGGTAAATACCCAGAAGTGAAATGTTTTTTTCAAAGATTTTATTTATTTATTTATTCATGAGAGACAGAGAGAGAGAGAGAGAGAGAGGCAGAGACATAGTAGAGGGAGACATAGCAGAGGGAGAAGTAGGCTCCATGCAGAGAGCCCAATCTGGGACTCGATCCCAGGACTCCAGGATCACGCCATGAGCAGAGGGCAAATACTCGACCACCGAGCCACTCAGGCGTCCCCCAGTAGTGAAATTACTGGATCATTTTTCTTTTCTTTTCTTTTTTTTTTAATATTTTATTTATTTATTTAGGATAGTCACAGAGAAAGAGAGAGAGAGGCAGAGACACAGGCAGAGGGAGAAGCAGGCTCCATGCACCGGGAGCCTGACGTGGGATTCGATCCCGGGTCTCCAGGATCGCGCCCTGGGCCAAAGGCAGGCGCCAAACCGCTGCGCCACCCAGGGATCCTGGATCATTTTTCTATTTTTAATTCTTTGCAGAACCTTCATATGGTCTTCCACAGTGGCTGCACCAAATTACATTCCCACCAACAGTGGGTTCCTTTTTCTCCACATCCTTGCCAGTGGTTGTTATTTCTTGTCTTTTTTATTTTAGCCATTCTAACTGTAAAGACGTAATATCTCATTGTGGTTCTGGTTTGTATTTCCCTGGTGATTAGTGATGTTGAGCATCCTTTCATGAATCTTCTTTGGAAAAATCTCTGTCCAGGTCCTCTGCCCATTTTTAAACTGGATTACTTGATTTTTTGGTTTTGAGCTGTATAAGTTCTTTATGTATTTTGGAAATTAACCCCTTACTGGTTACTATCCCCCTTATATCATTTGCAAATATCTTTTCCCATTCAGTAAATTGACTTGTCATTTTATTGATGGTTTCCTTTTCTGTGCAAAAGCTTTTTATTTTAGTGTAGTTCCAGAAGTTTATTTTTGCTTTTGTCTCCTTGTAAGGAGACATATCCATAAATATGCAGCTAAGACTGATGTTTTGGGTTTTTTTAAGATTTTATTTATCTATTTATGAGAAACACAGAGAGAGTGAGAGAGACAGAGACACAGGCAGAGGGAGAAGCAGGCTCCATGCAGGAGCCTGATGTGGGACTTGACCCCAGGACTCCAGGATCACTCCTTGGGCCAAAGGCAGGCGCTAAACCGCTGAGCCATCCAAGGATCCCAAGACTGATGTTTAAGAAATAACTGCCTTTATTTTTTCTAGGAGTTTTATGGTTTTGGATCTCACAGGTAGGTCTTTAATTTATTTTGAATTTATTTTTGTGTATGGCTTAAGAAAGTAATTCAGTTTCGTTATTTTGTGTGTGGCTGTCAAATTTTCCCAGAACCATTTATTGAAGAGACTGTTTTTACTCTATTATACATTCTTGCTTCCTTTGTTGTAGATTAATTGACTATATAAAGCATGGGTTTATTTCTAGGCTTTCTATTAAGTTCTGTTGGTCTATGTGTTTTAGTGCCAGTACCATACTGTTTTGATTATTATAGTTTTGTAATATATCTTGAAATCTGGGATTGTGATACTTCCAGCTTTGTTCTTCTTTCTTAAGATTGCTTTGTCTATTTGCGGTCTTTGGTAGTCCCGTACAAATTTTAGGATTATTCACTTTAGTTTTGTGAAAAATACTATTGGTGTTTTGATACAGATTGCATTGAAGCTCTAGTGTAGATACCTTAATAATATTAATTCTTCTAATTAATGAGCACAGTATATCTTTTCATTTGTTTGTGTCATCTTCAATTTCTTTCATCAATGTTTTATAGTTTTTGAAATCAGGTCTTTCACTTCTTTGGTTAATTTACCCCTGGGTACTATGGTCTTTTTGGTACAACTGTAAGTGGAATTGTTTGCTTAATTTTTCTTTCTGCTACTTTGTTATCAATATATAGAAATGCAATAGATTTCTGCCTGGGTGGCTCAATTAGTTGAGCATCCGACTCTTGATTTTGGCTCAGGTCATGATCTTAGGGTTGTGGAATCAAGCCCTGCATTGGGCTCCATGCTCCACATGGAGTGTGCTCAAGATTCTCTCCCTCTCCCTCTGGCCCCCACCCACCTGCATGGTAAATAAATAAATAAATAAATAAATAAATAGTAACAGATTTCTGTATATTAATTTTATAACCTACAACTTATTCATTTACTACTTCTAATAAATTTTTGGCAGTCTTTAGGGTTTTCTATGCATAGTATCATGTCATCTGCAGATACTGACAGTTAAACTTTTTCCTTAACAATTTGGATGCCTTTTATTTCTTTTTCTTATCTGATTGCTACAACTAGGATTTCCAATACTGTGTTGAATAAAACTGGTGAAAGTGGACATCCTTGTCTTATTCCTAATCCTAGAAAAAAAAGTTCTCAGTTTTTCACCACTAAGTACAATGTTAGTTGTGAGTTTGCCATATATGGCGGCCTTTGTTATGTTAAGGTATGGTCCCTCTAAACTCACTTTGTTGAGAATTTTTATCATGAATGGATGTTGAATTTTGTCAAATGCTTTTTCTACATCTATTAAGATGATCAGATGACTTTATCCTTAGTTTTGCTGATGTGGTGTACACATTCATTGATTTGCAAATATTAATCCTTGTATTCCCAGGATGAATCCTATTTGGTCATGTTGAATATCCTTTTAATGTATTGTTGAATTTGGTTTGCTAATATATTACTGAGGGGTTTTATTGGACCTATGTTCATTAGGGATGTTGGTCCATAGTTTACTTCTTTTTTATTTCCTTTGGCTTTGGTGTCAGGATAATGCTCACCTTGTGGAATATATCTAGAAGCTTTCCTTCCCCTTCTATTTTTGGAATAGTTTGAGAATATTAAACTATTAAATGTTTAGTAGACTTCACCTGTAAAGCCATCGGGTCCTGGACTTCTGTTTTGGGGGAGCTTTTTGATTATTGATTCAATTTTGTTACCAGAAATTGGTCTGTTCGGATTTTTTATATCTTCCTAATTCATTTTTGGAAGCTTATACATATCTAGAAATTTATCCATTTCTTCTAGGTTGTATAATTTTTTGGCATATAGTTTTTGTTGTAGTCTTTTAAACTTTTTTAAAATAATTTCCCATTCAGTAAATTGACTTGTCATTTTATTGATGGTTTCCTTTTCTGTGCAAAAGCTTTTTATTTTAGTGTAGTTCCAGAAGTTTATTTTTGCTTTTGTCTCCTGTAAGGAGACATATCCATAAATATGCAGCTAAGACTAATGTTGCTTACTCTCTGTGTGTTTATGTGTTTCCAACTTTTTTCTTGTAAATAATTTCTATTTTCATACCACTATGTTAAAAAAGATGCATGACATGATTTTAATCTTCTAAAATTTATTGAGACTTATTTGGGGCCTAATATGTGATATATCCTGGAGAATGTTCTATGGGCACTTGAAAACAATGTGTTTCTGTTGTTTTGATGGGATGTTCTGTATTTATCTGCTAAGTCCATCTAGTCTAACATGTCATTCAAAGACCCTGTTTTCTTATTTATTTTATCTCTAGGCGATCTATCCATTGATGTAAGTAGGACGTTAAAGTCCCCTCCCTACTATTATTGTGTTACTATCAATTTCCTTCTTTATGTTTGTTAATATTTACTTTATATGTTGACGTCCTTCAGTGTTGAGTACATGGATATTTACAATTTTTAAAAAGTTTTTATTTATTTATTCATAGAGACACAGAGAGAGGCAGACACATAGGCAGAGAGAGAAGCAGGCTCACTGCAGGGAGTTGATCCTGGGCCCCTGAGATCATGACCTGAGCCGAAGGCTGATGCTCAACCACCTCTTGTTGGATCTATTTCAGGAGGATTTTTTAAAAGATTTTATTTATTTATTCATGAGAGACACAGAGAGAGAGAGAGGCAGAGACATAGGCAGAGGGAGGAGCAGGGTCCACAAAGGGAGCCTACTGCGGGACTTGATCCTGGGACACCAGGGTCATGCCCTGGGCCAAAGGCAGGCACTAAACCACTAAGCCACCCAGGCATCCCTATTTCAGGAGGACTTTTAAAGCTTATCTGATATAGAGGGTTACTACATTACAAATAAAGAAAACAATTCAAACAATTCTCTAAAGATTTATAATAATTCTAAATGTGTAAGCCTCCAATAACACAGCCACAAAGATACAAGGAGAAATTGACAGATCCACAATCACAATGAAAAATTATATCAAATATCTTAATTGTTAATAAATCAGTGTGAGGAAATAAATCTTCCCTGAATTTTTCAGTGCTTCAAAAAAAGCTCTAGCCTCTGGAAGCACAGAAACTTCACTTCCTCCAAAGTTTCCTTTCCATATACTATGGGGATTAGATCTATAACTATTTGTCCACTTGTCTAGTTAATTTCTCTGATCTAAAATGTAGTAACACTTCTGTTGTTTCTGTAAGAAGGTCAAATGGTTATAGTTTGGCCTCTAGGTCAAGCTCCCAAAATGCTAGGAAGATCCCCAGTAATTTTCATGTAAAGGAGGTATGTGTCTCATTCAGGACCTGGAAGACATCTCTAGGTCATAAAAACTAGAGACACTGGGGCTACCTAGCCCTTGAAGAGGTGTATTTATGAGAAGTCCCGCCTCCCTCTTTTACCTACAAGGACCTATGTCATTATACTGAGTCCACCCAGACACTCAAGGATAAATTTATCAAGGATAAATTTATCATCTTAAGTCTTTAACTTAACCACATCCACAGAGACTCTTTTGCCATTTAAGGTAACATATGCTCAGGTTCTAAGGATTACGATATTAATTGTAATTGATATTATTAATTGTATTTGTTAAACTTCACTTCTTTTTTCTTTTTATTCTGTTTTTTTAATTTATTTTTTATTGGTGTTCAATTTACTAACATACAGAATAACCCCCAGTGCCCGTCACCCATTCACTCCCACCCCCCGCCCTCCTCCCCTTCTACCACCCCTAGTTCGTTTCCCAGAGTTAGCAGTCTTTACGTTCTGTCTCCCTTTCTGATATTTCCCACACATTTCTTCTCCCTTCCCTTATATTCCCTTTCACTATTATTTATATTCCCCAAATGAATGAGAACATATAATGTTTGTCCTTCTCCGACTGACTTACTTCACTCAGCATAATACCCTACAGTAAACTTCACTTCTTAAGCTGTGTGGTGATTACACAAGTATTCATTATATTTCTTTGCATGCCTAAAATATTTTAATAATCTCAGTTTTGAATAAAATACTCAGGAATAAGTTTAACTAAGGAGGTAAAAGACTAGTACACTGAAAACTATAAAGCATTATTAAAAGAAATTAAAGAAGACCTAACTTAAGTCCATATTCATAGACTAGAAGACATAATATAAATAAAAATAAATGGAACTAAGTTAGAATTTGAAGTCTACCAATGAACAAAAAAATACCAATAGGCCCACAGAGAGTTTTTACAAGAGTATCCTATCAAATATTCAAGGAATACGCAATGTTAATAAGAAAAATATTAAGATGTCAGTACTGCCCAAAGTGATCTATAGATTCAATTCAACCTTATGAAAATTCCAATAGTTCTCTTTTCAGAAATGGAAAAGCTGATCTTCAAATTCATATGGAATTTCAAGATGCCCCAAATAGTTAAAGAGTTTTCAAAAAGAAAAATAAAGTTGGAGAACCCACACGTCACAATTTTAAAACTTAACTACACTGCTACAATAATCAAAATAGCATGGTACTAGCATAAGGATAGACACAAAGACAAATGTAGTTGGATTGAGGGTCCATAAATAAACCTATACATCTATGGTCAATTGACTTTTGACAAGGATGCCAAGGCCATTCAATAGGGCAAAGACAGTCTCTTCAATAAATGATGCTGAGACAGTTGGATATCCAAATGCAAAACAATAAATTTGGATACCTACCTCATATGATTATAAAGTAGGTTAAATTACTCAAAATGGATCAACAACCCAATATAAGAGCTAAGAACTATAAAATTCTTAGAAGAAAACATAGGGGTAAACCTTTATAACTCTGGGTTTTGCAAGGGATTCTTAGATATGACACTAAAGGATTGATCAGAGAAGGAAAATATAAATCACATTTCATCAAAATTTAAAACTTTTGTGCAGGGACACCTGGGTGGCTTGGTGGTTGAGTGTCTGCCTTTGACTCAGGGCATGATCCTGGGGATCCGGGATCAAGTCCCACATCACGCTCCTGTGGAGAGTTTGCTTCTCCTTCTGCCTGTGTCTCTGCCTCTTTCTCTCTCTGTCTCACATGAATAAATAAATAAAATCTTTTAAAAAAAATAAAACTTTTGTGCATTAAAGGACTTTATCAAGAAAGTAAAAACTTTACCTTTTTGTCTACATGTACCATAAAGGAAAAAATATGCTACCAATTTAGTCAGCTATTGAAATGGCCAGGAATCACTGGAAAGGTACTATGGTGGATCAAATGGCCTGAAAACTATACTTGTACAGATTTGTAAATATATTTGTATATATTTGTGGGTTTTTTCTTTAAGTAGGCTCCATACCTAGCGTGGAGCCCAACACTGGGCTTGAAATCATGACCCTGAGATTAAGACCTGAGCTAAGATCAAGAGTTGGATGCTTTGGGCAGCTGGGTGGCTCAGCAACTGAGCATCTGTCTTTGGCTCATGTCATGATCCCAGGGCCCTGAGATCCAGTCCCACATCAGGCTCCCCACAGGGAGCTTGCTTCTCCCTCTGCCTATGTCTCTGCCTCTCTCTGTGTGTCTCCATGAATAAATAAATAAAATATTTAAAAAAAAGAAAAAAGAGTTGGATGTTTAACCAACTGAACCACTCAGGCAGCCCTACTTGTATATTATTTTTTTAAGAGAGAAGCATTATGAAAGGTTCTATGCCCAGAGGTAAAAGCAACCTGGAAAAGAGAAGCAGCAGCACAGAATAGCAGTAGAAGAGAGCCAAACTTCTGAGAGTATAAGAGATACAAAAACCTGTGTAAGAATTGTGTAAGAACAACTTAAAGGAGAGGGAGGCCAGGAAGTGAAGCCCTAAGGGCAGCAAACTGTATAGAACTAATGAAGACATAAAGTCAATAAAGGGAGCACCTCTAAGTACCCCCAACATATAGGCAGTGGACACAAGAGCACAGTTGCTCAAGGTGGACTGAGCCTTTATTCACTGGGCCTTTATTCCTCAGGCACCACTACTCCTGAAGGTTACTATCTTAGTTTCCTAAGGCTGCTGTAACAAATTACCACAAACTGAGTGGCTTAAAATATCAGAAATGTACTCTGTGACAGTTCTGGAAGCCAGAAGTCTGAAACCAATGTCAGCTGAGCCATACTCCCTTTGAAGGCTCAAGGGGAGGATCCTTCCTTGCCTCTTCCTAGCTTCTGGTGGTTGCCAGCATTCCTTTGGCATTCCTTGGCTTGGAGTTCTATCGCTCCAGTCCTTGCCTGTGTCATCACATGGCCCTCCCTCTTATGTGTATCTGTATATCTGAATATCTGAATCTCACTCTCCTTTCTCTTATGAAGATATGAGTTCTTACATTTAGGACCCACCCTAATCAAGCATGACCTCACCATAGCTAATTACAACTATTTCCAAATAAGATTACATTCTGAGGTTCTCCTTGGATGTGAATTTTGAATTTTGAGGGGATTACTCAACCCATTATAGCTCCTCTGAGTCTGTTTCCTCATCTACAAAACAAAGGTCTTTGATGAGATAGTCTCTAGAGGCCAATTCACTGAATACTGAAAATTTTGTGTTACTTTTATGATTTGTGGCCAGATAGTCAATCCTAGGCTCCTAACTGTATTCCTATTATGTAATCTTTAATGTCACATTTTTTTTTTAGATTTTTAATTTATTTATTCATGAGAGACACACAGAGAGAGAGGCAGAGACACAAGCAGAGGGAGAAGCAGGCTCCATGCAGGGAGCCCGATGTGGGACTCGATCCTGGGTCTCCAGGATCATTCCCTGGGCCGAAGGCAGGCCCTAAACCGCTGAGCCACTAGGGCTGCCCTTTAATGTCACATTTAAAAGGTTTATTTTCTCCCTACCCAGTGATTATTTTCAGCTATGAATTTTAAAAGTATATTATTCATAACCAAAAGAAGTCCATACTTAATTGGATTGTACCTATCCTCTAGATGCAAATTCTTACATAAGTGGAGACACACTTTGAGAGGCATATATAGATTCTTATTTAGATAGTAAAGAAGAAAGGAGCTATTAGAAGACCACCTAAATGCCTTTTCCAAAATGTAGTTATTAATGTATTCACTAGTGAACCAATTCTCATTGCTAAGTACCTACCCTATTCTATGACAACCATACCTCACTAACTCCATAGAACTTTGCCCAGAAATATTTACAAGGCAGGTGTTCCACATCTCCATGTGGAATAATCTTTTGTGAAGAATTTAAGTGCAACTACCATGAACTTATACTTTCTCCTAGGGAGTCTTGCCATTGTTATATAATATATAGTGAGAGTTTAAAAACCTTCATATGTATTTGCACTTGGAAAAACTAGAACATAACTTCACAGGGAACATGGGCTGTTGCCAACATGAAACCCTGGGAAGAATATCAGGGCAAGTGAGTGTGGATTCCTAATTCAATTCCATAGATACTACGTGGTTGTTCTGTGTAAGACATTCTAACCAAAAAATCTGGTAATATGCGACAGAGAAAAAGGGGAAGTTATAAGAAAACCATAGGCCACTGAAACTGTATATAATTATGAAGTATGAGGCTACTCAATCATCCTAGGCAATATATATCAGTTCTTCACTATGTGCCGGTGGCGGGGGGGGGCGGTTGGATTTTTAAGAGAAGGAAGCACATTTAGTGGCCCGTGAACAAACAGTGAAGTGGGCAAGAGGAACGAAAGCCCACATCACATGGGAAAGGAAGGGATGTCGGGTAGAGGATAAAAGAGGAGAGAAGAGCCTTTCACCCCTAATAGGGAGAGAACGAAACAAAAATAATTTACAAATGCAAGGAAGCCTACTTCTGCCCCTTGAAACGGGTCCTGAGAGTAACGATCCCAACTAAGAAATACTGAGGCAACTGCAAGAAGAGTCTTCCTAGAGTTTGAGACTTTTGACAACCCCTGCCGACTCCTCACTCCTCCTAACTCATGTGGGGATGCCGGACACTTGGTATACTTGTGGTTCTTGGGATGAGGAGAGCATGAAATACCGACAGCAAACTGAAGCACCAGAAGCAGGTATCTGCATTTTGACCTCAAGTGATAGAACTAGGATCCATGGGAGGGTCAGCAGCCAACAGATTTCAGCTTTAGGTAAGGAAAGGCCTCCATAGGCTAGTCCGTGCTAGCACAAAGGCTCTACAACGCTAAGATTTTTGTCATTCTCTGCTCTCCGAAACAAGAGAGTACCAAAGGAAGAGACTTGACAATGCTTATGATGAGAACTAAACATATTCCGTAAGCCCCTGTGGTGTTAGATTGGGATTGGGGTGTCAGCACACGTGTTCACACAAGAACAGGGAGGAGGAGCTAAAATGGAGCGGACTGAGGAGGAGGGGTGCCTATGCACAGACTCTGATAGAACATTGGGCGTGTTACTGAGGGGACACAGACTCAGGGTGGAGAGGCCTGGTGGAAGAGATGAACTTCCTTCCAGCACAAAAATTCTAACATTTTATAATTCAGTGCCTCTGAGACAGATCAGCTCTCAAAGAAAAGAACTTCGTTGGGGATCCCAGGATGGCTCAGTCATTGAGCACCTGCCTTTGGCCCAGGGTGTGATCCTAGGGTCTTGGGATCGAGTCCCACGTCGGGCTCCCTGCATGAGGCCTGTTTCTCCCTCTGCCTGTGTCTCTGCCTCTCTCTCTCTCTTTCTATTCATTTATCATGAATAAATAAATAAAACATTAAAAAAAAAAAGAAAAGAAAAGAACTTCGTGAGAACTAAATCTATTCCCCAGCAATACCAACACACCCTACTTTTTTGTTAGATTGCCTGGATAGTAATGCATTTCATGTGGGAGTCTTGCTGCAAGAACAGTGGAAACCAAACAAAAATAAATCCAGACACTATTGGCACTAGAGGAAAAAAAGCTACAGTATAAATCTTCTAAATTAGACACAGTTCATGCATGACAGAATTATGTGACAGCAAGCACCATCAAATAACAGTAAGACCTCCTCAGCAACTGGATAGCACTTAATCTACAAGATGCTTTTACACACATACTTCCAGGTCACCCTGCAAGGACTCTGTTAATGAGAAGCATAACCAAGAGACCATACCTGAGGGCTGGAGAAATGGAAAAGATCCTTTCCCTTGATGAAAAATAAAATATAATAAAAATTAAAAGTTCCCACTTTGGTCTACCATACATAATGGGCCTTCAGGTAGGCCTGTTAGTCTCTCCAAGAACAAAGAAGAATGATGGAGAACGTAGATCTCTTCCTCTTTCTAAAGCCATTTAGTAGGGCTAACAAAGTAGGCATCTATACGGAATGTGGGTAGTTGTGTCTCCTAGAGGAGGGTGTTAGAGCCCAAGCAAAGTTAGAGTCCACTTAGAAGGGCTCCCCAGTGCTGATGTCCACACTTCACTGGAGGAAGCAGGCATCCAAGTGAGGCAGGGAAGAGGGGTTTGGGCTACAGTAGGGAAGGGGCATGGAGTGGAATGTGGGAGCCCCAACAGTGTGAGAAGACCAGTTTGGCACAGGACTAGAGCCTAAGTGCATGGGAAAGTGGTCAGGTCAAGGAGTGGTGACACCAGGGGAAATAAAACAGGTGGTCACAACAGGGGGTGGAGGTAGAGTTTAGTGATATAAGAAGCTCATCTATCGGCATTTGAATGGCTCAGTTGGTTGAGTGTCAGCTCAGATCATGATCTCAGGGTCATGAGATAGAACCTCGCATTGGGCTCTACACTCAGTGCCGAGTCTACTTGAGATTCTCTCTCTCCCTCCCCCTCTTCTCTCTCTCTCTCTCTCTCTCTCAAATAAATGACTACATCTTTTTAAAAGAAGAAGAAGAAGAAGCAGCAGCAGCAGCTGCTGCTGCTCATCTATTTACTCATGGGATCAGGGACTAGCCTGTGTGAAATGTCAATATCAAAAGACTGTAAGGGGGTATTTGCACAGGAAAGGAGGCCACAGCAATGGGATTTTAGTACATATAAGGAGGGGGTAGACAGATCAAATAGGTAAAAATATTAGGAAGATGAGAACCAGGCTTCTCACTCTAGGACAGATAGTTACAAGTAGGGAAAAGAAGACTTTAGTGAATTTTGTAGTGTTAGATTGGAATTGGTGGGCAATCATGGTTTTTAATGTACATAATCTGATAGACAGGTGAGGCTGAGTGGGAAAACCTTCCCTTGAAGCTCATGGAGAGTGAATTTTTGAACCAAATCAAGGTACTGTTTGCAAGAAAGAGGGGGAGATATTGACTCTTAAGTAGCAAACATCCTTCCAGTCATTGCCCAGTAGATAGTTTATCAAAGTAGAAAGCAAACGTCTTTGACTCCAGAGCATTTTCTCCAATTCTTTGAATCCCTGGGTGTTACCCACAAACCTATAGCAACTAACCTAGAGTGATCCCCTAGAAGTCAGCAAACTTTTTCTGAAAAGGACCAGATAGTAAATATTTTAGACTTTGTGGAACAAGAAGCAATGTTCTAAACTCTTTGAGCAACTGTTCACCACAAGGTAAATGGTCTTTTTTTTTTTTTTTTACCTTTTTTTTTTAACATTTAACATTTGAAAATTTAAAAAAAAGGAAAAAAAAAAACATATTCTTAGTTCAAAGTCAACACAAAGACAGGGGCTAGATTTGTTCCTCAGGGCATAGTTGGCCAACCCTGCTGTAGACCACCCACATCCCCCACATGCCTGTGATGGGTCTAGCTTAGATGCTCTCTGGGGACCTAATGTGCCAAATCTATGGCATCTGCAAGAATCCTTGGAGGCAAGCCAAACTTTTAAACCTACTTAATTCTTGTTATCCCTGCTGAGGGCAACCTATGTCCTGAAACACCCATTTCATCAGAATAAATAGAGCCAAAGTTAGGAACAAAAAAATGAAAATTCCCAAGAGATATTTTTGGTGACACTGTATTTGCCTCAAAAGGGCCAGTTTTCACAATTCTCAGATAGTAAAAGTAAAGTTCTGTTAGAATGTGAATGTATTTAAGCCTTCACTTGTAATGTAGGTCACTGTAGGCAGTTTGGGCATAAGCATTTTTAAATGTCACGGTAAACCTCTAGGGTCCATTCCACCATTGACTGTCTACCACTGGGAGTGTTTAGTATTGGTTTGGTCTTAGTCTAGTTATGTTTAGTATTGGTAGGACTATTCACAAACATTACATCTTGTATCAACTCTATCCCCAATATCCCCAATATATTATCAGGAAAATCAAAGAGTAAATTACCTGCTGTAGGTTACACAGTGTCTCAGCTTGGGTTGCTACAACAAAGTACCATAGACTAGGTGGCTTAAACAACAGGCATTAGTTTGTCACAGTTCTGAAGACAAGGAAGTCCAAGATCAAGGTACTGACAGATTTGGTTCTTGGTAAGGTCTCTTTTTCCTGCAGACAGCTGCCGCCTTTTGTTTTGTTTTGTTTTTTAGATTTTATTTATTCATGAGACACACAGAGAGAGGCAGAGACACAGGCAGAGGGAAAAGCAGTCTCCATGCAGGAAGCCCGATGTGGGACACAATCCCAGGACCCCGGGATCACGACCTGAGCCAAAGGCAGATGTTCAACTACTGAGCCACCCAGGTACTCCAACAGCTACCTTCTTGCTGTGTCCTCACATGGCTGAGATAGGAAGCTCTGGTATCTCTTCCTCTTCTAAGGACACTAATTCCACTATGGGGGCCCCAATCCTCATGACTTCATCTAAACCTAATTACCTCCCCAAGGCCCCACTTCCTAATACCATCTCACTGAGAGTTAATGCTTTACCATATTAATTTGGTGGGGGAACAAACATACAGCCCATAACATGCAGTTATCCAGAGCTGGGATTCATACTCTGGTTCACAAGATTCATTTCCTTTATACAAGTTCCAGAGAAACCTTACACCATTTTAGAATAGTAGATTCTACTATTCTATTCTACTATTCTATAATAGTAGTCCTGCCTGACTGCCATTCTGCCAAGAATAGAATGAGTTTATTTATCTGTAAAACACCTTTCAGCATAAAATTCAATCTTCACCATCTGAACTCTATTTTTAACATTTTCCCAAATGCTCATAATTATTGGACATTTTCCAATCATAAACTACTTGACATTATGTAATGATGATTTTCTTTATTTTTGCTGACAGATTTTTCTAAGATATTCATGACAAAATTCTCCAAGCATCCATTTACTTGAAGACAGAATTTGTTCAAAAGCAAACCTCTGTTGTTTAATGAAGTCATTTTCTTCACCCAAAATAAAAATGAAACTTTGACCAGTACAACAAGGTCAGGTTTTTTGTTCCTTGTTTAAACTAACCATTCCTTTTTGCACAACATCTAGTGTCAAAAAATACAACAACACTTCAACTTCTAAATACTTAGAGGACAATTTAACCACATCCCATTAGAAACAGAACTCCTAAGAGTAAAGCACTTAACAATTAAACAATCTGCTTCCATGGCTAAATTGCATGTTATGTTTAAAACTTAATCTTTAAAATTTTTAAACATTAATATAACACTGGGCTATTCTTAGCAATTATCTTGTTCTGCTTACACAAAGTAGGGCTTTTTATAAAAGTTATTTTTTGTTTTTAATGCAGTATTTCTGATGCATAAAATGGTAGATATTCTAAAAATTCTTAAAAATAAAAATTCTTCTCATGTATAGAGAATTTGAAGGGAAAAATAATTCATATCTAAGTTTTTCACTCTAGTTTTCCCTATCTTAAACTTATCCTCAAAAAAGATACATGATCCCTAGAAGACAATATCCTAAAAACAGTTCTATATGTTTCCCAAATGCCATTAAAATACTGGGGATCCCTGGGTGGCTCAGCAGTTTAGCACCTGCCTTCGGCCCAGGGCATGATCCCAGAGTCCTGGGATGGAATCCCACATCGGGCTCCCTGCATGGAGCCTGCTTCTCCCTCTGCCTGTGTCTCTGCCTCTGTGTGTGTGTGTGTGTGTGTGTGTCTCATGAATAAATAAATAAAATCTTTTTTTAAAAAGGTCAAAATACTGTTTAGCTTCCATATGGGTCTGAGCCATGGTGGTGATAGTCCAACACTCAAGCACTGGATCCCAGGGACATATAAACCAATATTTCTGTAAGTGTTCCTCAAAATATTAAAAAATATTTTGTAGGGGAAAAAATGATTGCATGGCCAAATAAGTTATGGAAATTCTGATCAAAACCAAGTAAAACATTATGAAACATTTAAGCACATAAAGAAAGAAAGAAATTGATAAAAGTACATATCCACTAAGTTAATTAAACAAATATTACCCTTTTAGAAACTAAAGAACTTTTCTTTAGGACCCTCTTCATACCTACAAAGACAATGACATTAACCTTTTACTATGGACCTCATTGTGCTTTTTGTTTGTTTTTTTAATGAAAATTCTCTATCTCCCAGCTTCCAGGATATCAATTATCCATTCTTGTTTTTCCTTAATTCTCCATTCCTGGTTCTCTGCTCCGTCCATTTGTCCCTATATCAGTCTAAAGAAACAGAACCAACAGGAGATATCTATCAACCAATGATGATAGATAGATAGATAGATAGATAGATAGATAGATAGATAGATAGATGATAGATAATAGATAATCTCCAACCTCTTATGATGGTTCAACTCAAGATTTTTCAACTTTACAATGGTTGAAAGCCATATGCATTTAGTAGAAACTGCTTCAAATTTTGAATTTGGATTTTTCCCCTAGCTGTGTGATATGATCCTAGCAGCAAGCCACAGCTCCTAGTCAGCCATATGATCACAAGGCTAAACAACCAATATACTTACAACCATTCTTTTTTTAAATTTCAGTATAGTATTGAATACATTGCATGAGATATTTAAAATTTGATTCTAAAATAGGCTTTGTGGTCGATGATTTTGACCAACTATAGGCTAATGTAAGTGTTCCAAGCATATTTAAAGTAGGCTAGGCTAAGCTGTGATGTTCTACAGGTTAGGTGTATTAAATGCATTTTTAACTTATGATATTTTCAACTTATGATGAGTTTATTGGGACATAACCCTATCATAAATTGAGAAAGATCTGTTCACACGTATGTGTGTGTGTGTACATCTATCTATATATTTTTTAAGTTTTTTTTTACTCTAAGAAATTGGCTCCCACAATTATGGAGGTTGAGAAATCCAAGATCTATAGTCAGCAAGCTGGAATCCCAAGAGATCCAATGGTGTAGATTCTGTGTGAGTTTGAGGGCCTGAGAAGCAGGAAAGGCAATGAATAGTATAAATTCCAGTGCTAGTCTGAGTCAAAAGGCAGGAGAAGACTGATGTCCCACTCAAAGACAGTCAGATATGGAAAGAAATCTTTTTTAGTCGACTTTTATTGTAGTCAGTCCTTCAATGGATTAGATGATACCTGCCCACACTACGGCAGTGAGGCGTGAGGGTGAGGGCCATCTGCTTTGCTCAGTGTACTAATCCAAAAATTAATCTCAGTTAGAAGCATCCTCACATACATAACCAGAAATAATGTTTAGCCAAATATTTGGGCACCTCACAGCCTGTTCAGGTTGACACATAAAAGTAACCATAACAGTCTCCAGTTGGCTTCCCTGCCTTTTCTCAAATTATGAGTATTCCCTAAGACTCACTCTTTGGCACGAGCAAATTTTTAAAAATTCTCTCCTTCAAAGAGTTCATTCATTCTGAGGGTTTATATGATGTTTTATTTATTACAACTATCTAAACAAAAATTTTAATGCTGTACTTTCACTAAGAAGGGAAAGGAAGCTGTACAGAGGTAGAAATTTATATTTGTTGTGCATTTCCTCTGTGCTATGCATTTCATTTTAACTATTACATGTCCTTTATTATCTTGGTTTAAAGAAGAAGGGACCTATCTCCACACCATTTTCTAGTTCTACCTGGATTTAATTACAAGATACCCAGTTAAATTTGAATTTTACATAAAAAAGAAATAAATTTAAAAAAATTTAAAAAAAATTTAAAAAATTAAAAAAAAATTAAAAAAAAAAGAAATAAATTTTTGAAGATTTTATTTATTGAGAGAGAGAGAGAGAGAGAGAACACAAGCAAGGGAAGAGGAAGAGCAGAGGGAGAGGGATAAGCAGGCTCCCCACTGAGCAGGGAGCCCGACTTGAGGCTCGATCCCAGGACCCTGAGACCATAAACTAAGCTGAAGACAGACGCTTAACCGACTGAGCCACCCAGGCTCCCCAAAATGAATAAAATTTTAATATAATTACCACATAGTGTATAGGACAAACTTAAACTAAAAAAAGAAAAGAGGGGCACCTGGGTGGCTCAGTCAGTCAAGCATCTGCCTTCAGCTCAGGTCACGATCCCAGGGTCCTGGGATGGAGCCCCATCTTGGGCTCTCTCCTCAGCGGGGAATCTGTTTCTTCCTCTCCTGCTGCTCATTCTCCTGCTCATGCTCTCTCTCTCTCTCTCTCTCTCAAATAAGTAACATCTTTTTTTAAAAAAGAAAAGAAAGAAAGAAAAGAAAACAGGGCACCTGGGTGGCTCAGTTGGCTAAGTGATAAACTCTTGATTTCAGCTCAGGTCATGATCTCAGGGTCTTGGGATTGGGTCCCAGGTTAGGCTGCATACTCAGCGAAGAGGCTGCTTAAGGAAGGATTCTCCTTCTTCTCCCTCTGCCCCTCCCCCACTCATGCTCACTCCCTCTCTCTCAAACAAATAATTCTTTTAAAAAGAGAAGACAGTTTTATCTGAAATTCAAATTTAACTGAGTACCTTGGGTTTGTTTTTGTTTTTGTTTTTTTTTTTTGAGAGAAAGAGAGAGAGCACACATGCATGTGCCAGGGGGTGGGGCAGAGGGAGAGAAGTAATCCCAAGCAGGGTCAACTCCCAGCGTGGAGCCTGATTTGAGGCTTGAGATCATGACCCCAACTGGAATCAAAAGCCTGATGCTGAATCTACTGAGCCACCCAGCCCCCCTACATCTTGTATTTTTATTTGCTAACTCTGACAACACCTGTATTGGGGTTCTGCATTGCTTGCACTGGTCCTCCCTCTCCCTTAGCCCTGCATACAGACCCTCAGTGCCTGTCTGATGACCTATGCCTGATGAAAATAAATGTCCTGCCATCACCAATGTCATTACATGCCAACAACTTCTATACCGTCATCACTGTGCTCTACCCACTTACAGGAATCTCACCAGGTTGGAAACCTTCCATTTTCACCACCGGGCCTGACTGTGGCCATTTGGCCAAACTCTCTGAAGATTTCATAAGATTTCTTATGATAAGCAGCTATGGAACAGTTTTCCCATCACTCCACCCAGAGCTTACACCACCCTGGCTCCTGATTGAGTTTCCCACCAGCATACAAACCACTCCCATCTTCCATATAATATGAGGTCTTGTGGGAAGAGGGAAAATGTGGATATAAAACTGATAAAAAGCAAACCTTGAGAGGCATGTTATAGCTCAGAGCAGCAGAATGAGCCCCAGAAAACTATGTAGATGAGATTTGTGTTCAACATTTTTTCAACATGGATAAAGCTGTAAGCATTATGTTTATCAAATCAGTGAATTCCACAAGGCTGGATGACATGGCTAACTCACAGACTTTTCGAATTAGAACCAAAATCAACAAGATGAAATTAAACAGGAATAACAGGAACTGCTGTGTTTAGATTGAGAAAAGCAGTGACATAAGGTAGAACTGTGGCCAGCAGTTCAGATAAAGAAAACCTCAGCATTTTGGTTCAACACAAGTTCAAAGATGGGCATTATGTAGTAGAGGGAAAAAAGAAGCCTTAGATTCAAACAAACACTATCTCAATACCTGATTTCCCTACTGAATTCCTGTGACCCAGCTGTCTCTCTCCTCATTGCAAAATGGGTGTAATACCAAACTCACTAAACTGTGAGAATTGACAAGATAACATACATTAGGCATGTCACACCACTTGAAGGATATTCGACTGAAGCATTAATTTTTGTTTTGTTCTCTTTACTAAAGGAGTCCAGAAGAAATGTGAAGACAAGATGTGCGGCCTAGTATTTGAGTCCTCTAACGGCATTTACATGGCAGGGCCAAAAGCAAAGATTGCCAACCACCAAAAGCCAAAAAAAAAAAAAAAAAAAACCCACAAAACACCTAGCCTCAGAGAGAGGAATTGGATTAATCAGTGAAAAGCATTGCTGGTGAATGGAGGGGTTTCTGAGACTTAGACAAAGATTTGGGCTCATGGCAGACACTTGTGTCACATTCACATGCAGACCCTCTTAAGAGGTGGTACACCCTCAGATGGGAGCCACTGGAAGGCCAGAGCAACTGACCACTAAGTAACCTGCATTGATCACCACAGTAGAGGTCCCTGCGCCGAGACTTGGCTCAGAAACCATGGACCCTCCTGCCTTTAAGGAACAGAGTTAATTGGCAGGAAGCACATGTGTGGAGGCTAGTGCGGGCTCAAGTCCAGTGCTCTTCTTGAGTACATGGGCTGTGAGAGACTTCTAGGATTCCTGTACAACTAAGGAGCAGCAGCTGGGTGGTGGTAGGAGTGGGGTGGTGATTAGGATTGAACTTCACCATTGAGATTGATTTTACTGGCTGCCAAATGAGTGGGCACATGGAGCACATTGACCTGATGTAGGAGGATAAATAAATATGACATTTATTTTCATCCACTATTAGTGAGTATAATTCACACTCTCTACAAAATCGAAAAGGCTTGTTCAGAGTAACTGAAGCCAAACCCAGCCATACCACTGTGATTTAACCTACTTCTCTATCATTTCTTTCATTTGCAAAAAAGAAAAAGAATACTTCATTCACAAAGCCCTGGAGAGGACTGTACGAGATAACTTGTAAGAAACATCCCAGCAGAATTCTTAGTGTAGTGTGGTTGCATTTTACACAATTTGAACTCTGTAGATTTAGAATAGTGCAATTAAGATATAAGCCTCAGTATATGGCAAAAATTTGAAATAATGTGAATCCCATTTTACATTTATTTCATGTGAAAAATGCATCTTGAGTTGGCATCATTTGCTAATCACTAATTGAATATGGAGAATAAAAAAAAAAAGAAGTCAAAGATGCCCCCCCGCCCCAAGTTCTAATTTGGGTGACAAATGAGAGTATTGTTTCCCAAGAAAGGCCAGGAACATGATGGGGTGGAGAAAAGTCTTGTAAAGGCAGTGGGAAGGTGATGTCTTTTTTTTTTTTTTTTTTTTTTAATTTATGATAGTCACAGAGAGAGAAAGAGAGAGAGGCAGAGGGAGAAGCAGGCTCCATGCACCGGGAGCCCGACGTGGGATTCGATCCCGGGTCTCCAGGATCGCGCCCTGGGCCAAAGGCAGGCGCCAAACCGCTGCGCCACCCAGGGATCCCAAGGTGATGTCTTAAAGTTAGACTTACTAGGTAGTAGACATTGTGCAAGGAACATCCAGGTGGAGTTACTTGTCAGGCATTGCTGATAATGACCTGGGTCTCAGAATAGAAATCTCTCTGTAAACACTCGTAAAACAATCAATGTGATTCATCATATCAGCAAGAGAAAAACCAAGAACCATATGATCCTCTCATTAGATGCAGAGAAAGCATTTGACAAAATACAGCATCCATTCCTGATCAAAACTCTTCAGAGTGTAGGGATAGAGGGAACATTCCTCAACATCTTAAAAGCCATCTACGAAAAGCCCACAGCAAATATCATTCTCAATGGGGAAGCACTGGGGCCCTTTCCCCTAAGATCAGGAACAAGACAGGGATGTCCACTCTCACCACTGCTATTCAACATAGTACTGGAAGTCCTAGCCTCAGCAATCAGACAACAAAAAGACATTAAAGGCATTCAAATTGGCAAAGAAGAAGTCAAACTCTCCCTCTTCGCCGATGACATGATACTCTACATAGAAAACCCAAAAGCCTCCACCCCAAGATTGCTAGAACTCATACAGCAATTTGGCAGCATGGCAGGATACAAAATCAATGCCCAGAAGTCAGTGGCATTTCTATACACTAACAATGAGACTGAAGAAAGAGAAATTAAGGAGTCAATCCCATTTACAATTGCACCCAGAAGCATAAGATACCTAGGAATAAACCTAACCAAAGAGGTAAAAGATCTATACCCTAAAAACTATAGAACACTTCTGAAAGAAATTGAGGAAGACACAAAGAGATGGAAAAATATTCCATGCTCATGGATTGGCAGAATTAATATTGTGAAAATGTCAATGTTACCCAGGGCAATTTACACATTTAATGCAATCCCTATCAAAATACCATGGACTTTATTCAGGGAGTTAGAACAAATTATTTTAAGATTTGTGTGGAATCAGAAAAGACCCCGAATAGCCAGGGGAATTTTAAAAAAGAAAACCATATCTGGGGGCATCACAATGCCAGATTTCAGGTTGTACTACAAAGCTGTGGTCATCAAGACAGTGTGGTACTGGCACAAAAACAGACACATAGATCAATGGAACAGAATAGAGAACCCAGAAGTGGACCCTCAACTTTATGGTCAACTAATATTCAATAAAGGAGGAAAGACTATCCACTGGAAGAAAGACAGTCTCTTCAATAAATGGTGCTGGGAAAATTGGACATCCACATGCAGAAGAATGAAACTAGACCACTCTCTTGCACCATACACAAAGATAAACTCAAAATGGATGAAAGATCTAAATGTGAGACAAGATTCCATCAAAATCACAGGCAACACCCTTTTTGAACTCGGCCACAGTAACCTCTTGCAAGATACATCCATGAAGGCAAAAGAAACAAAAGCAAAAATGAACTATTGGGACTTCATCAAGATAAGAAGCTTTTGCACAGCAAAGGATACAGTCAACAAAACTAAAAGACAACCTACAGAGTGGGAGCAGATATTTGCAAATGACGTATCAGATAAAGGGCTAGTTTCCAAGATCTATAAAGAACTTATTAAACTCAACACCAAAGAAACAAACAATACAATCATGAAATGGGCAAAAGACATGAACAGAAATCTCACAGAGGAAGACATAGACATGGCCAACATGCATATGAGAAAATGCTCTGCATCACTTGCCATCAGGGAAATACAAATCAAAACCACAATGAGATCCCACCTCACGCCAGTGAGAATGGGGAAAATTAACAAGGCAGGAAACCACAAATGTTGGAGAGGATGCGGAGAAAAGGGAACCCTCTTACACTGTTGGTAGGAATGTGAACTGGTGCAGCCACTCTGGAAAACTGTGTGGAGGTTCCTCAAAGAGTTAAAAATAGACATGCCCTACGACCCAGCAATTGCACTGTTGGGGATTTACCCCAAAGATACAGATGCAATGAAACGCCGGGACACCTACACCCCGATGTTTATAGCAGCAATGGCCACAATAGCCAAACTGTGGAAGGAGCCTCGGTGTCCATCAAAAGATGAGTGAATAAAGAAGATGTGGTTTATGTATACAATGGAATATTCCTCAGCCATTAGAAATGACAAATACCCACCATTTGCTTCAACGGGGATGGAACTGGAGGGTATTATGCTGAGTGAAATAAGTCAATTGGAGAAGGACAAACAGTTTATGTTCTCATTCATTTGGGTAATATAAATAATAGTGAAAGGAATATAAGGGAAAGGAGAAGGAATGTGTGGGAAATATCAGAAAGGGAGACAGAACATAAAGACTCCTAACTCTGGGAAACGAACTAGGGGTGGTGGAAGGGGAGGAGGGTAGGGGGTGGGGGTGAATGGGTGACGGCACTGAGGGGGGCACTTGACGGGATGAGCACTGGGTGTTATTCTGTATGTTGGTAAATTGAACACCAATAAAAAATAAATTTATTAAAAAAAAAAGAAATATCCCTGTAGATAAATAGATTTGGAAGCCATGAGTAGACAACATACAACCTAGAGCGTGTCTTTGACATCACCCAGAGATTGAGAATGTAGTGAGAAGAACAGAGAAGCAACGATAGAGCCCTTACCAACACCATCATATCATATAAGAAGTGAATGGGAACACATTTCCCTAAAGGAATCTTAGAAGAAATGATCAGAGAGGTGGACAGAAAGTCAAGAGGGAGTGTGCTCACTGAGGCTGAGTTTAAGAGATAGATTTAATGCTAAAGACATTGTCATCCACATCAGGTCACAGAAAGGTCAATAAAATCATGAAATTGTCATTAGGTGTTGAAGGCCGATGCTAAGCCTAGCTCCACAACTTCAGTGAAAACATGGGAGCGAAGATGGCCTGCAGGAATGTCCAATACCAAGTATTAAGCAAAGTAACACTTATCCTGGATGCTGTACCAACTAGGTCACACTTGGGATACTTTTTCCAACTCTAGGTACTATTGAGTGTTATATACTGATTAGAGGAGGAAGCCGTTGTACAGGTAAGAGTAGACAGGCAACAAGATTAGGTAGTAGAAATGGAAGATAAATTATAAAATTCAAGGCAAAACAAACAGGTCGTATCATGGGGAAATGATAAAGACAAAACAAAGAGGCACAGGCAGAAATATGGTGAATTACATTCTTTTTTTTTTTTAGTTTTTTTTTTAATTTTTTTTTAAATTTTTATTTATGATAGTCACAGAGAGAGAGAGAGAGAAGCAGAGACACAGGCAGAGGGAGAAGCAGGCTCCATGCACCGGGAGCCCGATGTGGGATTTGATCCAGGGTCTCCAGGATCGCGCCCTGGGCCAAAGGCAGGCGCCAGACCGCTGCGCCACCCAGGGATCCCTACATTCTTTTAACTATGATGCTGACAGTAGCCAGGAACACAGGGGGAATCAGACCCCATGGGGCGAGGGTCTGAGAACAGGGCATTCTTCACTTGCTATTGCTTTGCCAGAGGACTCCATGATGCAAACAGCATTATGAGAATAGCCACAAGCTAAAAAGGAAACCATAAATGGCGCAGAGCCTTAGGTGATCTCCCTTAGCTGGGAGAGAAAGCTTTCCATGTAAAAGTCTTAACTTGAACCTAGGTGTTCAAGACACACTTTGGGCTGCTGCTTCTCCTACTGATTCTTATCTGACTCAGTGTTAAGTAATAAATCATGTGAGTGAATAACACTGCCTTATAGAGTTTTCTCTTACGTTACTGCTTGAAGGAAAAACCTCAGGACCAGGATAAGGAAGGAGCTCAGTGATGAAGTGATGAACCATCACAAAGTGATGCAGGCAACCTATACCTACAAGCTCCCCTGCCCCTCAAAGGACTGGGCCCACTCAGAGTGGGGAGAACACGTGGACCCTTCCATGAGGAACCAACAAATAGAGAATTCTCGGAAGGTGTCAACCAAGAAATTCTCAGAAGTGGGTCTGGGGAGGGTTGAAACTAGAAAATGTCATAAAAGAAAACACAGTTGACTGAACTGGGAATGTGTAACCATCAAAGGACCACAGAATCAAGTTATATGTTTAAATAATTGACAAATGTGGTCTTAATCCTCATGGATGCAGGAAAGGAATGAGGGACAGAAAGTACTGGGGAAGCTGCTTTTTCTGATAAGAGGAACAGCTTTATAATTATCCAATCCTTCCCCAAATGGAACAGAATAACCTCAAAGTCAACAGCCTCTTCAACACAGAAAGTGTTAAGCCGGAAGCAAGATAAACTTTACTGTTAATGGAGATTTTTCATCATTCCCTTGGCCATCTAGAAGCACTTCGGTAACACTACATGCCTCTCTCTCTCCAACCCTCATGCCTCCTCAGGGGAAGAGCAGGGATAAACCAACTGAAGAGTTTGGAAAAAAGATCCAGGCCTATAAGTCAACTCCTGCTCTGCTCTGCCCTGACCTGAATGCAAGATGCCTGCAGCTGGCCGCTCTCAGTAGCCTGAGGAAGGTCTGCAGTTGTCCAGCCATGTAGGGACTGAGGGTAAGTTTATCTAATTCAGATCACCTTGGTAAATGATCTTAATCCATATTTTCCTAGCAGCTGTATCAGATTAATATTTAGATCTCCATCAACTTTTCTTTTTTTAAAGATTTTATTTACTTATTTGAGACACAGAGAATGGCACAGACATAGGCAGAGAGAGAAGCAGGTTCCCCACAAGGAGCCCGATGTGGGGTTCCATCCAGGGACATCTGGGTGGCTCAGTGATTGAGCATCTGCCTTTGGCTAAGGGTGTGATCCCAGGATCCATCTGTCAACTTTTCAATTGGTTGCAAACTCAGACAAGGAAAAGATATTATGATATTGCTTCTAAAACCTCCTATGTATCTATGAGGAATATTGTCCTGGGAAAAAGTTTGGACACATTCTAAAGTTGTTTTAAATGTAGGATTCTATGACTTTAATGACTCTTCAGGTACTCCTAGGACTTTCTAACTTAATGTCTTAATGACATTGCAAGTTCAATGAATCTAAAATTAAATTTCTCTTCCCCCCAAACCAGCTCACTCTTGCAACACACTCCACATTGCTGCATATCAAAGGTACAACTGGCCTTACATTGATTCAGATTAAAAAGGTTAAAGTTCCCAAATGGTAGAGAAGTTGAAAATATCCCTATCATAGTTGCAAATCAGTACCAATATCAGCAAGTGGTTGTCAAAAGCCCAACTCTGATTGCCAAGATTTAGTGAAAGTGTAGAGAAGAGAGGGCCAAAGTCAACATCCAGAGGTGCCATCAGGGGCCTGAGGGGTGAGGGGAGGGTGAGAAACTTATCATGAGGGCAAAGAAATAATTCACAAAGGAGATAACTAGGAAATGCCATGCCCCAGAAGTAAAAAAAAAAAAGCATTTCAAAAAAGAAGTATAAAATGCTACAGAAAGAGCACAGAGGATGAGAGGTGAGCATGGACTATTGGATTTGATGATTAAGAAATTCCTGGAATGAGAACAAATTTGTAGGGGTGGGGCTGAAAGGGCAAAAATTATTTTTCATTCATTCATTCAACCAACATTCATTGAGCGGTTGTGAATTCAAAGCATGAAAGACACTGTCCCTGTCCTAAAGACACTAACAGTCCAAGAGGAAAATGGAAAATAAGTAATTATACTTATTATAAGAGACAGAAGTGCCTCAGGAGCTCAAGGAACACATATGATGGGTAAGTAATAGAGATTCAGGGGAAGGACAGAAGAGCAAAGTTGAGCTCTGAGCTGTGCCCAAGCAGAAGCAAGCCAGTCAAAGAAGACGAGAAGGGGCTCTGTACAGAAAGGGCTCAATGGCTAGAAGGAGTTTTGGGGCGCCTAGATGGCTCAGTCCCATTAAGGGTCTGCCTTTGGTTCAGGTCATGATCCCAGGGTCCTGGAATCGAGGCCCAAGTCACGCTCCCTGCTCAGTGGGAAGTCTGCTTCTCCTTCTCCCTCTGCCTGCTGCTCCCCCTGCTTGTGTTCTCTCTTGCTCTCTCTCTCTCTCTCTCTCAAATAAAATCTTTAAAAATAAAATTGTTATAGTTTTGTACTTTAAAAAAAAATTACCCTCACTTGGGTAATGAGAGTTCCTTAGCATGACTGGAACCAATGATTCCCATGGGGAAATGGTGGAGACTGAAGCTGAGAGGCAGGGAAGGGCTAGAACATGAAGGGCCTTGGGGGGTGAGTTAAAGCCAGTGGTGAGTCAGTAAGTGATTTTAAGCAGGAAAGTAACAGGAATACATGTGACTTTAGAGGGGCATCTAGGTGACTCCCAGGACATCCAACTCTTGATTTTGGCTTAGATCATGACTTCAAATGTCATGAGATCAAGCTCTGCATCCAGCTGGGCACTCAGCTCAGAGGCTACTTGAGATTCTCTCGCTCCCTCACACTCAGCCCCTCCCATTGCTAAGTAGATAGATAGATAGATAGATAGATAGATAGTTGGATACATACATACATACATAAAAATTTTTGTGGCAGATTTCATTTGGTGGGCAAAGAAAATGAGTTGGGAAGTCAAGGTTAAGAGCAGATGCTGGGGGGATCCCTGGATGGCTCAGCGGTTTAACGCCTGCCTTTGGCCCAGGGCGCGATCCTGGAGTCCCGGGATCGAGTCCCGCGTCGGGCTCCCGGCATGGCGCCTGCTTCTCCCTCCTCCTGTGTCTCTGCCTCTCTCTCTCTCTCTCTCTCTCTCTCTATGTCTATCATAAATAAATAAATAAATCTTAAAAAAAAAAAAGAGCAGATGCTGGAAGACCCCATTAAGGAGCTTTGCCAATCATGTTACTGATAGGCACAAAGTACTAAAGAGAATGGAGAGGAGACAGAGAGATTACACATTACAAAGGAGAGAATATGCAGTAGGGGACAAAGAAAAGAAGTCAAAGATAATTCCCAAATTTACCTCGGTCAATTGAGTCAATGATGCCACTCATTTAGAAACAGAATACAGGAAAAAGAGAGGGTTGGAGGAAGGAAATGATGAGTTCTATTCTGGAAATGATGAATTGGCTTGTGCCTTTGGAACACCCAGATGGAGACTGGTTAAAAGCCATCTCTGAGGGTCTCAGTGATGGGTGGGAGGTAGAGTCAAGAAGTTTCACAACACATCTAAGGAGAGAAATAGAATGTTAACTCAGTAGAGAAGGAAGGAGGATTGAGAAATGTTTCAAAGGACTGAGTGAGATATATTTAGAGACATCAGGGAATAGATCAATGAAGAGAAAGCAATTGAAGATGATGAGACCAGGGAAGGCACAGTAAAGGAGCAGGAGTAGCAGCTCTCTACTTAATTTTACCTTGTGGTGTGATACAAGGAGAGTTGTCTTCTGAACATGAAACACAAACTCTTGAGTTAATTAGTAAACTGCTTCAGTGCAGATCTCAAGCCATCAAAAACAGATGGCAAACTGCTAAAATGAATTAGACTCCACCAGCCATTTCACTGGAATATTGTATGGTATGGAAAGAAAAACACTTGGCAAGACAAGAAGCATGAGTCAGGAATAAGTGTTGAGTGATGTGAGTCATGCATTTAAGATCAGTAAAAACCTGGCTCTGCTCCTGTTAATACTTGTGAGCTTCCCACCCCTCTAGTCACTCAGGCTCCAGATCCCCTATCAGGCTCCTCACTCCCTCTTTCACACCACATAGCACTGACCCCAGAATTCTGTTAACACTTTGCTTCCCTCATGGGTCCTTTCCTTTCCTCTGTGTGTGTGTGTGTGTGTGTGTGTGTGTGTGTGTAAGCATGCGTGCATGCTGGCAATGAGTTTGGGTTTTCTTTCAAATTTTTTTTAATTGATGTGTAGTTGACATGCAATGTTTTCACATTAGTTTCAGGTGTACAACATAGTGATTCAACATTTATATACATGACAAAGTGATCACTACAATAAATCTAGCTGCAGTTTGTCACCATACAATGCTGTTACATATTATTAACTCTATTGCCTGTGCTGTACATTGTCTCCCTGTGTCTTATTTATTTTATAATGGGAAGTCTGTACCTTTTAATCACTCTCCCCTATTTCACCCATACCTTCACCTTCCTCTCCCCTCTGGCAACCACCAGATTCTTCTCTGTATCTGTGTGTCCGTTTCTGTTTTGTTTGTTCATTTGTTTTATCTTTTAGAGCCCACATATCATGCCCACTAATGCTGTCCTACTGCTCATTGTTAGAGAACGCCCCTTCCACTTTCAGACTTCACCCCACCTCCATGACCCAAGTATGGGGGGAGGGTGAAGACAGGAAGAGGAAAGAGAGCTGCTTTCTAAATCTGCCATCATGTCACTGCTTACTTGTTTTAAGCCCAACATTGGAGTAGATCCTCAAGGCCTCAACAATATAGCTCCATCCCATCATTCCAATTTTATATCTTGCCGCTCCCAACATAAGTCCTTCATTCCAACCAAGCTGACCTTACTCAACCACCCCTGAAATTTTTCTCCCATTTTCTTGGTGTTATTTTTCTTTCAGTTCTTTCAACAAACATCCCATAGAGAGAAGCCTCTCCCTGATAGCATAGCACACTCCAGTCATTTTTATTTTTAAGTGAGATATAATTGCCATATAGGATTGTATTAGGTTCAGGTGTACAACACAATGATTCGATTTTTGTATATATTGCAAAATGATCACCACAATAAATCTAGTAATCATCCATCATCAGACATAGTTACAATTTTTTTCCTGTGGTGAGAACTTTTCAGATCTACTCTCGTAGCAACTTTCAAATAGACAGTACAGTATTATTAACTATAGTCACGATACTGTACATTATATTCTCATGACATTCATTTTATAACTGGAAGTTTGTACCTTTTGACTACTTTTACCCATTTTGTCCACATCCCACCCTACTCCTCTGGCAACCACCAATCTGTCTTCTGTACCTATGAGTTCAGTTTTTTCATTTTCTGTTTATTTTGTTTGTTTTAGATTAAGCATATAAGTGAGATTATATACACTATTTGTCTGTCTTTCTCTGATTATTTCATATAGCATAATGTCCTCAAAGTCCATCCATGTTTTTGCAAATGGCACGATTTCCTTCCTTTAAATGGCTGAATATGGGATCCCTGGGTGGCGCAGCGGTTTAGCGCTTGCCTTTGGCCCAGGGCACGATCCTGGAGACCCAGGATCGAATCCCACGTCGGGCTCCCGGTGCATGGAGCCTGCTTCTCCCTCTGCCTATGTCTCTGCCTCTCTCTCTCTCTCTCTCTCTGTGATGTGATTATCATAAATAAATAAAAATTAAAAAAAATAAATAAATGGCTGAATAATATTCTATTGTGTATATATATTACATCATTTCCTTTTTCTGTTCAAATGCCATCTGTTGATGGGCATTTGGGTTGTTTCATGTCTTGGCTATAGTGAATACTGCTGCAATAAACATGGAGATGCATTTTTTTCTTTTCAAATTAGTGACTTTATGTATTTTGGATAAATATTCAGAAGTGAAATTCCTGTATCAGGTGATATTTCTATTTTTAATGTTTTGAGAACCCTCCATACTGTTTTCTATAGAGTTTGTACAATTTTGCTTTCCCACCAAGAGTGCACAAGGGTTCCCTTTTCTTCATATCCTCTCCAACACTTATTATTTCTTGTCTTTCTGATGTTAGCCATTCTATCAGGAGTGAGGTGATATCTCATTGTGGTCTTGATTTGCATTTCCCTGATGACTAGTGATATTGAGCATCTTCTCACATGTATTGGCCTTCTGTATGTCTTTTTTGGAAAAATGTCTATTCAAATCCTCTGCTCACTTTTTAACCAGATTGTTTGATTTGTGCTACTGAGTTCTATGGGTTCTTCAATATACAGTTGACCCTTCAACAACACAAGTTTGAACTATACAGGTCTGCTTAGGTGTTGATTTTTTTTTCAGTACAGTGAAGTGCTATAAACATATTTTTTCTTCCTTATGATTTTATTAATAATATTTTCTTTTTTAGCTTACTTTATTATATAATATAGTACATAATACATGTAATATACAAATATGTGTTAATCAACTGTGTATGTTACTGGTAAGGCTGTTGTGGGGTTTTTTTGTTTTGTTTTTTAAAGATTCTATTTATTTATTCATGAAAGACAGAGAGAGAGAGGCAGAGACACAGGCAGAGAGAGGGAGAAGCAGGCTCCATGCAAGAAGCCCGACGTGGGACTCGATCCTGGGACCCCAGGATCACGCCCTGGGCTGAAGGCAGCGCTAAACTGCTGAGCCACCAGGGCTGCCCTGGTAAGGCTTTTGGTCAACAATTGGCTATTAGTGGTTAAGTTTTAGAGGAGTCAAAAATTATACATGAATTTTTTTAGTACAATGGGGTTAGAGCCCCTAAATGTTGCTCAAAGGTCTTAGCCCTTGGATATTTTGTATTTTGGATTAACCTCTTACCAGATATGATTTGCAAGTATTTTCTCCCATTCAGTGGGTTGTCTTCTCATTTACTGATGGTTTCCTTTATTGTGCAGAAGCTTTTTAGTTTGATAAACTCCTACTTGTCTATTTTAGCTTTTGCTACCTTGGCTTTTGGTGTTCCTTTTAGTAAAACTGTTCATCCTTTATCCCGACTCCTTTTCTTCATAGCATTTAACTCTGTATGACACATTCTTGCACATTTGTTTATTTGTTCACTCTTTCTTCACATAAAAATATAAGCCCCATGAGAGCACTACTATTTCCCCAATACCTAAAACAGAGCCTTGTACATTGCAGGAATCCAATATCATTGTTCAATAAATGAAATAAAATCTATTGAGTGACTGTGACAATCTTACGAACTGAGGGTAAAGAAGTAATCAAAACAGGTGTAATATCAGAACCTAAAAAAAGCTTTTACTTCAGTGGAAGAGACAGATTAAAAAACAAGCATGTTATTGAAAATTAATAGCTATTTACAATGACAAATGTTATGGAGGAAAAGAAAAAGGCCTTAGAGCGGGGACTGATTTTAGATTGAGTTGTCAGGAGACGTCTCTCTGACAAGTGACAATTAAGCTGAGACAGTAAAGAAAGCAGAAGAGCTAATCAAGCTAATAGTGGGGTGGAGAAGCATTCAGGACAGGGGCATAAACAGAGACAAAGCCCTCTCTAGGGTTTTGTGCATTCATTCCTGATATTTTCCTCTGTTGGGATGCTTGTTTCCAACCAAGAGTCATAGATGTGTAATGCTAGAAGTTGGTCTGAGAGGCCATCCAGCTTACCCTCTCTTTTTAACAGAAGAAACTGCAAGTACATACATACTCTGCTAGAGATTTCCAAAGTCTTTAAACTGAGGCTGAGAGAAGTTAGATGCCCTCTGGGATCTGCAAAGTGACAGAGCCAGCAGGACTGACTTTAGAACCTGGTTTTCCATGACTTTGTATTCAATGGTTTCTCCATCACTCAGATATCTAAATCCAACTTCCACTGAGAAATTACAATGTGCTGGTCATTAGTCTAAGTGTTTCATATTTATTAAATCATTTAATCCTCATAATAGCATATACAGGAGATTTTTTTTATTATTATCTACCCATACAAGTGAGACAACTTAAAAGAGATTAAGCAACATGCCCAAAGTCACACAGCTAAAGATAGTATTGGCCACCCACACTCCAGAGCACACACTCTCAATTTCCAAGTAGTTGCCTCTTTCTATGGTGTAGTTTCTTCATCTTAGGAACGAGATGCCAAAGTGGTTCCTGCTAAAATTAATGTAGTATCTTCTACAATTTGTCATTAAAACTTTATAGGAAAATAATTTGTAAAGTACTTAACTTAGTATTACCAATTAGAACAGAAGTGATAATAAAATCAAGGTCCATGGGCGGAACAGTCTTGCACCAAAAATAAGCTGATCCTAAAACAATTTTTAGATGTTTTGCTCCAGCTGCTTTTTCACCACACCACAGATCGAGCCAACACACACATAGTTCCTTGATAGAGCAAGGTTTTGGAATCTTCCTTTATCTGAAGTTCCCATAATATATGCCTATGAAACCTGGAACCACTCTCTGCTTCAGTGAATTGAGATCGCTCTGACCCCTGAGGTTATCAAAACATGGATTTAAAAAGTCATTGAGAATTCTCTTTTGTTTTACAATTCTAAGTAGCTTAATCCAACAGGCCTGAACCATCTGGTTCTTCTCCTGCAACATGGCACAAGTTTTAATAGCTATCCAGGGGTTTTAAGGGGTTTCTTTCTGAGTGAGAAGATGAGTCATCAACACTGAAGGTGATTTTATAACTCCCTGTAAGTTCACATGCTACTATCTTTTACAAACAAACAAAATATTATAGTTATTTAAAATGAAGGGCAGCAAAAAATAAAATAAAATAAAATAAAATAAAATAAAATAAAATAAAATAAAATAAAATAAAATGAAGGGCAGCCCTAAGACACTCCTTATATTATTAAGCTGATCAAACAATTTTTTTATTTTAAAACAACCACATTCATTACCTAACAAGATTATTTAGACTTTCCAAATTTGTCAACATGAGGCTTTCTCTGTATTGCTTGCCAAACTACACAGATACCAAAAGAAACAAAACAACCAAACTTACATTTTCATGGAAAATGGTCTTAGCCAACCCTCCAGCTAGCTCTGAATTTGAGAGATAGTGTATGAGTCCTACCATCTGCTAACTAAGCAGCCTTTCCCAATGGGTAAATGATACTAAGGAAAATGGTTATAAAACAGAACCTGACCTATTTTCATGGATTGATGTAACTGAACCTAAAAAGCAAGCCTGCAGTGTCGGTGTGTTTTCCAAGTTCAAATTGTATCACATTCCAGATTGCTGTTTTCAATTATTCCATCAAAAAATCAGACAACCTAAATTGTACAATCTCAATTTCTTTTAAAGACCAATACTTTTGGGACGCCTGGGTGGCTCAGCGGTTGAGCGTCTGCCTTCCGCTCAGGGCCTGATCCCAGGGTCACAGAATCGAGTCCCGCATGGGGCTCCCCATGGGGAGCCTGCTTCTCCCTCTTCCTG